>NC_071585.1:0-1200000 GCF_024509145.1 Vidua macroura | reverse complement strand
CTTTGGTCACGATGAAGAGACTAATTTATTTTCTCTGACTCCAATCTTTTATAGTTCTCAAAAGGTGCCAGTGGATTGGAGGGTGAACGTGCCACCTCTCCAACGACACTGGACAAACTACCTGTACATCAAATTTCTCCTCCTCTGTGAAAGAATGCAAAACAATAGGTTGTTTACAGAAAGTTGTGTGGGAAAGTTCTCTACAAGAATGTAAACTCAGAAGGCTTTAGAAAACTCTTGAAAATCAGGGCAACAATCATGCACGTGGTTTGTTTTGCTGACCCCTTCAGCAAACACGATGATCTCATCTAAAGATGACAGATCTCACAAAGATGACAGATGTCATCAGACACAGCTGCTCTCAGCTGGAGAATCTGAAGCACCTCAGAAGCCCAGTGAGGTGGAAAGATGCTGCTAACTCACCCCTATCTTATGAGATATTGCTAAATTAAATTTTTAGTTCATATAGTTTAGCACACATATTGAGATGATTATGTTAATATCTAAATAACAATCCAAATGTTACTGTCATTCAGAAGAAATTAGTTATTAAAGAAAATGCATAAACTAGAATGGACTTGTGCTGTTCAGAGCTCATTCAAAGATAGTCTATTCTATTAATGTTACTTAAATCATCAGATTCTGTACACATTCTTATAAAATCTAAAATAATATGATTTTATATTGACTTACATCTAAAGTTTTTACGTATCTTGTGATCAGTGACTTTATTGTGTAGATGATATCTATACAAATAATTTAATACTTAAATTGATATAAAACCCTGCTTCGGAAATAAAACTTTTGTTCCCAGAAGACATCTTTCTCAATAGAGCTACATGCCTCAAGAAACAACTCGTCAGTAGTGAGAATGCTCTGGAGAAATAATATGGAACCTTCCTCATGGCCTCCCTAACTGCAGTTCTTTTGATCCAAATTGATGCCAACTACCAACTCTTCCAACAACGATGATTCAGATGAAACCTGTGTGAAACACAACACTGAAACACTTTGGGTATTTTTCCCCTCCTTGCTTCAGAAGAAGGGCAAGTGGAAGCAAGACAGAAAATCGTTTGCCTTCCTGTTATGTTTAAGAAAAGTGCATTTAAGTCTGAAAAGCATACTTCAAAATATTTTCCTGTATGTGAAACAGACTCATATCAGGACATTACTAGCATTTTTGATTACTCTATAAGCACACAAAAGTAAATGTCAGAAAGATCTCTGCATGGTCTAATAAAAATAATTTTGTGAGGATGTGCCTATCTAATGAAATATGAAGCATAGCCCAACTGCTGTTTGTCCTTCAAATTTGATTTCAGGATATGGAAAATGGTTTATAGACAAGATAACGGTCTCCACTGCCCCAGCCTGCACACTGCCTGAGAGAAACAGCCTATCACTGCTCCTTTCTGTGCAGATGCACAGAGATGCACCCGTTGTTCTGCCTTTTACTAATCCAATTAGGTATGAAAATCACACCCTGCTACACTACACACTGACAAAGTCTAACACAAACCTGAACCAGATGCTCCGGAGAAAATGTTTATTTTCATTTTTGTTTTAACTAAAATACACCTTTCTCCTAAGTGGAAAAAGCCCCAAGCCTTCCTAAGTTCAAGTAATCCACAGATGAACCCAAGTTGTACTGCTTCAAACATTAAGGTTGTGACTCCATTTTTTCAACACATAAGAATCTAAGGAAGCCACATGGCTCCTGGGGCATCTCTGGATACTATAAAAAGGAGCATTCAACAATTAACAATGAATTAGATTGTGACTTTGTTGTGTGAGAGAAACAGGGGTGTGACAGCTTTAGAACACCTGAGAACAAAAACGACAGTTGGCCGTGAGGTGTTCCACTAAATCATCATAAAGTATGTCAGTCATACTCAGAGAATGTTTCTCCTTTCTCTCACCCAACTTCATATTCAGTGCTTTTGGCAAAACGTGTTCAAACAAGACGACTTTCCATACTATTATTTACTACCTATCTTCACTCATCTGTTATCAACTTGAAGACAGCTACAGATATTTTTCTGGGGTGAAAGTGCTGTTATGAGGAGTTGTATTCCTAAAGACTGCTGAAGGAAATTTATGAAATGTCTTAATCTAGCTACAGAATTTTTGATTTAAATTGAGAGGGGGACATTTTTCTTTTTTTGGCCCAAAGTAGACAAACACAGACTCTTCTCACCTTGTTCCCCAAATCTATTCCCAGAGCCATCACCGTGTTAAGAATGAGCCACCCTGTGTGGATGCCCAGCTCTCCGAGGGCATCCTGCACCACACTTCCAGCGCTCGGAATGCCACTAGAGGGCTCACATACTGGTATGAAATCACACACATTGCTAGTCAGGACTGAAGACAACAGAATCTGCATTATTCCTTTACTAAAATTCTCTTACACACAGAAAACATTGTTGCCAAATATGTTATTGGGCCATGGTTTAACTGAAATAAAGACTGAAAATGCTCAACTATGCAGCTGGAGAGTTAATTTAGCACAGAATTTTCCTTGAAAAACAAACATCTGCAGCCCTTGCTCTGTGGACACCAGGATTCACAATACATGCAGGTCAGTCAGTGCCATGCTATGTCATGTCATGCCACAATGGATTTTTTTTTAACTGTAGATTTTATTGGGATGATTATATTCAGTAATTGCATAAGTGACAGAACTGCAGTCTCTGAATGGCTTCATTAAGTGAGAAGCAGGAGAACAGATTCCCTCCTGCTCCACGCTGATTCCTCCATGCTGCCACCAGGAAGCGGGACGAGGTGGCAGCAAGTCCCACACAAGTCAAACCTCAGCTGCCCAGGGGCCAGCACCCAGAGCAACTGCAGCACCAGGGCAACTCTAGGACTAACAACAGCCTTCTCCTGCAGAGAGAACAGCAGAGCAGATCTGGCTAAACAAGAATCAACTGCAGAGAAAAGAAATGTATTATGTATGCACCAGATACGTACAGCATATTTTTATTCCTGTCCACATTAAGCTGTGCTCCAAGACAGCAAACCCAATGGGAGAGAGATTTATCCATCAATTATTAAAGGAATTAAATGGGAAATATTTTGATGGAAAGTGATAGACTCTAAACATGTTTAATTTTAGAGCTAAAATGCAATACTATATATATTTTAGGTAAAAATATTAGCTGACAATGCATCCCATTTGAGTGAAAAATCAACTAAATAAAAATTAACACATCAGCATGAGAACAAAATTAACAGTCTATGGCAGATGAATCCTCTATTGCACCTGTCCTCCACTGTGCAAAAGAACATCAGCCTGCCACTGATTATTTCTTTTTGACATGATTTATCACCTACTATTCTTTAAACTTGATAAAGCAAATTAATCTTTGATTGCAGGAGCCACTGGAGGTTGTCATTAGTCATGTAGTTTGGTGAGGCTGCATGTGTTTCATTTACCAGTCACAAAGAAATGAAAGCCCAGCAGCCATTACTGCCTACTTCAACTGCCTTCCTGACCCACCCAAGAGAAAAGACAACTGAATTCCAGACATGGGATATTAAGCAGCTACTTCAGGATTGACCCACATAAACAGAACAGAGTATTTGCTTTTCCAGAAAGAATGCTGATGCCCTAAAACGGATGTTCTCAGGAAGTAAATAAATTCTAATGAGCAACAATTTGATCTGATTAACATATATTTCAAGCTAGAAGTCTACAGAGTTGTATCAATAATGTGATTTTATGTATTAAAAAATGAAAATTGAACCTTAAATAATTGTGTACTCATCTAGAAGACATATCGTAAAAATCTCAGCCAGCCTAATAAATGTGCACAAACTGAAAATCACTTAAATTTGTGGGCTATGGCTGGGCCATGCCCATCAGCCCCAAGCTCTCCTGCCAGCATGTTTCAGCTGTCTTTGCCACACCACGCTTGATCTCACTGCAGCTTTCCATGTCCATCTTCCCCTGGGCCCACTGCTCCCCTTAGCTCAAACCCACTGTCCCCCTCTTCAGCTGGTGAGGGTGGGAGCATGGCAGCATGCAGAGAGTTGCTTCACAGCATGGCAGAGAGTCTCTCTGGACCAAGCCCAGCTCCAGGATTCACCTCCTCAGCAGCAGAGGTGTGCCTGGGACTGGTGGGGGCTGGCCACAGGCTGAGCACCCCAAGGGGAATCAGCCAGCCCGGGGCTTTCTGGAAGCTCTGAGCCCAGGGAACCACAATGAAACTCGGCACAGCACCTTCCAGAGAGACGCTCCCCAGAGAGGGCCAGGAGCTGTTCAGGGAAACACATCCAGGAAGAATCAGTGGCCCAAAGCAGAGGAACTGTTCCAAAGAAAGGCGTGTTTGGAATCTCACTGTAGCCCATCCCCAGTGAGGGAAGCGGCCGCAGGACAGCAGGGACACTGGCACAGCATTGCCCCTGACACCAGAGGGACACACTGCACCACTGAGAGAGCCTCCCCATGCTGTGCAGGAACACCGGCAGGAGGCACGCCTGAAACACTGTCCAGTTTTTATTTATACACATTTAACAGAAACCCCAAACTAGCCCAGAGTCTGTT
Source organism: Vidua macroura (assembly GCF_024509145.1). Classification (NCBI taxonomy): domain Eukaryota; kingdom Metazoa; phylum Chordata; class Aves; order Passeriformes; family Viduidae; genus Vidua; species Vidua macroura. The sequence goes on along the minus strand of NC_071585.1, from coordinate 1,195,454 downwards.
CCTCAACAGCTCTTCCAGCTTCCATGTTGAAGCAGTTTATTAACCAGGGACACACAAAAGCTGCTACTTCTGAAGCCAATCAGAATTTTGATGTATAAACCCCACATAATTATGGGACTACGATGTCTGACGTTCTCAATGAATACATATTGAAACAGTAAATGATACATTTAGAAATAGTAAATAAATTTAGAAATAGCACATCACAGTGTGATGTGCTAGGAAGGTCATAGAGCCAGGAAAACAAAGGAAGATCATCAAACAACTCAGGGTATTCCTAGTGTTGCCATTACTATTTGTATCAAAATTAATTATTGCAACTCTGTGTTGAAGAAATAGCTCAAGCTATTTTTCAAAGTCTGTCTACAGCATGAAAGTTAAATAAAGACTTACATATTGCTGTGAGGTACTTAATTTGATGTGTTAGTGTATTTTTTTTGTTGTTGTTTCTAAACTGAGTCATTTGGAAATGTCTATATGAAAATTATATTTCAGTACTAGAGATGCAATTTGTATTCTAGAATTAATAATAACAAATACAGATAATAACTGGAGGAAAAAATCCTTAGAAATATCACCACAAGAATCTCTGTAGATATTTGAGAAAGTAGAATAAAGACAGTCACTGGACTGTGAATTATGAGTAGTCATTTTCCATACACAAATGCATTTTTAAAAGTGAGAATCTCTACATTCAGTAGATTTTCCACTTTTTTTTTTCTTAGTTACAGAGATAATTGTATGTTTATTTAACAGAAATATAAGTATGATAACTTAGGATTCATATAAAAATACACACATTGTTTGGCTCCATTGAGAAGCTATAAATTTCATCTATTGAACATTAGCTAAAACATTACATGTGTTTATCATCTGGATTATTCTCAGATTAATAGAGATAAATGGCAAAACATAATCAGCACCAACTCTGCAACTTAATCATTGCATCTGAGCTATAGGAAACACTTAATTACTCTCATTTACTAGGTGCAATCTAATGAGGAGACATTAGCCAAATGAAAAGAATGCAGTACAAACAAACAAAATAGTTATACCATCATTAAAAACAAACTCTGACAGTGCAGGTGACAGCGTATGCAGGATAAATTACCATAATGTCCTAAATGCTGAGCTGTCAGCATGCTAATGCCGGATCGGATACCCAGGGAGCACCGGCACCGGAGCTGTCAGAACCGGGGATCATCAATCACCTCCCCGCACCGCTCCGCTCGTTAGCCCGCCTTTCCTGGGCTCGGCTCTCGGCACAACGAGAGCAAGCAGCGAGGAAGCCTCGTCTAACTCCGACAGAGAGCTGCTCCCAGCACTCCCAGAGCAGGGGGAGAGCCCTAGCGCAGGCAGGCTGCACCCCAAAGCAGCCAGCACCCCTCGTGCCCCCAGCACCCACCTGTACCCCCAGCACCCCCCCCGTGCCCCCAGCACCCACCTGTGCCCCCAGCACCCCCCATAACCCCAGCACCCACCCATGCCCCCAGCACCCCCCGTAACCCCAGCACCCACCTGTGCCCCCAGCACCCCCCGTAACCCCAGCACCCACCTGTACCCCCAGCACCCACCCGTGCTCCGGAGCTGCTGGCACATCCCTTCCTCTGCTTGCACCAAACTGAACCCCGGACACTGCCTGCTGCTTACACAGACACCTACTACTGTTACACTCAGTTTATCTGAACATGTTTGTGTCTTGGATTCTTTAAAGGAACACACAGACTCAAAAAGGCCATGCAAGAACAGCCCAGGCAGACAGGCAGGTGTGTCAGGTCTGCCTGTGTCCATCCCATGTGTGCCAAGCACCTGAGGAGAGCAAAGCACTCTCGTCTGCTTACAAAACCCTGCTGCTCCACTACTGTAATATCAGTAGTGTCACAGTGATGAAGCTCGGTGGAATAATGCCTTTGGTTTTCATCTGACCTTTCAGATTGCTCTGCTGAGCACAGTAAACATTCATTAAACTTTGAGAAACTGCAAAGTTTCAGATACGTGGGGCTGGGTCCAGCTAAGAGTCCTTCCATACATACATTCATCTTCTCTCACCTTTATTTTGAGGTCTTAAGTGATAGAAATGCTAGAGAAAATGCAGTGAGGTTGAAAGATGAAACTGCTTCATCTATAACAGAGCAACCATAAATCACCCTCAGATTGAGGAAAGAAATGAACTTTAAGAATGTGAAATGATAAACCTGAGAATTAAAGAACTTTTTAGATTCCAATGCAAGAGAAGAGATCCCATTATTAAGGAATCCTATTTTCAGGTTCTGCTGATTTCCATGGCATTAATAATACTCATTGTTTCCAAGGCTTAGGCCAATGTGCTGTTCTATTCACGTAGCTTAAATATTGTTGAAGAAGCACAATCCAGAAAATACTGCTCAGATATGGAAACCTAGTTTGTATTTTATACAATTATACTTTCCCTTCCCTAATTGAGATTTGAGGGGGAAAAAAACCCAAACCCACACTAAAGAATCCTGTTATCCAAGATTCAGCTTGTGTCTGCAGAAGCTAAAAGGGAAACTGGAAGAGTTCTGTTTGTATAATACAGGCATTACCTACATGTAAATGCATTCGAGAGGGGTAATTAACACTGCACCTTATACTGTTATTCAAGCACCTCTTCAGAATCCTTTAGTAAATATATTACAAAGTCATTTGTTCAGCAGAAGGACAAAAAGACAGAAAGGAATGACAGAGAAAGAAATCCAACAGGTAATAAAATATTTTTGCATTGGTTTCAAAGATTCAGAAGTTAATTTGGGTGCCTTTTGTTGCCCTTGTAATTGGAGATGGCAATCCTCTGTCGGTGCTTGCATACAGCCCTCCAGAATTCCAACCAGACATATAAAATCCAAACCAGTAAATACTGATTCCCTCAGACCTCAGCACATCCCTTCACTTGCACACAAAATCCTGTCACACCTTGTGCAAATCGTGCTGCTCTTCTGAGCAACAGAGCCAGAGTCGGGACAAACCTCTCAGAGTGGGCAGGGAACCCCTGCCCATAGCTGAGGGTAGAAACAGACAATATTAAACTCTGATTGAAAGCACAATTAAATAATTTTCTGGTTTGGGTTTTTTTTTAAGGCAAAAATTTATGTTACCTGAATTTTATACTTCAGGTGTTTTTCCATAGGAATCAGCAATGTTTTTAAAGAGAATTAAATACAATTTGTTTTCCCAAATATAACAAGTAACGATACAGAAAGAAATGTAACATTTTGAATTCATGTACCATGGATGGACTACCCTTACATGAGGTTCATGCTGTTTTTTTTAAAAAATAAGTCTGTTTAAATTGTGGCCTGGTAAAAAAAAAAAACAAACAAAAAAAAAAAAAAAACAACAAGAAAACTATTTTATCAGGCTCCTTCCTTGTGAAGACAAATGTTCTTCTAAAGGCCCTTTCATTGGTTTCTGATGGACAGCCTTAATTAAAAATATGACCAAAATATCTTGCAAGAGTTAACAAATCTATACTTACAGAAAATGAAGTAAGGAAAAGGATTAAGGGAAGTTTGAGAAAAGATTGCTCATGCATGGACTGTGGGTACTGTTAGCAGGTAAAGACAGTAATATGTGAAAGACCAAAAGTATGTTACAAGTCTTCTCAACAAAATAACATTTATTGCCTTTCAATGATGACATATTCTAGTAATTCTGTGTTTATTTGTTTAAGTAGGCTTGGAAATAAAATTTTAAATACTAACAAGAGAAAAGAATGAATAAGAATTATTGAAGCGCATGCTAAAGATCTTCTATATATTATCGGCATGTAATAGGATTTTTTCCTCCATCATAAGATATTGCGGGGGTGGACAGATAAATTACTGTCTGTATTTACAGAGAAATAGTGACAAACTATTCTTAAAGGGGAATCCTTCCAGATTTGTAAAACACTGGACAGTGTTTTAGTTTGACAGTAGCAATCAAACTAAGGAAAAGCATTCATACCCTGACTGATACCCTCATTCATTTTTATGATGAATGAAGTACATTATAGGAAAAATAAATGTAAGAAGTTTGTTTGAAAATACTCTGCATATTCATACAGTACTGTGTAAGAATAAAAAAAATTAAATCTAACTAGATTATCATTTGTTTTGCATATAACATTGAGTACCTATAAACATTGAGTTATTGAGTAACATTGATGCTATAAAGCATCATCATTGGCTAGTATCAAAAAGATATAAATTCAGTTGAGAACAGTCAATAGACTCAACAGATCATAATCTCAAATACTGCTTTTAATTCATGATTATGTTTAAAAGTTACAACAAATATATGAACTCTGAAGTCCCTGAATTATGTAAAACTAGTTTTCCAGACTGAAAGGTTAAGCATTTACAACATTAAATTAAAAACAATTAAATTAAACATTACATTAAAAACTCCTGACACTGATAAAATTCTTTTATTTTAAAGAGTAGTAATTTCTTTTTATATAACATTTCCTAATTAAGTTTTATAACAAAATTACTTGTGAGCTTTGCTAATAACAGACATGGTACTGGCCCATGACCTGTGAGTAATGCACCAAAGTAAGGGTGATATTAAATCTATGGACTAGCTATTATTTAGATTTATGATTTAATGAATGGTAACATATTTTGCTACTTTATGAAGAAATGAGCAAATCATAATGTCTTTTTCTTCCTAAGAAGCTCTCTTTGGCAACCATCAATGGAGTGTGACTGTAATTGATAACCTGAGCTGATTTTACATTCTGTTAGAAATCCGAGTTCACAAGGTTAATTACGGCCTGGCCACAGCTCATGGGAATACGAGGCTGCTGTGCCTGCCTGGCTGATGAAGATGTACAGCGTGATCCCAGCAGCTCCCTGACACAGGAGGGACCTCCAGCACTGCACGTGGCACTGACACCCACCCCTGACACCCACCCTGTCACTCCAGTGGTGCTGACAATGTCAGAGCGACGGCCCTGCTTGCTCAGAGAACACACTGCTCTGTGTGTTCTTTCTGCTGCCTTTTGCTTCACATCTTCTATTAAATCCAGGGATCAATAATTGTGTGTCAATCCAAAACTAGTTACCAATTAATATCCAACAAAATTACCATTGAGGAAGGATCAACACTTGGTTCCATTTTCAGTTCCCTCTTCTGCAACACTGAATTGGAACATGCAGCGAAGGAGTCCCGTTAAGGATACACAAGCACAAGAGACCGGAATTTCAAAGATATCTGAAAATTACTGTAACAAACCACTTACAAGGCAAGGGAAGATAAGCATTACATCATAAATGAGCAGTTCAGTGATTTCATCTTGATGATCAGCAAAAGTAAGACCTTCTTACACACTCCACACATAGCTCGCAGTGTGAACCACCAGAGCAAGCTTCCCACTCAGCACTACAGAACTGCACCAACCTCACCCTCGCAGCCCGACATGCACTTTCAGAATCCCAGAGAAGAGCGAGCAGGGCAGTGCTGCGAGCCCAGAGAGCTTTGTCTGGCGCTGGCTCTGTTCAGCTGCAGCCAAGGCAGCACGGGGATGTCACAGAGAGCCTCGGCACCCAGGGTGCGTGCAGAGCAGCAGAGCCTGGTCAAACTCAGCTTCACTTACAGTACAGAGCACAGGTCAGTAAAATCCTCTTTTGAGTTCTGCACTGCACTCGCTGTGCAGACGGCAGTCACTGTGGGCTCAGAAGTGAAGCCAGGCAGCGGCAGGAGCAGCAGCAGCCACCAGCTGCTCCCCCCAGCTATCTTAGCAAGGCTGCACCATCGGCAAGGACACCACTGCCTTCTGCACGGGCCCTACCTTCCTTTGCTCTCCAGATGGATAATATGTCATCTAGAGGTAATTTTCAGATAGAAAAACAAGGCAGAAATCTCACTAGTTATACTCTATGTTCATAGATTCACAAGTATTAATACAAGATTTTAAATGGGAATTGCAAAATTAACTTCTACATGATTCAATCATGTTAAAGAACAGATAAAGTCTCTAAAGAGACCTAAAATACCTAGAAGGAATCTTGTGGATTCTGAATATAGTTTGTACCAATACAGGCAACCATGTCCCTTAATCCTTTCATAAATCACTCAAATTTTATTTCAAAATCTGTTAATAATTTTGCCTCCATAACTCCCCCTCTGGGAGGCTCTTCTGGATGAGCCTGGATGTTTTGAATTTCTAACCAAAGGTGTTTGATAGCCATATCCATTTGATCCTGGGCCAGCAACATCCTTAATTTAAAAAGCTCTTTTACCTGCCCAGCATTTTTAGCTGTCTCCTCCCTCCTCCACACACTTACGGTGATCGATCCTGTCCCATCCCAGCCCTCATTCCCAGGGCTCCCCAGGCAGCCAGGAAAGGCTCCATTAGATGTCTACAGCCCTGCTGCACATCCCTCCAGCTTTGAAGGACTCTCTCTAGGAGCTGCAACCAAGGTAAAGCAGAGAGGGTTAACATCCACACAGTTACTTCACATTTGCAAAGGGACAGGCCAAAGGAGGTGACATTTTTTAAGGCAATATAAGCTTCATAAATGGGTTTAAAAAGGAAAGCAACAAATTGAAAAAGTCAAGTTTACAGCTTGCTATTGTGGCATTCACTGGTTAATCAATCCATAGAAAGCTTATTCATCTTCAGTAAAGCTACACAAAATCATCAAAAAAAGGCTGTTAAAGAAAAATTAAAAATAAATGTCTCTGACCCGAAATATCCGGGCCATCTCTGCTAGTTTAGTTTTATGTTAAGTAAAAGCAAGATTACCTACTGCCCTTATAATCCACACAGTGGATGAAAGGTAGGAAAATGTCTACAGAAGTGTGCTATTTGGAAGATTTTCCTTCTGTTCTGGGTGCTGTTCTCAAAGCTGGGCACCCTGCAGTGCATTAGCTGGCTAAGGAAACAACCAAACGCTGCCTGGATGTACGCACCCCCCTTTCCTGCAGGTGAAGAACCCCGGAGATTCCAGGAGGGCTCCAGCCTCCGCCCCGGGGATCCCAGCCTCGGGGTCCCTGCCCCATTCTCTGCGTCCATCCCGGCTCTATCGCGGCTCCAGCCTGGCTCCATCCCTATCCCAGCCCGGCTCCACCCCGCAGTCCCGGGGGAGCTCCAAGCCCAGTGCAGTGCAGGGCCTGGCTGCTGCACCAGGAACATGAGGAACGGCTTTAAATGTTTGCCACTCTGTACTCAAAAGAGTAATCAATTGAGATAAACTACAGAAAAAATTCCATCAGCTGCTATGTAATAACTCCAGTTTAATAATCATTGAACACAGTTGTAGCCAAAGTACTGCAGCCTTAAATCAAAGATCACTTCATATCACGAGGTCTTAAGGGACAATTTTGCCTAAGAGTATATGTGGCATGCTTAGATATTAGCATAAAACTACAGTCACTACAGTTATTTTCAATACAAAAGGTTGTCTACAAATCAAAATTAAATCCCCTTCACTTTATTCAGAGTAAATGGCTGCATAAGGATGCAAACAAATTAACTGAAAGCTTGAAAGTCAAGTTCTCAATTACTATTTAACTGCAACTATACTATATTTGAATATAATTTACTGTATACTTAGCTGTTTTAAAACGGAATCCAATACTATATAACAAAACCCCAAATAGCACAACAAATGATTTATGATGATGCAAACGTACAAATACTTGGGTCTGAATAGTGCTCTTTCTGCATATATTGCTAACTACTGTATCAGCCTAACATCTAATAAATCATTCATGAAAAGCCAAAGTACATAATTTGCTATGCTACTGCTCAAAATCTGCCTGGCTCTGCTGACACAAAGACTTCAGAGGAGCTCTTACTCCCAGTTACTAAAAGTTGAGAACTCTCACTTAAAGGAAGGTATTTCTACAGACACAGGGAAGGGGATAAAACTGGAACAGTTCTAAATAGCAGACTTTAATTATGGAATAAAACCAGGAGTTCATCAGTTTAAATACTATCAAAAACATATATTTACTTTGCTGACCATGCATTAATTAGCAATGTTATCAAGTAGCACCACACCTCTATGTGTAAAAATATAAACATCTGCAGTATCAGAGAGAGACGGATCTATAACATCATCTGTGTAACAATGATGAAGTGCTCTATGCAGAGTGTTCTATTTGCAGCAGTGATTCATGGTGCTGGGCAAAAAAACGCTGACACTCTGAGAAGATATTTTCCCGTAAAAGGTTGAAGTCCTTAAGCAGCAAAAAACACCAACGTCCATCATCTTTAAGCTCTATTGATTTCTGGTGAAGATTTAAAAGGCTGTTTACTTATTTCCCATCATTTCTGTCGGAGCTCTAACAATTCTCTTCCCACTGAATAAACCTCTCATGATCCTCTTGGTGATTAAGGTCAGACAAAATGTCAAACTCCTAATGCTAAGTGCTTTCACATTAAAAATTAATACCAAATCACCAAGTAAAATCCAAACAAGAAGTCAGACATGTAAATAGAACACAATAAGGGCAATACTGACCATTACAAAAAAGAGCTGTAATGCATACATGAAAAAATACTTGGCAACAGGTAAGAGCACACTCTTTCACTTGTGCATCTTTAACCCCCTTCCTTATCTCAAGAGTTATTGTACTATCTTTGAGACAATCCTTTTAAAAATCCTTTTTCCATTAAAGCTTGCATTCTCCTCCTCTATTTATCCTCAAATGCCATTTACTATATGACTGAAGTATTACAAGGATTGTTTTTATTCCATTCTGAACTTCATCCACGAAGAGAGGATTATTTTTACAGCTGCTATTGAATACAAAGCCAGTATGCAGGTAACAAAAAGACGTCTTAATGATCCTCTAAATCAAACTCAACTTATTGTTAATCATCTATGCAGCATTTTAAACCATCGAATATATACAGACATGAACAGAGGAATGCAGAACACAGCCCTGAAAGAGGCTTCTCAGGGCTTTTTATCCAGACTGCTGCTGCTCCAGGCAACCAGACCATATTAGTTCATTCATAAACTTATCAAGAACAATCCTAAAACTAACTACTTTCTTCAGCCTTTTAAACAGTTACTCATATCCTGAGCATGAAAGCATGAAACCATCAAGTGTAGAACCAAACCTGTAGGGTATGGAAGCCTGCAAGTAACTATAGAATAAACCACAAAGGTAGATCTCAAATAAAGTACCAAGACAGCCAAATGTAAACACCGGTTTGGTGTAACCAAAGGAATTTATTCCAGCAGGTTACCTTTAAAGTTTTTGTCCCACCTTGCCAATTCACCTCCAAAAGATTGCTCTCATTTAGAATGCATGAGCATAAATCAGAGATTCACAGGTGTTAAGAGTGTTATACTGCCTGGGTTCTGAATGGCCATTTCAAGGCTGGCTTCTGTCTGAGCTGTGCCATGTGTACAGAAAGGTCAAAGTTACTGCACTGAGAGGTGCCAGGAAGCATGGCAGGAATAAGGATGGTGATTCTGTGATAGGCTTTAATATCAAGCTAAGAATATTAACAAAATGCAGTCAGTTTCCACCACAGATTATAAAAAAACCCACAAAATGCAGTAAAACCAAAGTTGTTACTCTTCTAATTAATAACTATTTGGTTATTTTTCAAATCAAAATTACTACAAAGAAATTAAGAGCTGTTTGCTATATGCAGACTTTGTTGTTTCTTGGGATTTTTTTTGAGTTTTACCTTTTTTTGAGTTTTACCTTGCTCCCACAAGACTTTGATGGGATTCTTGAGAGGGGTCCAGGAAGGACCTTGACTAAAATACAAGAACAAGTTGTTTGGTTTGTTAAGCAGATATCAAGGAGAAACTGTTAGCCAGGCCCACAACCCAGCAGTGCTGTTACAGAGAAAACAGGATGTAGAGAACCCTTCTGCATTGGTTCCATGAAATATTGAATGAGAAATGTACTGCTCCCATAACATACTCCTTGGGAGGCACAATGAGTAACACAACTCCTCCCAAGTGTGTGTTGAAATTCTGTAGCTGAAACTATCAGAATAAAAACATTAAATAATCATCACTACTTTTGCTATACATTGTAGTGGAATGGTAATGCAACACCAACATGAGATTTGGTACATGGCTATCTAACAATGCACAGAGTGTTTGTATACCAATAGAGATCACAAAGATTTAGCGTGAATCACACCACAGGAACGTGTCAGTCAGTGAAGTGAAACATGCCAGTTCAGAATAACACAACCTCAGTGAAGCACATTACACACATCTCTGCAATATTACAACTTCAAAACTTGATCTGAAAATTGTGCTTACCTTTGCTTTAAGATTTAACATTATAAATGTTTAATATAATTTTAACATATATTATTTTTATGCCTTATCCTAAGAATTTTAAATATTTCAAGATTACTTCCTATGTTCATTTGTACACTGTTTAATATTTCTTAAATACTCCAATTCAGATACCAACATGTAAATGCTTTAGGATCAACCTTGCATTTCTGATCCAACTAAATTTTTTTTCTGCACCCTATACTTGTTTTCTTCTATATTAAAAATCACCAACTACCTTGAATCATAAAGGTTTGCAAAAAGTCAAAGAATCCTTATTTCCTGGCTGTAAGGCAAAAATTTGTAAACAATGATTTTGGGTTTTTTTGTTTATTTCAGAATGAGTAAAATTGCCTAATGAAATAATGACTTGTAAAGGAACATATTATAGCTTACCAAAGCTAAGAATCTTTAAAATAACACATTTAGTTGGAACTGCCACACAATCTTGCTACACTTTTCTCCATGATGTGCTTGCCACAATTAGTCAGGAGAGTGATTATGATCCCTACCTCAGCATCACTGGATTTTATCTGTAAATCGATGAGTGTTTAATAATGACATTCACTATGCCCTCCCTGCACCCCAGGCAGGAATACCTGTCTGCAGGGAGATGCCCTCGTACTCTCAGTGTTTTCAGCAGAATCTGACATCTGGATTTGTTTAGGTGGCCACATGGCCTCCCTGCTGCACTGCTGAGCCATAGCAGGAGGGACCTCAAGGTCATTGTGAGACTTTCCGTGACTTTAATGAGATTTAACTGATAAAGTTTGATATGTAAATAGTGTCCGGGGACTTTACTGTTTACGTTTATTTTACTGTTACTGTAAAACTTTACTGTTATTGTTACTTAAACTTTATGTTTAAGTTTATTTTCATCAACCTACTATATTCCAAAGACTACTGTATGTTCTTGCTGTCTTGCTCCCCAAATGCTGGTGAGACTCCCAGAGAGCCATTCCAGTGAGGAGTGCAGGACACCTATGCAGACCCGGGGTTCTGCTGGCCTGACAGAGGGGAGATAACGAAACCAAAGTGTCTGAGTCCCAGAGAGAACTCCTGAGAACACGTTAACTGAGAGTACCAGAGGTTCTGCTCGATGTTGTTTCTGCCCCAAAGACCTTCCCAATGTGTCAGTCTGCAGCAGGCTCCTGTCACTGCCACAGATGTGCCAGCTCAGGCTTATGGCACCAATTTATGCTCAGAAGGCTCCATGTCCCCATGTCTGAGCACACCTACATTCAGTGACTGTACAGACTAAGCTAAAATATGTTCTTTATTTCCTCCCTGCATTTTCAGTTATCTGTAGTTTCCTACAGTAAGGAAAACTAAAGTAACAAATTGTCAAAATGAAAACTTCATGACTGAGAAGAAACAATAATCCAGATTAATTTCTGGGTTTATAAATCCAAGATTAATCATGAATGAATATAATTAAGAACACCCAAATTACTCTTCACTAATGTCTTGCTTTGCACATTTACTCAGTTTCAAACAACAGCCCTCTCATGTACATTTTATATTAAAATCTTGTAAAGCTTCTACAGATGTTTTGAAAATCCTTTTTTTTTCAAAGAAAAGAGAAAATTTTATTTACCTTAAATTCACTGGAAGCCTTTAAGAGCAACACTTCATAATCTGAACGTGCAGATTCTCACCTACTAACACAATTAAGTATGTGCTTAACCTTTGAAAGGGTGAAATGTGACTCTGCTTCTGGTTTGTGTTATCCATGGACAACCAAACAGTCTGGAATCCCACAAAATTATGTTACTCAATGATTTTTGTTTAGTTTGAGTCCATCTCTGAGGAAAATAAAGGTTTTTTTCTTCATATATTTCCTTCAAATATTCCAGAGTCTCAAACCACATGAACTTTTCTGAAATTGTATTTTTGAGAAAAAGGTATTCATCCTCACATGTTAAATATTTCTATGCCAAAAAATGTCTTTATCATTTGAATATTTCTATAATAGAAATGTATTTTTAAGAGAAGAGTGCATTATGAGCATTACAAAACTGTTAAAACTGTTGAAGTTGTATATTTTAATTAGTTTGGCAGAGCTAATACAAATTATGTTTACAGACTAACAATAATAAAATTGAAGTACTAGTTAAATATGTAAAATAATTAAAGGAATCATTTTTAGCCTGGCATAATTAGCTAACCCACTTTATATGCACTTATTAAAATGAATTTACATGTTATATTCCATAGGTAGTTACACAATAGTGTTTATACAGAAAAAATATAATGAACCAAACTCTTTGTATCCAGCTCTCCACAATTAAAACGAAGACTCCCCAAGTAATATCAATCTAGGAGAGACTAATTAAGTTTGGTTTGATAACCATTCATTTCTTCTATTGCCTCTGAGCAAATTGTTTATTAGAGAAAGTTATTTTACACAAATCAAATCAAACTGGGTAAACCATTATATTTGAGAGAAACCTTAGCCATCAGTCAATTAATCCATCATTTTCTCCAGACACTTTTGCTTAACAAGCAGATCATATTATCAACAATTTAGATATCCTATGATTCAATTATGACAGAAAATTTATTGACAGCTTCTCTAATACTTTTGTTATGAATAAATATTAAATGTTCTCCACTTTTGATGAGCAAACCAAATGCAATTGTGTTAAATCTAATAGTCAAAACCTGAGTGATATTTCCAAATGAAATGTTTTAAAAAATATTTTAAAACAAAATAATTTATATTATTAAAAAGAGTGATCAAACATACCTCACAATTTCTGAGAAATGAGCAAATTATCTAATTTCTACTGATTAAATGAGAACACATCTATATAAATATTACCAAATATGCATGAAGAGATTTAACACAAATTAAAGTGAATGGCTTCATGCAGCACTCTAAAATATTTATGAAAAAATGGCACCATTATTATGATGGCATTATTATGGAAAAATGGTATCAACATATCATAAAGTTGGAGACACTTTCTGCAACTACATGAAAGATCTGCCTAAAAGCTAATAGAAATATATTCTTCAAACCTAACAGCTGAACATATTTCTTGTGGTAATCATGTCTATTAAAAACCCAAATGGTGAGATGTTTATAATTACAGCTGTCTTAAACTCAAGAAAAGAACATTGTCTAACAATGATTACTCCAGAACACTCAGACTCCCTGACAGACGTCTCTTTGAAGAAATCAGAACTGGCTCATTGAGTGAGCACTGAACAAACCAATTCCTGATGAAAGGACAAAGGGGAAGCTTTCTCCAAACCAACATCCATTACGGAGATAATGGAACCACACAATCTTCCATCGGTACATTACAGCATCATTGTCACTTCAAAGGGTTTTTCCTTGAGCCAAGGAAGTTCCCTGTCTAATGAGGGAAGCTGCAGGAGGGTTCCCAGCTGCAGCAGGACTCGCCGCAGAGCCGGGAGCCCACGAGAGGGGTGCTCACTGCAAACTCAGACAAAAGCTCTGCGAGTTTTCCAGGTCTGACACATTCTACTCGTGAGAAGCAGTATTTTGTGTCTAGATTGCATATCGGCAATGTTTTGACCTTTTCTCAACCTGCAATGCTCTTATTGTGTATGTCCTAGTTAAAAATATTATAATACATATGTATTGTCAAGCATCTATAAAATACAACCCAACAATCATTTCCTCCCCTGTCCTTACCTCGTATTTGGACTGGTGCATAATGATGTGTTGTGGTTTACAGACATTGCCTCTACTTTCAGAACTGAAATGAAGTGTGAATTCATGCCAAATGGAAGCCAAAGAAAGGTCAAATGTACTTCATTAAAAAGCATGTGTTTCCAAAACCCCTGGCAAAAGTGAATGCACATTTGTGCAAAGTTGTTCACTGCCTCTCAGTAATTGAATACTCTATCCTGATGGTTTCACTTGTCCCCATTAAGAACTCCAGAAGGTTTCATGCAAAAAATATGGAATATCATTATTATTAAAACTGGAATTGTCAGGTACATAGCAGTACATCAACTTACAGAAATTTTTAAATAACTTACAGAAGTTTTAACACTGTCTGTTACCTTTTTCAGCAATCTCTGCCTGTAGGTAGCCAACCCCTAAGGTGTCTGCTCTCCCAGCACCTCAGCACCCAAAGGTTTACAACCCTGCTCATGCAAAAATTCAGCTAAACATAACTGGCAGAAACAACATGTTCCTATCTTACTAAAATATGGAGCTTACCACATTTTGCTGTAATATTCTAAAAATTCTAGTAGAGAAGAATCAAATATTGATGAAAGATGGCACAGACAGCACAAATTCAGAAGGGTATGAAGGTATCCTTTTGAGGAGGCAAGTAAAAAGGATGAAGGATGTTGACACCTCTTTGTCACCATAACAGACTCCTATGTCTTTTTCTCTTTCAGAACTCATCTCTGAAATCTCACAAGAGTATGAAGAGATGCTTCCCTTTTTACATGTTTCATGGTCAGAAGCCCTAAAATATTTTTTAAAATGCATTTTTTTCTGTAGCTGGAGAAAGTAACACCTTGAATATATCCTGTGCATACTGTAAAGCCCTTGGATCTGTCACAAGAGATTGCTAAATTCCCCAAGTCGAAATTCAGTGTGTCCTCTCATCTTTTATAATGAAGTTATCGTAACTCCTTTCACTATAGCTCTCAAAATTCCTAAGGGATACTTCGCCTCTGTGTGTTTGCAGAACTTACATCACATTTAACAGCTGATGTCTGTTGGTGAAGTTCTTCTTCCCTGCCTCTGTCCAGCACAAAACCAAAGTGTGCAGAGGTCTGTGCCCTCCCCCATCCCAGCACCACGACAACCACACCACTCCCCCAGAGCTGTAGATCTACCTCTGGAGCTGAAAGGCGCAGTGAAGTTCCTGTGTTTTAAATGCTTAAATATAAAACAAGGCCTATGCAGAACACAAAAAATGTATGATTCATGAAATAAGGAAACAGTAACTCGATCATAGCAAATATATTTGACCTTTAAAGCAGTAACAACAAACAATAAAAACACTCAAGCTTTCCTTTGCTGCCAAGTTTATTTTCCTCATAAGTTGTGCCCCATTATGCTACAATAATCCTTCATTACTCCAGCCCAATAATGCACAGTCTATCGTCTACCTATAGTTGTCTGGTGTCTATTTAGTTTTATAGCAAGCAAGCAATTTGAGAATATGGTAATAAAGCCTCAATCACAGTAATGATGTATGATGGGCTGTAATTTCTGTGTGCTAATGGTTTACAAACAGTGTCCCTGTGATGACGGGAATCTCATTGATTCATTACATGAGTGCAATAATACCAAAATAACTTACTATAGATCACTGTTTACTCATGCACATACTGATAACAACCTCTATATATTTCTATATACAGATATATAGAAATAAAATTAGTATTAGTCTTTCCACATAAAAGTTCACACAGCACAAAGCATTTTGTGTCGAGTTTCCTAAATCAATGTTTAAAGTTGAAATTACTGCATTCAATGGGTTCTTTGAAAAGCAACCCATTGATTTTAATCTGCTTGAAGCAATCAATTACTCCCTGTCCTCTTTATTCCAAACTGTAATGAAAACTAAACTGCGTTGTCTTGAAAACTAAATGTGAAGATGATCATAAACAGAATTTAAACTCCATGGATTATTCATATCTACCCATTTAGATTTGCCATTTCCATTATGAGTACATTTGCCATGAGCATTTAATGGACATCTAAAAGGGAATTCATTAAAGCAGGAGCTGTTGGCAGCACTTATGGGCTTCAGACTGCTTTATGTTTGCCTTTAATAGCTCACTATTATAAAAGTGATATATTGTGTTCATCGCATTAGTAGTTTGCAGAGAGGTCTGTAAGACATAACAAATCCTTTTGAGTATTGTCAGAATCAAAACTAAATCACAGGGTATTTTTTTTTCAAGCGGCATATTATGACCCCAACAAGGTATCATTTTAGGTCATCTAAATTTTGATGATCTTAGCCAAGAAAGAATTTAATGGCCCTATAGACAGTTTGTTCGTTTTCTTAATGAAACATATGTGAATTATTAATGCCGTCTCAAATGCACATATTTTAAAAATTTGTCATAACTATTAAGGTTAAGCATACTTAAAAATGAAACATATATTTCTCAAAAATATCTTCTCCCTTGTTTTGGGCCAAAGGAGTGTCAAGGCAAGCAGGAAGCTTAATGCCACCAACGTGTGTGTAGAAACTGCAGCACAAGCAGCCTCCACCCACCTGCTTTTCCTCCTCCTGGCCCTCCAGAGGTGAGCAGGAGGGATGTATTTGCACAAGTATTCACTTATTGGCACAGCAGGAGAGCAAAACGCAAACTAAAACAAAGTTGAACTGCAAAAAGTAACACAGGGTTGGAGACAGAAACACTTCCCCACATCACAGATCAGTCCCATTTGACAGGTTTATGCACCTCTAGAAATAACTTCATATTATTCACCATCTAAGTATTCATGGTGGCAGCCTGGAAGTGTTCCTGCGATTAAATCTTTATACAATACCAAACAGGTATTTGATTTTTCACTGCATGTTCAGTAGAAGCACTCCCACCCAAGTCCATCACACACAGCGTAGTCCTGCTCATTTCCTTTTGCTCCCTCTGCTGACTCTCTGCCTCTCACACAGCCCGAGCTTCCCAACAGATGGGACTGATGGATTTATTTATTTGTAAAGGAAACAAATAAATGCATTCACAGCATGTACAAATAAAACTATTTTTAAAAGGATCACCACAATTACTAATAAATACTAATCATTAGATTTACTTTGCAATGTATGAATTTCCTTAAAATCCCAGTAGTTCAGGAGATCACCTGAGCTTCCAAGGGTACTGGCAACTTTACAAAGTAGTCCTGGTACTGCACTAAATTCAGCCACGGTGCCACAACACTCAGAAATAACTTCTGGAGGGGGCTGTATAAACTGAAGGCAGCAGCAAAGCCTGTGCAGTTAGAATAAGTCTCTAACACCTTGAAGACCTTCTAGCCTAAGCAGCTTGGCCTTGAAAAAATAAACTAATGTCAACAGCTTGAAAGCTTCTGAAGAATCAGATTTCTTCAAAATATCTGTACCAGCCCTACTGTAGATTCCTAAAGGAAAGCTGCTCATCTCTCATGGCTCACCTTACCTGGAAGGAAAGTTCCTAACAGCACTGACCTCTCACCTGGGTCTTTATGAGGGATCCTAGAACTGCAGATGACAAGCCAAATATTCCCTGAGGAGAAGAATGACCCAAGGCAGGTTGGTTTGCCACATGATCTCGCTGAAAGATGCTGATTTCTTGTGCAACACAAAAAAAGGGAAACAATAGAGAGGCAACGGGTTCATTTTCCTTTTCCTGGAGAAGAAACACCGCCTGGTACCCTCTAACACCATACCTGTATGCCCTTTGGCTTTTCAACACTAGAGTCAATCACATAAGCAAAAGTAGCCTTTGTATTTTATTATTTTTTAAGTATTTTCCCAGTTAAACTTGATATTTGAAAACACTTCACAGCTTTTCCTAATGGTACTATAAAATGGGATGAAAAGTACAAATAGTTCAAATATTTAGTAGAAAAAGAAAAAAAAGAGACCAGAGTGCAAGTATTATCAAGATGTTTGGATGAGCCACGAACTGCCACACAAATAGAAACAGAAGTGCTTGCTGGAGGCTCTGTCCTTAACTGACCAAATGCAGTTTCTGCAGAGATTTCTGTGCAGACCTTTCCTGGTACAGTTATTGTCACACAGGTGGAAAAGGAAGGAAGTAGGTGTGACATCTCACCTGCCTTAGAGGAGTCTTTTATCTTTATTCATATCTTCATTCATAATGAAGCATTTTACAGTGATGTGGATGTTTTCTCCATCTGACACTCCAGATTGCAAAACAGAGGAAGTAGCTGAAGCCTCATTTCTATCTCAAACCCTAAAATGTTTCTCATCCTATATACTGGATGTGACTGCTGCTCTGAAGAAAAGAATTCTTAAGAGCTCACATCCACTGACTCTCTCTCCTCTGGAGTGCAAGTGATGCATTGCTGGTCAGGTGACAACAGCTTAACAAAAGACACAAAGGTTTCTGCACATGCTGCTCCATGAACACTTGAACACTGCTCTTTCCATACAGTTACTTGTAAATAATTCTAAAAAGCATGAAAAAAAACCCCAATTAATAGACCATAATAGGAATACAAACTGTCCAATCCTATTTAACTAAAAAAACAGGAGTAGTGATATGAGAATAAAAGCTAAAAGGAGGAACTGCATGTCCTTTGCAATTCTGGATTAACCCACAACTTACAACTGTAACAAAACCCCCAAGTGATGGACAGTGTATTTAACACTCACTTTTTTGTAAGGTCAAAGCCAACTGACCTTGAGGTCACAAAGGGTGAAAGTTTGCACTTTATCTACTCAATTTCACTTTTGTTTCACATGTAAGAATAGAAATCATCAGTGCATGAAGCAACCTGGGAAGATTGCTACTTAGGTAGCAAGTATTTTCTCAGGGAAAAAAAAATTCAATGAACCTAAGTTAGTGCTGTGGAACAATTCCTATTTAAGAATGCTGCCAGACAAATACATATTCCCCTTCATAAATCTAAACTGACAACACTGTTCTAAAGGAAAATCTAGAAGATCATCCAGAGGACTGTTTTTGTAATACACTAATTGCTGGTAACTAAATTCAATTCAAAATTAATTTTGAAGGAGAGGTAACAATGGATCAGGTGAAATCACACAACCCACCCTTTCAGCAGTGCTGGACAGTGCACATCACAAACCCAGGACCCAAACAGAATGGTGGATAACTCACCCAGTATCATCGAGAATTTTCTAACCTCCTGGGATTTTACTGTATTGTTCTTTGCATAATTTTTCTCTTTGAATTACACAAATATGCAATAAGCAATTTAATAATTAACTTGAATCATAAAAATTGCTGTAGTCTAATATTAAAAAATTATTCACTCTGCTCTGAACTCTGATGGTTAATTTATTTATTGCAAGGTCTGTTAAATTAATTCATTAAGCTTCTTAAATAATGAAGATACAAGGCCAATGTACAGCAACAAAACCAATATATTTTAGATGAGTAAGTCAAGTTAGCCTGGGTTGCTGGGGTTGTTTTTTCCCCAATATGCCCTGTTTGCTACTTATTCTTTCTTGCTAAGCTGGTTTTGGGAAATGCAGTACAAGTCAAAATGTCCAGCAGTTAGAGGTTACTCAGAGACGAGAATCTGCTTGAGGTGAAATATATGAATTTTGAAACAAAGAGCATAATCAACATAAAAAATACAAACAATTTAATAAATACAAAGTTATATTTAGTGATGTGGGCAGCAAACATAAACAGTGTCAGAACAACCAAGTCTGGCCATCAAAGACAGAGTAGAGGCTGGAAAGCCACAAAACAGAAACACATGTGAAAGCTGAATCCAAAACAACAGTTGCAAAGCAGAAAGAGGAATTCTCTTAGGTCTACTTGTACCAGAAAAAAATTATTAAGCAATGCAATAGTTCCTCTGTCCTAGAAAAATCTGAAACACACTTGCATTCAAAATAAGATGTAAAATGCTGAAAGACTGATTCTCTTAACATTTACTGCCAAACAGCATTCCCTAACTATCCATTACTGAGACAGGTAACCAAATTAACCAAAGGGGTGGCTATCACTCACATGCCAAGGAATTATAACAGAATATTAATTTACACAAGCACTTAAAAGTCAATTAATATTATGCATATTTTGCATATAAAACATATATCAAAAGGTCACTTAATTACAGATGCAATCTCCACGTGTGGAATTACTGACAGGTGACTTAGACTAGTTTTGCAAACAAACTATCCACCTTATTTCACAGGCAGTTTCATGTTCTGTCAGCAGAAACACTTGAATTTTTCTGAAAGCAAATCAATGCACAAACTCAACTGCATTCCTCTTCAAAACACACTTGTGATATAGAAAAGTCTTTTCCTTCTTGTCCTTTAAGCATGCAGCAGGTTTTTATGTGGTTAAATTGCTGTACTAAATTGTCTGAAATGTAACTCTGAGAAAAATTCATCCTGTTTGCAGCATTTTGTGACACACTGTACCACTATTTTATCAGCATTTTTTTGTCACCACAGCTTCTCTCTCCTCCTGCCACCAGCTCAGTTCATGCTGGGCACTTGCTATTAGAAAAACAGTATTCTCTCTCACATCACAAATTATATTCATATCCAAATAACTCAATAATTTATTTGCCAAACATTTAAATCATCAATAATTTGGAGTGGAAGTTGGATTAGATTTTAAGTCGGCAAGTGATGGAATCAATTCTGAAATGTTTAAGTATTAGTTTACAAATATTGCTTATAGCTTAATAGCATCATAGACGTAACTTCACACAGATATTGGCTCTAGACAGTAATTATACCCTCAGCCTAATGTTGCAGTTAATGGACATACACATTTCAGTGATAATTGCAATCCCTGAACATGATAATGCGCCTTTATTAGCAGCTACAAAATAAAGCTCAGCAACAGTCAAGAGAAGAACTGAACTGTGCTTATTATTTATTGTTAGTATTGCCTGATTCGTGTTATAATATTCTAAAATAAAATAGTGTGGCATTTAAGCCAGTGCTTTAATTGCAAACATGCGAGTAAAGAATATCTCTATAACGATTCATGCAGGTTTAGTTGTCATGAGCAAGGAGTCCAAAGGTAACAAGTGAGAGAGACAAAGGTGTAAGTGACAAAACAGCAAATACACTGCAATTCAGGGGAGAAAAAAAGAAAAGGAGGTTTTAACGACTTAAATGTTTTAAACATCATTGTAATAGAAGGAGGAAGGCAGGACTACATCATGTAAAATTGGAGAAAAGAGAAAGCAGAATAAAAAATTGCCCAAGCAAAGGCAGAAGGGAATGTGCTGTACAGTCCATGAAGAAAAGCATCAATTCACACATAAAACAACCACATAAAAAATGATGGAATTGAGGACATGTAAAATGAAGAACACTTTACAACTCAACCTAATGAGGAACCCAGTGTTTATGATTCCACAAAGTTCTGAGTGTTTGTCTCTATGTCCTGACAGTGTGTTTGCTGTACAGAATTTCCAGGTAATGGAGAAATTCAATAAAGAAATTTCCAAAAGTAGTTAAAGGACCAACATTTTGATTTAAAGTTTGCCAAGGTTTTGTTACTAAGAATTACTTATTTTGACTTCGGTATTACTAACACTTACCTTCCATTTAATTCAGCATGGGCTGTTAAGTGAATTTGGATTTTTCATGGTGGGCACTACTCAGTGCTTCCCTGCCATCCTGTAGCTGGAAAAGCACAAACCTTTTGTGTCTGATAAAGCACAGGCTGGGTTGGGCTGTTCCTTCCTGCACACACCCACAGCAGAAGGCTCTGGGTGCCTCTCGAGGAGAGGAATTGTGCAACAGCTGCTGGAGCTTTCCATCAGCCCCAGAGGATCCCAGACCCACCAAAGCCAATCCTGACTTTCTTTTCCTATGTAAATTGCAGGGAGATTGGATGAGAACAGTGTGGGAGCTATGAAACAGACCAAAAATGAAATTTGGTCCAGTGAATGGAAAAATACCAGTGACAATATTTTTCTTTTGAAACCGTTTTTTATTCTTCCTAGAATATGCCACAGCAATAAGTTGTATCCAATTCTCGCTGTAATATTTCCTTAACAAACTCTAAATGTTAAACTTAAATGAGAGGCATTTCATGCAATCTGAAATATATTCAGTTCAATTAAAAATAATTGATGCATAGTGAAATAATTCTTCCCAAAGCTGCTGTAAGATCTTCAAAAAATAGAGCTACTTAATAATTTTCATCTCCTACAGGCTAGAGAGAAGCATTATTGCATATTAAAATTGGAGTGTGGTTTTCCCAGAGGTAAAAGAAAGTTATTAAAACAACCTATTTATTGTTGATATAACTATCCATTTGTGCTACACAAAAAGTAACAATTTCAGTACATTAAAAGAAAAGCTAATTAAGGCATAATTAGTATTTTCTATGTTTTGATAATTAAGGGTTAGTTGGCGATTTCTTTTCAAATTTCTATTTGAGGTAACCCCAACCATGACTTTAATGAGCAGCTAACACTATTGAATCCCTGATGGCTGAGGAGTTTAGTGACCACTACTACATTACTTTCATTTATCACTGCCTCTTTACGTATAAATTAAAGTAGCCCTGTAGCTATGTTGATCTACTTTATATCAATTTCTTCATCCATATCAGCTGAATATGTATGGCATTAACCTCATTTACTAGTTTGGAAAAGCTGAATTAAAATGAGATCTAATTTCTAGTGCACAGAACAATTTCAAAACTGCCTGATAATTCCCAGCACCTGTCAGTGTTGGATCTTCACCTCGCAGTAATGAAATAAAACAGTGTATGTATTTTACAGCCAGGAAAGGATAATCATTCATAAGGGTTAAGATGTCATTAATCATGGAGATGCCAGGGCCCAGAGCTTTTGCTGAGCCACTCGCAGCTTAACCCCTCCACGCGCAAGGATCCCACTGAAGGCAGTGGGACTGCTGCAGGTATCTGCTCTCGTATTGCACAGAGGAAGAGTGGTCACACACTGCACAATAAGTGTATTTCTCTTTTGTGCTAGGTCATGCTTTGTGTCTGCAGGCAATGTAATCAAAGAGATATACACATACTGAAGAAATCTCAAAATAACAAGTCAAGAGAATGCCCCTTCCAGGTGAGAGGACAAGCCTGTGTTCAGTGCTTGGGTGACACGTGGCTATACACGTCTGGCTTTCAGCTGCTGCAAACACAACCCAGCAAGAAAGCTTTTTTCCCCCCTCCCCTCTAAACACACTGTAGTCTAAATTCTAAACCCTTGAGATACTTTTTTATGATACTGCAGATCTGCCAAGTCGAACAGCCCAGGTTCCCAGACTGTGTGACCGACACCCCTCCGGTGCCAGGTGGGTGACTGCATCTCTCCATGTGTCTGTGAGGCTGCTCCCCAGAAACCCTGCAGCCAGGATTTTCACTCCTGCTCTCCCACCTTGGGTCCCCATCACTGCTATTTAAAGCTGGGGCAAAATAAAACCACGGCTTGCTGGAACACCCCTTTTCCAGGGATCTTCACTTCCCGAGGGTTCTCTCAGGCTGCAGTACCCGGGATTAGCCACCCCAGGACTTCTCTGAACTCATTCAGGGCTACCGCTGGCTGAGAAAGATCCGAGCAGGGAACCGTTAATCGCTTCACAGTAAAGAGCCTGCCTAAGTGCATTTTAATAAAAAAATTAACAGACAAAACAAACACCTCCCTCGCACACGCAGCTACCTGATAGGATTACGGCGACATTTCCAGATCGCCGCGCTCGCCCCCGCTGAGCTCCGGTCCAACAGCGCCGCGCGCTGGGCTCGGCCCCGCGGCCGGGGCACGGCGGGGACGGGCACAGAACAGCGGCATCACCGAGCTCCGCACCGTGTGCACCCGGCAGCCACAGCAACCTCCTCGTGTGTTGCTTCCTCACTGCACTGTTCACTAAATGATTCTGTTTTCAATCACAAAATATTAAACGACTAAAAGCATTCCCCCAGAAAAAACAAAATGCAAAGGAACTAACAATAAAAAGAACTTTCTGCCTCTATGCCTATCATTTCCATGAACTAGAACTATTTTTTACTTCCCAAATAACTCCTAATGCAATCTCGTGAGAAAAATCTTCACCCAAAGCAATCTCTTTTTCTAGTCACTGTGACAGTGTACATGTGGAAACTGAACTGTTACAAGAGTCAGAACTCCCAAGTATGAAGGCACCTTAAACTTGTTTCAAGTTTATGTTTCTAAGTAAACTGAAGAAATTTCAGTAACTACTACCTTCACTCAGTTGCATTTCCTTTGATACATTAATCGGCAAGACTTACCAGTTTTATTGACCTTCAGCAATATCTTACGGGCAGTTAGGGTAAGTCCCAGCCAAACCCTGCCCACCCCACAGGCTGCTGATCTATCTAGTCTGTCCCAGGAGAACCGGGAATAGCTGCACATTAAACTGTTCCAGGGAAGACTACAAACCCCTCCTTTTGCTTTTTCCCCCTCTGAGGGCAAATGTCTGCTTAGCAGCACTGCTTTTCCAGACAACTTTCTTCCTCCTACCCTGCCAGCATCCAAACCAGCAATACACCAAACAGTGACACGGTGAAAACTAAGTCATGCCAGCATTAAAACAAAGTATGTACTGATAGACAATTGATAGACCAGTATTAACAGTCCTGTATGGTACCAGAGAATCCAGTCCAGGATTCAACAGAAATGTAATATGTATATATACATTCAAAGGTCTGTCTGTTCCAAAGCCAGTCAATCTTGATGCATCATTTTTGTACTGCAATGGTTATGGCACTAAAAGTGTATCACAGCATCACGGAAGAAATCTCCGAGGTTTTGCTCTCCTTCCTCAGACAGTAAGCCCCAGTGGGCTGGTTAATAAGAAGGCATTCATTTACCTAGCCACTTCTCTTTTCTTATGATGAGTTTCTTTTTATTACATGCACATGCTTAAGAATATGAGTTAACTATTGAACAAAATTTGCATATTTATATAGAAGGTCTGTTCTACATTTCCTTTAGACTCTTCACCATTGTCTAACTATTTTCTGTTTGTCTGTATGCAAGCATATGAGCAAAGAAAATCATTACAACATGGCTGAAGCATGCAAAATTTCCATTATCCATTCTGTAAATAAAGCAATCCAAGGAATCCTGAAGATTTATATAAATGTGTATTAACTTAGTCATTTGATGTATGTCTGACTTTTCTGCTTCCAAGTGTGAGCCTGTTTATTGCCAGTTTGCAGAGAGGTGCCAGCAGGACCCGTATGTGAGGATTTACAGCCGTGGGGGCAGCGTGCCATCTGCTGCTCTCCAAGCTGCTACAGCAGCACCGGCACAGCAGCACCCAGTGCTGCCTTCTGCTGCCTCTGAGCTGCAGAGTGCACTCAGCCTGCCCGATTGTAAATGATTACAAAAGCACCAAAACAGGGAGCTGAGATGCCTTCACACACAGCATTTGTTAGACAAGCTGGCAATTACTGTGCTCCACACCAAGGGAATCTAGCCCTGCAGATGAGGGGCTGCTGTACCAGGCCTGATAGAACAAAACAAAAATTTGACTGTGAACTAAAGGATACTGGTAAATAATGTAATCAAACCATTGAAAAAAAAAAATCACTTTGAAAATGCATTTGCAATGAACTCTAGTGGTCAAGAGTGGGGCTGGAATTCGGGAACATCCTTTGAATGGTCACACACCAGGAGAGCCTTGAAGAACTCCTTCTGTCCCAGCGTGGTTCCATAGGAGCACATGCCAGGGGCAAAAGCAGTGTATGAAATATGATTTTCACCAGTTTTATTCATGTCCACTGATGGGGTGGGGGAAAAACAGAGACAATGAATCAACACAAAACTGTTTTCTTAAATTCACCCTACAGTATTTCATCACATCCTTATAGTACAGTTTATTTCTTTCTGTTCCAAGTGTTCTTCAATAAATCAGTTGAAAACATTAGTCAGCATTTTCCGCAGTAATTAACTATTTCACCCTCCCTATACAGTGCAGTGGCAGAGCCAGGCTTGTGGTCACTCACAGCACACTGCTGAGCTGGCAAAGGGTCAGCTTGGACATTTTTCCTACTGATAACAAAGCTCCAGGTGCTTAAATATAAATAATGCACTGTCCATTTTT
The DNA here is from genome assembly GCF_024509145.1 of Vidua macroura. Lineage (NCBI taxonomy): Eukaryota > Metazoa > Chordata > Aves > Passeriformes > Viduidae > Vidua > Vidua macroura. Next base: position 1,169,461 of record NC_071585.1, on the reverse strand, counting down.
GCTTGCTGCTCCATACACACATAAATGCTTCCTCCAGCTCTCACTAAGGATGGATATAAAAAGCTTGGGATACAATCTCCTACCCAGCCCCTCAGAACACACTGTACAGTGATGGGGCCTCTTCAGGCAGTTACACCCCCACCAGGCAGGATAACAGGTGAAACAGAAACCCTCAATATCGGATAAAGGGAAAAGAGTAATTATAATGGTATAATAAAATAGTTTAGGAATAAATTAATAAAAAAATATTATAATAAAGAGAAATTACAGATCAGAATGACAACTACTGTAGAGCCACACTGCCTTTGAAGTACCATCAGTAGGAATTTTGTTCATGAAAATACCTGGAGCACCACTACACTTTTATGGGGTACCTCCTGTTTCTTAGCAGTAGAGAAGTCCACCAGATTTTAAAAGAACAAGTCAGCTTTGATAACCTAAAGGAACACATTGCTTTAATGGAAAACTAAATCAGTATAGTGCAAAACTTTCTTTTTAATAGTAAGTAATAAAGTTGAAGTACATTTCAAACCTGAAGAGGTAAAAATATTCTGGAGACTGGACTGGACTGTCCATCAGAAAGCAAGGAAGTTGTGCTACACAAGTGAAGCCAAACCTCAGTCACTGTCACAATTCTTGCTAAAGATTTGCTTGAGGCTCCAACAGAATTCTTTCTCACGATCAATTGATCTCATCTTACTGACACTCTCTTTATAACATCTACATTATGACTGTCCCCTACAGTTAAGGTGAATTAACAGCTGCTTCTTCAAAAATGCATCTTACTTTTCCTTCTCCGTATTTAAAATGCAGAAAAGGCAAGTAATGTGAGAAATACAGTGGAAATCACATAAATGAATACCGGTCAAAAGAACAGAACTATTAAAAGAATAAATCTTGTGTACCCAGCTGAGAAATATAACACAATATAGCAGAACCCAGCTAAATGTTTGAAATAAAAATTGAAATGTAAAGTAACCTAAAATTGTTTAATGAACATTGCTGCTAAAATATTAACTCCTTGCATGCCAAAACTCCAAAGCATACATGGTAGGAAGCTGTAAGAGATGGTCAGAAGTTTCCCTCATTTGCCTCACGATCGTCGCAAGGACAGACACTCAGACCCTGAAGACCCTGACAGCAGTTCTGGCCTGGTTGAGGTGGATGCTTGCCAAGTGATTGTTTGCATGTGTGTTTGCTGTGCACTGCTTTGAGCAGGGACTGGCAAGTAGCAGCTTGCTCTGTACACTTACACCTCCTTCACAGAGCAAGGCGTCTCATCACAATAGCCTATGGATTTCCTCATCTCTTGGCCAGATGCCACTCGCTTTAGAGAAAGACTATAAAATAAAGTAACTTTCTGAGGTAACTTTGGTGATTTCCCAGAGAATGAAGACGAATCTATTGGCTGGACCACAAGGATTTCGTCTCTCTATTGGTAGCTATACCCCCCTCCCTTATCTCTCTCCTTTACTTTGTTTTCTTTATATCTCTCTCTCTCCTCTGTCACATAATTGTTGTTGTTGGCACTCAATAAAAGTGCACTGATGTGATTAAACTGAAAGTCTCCTTTGCTGTGTGTCTTTTGCGCTCTGAGATCGGCTGTTGTATTGTGTTTGATTATGTTCGTTTGTATTATTGTGGTTACTCAAGTTTTGAAAATGGTTTGCCCCTGTTGCTCCCCCATATCCCTTTGGTCCCACCCTTGTCACTCCTCCCTAAGCCTGCCCCTTGATCAGCAGAATTGCTGAGTCATTCCCGTGTCCCCTCCCTGGTGCCCTGTCCATCACTCGGCAGCCCATTCCCACCACCTGGAAACTTCCATCAGGGGCGTCGAGTGATTGGATCGGGACCAGGGACCCCTCCCCGACCTTCCCCTAATAGGTTGTCTTCCCTATCCGTTTCCCCGAAAGTCACTCCCCAGTTTAACCCCATTGGCTGTTCTCCCCTTTCACTCCCCCCTTTATAGTCACTGCAGAGGCCCTATCGAGGCTCTCATCGGTCGGCTTGAGTTAGGTGTTGTTGGAGCTCTAGGAGTTATCGATAAAACCTGACGTTTGCCCCCGAGGAGAGTCAGCCTCATTCCTCAGTGGTCTCGCCGTCCCTTCGCTCCTCCGGAGGCACTCCTTGCAAGCCCTTCGGGGAACCCAAAGGGAGTGCCTTCTGCCGTCGTCGTGTTGCCCGGCCGGGCCACTCGAGCGGTATCCAAGTGGACACGACGGCAATCGGTAAAACAAACCATCACGACCCCGCTTGTACTAGTGGATCATGACATTAAATTGGCGTCACAGACAGGATTCCTGCTAGACAGAAGAGGTGCAGGTTCTGTGTAGTCTGTAACAGGGGAAGGATGTTTCACTCCAGCCACACCTAGCCCACCACTCCAAAAAAGTGAGCAGTGTCTAGAAAGCAAGGGAGGTTGTGGATGCCAGCCTGGTCAGGGAGAGAGAAACGGCAATCGTTTCTCACAGTGGCTTGTGAGAATTTTTAGGGAGCTGTAGGAATGTAATAATTTGTTAGTCTAAACAATCTGCAGGTGGTGTTTTTCCACCTTGCTTTTCTGTTCCTCTCAAGGACGGTGTGTGAGAAAGATATTTTTATTAATTAACCAGACAAATAGAATGTATTGTGTCAATCTATTTAAGCCAAAGTTTCCATTCCATAAAGGCCTTCCTTTCTTCCTTTTTATGCCGCGTCCTCATCTGTTCTTGTGTCATTCTTGGTGCAAGGGTGACAGGGGGTGACTTGAATTTCCTGCAAACTGCACATGCCTACGTGAAAAAGCACACACACTCGCTTCAAGGCTCTGTTTTCAGAAATTCACAAAGGATCTCCTAGTGCAAAAGGTGAGACTATTTTGTTTTGTTTTTGTTGTGTGTACGAATTTTGACTCCTTGGTGTAGCGAATTTGCACTGAAGGAGTACCTCCCAAGCAGCTTCAGTCTCTGCACCCACACAGGGAAGTGAAGGAAGACACAGCGAAAGCTGTGTGGTTGTGTAACTTGAATCTATACCTCCCTGTAGTAGTTTTCTGGTCCCTTCACAAAATAACTGAAAGTCCCCTTTGCTGTGTGTCTTTTGCACTCTGAGATCAGCAAAATGAACCATCAAGAACCCTGCTTGTACTAGTGGATTGTGACAGAATCCTGAATAGATGAACAGTAAGTGCTTCCCTCTCTCTCCATCCAGTCATCTTCACCCAGCTGAGCTCAAGAGCTTTTGTGGGTGACATATATTGGCAGGTTCGTTTCTGCACAGACTGTTTGAGTTAAAATGTTGTGGTTTACAACAAGTATTTACCTTTCAGCTGTGCTGAAGCTGGGCTGTCACACTCTGATCCAAGAACCACAGAATTGTCAGTTCTACTTCTTCATTTTTGTACTGGGGTAACTGAGCGTCCATCAAAGAAACTATCTGGAAAACTCTTAATGACACAAACAAACATTTTCAGGAAGAATTCTGAAATGAAAGTATATTGCCACAGCAAATCTCTTTAGGAACCCATCGGCTATTTTTGTTGACCCAGCTTTAAAGTTCTTCTAAGATTTTGTGACAGCTGCAGCTGGTCTGTAAGCTATACAGACAGATTGGCCCCAACAGACACCGCCTGGACCAGCCCAGCTCGCTAGGGAACAGGAGTGAACCAGTGCCCGGGTAAGACAATGATAGGCTGGATTCAAACTCAAACAGGGGACCCTGGCCAATCCCTTTGAACCATGAATGCACCCATTCCATTGGCCAGTGAGCTTGGTGGAGCTAAAACTCCAACCAATCAAGTGCATAAGTGTGGGAAATTTGAAGCCCCTCTAAAAGGGAGGCCCAACAATGAACCCCGGCCACATGTGCTCTTGTCGCATGCCTGTCTCCAACATCAGCAACAAGATTTCATTTTATTTAGATGCTAATTATGCTAATTGGCCATGATTAAACATAAACATCAACATAATGTTTTTCTAATTACTTTGTAATTTGAAATTTCCTCAGATGTATGTGTTATACCGTGGTGAATTTGTAAAAGTGCTTTTTTTTTTTTTCTTGGAGCATCCCTTTCATACTGAAAGAAACAGAAGTTTGAGAAATAGGGGTCTCAAACTGCAGGTGCAGAAGAGCATTTTGGATTCCCAGGACACTGAAGCTCTTGTACTCAGAAATAAATTTACATATGTACCATATAGTGCAGCATCACCGTCACTCCCCCCTCCCTCCACTTCTGTCTGTCCTAAAACATCTGAACAAATGATTTTTCTGCCCTAAATCCTTACCTGGTAAATATTTCCATACTATCAGGATTGAGTTCAAAGAATCAATTTCAGTCTGTGTCAGCCAAGAAACTTTAATTAATTTTTAAAAGGAATATTCCTTTACTTAACCTCACGAGTTCTTCTGCTATCTATTCCTTGAAATCCAAATTCCCTAGCAATTAAAAAAAATAATTCTCACTTTTTTGCCAGGTCTGATATATACAGCCACAGGATTAGAAGTCAGTAGCTATTTCATCTGTAAACCTGTATATTAAAACCTTTCACTTTTAATAAAAAAATAGTGGAAGATTGCTAACACCACGGAACCCCAGGGTAGATTAGGAAGGAAAGAAACAAAGGAGAAAATGTAAAGCTTTTTTTCCACTTCTAAGTTGCATGTCATTTTTCATGTGTTAGCTAGTGGATGGAAAAGAACAGGATCAAACATGCACAAGGATTAAGAAAGTTTTTGCTACAAGAAATTGGTCATTCACAAAAATCCCCTGCTCATTGCAAAAGGAAGACTCTATTATGCACAATTTTAAATCTAGAGCCTTTCTTATTCCAAGCTCTAGTCTAAAAAAAAAGGCTAAATTTCCAGTTGTTCACCAGCAGCTCCTCTGCACTTCTTCACCCACAATAATTAAAGGAAGTACTACAGAAAACAGCAACCAGAACTCACAAGTAATAAAATTTACTCTTGTGGAACACACAAATGAAAGCCCTTCACCCCTTCTGCCAAGGCTCTGGAGAGATTACAGACTTAATTACCCCAAAATGTTACAGAGAGGATGAGGGAACTGCTCAAGGAGAAAAACACCTTACCTTGGCCTGATTTGACAGTGCTACCTTACCACAAGAATTTGTCTTTCTTCTTGGTTTCTCCTAGTTCAATAAAATAATTCTTTTAGCAAATACTGAAATGGTAGGGCCCAGAAAAACTGAGATACAATTAAATTAAGAAAAACATTAAAAAAAAAGACAAGCTCAGAATTTATGCAGCCCAAACTTTATGGCAAGACATAGAGAGATGGCAGAGAGATGGAGAGACAGCAAGAGAGATGTGGAAGAAAGAAGACTGGAATTTTTGTCTTTGAACATTTTTTGATCACTGGAGCTTAATTCGCTGCCACGTAATCCATATAAGCACAGAATTCATCAAGTCAGAAAAAATTAGGGGCAATTATGTGAGCAATTTATGTTCAATAATGAAAAGCCTCACCTCCTTCAAAGGAGCACACAAACACCGGCATGTCCTTCAAAGAGGTGTCAGGAAACGAGGCAGCTCTTTTACAAGGCTTTGCTGAAGGTCTTGAATAATCAATCTAAGAAAAGTAAGGGCAGAACAATGTTCCTTTTTTGCTAAAACTAGATGGATATTTGGCAGATTAATCATTTGACACCAGAAATGAAAAGTATGGCCCAGCACTAAATGCAGGTCTCATCAGGTTCCTAACTTGCCTCATTTTTTTCCTTCAAGGTTGTTCCCCTTTCTGGATGGACAGGTCTGAGCACTTCCTCAGGTTAAGATGGAGGCAAAAGAAACTCACGAGCATAAATACAAGTGGTTGTTCATTTTACTTTAAGAGTTCTGGTGACTGTGATGAGAGAACTGATGAGTACAGTACTGGGCGAGTCCCTGCACTAAGAGTTTCCTGTGTCTCTATGTATTTTTTTCAGAGAAGAAAGGCTAAGAAATATTTCTCATGAAAGGCTTTACCAGCATCCCTTGCAGAAGAAAAAAACATGTTTACCAGATCCATTTCCTGAGTCAGTTCTGAGTGAACCATTCCTGTTACACAATGGTCCACAATGCCCTGTGGGGGAAAAAGACAGGATTGCTCAAACATCAGGCTTTGTAGTTACCATTTTCCAGAATTAAAAGAATCAGATTGTATTTAATATTTTCCAACATTTCTAGAATGAAGAGGAATTGTTAGGCTGAGACTTCCTAAGATGTTTAGAATGCTTTCATGCCAAATTCTATCAACATTAATGGAACTAGATCTTCACATTTCCTAATTATCTCTGAAAAAACCCTCTCATCATAAATTTTAAGAATTGTCTGATAACAAAAATACATCTGAAAACAGACTCCAAGGAACTGGAATCTAGAAATTCACTTCTACACTTTTCTCAGATGTCTCAGAGGTTCAGTATTCTAACACTTGAAAGGCAAGCTGCATGAAATTCGAACCATTAGAAAAAAATAAGCTGTGCACAGATGAAAAAGATCAGAGGGCACTCTCAAAAATACATGCTACCTATAAAAAAAATTAATTATCTTCCCTCCACAGTAGTTTACAAAGCATCGGTCTGAACTGAATGATACATTCCGTCATTGAGAACTTCTGTCTAAAAAGTGATGTAGGGGGTGTTCAATATTCCATGTGAGGATACAATTTCATCATCAGGTCTTAAGACCCTTGGAATGTTTTAAAATCAGATACAATGCAGAATTGTGCAATTAATTAACAACATTTAACTGTCTTCATTCAGCTATGCCAAAGCTCTTATAGAACAATTAAATCTGCTCCTTGCTAAAACAACTAAAACCAGTTGCCTCAAAATCAAATAGGTCTTGCCATTTAATCCGAGGAAGATCTCTATGTACTTTTACAGCTGCAGTTTGCAGCCTCAGCTTTCCTGGTGTCCAAAACACCAAGCCATACTTTTCAATATTTTCCTGCTATTTGCTGCAATCACACTCCCTTTTACAACTCTGAAGATCGCCCAGAGTTCAACTAATGAAAAATCTGGCTATTTACCAAGAGGCCTCGCTTTTCACTGTCCTCTGTTTTGTACTGCCACTTGCATCAAAGCACATAAGGAGAGACCATTTAGGGTCAAAAGTTACATTGCTGCCCTATCTGCCTTTTACATTTCACATTCTGTGAACAGTCCACTGGAATGTTCCTTAGATCACACAAACATGCAAAAAGGGAAAATGCACCCTTCCCTTCACTAGGTGTGGAGCACTGTATGCTGAATTATGAAGGGAGCTGGGAAAAGAACTGTAGACCTGGCTGTTAATCCCTTTCCCAATATTAAATCACACTCAAATTCACACTGGATGAACCTCAATCCGAAATGCTAATGTATTTGAAACTTCTATATGCTAATTATTACATATAGTAGTATTGCTTAGGGATTATTTCTTCAGTTTTTATATAAAATTTAATTCACTAGATCTATAGTTTAATTTTCTTTTCTGCAGAAATTCTTAATTTAACTAAAGAAATGTCTTACGAAACTATGTTTTGTATTTAAATCACTGTTTTTAATGAGCTGCACACTGAAGAGTCTCACTGCAATCATTTTAATAATAAATGCAAACTCCAATTACAGTACATTCATAAAAATAACTGCAAAACGGTGGAGAAGTGTACTTTAGTTTGTTTTTAATAAACAGATTATTGCAACTTATCTTTTATTAGACATTCCCAAAGTAATTCAAAAAGTACATTAACTTGAACAGTATTACAAACAAAGTAAGACTGAAAAGCAAATGAGAACCTCACTGGCAAGAAACAAAAACTGTTAACTTTGTACTTCCTTGTTGAGTTACCAGGATCACCAACACATATACACATGGATCTGGATCATGCTGCAAGTAATTTGCCAAATAGCTTAAATTTTCCCATTGCTTTTTCTCATCAGAAGTGGAGAAAGGCTTAACCTTCACACAGACATGTATCATAAATGTGTTTCTACAGGAGCTGAAGAAAAATGAAGGCATTAAACAGAATGGCCTGACAACAAGGGCTGCTATTTACAACCACACTATAAAGGAGCGCTCTGAAAAAGAATACCAAGAAAAACCCATGACAGCACTATGAATTCTGTGAGGCATCAAACCCCACAACCTCACACAGGCAGCAAACCCACCCTGGTCCTTCCCCATGGGACAATCTGTTTCAAGCAATGCATTTCACACTTTTTCCACTCCAGTGTGAAACCAAGGAACATAACATGCCAGTAACTATAAATGAAGACATCCAAACAAAAAAAACTAAAAAAAATGGCAGAAGTGAACAATTGTTTCTTACCACCAAAACTTTTTTTTTTTGTATCATCATCTCATCTTTTTTTGGTATCATCTCATCATCATCAGCTCATCTTTGAAGATGAGCTGATTTTTCAGCACATTAAGCGATCCTAATTTTGTAATTTTAGAAATGACAAGAGCTTGACAAAAAGAACCAGTTTGGGTTGATAAGCTATATAGTTCAGAATGTAATTTCCTGTAATGAGTCATTTTAAGATTAACAATGCAAGTTTTCTATAAAGAATATGAGCTTAACAGTTCTAATAGAAACTTAAGCCACGGATTTTTTTTTTAAAGAATTCCTATGGTTAGTACAATAATTAACATTAAATCATTAAATAGAGGTAAGCATTTAGCAACACAAAGTACATTATATACACAGTCATTATTCTAGGACACGTGACAGCAGTTTTTGAATTCATAGAACACCTGCAGGTAAAACAGTAATAATTCTTTCTGGTCCCATACAGTAGGCACTCATTCTTTCACTCTGGAACAGCAGCTCTCATAGCCAACGGTATTCAAGTTTCTACAGACAAGAATCCCTATGAATGTTCTCAATTCAGTCTTCATCTTCCCACCGGGTAATAGACTTTGCAGTGGTAGAAATCCTGCTCTAACTAGCTTCAACAGCTGAAAGGTGATTCCTAATTGTGTCAACAGAGATTGTCCAGCAGTCAGATAGATGCTGGCTGCTTTAACTGATTTGGGAGTAGAAATAGACCTGAACAAGAAGTAGCATTTTTGATCACAAAGAACAGGAACTTTTTCTAAGAAACAGATTTACATGCTAATGGAAAACATTAGGTACTGTTCCCCCCGCCCCCCCACACTTGTCATATTCTCATAACACTCAAGAGTAAGCTGAACAAAATTCTGTGGGTAGTTCTAGTCCCACCTCTTCAGCTCCCTGAAGTCCCAGGCATCTCTCCTAGCAGCCTGTCAAAGTACCAAGAACCAGAAATGCTGGAGGCCCAGCTCTGCAGCAGCCCACCAGGCAGGCAGCAATGGAGCCAAGCAAACTGGCAGGAAACCAGGGAGGCTCATAATCGAAGCTTTGCTGACACGGAAAAATTCCCACAAATGTTTTGACTTTAAACACTTGCTGACTGAAAACACTCTATTAAGAAAGTTCAACCAGCTCTACCCAAGAGCAACTTGACAGGCATAACTCCTGAATTGCCACAGTTGAGGGAAAAAAAATTAAACTTAGTGGTCCTTTTATGCGCCATGCCTTGTACTCAAGTATTTCAATAAATGCCAAAAATGACCTCTCTCACGCTGCCAGAGTCTTGCTGCTATCAGTGGAGCAAAGCCACAAGGCATGCCGGGCACATTCCTGACACCTCAGTGGGTGTCTCCCGAAGCCCTTTCCCGTCCCCGCTTCCTTTCCCCGTCGTTCGAGGCCGTTTCAATGGCTGATGTTCATCTCGGACAAGTTCTGCAGCCTCTGGTTTTCGGGTAAGAAGTAGCGCAGGAGCCCAGCACTGCCTTCAGGGAGCAGCGGCACGGAGGAGCAGGTGGGGCTGCTTCCCTCCGGCGTGGAGCCGCCGTGCTCCCAACAGAGAGGAGAGCGCTGGGAGCGGGGCGATGGGAGCACAGGAGCGCCGTCGGTCCCAGCCCCCCACGGCATCCCCGCCCCCGCAGCACAGCCGGGGCATCCCGTGGCCCCTGCCCCGCACCACCTGAGCGCAGAACCGCGGACCTCAGCACCGCCCTCCCCCCGAGCTCTGGCCCGTCCCCACGGACGCCCCGCACCGCCCGGCGCGCCCCAGCGACCGGCCCAGGTCCCGCCGGAACACCCACCTGGACGCGCAACGCGTCCTTCCGAGAGGCGCACCCTTCCGACCGGCGCATCCTTCCGAGCAGGCACCCTTCGGAGCGGTGCATCCTTCCGAGCGGGCGGGCCCTGCGGGGGCAGCGGCAGAGCCGGGGCTGGCCGGGGGTGCGCAGTGTGCGGGCCGGGCGGGGCGGACACGGGCGAAGGCGGTGGGGACACGGGCGGTGCCAGCTCCTTCCGGACCAGTGCGGCTGGAGCTTCGCGATGATAAAGGACCTGAGCAGTTGATGTTTCCCTGTGGGCTTTATTGCCCACATTGCAAAGATTCCCATGTGAAGCCCGGTAGCCCCAAAGAAGGGGCCCACACTGGAAGAATGTTTCTGGAAATGGAAATTGCTTTAGACCTGTAAGGAAAACATGAACTGGCTGTATTTGTTGCTGTATCTTCAAAAGTGAGGTCAAGAAACAATTATTATGACAATTTAATCAGGATAGGAAGAATGGTTTCTTTGTACATGAACTATCACAGTTGAATCACTGAACCATGTGCTTTTATACAAAAAGTCTTCATTAATTATTTGTCTGAAGGAAAATTATGGAAATGGGGTAAATAAATAAATAGTTCAAGAACAGAGTCTGTAGATAGCACTCACACAAAAGTGTGAGTGAGAGCTGGGCCATCGTAGTGTTATGGACAAATTCAATTGGGGAGGCTAATTATAGATAAATCAATTAACAAGAATTTATTAAGCAAGCGGTATTAAGCAAAAAACAGCGCTGGGCGGCCGGGGAGTTTCCACTCTGCCACGGCGTACCTTCCCCCTTTGACCTTTTTGTTTTTATAGTCCCCCCTTTTTTTCGGTTGACGTATTTTCTCTCGATGTACTCTGCGCCGGTGCAATGGGTTGCTAGGGGGTCCTTTTTCTCTCTGCCCTTGGTGGTCATAGGGATGAAGGCTCCTTATCTTCTTTGTCGGTTGTCCTTGGCCTAAAAGTTAGCTTGTATATAGTTAGTTACACAGTCTTCTGTGCTAGCTGCATTTGCACAATTCTTAAGCAGAATACTTGTTGTTTATCAAGCCCCCCCCCCCTTTTTTTCTCCTCTTTCTCTTCTCACAGTCTGAAATTCTCTATTCAGTTTAAATTCTTATCTTCTTTCAATGTTCGTTTTGATGAACAAAGACCTTTTTATTACAATCCCTCCTCTTTCTCTTTACCAATTTGTTCATTAAAACGCTTTAACTCTTGGTGGCTTAAGAGCAGGGTTTCATCTACTTCTGAGTCCCTGGGCAATGCTTCGTACCTCTCCCTAATAAGCATTAGATGAGCTGCCTCTAGTCTTCCTTTTACAATGTCTATGATTTTATTAAAAATGCAAGGTCTGAAAGTCAAACCTAGTAACAACAATATCACAGGACCTGCAATTCCCCATATACAGAATTTCTCCTTGAGTGCCATACCATGGAACTTTGCATCCTTTAGGATAGCATGAGACCTGTAAAAATTTATCTGGATGGGTGACAGCCCAGGCAGTTGCTATGGTTTCACAGCCCCAATATCCACACAGATATTCCCCAGGGTAATTACCATATCCCCTCCCAGGATTGGAACTAGGACACCAATAGATAGCGTGGAAGTCAGGTTTACTCCATCCCCACACAGAGTTCACCAAGTCCTCATTAGTAACTAAAAAAGTAGGAGCTACAGTGGTGGCATTTTGCTTAACAACTTTCCCTTGGTCTATTTTGGTCAGAGTCCAATTAAATGGCTGGTGTGCATAGTCCCCTTGTACAGGCCAGGTACAACATATAACTAATATGTACAGAATTTGCCAGCAAGGGTGGAGTCCAAACTTCCCCAGAACTTGATTATCATTATTTCCCCCTTCCCACTGTTTGGTTTGACATGTTATTGCCGGGCTCACCTTTACCCTTGGGAGATCAGTATCCTTGAGGCAGTTCTTGAAATACCTTTGAATTGTCCCAGTTTGAGGGCTCTTTCCTCCACTGCTTCTTATCCCTCTGCCTCGCTCGCCGACCCGGTTGCTTCGAGCCGCGAGGTGTACCATCTTCTCGGCAGCAAGGATATTCTTCAGGAGGACCCTTACTCTGTTTTTGCTGCCTCTTTTTGAATGATTCCCAATTCTTATCCTTCACTTGCGGTGAATTACACTGAATTCCAGGTAAAGTCTTCTGGCAATTCTCTTTTATAATTTGAACAATTAGGGGAATTGGTTCATTAGAGTGGTAACAACAATTTTCAGGCCTAGCCCCCTTAGTAAACACCTCCCACCACTCTTGGGATTCCCTTGGTAGGGTCCCGTTCTCTTCTCTAATCTCTAGGACTGACTTTGTCAGTTCTCTTTCTAATTGGTAACACCCTTTACAAATACCCCTAGGAGGGGTACCTCTATAACTATGGACCCACCACCGTTCCTGGCAGATTTTACAAATATAGCATACAAAAGGGTAACAATCACAATCCTTATTTGTACAATAGACTCTAAAATCATCAGTTATAGGATATCCATAATCCAATATCTCACTATACCAGCTGGTTTGTACAATTTTTACTGAGTCCATTAAGTCAGTTTAAATGTGACCTTAAGATCTCCGGGTTGGCTGGTTATTCTCCAGGGGTCTTCGGCAGCAGCAGCAGTAATCGGTCCCTTTATTCGGCTCCCATGTGTCCATCCCTTCTCGGCGGTTCTGACTGCAGTTTCTGTAGTAAGTAAAACAACATAGGGGCCTTCCCAGTTTGGGATTAGTGAGGTTTCTTTCCAGGTTTTTATTAACACCTTATCACCTGGTTTTATATTATAAAAGGGCCTTTTTAAATCAGGAAGACTGAAAACCGGTGCATTTACTAATTCTGCCTTGAGGTCCTGTAGTTTTTCCTCATCTTCCCAAGTCCACTTAAGCAAGCCTTCTTTTGTTAGTTTCTCATATAGGAATTTTACTTTCCCGCTAAATCCCTCTATCCATTGTCTACAGTACCCAAACAGTCCTAACAGCTGTCTAACCTCCCGCTTTGTCCTTGGCCCTGGCATAGCTAAGATTCCCTTAACCCTTTCTGGGTCTAGTTTCTTCGTTCCTTGACTCAGTCTATGTCCGAGATACTTCACCTCTTTTTCCACAAATTGTAATTTGGATTTTGACACTTTGAGTCCTTTCAGGCTTAGAAAATTGAGTAATCTTATACTCTCTTCCCTGACAATTTCCTCTTCTTTCCCAGCTACTAACAAGTCATCTACATACTGAATCAGGACAGCCCCTTCTCCCAACTGAAAATCTGTAAGCAGCTGCTCCAGTGCCTGGCCAAATAAATTAGGGGACCCTGTAAACCCTTGTGGAAGTACCGTCCAACGGAGTTGTTGTTTCCTGTGGGTGTCTGGGTCTTCCCATTCAAAGGCAAAATAGTCCCTACAACTTTCTTTAAGGGGACATGCCCAAAATGCATCCTTTAAATCTATAACACTATACCACTGATTTTTGGGGCCTAACTGACTTAATAAAGTATGAGGGTTAGTTACTACAGGGAATCTTTCTACAGTCCTTTTGTTAATTTCTCGTAAATCATGTACCAAACCGTATTTCCCATCGGATTTTTTTTAACAGGAAGGATAGGAGTATTAAAAGGGGACATGCAGGGTTCTAATAACCCTTGTGCTTTTAATCTTTCAATTTCAGGTTTGACCCCTTTCCTTCCTTCATTTGGAATTGGGTACTGCTTAACTCTAACTGGGACTTCAGGATTTCTTAATATTATCTCAAAAGGTTTTATGTCCAATCGGCCTGCTTTTTCTGGGGTATACCACACTTCAGGGTTAATTTTCTGTTCGTCCTCTACCCGAAGAGGACATAATTTAATATTTAGCTTCTTGTCATTTATGTCGATTCCAATTCCTAATTCAATCATCAAATCTCGTCCCAGTAAGTTATAGTCAGCCTCTGGAACTAACAACAGTGACCCTATACCTATTTTGGAGCTGGTTTCAAAAATCATGTCTTTGATTACAGGCACTTTAAAGGCTTCCCCTTTTGCCCCGACTACCTGTATTGTTTCTCTTGATCATTTATACCCTGAGGGAAGGGTTTGAACCGTTATCTCTCAGCTCCTGAGTCCACAAGAAACTCATATTCTTGCTGCTGGGGACCAATTTTTAGTTTTACCAGGGGCTCTGTTTTTTCCTGGGTCCCCAGCAAATAGAGCCCCTGACCCCCTCAATCTTCCTTGAATTGCTTTTCATCTGCCAACCTTTTTCTGCATTCCCGCCGAAAATGCCCTCTCTTACCACAATAAAAGCAGCTTCCTTGTCCACTCTCCTTTTCTCTTCTCCCTTCTTCTACCTTCTGGCCCTTCGGCTTACTTCCCTGGAACTGACTAAGCGTTCCCCTCTGCCCTTCACGTACCACAGCCATCATCACTCTTGCTTGTTTCCTATGTCCTTCCTCCTCTCTCCGTACATACACTTTCTGAGCTTCCCGCAACAATTCATCCAGGCCTCTACCATGCCAATCCTCAATCTTTTCCAATTTTCTCCTAATATCAGGCCAGGCTCTGGCCACGAACTGGGTCTTTAACAACATCTGTCCTTCCGGAGTGTCAGGGTTTGCTCCGGAGTACAGCTGAAAAGATCTCCGGAGCCGTCCTAACCATTCCGTGGGGTCCTCATCTTTCTTTTGACTCTCACAAAAAGCTTTATTCACATTCTGCCCCTTAGGGACTGATTCTCTGATCCCCTGGATAAGAATTGTTCTTAAGTCTGCCATATGTGTCCTATGCAGGGGATCCTGCTTATCCCAATTAGGACGCTGTAAAGGCCATTTAGTATCTGCTTGGGGTCCTGCCTGATGGTCTCTATCCCAAATTCTCAGACCGGCCGTCCTGATCATCCCTCGCTCCTCAGATGTGAATAAAATCCCCAGTATTGACTGCATTTTGTCCCACTTATACACGTTGGGCCCCAGAAACTGATCCACCCACTCTGCAACTCCGAGGGGGTCTTCCAATAGATGTCCCATTTCTTTCTTGAACTCCCTCACATCTCCTGAATTAAGAGGTACCTCCACATAACCTATTCCCAGAATTTGGGCTGGTTGTCCCTGCTGACCAGCATTAGGATTAGGGATCATTCCCAAAGCTACTTCCCTTAATGGATATAGAGCTTGCCTTTCCCTCTCACTTTTCCCCCTTGTTAGGCTACGAGTAACAAACGATTTTCCTCAGGGACCGGTTCCAGGATTTCTACTTCCTGGTTTTCAAAATCCCCCCCTTGATCTAAATTGGGGTAGACTACTGGTCGTGCTGGTGGAGGTGGAGGAGGGGGAGGTATGTATGGTAGAGGGGGTGCAGTTGGAACCTCCTCAGGCTTTTTATTTTTCTTTTTTGTTTTCTCCCTGGGTGCTTAAGGCAAAAAGTTTTGCTCTTGTTTCCCCCACTATCCAGAGAGCAGCGTACTTGCTCTCTTCCATATCAAAAGGTTCTTTAGAATTTACATAAATGTTTAATGCCTGGCAAATCCAGTCCTCGAATCTTCCAAACACTGGCCAAAATAAATTATCACCACAGATTTGTTTCCCTCCCCATACTTCCATACAATAATGTATCATTTTTGCCCTATCCTTCCCTTTTCTTGAAGGGTATTAATCCCAAGATTTTATTATTAAACCTAACGGACTGTCAGGTGGTATCTGGGAACTTTACCGGGGTCCCCGTCCCCATGGAATCAGAGGGCTTGCTTTTCCTCTGTCCCATCTTCCAGGACACCTTCACACACACACACACTCGCGGCCCCCTGTTCGTGGCCCAGCCCCTCTCGGGGTCTGGAAACCGCACTACTTAGAGGTCCACACTTGCCTCGTCCTAAAAGGACGTCTCGTACGTTATGTCCTGGGATCCCAACCCCAACTGAGCGGATTCCCACTTTTATACTCATGCTGTCCTGCGTCTTCACCCAGGCTTCATGCACAAAGATTACGGGGTTACCGGTATCCCTTTTGCTTAATACCGAATTTAGGTTCGTCGGTAAGGGCCCGAGAAGGAAAAGCCTGCACCAGGGCCGCTGAAAAGGCAGCGGGGCGCCTCCCTGATTAGGAATTCCTGCCCGTTTGCCCTTATCCGAGTCACGGCACCAAATTTGTTATGGACAAATTCAATTGGGGAGGCTAATTATAGATAAATCAATTAACAAGAATTTATTAAGCGGTATTAAGCAAAAAACAGCGCTGGGCGGCCGGGGAATTTCCACTCTGCCATGGCGCACCTTCCCCCTTTGACCTTTTTGTTTTTATAGTCCCCCCTTTTTTTTGGTTGACGTATTTTCTCTCGATGTACTCTGCGCCGGTGCAATTGGTTGCTAGGGGGTCCTTTTTCTCTCTGCCCTTGGTGGTCATAGGGATGAAGGCTCCTTATCTTCTTTGCCGGTTGTCCTTGGCCTAAAAGTTAGCTTGTATATAGTTAGTTACACAGTCTTCTGTGCTAGCTGCATTTGCACAATTCTTAAGCAGAATACTTGTTGTTTATCAAGCCCCCCCCTCCTTTTTTTCTCCTCTTTCTCTTCTCACAGTCTGAAATTCTCTATTCAGTTTAAATTCTTATCTTCTTTCAATGTTCGTTTTGATGAACAAAGACCTTTTTATTACAGTAGCATGGGTCCCCGCTGGGTAATAATTAGCATAGACTCCATGATTCCAGAAAATTTATCAATCACTTTATTATATTATACTATACTATACTTCTGGTAGTCTGTTATTTTACAGTTGGTTCTTCTGTAGTAGGTTTTAATATTCCTTGTTATAAGTTTGTAGTGGTTCAGTCTCTGTACCCCATTTGGCTTCCCTAATGGTTCAGTCCTGAGTTGTTTACCACAGTTTTCTCTGCCAAAATGTATGTCAATCCACATGTCAATCCACCTGCATACCTCCCTTATTCCCTTGTCTCACCACTGTCTGTCAAAGACAGCACACTCCTTTGGTTCTGGAGTGTTCCCTGTCTTTCATCCCTTCCTCAGGGCAGAATTGGGTTGTGGGGCTTGCTCCCTTCGCATGTTGGCTTCGATTGGGGAGCCCTTACCCTGCACCCCTCCCCTAATGCCCTCCTATTGGTCAAAGGTTGTGTCCTCCCCGTATTCCCCCCCCCCCCCCCCCCGCCACCTCTATAAAAGTAGCCCCTTCAGGTTCAGATTTGGTTCACTTGCTCTGACCCGACTCTGACATTAAACGTTTGGAGATTCAGACAAGTGTCCTTCCCTTACTCCTTTGCCTCGGTTTCCTCGTGCTCCGTGCCTCTGCTGTGCTACCCATGCCGCAGCAATCTCCGCCACCCGCAACAGTCTCGGCAGAGGCTCGGGGGCGGCCATGCGCATGTCTGCCCTGCGGCCACAAGCGGGACAGCGAGCCGGCGAACCTCCAACGCGTGGCTGCCGAGAGCCAGGCGCATATACTATTAAGAAAAAACCCGTTGCTCTTGCGGGCAGTCCAACACAACTTTGACCAGATCGGTCAATTGAATCCAAACACCATCACCAGTGGCCAATCAAGAAATCACCCTTTGGTAAACAAATCTCCGTAACACATTCCACATGCTCACAACTACAGGTGCAGCAAGTGAAGATAAGAATTGTTTCTCATTCTTTTCTCTGATCTCCTCACAGCCTTCCCCAGGACAATGCCTGGGAAAGTTGTGCCTGTTGCTCTCTGTGGAGAGAGCTGTGGCAACAATTCACCCTTTTGTGTTTAAAGAAAAAAAGTGGTGTTTGTAGTCCTCTGCAGGGCCCTTTGCAGGAAGGAGAACAAACACAGCTCGAGAGGTTCCCCCAGCAATTTGCTGGTTGTCAATCAGAACTTCAATCAGATGCTGACTTAGAATGGTCAGGGAGATAATTTACCTGTAGAATATCTGCTTCTATCATATCATTAAGATAAGGTTTACAATATTAGAAAACCAAACAACAATGCAATGAATGATCATTGTTTCAAAGTCCAAACAGCTGAGTTTCAGGAGAAGGTCTATTGTCTGGAGATGTTGATCTTTTACATCCCTGAATGTCCTTCTTGGTCCTGAAACAGAGAACTGCTGAATCCTGAAACAGAGAACAGCTGAAGAAGGTTACTAACAACTGTTAGAAATTAAGCAGATAATGCACATGATCAATAACATGTGTGACATTATATAATTATCAGGCACTATGACACTGACTGTCATCCCAGAGTCTGCAACAGCTGATGAACCTCAAATTAGTGGAGTTGGAAATCACCTCCAGATCATGATTTTCCAAACTCCCTTTGAAAGTAGGCTCAGCTGTCATATATATGTGTGGTCAAGTTGCCAAGCCAAATGACTGGAATCCTTTGGATGCAGAAAACATCTGGGTTGATTGTCAATCCTCCCCATCCAGGTAGAGTCAGAGCCTGGCCACAGCCAAAGCTCTAATTGGAGGGTTTTCAGGATTACCTTTTCTGTGTAAAACTGTTATCAAATTCAGAGGTACTGAGAAAATCTCTGGAATGCCGTGGCCACAGCCTTTAATTCAACCATTTGAGCCGAGGTTGACTCGTGGCCTTCCAGTACATTGAGCAGTCAGTGAAGACGATAGCTCTTTCTACCTTTTTTTTTTTTTTTTTTCATCTTCAGAAGGCCAGCGCGGCAGCAGGCCATAGGACCCGGCCCCGGTGGGCGGGCCAGGGACCCAGACCTGGTGGGCGGGGTGGGTCGGCCCCGCTGCCAAGCCCAGATTCATTCGGCTTGTTCCCTTCCCCCAGCTTTGCACGGGTATCACTTGGGGCCCCTGGATCTGGGGCCCCTGGGACAGCCTGTGCCCATCCCCAGGGCGATTCTCTTCCGCCCTCTCCTTCACTGCCCGCCCCCACCACACTGCCAATGTCTCGGCACTCTCCCCAGCATTTCGCCCTTCTCCTACCCCTCCCGGGCACGGACCAAGCCACAGCCTCTCAGGAACCCGCTCCTCCCGCCCTGCGAACGAGAGCGGGACACACGGGGTGCCCAAGGCACGGCAGGGAAGGTGCTCGTTCCAGGGCAATGTTGATCTTCAGATTCCGCGGCACGGTCAGGCCGGCGCCCAGCTGCGAGGGCGTACCCCTACTGAGGGACAGGGTGAGGCAGCTGGGAGCGGCAAGGCGGGCTGGGAAACTTCTTCAGCGCCACAGCTCACGTCCTAGATGGGAGCCGGGCTGACTGGAAGCAGTGGAGCCGGCGGGGGGGCATCCACGACCAGCGCTACGGGTACCAGTGCCAATGAAGCGGCTGCCGGCTGCGGTGCAGCGGAGCTGGATGTGCTCTCCAGCGCGGGAGGGCCGGCCACCGTCGCGGAACCGACTGCCTCCCTTGGCGGCGGCGGAGGCGGCTCCGCCCCGTCCTGCGGTGCAGGGAGAAGGACACCCAGCGGCGGGGCCGATCCACACGCCGCACGGGGAGGAGGAGGAGGAGGCCATGGTACCTTTGGCGCTGGCGAAGGCAAAGGGGCAGGAGCGACCGCAGCTCCGGCCGGAGCAATTGCTGACCCTGAAAATGGAGCCGCTGAAGGCATCGGTCCCTCCTGCGCATCCGCCGGGAAGCCCGGAGCGAGCTGCTCTGGCTGCAATGCCGGCTCCCCCCACGGTGCGGCGGAAGGAACCAGCGGGGACTGTCCGGGAAAGGATCGGTCCCCGGCTGGCCGCGGCGGAGAAGTCTGATGGCCACCCGCCCGGGGGAAGTGTTCCTCCAAGCCCGATTGGGATGTGCCCACCGAAGTGGATTCGCTTTCTCATGGGGTCTGGCCCCTTACTACTCTGCAAAGCATTGACCAGATCGGTAGTAGTCAAGGTATTCTCGCACCCCACCTGAGTTTCCCCAAAAGACAGAGACCCAGGCCCGTGGATCCAGGGAGGATTCCTCACCCACGGGGAAACCATGAGTTTTTGCCCAACTGACAAACATGTAGAGAGCCTCTTCTGACACAGGGAGTCTGTGATGACGGTTCAGAAGTTTCCACACTTCAAGGGTTGCCTCTTCTAACATAGAAAATCGAATGCCCAGTTCTGCAGGCATCTCTTCCCAACTGCAAGCCCAAGCCCGGGTTGTAGGCAGTGCTATTCTCGGAAGATCTTTTCCCCGCCTCAGCCTCTAGGCTACGGGGCCAAAATGCGGTCCGAAGGGACAAATCTTCTCCAGAAAGACGCGGGGAAAGGTTAATATTACCTTTCCGGGGAAGCAGAAGGTGTCCGGTTACGAGCGGGCTGCGCGGGGCTCTGCGGGTCCTAGCGGGGGTCCAACAGTGTGCCGGCGAAATCCTGACTAAGTCCCGGCGGGTTCCCAGCGAGGTCGCAGCAGCGTCTCCCATCCGGCGACTCCATCCAACAAACGGCTGCCGGACATGATTTCTGTGAGGGGTCAGCAGATCCCCCCGTATGCAGCCTCGGCTGTGAACTTGGCCAGATCCATTAGAGTCCTGGTTCTTCAGCCTAGGCTCCACCAAGCATCAGGGTTCACCACTTATCATAGCAGGGCATCCCTGACACAGTAATAATTAGCATTGCCTCTATGATTCCAGAAAGCTCATCAATCACTTTATTATATTATACTATCCTATCCTCTTAAGAAAAAACCCGTTGCCCTTGCTGACAGTCCAATACAACTTTGACCAGATTGGTCAATTGAATCCAAACACCATCACCAGTGGCCAATCAAGAAATGACCCTTTGGTAAACAAATCTCCGTAACACATTTCACATGCTCACAACTATAGGTGCAGCAAGTGAAGATAAGAATTGTTTCTCATTCTTTTCTCTGATCTTCTCACAGCTTTCCCCAGGACAATGCCTGGAAAGTTGTGCCTGTGGCTCTCTGTGGAGAGAGCTGTGGCAACACTGGGCTTCCTGCAGGATGAGCCAATTTCCAGCTTGTCTGGAGTGTGTTTGTTCCTGGCCAGAAACGTCTGTCCCCCTGGCCTCGATTTCCTACCCAGGGTGACGGCTGGGCAAGGACAGAAGGGAGAGCAGAAAGCTATTCCACAGGGCAGGCAGGAAGCCCACGCTATGTTCAGCTGCACAGGGCAGCCCTGGCACCTGCTTTAACCATTGCTTGAATCATTCAAATCTCTGGAACACAGATAATTGCCTTTCTATAGCCAATTTCTGTCAGCTATATCCTGATTATTTTAAGGGGAAAAAATGGCTCCAGCTAAAGAATTAATGGATTCCTAGACTAATAGCTGACACAACTTGAACACAGCAAGTAATAATATTAGATTGTGAAAGTATCCCGACCTATGTCAGGGTCCTGCCCAAAGGACCATCTGCAGTGGAATTTCTTTAGTAACTTCTGTACAATTCTTTTCCCTTCACAAGGGAGGGGGAAATGACACAGTGAAGATGCTTGTGTGACAGAAGGAAGCTGTGCCATGAAGTTCAGACGTGCATGTCACAAAGTCTAACAGTCTTCTGTGGAAGCTTGATTAAAGAAGGCTTTAGGTCTGCTTTGCAAAATACAGTACCAGGACTAATACATCATTTTCAGCTCAAGCCTGCCTCATTTCCTGCTGGGTGGAATAAACCTCACTTCTTGAACTTGCTTGTTCCTTTGGGTTATGTGAGCAGATCTGTTGCTACAGGCAATGCATTCACAATGAGATCATTCCAGTCTACTGCTTAAAGAAGACTGAACCTTCTCCATGCTTTTTTAAATGTAATAATAAATCACTTGATTAAAGAATATACACAAAACCACCCATTTGTGTCCCCTCCTACAAAAAAAGAAACTAAGAATTGTTCAAGGTATCAGTGTTCCTTTTTTTTTTTTGCATCACACTGATATTTTTCCTAAAATGCATTTTTCTTACTGAAAGGAATGGCTGCTAATTTACAAGAACTTATTAAATATATATAAAAAATAGATAGAGAAATGCAATGTATTTAATTTAGAATTCTTTGTTCTGGGACTGGTAGCTTTTCTTAAATAGACATACTCCATCAGGACAAACACTTGCTGACCGGTATGTGCTAGAGTTCTGCTGCACATTTTCTCATTCAAACATTCTTTTCTTTCTGTTTTTCATTTTCCATTAACAACAGCAGAAGGCCCTGAAGAATTCTATTTTTTTTTCTATGGGTAATGATTTCAAGATTATTTTCTGTGCTGTATACTATATTATACCAATCTATATTGCCACCATTTAGTGATTACTTTAGTAATCTAATTCATTAATTTGCAATGCAGATTGCAAGTGATCTTGAGGATATATCTGCATATTAAATAGTTCTATAAAAAGTAATCAGTAATTTCTATCAGATAATTTTAAGTTAATATATAGTGGATAAGCAAAAAAGTTATTAACATATCACTAAGAAGACCAGGAAGAGTCCATAAAAACAAAATCAGGACGTAAATATGAAGCCACTTCCTATTCCTAATTAAAACTAATTAATCTTTTTCAATAACACAGTGACACACTTTCTTCTCATAAGCTGACAATACCCCATGAAGCCTGAGATAATTTATTCTTTGGTTGTTTGCTGGACAGAGGTCAATAATACCTCAGGGCAAACACCGTCTATAGTCAATTTCTTAAAGAATTTCAAACTGAAAAGAAAAATCTTCCTGATAGCAAAAAAAAAAAAAAAAAAAAAAAGGGCACAAATAGCACATTAAAAAAAAGAATTTGTGAGGCAGAGTATATGCATTAAAAATCCTACACAGTGTGTGTGTACAGTGCCCTTAAAGGCTCCCTGTCCCCATGAATCCAGCTGGTGGTCAGCTCTGTGTGTGCAGGGATCACTGCACAGGGCTGTGCCTCGGCCCAAGGAGCGTGCTCATACCAAGGCTTTCCCTGCAGATGCCTGAGCTTCTGCTGCCTTAGTTCTGAATGTGTTCAGTAATTTACTGCTGTTCATCGGCCCTCAGCCAGCGGGAACCAGAGGTGTAAGTGCAGGGTTGGTGTTTTCCATTACCCATTAACTCAGAGCCAGCCTTCATATAATTAGTTAACAAAAGCAATTGGAGAAATTTCTCAGGGTGCTCACTCGGCCCTTGGAAGTGCTGTACTTTTGACTCCAACTCCTTTGCTGTCTGGTTCATGGATCAGTTGGAACAATGTTCATGTGTTCTGGTGGTTTGCTGCTCTTTCAGCAGCCTGGCAATGCTGATGGCTCAGGGATAGGGGCAACTTGTTCACAGCCCCAGACAAAGGACAGATCCTGGCTCCTGAGTGCAATTCCTGCGTGTTTGAAGGGCACGCATCGAGCTATAAAGCAGCTGCTGCCTTTAAACTGCAGGAATGCCCACCAACCAGCATCCTGTTCAAGGGGAACATCCCAAACCCTGAAGTTCTCCGAGGCTGCTGGGAGGGAGCCATTGCTGTGGGGAGCAATGCAGGAGCTGTTACAAGAAGGAGCCCAAAGGTGTGCTCAGAGGTTTGAATGCACAAAGAATCTTTTCTGGCTGTGTTTGAGTATTGGCTGTAAAACAGTACTTACTGGCTTTAGACCATGATTGCTTCACGTATCTATTAACAGAACAAACGACGCCGCGCCCCGCTCGCAGAAGGGGGTGGCGCAGGCGGCGAGCGAGCCCCGAGCCCGCTCCCCGCCTCAGCCGCCGGCAGGCACAGGGCAGCGCCTCGGCCGCCGGCTGTGGTCCCTTACTGACAAGAAGGGGCAGGAGAGCGTGCTCCTTTGAAATGCCTTTATTAAAAAGTGACCAGCTCGGGTGGGGGCCCGATACGTTGCGCGCACGCCGCCGCTACTGCTTCCCGGAGTGGCACGGAGAAGGAGGAGGAGGAGGAGTGCAGCTTTGTCCGCTTTGCACGCAGGCAGAGCCGGGGATTCTATCCTCACGGGAGCGGCAGGCTTCCGAAGTCTGAGTTGTGGTTTTGGGTCCTCATTCTAGCCGACATTCTGTTAGAGTGAGAGATTAAAAGGTTCCTGCAGACACTAGAACTAGTTGCTCACCCTTTGCAGTGGCTTAGGTCCTTCAATTTCGTTGTGGCTCACTGTTTTATGTTTTTTTTTGGTGCTGGATTTGGTGTGTTTCTTCATTTGCATACTGCCTTCGATGTCACTTCCTCCTCATAGTCCCAAGTGCCATTTTCTAGGAAGCAGCAGGGGTGAGACCCAACCCGACAGGGAGTGATTTCTAACAGGGGATGAACAACAGGTAATTAACATGGAAGGAACAACAGGTAGTTAACAGGGGATGAACAACAGGCAATTGATTAATAGGCCATTAGGTAACAGTCTATAACCTTTAAGAAATAAGCAATTTCTTATTCATAACATTATCACATAAGAGTGGACCCACGACGAAGGATTGAGGCAAAGGAAAGAGGGAAGGACCCTTGCTCGAGTCTCCGAGCAGTTTCTCCCCAGCGCAGGGAGCAGCACAGGTGACACAGTATTACAGCTCGAAGGGAACGCAGAGGCAAAGGGCGTGAGGTAGAGAAAAACAGCGGCTTTTAAAGGGGGGTCTGTCCCCAGGGGTGGGGCAGCCTAACAACAAATCAAGGGTTAGATAGGAGGAGTATGGGGTGGATATATGTAAACATAAAACCAATAGGGAAGGAGAAGGGGAGAGTGCATGCTTAATATACCAGTGAGTGAAAGGAAATAGCATAACTGACAACGAAGCTTCTAGATAAATGGGTGTAGCAAATAATGACAGACAAGCTGCAGGGGCAGGATTTGGAGGATGGACAGGGAGGGATCTGGAAATAAGGGAGGTATACACCAGGATTGATATGGGGAAAGGTAGGAAAGCAGGTGGAAAACAACTTTGGGGAGAGACTATTAGGAAAACTGAACAGGGGTGAATAGGAACAAACCGTTACAATTATTTTAAACAATTTCTTAAACATAAACTTCAAAATCCCACTACCACAAACATAATCATCCCCCAAAAGACCGATAATTCACCTTTGATGAGACATGGAAAATTTCAAATGAGAAGGAAAATCCTGCTGAAACTTACAAGAAAGCATCAACTAAGGAGATTAAAGACTGTTTTGCAGCCTCCACACTTACTTAGGCTTATTGCCATGTTAACAATCTCTTGATATTTCTTAGTACTTTACAGAAAAAAAAGAAAATTGATACAAAATAAAAATTTTGTTTAACTATTGGCATTTTTGCTCAACAAATTAGAATGTGTGAAAGAAATTACAAGATAATTTAAAAATGAATATAACATTGCATCCCTTTGGCATACTTAGTAGAAAGGTCCATGCTTAAGCATTTTATTTAATAGTCTAAATATATGATGTTACAACTGTTCTTACTTCTGGTGAGTAGCATGATACACTTCATCCAAAGCTGCATTTCAGGAAGGTGGATACACAAATGAGTATGTGTGTTATCAGAGGAGCCATTTACGGAGCAGAGACTACTGGTAAATATAACAGTGTGAAAGGACTTGGACAAGAGATGTATAAAATTATTATTCAGAATTGTTTTCATTATCATAGTTCCCAGATTCATATTCTTCATCATCTTCCTCATCAGAGTTGTCATAATACTCCTGGTATTCAATGCTGTAGCTTGCGCTTCTACTGCCAGCAGTAAATGCAAATGCAGGAGACGGGGCTGCAAGATGTAATTGAATCCAGATTAAATTAGCTGAAGATAGGAACACAGAGGAAGGCATGGGTTTAGATTTGTACAGCAAGCTCAGATTTTCTGAATCCTTGTTATCTATGAAAAGGACAGGGGTTTTAGCCGACAGCTTGACCTCATACCACTGAAGGTCATGAGCAAGTTTCTATATCGAATCATGGAATCCCGGAACAGATTGGTTTGAAATGGATCTTAGACCTCATCTTGTTCCACTCCCTGCCATGGATAGGGACGCTTCCTCTAGACCAGGTTGCTCCAAGTCCCGTCCAACTTGGCTTTGGACACTTCAGGGAGGGGGCAGCCACAGCTTCTTTGAAAAACCTGTGTCAGTGCTTCACCACGCTCTGAGTAAAGAATTTCTTCCTAACATCTAATCTAAATCTTGTCTATTTTAGTTTAAAACTATTCTCCCTTGTCCAACCACTATCTGCCTTTATAAAAGTCCCTCTCCCTCTCTCTAGTACTCCCCCTTTAGGGATTGGAAAGGTGCTGGGATCTCTCCAGAGCCTTCTCTTCCCCAGGCTTAACACCAGCAGCTTGCTCAGCCTGTCTCTAGAGCAGAGGTGCTCCAGCACTTGGAGCATCTCCATGGCCTTCTCTGGACCCACTCTAACAGGTCCACATCTTTCCTGTGCTGAGGACATGTTGAAAATGCATTTAATTCCTAATACCAATAAACTATGGTATCAGTCTTCTGCAACTCCTGTGCATCTGCAAATATTCCCAGACAAAATAAAGCTTTGAAAGTGACTTATAGAAACTGGACAAGTGACAAACTCCCCTAGACCAGGAGGTAAATATGACGATGCATCTTTATCCTGAATTTGCCAGGAAAAAGAGTTCTCCATGGAGGAAGAAGGTTATTGTTCTGCAGGACTGGGCCCAAAGCAAACCAATAGCAAAGCTATTTCTTACATCTTTTGAACCACTCTCATTAAGGAACAACTGTTTGCTTCCTAATTTTATGAAAAATAAACAGCTAAGCAAACCTGCCATGATTCAAAGACTCCCTCAGTTACCCTAGATGTTGTTCTGGGTCCTGCTAACATTAAAGGACTTCTCTGGGATAAGGACAGTGGAATAATGTGTCTTAGCTGTATGGCTCCAATCCACAGCTTTCTGTTTTCTGGAAGCCGGTATAATTTGCAGCAAAATATTACTATATAAATCGTTAGGGGATAAAGTAAAATAAAAGCACAGAGAAGAGTGAAAATATGGGCAGTTTTGGATAATTTCTCCTATACTTCATTTTCATTCCAACAACCCCATCCTTTGCATCCTGCTTGTATGCATTTTTATTTTTTTTACATCCAAATAAAAAAAATTACCATCAATGACTTTCAATCTTGCAGAGGCATATGTTGCACCATGCTTATTTTTGGTGTGGCAGATATAAATGCCTTCATCTGATTTTTTGAGGCCTTGAATCTGCAGCCAGCCTGTCACACCATACTTCTGAGGCCCACCTCTTGCCTTGGAGAAGAAAAGAAATGGTTGAAATTAAGTAGCTAGGAGTCCCTATGATATTTCTCAAAATAATTGTGGATTGATTAAATATCATTACAGCTTTTGCTCTTTTTTTTTAATGCCATCATGCTTTGATTCTGCTTATTGTTGCTGCCTTGTGTTTTACCTTCTTGCTGCTCTGCACCTCTGAGTTCATGCTTCCCCATCTCTGCTCTTTCACCTTCACTACCCTGCACGGTGCTCACCTTCCTGCTCCTCTTCACGCCACTCTTCCCCGTGCTTCTTCTGTCCCTGTCCCAGAACCAGTTGCTGCTTCTTCAAAGCATTCCACCTATGCTCAAGCTCAGGATGAGATGGGAAGTGAGTCTGGGGGAGTTGTTAGGGCCAAGGGGGCCTGCCCAAGCTGACACTCAGCAGCCAGGTTTTATGGGTTGGCACGACATTCCATGGGCACTTTCACACTTCATGACAGTTTCAGCTGGCTTGGAGTAAAGCCTCCTAAAGAGGCATAAGTGGTACCCTGGCTGTTGTTCCTTCTGCTGGGACTGCCGAAGCACTGACAGAAATCATCATTCTTTGCATAGTCACAGGGCCCCTACTGAGAATCTATTTATTGCAACAGTGTTGTGTTCTGTAGGAGGAATTCACAGATTAACCACCCTGCTCCTGCTCCCAAACTTTATGCAAAGGTAAATTCAAGTTTTACCTGAACGGACACATGGGTGTCATCTCCTGGCAGAAACATTTTGTTCCCCTTTTTTTTCCATTCAAGCTGTGGCATAGGATAGGCTGACACCTCACAGCCAAAAATGACATCATTGCCAGTGTAATTCTGGGCATCCTGAGGTGGCATAGAAATAACAGGAGCTGCAAAGAACCAACAGGGTGCTTTAGGAAACAGTACACAAAGAATACAAACACAAAAGGTTTGTTAACATTAATCCCTGCTTTACAGGATACCATCAGATTGTGTTTACCTTTTGGGTCTCACACAGTGTGAAGAGCCACGTGATTGTAAGCATCTTTTAAAGCTCAGAAAACCTTGTGTCTGTACTTTCTAAAAAATGCTTAGGCAGGTCTGGTTTCCCCCTTGCAGGTGATCGTGGAACCCAAGCTGAAATCGAGGGCTTAATTTTGCCCCATGAGCTGTCATTGTGGACCAGGCTCGGGCCCCCCCAGCAGAGCCGCCAGCGCCCGACCTGGGCTTCAGAGGAAACCACAGGAAATTCTGCAGCACATGAGTCACAGAGCGATTTGATTGTGTGACAGCTCTGAATGTGTCACATTTTGGTTAGCTGAAAGCCAAAACACTGCTGTTGCTGGCGTTTTCTGAGTACATCATTGCCTTGAAGCTGCTAAACATTGTCAAGCACTATTACCCACGGAAGTCACAAGTTACAACAGCATTAATGAATTTTACATTTATCCTCAATTGCTACTGATGTCATCCAATATTGGTGTTAGGAATGAAAAAGGATTTTTCATTCAATTATTTCTGTAAGGTTTCATGTAATGCTTATTATACCTGTTACATTTCCACTTGTTTCCTCATGTTCTCGCACTGTCACCCCCTGCAGCGTTTATTGATTGCCTCGGAATTCTGCTTTTTCCCTTTTCCCGAAGCAAAAGCTGCCGGCAGCCACGAGAGGGAGCCAGCCCGGGGCTTGGAGGCACCGGAACCACAACCCATCCCCGGTGTCTCCCCACCTGATCGCGGGCACATCCATCCCCCTGTGGCCGTGTGAACGTCTGCTCATCTCCCGTCTTAGCAGGGGCTGAGGATGTCCGGCGCCAGAGACAAAACAGTGGATTTACTGTCAGCACAGATTTCCTGTGTTGGAGATCTCTGCTTTTTTTTCCCCTGGTCTATTTGTCGACAACAAAAAATGTTTTGCCTTCAAAAACTTTTTTTTTTTTTTTTTTTAATAGACCAGTGCACAAAAAGGAATGCATTTTCTGGGTGATTTGGTTTGTATTGACTTTTTTTTTCCACACATCCCAGATGCTTGAAAATAGAAACTTCAAGTAAATAATTAATATATTTTTACTTGCAATATTTTAATCAGTACCTAGGTGCACCACTTATTCTTTGGCATTTGAAACTAACAACCTGTTCAATGTTTTCAAGCAACAATTTATAACACATTTGTCAATTTTTCAGTATTAGTGTGTGTGCAGAAAATATTAATTGCATCCTGATTAAAATTAATTGCAAACAAATTATACAGAAAACTATCAATATCCCCATTTATAAATGCCTCATTAAACAATCTTACTACTCTCTAAACGTAAGGGTTTTCAAACTAGGAAACTTAAGTCCTTAAATGCTTTTTCTTTCATGAGAACTGTATATTCAGAATTTATTATTTCAAAAATCTGTATTCAAATCAGCATTAACTGAATATCTTGGATGAGATTTATTTTTTTTTTTTTTTTGCCTATGAACTGATCACAGAGGGTCTGATATTAAAATATACTTTTAAATCTTAAAATTAATTGAAACCACACTCCTTTTAATAATATATCCACTATAGTTAAGCCTAAAATGTACAAAAGGAACCAAAAGGCTACACTGACTCACAGGAGTTGTTAAAATTGTTCCCACATAGAGACAGTGTAAAAAACTTTTAAAATAGGCAGATGTTGCCTGTTGAGTATTTTTGTTGTGCTGCTAACTCAGGTGTCCTGTGGATCCCCTGCCAGCACTGACATGTGGCCAAGGACTGGGTCCTGCCTGTGTCACTGTCCCCCAGCCATGTCTCAGCCACCCACAGGAACACATCTGGAGTCTGGAGTACACAAAGGTCTGAATTACAAATCCACATTACAGCTGTCCAGCACTGCCTACCATGCACTAGGATAATTCCACACTAGAAATACCCCTCTTTCCATTAACTGTGAGGAGAATACAGCAGACAGATGGGAAATGTCTGGCCTTGGTCCCAGTCCTGTAGCTGAGTCCAGGGCTGGCCAGGACTGGCATCACCTGAGACCAAACTCACAGCAAGCAGCAGTTCTGATCTAACCAAACTGCCCTTTCTGAATGTCAACACATCACCAGTATTTTCACTGTCCACTCAAACTTCAGAAATAAAATACTACAACCTCACGATATTATTTTGCTGTGTTTTGTGGAAGAAAATTAAAGTAACATTCTGCAATTTAAACAGAAGTTTATAGACTTTATTTTTGAGTGTTTCAGGTTTTGTGTTCAGATGAATTCTCCCATGATATCTGTGTGTATTTTGTTTGCATAACTGATTAGAAACAGAGCTGTACTGTTATGATAACATGTCATTTTGATTCCTGGAGTAGATAAATTTTTGTTGATAGCTAAGGAAAGTGTTCTGGTGTCCTGGCGTCCAGAGCTGAATGGGCAGGAGCTGCTTTTTTCCTTTTACAGTCCCAATCAGTCATGAATTATCCCTCTGTGTTATAGAAGATGTAAACCAGAAGCCAGGCAAAATCAAAATACTGTTTTACCTTTTACAATCAACCTGACATCTCTCCAGACCAATTAATTACATAATGAATAGGATATTTTTTCTCATATTGTATATTATTAATTTTTGCTAATCTATGTCTGATAAGATGGAAATGGCAGAAATTTTTGTGGCTTATTTGTTTTTACTCCAAAATTTACATTTAAAATAAATAATGTGACACAGCTAAATATAAAGAGAATCACTGCTATATTGTTCTGTTAGTTCATTAAATTATCAATGAGAAATGTTTGAAAGTGAATGGGGATGGTTTAAGTGTGGAGAATCTGTATATAATCAATGTACTTAGTAACCTTGGTAAATTATTAGATAAACTGATCAAAACTAGTTTTCAGGAAAAGAAATAATTTTCCATGTTTCTTTAGCGAGCTAGGCCTTTTTTCTTCTCCTTTTTCTAGCAAGAGAAGAAAGATGAAAGGCTGTACTCCTCTGATGAAAGGAGTTTATTGTTATTTATTTATTCATTGGTTGCTGTATACAATTAGTCCATTTGGCATCAAGAGGAAACAGCAGATGCTTTGAAGGAGAAAAAAACAAAACAAAGTACTTTGAGCTGAGTGAAGGTTATATTTATAGCTTGGTACCAAAACCTCACAGTGCTCAGTGTTTTTTTCGCATGCAAATTACCGTCAGGACAGCCCGTGCTGCAGCCTTTGCTGTTCTCAGAGCCAGCTTTCTGCTGCCTTTTGTCACCAGCTGCCCCCGGAGCGGCCGGGATGGAGAGCGGTGCCCTCCCGGCCCGGGCTGGGCTGGGCTGGGGGCTGGGGGCTCCCGGGACAGCTGCGCCCGTGGCGGCCCCTCTGAACCCGCTGCAGCCCCTCCGAACCCCGCCGTGCCCGCTGCAGCCCCTGTGCAGCCCCTCCGAGCCCCGGGCTCCTGCCGGGCTCAAAAGCTTCCGAGCCAGCGTGGGGAGCGGCAGCTCGGTGACAGGAGAAGGGAATCTGTGACCCCGGTCGCTGCCGGCCCAGCACCCTGCCCAGCGCGGGAATGCTCCAGCTGGGCGCTTTCCTCAGCCACAGCCTACTCCTTAACTAAGCTGCGCAGCAGTGACACAGCTGTGAACTTTCCGCAGGCTTCTGTGCAATTCAGTAAGCTGAGCGGTTAGGATAATTCTCTGCATTCCTGGAGAGAGGCTCCAGCTTTTCTGGGGAGCCAGGGAAGCAGTGGGAAAGCGCTGGGGGTGATGTCTGCATGCAGAGCAGAGCAGCCAAGATCCTCCTGCTGGAGGAGCAGCAGTGCGATGCGCCTTGGGGGCTACTGCGGGCTGCTGGATGACACCAGCAATTAAAAATGGTAGTACTTCTAAATTAAAAAAGGTCTCTTGTACGCGGCCAGTTCTGTTAAATTAGTTAGCGGGACCACTGCTTTAAGCCTGTGTGCCTGAGCAGCTGCCACTGCTGCAAAGTTACCGGCACTCGCTAAGGGAGTGGCACTTCTGGCCAAAATCTTGCTGGAGGAGTTATGCCACAAGAACTATTGCTACTGAGTCCCAAACAAAGACTCCTTCCCAAACTAACAGACTTTCAGTTGTACTGCAAGCTGGCGTGCATGTCCCTTTCCTGACAAGCCTCATTTCCTAGGTTAATACCCTGATAGCAAATAAAGGATTCTCTAATAGATCCTTCTCTTGCAGCTAAAGAAAGAGGAAAGAAGCTTGATATTGTTCAGCATTTTTTTTTTTTCAATATCCTTTGTTCATTCAATATAAAACCACAGCATACAGTCTAAGACTGCTAGAGAAAAGCAGGTGAAATATACTGGAGTTACTCACATATGTAGTCCTTTGCCAGAGCAGCAATTTCAGTTTCCTGGAGCTGTGACCCATTTGTGACCCACAGACCTCTTCTACTTACTTGATTTCAGAAAATATTTATTAACTTAAAAACCCACAGTAGTTTCTCATTTAGAAACAAACAAAAGCCTCTTAATATTTTCATTTTATAGTCATGTCTTATGTGATAGATGCCCAGGAGTAATGACTTACAGTACTACAAAGAAAGGGAACAGCATATGAGCAGGGAGCAGGAGTCCCCTGTACGCCCATCTAAGAATCCTTCCACTAACAATGATCAGAGACAACTGTGCACTTTAAGAGCTCTTTAGGGAAATTGTTTCAGCTTGATTCTATTCTACTGTTTGGATTTCTCTTTCATGGGTTAGCTAGATTTTACAATAATTCTGAATTGGATTGTTTTGGACCTTTTTGGTAAAAAGAACAGAGCTGTTAATTAAACTGTATCTTCTATTGCCCCTGTTTCACTGCTTACCATGTATCCTCACAGGTGGATACACACATGCACACGTGTACCTGTGTGTGTATATGTATATACACAGCATATATATATATATAAAATGAGATCTGCTTTACTATCACCACTTTAAAATTCAGTCCTGTTACAATAACAATCATTTGCCCATTCATCTCAGACTATCCTATCTGTTTACCGATTCTCAACTCCACATACCACTTCTGTAGATAAAAAATCCTACTCTGATTATAGCAATCATACTCTGATTATTCAGAACAGACCCAGGCTGTAGACTGATGCATTTTTAGCTACCATGAGATCTAATCCACTAGTCTAATAGAGATGTTTATAACAGACAAGATTAAGTATCAGATGTTGAAACACATGTTTAACACAAAGTAGCATTGTAACAGAATAATGATAATTGTAACAAAAACACAGTATTTGTTCAATGAATTAAGGCTAGAGTAGCTAGTAACACATCTGAAGATAAGAATCAGCTCTTTTTTTCAGTTTGGAAGTGCCTCTGTACACATTACCTGATTCACATGGCCCTTTATGTTTCATGCTGATATTTCTTTTCGCAGCATAATCCTTGTTGAACTGACAGATGTTGTCGTAGGTTTTCCCATCAGGTCCACAGATGCTTTCTTGAGATTTGCACACACACTGGGGTTCAGGGACTTCCCCAAATTTTGCTTCATCAGCATCCAACCTGCACTCGAGGTGATCCCCACATTGCCCATAAAAATGATTGCCCTGGTCCAAGTCACAGATCTGACCTTCCACGTTCCCACATTCCAGACAGCAGCCACAGCGATCCAGCACAGCCCCGGCTGGACAGTCCTTGGGCTCAGAGCAGAGTGCCAAATCACATTTTCCACAACTATCTCCTTCCCTTAGCAGCCTCCACCAGCCTCGGTGGTACAAGGCAGGGAAACTCTGTGAAACCTGTACCAGTGCTACCAGCACTGCTGTAACCATCCGGTACTTCATCTCGAGAGTGTAACAAAAAGCAGAAAAGGTCCTTGGAGTAAAGCCAGGGAGAGGGAAAAAAAGCAAACCAAAATAAAAGCAAGCTAGTGAGAGAAAAACATCACAATCCTGGTTTTGTTTTAGAATATAAGCTGTACTCTGAACACAGGCTTTAAGAAAAAATTAGTATCAGATTCCTAATCTGGAACTGATAATAAAAATGCATCAAAACCCAGCAGCTTTTCCCTAATGCAGTTTGGAATGTAAGTACTGCTTGCACAGAGACCAAACTGCCCCTTCTGACAGCTGAGTTGAGCTCTCTGAAAAGCTGTTTGCTCCATGTCTCATTGAGCCAAATTTGCAAAGCCTTGCATTACTGGAACATTACATTGCAGCTATTGTGGAAAGGGGAACAGGGAAAAGGAGTGTAAAATGAAAAAAAAGTCACTGCTATGAGTGGCCCTCCCCTACATCAGGCAAAATAGATGTTCACAAAAAGATAAGTATGTGTACAAAGTAGCACCCAAAAACCCAGCACCCTGGGGCTTAGCCAATACTCTAGAGACTAGAGCTTGGTGCAACACCATATGTGATCCATTCCTGAACACAGCCAGGGGCTCTGAATTAACACTTTATTTACAGGCTCTATACAAGCAAGTGGCAATCCAAGACAGCTGGAATTGACTTTAAATTCTCAGGTTTATGAAAGTTGCATTAAAGGACCCATTGTTTGTCTCTCCATATATTTTCTGTTGAGTGTTTATGGGTATTTGTGCTTTGCAACACAAAATAATGTGGTCCATGTTTGGCTCGAAGAACACAAGCAAACATGAGCAACCTGCCACAGCTTCAGAAGGAGATTCTGCTGAAGTATTAGATGCTGTGCTCATCCTTTCAAAGCACTTCTTTGCCTTAGTTTCTTAAGACGTGCTTACACTGCAGGTTATGAAGGAAGATGAAAGAGGTAGCTTGGATTTCTTTCCATGCTTTTTCTGTGTCTATATGGCTGCCAGTTCAGGGAGATGGCTTTGCAGGTCGTTTCTCACCAGGTGTTGCACTGTTCTTTCTCCATCTCAGGATTTAGGCATGCACCCTATCTCCTGGCAGAAATCTCCCTTCCTTTGCCCTGCTGCTGATATTTTGTAGCCCACAGGTTGCTGTTACCATTATTCAAACCACGGGCAGCTCACCAGCAATTCATCTTCCTGGCTGTGGGGGTGGAAGTGAAGCACCATGGACATGCAGCCCTGCAAGCACGGCTCAATGCCATGGGTCAAGGATCACCACTACCTACAAAGGAAATATCTGTGGGTGTTAGCTTAAAATAGTCCTACGCACATCACAGTTTGAAGACAAACACATAAAATTAGAACACTGTTAACAAGCTGAAATAAAAGAGAAGTCATGCTGCTTGTGCCTACTTTTCTTTAAATCTTCCACAAGCAGCTTTTCCTCCTCTTTTTTTTTCTTTTTTTTTTTTTTTTTTTTTTTTTTTTTTTTTTTGTTGATGGTGTGTAAATCCTTGCATAAGCTCAGTGAAGGATGCATTTTGTTGTACCAGCCTTCCGCCTTGCATCCTCTGACTGCATTCACAAAGGCAAATCTTTTGAGGTCATAAATTTACTTTTCATCCCAAACATTTCCACGGCTTTTTCTAAATTCAGCTCCCATACCTTCTGCACCATTTGAGATTACCTCTTCCTTTGAGTTAAACAGCAGGCTGCTTCAAAATCACTTCCTTCTGCTGAACAGCACAAAATGCAATTTCCCCCAGCCTACACAGATAATGCTTCTCAAAGCCAGCCTGGAGACACCTGCAGGGCACTGAGTTTTTTCCTCTGATCACTGGGATAATTCATATTCTGTATGTGCAAGTTTTTGCTTTGAACTCTGAATGAGACTGTAAACAAGTAAATTATGTGTGTAATTGATGCTTTTAACATTGAGATTCAGGAAAAAAAGTAACCTCAATTTAATGGGAAATTGATTATTTTGTCTTGTTTGATGTGTTTTATTTCACATTTCTTTATCAAGTCCTAATTGGACATTTAGTTTTGCATTATAGGGTCTAGTCATCACAGTCTATCTCATTATCTGTCTGTACAGCTGTAGGGGATGAGTGCCTATAGGACAAGGATTTGCTAAGGCTCATATGAAGTAAAGGAATGTTTATAGGGGTGAAGCCATATGTGCAAATTGGAGCCAAAGCAGGAAGGAGCTGCAGACCAGCAACACCCCTGGTAAGGGTGAGGTTTATCTGGCATCTCTCAGGAAACCTGGGATCTTAGGGCTGAAAAACAGTGAGTGTATTGCAAGGAAGTACCTCCTGTGAGCTAGCACAGAGGAAACCCATTATAGATATCCTAGAAAGCATTTTTGGCATTTACCTGACTCATGTAATCTGAATTCTTGGTAGGTTCAGACTCTGAATTAAGAACTGGAAGTGCCTGCAGTCTCATTTGAACAGCTGCCACCTGGCAGATGATCTGCAGCTGAGGGTTACTTGGTCACAGATTCCTGAGATCACCTGGAACAAATTGAGGTTAAAGCACTGTAATATGACATGGAGAAATGGCCTGGTAAATCTTTGAATGTTTTTCATTATCAAGCCAGCTCTGACAAGCTGAGGAGAACTCCCCATACTGGGTGGATGTGTGGCAGTCAGAGCAGAGGAGGGGGAGGGAGAGAGAGCAGGTTGAACAGCTGGGTTTGAAGAGGCACATTAACAGTATAGTCCCATCTGCTTCAGGAATAAAACATGCATTATTTCAGGATGTCTCTAATCCCTGAAGCTTGCTTTGGTAGGGAAAAGTGTTGATTTTCAGCACAAACCTTGAATAAACCCTAAGTATATCCCAGAAGGAAACACAAGCAGCAGTGGATGAATGTCACCACTGGAGCTGCAGGACAACCAGGACCGCACCCTGTGCTTTGAGCCAGCAGCCCCCAGGTACTGCCTGCAGGGCAAGGGCACTGGAAGCTCATAGTCCCAGCGAGGGCAGTAGTCTGCAGTGATGGGGAGCTGGCTGTCATCAGCTGGGAAATGACACCTTGGAGAATCATGTCCTGAGCAGGGAGGTGGAGCAGCATTCATGTGCCCTGATCTCAGCAGGAAGGGCTGTGTTGGCTGTGCAGCAATTTCCCCAGCTTTTCCCCAGTATTTCCATATGGCATGATCAGTGCATGTGGAAACACAGGTTGGATGATGGGCAGGGAGGGGACACGGCAAAGCAGCCCAGGGCTGTATTACGCTCAGCTTCGGATTTGTATCACATTGCTCTGGTTTGTATCATAATAGGTAAGGTATGTGGCTGCTGCAATTTGAAATTCTGTTGCTGGTGATTTTTGAGGTATTGCTCCTTCAGACAAAATATAGTTTGGCTCTTTATTCTGTTTTTATTTGTGTCAACATGAGCTTTAAGTAAGTGTAGGTCTCTCAATTCGGCTCCTGCAAGACTTGCAGACCTGGTTCCTACATAGGCACAGGAGTCCTGTAAGGAATAACAGCAAAATACAAAAATCTTCTGCATGTTCCTTCTACCTTCTCTGTCCTGCAATGGTTCCTCTCCTTAAACTGGATCTGGAGTTAAGTTTAGAAACTAGAGTGCTCTGTCTCTCAGGCTGTACTAATTACCTATACTTGAGGTTCCTTAGAAGTAGGAAATCTTGGCTGACTCAGTGGGTTTCTATCCAAGGAATTTTATACTTGTATGATATGCCCAAAAGAAGCATTAAAGAATGTTCAGCCTATTATACTGGGTCATAGCAGGCTACAGGTGGTTGTTGCCAGTGGCTATGTGCATTACCTCCTACTGTACCCATCTCCTAGGAAACTTTTCCCCCCATAGTATCCAGAACTGAGCTTCAGTCAAGGTGCTTAGCTCACCTGAGAGCAGTATTTAATTTTGTTGAAGTGGCAAATGGGGATGACTGATGCTATGTTGCTGGTTCTTCCCAGAAGTGCTGACTGGGGCAGTCCTGGGATCTCCAGACGGGGCCTTTTCTGGGGCCAGTCCAATGTGCTGACACTGCTTTCATCTCACAATTAGTGCTGTAAGCACATGAACTATAAGTTAATCCTACTGTAACATGATTATTAAATCCATTAATCAAAGGCAGGAGATCCATAATTAACTTATTCTCCAGCATCAAGTAAATGATTCTGCTATGAGCTTTAAGAAAGCAATTGTTCCCTAATATGCAAAATATAGTGGAGCTATTAGACTATAATTGTATACTTAAATTATAAATTTTGCATATTTTAATAAGATTTTAATTATTTTCTTTGTAGGTTAAAATGTAGGTTCATTTTTTTAAGTTTTCACATATAATTAAAAAAAAAAAATTAATGTCTGTCCCCTACCTGTAAGATGACCTTTCTCTGAAAGGCTTTGACCAAACTTTTGGTGACTCACCTTGCACCTGTCTCCAACAGTGGCTCACTGTAGATTTCTCCTGTTATGTATTTCATCATATTCATTGTTGGTTACTGCAGACAAATTTTAACTTGAAAAGATGAAAGAAGTGCCTGATAGCAGTGTGCTGGTACCAAATGCTGGGTTTGTTTCAATACAGGCTTACTGACTTGTTGGGGAAGATGAAATAGCAAGGCCCTATAAATATGATGGCCTGGCAAAAGAATCATAGAATACAGATATCGAGATGAAAACAAGGTTTGAAATACCAAACCTTAATCACTGAGCATCTCGAAAACAATAATGCAGCCAAGCTGGAAGCAATCCCCCTTTCTGATAGATCCTAAGGTCAAATGGAATGTCCTGTCTCACCTCCCAATGTATGGTTCATCCCATACCTGTAACCCTCCCCTGAAGTATCAGGTATCTGTAACCCCATTGGCCCAAGTCCTGTCCCAGCCCACCTTGAAGCCCCCTGATAAGGTGTGGCCGAGGGACCGGACGCTCTATCTTGGACCTTCCTGCTGGGACGCCCACCTGGCACCCTCTCTCTCTCTCTCTCTCTCTCTCTCTCTCCCCCCGCTCTCCCTGGGCCTGCCACGAGTTGCGGCTAGCAACTCTAAGCAGGGCCCTTCATCCTTTACAATAAACCATATGCTCTAAAGACCGGGCTTCAGAGATCCTTCACCACCGCCCATCCAAACCGTCCTGGAGCCCAGCAGTCCCCGCACTGACTCCTCTTCCTACATGTTATTTCTTTCCAAAGATATATCAAGGGTTCTTTTCAAGCCTGTGTCTTTTCAGTGTCTCTTCTGTCCTTTAAGTAGACTAAATTTCTGAAAACTCTGCAGTCTTATCCAGAAACACCTGATCCTCCCATCCCAGAACAGAAAGGTGGTGCTGGAAACATCAGCAGCTGTTAATCAAGCATTTCCCTGAAATCATTCTCTTTAGAGGTGAGAGTTGCAGTGAGGAGACTTTCATAGAAAATACCAGGAGGACATTTCAACCATATGCCCTGCCCACATTTCTAGCCTAGTAAATCCAGCCTGCTGCTCTTAACCCTTTTTCTGTACACTTCCATCATGTATTGCCGTATTGAAGCAAAAGCCATCATTGTTCCTCTTCCTGTTGAGAGGAAGCCATGAACTTTTGTCCAGTTTCTGCCTTTGTTTTGGGAATACTTTTCTATGACGTGGGGTTATGGATTGGAGACAGATGCACAACACACTGATCATCATTAGCAAACAGCAATGAGTTTATTATAGCTGCTCTTTTACTGGGGCTTTGAATCTCCCAGGCCCACATAGCTGATTGGATGAGACCTCTCTCCACCCAGCTCTCTTGCCAGTGGTGTGTCTGCATTTAAGTTTGAACAGGGCTGGCTGAGGTCTCTGTTACCTCTTTTCTAGAATGAGCTAGGTCAGCTGAATTGGATTTGTTATGGCCAGATTTGTCTTGTTCAGTTGCAGACTAGCTGTACTGCGACATTTTTCCATTAGCCCTCTATTTTGCACAGACCACAGTACTTTCAGGTGTCATATTTTACTGCAGTTTCATGCAGAGTGTCAAAGGCATTTATGTTTCATTTTTGTGTCAAAGGCAGTTGCTGTGTACATCACCAGTGACATGGGAGTGCTACCAGATACAGCAGAGCTTCAAAGATGCCAGGGCTTGGGGAAAACGCATCAGACCTCAGCCCACAAACCCAGAGAATAAAAGAGCAACACAAGGAAGAGTCTTGCACACGCTGCCAGCTACAAGCAGCAGGACAGAAATGGAGCAGTGGGCAGCAAAGGGTGGGAAATACAGGTAGGGCTCTGGGTGGCACCTACTTACCTCTGCCACCAGGGTGTGGCTGGCATGAAAGTGTCCAGCAACATCCATGTGTGTCCCTTGCTATTCTCAGCCCCTTCTGGGTTCAACATGCAGCAGAATGTTGGAAAACTGGCCTGGCTCCTGCTGCAGACCTGCAACGAATGTGCTCTAAGCATTTGGAGAGGGGCTGGAAGAAAACAAAATAGAAAACCCTGAAGCCACCTGGTTCTGACTTCAGCAATGTTTCAAGGTGCTTTTAGCAGGCAGTCTGAGCAGCAGTGTCATCTCTGGCTGCTGTGGGTGCCTGTCCATCCCTCCCCTGCAGAGGCAGAGATAGGAGGAACACGAGGAGGCTGAAGCTCAAAGTTGACACTGTTGCTGCTACCAGCAAAGTTCTTCAGAGTGGCAAGCACAGTGTTTCCTGGGAAAGTCTAAAGGAAATGGAGATCTCTAAAACTTGCAGACAATGAATACAGAGTAATTTTTCTTGCCAACCTTGATGTTGATGGATAGGACAGTTTGTCTTGTCCAGTTTATATAAGAGCAGCTGATATAAAATTACTTCATAAATGGATATTTATGAGAAGTTTCATTTCAAATAATGTAGTTTTTGCCTCTAGTGGTGCTGTGGTTTAGCCCTATTATTACTGGGAACTAAATCTTTAGGATATTCCAGCTACAAATGTAGGGCCTATCTGTCTACAGAGCAAAGTTAATATTTTTCAAAGCAATGGAAACTTTATAATGGAAAGTCACATTAGCAAAAACTACCTGTCTCTAAAACCAGCCAGGAAATCAGGCACAGAGAAGAAATTTGGGGGATGTTCCTTCAGATGCTCCTGCTTTCTCTCACAGCAATACTGAGTCTTCTCCATGACAGTGAATGCAGAGATATTCTATCTTGGTCTTCCTCTGGGAAAGCGACCAGAAACCAAGCTGTGATATAAACAACATTCTCTCACCTTGTCTCTGCTGCACGTGGATCTTGCATAAACTACTCCTGTCTCTTGAGGGAAATAGGATTCACCCCTGGTGCCAGACCTGAGCCACATCAAAGCAGCAAAATTGTAACAAAAGCTGTGGCTAATGAAAGCAAGCCCTGAGAGCAGCCATCTGCTGAAATCAGGGAATTTTTCAGGTTGGAGAAGGCCTTTCTGGGAAAGCGTCTGTAGCATAAGTCATATGAGGAGCAGCTGAGGGAGCTGGAAAGGGGCTCAGCCTGGAGAAAAAGAGGCTCGGGGGGGACCTCCTGGCTCTGCACAGCTCCTGACAGGAGGGGACAGCAGGGGGGGTCGGGCTCTGCTCCCAGGGAACAGGGACAGGAGGAGAGGGAACGGCCTCAGGCGGGGCCAAGGGAGGCTGTGGTTGGATATTTTGGAAAATTTCTTCACTGGAAAGGTGGTGGCATTGGAACAGTCTGTCCAGGGCAGTGGTGGAGTGCCCATCCCTGAAGGGATTTAAAAGCCATGTGGATGTGGCACTTGGGAACAGGGGCTAGTGGTGGCCTTGGCAGGGCTGGGGGAACAGCTGGACTCAATCATCTTGGAGGGCTTTGTACAAAGAAATTCCTTTTGTTAACATTAATATTTGGTGGCTAGTGTAAAACACATAAGGACATTTTAGTTGGATTTTAAGGAAAGAAACCAATACAGAGAAGAGATAATGATTTTTTTTTAGTAGAGAATCTCTCTGAGGGGTTGTGTTCATATCACAAACATTCACTTTATTGCATTTTATGGAATGGACTTCAAATGCCAGTATATACAAGACAACACTTCATTATTGGAGTTTGTATTTATCCACTTGCCATTGTCAGCCTGTTCCCCTCTGTCTTCTTGTGCTGCTCTTTTTAAAAGTGATGATTTATGAATATGTGAGTTAGATCCCTCAAAGTACAGTGTGGTGAAGTGGTTCAATAAAAAGTTATTAAAGTAAAAAATCTATAGTTTCACATGCTCTGTTCACCTTCTCTAAGAACTCCCAAGAAGAGATCCTTAAGCTAAGCAAACACTGCATGCTGAGACTGTAACATAAGCTACAAACTGTGAGGCCTCACCCAGCCAGAGCTCTGCTGAATGGAGCCACTGCAGGCAATTCCGATTCTGCCCACATAACTGCAGGATTGCCCCCTCTCAGTGATGAAAGCAGCACAGAACAAAAAAGGGTGCAGAATGGGGGAATTTGTCATAAAACGTTCATTTTACAATCAACAAATAAAGACTTCCAGTATTCTTAAGCTACACAGTACTAAACAGCATTTGGTTCTTTAATGTAACTGTGTGGCCACATTTCATTTATCTTTAAAAGAAAATTTTGGCTTCTGCTGGTTGCAGGATAAACAAAGCTGACTTTGGGCAGTTTCCAGAGCCCACTTAGAATATGATTTTTCTCAAAAAAATAACAGTGTTTCAGCCTAAAAGTGAAAGTGTGAGAGTGAAAGGGTGATTTAGACCAGCCTACCCCAACCCTTGCATGTTTTTCACCCAGGAGCACTGTTGACTTGCCACAGCTGCACAGCCATGTAAAGGAAGGGATGCCAAATGGTCACTTGTGCCTATGGCTGGCGAAGGAGTCAGAGCTGCTTGTAGCAGTGAAGGCTGAACCAAACATTCTCCAGGACAAAAAATAATTTGTGAGGAAGATATGGAAAGTAGTAGAATCTGTTCATGTGCAGTACAGCAGGAAGAGTATAAGAGATGGGCTACAAAATAATTTTGCTGCCTCTATTTCATGTTCCCAAATCTCTGAAAAAATGCAGCTCAACAAACAACAACCCTCCATGTGTCTCGGGAATGGAGAACTTCAGCAAGTGAGGGTTATCTCAGTGAGTTACAGATTAAAAGCAGTGAGGCACCACTGTGCAGTACTGAATCACCATCCTGGCACTGCACAACCCAGGACAAAGCAGCGCCATGCACAGGAGCATCCTGCTCTGCTGCACTGCACTGAGCTCCTGCTGCTGCCTCAGGGCTCTCACAGCAACAGAGCAGCTATTGAGACAGCAATCACAGTCCCTCTGTTCTCTCTGGCAAACAAAGAATAACAGTCACGATCTTACACATCCTTTGGGACATCTCAACTTGAAGGTTCCAACCTGCTCCAAGCTACCAAAATAATTCTGCCATCTGTAGTGCTCTGTAGCTGCTAGTGCAGTCCTGCACACCGATCTCCAGCCGGGTGAGGTGTGGAATGAAATGCTGCTATGAGCAGAAGAGCCAAGCACAGCCACTCAGCTGAACAGCTGCTGTCAGAGTCAGTGCTGATGATGCATGCACACCTCACACACTTCTGCTGGGTACCTCAGGAAACACAAGGAAGCTTTTTGTCCACATTGAATTCACTGAGGTTAGGTACCTGGATGCCCACTGGCACAATTCCTCTCCTGCTGAAGTAGGAGAATGAAGCAACTAATTTCTACTAAAAATATAGATAATAAGCCCAATAAAATACATTGACCACCATGAAAAACAAAGGGAAAAGCAATTTGGAGTAGTGGTCCACATTGCCAGGGTTCTGAATTGTGAAATAACCAATAATCCTGCGCATTTTGTTCCTCAAGACACATTTGATTTTCTCATGACTTTTCATGGTCAAATCATGGCAGTTAACATTATCACTGGAAATCTCAATGCTTGTGAAGCTGATTTTCTGTTTATAGCTGGTGATGGAATTTTTTATGATGTTGGTGATATTAACTTCTTCCATTTCTTCAGTCAGTTCATTTGCAGGCCCCTAGGAAACAAGAGTGCACAGTTTTAAGGTCTGTCTTCCCCTGCAGGGGAAGAAGGCCATAACGATAAAGACATAAGAGCATAGCTTCGTATGTGGTCATCCCAATACTCAAACACACCTTTCAGCTGCTGCATAATCCTAGGAGAGCCTGAGGTCCAAGAGATGCCTATTTCCACCACTGTATTTCTAGAGATATTTTTAGATCCTTGAGTAAGTTTTACTATGGGTAATCCAGTATCCATCTCCTACAGGATATCCACCTCTTCCTATCTACACAA
This sequence comes from Vidua macroura, assembly GCF_024509145.1. Lineage (NCBI taxonomy): Eukaryota > Metazoa > Chordata > Aves > Passeriformes > Viduidae > Vidua > Vidua macroura. The sequence goes on along the minus strand of NC_071585.1, from coordinate 1,125,357 downwards.
TAACTTAATGGCTGGGAACTCAGTACTGCACTGAGAAACCTCTTTTTCCCCTGACAGGATCTGGGCCCTTGATGACAACTGGACTACAGTCATACCTGAATATTTAATTTCTCACACTAAAAGCAGAGCCCTTGAACAATTCACTCTCACAATCCCCACAGAACTGTGGGACAGATGTTTGGAAGCATCTTCTGGGAAGGGAGGAAGAAGGGTTCAGCTTTCCTCTGGTAGAGGGAAGTACCTCCTTTATTGGAGCTGTTTGATAGAAGAGTGAAGAGTCGTGTTATACTGGCTCTTCTCTGAGTGCATTTGAAAGGAGCAGTGGTGCTTCCTGCTCACATGAGCTCAGCTCAGGGCTACGGACCCAATCCAGTGCCAGGCCTAAGTGCCTTTCTGGATGTGCTCCTGTGAACCCAAGGCTGCTGCTCAGAAGTCTGCCAGAGACACAGCATTCCTGTGCTATTCATGTGTTTGTTACACACAAAAGTTTAGATTTAGTGCCAGTTAGGAGAAGCATTGTTGATGTATCCATAGCAAGAAGACAATTTGTCTTGTTCAGTTAACGGAGAGCTAATTGCTGCCAGTCCAAGACCACTGGCATTATTAAGGTACGTCGAGCCTTACCTCTTCTGGTACTTTAGCTGCACACTTCTGTGAGGAGCTGTAGTGAGCCACTGCATATTCCACAAGGGCACCAAAGATGAAGCTGAAGCAGATGCCAAGATAAACATCAATGGCCTTAATGAAACAGTTGGTTTTTGAAAGTGAGCTTCGTGAGCCGATCATCAGAGTTGTCATAGAAAGCACTGTTGTAACTCCTTGGAAAACAGAGAGACCGTTTCTTGTGAAAACTTTGGAGAAGTCTTGGCTTACCTTTCTGTTCATGTAGCTCTTTATTGCTAGCTGGTTAAAGCACATCACTTCTTACCAAATCCAAATCATCCATCATAGCAACTGAAATACTTTTGTAGCATTCACTAGCTTCACACAGGCGCTCCCTGCCTTTGGCAGCTTGGCTCCAACAGGCAGTTGGCTCTCTTTTTCATGCTTTCAGTAAAAAATTCCCTCCATCCTGCTTTCTCCAAAGCACACCACAAAGATCCTGTGCCCTGTCCTCTACTCTCTGCAATGGATCTCCTGAGAGCTTCAGCCACACACAGCCCTGCAGGTGGGCACATGTCCCTGCCACAGCATCTCTTCCACACCAGCCCAGCTCTGCCTCAAAGAACAGCAGAAGACAAGCAGACCATTTATCCCTGAGCAGGTAGCTCAAGAAAAGTACCATTTACCCAGACTTTAAAGGCTCCTCTGTCTGCTTAAATCTTCTCCCATTCCTCAGGCAAGAACTCACCAATGCAGGTTCTTGCAGGCACTGAGTCCAGTGTGATCCAAAAAGAAACCCAGGACAACATGACAAGCAGAGTGGAGGGCACATAGGTCTCCAAAATGAAGTAAAGGATGTTTCTTCTCAGTTCAAACTGTAATATCAGTCGTGGGTAACTGCCTGTTTATGAAAGGAAGAGACTTGGTGAATGTGAGGTTCCCAAGGACCCCTGAAGTAAAACTGGGACAGCCCAGCACCAGCCCTTCAGCTGATGGAGCTCAGCAGAGCTTATGCAGGTAACACACCTGACATGGGAGGACACACACAGCACTGACAGGCAAAGAGGCATCTGAACAACCCCATCTGAACAGCACATGCCTTGCAAAGGGGCTCCTGCCCCTGAGCATAGTGGGAATGTTACAGCAGGGCCTCAGCTCCGAGCAGAGCAGGGCTGATGCTCCCACTCTCTCACACTCAGCACAGCATCTTTCCCAACACCTGCTCTGAAGGGCACTGACAGGTTCAGCCTTACCTGATGGCTGAAAAACAGACAAAACATTAGTCTCTTGATGTCAGCAGGCTCTGGCTCACATCCCAAAGCATCCCTGTGCCTTATCATCACAGAGAATGGCTCCCATTTTCATTAGTGATTTGTGATCTTTGATAATGGTATATTTTTGAGCTCTCATCTTTTAAAAACCAATTTGTTGTAAATACTGACATAAGGGTTCTGAGGCTGGATCACTAGTGTTTTCAGGATGTATTTCTGCTCTATAAACAATAATTCCCTTTGAAGTGTAGAAACAAAGTCCATGTTGTTCATGGGCTGTGTAACAAAACAACAAAACATTGTTATTTTTAAAACATTGTCATTCTAAGGAAGTTTTGCCCCCTTTCATACTATCTGTAATTGGAGAAAAGAGTATTTTACACGGATAATGAAAAAGACACTGAATTCTGATCTACAAAAATACGTTATTCCATCATGATAAAATTGTAATTTGCAAACAGATGTATATTTTAAAAATTAATTTTACTCCTCATTACTGTAAACATTGCTCTCTGCAGTATCTCTAGACAGCACACTTGGGTAGAAGGGATGGAGTTTCTTCAGGTATGTGTGGAGGAAAATAGGCAGAAGGAAAAAAAAAAGAATTTAAAATCCATCAAATGAATAGAGTATATTGTAAACTTCCATCTTTCTGTGGATTTCCATCTTACAGAATATCCTGACTGCAGCTAATAGAATGTCAGCACCTTTCTGTTCATCTCTTTTTGTGAGATTAAGATCTGCTAAAGGCTTTACTGGTTCAGGACTGAGTCAAACGATCCTGACCCACAGAAGGAGAGGAGATGGGATGAGGAATATCCAAGAGCTTTTCCTGCTTTTTTCTCTCCTCGATTTACCTGTCTCCTGCTGTGACTTGGAGACCAGGGTGTGGTAGTGCTCCACCGTGTACTGGGAGAGCCGCAGCTTCTCGATGCCCTGCACGGAATTGTTTCCCCTCAGCCAGGTGAAGGTGACATCGTTCTCGTCGTAGCCCCCTGAGGAGAACACAGGCACTGTGTGACTGCTGTGGCCAGGGAGAGCCCAGCTGTGCCCTGCTCTCTGGGGAGCAGAACCCTGAACCCGGCACTGCAGACTGGACAGAGGCCCCTGAGCTGTGTCTGACCACGCAGGGGACATTGGGTGTGCTTCCTTCATTGCCCTTGGTCTGCTGCTCCAAATGTGGACAGGAACACATGCCTCTGGGAATGACACACAATGTGCAAGGCTGCTGAGAGCCTCCTGCAGTTGTTTACATGGGATGCTCATGTTTTCAAAGATAATCCATTGCTGTCATACACAGCTTGATCACACACAATGGGATATTAGTACTGCCGTGGTTAACTCTCAAATACAGTCTCTCTCTTCAGTCTGAGAGGATAGCAGGAGAAACACAGTGGTTAAGAAAGAGAATTCAGATCCCACTGAGCCCCTTACCACAGAGCAGAAGCACATTTCACTGAGTCATCTATTTAAGTGCTTCAGAACATCAGAAAATGCATTTTCAGTTAGTCAGGAGCTTACAGCTGGGACTGCTATGTGGTTATGAACCAGGCTCCTCTGACTGGGTACACATTGTCCAGAAAACCTGTTCAAAAAACCAACCTTTTCTACACATCATTCCTCCTATCCTCAAAGGCATTAAGTTACTGAGGACAAATAAATGCACACAGCATTTAGGTAATACCAAATTCCTGCCTCAAAGCAGTGGGACTCCGTATATGCCATCTGAGTCCATGCCTCCAGGGATGACATAACCTCAGGTTAGACTGAGGGATACCTCAGTCTGAGGGGCAAATCTTGTACTGAGTTGCCAGCCTGACATTCCCTTCAAAAACTTGACTTAATTTAGGAAACAAGTCCATCAGATGCACTGATTTAATTCTTTTATTAAGAGCCCTTCTTTGAGACCATGAGTAGGGATGCTGTGATTCTGATAATAACCCATTTGTCCTGGTAGAAGGAATCAGATGAAGTTGCAGCTCTATTTACATCTAATTGTGTTTTCTTATTAGATACAAATTACCAGAGCTTGGGCGTGATGAACTCCTAAATTAGGTGTCCAGAGCATGAATCCCTGAGTAGAATCCTAAGCATGTGACTTTTCAAAGTTCCTAAGTGGTTTTATAAATCGTGGTTAATCAGGAAAATTTTATAAGTGATAGATTGTTGTTAATTCATCTGGTGTATATTTAAATAACATTATTTCTGGGCACTTATCCTAATGAAATCTCCAGTGGGCAATATGTATGTAATTTCATTGGAATTATACAGCAACTGAGCATGATGTAGGACCCAATCAGTTTTAAACCAGGCCTAAACATGCTCCACTTTAGCAGAAGAGGCCAATCATTATTATTTCAGGAGCTATTCTTTGTAATAAAGTTAACCATGGTGAACTAATATGATTTTAATGTGAAAATAATATGTGCTTCCCTAGGTGCTTCATGCTGCAACCCCAGAAGTTAAAAATCTGGTCTTTTCCATGCTGAGATGGTGGAAGTTTGGTTCTGTGTCATGCAGCAGGAGCTGGCTGCCTGCTCATCACAGGTCTGGAGCAGCAGCACGGCGCTGGCTGAGCTTTGGGGTAACAACACTGCAGCAGCCCACGTTGCCCTGGAGTCTTTCTCAGCCAGCATTGCCATAGGTCAGCTTGTAATCTAACCGAGAGCAGAACTCACTGATAATTCCTGTTCTTGAGACTTCTCAGTCTGAGACTCTTCAGTTGTTGAGGGTCCCATCCTCTGTATCCCCTCCCTAGTGGGGAGGCAGGTATCACAAACCTGGGTTTGGCCTTAATTTCAGCTCATGAATTTGAGAGCCATGTTCAACTCTAATTCTAGTGAGAACCACACTTCCCAATGTCCTTTTACAGTGGAGATTTGGGGGGTGCACGTGTATTAGCTACCTAAAGATGTGAGAATTGTTCCTTCTTGTACTCTATCACAGGAAATTATCCCACAAGTTAGTTTTGAAGAAGCTGTTTGTTCAAAAGAACCTGAATTTTGAAAACCAACCACCATTACTTCATCCTTTCTCTGCAAGACTGAATTATCTACACTTTAATAAATATTCTTCACTACCACTTTTTTGCATAAACTGCATGGTGACAGGAATTTTCTGGGCTGTGGATCACAACACAAACATTTGAAGAATGATGACACAGAAGTTGTTTTCTTTTGGACATTATAATTTGCAGGAATAAAAATCTACTCCAGATAGCCACCGTGCTTAATCCTAATGTTCAAGATGTGTCGTTACTTATGAATAAACAAATTTAGAGTTTTCTATCACATTATACTTACAGCTTTCTAGCTGCAATCGGCACGTTTGTGTGTCCATAGGGTATTTTGAGAGGTCCATGTTACAGGCAACAGTAGTAGTGATTCTGTAGAAAGAGAAAGAACCCTGAAAATTGCAATAAAAGCATGTTTTACACAGCAAACTGAATCACAAAGCTCTGCTCTGGAGAGTAGAGTTAGATTATTGGACCTATGATATGAATTAACTGAGAACCCTCAAGAACAAGCACTCTCAGCAGCCACCCCAATGAAAATGTAGCCCAAGGAGGAATTTTGCGTTGATCTGGTGGGATATAGAGTGAAGATTCACATTTTTTCCCCATTGCTACAATTTGCTCATCTTAAGGAGTCAGCACTTGTGACATGAAGTGCAGTGACTAACTGCACACGTACTCTGGCTTTCTCTGATGTGGAGGTAGGTGAGTTTTACTCCACAGCTGAAGTAACTGAGATCCAGTTAATGCAGGCTAAGGAGAGCACTGTAGGAATTGCTAAGTCAAGTGCTGTGCAGCTTCTTGCAGTTCATGGACAAAAACACTTCTTGGTAAAAAACAGAAGTCATCACTACATGGCACTGGATAAGCAAATGGTTTCCCACTATCAGTTGAACTTTTACTTTGTGATGTCCTCCTTCCATTCCTCCTCTGCCCTCATCTGACTGGATTTTTCCTCAGTGACACCTAAACTCGTGATCTTTCTGAGCAGGCCTCAGGACACAGCATGTATCATGATGGGAGATCCTGATCCTTGACTGGCATTTCCGGAAGCCAGAACAGGGGGAAATGGGGGAAATGGATCACCAGAGAATGATCACAGCTGGCTTGTTGACCCTAAACTCACGGCCTGTGACAGCTGGTACCTGCTCCTGTCCAGGGTAATTCTGGAAATCTATTCTGAGCCAGCAGCAGCAAAGCCAGAGGTCTCTGTACCTTAAGGCATACAAGACAGTGCCATTAGAGAACAGCCTGACGAGGCGGTTGCCCACAGTGACGTCGTGCAGGAAGGACCTTTTTGACTCCACAATGTAGGTGTCTGGCACCCAGAGCAACTCCACCAGGCGAGCATCCAGCGTGAAGCTCTTGTTGCCATGAAAGACCAGCCGAGGGTCTGTCCAGCGCTGCCGCAGGGCGATGGTGGCTGTGTAATCCTGTGGAACAGAGCAGAGCCTGGGGATGCGTGTCCAGGCACCTGCACGACACAGCTGGGGCACACGACACATGTGACAAGGGACAGAACACATCCTTATTCAACCTATCACAGCCAAGCTTCAAGCTTCACTTTCATCACAGTTTTATTCACTCTGTAATATTTCTAACACATTTCCACTCTAAGGTGTGGAGTTTGAGGACTAAAGATTATCCTTACAGTACTTTATATTTTTAATGAGCAGTTATTATAACTGATGCTTTTGTGCCCATTTTGCAGGTAAGAAAACAGATGGGAAGCACACACTTGAGGCCACCACACAAATCATTGACATTACAGATCAGTCATTGCCTAGAGCTGGGAAACTCCACACGTACTATAAATCTGGCCATCAAAGAGGCACTTTGGAGAAAAAAGGGAAGTGAATCCAACCTGTTATGTCACGGAAAAAATATATATATTAAAGAAAACCCCAAACAAGTAAAAAAAAGAAAACTTGTGCCTTCTATTTTAATAGGAATTTTGAGTCTAAGAACACTGGGATTAACTTGAATTTGGCCTGCCAAAATCAACCTGCAGCATTGATTGGAGAATTCTCACAGTCCCCCACCAGAAAAGAATAAGCAGCACCCATTCAGCTCTGAAGCTGATGCTTTGCTGAGCCTTCTGGACACCACAGGCACTGCTGGACTATTCAACTTTCTTCCTCACAAGGGATGCCACAGAGGATTGATTTTTTCTATTTCCACCGGGTCTGATTTCCAGAAGGTGCTGAGTTTTTGACCAGTAGGACTTTTGGAACCACTCTTTTTTCTTGTAAGCCCACATTACTATGGCATCTACACAGTTTTCTTAGGGTGACTATATGATGTGTGTATTCGCAATTGTCTGTTTTGTTTGTGTGGGATATTAAGTTCTGTACCTTTAAGATGAGATTTGAAAGTGACGGGGGGGAAAAGAAGTGTGCAGTTTGTTTTCAGAAACTGCACTTGCTCCCCTGCATTCCTTCTCACAGACTGCATTGTCTGCAGCACAGACAGACAGCAGGACAGAGCTGTCCTTTGCTTTTAGTTAGTTTTTTTACCTAGCTGAGGCAGAGAAGTTCCCTGGACTGTGTGGGGTTGGTTTTTTTGGGTTTGGTTTTTTTTTGTTTTTTGGGTTTTTTTTTTTTTTGTTTTGTTTTGTTTTGTTTTTTTTTGGTTTTTTTTTTTTGTTTTGTTTTTTTGTTTTTGTTTTTGTTTTTGTTTTTTGTTTTTGTTTTTTGTTTTGTTTTGTTTTGTTTTTTTGTTTTTTTTTTCTTTTTCTTGGAACTGTTCAAACCTGCTCTGGACTGAAAACACAGAAAAACACCAGGAGCTCACACCTGTGGTCCACCGGCACCAGGACACAGCATTCCAGTGCCAGAGGGACTGATAGCAGACTGAGTGAGCCGAGCTACAGCCCGTGAAAAGGACTTTCTGAATTTGCCATCTCTTCAGAACAGTAAGAGGCTTTATTGTTTAATATTATTCATTTTTTTAAGCTTGTGAATACTTTGCTTATTAAATAACCAGGTTTTTCCACTTTTCTCCAAGGAAGTATTTTCCTGAACCAGTTGGAGGAAGGGCCACTTGAATCTGCTTTCTAGAGGAACCCCTTTGGGAGTTTCCTCCCAGATTTGCCCTAAACCAGGACAACAGTCTGCAGTCATAAATGAGCTCTTTGTTCATCCCACTGCTGAAAGTGGTCAATATCCCTGAACAGCAAAGCAGTTTCAAAATGACCAGTTCTGTGCTGGGCACACAGCAATACATGTGAAGTCTCTCAGGCATATCCTAATCTTATCTTGTAAAATATAAGGTTTTTTTACTTACCATGTCACTTTCAGATATACTAGAAATACTTGCAATGTCCAGACTCATTGCAATTTGTACAGGTTCTCCTGCAGAAGGAATGAAATGCTTCAGCAGAGAGAAGTGTGGAGGGCACAGTAAAGGCACTCGGGATGCTGTGCAGGGTAGGCACTGTCCTCAGCCTCACTCACTGTCACTAAAACTGTAGAGGCCCAGAGGGTCAAACACAGTTTCAGAGCATTTGGCTCACAAATTCTATGATCCGAAATGCAGTTGTAACTGTTCGGGAGCTGGAGTTCAGTGTTTGGTGATGGTAGCAGGGGGCAAATACCCATTAGCACTGGCTGCAAAGCTCAGCAGTTTAGATCAGCAGCATTTCAGTGGCATTTGCCATTGGACAGGCAGCCAGGGCCACTTTGTCCCTGATCCCAGCCCACACCAGGCACGGAGCAGCTCTGCACAGAGCACTTCCCACATCTCAGGGAGCGCTGGGCAGCCCCGGTTCCTGGGGAGGAGCCACCGAGAGGAGAGAACGTCCCTGATTCCCCAGAGCAGGCACTCCTGAAATGCGGAGGAGCAGCGGTCTCGGCCGGGTCCAGCTCCCACCCGAGAAACATCCGCGAACCGAGAGCCGGCCCCGAGCCGCGAGCGCCAGAAGCCGCCGCGAGAGGGCAGCCCCGGCCGGGACACGGGGACACGGGGACGGGGGGACAGAGAGACACGGGGACGCGGGGACACGGGGACAGGGGGCTAGAGAGACACGGGGACACGGGCACCCCGGGGCACAGGGGTACGGGGACAGGGGGACAGGGGGATACAGAGACACAAGAACACAGAGACACGGGGACAGGGGGACACGGGGACAGGGGGACATGGGGACAGAGAGACACGGGGACACGGGGACGGGGGGACAGAGAGACACGGGGACGCGGGGACACGGGGACAGGGGGATAGAGAGACACGGGGACACGGGCACCCCGGGGCACAGGGGTACGGGGACAGGGGGACAGGGGGATACAGAGACACAAGAACACAGAGACACGGGGACAGGGGGACACGGGGACAGGGGGACAGAGAGACACGGGGACACGGGGACAGAGAAACACGGGGATAGGGGGACACGGGGATAGGGGGACATGGGGACAGAGAGACACGGGGACCCCACGCCAGGCCGGGCTCCGCCGATGCCGCCGATGCCGGGGGAACGTGGGCTCCGAGCGCGGCTCGACGCTTTCCAGCACAGCCCTCTCTGCCTGCGTGACACAGCAGTGCCTTTCCTCGTGGAACTGCTGAAACTCCTGTTCATCATATGAATTACGGTGAGGAATGACCAACGGACACAATTTCTGAAACTCCAGGTGGTTTTGGCTTTGATTGTTTTAAACGGTTCGTAAATATATTTCATTTGCAGAAGATGTGCATTTTTTAAAGCAGCTGTTGTTCACATCTCTGTCTATTCAGAGTCGAGCCCACAGTCCCATTTACTGACCACAGGACACAACTGTGAGGACTCAGCCTCCGGGGAGGTCACACCAGAGTCCTGTCTGGTTTTGTTTAACATTTGCTGCAGATGCAGTGGATCTCTGTTATGTTGTAGAGAAGCATCTGCTCACTGGTGTCACAGGATTTAAAGGAGCTTTTCTAGTCCTGCATCAGGTCAGCCATTCTAGGCAGAGCAAGATGGTAAATTCTGTAGTCTCAGGCGTTTATTACCATGGCCAGAAAAAGGAAGCAGCTCAGGGTTGCCAGTAGCAGCAGGTCCATCTACAATGGGAAATAGCCATGGCCTTGTGAAAGCTGATGGGAAATTTTTCTGTCAAGCAGGGTTTCATTAATGGTTCAGGCACAAAACCAAAATTAATAGAAATAAAAATGGTAATTGCTGTTTCTTAAACTTTCAGTGATACTTTTCAAGTTCTGAATGTCATTCTGAGAAACCTGTTCCTCTGTATGATGACAGGACTCACCTGGAAGGTGGGAGACCTGACACCCAAATTGCTCAATAGCCTCAGATAAGTTCCTAAATTCCTGCCTGCTCCCTACTCCCCAGAGTCTCATTAGGGTTTGAAACAGATTTGTGTCTCAGTGTGAGGTGAAAGCATGTGTCAAAAGTCAATATTCCTGGCAAGAAGAATGGCTTTGTTCCTCTATAGCTGCACAAATAGCTATAATAGCTGTACGTGACCAAAAGGAAAGCAGAAAATCACAAGGGTCAGGCTCTAAACAAAAGCTTGTACAGTTAGAGCAGAAATTAATTATTTAGTCAGGTCTTTCACAGAGATGTTAAAGTTTATAAATTCCCTGCTCTTCACCTCACAGCTGGACCTGTTCCCAAGCCCCACACATACGTGCACCAGCTATTCAAGACAGTAGTGGATGCACAGAAAGGAGGGCAGCCTGGGACACCAACTAATTTCAAAGAAACACAACCTTTGAAACTGCAGCATCCTATAGCAAGGTTAAAGCCTGCTCTCCCCTCCACATGAACGTAATAGACTGATTTTAAATGCTCCCTTGTGTGGAGCCAACATACCACCAAAGTAGGGCCGGAGGTATTTGTTGTACCCCATGGTGAGGTTCTCAAATCCAGGGAGGGACGTTGTGCCCCTGCCATGCAAGCTGGATCCATGACCCAGAGAGCTCCTGGGGACACAAACACCAACTGTTACATGCTGGGCCGGGCACATCTGGTGTGCAACTGCAGCTGCTTCCAGCTTGTGCTCAAACAAGCAAACAAACAGTATAAAATAGTTATTAAAACCAAGTAGATAATTGAAATCACAAACATTTGCTCACATTGCTGTCTTGGCAATGTTATAGCACCTTCAAGAGGTGGGAAAATGGCAAATTGCCTCAACTGATAGCTACAGGTTGAACACACAGTATCTTAAGAATGTTCTTAAAATACCACAGAAAAATCAAGCAAGAGCTGTAGATCACAAGCCTGAGCAATAAACCCCAATCTCCCCTTCCCACTCCTTCTTTTACAGTCTATATAAGGAATATTATTTTCTTTTTTCCTTCCATTTATGACAACCTGAGACAAATCTCCTCCTCTCTAATCTCTAGTTCCCTAAATAAGCTTCATCATCATAACATGTGAGTGTCAGCTTCTACAGCTGCTATCAGGAGTAATACTGGAGGGGAAAGGTGGAGGACTGTGCACTTCACAGACACCCTCTCAGCTCTGTGGGCAGTGCAGCTCCAGCTGCTGGATATACTGAGGGTCCAACTCTAGATTACAATGTCAAAATTTACATTTTGTGGCTGGTCATTGAAGGCAGAAGCTGTGTTATGAGGCTGACAGATCTGCACCCCATACAGACAGTGAGAGGGACAAGGTTTGGACTGTAAAAGGTGAGTGTTAAGGTGCAGGGTGGCACAGCCTCACCTGAGAAAAGTGTAACTGAGTGAAGAGTCAGGAGTTTGTTTGTGCTTTGGGCAGGAGGAGGTAGGAGGCAAAGCCTTTGCTGCTCCCAGTGCCAGGACCCTGCTCTGGGCAGGAAGCAGCCATGGAGTTACAGCTCTCACCAAGGGTTTTTCTTCTGTTTCCTTCACAGCTGGGTTAATAGGGCCTTGGAGCTGCAAGATTTAGATTAAACAGGACCTTACAGCAGAATCAGGTTTTGCACAGTATATATGTTCAACAAATTTGGGACTTGTACATCCAAGGATAGTAATAACAGAGCTGGGAGCCTTGTGGGAAGCATTGCTGGTAAAAAAACTACAACCTGTGCTGGTTCTGAACAGGAAATCAGGGGTTGCACTGTTAATGGGCAATGTAGTTTAGGGACCTATGCAGATTGCTCTCTCCTATACCACATCCCTGACTGCACCCTGCCACCTTTGGATGGGCTGGATAACTGGAAGCGTAGTTTCCTTTTGACCTACGTTATTTATGTGAAACATCATTCAAACGTTCCCTTTAAAACAAAACAAACCCTACACTTACCTTTGGGTTGGAAGGAAAAGACACAGACCAAAGAAGGAAAAATATCTGCAGAACATGTCTGGAGATTTTTTCTGTATTTGCTCTGCTTGTCTGTAAAGAAGAAAAGACAAACAAAGTCTTGTGGTTTAAGAAAAATTATTTTAAGGGAAGGAGACAAGGAGAAGAAATGCTGCACAGTCAGAACCATCACAGAGTGATGTTTAACATACCTGATACGCAGCGGCTCCTGCCCTTTTCCCTGGCTAGTATAATTTTTTAGCATGTTCTATCACTTACCACATAAAAAGCCCCGGTGACAGCTCAGGTCTTGAAGTCCTCAACAAATTCTAGCTCCTCTCCTCTCAGTATGGATGGCAATTAGCTGATGTTGAGAATGGCACCATAGGAATGGATTGATTAAATAGGAAAATGTGTGGGTAGCTCCCAGAACAGACTCTGAAGCCAAGAGAGATCCTGCCCACAGATGGCAGTTTCAGCCTCTTTTAGTCCCAGTCTCCCCTGCCCACCCTCACAGAAGTGCTGTAACTCTGTGCTCCATTGATTGTATGTGGGATAAACCTCTGCTATTAACAGCAACGATGGTAAGCCACTCAGCATGCAGCAGAGCATGAGGTCATTGCACTTCAAAGGGGTTTCGTTGACTTTTCTGGGAGTGGAACCAAGTTTGGCTGCTGGCCCAAGACTCTTCGGGCTTGTGCTGGCCTTGGAGCAGGTGCCACAGTGGCAGCTCTGAGCTGTGCTCTGTTCCACTCCGATCTCCAGCTACCTGCTGGAAGTGCTGCTCCAGTCACACACCTTTTTTTCAGACCTAGCACCTCTCTCATCACACATGGCATTTAGAGCCTCAGCTTCCAATGTGGCTGCACCATAACAACCCAAATATCGTGAGTTTTCTGCTTGGGTTAGATCCTCCCTGTAGTAGCTCCCCACAGCCCAGGGGACACTCTGCCTCCTCAGCCAGATGCACAGCTCCAGTGCTGTGCCATGGGACAAGCAGAGCACCAGGAAATAACAACTTTGCCCACACTGTTGGGCAAACATTCAAAGTACTATGAATGCAGGGCATCCCACTGGAGAAAGGATGGTTTTTTTTCAAAACACAATATGCTCTAATACCAGTCCCACATCTGAATTTCCAACAAAGCTTTGCTCTTCTAGCCCATTCTCTGAAATGGTACTCAGATGTTTCCAGATGCTCTCAAGGGCTCCTCATTATAATGTGAGGATGAAGGACCAGAGAGAGAATAATTTACCCACTCACAGCCATGTTAGAGCACAATTTTGATTGAAAAGAAGGAAGATTGGTCGAGGTTGTTTAAAAACTTGTAGAAAGAAGTTAATTTTACAAATCAGACTTCAGTTAAAGTATGAGACTTCATGAATTTCAGCTGAAGAACCTCTTAAATGAACATCCCATGTTTTGCAAAGGATGACTGTGAAAACAATAAATATACCAAAGACTGGGAGGCAGTGAAATGGAAATCTGTAAGTACTCCTGGGCAAGAGAAAGGTGACACCAGTGCCCAGAGCTGAATATAACCACAGTACTTCTTCACTGCTCAATGTGTCAGTTAATACAATGGCAATTCTGCTGTTATAGGGCAGGAACTTTCATCAGAGATTACCAGTAGTGGGAAGAAATTGTAATAAGGTTGTGTATTTATGTTTCTCTGTCCAGTAAAGGGTTTCATTTTCACAGAAAAATGTAGCCTTAAACACTGTTTGATGACCAAGGGCATAGTCAATACACCAAGAGGCTACAGCAAACACATGGCCACAAAATCCTCAATGAACGTGTCAGAATTTTTCTTCCAAGCTTCCAGGTAACAGGTAAAGCTCAAATAAATGGTGCAGTTCCCCTGGTAATTCAGGATTACTTTCCTTGGTCATCTATGATGGCCATGACAAAGGGAACTGGTTTCCCCTGCAGCCCAGTGCTGGCAGGCACAGCTGGGGAGTTCAGCATTCAGTCTCTGCCCTCACAGTCACTATGTGCCCCGGGGAGGGGAGAAGCAACAGGGACTCGCTGACCTCTCCTAGCAGGAAAGGAGTGATGGACAGGATCGTTTTATTGTGTCTCTACTCTGGCTGAGCACCTGCCACGGCAGCACCTGCCCAGGACAGGAAAGGGGCCAGCAGAGCTGAAGGAAGGGAGTGAGGGTGAAAGGAGCTGCAAGTGACTCATTAACTGAAGGTGTGACAATACTGACTGATAAGCATGTAAAGAAAAAAATAGGAGATGGAGCCTCGAGGAGCACAGCTCAGATACAGTCATTCGTCCTACACTTCTATTAGTCTGTGTGTCTGCAGGGCAGTGAAACACTCCTCACTGCAGGAAGTTTTCGGGGAAAGCCAGCCACATACCCTCCTGAGTACCTCCACAGCCCACATTTACCCAACACATTCATTTTGCTTTGCATGCAGCACAGCAAAAGGTACACTGCAGCTGCATGTCCTTCCATGCCAATATTCAGTTTTCCTCAATAAATACTCAATATCTACAATAAGCACAAGGGTATTTCATCTGGATTGGTTTCCACATTACCCCATTTTTAAAGGCCATTCAGCACCATGTTTCTTAGTGCAATATGGAATTTAATACAGTAGTAAAACAAGCAAGATTTTTTTTAAATTCAGAACAGTTCTCATTTTAAATCACTCAAGCAATAGCATAAATGTGCCCAACTCCTAAGAAAAGAGAAATTAAGGTACACAGAGGTCAAGTTATTTGTCTCAAGTGTCATCAGTAAGACTATCTGTCAAGATGAACGAGCCTTCTGCAGAACACATACCAACAGCTCCTCACTCAGATCATACCAGGCTCACACCTCTCCAAGAAATGCTGAGAGCAGCAGCACTGACAGCCACACGAAGGCACTGCAGCGTTCCCGCTGCTGCTGTCTGAGCCTGGCACTGCAGAGCAACCGCAGCAGCACCCTCCAGATGTGCTCTGCCTTATTTCCCTCCGCATTCTCCACATTACATTCGGATTCACTGTCCCAGACCTTGAGACCCCCCTGCTGGGGCGTGGGACTTGGCCGGGGGCAGACATTGGTCTGCCAAGCACCAGCTTTATTTAACCTAATCCTTCACGCAAGTGACCATCAATAACTGCTAACCTACTTCCTAAAAGACACAGATTAATTGACAGAATATTATAACTCCTTTAAATATTAATGACCTAACAGGGAGACAATTGTACAGGGCCTAGAGACTCTTCCACTATTCGAAATTATGCCCCAGCCTTAAATAAATTAAGTCAATAAGTGTCTTACCATGAATACAAATTCCTGCTTAGGGCTTGCAAATAAAATTATTTAGAGCTGTTCTTTGAGGAAAGATAAGGTGCTTAAACTTGCAAAACAGCAAGGGCGGCCATATTAATTTGTCTTTTGTTTTAAATTAACTGCTTTGTTTTAAACTCAAGGCATTCCTTTTAGAAGGGAGGAGGAAGAATCTGGAAAGTTGTTACATTTCTTATTCTGGGTTGCAGTTTCGGTTCTGCAAAGATGCAGATGTCTGCTCCAAACTCCAAAGGCAGCTCAGGGCCAGGCCAGCTCTGCCCCAGGGGTGCCCAGTGCCATCAGCAGCACATCCCTGCAGCACAGAGCTCCTGCAGGACACAAGGAGGAGTCCTGGCTGGTGGCATTGGCCAGCAATCTGTGCTGCTGCCTTGCTCCCATCGGTGCTGGCAGGATGTGGGCATGGCCACGAGCTCTGAGAAACTCCATCTGGATCCCCGAGGCTGGAGGGAGCTATTTGCCTTGCCCTGAGGTTGAATTTTATTTCAAAAGTGGATGCAATGTTTCTGGTTTTACTTTTCAGTTTGTACATACAAACAGTTCAGAACTGCAAGGTACATATGAAGGACACAATCCAGGATTAAAAAGGAGCCACACTGATTCCACTTGACTGAAACAGAAAGGTTTGTAGAAGAGACCATAGATTCAGCTTATTTCTTTTGCTGTAGATAGAGGGAAATTCCAATGAAAGTTGCACACAGAGACCCTTAAAGACAGAGAATTTTACAAGTGGCTCAAGGAGCTTGCTTCCTCCTTCTCCATGCCTTCTCTTTGCTGCACCAGGTTTGCACAGGTACTTGTTGCATGCCCAAGGGATGTATCAGTCAGCTGCTGAGCTGTTGTTACACAAACCCTCCCAGAAGGAATGCTGCTTGTATGCTGCAGCTTTTACCTACAGCATCTTAATTCCCTTCTGAAGTCCCTGAGGGCTGGGAGAAATTTAATGCAGGTCTCAAAAGTGAGAAATTGACACAAAAAGAGAGTGTGGACAGGGAGAGGGGGTGCAGTCTGCTTGGGAGAGGGGGAGACAAAGCAGTGGCAAGAGTAGTTCTCTCTCTCCTCTCCTTACTGGCCCCCACATCCCCAGGACTGAGAACCCACTGTGGTGCCTGAGCTACCATGGGAACTTCAGGCACCCACTAGCACCTGTGGGGACAATTTCCCAAATCCTGGGTCAGAACTCCCAGCTGCCTCAGTTTCCCCACAGGCCTCACATTTACAGTTGCATGCAGTCACCAGCCCCAAGCTGGACCCCACTGCCCAGTGGCCAATGCTCACCCCTGTACAGCCCACACAGATCCCACCAGCCACCAGCACAGGCCCGTCACATTTAGGGCCACCGAGCTCTTCAGCTCGAGCTGTGGGAAGGTGTACTTGTGCTAAGATGTACTAAGAATGAGTGTCAAAGCAATCTGCAAAAGGTAAGGTGAGAGCAGTGACTTGCCAGCCCCGAGCAGCAGATCACAGCCCCGTGCGAGGGTGGCAGCAATGCTCATCCCTGTCCCAGCCCTGCTGCCACCCCCTGTCCCAGCACCTCAGGGTCCCCGCTCTGTCTCCAGGTGCTGCTGAGCTCAGCTCTGCTGCGATGCAGCCGGGGCTGATCCTCGCTGGGGCAAGGGATCCTGGCAGAGATGATTCCTTAATAGGCTGCTCTGTGTGCTAGCACAGGAACATGGAGGGAGGAATACCTTACCAGCCCTGATCTGGCTTTACAGCCTGCTTGCTGCTTTGGTTCTGCCTCCCAAGAACAGAATTAATTGCTGGGCTAGAAAATGCTAATAAATCAATCAGTTCATAGCACATTTATTTTCTGTAGCTCTGCATTGGGCCCCCAGCAGCTTCAAACAGACGCAACACCCGCTCGTGCTACAGGGAGAGGTGAGGGTAGGGCTCTTGCCAAAGGCTACCTGCAGAAGGGAGCACAGGTAGGGCAAGGTGGGGGCTCAGCATCAGCAGTGACCTGGAGCCAAATACCATCCCAGCAGCTGGCCCACTTCAGCCTTTAAGGTGACTGCCAAGCCAGACCATTATATAACTTATCTTTCTAGATTTTCCAAAATAAATGCCTGAAAGGCTAGAAAGAGGAGGGAGAAAACTGACATTCTGTGAAAATAAATACTGTTTTATACTCCAGACTTAATTACATTGAACTCTGTAACTTGACAATGGTGTCTACAGTAACAGAGAAAAGAAACCACTCAGTCGTTACCAGTATGCTTTTTTTGGGTGAAATGATAAAGCAAACACAGACCTCAAACCAGACTCAGACTGCACAGGAACCACTTTTAGTCAGTGCTTTCCCACCCATGGCCCTCGTCCCAGGCTGCAGTACTGCTCAGCCATCCCCACTGGCTGAGGCCTTTGCCCAGGAATACATAAATCCCTTCCCTTCCCTTCCCTTCCCTTCCCTTCCCTTCCCTTCCCTTCCCTTCCCTTCCCTTCCCTTCCCTTCCCTTCCCTTCCCTTCCCTTCCCTTCCCTTCCCTTCCCTTCCCTTCCCTTCCCTCCCCTCCCCTCCCCACCCCTCCCCTCCCCTCCGGACACACCAGCGCCCAGCCCCATCCCGCATCATTTCTGCTCTTTCCTCCTGCTCTGTAAAAGGGACTTTGGTGTAGCAGGTTCCTACCACAGCTCCCTCAGCTATGGGAGATGCCATTAGTGGGGCTGTATTTTGTCCTGTTATTTACATCATAGATCCAGCATGGCAATTGTTTCTCCCTGCAATTTAAAAACACAAATCCAGCCCTGTCCCTGTTCCTCAAGTGCCAGCCTCACTGCTCATGGAAGGGCAGAGTGGGGGCCGAGCTGCCCCAGCACAGGGGAGCAGGGCTGGGGGTGCCCTCAGCTGCTGTGTTTAAGGAGCAGCCGTGGGCAGCCCTGAGCCCCTCAGAGCCCCTGGGTGCCCCTCAGAGCCCCTGGGTGCCCCTCAGAGCCCCTGGGTGCCCAGCACTCTGCAGCACCCCCCAACACCAGCCACTACCCACGGGGAGGCAGCTCCTGCTCTGAATGCCCTGCAGGTTCCGGCTACTCCTTAAGAAATGCGCGGTGCCCACAGCAAAGTCAGCAAACCTGCTGTGTTCTGAACAAGGCCCACGTGCCAGTGATGCTCATAGCAGAACCAGAACTACATTTCAAGAAAGAGCAAAAATTCTGGACTGATACTGGGGATGTTTTTTTTTCCAATCTGTATTAATTATTTCCATTATGACATTGCCTATGACAACCTGTAAACATTTTATCTATGTGCACATCAGCACCTAGTGTTCATGATTTTAACTCCACTTTAAAGACAAAGAACACAATTTAAATGTAAAAGAAGGTTGGCGTAACCTCTTATCAGATACAGGAATGAGTTTGGGAACTGAGAATTAATTGGACACACAGTTTTAAGTGCTAAGCGTTCCATTATTATCACAGATAAATGCACAATTGTGGTTTTACCTTTGGCCAAAGCGCTTACCTGATATGATGTCATTCCTTTTTCCTCCCTAAGTTGTTAAATAAATATTCCATCCATACAAGTGACTTTGGCTGTCAATTTTAACTACATCAGATTAGGATTTATTGAATAGTTGTGTACTTTTATGTTAATAGGATGAAATACACTCAGAGACAACAAATCAGATCAAGATGTACTTATTAAATGAGCTGCAGTAAGTACTAGTTTCTAGTTTTCATGTTCAAGAGAGAGAAAATTATCTCTACTGATAGTGCCTGCTCTTTGAAACTGTTCTGAACACCATAAACATCAAAAAAAAAAAGCTTAATTAAAGGTTTTCTTTTAGTTTAACTTTCTCCCCAAAGGACCTAGGCCTATATTGTTCTGCCAAGAGAGGGGTGAGGAATATTTTTTAAGGAAAAAAATCCCAAAACACTTTAAATTAATCCATGATTGCTTTATGCTGCTCTGCAAATGAGATGGCAGTGACCAGTGGGATCCATCCCAGGGGCACAGCATTATCTCCACTGAACAGCCACAGTGCATTGGGAGATGAGGTTGCAGCAGGGAGCCCCACAGCTCTCAGCATCTCTCCAAGCACTGCAGCAATATACCCAATTCAAAATCTTTTGGATTCTCATTTTGTCCTGAACAGTCACAGAGTGCAGACACAGACACATCCCAGTGTTTTGCTGTTGAGGTAACTGGATGTTGATTATAGGACAACACTTCCTATTATTATTTTCACTGTCTGAGAATAAGAATTCTTGCTGAGGAGCTCTGGCCAGTGGAAGACTGCAGCTTCATGTTATTCTTGTGGGATATCTGTGCACCCAGCACAGGAGTGAAAGAGCAGATAAATACCTCACCTGAAGCTCTTGTCCTCTGCTGTTACAGGTGAGCACCGGTCCCATGGTGCTTCCCCAGGAGTTCAGGCATGGCAGGCGTGGGAGCTGCTCCTTGGCAGAGTCCCTCAGGCACAGGTTTGTCAGCTGCCAGGTGTGTGTGCTACCTCCCCTGGTAAGGACCTCTTCGAAAAGCTTCCCCAAAGAACGCTTCAGAATTTCAAAGATTAATGTCCAAGGAGCAAGCCTTTCCTGCTTTTGGGTGAAACAAAATGAGGTGTAAAAATCACCGAGGTTCACAAGGGTTTATCCTTCTAAACTTATCAAACAGCGCTGGTAGGTTTGCCAGAAGGAAGACAGCTCTCATTACTTAGCATGGGTTGAGGCGTGGTAGTCTTAAAGATGCCTCAGCAAAAGACAGTGCAGTACAGAAACATATTTTGTGTTTAAAAATAGTCTCCACAGTTGTTAAAAGGGATTAAGCAATGTTTTTTTTTCCTGTATCAGCAAACGGAGCAGTGCAGTCGAAGTAAAAGGGTAACTCTGGGAATGAGGAAATACTGTTTCATCTAATTTACTGCAGCCTGAGGTGAAACATTAACTCAGCTCTGAGCTCTGATTGGGTGTAAATAGCCTGAACAAAAACACTGCTGCACTTGCTTTTGAGGGTATAAACTCAGAGGTCTTCAAAGCTGTGAATGGTATCACAAAACACACCTTTCATTTTACTGAAGCATTCACTGAAAGGTTTACTTTGGAGTAGATTGTTTTGAACACTGTGGAAATAAGGAAAAAGGGAGAAGTTTCCCAAAAAAAACTGTGAAAATATTTTAAAGGGATAAAACCAAATCACTGCAGACTTACCTTCAGGTTTACATCTCAAAGGACAGAAAAAGTCTTTACATCATTTTCCCACAGTTCAGCAGGTGCTACCTGCAGGAATCCCTGCCCCCTGTGTGTGAGGAGCTGGAGTCAGCCCCCCACAGGCTCTGGGCTGGAGTCAGACTGATGTTCCTTTGGCATCTGGGATAGAGCAGGTTTCAGGCCTCTCCTTCTCAGGGTAATCCTCGATCTTGATCTTGACCTGTCTGCCTGTGAATGCAGACACCAAACCAAAAAGGAATCCATAAAAATGGAGGAAAAGATCTGACATTTTCCCTCATGATTATTTAGTTTATGTTTGTTACAGTATAAAGCACCACCAGACCTGGCACAAATAAAATAACCAAAAATTATGGAAACACTTGTGAGCTGATGGAGAATGTGCCCTTGGATATGCGACTGATAATTATCTGACAGGGAGAAAATGTCTGTATCCTTAAAGGCCCTGTAGCCTATTTATTGCTACATCTGTGGTCACGCTACATCATCAGACACCCCTGAGGAAGCTTTGTGTCATCTGGAAAGGTACTGACCAGTATGTCCCCACCGTGGGGACTGGCAGTGCCCTGGCAGAGCCTTGGTATGATTATCACAGGGAATTTTAGTATGCCAGGGCCATATCTCTGCCTGCCAGTGAACTGGGAGATTGGTACAAGAAGGAATAAAGCTGATGTGCTGTTCTGGCCTTGTTATGAGAGGGAAGGAATACCTTATGCACTTATTTATAGTTTGCCTCTGTGCCACATGCAGGCAGTCAGCACTCACATAACAAAGGCTGAGGGGAGAAGCTGCAGCCCTCCAAAACTGCCGTGCAGGTTTGGTTCCAGTCTGGCAACCCTGGTGACCTGTGCTGACATCCAGAGCTGCTGGGCTGTGTCACACGGTGGAATAACAAGTGACAGCAGTGTCCTCAGCTGCCCTCATGGCTCAGATGTCACCCTGGCTGGGGACAACTGGGTCTCTGCAAGGCTCATCCACTGAACATGCTTTGGGAAAATTAAGGGCCACTTTGGGAACACTGCACTCCTCCCTGTGATGTCCTGAAAAGCACAGTCTCGAGACAAATACCTGATGCCATGTCACATTTGCAAGGGAAAATGTAAGTCTAATAAATATTAATTCAATGGGACTTACCACCACATTTTTTCTTGTTGCATTTGATTAAATTTTGAGGAGTTCTGAGCAAATACACAGCCTTTTGTTTTCTGTTTGCCAGGCAGGGACTGTCCAGGGCATGACCAGCATCTGCTCTACAGCAGCAAAACACTTTCACTGGAGACTCCTGTCCTAATCCAAACCCTTTGATCCCCAATGACTTGTAACAGCCTGTATAGCCTGTGACAACAGAATCTGCAGAATGTGTGACATTATCCTTATGCTACAAACATCCATACACATCCATACATCCATACTCATTTGTACACATCCGTACACGTCCACGCACATCTGTACATCCATACACATCTGTACATATCTGTACATCTGTACATATCCACACACATCTGTACACATCCATACACAGCCACACACATCTGTACACATCTGTACATCCGTACACATCCACACACATCCATATACATCCATACATCCACATGCATCTGTACACATCCACACACATCTGTACATCCATGCACATCTGTACACATCTGTACATCCACACACATCCGTACACATCTGTATACACACACATCTGTACACATCTGTACATCTGTACATCCGTACACATCCACACACATCCATACATCCGTACACAACTGTACACATCTGTACACATCCGCACACATCCGTACACATCTGTACATCTGTACACATCCACACACATCCATACGTTCCACACATGCTGACAACACTGGCTGTTTTGCTCAGCTCCATGCAGGGAGTAGGGAGCACTCGGAGGTGTCTCGAGCCACGGGGTGTGTACAGCTTATTCCCCATGGAAGCCTCAGACCATTTGCTTGTTCCCATGTCAGTATCCCAATATCTGAGTGCCAGCTGTCCCCTGGGTTAATTCCCAGCTCTGCCTGTGTGGTGGGTGGAAGCTGAGGGATTGAGAGCTGCCATGCTACTCCTCATTGGCAACAAGGAAGAAACTTGCAGAGCCAGGGACTAGGTGCCCACAGAGTAGAACACAATATCTGGAAAGCACAACCACAGAAGACCAACCAAACACTATTATTGCCACTTCTTTGCCAAGTGAAAAAAAATCTCCAAAAGTCCCAGCACAGGGAGCATGTTTGACCAGCTTGGTCACATTTTTGTGTTCTGTCTACTAACACATACCCAGGCAGGGTTTTGTCCATCCCTTCCAGACTGTGTCAGTGGCATGAGGCACCTCTGGCTCTTCCCCCAGGGCAGCTCCACCCAATGCTGTTGACTTTCTCCAAACAAGGAGATGCCTACAACAAGGCATCTCTTCACTCCATGGACTCCTTCTTGAAGTAAAGGCACAGCTAATGCACAGGGACCCATCCAGTCTGTGAAACACTACCTTAGTTCCCAGCTGTCAAAATACTCTCCCCAGTTCTCTGGCTCCATTCAGCTCCTCCAGGCCTTGCTGGGGCTCTGGGGACACAGGAGCTGGCCAGGTGCTCCCATAGTGTCAGCACAGAGCTCGCCTAAATACTGCAAATTCATACCAAACTCAGAGTAAAGCTGCAGTAAAGGAACAGGCAGCCTTCAACCATGACTTTTATTGTACCTAAAACTACCTGCAGGTCTCTGCAATGTCATACCCATTTCTGCAGTGAAGTCTCTGGGCTGTGCTGAGCAAGGTTGCTCAAGCCCTGGAATGTCCTCTTCACAGGCTGGAACATGATTTCTGGTCCAAATGGGGATTAATGTGCTCTCAGAAAAGGGAATTTTTAAGTTCTGAAATGCTGCTTTTGGACACTTCAAAGCTGCTGAAATCTACAACATATATTCCCATTTTTTATTTATGACATGCACTAAATATTCACTGCTAGAACAGGACAGAAACTAAAACCATTGATATTCTGTTAATTTTATTTCATTGGTGAAATCACTACAAAGTATTGCTGGGATGGAAATCTCTTACCTTCCTTGCATTTCAAAGTATCTCATTTGTTTGTGCACAGCTTGATCATTTGAATACCAAAGGAACCAAAAGCAATTCAGTAACTTGTTTGTAGTAGATGTTCTTCAAGATCTAAGCATTAAGATATCACAGCTTAGTGCAAAATAAAATAAGGCAAATAAAGTGAGATAAATTGTAAAAAGTCTGAAACAAAAATTGAGAAAAAATTAGAAGTATTTTTGCAACTCAGTTTGTCATACACAATATATAGGGTTTTCCAAAAAGTTTTCCTCATCAGTTACAGCACAGACCATGTACCTCCCACCTGTCAATGCTCACCCACCACAATGGGTATTATTCTTCTTAGTTATAACTGGTTGGTGACAAATGCTCTTCCATAACAGCTTGAGCTGTGTGAAGAAAACAAGGTTTTGGTAATTCTTTGTGTTCTGAGTTCTCTAAAATGTAAAAGATTTGTTCAGACAGAAAATGTTGTGCTGACATTTATCTTCGTGTATACTTACGCTGTTATATATTTTCAATTTATATTGATTTATAAGTAAATCAATAAGATAAATAGAACACAAAGGTTGGATCAGTTTCTGTGAAAATGTCAACAAATTCAATTTAACCCTGGGATTGTAAAATCAGTCTTCGATATTTTTTTTAGTCAACATTTTTCAATAACTTATTGTTCTTTTGGTAAATCCTGGATCAGCACTAACATTTCACAGACATTTTAACAAGAAAGTGACTGGACATTACTAGCAGTGGGCCCTTCCCCTGCATCCCTCACAACATCAATGTATTCACTCCTCTGCAATGTAAAGAGCAAACACAGACTCTAAAATGCTGGGGCAGTGTATCCCTGGTGTGCTCCATCAGTCGAGGCAGAGAGAACTAGGGCTGGGTTTGAATATGTCCGGAGGAAAACTGTGCTGCAGGGAAAGGAGCTCACAGCTGCAAGAGCATTCAGGCTCATTCGCATGCTTTGTTATCTGGGTGAGAGCAGTGACCGTCCAGGCCCATATCCTGCAGCCAGACTTCAGAGCAGAGCAGATTCCTGCGAGCAGAACTCTGCAATGGTGCTGTTCCCCTTCTCCATTTCATGGCTGCTGGCTGTGGGTGCAAATCTCAACAAGAAACTTTGGAAGTGTCCCAGGTTCTAAAGGAAACATCCCCCTCTCCCCACCACCAGGAGCCCTGTTCACCCCTTGCAGAAGCTTTTGTCCTGAACAAGGAGTGTGGATCACCCCATACCCCCCAAGCTCCTCACACAGACAGTCTGTGCACACAGACAGGACAGCAGGTGAGTCCCCAGGAGAATGTCCCAGGCAATGTGACAACTCACCCTTCCTGCCGTGGGGCTCCCAGCCAGAGCCCCACAGCAATTCCCAGTCTCTATAAGAACAAATGGAGAAAGAGAGACTTTTCCTCTGCAAGACAACGAGGGAAGTTTTAACAGAACAGGCTCAAAATAACCACATCCACTGGGGCTCTGGAGATTGTCAGTTCAGTACTTCCAACCTCCTGGAGGGTGATGGGGACAGCGGTCCTGTTCATAGAGAACCAGCCTCTTCTGGCCAAGCAGCAGGGGTGGGTCCATCATCAACTCTCCATCACACAGAATTTCTGCTCCTGCAGCTCCCATGCCTGATCCCATACAGTGCAGATCTGATGTGTTGAAAGGACTTCATGTGCCAACATGTTCAGGCCTCCTCCCTTTCCAGTTTGCTGGACCTGCATGGTTAAGCAAAGGTTACAGGATTAATGTCTCAGAAAAAAAAAAAAAAAAAAAGGCTATTATTGGATTCAAAAGTAACTTTGCATGTGCTGAGTTGTGGCACATGCCTGAGGCTCCCCAGCTGTACTCCAGAGTGAGAGATACCCCCTGGGCCAGTGCAGAGTTGCTCCCTCCCCACTGTCCCTCCATCCATCAGGTGCAATGCCCTGGACCCCTGAAGCAGCAGGATGAGATGCTCAGACTGCAATAGTGATGGGCTCAGAATAAAACCAGAGCTGTCCAATATCTTGCTGCAGTAACTCGGGCATCACCAGCCACTTGAACAAATCTCAGCCAAAAAGCGAACAAAAAGCCTACGCACGTGCTTTGAGCCCAAGCCTGCTTTGCCTGACAGCAGCTGGGATACATCCCAGGGAGCGAGAGGTTGAACAGGCAATTAGCACACCTTCTTGCAGAGGGAGCAAGACTTCCAGTCTGGCATTGAACAGAGGGGCCTGCTCTCTCTGGGAGCAGGAGGTGCCAGCGGGAGTGAGTGATGGGCAGGCACTGCAGTGACACCAAGACCACGTTTCACACAGACACCTTTATTTCCATATTTCTGCGTGGATGAATGTTCTTTTTCCTGGGATGTACTGGTAGACAGATAATACCCTACAAAATGGAGTTTAGCAAACATATATATATATATATATATATATATATATATATATGTACACACATATATATAGTCTGGCAAAATTGCTTCTGCATTCCTCAGTGTGTCAGAATGGATGCTTACAATAAACCAAAGCTGAAGGGATACTGATGTTTTGGGTTATTTTTCTTATCTATAACATAAAATAGCGTTTGCAATTTTTTTCAACACGATCGTCTGTTTTCCTGCTTATACTTAAGCAGAATTGCGGAAGAGAAAAGCCATGCCTGTTAGCTTTCAGTTTTCACTACTCTAAGTTACTACCAGTGGTGCAGGTAGAAGAACATTTCTGAACTTTACGCAAGGGCAAACTATCAGTTCAGCATATGCCACCACATCAAATGTAAGAGAACCCCTGAATCAATGATGCAAATAAATCATTGGATTCTTAGCTCACAGCCTCCCCCCACACAGATAAGTTTGAGTCCCAATTTTAAAAGTTTCATTGCAGATTTTTAACCTGACAGTGTCCCTTGAGAAAAAATACATATCTGGTTTAAGAAAGGATGCCCTCCTACAGGTATTTCTTTTTATTATTAAAACCAACATTTTAAAAACCATTCAACAAAATTGAATACAAATTGCCATTGGAGAATAGCATTTGTAACAGTGAAGCTATACATGGCTGATCCATTAACATGGCTTTAGTTATCACAATTTACATTATTTGCACATTTCCTTAGGTCTTTCATGGTACCCTCATAAAGAAGAAGAAAAGTTTGACACACTGCTGCTACCATCTCACCAGAGGCGACCCACAGACACAAGGGTGTTTGTTCTCAACACATATTGCAGTCAGGAAATGCCAATGCCCACGATGCCTGAACCTCAGGTTATTTGTGGCTCAAGCTTTTAGCTTGGCTCATGGTTACTCATAATATTGCATTGCATTCGGAGGAACAGGAAAATAAACAGCCACAGAACAGGCATGGTACTTTTTTTTCTTTTTTTCTTTTTTTTTTTTTTTTTTTTTTTTTTTTTCTTTTTGTATTATCATTTATCACATTCCTATTTGTCAACAGATTGTTACCAAAATGCATGTTAGAAAGGCTTTCTTTTTAAAATGCTGGCATGAAGATGCAAACTAATGTTTGTAACTAGTGAAACAGTCAGAGTCCTGATTCAGACATTATTTAAACATTCATAACTTGCAGGAAATGTGCACAGTTGATAGCACTGCCAGACAATCTGACTGCCTTCTGTTTACTGGCAGGAGGATTGATGAGGGTGGGAGACTGAAGTAGCACAGTGTGTTTTATTTAGAAATCTGTAGCAGTGTTTGTCATAAATATTTCAAGCTCCGTCTATGAGCAAGCAGAGGCTTGGCAAGTTTACAGCAGAGTAACATTCACAGAAAACATGAAAAACAAACCCAAAGCCATTTCCATGCAGAGAGCAGCTCTCTCACAGTCACTGATGTCTCACCTGCTGGCTGGAGCACACCTGGCATGGACAGATGCTGCTGATGGAAAACCCAGAGGCCTTCTATGCACTGGTGCATCCCAGCCTCTGGCTGTAACAGTGGGATCAGGGACAAACACAGGGAAATAATTGCGTTTGCAATGGCAAGGACTCTGCCACAGATAGATTCTGCAATCTGAGTTTTGGGAAAATGCAGCTGTGAGTGACACTTTGCAAGTTCTCCTGTCTCAGCTACTGTGGGCTTCAGGTGAAGCACAGAGCTCAACCCAGGACTGAACATCAGGGGCATGTGGGAGGGGACTGACTCCAGTGGGATCCAAATCAAAGCTCGTTATCCTCTAAGGGCAGATTCAGTGTGGCTCTCAGTATGTCCCTCTCTATCTGATGCACCCTCATTGCTCCTGGCAGTGAAATGCAGGCACAGTGGAGCAGCAAAGGAGATTGTAGAAGTGCAGGGTCAGTACTGGTACCCTGATCAGCAATGCACGTCAGCATGCACTGACAGTGACAGCAGCTGTTTGCTGCTGAGCTGGAGCCACACTCAAGAGAAAACAGTGTCAGCCCTGGTGACAAAGGCAGCTCCCACAGAACTGCTCCCAGCAGGGCCAGGAAACACAGATGAGGCCAAATTCATCACAGTAACTCCAGAAATAAATTTAGCTTCAGGGACTATGGCATCATGCAACTAATAACATTTTCTTTTGAAAAGGGCATATTCCAAACACTTCTGTCTGTATGTGCCATCTCATGAGCACCCTTGAAGCAAGACTATTAGAGGAAAAAGGCACTGTGCTAGCCTGATTCAAATGTTTACTTTCCATTGTCCTGACCATTTCTCCCTCTGCTGAAGTGAACTGCTTAGAATAATAGATTAAGCAGTTTTGGTGGAAGGGAAAACCTGGTAATTATATTAAATGCTGTTATTTGCTAAAGTGATTGTAAGAAGCATCAATAAGGAATGGTGTAAACTGTGTATTATTTCAGCTACAACTGATGTCTTTACGAAGTGCCTGTTAAATAAAGCCTAAATGACCCAACAACTGGAGGAAAGGTATTCTCACAGCAGGGCATCACTCCTGCAAATCCCAGCCCCTCCCTGGAGCTGCTGGATCACTTCTGGGAGGAATTTATTAATGATATTTGTATGAAAGGCAATAAACAAGATAGACTAAGGTGTCATTCCTGCAGACATGTCATTCCTGCATTCACTTGATGCAGCACTTTTGATGACAAGGGAACAACTTAAAGAAATAAAGTTAAGACTACACTGAAGTGTATGGAGGAGCACAGTAAAAGGCGAAAATGCCCCATCTTGGGGAATTTGCATTATCTATATATGATAGATATCTAATATCCTATTATACTAGGACTGACCAGACCTACTTCTGTAATCAGGAATGATTCAATAGATGAAATTTTTATAGAACTAGGGCTACAGAACTGAGGCATTCTGTATATTCTGTATTATAAAAACCTTCCACTTATATAAATTTTTAAATATATCTTCAGTGCTAACAGTTTGTCTGTAATATTGTATGTGATACAATAAAAATAGATGCTTACTGGATGGGAGTGATGCAGCACTATGGCAGGTACTATCCCATCTGTGTAGTTTGAGCAGCTGGAAGAATTGGCTGCTCCCTCCTTCCCTTCACTTCTCAGCCGTTGTCTGCCTGGAGATGGCAATGGCACTCTGGTGGGTCAGCTTTCCTAAAAGGCTTCTTCACAGAAGGCTCTGACATTGCCTAGCTGACAAATCATCCAACCTTGATGTAAAGTCACTACATGACCTTTTCTGTTTTATTAATTAAAAAATCAACCCCCTAAACCAATACTCTAGTTGGCATTAGCAAAGAAATGGGCCTTATACAAGGCGTGCTACCACCTTGTAGGAAAAAAATATGGGGCCTGGGAGCTGATTCTGAGGCTAATAACAATTCAAGAACTCCCAGTGCTGGGCACTTTGTGGGTGCCAAGGTCTGTATGTTGAAACACAGCTGCATCTTTGTTCTCCACTAAGTCAAACAAGAAAGCTTAAATAAGGGGGGGTAAGACCTGACTGTAACATCCAGTGATGAACCTAGAAAGTGTGCGCCAAACTACAGCAAAAGGACCAGAGCATGGCCATGATGCTGCTGAGATGCACAGTGGAGCATCACCTGGTGTCCCTGGGACTCAGCAGGCAGCTGGGACCAGAGCAGGTGTTCTTCTTTCTGTACCAGCCCTGACACACCTGCCTGGTCTCTTGGAAACTTACCATTCCTGAACAAGATTTGTTTTGTCTTTTATATTAATATGTGCAACACATTCTGCTCCTTTCTGACTCACCCTGGCAGGAAGATCACCTGGTTAATATGTTCAGAAAGAACTCCACTAAACTCAGCGTGGTGGCACCAGTGCACGTGAGAGGATAAGCAGGATCTCTGCAGCAACGGGGACACTGGCTACATGGGCTGTCTGTTCAATGTCCCAGCTACACTGACTGTTCATTTTTCCACAGACTGCCCTGGCAGATTCAGGTTTTGTCAAAGCAGATTAACAGCAAAGGCATCCACAGAACATTGTGCCAAACAGAGGTATGGACTGAGCTGTCACTTGCAATAGATGGATGAATAGCTATCAACATGTGTTATCATAGGGAATTAAGCTTTCTAGATTAAAAGCAGGACTTGTGCATAGCAAACAATGCTCTATTATTCATTGAACTTTGAGCAGCAGTTCTCTCTCGTCGGGATTTATTAAAATATTCACATGCTTCCAAAATGAAACAAAAGTCCACCAGCATCTTCCGGGGAAAAGAGGTGGGATCAGTTGCATTCGGTTGTCATTTGGTTGGACATGTCATACAAAATGCTTACACACTGGACATGGCTCAATTGTAAAATCTTTCACCTAGAAAGGAGATCTTTGTTACACAGAAGTCTCAGACTCCTCCAGTGCTCGTCTGGTTACATGACATTCTCAAAGAGCTGTAAGGATCGCATGATATTGTCGTCCTGAAAGCAAGGAGAAGATATTCCCATGAAACCAGCACGGACAAGTACAATTCATAACTCTGCCTCTGCACCAGGGAGTTCTGCAGCTGCTCTGGCAGGCAGCAGCCTTGCTCTGGGAATGTTTTCCCACTCTGTGAGCTGGGGCTCAGTGCCCAGGCCTGATTCAGCACAGCAGCTGGCTTGTGCTTTGGCCCTGGGTTGGTTTGAGGCACACCAAGCACAGGGTCTTCTCCTGAGCCTGATGTCCAGCACAGCTGTGCTGGGCAGGGCACTGGGTTGGTGCCTGTGCTCAACCCTCAGAACCCCTCCTTGACTCCGGGTGTGCAAATGTGCTCTTGGCTAATGTGCTCCACGAGTCCAAATGGAATGGCAGGTTTTGAACCAACTGCCTTGAGGGAGCACTTCCTGCCAAAAATTCCAGTTCAAACCCAAACCACATGCAATCTGTGCAACCTCAACCTCTCTGAGTTTCCTAGAGCCAAATGAGAAAGTTACAGACAGACACAAGGGAAATCCTGGATTACTTCTCCTGAAGTATTGGAATTTTACTTTGAGATAAGAACCAGATTAGTATTCAAAAACATAATGATGGTTTTTCCCCCCAGGAATTCAGTTCAGAACAGCTGTTTGCCTGTAACTGAAAACAATTTTCCACATTGAGTAGCTTAAGAGATCTATTCCACTGCATTCCTCAGTCGTTTTGTGAGGCTGCATCATCCCTGTCACTGCTCACTCAGTAGCAGTAGGAAGCCAATCAACCTCTCCAGGGTCATGTCAGGGCTTCACTGTCCACAAGCCAGAGATGCTGCAATGGCACAGGCAAGCACTGCTGTGCACTGTAGTTTGTTTTTTATAAAGATAAAAAGAATAAATCTTGGTGTTGCAGGGCTTGCTCCTGCCTGCCAGGAAACAGCAGCTGACAGTGCATCAGCCTGCCCAGCTCCCAGTGCCAGGATGGCAGCAGAAGGAACCAAACCCAAACAGGGACAGAGAATTAAACCTCTAACAGTTATGGGTAAAGTAAAGCTGCTTCAATACTGAGACCACTGATCATACACACACCTACAGGCAAGCTACAAACATGCAGAATAATGCACAACACAATTGATTAAATAAAGATGGTGCCAAAAACAAGCCAAACAATCAGGAGGCACCAAGAATGAAGTAACTGAAAAACATTAGCCTTCTATTACGCATCTGCTAAACAAGGATTTGGCTACCTGAAGTCCCTGACTAAGATTTGGATGTGGCCAGAGCCAGATTTGACACCAAAGCAGCAGAAGCCAGCCCAGCCCTCCACAGTGAGCACCTTCCCCTTGCTCAGGGACAGAAGAGCTGTCCAGCTGCAGAACTTGAAAGAATTTTCCAGGCAATCTAAAATGCACAGAAGGGCCAATATGCAATTCAGTGCACCAATATAAACACTCCAAATGGCAGAGGTTACCTTTTACACTGTTATTGTAGTGGTCAAATATTAGAGATATCTCCGAGCAAATATTCACACAGTCAAGGTCTAAGACAATAGACATTAGGCCAATTGCATGTTAACGCAGATGCTTCTTTGTGCCAGTGCTAAAAGTGCCAACAAATCTTAACACAGCCAACCTCATATATGCAATTTGAAAGAGGAGGCTTACTTTCAAAACAGAGGAAAAATTAAAATCATTGCTCTGATGACAGCATTTGCTTTTAATGTTTGACCATGAAAACATCAATTGGTTTTATAACTCAATGTTGTAATTGCAAGAATTTGAGACACCTTTGACTCTGGGCAGTCCCAGCAATGTGCTACATGATAATGACATCTGGGGCAGCACACAAAGACAGCAGCAGACTCTCAAAATGAAGAAAAAAAAACCCAAAAACAAACCAACAAAACCCCAAAACAACTTAAGAAAGTTAAGAGCTTTCTCTACAGTTCTCTGCTTGTCTGTAGAATCAGGCACTCCAGTCCACTCAGTAAAATAAAAGTACTGCACATGAAGACATAATCTCCCATATTCTGCCTCACCCTACCTCGTTATTAAGTCACAGGCTTCACAGGGCATCACAAACTCAGTCTTGAAGCTGTTTTGGTTTTTTGGGGTTTTTTGGTTGTTTTCTTTGTTTGTTTTTTTTTTTTTTTTTTCCCCACAGAGCAAAGAAAACCCAGGATCCTGAGCAGCATCTTGTTTCAAATAGAGTTTATCCAAAGGGAAGCAAATGATGTGACATGAGATAGAACTTTCCTTGCAGTTATAACTTAGTCCTTACCTCCTGACACGATTCAATAAACTCATCTAGAGTTACAACTCCATCTTTGTTTTTATCCATTTTCTGCAAAATAAAATAATGTAAAAATTAGTTTACATTGGTAACACTATTGTTACAGTACAGTATCTTAGTTGATGCAACCTGAATAAAGCTGGGCACTTATCTTAGACCACAGACTAAGTGGCCAGTGGCCAGTGTTGGATTGGCCAACTGCTAAGCACTTGTTTACTCTGGGATTTGGAGCACTTTTGAGGTTATCTCTAACTGATTTCTTGACACACACCAGAACCTCTGTCCTTATTCCATCGTTTATTTATTCACTGCCTGACCAACCCACACCCACATTCCTGTCAGTCCTTAGGGCAACTGAGAGAAGCAGCACAGAAGGCCTGCAACACATGCAGAGGCTTCAGACTTACTGGCCATGGCACATCCCAAGGCAAAGGGTCAGGCTAAGAGACATGGGAGATACCTTTGGAGCCAAGAAATCAGCAGGCATTGCAGTACTAGGCTGAGTGGCTGCTAGGGTTTATTTTGAAATATATAGCGAAGTATAGGCTCAACTTTACAGGAAAGTCTGTCTATCAGTGCCTAGCTCAAGTGTTAAGAAAAACCAATAAAAACCCCGGTACCTGGAAAAACACTTCTACATGCTGCCTTGGTGCATCTTCCTTGAGCACTGGATATGTGTATTTTCCCATCATATCATAAATTGCCTTTACGATATCCATCATTTCCTGCCATGGCAGCATGCCAGCACAAACACAAAAGGGAAATTAAGAGAAATGAAGACCCATTTCTGTCTTGCACTGCCCTATTCTTCACCCTCCTTCTCCTATGACAAACCAGCACCTGGAATGCCCGTGCATGTGCATGGAGACAGATGTACCAGACACACCAACACCTTATAGAAAGAATTGCTTCCCTTTTCCCACACAGTGCCACACGCTCCCAGTGCTCCCTCCCCTCCCCTGGCCTGGCTTTGACACAGCAGGTCCTGGCAGCAAGGGCTGTGCTCAACCCTGTACTGTGGCACCAACCCTGTTCAAAGGGCCTCCTCCAGGGCCAGGGACCCTCACAGCTGGAACTGGGAATCTAGTCCCTCCCCATACCTTGCACAAATTGCCCCACAGCTCCACGACCAGTGGCAGTAACTGCAAACCCTCCAGGGATGCACAATGGGTTTGAGTGGACCAAGTTGTATTTGATGTATATTCAAGGTCACCATGCTCAAAACCAAGACTTCCCGTAACGGGAACAAGCAATACCAGATAAGAAGATACAAACAGATGACAATGCAGGATTTGGTAGCAATGCTGCTTCGGATGACCCCCTCAGTGTCTCCCTGTGCAGAAAGCAAGCCCTTGAGCCTCAGTCACAAAATACTGCCACCATCACCCTCCCCTTCACAAAGCTTATGTGGCTCAGAGCTGTTATCCAGCATTTTACTCCTGGATAACACAATTCATTAAAGGTACCATAATATAGGAAAATATGTCTAGAAAATTATGCAATAAGACCACTATGCACTTTGCTTACACAAACACGAGTCCACTCTGATTTACATTTAATTAGCTCCAAGTATAATTCATTGTGTTCTGCAACAAAACCCAATCAACTCTCCCTTCCAAAATCAACCACATTTGTCAGGAACAGCCCTACCTCCTTGTTTATATAGCCATCCTTATTTATGTCATACAGATTAAACGTCCATCTCAGCTTTTCGTGAACAGTTCCCCGTAGCAAAATGGACAGTGCCATCACAAAATCCTGGTTTGGGGCAGAGAGAGAAGTATGAATTCTCATAACATCCTTTTCTAAGTCACCCTCTTTATACAATGCCAGTCAAAAGATATATTTTTTTTAGGATGGAGCATATGCTTATCAACCTCTTTTGGCTCCCTTTTCCAAAAATGTGTCCTCTCTGACTGAACTCAATGGTTGATGCATTCACTGAGATATCTGGTCTTTAAGAGCACTGCCAGATGCTCCAGTAGTTTTTCTCCTTCCTGCTGTAAGTACCTGTTTCTCAGATTGCCACCACCTGATTAAACACAGCTGGATTGTGCCTGTGGAAGTAGAAGCTGATGCTTTCTTACCTCCTGACCGAGGTGCTGGCAAAGAAGGGAGAGAATCCTATCTGAGAGATAAACTCCTCTGACACAGAGAGCCCTAGATTTTGCTCTCTGGCAAAATCTGCCAGACTGGACCAGATGTGATTCCCACCACTAATTACTCAGTGTGGGACACATAATTTTAATTGGTTTTCTTTGCTTAGGGTAAAGTTACTGCTTCTGATAACTGTGATTTATTAATTATACTGCACTGTGGCTCAGGCACTAGGAATAGCATAGATAGAGGGGATTTTTAGCACAGGCAGAGCTTCAGGATAACAGAGCTATACAGCTCCTGGTAACTCATTTAATAGCTTTAGTCACCTCCATGAGCTCTGCATGGGGCAGTGCAGCACTGCTTAGAAAACCTCTGCTCCTTTTTGCCAAGCCTCTGAGGAATTTGAATTTGTTGATAAAAAAGGGGACAAAAGTCTCATGTTTGACAACCAGTTAAGAGATAGATCTGCCAGGAATGAAAGTTCAGCACTTTCTAGGTTTGCTTTTGTTTGTTTGTTTGTTATTTTAACAGCATTTTCCTGTTCTCAGTCTGTTTAGGTTTCTGAACACCTTCAACTACTGAGGAGCTGCCCCATGCAAACCTCCCACTGCAGCCCTCACCACAGAGACACACAGATACATATAGAAACATCCCCATTTTACATTTAATGAATGGGCACATTTCCCAGTCTTACCTGGAAATTACCAGAGGTTTTGGACATTTGACAGCAAAGGCAAGAGTGCCTATGATTTGTAGTTTTATAGGAGTTTTACAGTCTTCAGAACTATGAAGTTCATCCTCCAGAAATCTATCCCTTTGCTGCACCCCTACAGCTATGGGCTGAGCATGAAGAGAGGTTGTTTGTAGCCACTGCAACAGGCCTTTTAGTTAAAATGTGCATTTAGCTTTCAAGTACCTGAGATCCTTGTTCAACACATCATGCAATGCATGATGACTGCAGAAGGTACAAGATGCAAGTTCTCTATGTCCCTCATCTCATTTAATATAGGACTGTCCTCAGCCACTCCTCTCTGCTGAATAAACCTCTGCACTTTCTCCCTCTGACCCTGACTAGTACAATCTAGATCATTCCTTACTGACATGGAACTGCATCTGTATAAACTAAAGTGAACCAGATTTGAAAACATTGACTGACTTTAGACTGAAACCTCTAATTTTTAATCCAACAAGTCCTACTACTTTGCGATGAAGACTAGACAGAAAAGGTTAAAAACACAAAATTGAAAAAGTGGCATGGAAGGAAGATGCAAATCAATCACCTCGAACTTCACGGAGCCATTCTGTGCAGTGTCGAAGGCATTGAAGAGGTAATGTGCATACATGCTGGCATCTGAAAGGCACAGGGGGCAAGGACTCATCATACACTAATGACTCTAAACAAGTCATGAACTTATTTTCCTTCTGTATACAATTCAACCCTGACGCATTGCCAGGTATTCTATGAACCACTAAATGTTATCATGGACTTACAAAATCCTGGCACCCTCCCTTAAAACAGCCTTGAAGTGCAAAAGCTTTTATTACAGTAGAAACTATTTGGATTTTGGAGCATTACCTGAAAGAATGAGCAGAAAATCCCCACCAACCATGAGTGTCTCCAATTCAAATGGTGGGAAACACAGCAAAAACATAAAAAAATGACTGCAATCTGCAGCATCCTTTCTCTACCTTTTTGTTTTGTGGGAGAAACAGCAGAGACCCCCCAGGGAATGCCCAGCTTCAAAAGGATCTTGCTCCAGTTACTTGAGTTTGACCCATGGCTGCTGGAGAGCAATCTCACCTAGAGGCATATTTTTGTCCTTTTGAATCTTAAACTGGTGGGTTTAGAAAATCACAACAGGAAATCATGCTGACTTCATGCTGAAATTTAATGCAAACCTTTTATAGGTGTATGTCTTTGAGGTCCCACGAGTTGTAAAACATAAGCATGTGTTTTATTTTGACATTTAGTTGAAAAAACACTTGTTAATGACCTTGTTTAAGTAAATGCACATGCACACATACACCCTTGCAGAAAAGTCAGTCATCTTTCCCCAAAGAGAGTGTTCTGCAGCTACTACAGAGTGGGATATTTTGGAAAACCTCAAATCTTTTGCTAAAAAGCCACTTAAATGACTAATTTCTTTCAATTTGAGAACACACATCCCCACAAAACATATCCAATTAGAATATATAGATTCTTGATGTTTTTAAAAGCCAAGAACATGTATTATTTGAGAGATTTAATACAATACCTTAATATGCCCATTCATTACATGGCCCTGTCTTAGTCACATAAACACCAAAAATTATCATTTCAGGTATCCAGGAGTTTACTTATCAACTAAAAACAGCTTTAAGAATTTTAAGGAGGTTTTGATAAATTTTCAGGCCAAAAAGAAGTCTGAGACCCTCCTGTGTAGACACTACATGCCCAGCAGTTCAACAGCAGGGAAGCACAGACACACTGAGGGGAAGCAATTCCATTTTCTGCCAACAGAAAGTCTGAACAGAACAAAGCATCAACCCTCAGTTTCTCTTTTGGACCTGGGGAATGAAGAGATGACATTGAGGGGCAATCTTTATGGGGGTTTTTATATGTGAAATAACTGTTCAAAGGGCCTAAAATTTTATTACCTTGATGTTTGTGTTTCTGTGTAAAACCCCTCAAAGCTTCAGCTTGATTCCCCTTTCTCGCACGGATGACCAGCAGCAGTATTGCAGCCAGCTGGCAGAAGGCAATGTTAGGGCTTCAAGAGCCCTGGCAGGCACAAAGCACTCCACTTACCTCCATGAGGAAAAAACTGTGCATAGATCTGTTTGAATGTTTCTTCATTAACAACCCCACTAGGACATTCCTGTTGGAAAACAAAAGGAAAAAAAGACAGAAAGAGAATCAAGAAAAACACAGGTTTGTAAAGGTTCATTTGCAAAACTCTACAAGCCCAAAGAGAGCAATGAAAGAAATCACCTACCTATTCTCATAGTACTCTGCATGCACAGGCTGTGCAGCTGGAGAAATTAAAGTAATTCAGTCTGCAGTTTCATCCTAAGCATCTCACTAAGCTGGTTCACCATTATTAACATTTCTAAGTGTGTTCTCAGCAGTTTCATTGCTGTTTTTTAATCCTCAGCAGCAGACTGTAGCCAGGCGAACAGTCCATAGCACACTAGTAAGTCCTTACAAACAAACCTCAATAATAAACACACCCCCACCAGCTCAGTGCTGCTATAACATACATTACAGAGCCTTGGACACTGCTACCTAACCATGTGATGTTTTCAGTTAGAGAAAATACTTCCCAGTTAATGGCACTATTCCTCAAATTTGCCT
Organism: Vidua macroura; assembly: GCF_024509145.1. Lineage (NCBI taxonomy): Eukaryota > Metazoa > Chordata > Aves > Passeriformes > Viduidae > Vidua > Vidua macroura. The sequence goes on along the minus strand of NC_071585.1, from coordinate 1,087,198 downwards.
ATCAAGCAATTTTGAAAATTAAACCAGAGTAGACCAATAAAATAACCACAGCACTCTGTCCCTGCTGCTAGGAGGTGCTAGAGATGGATTATCTGAGCAGGCTAACTCCCTCTCACCAAACTCACAGAACTGGCACATATAGCCTGGCTTGATGCTTATACTGAGCTGAACGGCAGACTTGGGATCAAGAAAGTTCCTCTGTTCCTGGATTTTACTCACCCCATGCATTCCTCTCTGTGTCATGCTGTGATGCCTGCCTCACTTTAACACAGGTGCTTCAGCCAGGAACTACGCAAAATATAACCCTTTGCACAAGGAACCACCAGCTTTTCATTCTTGGAACATGACTCCTACTACCTTGCCTGATAGTCCCAAACTGCTGTTTAGACAGAGCCAGCAAACAGTCAGTCTGACAACTTTTCTATGGGCCACTCATGATTTTGTAGGTTGCAAGGTTTCTAGTTAGATGAATATTTTTGAACTGTTCCAAAGCTCCTCATAAAACATGTCTGGTTTTCTTATCACAAGAGAAGTGGTTACTTTTTCATCTCTAAAGCAGAAATCATCAAAGGAAGATAATTAAATAGAAGCTAACAGCTACCATAAGAGATTCTCCCAAATATTTCCTAAATATTCATGTTTTCTGAAGCTTGTAAGCTAACATACATTAAATAAATCATCTGATATTTATTTATGGTATCTTTTAATAATTGATCAGACCCAGAACTGTATCCACAGCCATTTTTGGGCAGCAGTGTTCTCCTTGGTCACTGAAGCGCTGTTGCTACAAGATCGCACAGGGTCCTTGCAGAGTATTTCACCAAATTGTCATTCTTTTTAAAACCAAGCCTGGCACAACTGGCCCATCCTTTCCAGCACAGTGCTACATCAAGATTTACTTCCTACTCTCCTCGTCATAGGACAACTCTTATATTATCTAAGAGCCACAACTTCACCTGCTGAAAGATGGTTTGTAGATGAGGGACTGATCATTCTTTTCTCTATGTTTCCCTCAACTGCAGAGTCCCCGAGGTCCCTTCCCTCTGTTTATTACAGAGATGTGCACATGGCTGCCGCTGCTGCTGCCTGTGCTCTCTCACAGGGGCAAGGGCTACCCTGGCAGTTGGGCCATTGGGCCTGCTTAATTTTCTGAATTTCCACGTGATCCTTATTGCTTCTGATGCTCCATCTGGAAGCCAAATGAAAGTTTGCATCACAGCTCTAGGAGTTCTGGGGAGAGGCAGTGCTGACATTGATCAGCCCATTTAGCTCTCTATAACTGGATTGCTTTCAGACACATATGCTACTACCAATTTATTTGCAGTTAATTGATCACAATTTTTGTTTTATAAGGGCCAAATAATGCTCCAGAGGCCTCATTAGTGCTATAGTACTACTTAATTCTGCTGACTCGAAAGAAATCTGTCTTGTGAAACAGAGCAGGTGAGCTTAGTGTCAATTTAAATTCCACTGAAGTTAATAAAGATTCACTCATTCAAGAAAAAATCCTTGTCAGTAAGAAGAACACAGTCCTTCACTGTAGTATTCATAAGGTTTTCTTTTGATAATAGCATTTTAGGTTAACACTTCTCATTTCCTAAACCTAATAATTATTTAAAAATGCCAAACAGTAAACATTTTTTTTTTGGTGTTGTCATCATGCACAGAAAAAAACCCTCATTTTCCCAAGGCTGACTATCAAGCTCTGGCAGCACAAGCTGTGCATCTGAACTTACCCTCTTCTTTTAAATCACTAGATCACAAAGGAGCTGAATCCACATAAAAACCAAACACACCAACCCACAAAACCTAAAGGAAAATAAAACAGCAGTCGCATTTTTCCGCTGCTGGAATCAGAAATAAACTTCACTGATTGCTTTCAGAGATATGCAAAGCAGAGATGCAGGGAGTACAGGGGAGCTGAGCATGCTCTGCCTTTCAGACCCTCCTCAGTTCAGCTGGCCAGAATATGAGGATGAGTACCCAGAGGTAATGTTTTGAAAATTAGAGGTAGTAAATTAGCCAACCACAGACAAACGCACAATCCAGATTTGCATCTCTAAGCTCTCACACATTCCATGTAGTTTGTTGTTCTATGTTCTCCCACTTTGGAGATGTTTTGGGGATTATTAAAGTGTCAGAATATTTCTCCCTTGCTTCTACTGCTCACTTTAACCTCCATAATCCTGCTTAGTTAAAATTACCTTTCATACTACCCTTTGTTACAGATTTGCTAAAATACTCACACTAAAGCAAGGTAAGGATGTCTCCAGCAGCCTCTCAGTCATTTGGGTTGTCTGTTTCCTGATTCAGGAAATTATCCCTTGCAGATAACAAGCATTTCCCCTAACAGCACAAACCTTCCCAAACTGAGCAAAAAAACCTACAAAACCCCCAGTTCTTTTAAATCCATGTACTCGATTCCAAAGAATGCAAGCCATGAAACATGGCCTAAGTAGAAGATCCTGAAATCCTGAATTACCAAGCTCAAATCTCTATATTGTTCGTCACTTCATTAGACATCAATTCATCAATTTTAATAATAAAAATATTTCCTTGCTCTCCTCCCTGTAATTCCATAACTAGCCACCAAACTTTACTCCTCTGGGGGGCAGAAACTTTCTTCTAATTCCAGCCTATGCCTATTCATGGCCATTCTGTTCCTGTGCCAATATTGCTGTTTAGCTCAAACAGTTCTGGTGGTTTTGTAGACAGAAGGTATCACATTTTCTTTTGTTAAGTTGTACCAAGGCAAGACCCACCAGAGGCTCTGATGGATTTGCCTGTAACTTTGCTTTTTTAGAATCCCAACCAAAGAGATGGGACCAAACACCTCATGTTAGTCAGGCTCCAGTCTTACCACAGCTAACACAGAAGTGCAAAGGAGACCATTCACATAAAGTGGGCAGAGACACCTGCTAGATAAATGTGAACTGTTGGTCCTGGAACCAAGAGTTGCTGGAGGGTGGCACCCTCTCACAACTGGAAAAGAAAGCTGAAGGCAAAGAGAGGGGACATTTGGCCAGGCAGCAATAATACAGGCCTGGCTAGCATGCTCAGCTTCTCTGGAGATGAATTTATTGGCAGCCTCTATCACTCTGGGCCAAAAACACCAGGCCAGACTAGTGACACCCTGGGTAAAGACTGAGACGATTTGAAGGGAGGGGGGGAACAGAATTCAGAGACAAAGAAAGAACAGGTTTAAAGGTACTGAGAATTAGGACCCTGGTCAGACAAGCACCAGTCCAGAGGCCAGCCCAGGCTGTGCTGAGCTGCCTTTGGTAGAACACCATCCTGGCTCCTGCACACCAAATCCTCTGCAGCCAGGACCTCCATCCCTCTGTCCCCTACACAAGTTCCTGCAAATGGCTCTGTGATTTTCCAGGTGTTGCCTTGTGATTAAACAGGAACTGTGCAATAATCACTGAGAGCAAACAGTAAGTACAAGCCAGGGAGGAAAATTACTGTATTCCCACAGGGATTTTGAATCTCCAGATGGCACCATAACATTATCCCAATGAACAGACTGTTTGGTACAATAGCAAATACGGTAACAGATGAGCCAGTTTGCCTCCTGTGCATAATTACCCATCCCATTGAAACCAGGATTTGCAGGCTACCAGTGTTAAAGTTGCACTTTCATGTCAATTTAAACCTTACACATGAAACTTTGTTTATATTGTGTGAAGATCAGCTGGATAATAACAGTCTTGGTTTATATCTGGATATATCTTAATATCCACATATAAACCAGGACCTTGCCATCACTGCCAATTAATACCAAGACTTTCAGTGATGTCCTAGGTTTAGGTCACAAGTTAAATGCCCTTGTCTGCCATTATTGCCCTGGGAGGTAATGCCTCTGTAGTGCAAAGTGGTAGCAGAATTGGGAAAGGCAGAGGGTAAATGTCCTGTGTGCTGAGAGTGCTCCAGGTCTGCCTCACTGGTTTGCATCTGGAGCTGCAAATGTCCCCAGCACAGAGCAGAGCTCTTCCACACAGGATTCCCACCTGACAGCAATACAGAAGGCACTGTAGAGATCTTAGCAAAACTGGGTTTAACCTTGTTCTGTAGGCAGTCATGTCATATCAGGGTGTTAATCTGCCAAGTTTTGTCTCAAATCCCTGTGATTTTCTGCTGGCTGGCAAAAGCATAAAGAGATATCAATGTTCAGTTAGGCAACTTTACACATTAAATGACCTTCTGCGTGCAGCAAAGGCTGCAGAAATACGCCACACGCACCAACAAAAATACAGAAAGCTGAGCTGTGCTTTGGCCCACTTAGGTGAGCAGTGAAATAAAGGGTAAAACCACCAGATTCCTTGGAAAAGTCAAATATACACTGGAAATGTAATCTGATCAAATTTCAAAAATCTATCAAAAAGAAAGGCCTTTCTCTAAGTCCTGCAGGTTCTTCAGAATTGCCTGTATTTAAGGTAGCTCAGCTTTCTTTTGACAAGTTTTTACACAATAGACTTGACTGAGAAATGTCAGCATTTTGTTGCAATGGTTTCTAAATGCTGGAGCTGTCCTGCAAGAGAATATAAAAACCATTCTGTGTTCCTTGAGCCAGTTTGATTCTGACCTGTTAATCACCCTTAAAACATGAGCTGGCACAAACCACCTGGGTGACTAAATCCTGACCCTCAGGAAAACATGTAATGAGTACTCATTCTTCAAGGTCCATAAAGCATCTGCTCCATGTAGCCTCAACATTCCCCATCAATTTCTCCTGATTGTGAGGAGCCCCTGGGAGGCAGCAGCAGAGCCAGGCTGAGGCTCAGAAGCTGCAGACTCTGGGCTCCCAGGGAGCCTGGCTGGAACAGTGGCTCACAAGGCTGGGCACGGAGCTGCTCTGCACACTCCGTCATGCCTGCTGGCACTGCTGCCTGCTTGCCCAGAAATCTGCAGCCTCTCTCTGGTCTCCTCAGTCTTAACACACATTCAAGTTTTGATTTCACTTTGGCTCCTGCCACTCTAGCCTTATTCCCTACTTATACAGGACCCTGAAGTCCTAAAGTGCTTGTCGTGGGGACAGGACATTTTCATGCTCATTATCCCAATCGTGGTTTCTGTTCCCTGTCCTCAGTTTGTTTTGTCTTCCTTCCCCCCCCCCCGGCTGGCTGCTGGCTTGCTGCTTGGCTTGCTTGCTGCTTTTGCTTGCAGTTTGTTTTCCCCTAATTTGTCCTAAACCAGGACAACAAGAGCAAGATTTCTGCACCTAGAGAAGGGATGAAATCTCCATCCTGGGCACCTAATCACAAGTGAACAGTACCACTTATATTTGAACATGAAGTGATGACAACAAGGTTTAAATAAGTAGCCATAAAAACATTTTCAGGTTATCTTCAAGTACTGGCACAGATGAGGAAATTGAAGTGCGCTTGCTGACATTTGGGGAACAAGTTTAATGAGAGCATTATGTGCTGAATATTCATTCAAACCCAGTTTTAGGCAGATTGCAGTGTCATAAATATTGGATGGAGAGGCAGATGTGCTCATTTTGCTGTGGTAAGGGAGATCTTATACAAAACTACTAATGCTTTGCAGGGGAACAATACAAAATCGAGCTGAGCAGTTGAGGCTGGTGAGGACATACATATTAGACTGTTCATTGCAGTACTGTTCTTACATTTTTGAATCCTCTGTAAAGAACTTGAAGTTCTCTTTTAGTGAAATTGGTTTGTGCTTCAAGCTGTTCCAGTCCCTCGGGTCTATGGCACACTGTCGTCATTTCTAGTTCATCTTCAATTTTATCTGAAAGAGAACACAGGAAAATATTTATTTTGATTGTTACCTTTGCTCTTTTAACATGATGGAGAGGACAGACTGGATTTCAAGAGCAACAGATCAAAAAGAAGCCACCAACAGAACTGATCTGTGTAACTGTTTTCAACCTCTTGAAAGCAAAATAAAAGACACAGGAGTAAAGCAGTAGCTCACATTTCTTCCTGGGCTGCCAATTAGCTGCCGATTCACAAATCCAAAATGGTGGTGAGAGCAGCAGGGCAGCAGCAGACACATTGCTTCAAAAGGCAACCACAGACATTTCATACCTAAATATTGAGACAGCGTGAAGGAATGGCACTTTCAAAGTACTGGCTTCAGCTTTCTAGCTGTGCAAATATACCTGAGAGAGCAGACATGCTCAGACATATCAGACAATGCCCTTATACTGGGGTTAAACAGTGAGGGAAACTCTTCTGTGTGCTAACCAAAAAGCTTGCTCTAGTGACATTGAAGGTCACTTCAGTCCTAGGAGAAATTCATATTTTGTCCACAGTTGCAGAATCTGGAATCAATTCAGCCTGAATTTAGAAGGACTTTTTGGAGAGAGAGATAAAAAATGAAAAACACTTCTATGCATTTTATTCAAGAGTGTGTTCTTCTACAAGGAAGAAAAATACTATCACATCCTGAATTGCCATAACCTCACTTCATTTTTGATGCATGTTTTCCCCTGCCAAGCCCATCCCCCAGCAGTGTATGCAATGCCCAAATACATAGATATTTAGTGTCTATCAGTTCTCTAAACTTCAAGGACCAGACCCAGCCTTCAGCTGACATGAAAATCCAATCCACATCCAAAAGTTGCTTGGCATAAAAGCAAACACTCCCCTTATTGTCAAAAACTGCACAATTCATATCTTGTAAAAACATTTTAGGTTATTTGGCTCAAGTATAACATAGATATAGATATAGATATAGATATAGATATAGATATAGATATAGATATAATATACATATAATATGTCATTTCTGTTATAAGTCAACAATTTAAATCAAAATTTGCAAGGAAATAGAGTTACTCTGAATAGAGGAAAGGCATGAATTCAGAATCATGAACTCATGAGCAGACTGGCTCAGTGAAAGAACAGACCGGCCCAAAGGTATATTTTCATAAGCTAATTAATTATGCAGAGATATACACACACACACATATATATGTATACATACACAGATTAAATTGAACATTATTAAGGGAGGGCACATGTTAATGGCTCATTTTGTCAGTATTAAGAACTGGTTCAAAATATTGGTGAATTCAGCTATTCTCTTAATCCACCACATCTGCAACATCACAGTCAGCATTTGTAGGCCTTGAACAGATAAAATGTATTCCTAAATCCTGTTCTGAAGGTCCCTTGCAGAGCAGGGGAATAAAGGTGAGAGGCTGTAACAGCAAGGGACAGGAGCAGAGTATCAACTGTTCATGATGAAGAAAAAGGGACTGAAGGCTGGCAAGAGGCCAAAAGAAGCCTGAAGTACACACCTTCCCCACACAGAGGGGAAGAGTCTAGAAATTACAGCTCCTGTTAGAAGAAAGGAAATGTAAAACCATGTCTGCTACAGGAAAAAGTAATTTGAAATAAGGGGGAAAAGCCATTTTCTTTGCAAGAGAATTAATGACACAAAACAAAAGAATGCAGAAGCTGTAAAGAGAGAAAATTGTGAGGAAGAAATTCTTTAAAATGAAGGATGAGAAATGAGTGGTTGAAAAAAGGAGAGAAAATCCACCTCAATAGTCCTCACCCTCCAAAAAGATTTGGGATTTTTTGTTATTTGTTTCCTTTCAGTGCTTGCTCTCAAGTCAGGTCTTTTCAACCTGTTTCTTCCATTCCCTGATACCCTATAAATTAATCACAGAAACCTCAGTGGCAAACCAGGAGGTTGGCACTTCCTCCTCTGCCCTCGCTTTTTATCATGGGCATTGTAGTTCCTTTTATTTGCATTTTCATTATCATCCTGGCTCAGTCCCTCCAGCTCTTCAGAGGTGTCACTGTATGAAATACGAGCTCTTGCATTTATAACAACTACAGTTTTATTAAACTGAAGTTCACTGAGGGTGGTGAGTGGAAGCAGAAGTGTATATACATAAACACATGCAAATTTAAACTTCTGATATGAATGATGTTAAGGTATTTTATCTAATACCACATTCTTCCTCAGTTTTGCCTTGTTTACAGTTTTCTCCTGAGAGATTTGAGTGTAGGAAACAACCTTGCTGCTGGTTTAAAGTTAATTTTCTTCTTCAATTCACTGATGCATGAACAGACCTTGGGACTGACTGCACCCACTGTGAGGGTTGAGTGTGATCACCTCCCCAGCTCAATGACACCTGTACCTGCCTGGTGCTTACAGCATCCTTATCCTTTCCAAGCTGGCAGGACATCCCTGCCCTGCTGATGGAGACAGGCACAGCACTCAGGGGCTGGATGCCATCCAGCTGCTCAGTGAGAGCTTGAAGAGCTCAAACCTTAGCAAAAAAAAAAAAAAAAAAATAGTTTGGTTGGTGATTTTTTTGTTGTTTTTGTTTTTTGGGTTTTTTGAGGGTTTTTTTTTTGTTTGTTTTTGGGTTTGTTTTTTTTTTGTGTGTTATCTGTGCTCACTAATCATGTGGAAGCAATAACTAATGCAGAAGGCTTCTTCTGCTTACAGGTACTGATAAATAGTAATTTATTCTTTTTCTGCTTTTATTTCCAACACTTGTTGAAATCATCCCAGGATCAATCCCTTCCATACCAGATGGCTGCAGTGAGTTGTGTCCTAGGCTGAAGATTGTTTAGCCAGTACAGAGCATTCACTTAGCTGTTTTCCTTACAATGTGTTTTAAAATGGAAGAATGGGATGTAACATTTCTTGAGTTCAGATTTATTTCTGCCCGTATTTTTGTGGCTGCTTTAATAGCAGGATATGAGGTCTGTGTCTGGTAGAATCATCTGTGATAATCTTACTCCTGTGTAGTCCCAGATTAAAACAGTCACTTAGGTTTGTATTTTTGTGCAAAATAGCATCTGTATTTGCTTAGCCCATAGGATATGCACATTTCCTTTCATAATGGAAACCAAACAGTGACTTCACTTTACAAAGAAAAATAATCTTGACACACTTGCAACTACACGTATATTTTAGATTGGTGCTAATGAACAAGACTTTTTCATTTCACTGCTCCCTTCTCAAGAGCAGAGAGCGTATTTTCCTTAAGGCAAATTGATGTTTAAACAGAATACACTTTAGAAGTTACTGAATGAAGCTTGCTTTATTCATCCTTTCATATTTGCTCCAATTTTACCTTTTGTTATCTTTTCAATTTGGGAAGTTCCATACTCAAAGTGCCTGCAAATGGCCCTGCATTTCAGACAACTGTTTGCAATGAAAGGGACCTCAAAGATCGTCTAGTTCCAACTGCCTGCCGCGAGCAGGGACACCTTCCACCAACCCAAAGATCATCTGTGCACCATAAAACAATGGTGTGTTATTCCCCAGCTGCTGCCTCAGCTCTGGGATTGTGCAGCCACGATTCTGAGCCTGCTCATCCTTACTGGCGCCTGCAGCTGCCCCTACACCCCCAGACTGTGCCCAGGGCTGGGTTTGCTGGGCCACACACACTGGGGAAACAAGCATCAAAAAGCACCTAACACCTTCTTCAGGTGCAATCCTGAAGCATTTCCAGCCCACATGCCTGCCAAATGAGCAACAGTGAAGCCTCATACAGTGCTAGGGCTGGCCAAGGACCACCCAGAGTCTAAAACAGTTTAAAGAGTGTAAATGATGATTTTAATAAAAATGTAAATGACGCTGTCCCCTGCATCTGAAGGCTGCAATGTGAAAATGCAGAACACCAATCTCCATGGTTCATGGGAGGACTTTGAAAAGAAGTTGCTCATAATAAATTCACTTTTTGTTAAGGAAAACAGTCAAGGCATAAAGTGCAGCTAATGTGCCCAGTGTTAATTGTAAAACTGACAGGCGTTAGATGAAATGGGTAATTTTACAAATACAGCTGAAGGGGATTAAATTATGTGCAAGAATTATTAGACTGCATCTTACTTTTATTAAACAAACAACAACAACAACAACAAAAAAAGCTATACTTTAGGAGCAAGGACCTCAAGAAAAAATTAACTGTAGTTTACCCACAGTATACTTGAAATTAATCTCCAGACAGTATGTGCTCTTGGGCAGGTCTTGCAGGAGACAGGTCTTGCCTGTGGGAGATCAATTGCAAATATTTGGAAATTTCACGAAGAAGAATAACTCAAGGCCTGAGTGCAAAAGTGTTCATTAGGGCAGGAGCTGGCCAAGAGCTTTGGGGTGTCCCTGGGGCTCTGAGCCTCCCGATCCCCGGCCCCGCTGCCCGGCAGCACAATCCTGTGCTGTGCCCTGTGCTCGCCCCCGGGCACTGTCCCAGCCTTTCAGCGACCCCGCCTGGCACATCCCGCACACCCCTGGAGCCGCGCAGGGACAGAAGTGGCAGCTCAGACTCAGCTATGACCCCGAAAAAGGGGCAAGGAAAATCTGCGCAAAGCAAACAGCAGTTAAAAATGGAACAGAGGTACCTACTGATGTATCAAATATTAAACACAATTAAAGTTGAACACCTATTATTATTATTAAAAATAATTATTAATATTATACTGCCTGGCTGGAGAGATCAGATTCCAAAAGGGACTCTCTCCAGGCAATAAATCAAAAAGAGAGTGGTGTCTCCTTATCCACTCCCTTTTTTCTGATAAGATTTTTTGACTCTTTCAGGTTTATTTTGAGTTAGATTTGATGGCCCTTGTGGGTCTCTTCCAAGTCAGAATATTCTGTGATTTTCACCACTAAACCAGCAACATCAAATTAATTTCACAAACAGCCAAGCTTAGCAGGGTGGTTCTGTCTGTGTGAACCTGCAACACCACCACTTGCTGAGAGAAGATACCTGAAAACCCACCAGCATATAAAATTCTAAGACAAAAATAGCTAACAATAAAAAATATAATTACTAAAAAATAGGTTTTTTAGATTTCTTGCCTAATCCTTACAATGATCTATTCACAATGTATAAATACTGTCCTTTGCCTCTCCTTTATTTAGTTTCACAGCTGTACACAGGGATGCAAAATCAAATTACTGTCTAAAAAAGGAGGCACCAGAATTTTGTGGTACCTCCCAAATGCCTTTTTGGCACACAGCTAAGGTCAGGTACAATGGCTTGCACATGAAATGTGCAATGTGAAATTTTAATTCAGACGTTTCTGCATGAAACACTGTATGAAGTTGACCTGTCATAAGAACTGTTTTTGTTGTGACTGCAACATGTCCCTGCAGTGCACACAAAGGATATGCAGGCAGGAGCCACTGGCATTAAACTGATTTCCCCAGGTAGGAAATGTAGGTTGAGCTGGAACCAAGGCAAGATTATGATTCCAAAGCAGCAAGGAAAAAAAAAAACCATGAGAATGTCAAGCAATCAAACATGATGCTTTTTTAGAAGAACTATCAGAAACTCTTCAGAGCACACATCGTTAAATAGTCGTAATAGACTTCTGAATTATTAATTAAGTAAACCTAATTTTTTTCCTTTTATGGAATAGGTAATTTATTAAAAAAAACTCTGATGAACCAAGAAAATGCATTACAAATGGACTTATTATCTCTGTGAATTATTGCTGTCAGTGTTTCTTTTGTCATTAAAAAGCAAATCAGACACTTCAAGTCCTTGATTTATGAGCGCACCAATTTCTATTTAGACTGGTTTGCTCTAGCTTTGAGTTAGGAAACAGGTTTTGAAAGAACAATAATCAATGAATATATACAATAGGGTGAAATCAAGCAATCAAAAATATTAATTAGTTCAGTGCCTAATTTAAGTACATTTTATCCCTGAGTTATCATGGGGAAAAATAGAATTGTATATTTACATTCATGCAGGTTTTAACTACAATGTTAAACCTAAGGGTTTTTTCTCTCCTCAGAGGCACCTTTTTTGAACAGCTGGGATTACACACACTTGGCACTGGCTGCAGACTTGACAAGAGAACATATAAAACATTCAGAAAAAGAAGGTGAACAGGTACAGAGTGGCACAGAGAAGGTGAACAGGTACTCAGTTTGGCACAGAGACAAACACAAACCACATAAACTCCTTGTAAGGGCACTCTCATTCATGTACAGTGTTTAAGGGCACAATTGCACTGAGGGCCTGGCTGTGCCCTCCCCAAGGCACCCTGAGCAGGGGGAGCACCAAACGCAGATCTGGGGAGATGCAGGAGCAGCCCCAGATGGGGACAGCCAGAGCACTCTTTCAAATTTTATTCCTCGCAAACGTTCACGTAACTATGATACATCCAGAAGCCATCTCCCTCCTGCACCATGTTTGTGGTCAGTTTGTCATAGTCTACTGACAGCACAGCAACTCTTTGCTGTTTTTCTTTCTCAAGTTACCCAGTTCCATATAATTTTACTTCTTCACTGGGGAATTAAGCAGCAAATGATGAGAGCTGTAATACATCCATGCTCATAACCTACACTGGAATTCTGCACAACAGCAATTTCATGCTAAGGATCGTTAAAAAAATAATTAGCTGTTTTTTCTACTTTGACCTTAAATGTTAACTTATGATCAGTTTGTTTGGATTTTGTTGTTTTTTTTAAATGAAGCTTTAGTTAGGGTTTTTAAAACAGAAATATTTATTTTCCCAAGCTGTAAACATGTGGGTTTGCTCACATTTATTAAGGAAATTTGTGTGTGTGTTAGCATACACTTCCTTTCAGAAACAGCAGTGTATGAAACAGAACTTGCCACAGAAATATAAAGCAACAGTGGCAGAATCTAGAAGCAATTTTCCTCTTAAAACAGGTGAACCACTGCATTATGGCAATTCACCTGTGTAAAGACCAGAAAAAGAACAAATTGATTTGGTCCGGCAAAATTGAGGAGAGAAACATCACCATAAATGAGCACTCTGCAGATCCCATCCAAATGAGCCAGTACTTCCCAGAAGATCACTTTTTCCACTTCACAGAACTGTTCAAGTTGAACAGATTGCTCCAAAATGTGAAGCATAATTAAGTAGAACACAAGTACCAATTACGCTCTATTTGCACAGAAGAAACTGCTCAAAAAGTATTGTTCTAACACACATCCAGATGTTTCAGTAAGAGAAAATGTCCTTAAATGTGTGTGGTGCTGTGAGCAAGCTCTCTGCTGACACATGGTGCACACCCGACCAGCTGGGGACAGCTCAGGGCCACCCATTGGGCACAGACTGTACTCTGGAGATGTGCTTGTACGGGCAGCACACCCTCACTTCGGGCATTTAAATGGATCCTGATCTCGGGCAACCAATAGTGCCTGGATGTCTTCTTCGTAAAAACATTCATGTCCCAGTTTCTGGTTTGCCAATAAGCAGAACCAGAAGGGAGGCTTCAGGACATTAAGATAAAAGGACAGTGCCTGAACTCTGCCACCGCCGATGTTCCTTTAAGTGCAGACTACATACTTCTTCCTGACTCACATAAAGCTGCTTTGGTACCTGTACTCAGATTCTTCTCCCAAAGAGCATTTTGAATGCAGAATAAATCAGGTACTGGTTTCTACACATACACACCACTGCCCAGGGTGAGAGCATTCACTTGATGAAACTTTTCATCCAAATAAATGTCAGCCCCTGATGTCAATTAAAAAAAATAGAAAACCCCATCCAATACACTACATTCTTTGGCATTACTAAAAATCCAGTGTGAAAGCAACAAGTTGTTTCGAGATTTCCAACAGTTTATTCCTTACAAGGAATTCCTTTTCTCTTTCCCCAGGACCACACCTAGCTTGTGGTAATGTTCCCAAAAACAGCTGTTTCAGCCAACTGCCTCGGCCACAAATCCTTCCCTATCCTTCATCCCTCAGCTTCCCCCGATGTCTTGCTCCTGGCTAGGAGAGGGTTAACTTTTGCAGCAGGCAGAAGGAGCACACCTAGACCCTGGGGTTATTCCCTCAGGAAGGGACTGATTGGTCAGAGGGGTGTGAATTGTTCCCCTGTCCTGTACACTCTGCTATGAGCATTGTTGTTAGTTTGTTTTCTTATTTCATTGCTATTTCTAGCCAATTGTTCTAATGTCAACCCATGATCTTTACCTTTCTGTCTCCAATTCTCCTCTCCATCCCACTGGAGGGGGAGAGAGGAAGCAAATGAGGGGCACATGGTCTGAGGTGTTTCAGTGGCAGCACCAGAGCAGGGGTGAAACAGACCTCCCTGAACTCCCATGCAAGAGCCAAACCACCAGCTGCTCCAGCCAGGCAGCAAAGCAAAAAAAGGCAGGGAGCTGAAAGCCCAGCAGACAAGATAGAAGAGTTTCAGGAAACAGACAATAGCTTAACAATTTCCTAAACTTGGCCCAGCTAGTGGCACTGGGAACCTTACAACTTTGCTCCTGTGGCAAAAGGTTATTTGGGACAAGCACAAAACTTCCTTCCATTTTTCTGTGTCCTTATTCTCCTTCTCCTGGAAGGCCGATAGGAACAACCACTGTAAGACATTCTACTAGGATGTAAATGCAACCAACTACACACTTGGTGAGTTGCTGTGAAGCCAAAATATTTAGTTATTTAAAACTTTACCATGCTCAGGGTTAGAAGATTTAGATTCCTCTAATCTTCTAAGGATCTTTCTGCTGCTAAAACTCAGTAATTTTCTAACTAGGAAAGGAAGGCCATGAGGTTTAGATCTTTCCAGGCTGGGGTCTGGCTTTGATCAGTCCCCTAAAAGCATTGGCAGACTCAGAGATCTGGTCTGTTTTCGAAATACCACCAACAGAGAGTGATTTGAGACTAATAAACACCAGTGCTTGTAAACACTGGAGGTGTTCTGCCTGACAATGTCTGAGGACTTCTGCGGGCAGAAAACAAATACACAATTAGGAACATGACCAATGCCAGAACCTAGCTTATTAAATTTTCATGCTGACTCTGATTACTTTCATTTAGCAGCACAGATGTTAAACCAGAATGAGGAGATCTAGTGCCCATGAGTACTGGGAAATAGCTGGCAATATGAGCAAGATTTGGAAAAGAGTCATTAGAGCAAATGTTGCACACATGTGCGCTGATCACTCTTACCAGTCAGTTGATTTTAAAGAAGCCACAAAAACATTTGGCTATATTAGATTTCATAATTCTGATTGTTCCATTCTGTTTTAAGGAAGTCACGTAGCAGCTCTAATGCAATCCATAGGAGTGTCATGGCTTGGAATGGGAGGAAAATTCAGAGAAGTGATGCAAAGCTTTTTGTGTAACTGACAGTCTCTTGAACCACTGAGAAGCTGGACACGTCTCTGTGAAACACACATGTTAAAGACAAAAAAACCCGGGAACTCTCTCTTTTCCGGTCGGCAAAGAGGTAACAGGCCCCGGCCCCGGCCCCTGTCTCGGCCAGGCCGGACCGGGTGATCCTGCTGCTGGCCGGGCCTCTTCTCGCTTCCCCGGGCCGCCCGCCAGCCCCCCCACATCGGCCCCGTCCTGCCACGGGCCGGGCTCCCGGCAGCTGCTGGGCAGGAATGGGGGAGGCTGCGGAGCCCAGGCCGGAGCAGGGCTGGCCACGGCTGTGAAGATCTTGCCGTCAGGTCCCCTGCCCCAGAGCGGCTGAGACCAGAGGCAGCTCTGCACCCTGCAGCCCGTGCAGAGTAGCCCTGCAGCTGGAAGTGAATGCAGAGAAAACCAAAGATCAACCATGAGGCCGATCCTGACACAGCCCCAGCCGTGGCTCCTGCCTCAAGTTACCGGCGGGTCAGGTAGGTCCCAGGCGTGATGTTAAGTCTTTCAGTGCTTCAACCCTCCCTCGAGTGAGAGAAAGGAACAAGATGCAAACGTACAAAAAGAATAACATGAAGACATGGAGGTCAGTGAGGAAGAAATTAAGTCTCAGATGGGAGGGAGGAGAAGATACCTTGATCTTGGGGCTGAAATCGTCTTGTAAACTATGGAAGAAACACATATAATGCATGAAACTATGAGGAGATGAAATTGTTCAAACTGATATCAAGCAAAGGCCTCCATGTTAAAGTATGACGATGTTGAAATGGCTGTGATCCCGTGAGAAGTTTGAGCAGAGGAAGAGAGAAGAGTAGTCCTGTGCTTCCAGGAGAAGATGATGAGAACTTTTGCCTTTGAACAGCTCATTTGTCAAACAATACCCCATAAGTTAACATGGCCCATCGACAAGCTGTGGGAAGGCTTGTGAAAATGGGAAGGATTTCATGATAGCAGGGTTCCCTGGGCAGCTGCTATCTCTGACGAAACTGAGAGCCATGAGAGAACTGGTTTTTCCTCTTGTGGGGAAGTCTCCATAACCTTAACAGGAGGTACTTCTCTCCCTCAGTGAGCTGAAGAAAGACTATTTTAGAGGTGGTAAACTGACTGGAGATCTTAGGTTTGGTTTCTTTATATTGTTAGTGGGAAAGAAAAGGTTATGGAGGGAGGAGAAGTGTTCTGAAGGGTTTGTTTTGATTCTCACTACTTTTATTCTTTTAGTCACTATTAATAAAATTTTCTTTATAGCCTCTTAAAGTTGTAAGTCTGCTTTGCCTTTCTCCTAATCCTATCTCACAGCAGGAAGTGAGTGCATTGGTGATCAACTAGCACTGAAACCCACCACACTCTTTAGTGCATTGACTGGGAAATTTTAAAATTGGGGAAATCTTAAATTGGCAAAGCAAAAGCACTACACAAAGGAAATCTGCCAAAGAGCGAGAGGCACAAGGAACAGGTTGAGATGAATGTGCCATCATGGGTAAGCTCATCTCAGAGCTGAACCTTGCACAGAGGAGCCATTTGGGCTTCTTTTGCTTTGGGCTCTGTTATCTGGGTGGGGACCACCAAAGAGAAAAGACAACTAAGACCCACAACCTGTAGTAGGAACTTCTGGCCTAGGAAGTCTAGGGAAGCCTACACCAGTCTGCAGGTACACAGTCCTATTTATTTTAGGGAGGAAGAAAGCTTGAAATATTTTAAATGATGCATGTGAAGAATAAAGAAGAAAAATTTCCTTTTCAGAATGCTTTAGATTTCATCTGGCAATGTCAATACTCCTTTTATTAATCTACATGAAATTTAATTAAGTTTTGGCCTAATCCCAGAATAACAGTGGACAGTGTACTACATTGGCAGTCTCTGTGAGTCTCTCTCAATGTACTACTCAAAGGCAGTCTTTGTGAGCTGCCAGTCCTGCCCTGGCACCTGGGAGCTCTCACTCCTGCCCTGGGGCAGCAGGAGCAGCCCTGAGGTGTGGGCACAGGGCACTGCTGCTCCTCCAGCCCTAGGGACAGGTCTGGCAGCTTCACCTTCACTACAGGACCTTTTGTGCCTAAACCTGTGAGAAATGATGCTCACTTTTAAAATTTCAAAGGTTTTTTAGACTAACAAAATACAACAAAGGATTGAATAAGGAAAATTTACAGCACTGGGAGCGTGGGACTAAACCGCCATGTGCTCACCTGTTGTATTGTGGTTTTTTATCTCTGTTATAGTTCTGTAATGGTTGGTCCCTTCATCCCCCATTTTCTCCCAATGGTTCCACCCCAAGCTTTTCCACCTTTCCCTCAATGCCAATCTCCCTGAAAAGGCTCAGTCATTCCCCTGTCCCCTCCCTGGTACCCTGTCCATCACTTGGCTCCCCGTCCCGCTCTCCCAGAATCTTCCACCTTGGGCATTGAGTGAGTGGACAAGGGCCAGGGGTGCCTCCCTTGAACTTCCCCCATTGGTTTGTGTGTCTGTCTGTCCCTCTGCCTTCCACTCCCCCGAATCCCCCCATTGGCTAATGGGCGTCCATTCCCCTTGGTTACCGCCCCGGTATTTGAGCTGTTGCGGAAGGCTCGGGGGCGCTTTCCGCTGTCAGATACAATGGCATTCGAAGCTCCTCAGAACTTGGATTAAACCTGAGACTTTTTCCCCGACCTTGAGTCGACTCCCTCCTCGGATGCCACCTCTCCTCCTTCCAAGACAGACAGCGAAGAGCTCTGTCTTAGCCGCTCCTGAATCTCATCGAGAAACAGGGGAGCGTCCCCTGCTGCTGACCCTGCCTCAGCCGGGCAGGCGAAGCCAGGGAGCTTCAGGGCAGGCATAGCAGCACTCACCCACAAAATTCCTGCTCCGCCTTTTATACCTATGGTGTTGTGTCAGGTAACCCTAACCCCACCCAGAGTCTGCCAATCAACTCTTCTCTGCCGTCCATTGCTGGAGACTGCTTCCTTGCAACTTCATTGGAGGTCAGGTGTTGCCATGCAGCACCTCCTAGTAACAAGCCTTCCCTCCCCGCGAATGCCTCATGCAAGGGGCATAGGTACACGCCCTCCCTCCACATGTCCTGACTACCAAGGCCATCCCTTAGCAACCATACGGGGGAAAGAGGAGTAGGGAGAGAACAGTGGACATCCAAACAACAAATCACAGTAACATAACTATCCAGCAATAAAACTTCTTAGCATACGCATAATATTCATCCCTTAATTGCGAGAGCCAACCATCGCATTACTCATCTATAACAAATCCCAGTGCTCTCAGGTGCACTCAGCCACAGCAGCCCCTCGCACCAGGTGCAGTGACAGACACCACCACTGGCACTGCCACAGCCACCCATGGGCACATGGCTGCTGCAGGGAGCCAGCGACTGCCACAGTGCTGCTGTCAGGAAGTGTGGTGCACATAAAATGGACAAATTAAATGTTTTACTCTTTCAACTATGTGAAACCTCCTTTTAAGAAAGAAAGAATTAACTTAGGACTTAATTAAGATACATTAAGATTAATTAGGACTTAAATATGATACATTTGGACATGCATCCTCAATTCAAGATTCCCATGTGTGGGTTTAAGAATTGCAGAAGAGGGCTTAATGTAACGTTAGTTATATTCCATTTATATCAACTCTTTATATAGCTATCCCTTTCCAATTGTAAGCGTGTCTAACTCAATTTCTTCAAGAAAAGCAGCCTTATCCTGAAATTTTTGAGGATCCTCTTCAATCAAAAGAAATCTCTCCCTCTACAACCATAAATTTATCAAGCCAAGTGAAATTATTCCAGATTTCAAAACATGACACTTTCAAATAGTTTTCTTGTGGTTCTTGAATGTTTCTGAAAAAAAGGACACAACCACAAAAGCACAGGCAGGTCTGTATCTAGATGAGTGATGCTTCATGTCAGTGAGAATGGGTTCAGCATCAATGGGGGAAGCTGGAGCACAGCTCTCATTTTAAGACTTACTAATAACAGTGTGTCCATGATACTTTGGCAAATCAGTGTAAAAGATGAGCAGTTTTTAACATCTCACCAGAACAAAGCCATCTCTGACACTGCCCTGGGGTTGGTGGAAGGACGTGTCCTCAAAACCCTGATGGGCTTTTCCAGAGTTCACACAGTCAGCTTCAGGTCGCACACTTCTCATTCCTTCCACCTACCTCAGTGCCCCCTTTCCTTCCCTCCCTCCTCCTGCAGGGAGAGGAGAATCTCCTGCCCAAACCATGAACAATTGCTGCTGTGGGGCTGTTCACGTGCTCTCGGGACACTGAGGTGGGCACTGCTCACAGGAGCTCACTGCCGCAATGGGAACAGAAACCATAGCTGACTGCTCCTCACAGGCCAAATGAAAAATTACTAAACACGTCTGTCTGCAAGATTTCAAACACCTTTTGTGTAATGATGATCTAAGTTATCTTTAATGGTACAAGCCAAAAAACTATTTTTTTAACCTGGCCATGTTTCTTTAAAGTGAATGCTGTTTTCATACTATTTAACTTCTACAATTTAAACATGTATGTCAAGCGGGAAAAAGCTCCACACTTATTTTCCTTTCTGCTGCAATAAGAAACCACATTTATTTCATATAAAATTTACCACCATTATTTATTAGCAGGCAAAAAGCTTCTGGGTATAATAAAAATCTGGTACATAAAGCTGCAGCTTGCCTGAGGAGAGGGAGAATTAACTGTAATAAAACTCGTTTAAAGAGCCTCATAGTATCACTTTAGAAATACTAAAAAGAAGAGGGGAGAAGCAAGAAGAAAAATAAAGATTTTTTTTTGGTAAATTACAAAATATTTTCTGTTCTTTCTGCTAAATTGTCATATGAAAAGAAAAGACAAGTTTTCCTCTCTATATTTAAGAGTATACATGGAAGGAATATTTTCTGTTCTACACTTGCTAACATTTTATCTCTTGACAAAGAGCAGTTATGTCTGATGATAATTTCTTCCTGAGTATCAGATTATTACATTCCTATTTTAGAGACTTTTGATGGGCACCACACACAGGAGGGGTCAGCTCTTTAAGTACACCCAACCTTGTGGTTACATGTTGAGGCCAGCTTGCACAGCTTCACTCAGTAAAATAATTCCAGAAACACCTAGAAATGCACTTGTAACGCAATAGCAGGACTGAAGAGACAAAAGATGGAACCTGGGGAGACGTTCAGGACTTGTGTACTCCAGACTGCACACAGGGATAGCACACAGGGACAGCACACGGGGACATCGCTCTTGCCTGGCTGATTGGAGCAGGCAGGGATGCCAATTGCTTTAGTGAGTTATTATCCTTACTGTGTGCATTTTCTATTAGATATTGGCTGTATTTCCCACT
The DNA here is from genome assembly GCF_024509145.1 of Vidua macroura. Classification (NCBI taxonomy): domain Eukaryota; kingdom Metazoa; phylum Chordata; class Aves; order Passeriformes; family Viduidae; genus Vidua; species Vidua macroura. Next base: position 1,066,805 of record NC_071585.1, on the reverse strand, counting down.
ATTGGAAAGAAAAATAAACAATCTTCCTGTGAAAATTAAATCCCTTCAGATTATACTTCAGAATTCTGTTTCAGTCTTCAGGAGGTTGGGTCACTTTTTTATTACCTTGTTTTGGAAACACTCTCTCTGCTAAACAAAGTAACCTGCATGGGACTGATGTACAATTCTGCCTGAATCCCTCATCATCCAACAGCTCCTCCTTTCCAAAGTACATCAGAGGAAAGTCTTGCAAGGGAAGAGGCAATAAACAGTGAAAGAACAGAAAGCCAGACTCATCAGGTACAGAGAGTTTGGTCTGTTACAATCAATCACAGACACTGTAATATCTATCAAGCAGCTTGACAGCTGATTCAAGAGCATCGGGAAATCTCTACCCTCCACAGCCAACACTTCCATGATTATAAGTGAAGAGTAACTTGACAGCTACAAGCTCTACAAGGACAAACTCAGCTTCAATGATGCTGCCATTCAGTTTAGAAAATGTTGTGCATGCATTTTTCTTGAACATATTGGCTTTTCCTTAAAACCAACCTCTGCCTTGCAGGCAGTGCAGGTACAAAAGCTTGCACCCTTCTCCCCTCCAGCTGCCTGATGCCTCTACCCCTGCTGCAGCTGGATGGGATGTGGATTCCCATGGAAGAGGGCAGCACCTAGCACCACAACCTGGCTCAAGGAGCTGCACTTCTGCCATGCATGGCCACCTGGATCCTGCAAATGTGCAAGGTGGATTTTAGGCAGCAGTTACAGTCCACAGTCTCTCTTGCAGCTCTAGAAAATGGGTAAAGCATAAGCTCTTCCTCTTCAGAACTATGTTAGATCAGCTTATCATCAGTGCATTTTATCTTGGAAAAAAACAGAAGCCAAACAGAAATTCTTGTAAAAAATAAAACTGAGGATTTCCATCAAGCTTTATTCATCAGTTCAATTCATTTTATTTAAAAACAGTCTACAGAATATTAACAACCTTCTAACAACCTTCTTCCCAGCAGATAAAGTGATGCATATAGGGAGGAAGTCTGAAGGGATAGAGACAAGATGCAAGGGAAGAAACATGCAGGTACAAAATTTATGTACTGTTGCATTTTAATATAAATGGAAAATTAACAGAAGCACAACAATCATGGAATATGTTAGAAATTTTGCTGTGGTATATTGGTATATTCTTTTTGCACGTCTACCATGTTCTTTTAGGAAAGGCCCATTTTAAGTTGTGCTTAATAAAATACCTAATCAAGATCATTATCTAGCTGTTGCATCACTATTACAAAAGTTTGCACTTTTCAAACCATTAACAAACATCTAAATTAGCTTAGCACCCAAGTCCTTCAAACACTGATGCATAAAGCACAATAAGCAGTTCTACTTCACACACTAGTGCACTTTTTATCTTCCCCTCAGCACTCTGCCCATCCCACTAAAAACACATCCCTTTCTTCTCGTGGCCATCTGCTCCAGAATTTCAAGGAAGGCACTTCTATACTTCTAGTCATGATCACTTCCATGCCAGCAATTAAAGAACATGACCTGGGGAAGTGTGGGAGAGGGTGTTGCCAAAGAAGTCAGTCAGATGACACCCCCTTACTTTCAAATTCCTTACAGAGCATTAGTATCTCACTGTAATCAACCCAGAGCAAGGGGTCTGAGGCAGCTGTTCCTGCCCTGCCACGTGCTGCCTGTGGGGAGCTGACACTGCACCATGAACAAGAAGGGAACAGTTCCTCAACCAGAACCTCTGTAAGACAGAGGCTGTGTGGAATGTGAAATGTGTCCCATGATATTCTCATCCTGTTTTTATTCCTAGCTTCCCGGGACTGGTGATCACTGTGTTTTCCCTACGTTTAGGGAACTGGGAGACCAAAGACAGGCCCTTCTATTTTCTCCTGTAAGGGACAAACAGCTAAAAGAGTGGGAGGGATACAGGACTATGTAATTTTTTTCACCTTTCACTTGTGTTCTTGGGAAGTACGAAACAGCCAATGATGCATGGTCACTGAATGGCCAGAACTGCTGGAGAACATTTGTCAGAGTGCATCCTTGTGCAGAGGAGAGAAACAGAGAATGCATTACATCTCCATCCCAGTAATCCTTTTTGGCCCCGTCTCACATATCATTCACTCCTGGAAGCTGGAGAAAAGAACGGTCTATGAAAGGGCCGTGAGTCAGATGGAAGTGGACTTGACAGCTGGGAAGGACTGAGAAAAGGCCTGAAGATTCCTACTGATAGATTTCAATAAAGACAGATGCAAAGGGCTACAAGTTTGACAACAGGGCAAAGCACAGAGGTACAGCTGGAGATCTGCACATGATCCTGAGTCACAAGCTGAACAAAAATGACTGGTCTCAAGAGTCCTTGCAAAGACAGCAAGGACTTGCCCAGAAGAACTCACAGGAACAGGCTTTGCCAGCCAGTTTTTTTTCTCTGTATGGCAGGTTTTTCATTATTAGTATTTTTTATTTAAAGAGAACAAAGGAACTTGGTTTAGGTAAGCCTGCTCCATCTTCAGAAGAAAACAGTTTTAAAAGAAATATATATAGCCAATTGCAGTATCTTATTTTAGTATTATTACGCACAGCTATGAGAACACAGCTGGAATTTCTAGGTGTTTAATAAGGTTTTTATTTTTAATAAGTAAAAGTAGTGATCATTTCTAGTGAATATAAAGTTGTGAGAAATACTTGCATTGCAATGTAAGCATCCACTTTGCCTTTTCCATTGCTGCCACCAGCACATCAAAGAAAACAACTTAATGTCACCTTTAAAGATCTCTGACTTATTGAAATCTGTATTGCATGATATTAACAACCATTTACATTATATTAATGTTCTAATTTCACATATAATGTTCTAATTTTCACATATAAATAATTCTTAGCACAGGAACGGGGTCAAAAGGGAAAAATACAAGCTCATCTAATAAGTACCAAATAAATATATCTTGGTTTCAAGTGAACTATTTTGCAGCCAGAAACATAGATTTCCAATAAAAACTATCCAAATCTGATCAGGTTTATAATACTGTGTTCCTACATGTTGTCAAGCAGCCCATGCAATCAGAGCTCTGCGTACCAGTAACTGTGATCCGTTACAGAGGTAAATGCCACCCCTCCTGCACCTGCACAGATGGAGCAGTCACTGACTGCTGACCATGAACAAGCACAGGCAGAGCCGTTCCATGAACACAACATGGCATATTTGCTCACTTTTACTTCTTTCACCTTCACACAGACACCTTTTTCACCTGTCATATACTTGACTTTGCTGGAGAAACACTGGGGAGACTCTTCTAGGAAAAGTAATTGCTTCAGGAACAGCCACTGGAATTATAGTAATTAGGTCTGCAAAGGAGGTATAAAAACATTCTTGCAGTTAATGCAAAACAAATGCAACAGCAATGCAAATGCCTCAACATTTGACTTGGCACCTATTTTTAAGGTGAGCATTTCTGCTGCCATTATTTGAAATGTATTGTCATTGTTGGAGATCTTAATTTATTTGTAATTATGTCACTGCAATCCAGTGACATTCTAAGAGTAAACTAAAAGCTCCCACAGTATTAATTTTGAAATAAGGAAATCAATCATGTAATAACAAATACATGCTGATTTACATCTCTTAATATAAATAATTCTTAATTAAACAATTTTTAGTATTTTTTCCTAATTCTGCAGGAGGATTTCTAGGATTATGGTGACAGCATTGATTTTACTGTAGCAGGGTTAAAATTCCATTTCCTTTTCTTGATCCAGTAAAACAGATTCAATATATAAATTTTCTTTACTTTTTTTTTTTTAATCTTTTGCCAGCCTGTACTAACGCATATCTTGAAGAAATCTGATTAAAGAAACATAGGTGTTTATGCTAGTATTTTATCCTTATTATTTCCTTTGGTAGATAAACTTGACACAGTGAATAATGGAAGCAAGAATATAGTCAGTGACTTGGGGGTCCTTTTGCTTTAAAAAATACCTCACTTGCATAATGAGGAAGGTATTTTCTTTAAAAATTCAGTGATACCTACATCCCTTTATGAAAAGATGAACCCTAAAGCACACTTAGTTGTTAAAACCCATATGCTTTACATCCAGGAAAACTTGTAATACAAAAAAAAATTCACTACATTCATTTGAGTTCATTACATTGATTCACTACAAGTCAAAGAGAGACCATATCTTCCAGCTGGTGAAAACAGAAATATTTATTCTTAGGTTATTTTGCTGAAGTGTCTGGAAGGGCAATTACAGCAAAATTTTGTTTTTTTCACATTCAATCCATCATATCTTTAATCTGCAAATATCACAACAAAACTCTTGTAGCCAGTTCTGGTTCCATTATCCCAAGAGGGCCTTTCCTTTTTCATGTTTGGTACTAATTTATTTTAAATAGAGAGCAAGAATTAAAAGTAAGAAAAAATAAACTTAGGAAAACTTAAAAAATAATACATAAGGCAAAAACCATCACAGCTTCAGATTCTCTCTGGCTAAGGTAATATATCAAAAGCAAGGAAAAGTCCTCAATAAATCAGAATTGCCTCTTTGCAGCCTGTGTGATTCTTAATAAAGACGAAGCCCACACTGAGAATCCGTGCACTGACAGACACCACTTTCCTCCCACAGCCATCTTCTGCCTACACTGGCTACACTCACATGCATTTAAACACAAGCAAACAGGAGCTGCAAAACTGGAGTTCTCTTACCATCTGACAAGTCAATTAGCCCAAGGTAGTGCAAAAGTTTCAGAGAGGAGAACACCACCACCACAATTCCTAAAGTCTGGAGTCCCTCTGACTCGCCTTTAGTCCACATCCTGCAAGGCACCACACGGACACCACTGGAGTGCCTCCAAACAACTGCCAGGCATCAGAAGCTGAGAAATCCTGTTTCAAGCTTTCCTTCCTGCTGCTCAGCTAAGTGCACAGTACATTCCCCTCTCCCCCTCCCTCTCTTTTTTTTTCTTTCCCAACCTCTCCCCTTCCCCTCTCACTTGCCTTTTTTTTTTTTTTTTCTTTTTTTTTTTTTTTTTTTTTCTTTAACATGCAAACAACTTCTGCATTAAACCATAACCTAAGGTTTTATTTTCTTTCACCTCAGGGTAATTCTCTCAGGAGTTTGCTCTGCTCCAGAACAACTGAGCACCATGCTGCTAACCTCAGCAACATCTCACACCTTTTTTTTTTTTTTTTTTAATACCTGTGATACCAGTTGCATTAGAGATTTTCTCTGTAATTCTGCCAATGCAGATGCTTTTTGCCAATGCCTCTTCTGTACTGCATAAGAGAATAAGGGACACTGTAGAGGAGGAAAGGGCTTTCCTTTTCTGAATGCCTCCCCTTGCCCGCAACATGCTGGGATAAACAAGATCACACTTCCAACATCCACGTGCGCACCCACACCCAGCCCAGGAGCTGCACAGTAATTCTGTCTGTTAGCAGCTGCCCTGGGGTACACAGCTGGACAGCCAGAAGTGCACCCCAGCATCTCCAGTGCAGCCACAGCAGGTGGGCCAGGCTGGCTGAACAAGCCCCCCTTGCAGGCAGCTGAGGCAGAAGAGTAATTTTCCACCGTTTCATCTCAGTGTTTCACCAGGCTGCTGGCACTGTGGGCTGCTCACAAGCTGATTATGTATTTCCCCATTATCACCACAGATGAGAAAACACTTGGCAGAGTGAGCTTTTTATCAGGATGGCAGCAGATGCAATATTGCAACACCAGTAAAAGCTGGGTTTTTCAAGCATGCTATTTGATGCTGGTAGTCCCATGCAGGATGTTCAGAAGAACTGAGCTCACCGATGCCTTTTATTTTACTGGACTCAGAGGCTGCTGCATCCCCACACTCCAGCCCAGTCCAGGCAATCAGTACCTCCCTTTTCCTGCAGTTCCCAGTGACCAGGGCAGGCTGCCTTTCACCCACCACACTGGTCCACAGCCTCTCCTGGTGTTGACTCTGCCTTAAACTGCTGGTGAACACCAACACCAGGTGCAGAATCTCAACAAAATTTTGTGTATCATAGTAACTAAATAGTGCACTTGAATTGCTAAGAGATGCTCATGCTGAGGCCAGGATGGAGGTGCAGAATACTCACAAACACTTGAGTGATCAAGTCAACAAGCAATGAGCAGTTTAATTGTATATGAGCTTTGTTTCTATACACAGGTGGCTGAGGAGGAGAACACACTAGCAAATGTGTTATGAGGGTTCCCTGCCATGGGCATTCACCTTCCCAGAGCTCAGTGGCATCATATCAAAGCCACTTCTCCTGATGAATACTTTAGACCAAAGGACTTTTTAGTGCTCTGTAGCATCTGCCACATTAGGTTTTCATTCCCCTGGCTGTACAACTGGCTATAATGCCACATCATGTTTCATATCTCCCAGATTAACACATCCAGCTTTAAAACTATCAAGGATCTGAAATCACTGTACTGTCAAATCTCTCCCAGATAAAGAGAGAAGAATTTGAAAGAGTAACATGATATGCAGACCTCAAAACATTTAGATAATTCCTTGGTTTGCCATGTCATGTTCCAATTAAAAAAACAAACTACTACTACTACTACTACACAAAACCCTCAAATAAACAAAAAATCATGCCCCCCCATCACATGAGGTTTGGACAGGAATAATGACCACAAAAATAGCCAGATTCGTTCCTGTCTTTGGAAGGAATGTTTGACAGATTTACTGGCTGTCTGGTGGGCTTTGCACTGTTTCTCAGACTCCTTACATTGACAGATCCTAAAGAGCACACAGAATCACAGCCCACTTCACACACTTGTTCCCAGGCACTTTGTTTACTTACAGATACATTTAGTCACAAAGTTTCTTACCAGCAATGCACAAACATGCTACATCTGATTACCTCTAAAAAAAGGGGAAACTCAAAAAATTATGCTATAATGAGTAATGAAACTCAAAGCATCTGGCTCCTCAAAGGCATGTCTTGCAATTCTATGGCTCTCTCACCCTAACATCTTAACTCCACGGCTCCTAAAACCCTCCAGCAGCACCTTAGCAAGAGAAGGGGGGAAGGACGCAGCAAAGTGCGAGTTCCACTGTTAGTGTTACTGCAATTTATGCCAAGTCAAACGTGTTTGATGCTTTAGGCATTCCTGATACAAGCAGCTCCAAAGGACATGCAGTTTTGTTTCCTTGAGTGCTCACTGCTTGAAGAATTCGTGCATGCCAGAAACTCAGAATTCATTTAACAATATATCCAATGCTGTCAAGGCCAAATGATGATTTTTCTGAGGTTGAATCAGTTTTCAAACAAGTTTGGAGGGAATGTTGAATGAGCATTTTCCCATTCAGGACCTTCAGGCTGCTTTGGGATTACCCTGATGCTGGCAGTTCCTCCTGGATGCTGCATTTTCTCTCCCATTTCCCAAAACTACTCAAAATTGTCACTTGGTTCATTGTTCACCTGCTTCTTTGTGTCCCAAGAACATGTTGGGCATGTGTCAGGGTCATGCTGTGCTAACTTTTAATGGAAAATTCTGTTAAGTTGCCTGACATGCAGAGCACCAAGTCCCCCCATCCATCCAACCATCCAGCTTAGAAGGCACCTACTGTTATAGTTTATGATTAACCCAAATCAGCTTTCTGGTGCTCCTTAAGCATTCAAATAATCACAAGTGACTGACTGAAGAGCTGACTACAGATGCGTCATGGGAGGCAAATCCTATGGACCCAAATACTCATGTGCTTTCCCCATAATAAGAACTAATTTCAGCAAGGGATAGAGCTTTCCTCAACAGCTGGACCCATTCCCTACAGTCATTCTTTACTGTAGTATTGAGCTAATGAGAGAGATTGGTTCTGTGATTTAAACCAAAGGAAAGCTATCCAGCTTAGTTTTCCAGTAGAAATCTGCAGAGAAATAGAGGATCATCAACTCTTAAAAAGAGGCAGAAACATTAATCAAGATATTATTAGATATTTTATTTGAGTTGCTTCTGAAGCAATGAGGAAAAACTCAAACCAATGCCAAATAAACACTGTATGTGATTTTTTTTTTTTTAATTTCTACAGAACTCTGCTCTGCAATCTGAATATCATGCTGCATATTCAAGTTTTGGATTGATGCCTCCCAAACATTTCTAATCTGCTGCAAGATACATGCTGTCCTCTTTAGAGAGGGTAGGCAGTTCAAGGGACTATGATTTTACCTAGAATCACACGTGGAATAAACTGCAGAAACTAAACTGCCTGGTTTTCTACTGTAGACACTGATCAACAGATTTTGCAGAAAAGCTGCTGGAAGAATATTTTTCTAGTTATATACAGACAAGGTTAAGCTAACCAATGAAGCAGTAAGCTTTGTTTTTACCAAATTTTAAATGAGGATGTAAAATGCCTAATGTTAAAATACCAGATGTTCTGATAAATAGATAGATGTTCCTGCTAGTGCCTACTGTACACATTTCTCATATGCAGCAAAAGGAGTTGAATGCCTCAATTAGCAGCAGAAAAGGTATGCACAACATGTGCACTCTGAGAATGTAAGTGGGAACTTCATAAAGATCAATCAAAATAACATGTAATGAAAAGTCTTTTCTGGTAATAAAAGAATTGCTATGATGAATCATATAAATTATTTGTGTAATCTATAATCAGCTCTTAGAAGTGGTTAGGGAGAAATAATGTATCAAACAAGTGAAAAATTCACAGCAAAATGGAGAATAATATTCCTCTCAGCAGAAGCTTCTCCAGTGACCAAGCTATTTGGAACAGATTTACACTTCTGAAAGAGGAGGATTTGTCTCCTCATTTTGCATAATACAAATGCAGCATGACATGTTCTCAATACTCATACCTTTAAGAAAACTCAGTGGTATTCTGTGATTTGCCTGGTTTAAAACTCTAAATATTAGATTTTTGTCATTTTGACGAACTATTCCTTTGCTGTTGTGTTATGATAAAGAATAAATAAAGCTAAACATCTGAATGATTCTTCTTGTAGAGTACATTATTTCATACATCCCTAGAACAGCTCTGTTTACCTATCTTCTGACACTCAGCAGTCCTGAACAGTCTTCTCACATGGCTGCTGTCCATAAATCTATTTCCACTGCAGATTTCTGAAGCCCATCCACTTGTGTTTTGTTTTAGATGTGGCATAATGATTCACAGCATGGCAGCATCAAGAGTATGAATTTACTATTCCATACATATTTATCCAATGAGTTCTTTTGTGTGTACATAACGTTAGCTGGTTTTGTTGCTGTTTTGATTTAATGTTATTCAAACCAAAATGAAAACTAGGCCTTTCTTGTGAATGACTTTAACTTACCTAGTCCCAAGCAATGATATTTACTTCTTAAATGGAAGGAATTTTAAAAGCTTGCCTTGGTCACCAGTCATTTCTCCGTCCTGTTCATGCCAGGTGATTAAGCCCCATCCATATTTCTCAGATTTCTCTGGATCTCACTAGCCCCAAAGAATTTGTGTCATCTGCAAATTGTGTGATGAGAAAACCACTTATTGATAACTATTGACTACAATTAAAAAAAAAAAAAAAAAAAAAAAAAACAAAAAAAACAAAAAAAAAAAAAAAAAAAAAAAAAAAAAAAACAAAAAAAACCTGTGAGTAAATTTAGAAGTTTGGTGTTTAAGTAACTGATGATTTAGAGGAGCAAGTCCAAAAAATCTCCACAGTGATTCGGTGCCAATGAGCTCAGGTCCCTGCCCATTTGCACCACTACGATTCCAGCCTGACCCCTCTGCCTGCAAATTAATTGGATTTCATATCACACTGGTATTTCCCAGCAGTTATCCACCTGCTAGAATAATTTTTTAAAAGTCCTGGCTAATTACTACTACTTATTATTTTTGTCAGCAGAGGTACATTCAGTATAAGGATAGATGAACCCCAAATATCTCCTTTGTTAGTTTGGATAACACAGCAATTGGGATACTTTTCTATTAGTGCTACCCAGGGAGCTGGGAATAAAGAACTCAGTTCTTCAGCTGCCATTTCCTCGCTGTGTGAGCACAAGGAAATAACTTGCAGATGAACACTTGTCCTGACATATTATCAATTTTTCTGCTTTAACAAAACCAGCTCTAATTCCTTCAACATTCCCCCCTTAGTTCAGTTCTTCTGATGCATGTGAAGGTGCTGCTATCTTTGTGCTATCAGAATATCCCTGCTTGCTGACAATGGTAGGTGGTTGTGGGGTCCAAGGACCTATGAGGAGAAGGGAAGACCCCTCCTTTCAGAGGACTGTCTCAAGCCAGTGACTCCCAGCCTTCTGTAAGCCTGTTGGCACAATTCACATCATCAACTTCACAACACAAAAGGTTCCAGAAATCTAATCCATCATTTCTGACCTTTTCCAGAAGAGTTGGCAGGACAGCCAAGCACATCCCACCTTGAAGCAAGGGTTTGGCTTTACCCTGGAGCTCATGGTGGCAAAAGTGAGTGAGTGCTAGCAATGCACATCCAGGTCATGAGAAGACAAGCAACTAATAAAGAAACCAGGAAACCTTGAAGGACTAACCTGAGTCACAGTTTACGTGCACAGTCTGAAACTGCAATAGAGGCAATATATAATTAATGAAAAAGTAATAAGAACCTCTCACAACTGTTAAATATCCTTGACAAGCTCTATTTAACTTTTCCCTTATAGTTTTCATCACCCATTTCTCTAGATTTTTATTTGTAAACCAACCCAGATACACAAACCACAGCAGGAAACCCAGCAGCCTCCTCTGAGATCACACATCACTCTCAGACTTGCAGAAATGCAGTGCCTGCTCTCAGGATGGACCCAAGGAAGTTTTCCAGCACCGAACTTACTGTCCTTTCGTGCTGCTGCTGAGGCTGGATGGACTGCTAGCAATCATTTAATGACCTCAGCTGTGCTAGGAGACAAGACAGGGAAAGGCTGCAGGATGTTTCTCATTGTCCTACTTTTAAACAGCCAATGAAAGTTGAAGAGGACACATACTTGAGGAAAAGAGGAGTAGGGCAGAGGTGAAAATTTATGAAGAAACAGGAAAAGAAGATATTTCAAGGCTGAAACAAGGAACAATGCATAAGGGCATGCAATGGGAAGAACAGATCTGTGAGGGACTGGGATGGGACTATGTAGAATATGAAACTGCTCAAAAGTAGAAAACCTGATGTTTCAATTATTCTGGAGGCTCATTCTCCAAAAAGGGAAAATGCCACTGTATGATTGCATGCAGCCGATCTGTGCTGAGCCCCACACCTAGCTGAGCATTTTCCCTGGAACCTGTACTCAGAGGTGAGCACACCTCACCAGCAAATACGCATCACTTATGAGTGACAAGCAGCCAAAAGAAGCTGCCAAACCCCACAAATAACCTGGAAACAGATGTGTTTTGCAATGGCAGTTTTTTTACACAAGCAAGAGGAGATGTGACCCCTCCCTTGCACTGGCAATCACTGTCAGGCTCTGGAAGCACTTAGGCATAAAGCTCAAAGCCTCTGCTATCAACTCAGGCTGCAGTGGGCTCATCACAGCTGTGGTATTTGCCAATCAAGATATCCCCCCGATTTACCCATTTCTCTTTATTTTTAAGAGGCACTTTTCTTAGTGCATTTTAAACTCACACTCTAGTGACATACTAAATTATGCCCTCATTTTTGCATAAGAATTATAAAAAATACTGCCCAGTAAAGGTCATCTCATACATTTTTCTTAGTAACAGCAGGCCTAAGCACTGAAAAACACTCCACTTGAAGACCACTATTTTTTTGTGAGTTACATTAAACTGTTTTCTCACCATTTTTCATGCTGTTCTAGATTTCTTATTTTTAAGTGACCTCAAGAGATTAATACATTTATACAATATTCTAAATAAAACTATATTTGTTTCACTTACTGAACTTCTGTATGAGGAATTACCTTTAAATATTCTTGTTGACTCTGCTGGCATTTCATCTTCATTTTATCATCTATGCAATAGTTGCACTTAAGTTTTTATTTTATCATCTGTAATTTGTGTTCCTATTCTAGACCCAGCTCAAAAGATTTAATTTACTTAGTTATTTGCATAATTATACTAGACAGTGCCACAACTACTAGGAGATGAGAGTAATAAATTCATGAAAGAATTATGAAACTGTATAAAACTAACCATATTTTAGATACATCACAGTGAATTATCAAGTAGTACCACACTATTTTAGATACATCATAGCCTCAAATTACACCATCCCATTTTTTTTTTAAATCTGTACCAAAGAACAAAACTCTCAGCAAACAAAAAGGCCAATTTATAAAGCCAATGTCTGAAGTCAAACTTTCTAAAGTAGTTTGTGAAACATAGGCAGCAAAAGATGAAATTCCAGTTTATGCTGTAGTTCTAAGCACACAGAGAGTAGGAAAACTTTTAGAGGGCTATCTGGAAAGGGGGCTGGCTTTGCTTTTGCCAGCAGTGCTCCCACTATAACGTTATGGCAGCAGCTCCATGTAACCTGCACTCAGTAGAGGGGTCAGCTCTCACAGTTAACCAAACTGTCCCTGATTTATGAATTATAGTTTAACTGCTCCTGTAGTGGCACCACTAGTGAAATTCTACTTCTTGACATGACACAGGTAGGCTGACTTTCATGGAAAAAAAGCACATGACGAGCACATGACAGAAACTGTACTCCAGATGTTAAAGCTAAGCAGCAGCCTCAGAAAATAAACCTCCTTCATGTGTCTTGTGTGTATCCAAAAATATTCCATGACCAAGCATGTTATCATGCATACTTGAGCAGGCAGAATACTCCCCCAGCATTCCACAGTCCTCTTGAATCACAGTTCCATTGCTAAGATGGTATCACAAGTATAGCTGGGTGTGTGTGTGAATTTCTTCAAAGGCCTTCAACATGCAAAACTCAAAGCCTAACATTTTTGCAAAAGAAGTAAGACATTTGAGACCCAGCTTCTTGATAAGAGAAACATTCATCTGCATGAAAAATTCTGGATCTTATTGCAGAGGCACTCATCCTCTGAAGGATATATACACCTCTTAGGCTAATCCCAGCGCTGAATGGGATAAAACCAGGTTCCAGAATTAGGGACAGAGTTCAGCACATCTTAGAAGAACAGGAGCACAGGACTGGAGTGTTTCTGCCAATGTCTGCAGAATACCAGGAATTCCAGAGACTCCTACCCCAGAGCTCTCCAGGATCAGCTGCTCTACAGCAGCACACACCTGACCCTGGCACCGTGAGCCAAGTAGCTTCCCCTGGGTGTCCATATGTAAACGACCATGTGATGAGCATTATCAGTTGTACTATGACATTTCTTGATGAAAATCAAATACACAGCATGCAAAGTACAGAGATGAAAGACCAAATCCGATTGTGAATTGTGCTGGACCAGTTCTCTTGTCAATCTAAATTTTGATCAGTTCGAGTACAGGAAGATCACTGTTCCCCAGGACACTGCAATGGACTACCCAAAGAACATTTTTAAGGAAAACTTGGTCAAATATGTCAATCTCAATTAACTAGATATTTTCATAATGGTCCATACTATTAATTGGAAATTTTAATAAACCTTTGCCTCTATTTAAATATTCCTGTCAATTTGCTGATTGGAACACATCCTAACTAACGGAAAAGAACATGACAGAGGACACTACTTTCCCTGTCCTCCCTCAATTTAATTAAACTACATCTAATTAATTAATTGCATGTTACATTCCCATGCAAAAAGTGCAAAGCTTAATTGCCATCATTATATTACATATCAGTGGATGCATCAGTGCATGCTTTGCTGCTGCTCAAATATATCCCTGCTTAGGCCTGGAGGGCAATACACTTAGATGAAATGAAAGGGTATTTTACTTGTCAGTACTTTTTCTGTTTGGATGTTTTCAGGCAAAGAAAAAACCCAAAATCCAGCAATGATGCCAAATTATGTCCGGAGGTATTGGAGATAACAGTTTCATTAATGTAAAACACGAAACACTCTTCAGTACATTGAAGAATCCTTAGCTTGAGATTTCTCTATCCTTAGAACATTTTACATTCACAGCAAGTTGCTAATTACTATTAATTCTTGCTAGTCATCAGGAAAGCAAGCACTACAATACACTTGGGTTTCTATTAGGATTACCTTCCAGGTACATTTTGAACAAAAGTATTGATATGAATTCTAGAGATATCTCTCTAGATATACCTCTGCTATTTCTAGAGAGAAAAAAAAATAGCATACATCCAAAACACTCTCTACTCAAAAATAAACTACTGAGCAGGATCCCATTTTCTCTGGGCCTGGAGAATTGAAGGATGCTTCCCTGCAGAAGAAAAACATGCAGGCTAACATTTGGGAAATGAAGGCAGGCAAAAATTCTTTAAAGTTTGTGGCAAATCATGAAATCATTCTGACAGTTTAGGCTTCTTGGAGAGAATGATAGCACTTGGGTGATGCAAATGCAAGCATTTAAGCTGCTATATAAAGGTTTAATTTGCTTAAGGGAAGCTGGATGAACTATGATGAGAAAACACCATATTTCCTGCCTGCCATTCCCACTGCTTGTGCAACACCTGACTGTCAGGGGTGGCCTTTACAGACTGGCTATTGCCTACAACCAAACTGGAACAGAGGCTCAGCTGGCAGCATTAGTGTCTTTCTGCTTACTTCGACCATTTCAGCTGTATGGGCTGCTAACAAGAGGGATTGCTTTTAGATTACAAGGAAAATGCATCTGAATCTTAAGGCATCATGAAAATCTCAAACGTCATGATTATGGGAGGTTTTTTTTTTAAAAGATACATAAAAATATTTGTGAATATATGAAGCTTTGTGAGCCTGAAAACTATTTGCAAGCCTCTGAAATCATCCAGTTCTACAAAGTGCACTAATCCTGTTTCAGTTGCTAGCTCCAATATCATCAAAACAGGAAAGTGGAAAACCACTTGATTTCACACTTGGGCAAACTAGCATGGATTCTGCTAAAATAACTGATCTAAACAAGAAGGAATTTTCCAGTTTGTTGCCCAGGTTACAAAGCTGCAGTCTTCTGTGCTAAAACATAGAAAAATCCAATTCCTGTGTATTTCTCCTGGATACCAAGTAGGCAGCCTGTTGTTGTTAGGATATAACCATCAGTAAGCATTAATATTTAGGTTTCTTCAGACCTGGGTATAAACTTTTTTCCAGTGGAAGATATATACATATATATATCTTCCTGAACTACAGAAGAGTGCTATGAGAGTCAGTTAAGAATGAAATAGCATCTTCTCAATTAACATAATCTCAAACCTACTAAAATTTCACTGTTACAGCTCTAGAAGGAGAAGGTGAAGTTGGCATATTTATTCAATACATTCTGCTCAGTTTATACAGTAATTGTGCTCGGAAGGGGCATTAGACAGCACATAGACATGGAAATGCCATACAACGGCTTTAAACTTTAAATGTCAGCTAAGGGTTCTGGTTATTACTTGTTTACGGTGATGTTAACTGTACAGACACTCAACTGACTTTGCTTTGATCTCTGCTATAACTCCAAAGTACAGCAACAGGGGAATTAAGTGTGCCACAAAGCTCATGAGCTTTTGTTTTGTGCTAACAAAAGCTAAGCTGACAAATCTTAAACTGCGGCTGTAGTTGAAAATAAAGCTGCACCTTGGATCATGATGAATTGCAAAGGCTGAGCTGGAGCCTTCATGAGACCAATTCCTCCAATCCAGCTCTTGCTTAGTGTGCTGGAGGGAAAGGATGCAGAGTCTCACCTGCATATCCATGCAGCAGTGAAGCAGGATCAACTCACCACACTCTGTATCGGACACACACAAACGAATCACCAGGGCATCATAGGCACACCGTGACTTGCTGGGGGCTGGCTGGTTGCAGACACACAAAGCTGGCAATATGACCTGGATGGCAGGTATGGGAAGTCCTTTTCTGCACATGTGTATTCTGCTTGACTATCCATAAAACACCTAATTGTTTGGCTTTGTTGGTCACCTTTATTTCTTTATTTGTTTCTATCACCTTTACTTTTCTCTTGGGCATATCTAAGTCAACACCACTTGGACACTGGAATTGTCCTTTTGTTGTTGTTGTTCTTGCCTGGCTGAGGTGTTTTTTGTGTCATCACTGTTACAGTACTCCTCAATTACTTCTAGGTGACTCACACAAATGCCATTACTTGTGTGAAGCAATAACTAATAGGTGGTTGGTGTCAGCCCTTTCTTTTTCCTAACATACTACTGGTGTCACAAAAAGAGAGGAAAGAAACCTTCAGAAACCTAGTTGCTGTGCTGGGGAGAAGTTATGAATCCACAACCAAGTCACAGACACCAAAATGGCCTGGTGTATTCAGGGGCCCACCTGCCCTGAGCTGTGGCTTTGCTCCCCTCTCCCAAGCAGGTAATGGTGCTGCCTCAGAGGGCTCTCCGCATCAGTGTGCTCAGTGCTGTGCAACACTGGGAAGTTACAGCATGGGGCACTCACAGAGCAAATTTCAGTGTGAAACACACAACAGGGCATACCGAAGCCATGAAACAAGCACTGGTATCAGCGTAAGGCTTAGCTCTAGGAAATAACTATATGTCACAAAATATTAACAACCTCTTCATATGAATTTCAGCCTCTCAGAGCTCAGCAACTCACTGCCAATTTCCTCACATGCTGACAAGGACACTTGCCTTCCAGGAAGTCATTTGGGATCAAACTAGATCCCTTCCCCAGGTCTCATTGGCATAATTTTAAAACAAGTTCCTTGAAAAACAGTTCTGGTCTGCTCTACCAACAGATAGGAAATAAATACATTTTCAGCAGACTGCATTCCAGAGAGGTGCTAGGCTGGGGTCCCCTTCATGTAACGGTGCTCAGTAAGACATCAGCTCCTAGGCACATTATCATGTGGGTTTGCTGTGGCTTAGGAAAGGCACATACCAACATTTCCATTTTAATAAAGAGATCAGTTACTAAAAATGCCATCAGGGGAAGGTAGTTCCAGTAATGGAGAATTAACAAGTTTCTGTAATTAACCAATTATCTTAGATATAATTCATTAGAAGCTGCACATTCTCATTTCATTGACTTCTCCTCCTAGCCTCTGCTTTCCAGCTAATTGTAATTGCAGAAAAAGGTGGGAGAGGTAAGACCCAGTAAGACACATCTACTGCAACTGCTGCAGTCTCAAGCACACTCCAGAGCTGACCCACATTGCACAGCCAAGGAAAGCTGGAGGCACTCATGTGCTAGCAGGTTTGCCCAGAGCCAGCTGCCATTACACAGAAGATGGGTAATTTTAAGAAGTAGTCTGAACATAATATTAAACTAGTGATGAACTGGCTCAGATCAAGGCAAGGCCTGGCAGAATAAATGTCTGTGCAGAGTAAGCCTTGTGTATCAAAATATTCAGGATACAGTATTTGGAGGTTTCTTAGAAAGTTTCTCCAAGACCCTGCTCTACCAACAGAGCATGTGCTCAATACACAGCAGAAATCAGCAAAAGCAAAGGGCAGTTACAGAAACCCTTCAGTCACACCTTTTTATTTCCCTGTTGCTGGGTTTTAGCTCAAATATTAAAGCCTGACGTATTCAAGGAGTGTAAGAATAGCAGCTCTTCAGTTCTGCCTGAAAACCACTTACAGAGTGCTAAATTCCCTTTCACAATAATTTTTTTTCTAAGATATCAGTTCAGCTCTCTGCCTCCTTTCCTACTGAGGATTAAAGAAGGGAAAAAACTCATAAGCTGGTTTTGCTTCAGTTTCTGCTTATAAATCAAGCCATAAAACCTGTTTTAACATCTACGTGATCAGCAGAAAACATTCACTAGTTGTTTTAGGAACTGGCACTGCAACTGGAGCTTCTTACAGTATTGGATTATTTCTTGAGAAGCAAAGGTCTCCACTTCACAGCTATAAAGAAATGGAACTAAGTCCTGAGACCTGCACTTTTGTAGTATGTCTGCAGGTATTTTTTTCCAATTCTGGATTATATGGTTTGTACAGTACATTGCTTAAATGAGGTTTAAATTGCACAGCATAATAAAATTTAGCAAATTATTAAGTGTCACACAACCTTTGCAATAAGCAAATAGCAGCAAAAGAAAGCAAATGGGCAAATTGTTTTGGTAGAAATTGATCTTTTGTAAATACCACACAGGAGACAACTATTACTACTATTATAGAACCTTCACCTACAGTTTTGGAATATTTGACAAAGAAAATTCTAGTAAGAAAAAAATGAAAGAAAGCAAAATAACGTTTCCCAAAGCCCTGAAGGAAAGCTAGGGACAGAGGTTAGGTTTCCTGAGTTTTTGAAGCAGCTTAGTTTGGTACTCTATCTTCTTTCTGAACTCCTAAGTTCAAATTATTCAGGCTCAGGTTCATAAACACCTTTGCCTTCATTTTTTCTTTCCTAATTACAATACTGTTTAATACTGTTTTCAATGACTTATTTACTAAAGTCTATTTTCCTTTTGTTCAAAATCACTGATTTGAAAATTCACTTGCTCATTGCTGAGTAGTCTTACCCTTTAGTCAGCCTCAGAACACAAGGCAGAAGAATACACAAAGGGAGGAAAAAAACAAGACAAAAGAAAGAAGGAAACAGTGAAAACTGAGTGATAAATCAAGACTAACAAGAAGAGACTCATCAGACAAAAGCCAGTTTATCAATGCCACATGTGCCAGCCAAACCTATGTTGCTTATTGCCTAATCCTACCTAGAGATGCCTGCCTTTGTTTCAAGAAATGTGTCAATTGACTGAACCAGCCTTGAGGAAAAATGCATTTCAAAGACAGAGAAAAAGTTAAAAATAGCCTTAATAAGCAGCTCAAGACAGAGGATGGATCTAAAGCATTTATCTAAATGCAAATACTTCCACAGATAGAGGAGTATAGCCTAACACCAGGTACTTTTTGTCTAAATCTACAGTACCCATCAGAAGCAATTCTGTTCCCCCTGCAAGTGACACCAGGCACACACAAAAACAGAGCACAGGCCAGCAGCAGGTTCTCCCAGCAGCATTTCATTTCAAGGAGTAATTTTCATAAGCCCATTTGAAATTCTGCTGAACCATGATCACACTTGGACTCAACACTGAGCAAGTCACAGCAGACTGCAGCTCATTAAACCTTACAGACAGTTCTTGAGACCCTTTGCTTTTACCCAAGCAAACATCCACAAAGCCATTCTGACTTACTTTCCAGAAATTAACTGAGAACATCACAGAGCTGGTACAATCTGGGCCAGGAGATTACTAAAAAACCTGGAAGACAACTTTATGGAACAGGTCCTAAGGGAGCCGACTGGGAAAAATGCTCTCCTTGTCAACAGAGCGGATCTTGGGAGCAGAGTGGAGACGGGCTGACTTGGCCATGGCAAGCACAGAGCCATCAAGTTTAAAATCTCTGGTGACAGGAGGAAAAGTGCCAGAAAAACCTCAGCTCTGGACATGAGGAGAGCAAACCTCAGGCTGCTCAGGGAATTAGTAAATAAGGTAACTGTGGAAAATGCTTGAAATGCATAATTTCTCACTGCTCAGGAGAAAGCAATAATTTTAAAAGTGACACAGGGAAAGGCAATCTGTAACAAAAAGGATGCATTTGCATTTTCTGGTCTACCCAGAAAACCATTCATGGGCAGGCATTTTGTAAGCATTTTTCACAAATTATGTCCAGCATAAATACAAATGGACAATTAATTAACATGTGCTTGGAAAGTAACGCTTCTTTTGTGCAGAGAATTTTTTAAAGTTCTATGTAGACAGAGAATAAAACAGCTGTAGCTGAAAAGCTCAGTACAGCAGATTTAATAACCTTCACTCAGACACATTATAAACCTATTAAATGTCTGCCATTCAGATAATTATTGGAGGTTTGCTATATATTTTACTGTTTTCAGTCCAAGACATGAGGAATAGGAGAGGGAGGAAAAACACCAAAAGAGGAGGGTAAGTTAATGGATCCAGCCAAGGAGCTCTTCTCAGTAATTATGCCTGATTGGAAATTTGTCTGCTTCAAAGAACAGAAACCTGAAACTTTATTAGTAATGAGAGATCTCAAGTTTCTAATTAACTGAAAACAAAAGTACCATGCATTTCACATTGTACCTTCCTGTCACACACAGTCATTGTTTTCAAATTACTCTCTGAAGGACTAATTTGTGCATGACATGACAGAGAGAAGGACAGGGAATCCTAAAAATAAAATAATCCCAGTGATTCAGGTAACACAGTTTTGCTTGTCTAGAAATCCTCTAGATCCTCTACCTACCCTAAACCTGCCCAGATTCCAGTGCAGATCGCAGACTTTTTATGCATACCTTCATGTGAGAGGGTATAAACCCAGGTTCACTGTGAGGCAAACCAGGAAAAATATTTGAATTTAGGCTTTTTTTTCCCCATGAGTAGTAAGCTGGAGTGGAAGGCTGAATGGCTGAGGGCTGACTCCTGTGCAGGGTATTTTCAACAGCATATTAACACCCTTTCCCCTTGTACCTCTGGGAGGCCACAAACGCCACCTTCTTTAAGAAAAGAATTGCTTCTTACTACCTCTGCACACTGGGAATAAATGTTGGCAGTTTCCAATGAAGGCAGAAGGCCCAGAAGTTAGAGACCTGCTGCAGACACCATCACATGAGAGCCTCTGCCCACAGAAGTCCAACTCTGAGGGGATCATAACACACACCTACACTTCAGCTTATGTCTGACTTTAGAAGTTTTACAGCAGTAAACATAACTCTTACATGTTGTTGAAGATGGCACTGGTAAGTTTTGCAAAGAACCTCACTACCCAGCAAAGTCTGAACCAGGATATTTCTGTGCTTGATCTCTTTGCTGATATTATCAGCAAGAACATGGACTACATCCAGTTGTGAAAGCAGGGAAGAGCACTCCCAGCCAATGATAACTTGAGTAAGACTGTCTTATTTCACAGATGGTAAATCCAAGTTATTATCTGCTAATGAGAGAGCCAGCATTTAATCTATCATGAATAAGGACAATTGAAACTGGGATGTCTATCTCTACTACATGTCCAGTGGAAACTAATCACATGCAGAGAGGGCAAATCTCATTCCCCATGATAGGCAGCACACAGAATAACAGAAGTTTGTAAACTTCCTTTGCCCCCTGCTAGAACAATCATGAAGTCAATCCTTACACTGCTTATTTCATCAGTCTATATCAGAAAAGCCTGATTTATTCCAAGAAAAATATGACATTTGCTTTAAGTTCTCTTTCTTCCATAAAATACTTGATTTTGCAATTTCATATCCTCATTCCTTTAGTGTATGATTGAGACATTTTTTTCTTACAGAATATCAGAGACCAGCTGATGTTAGCAAGGTGATGGAAAGCACTGTTCAGAGCTGGGTTAACTACAGCAGGGTGGTTTAGAGTCAGGCTTGGGCTATTTCCAACACAGACTCCACAATCCATCAAATCAGCCTGTTCCAGTGTTGGATCTAAAATGTGCTCAAATCAACAAGCAACCTTCTGCTGACTTCAACACCTCGTGTACTCCTTGTGGAGTTACCCTGTACAATGACACTCGTTATTTAGGCTCATAAACACTCTGGAAAGATCATGGAGTTTTTTTGAAATCAAGTGGTTCTGCCTTCTACTTCACAAAACTGTTTGATGCAGTGGTATGGGAAGTGCACATAAATCATTCTAAACAAATTGGAGTCAAACAGCTTGATGTCTTCATATTTATCAATTTTCCATGTCTCATTTGAAAACAAAAAACAATGTAAGTCTCTCAAACACACTCTTATAACTCACAACTTCAAAGAACTTGTTCACTGTTTTATACTGAATTTATCTATATATGCATTGGTTTAAGGACTTTTAATAATATTAAATAAAAAGGCCTTGGCTTAGACGAGATTAAGTGTTACTGTAGTAATTCAGTAAGGCAGTGAAACTTTAAAAAATAGCAGAAAAGCTACACAGTTTATATAATCATGTAATGACAACAGTTTTCTGCAAATTGGCATGGTGCTCTTTCAGCTAACTAAAAAAACCCTTCACCAACTTTTCATTATCTACAACAAAAACCAAGAGCAGAATTTTGGGGCTGGGAAGAGACCCCTTTACTGAAAGGGGCAGCAGAAATAATGAAAAAAAGTCAGAGAAAATTAGTACTTCAAAGCAACAAATTTTGCCAAAGCACCAAGATTTTCTCACCTCCCCCAGCATCACATTTAGATTCCTAAGTCTTGTATACAAGTTGTTTTTGCTGCCCCACCTTCCCCACCCCCAGTGAGTCATAGCTCACACTGGTCCATGCATTTGTAGCATAAAGTAAAACTAAAATTTTTGGCTAAATCCAAGCAGTTTGGATGGTGGAAGTGAACTGTAAGGGCAAAAGTGGCTTTGTGTCC
Organism: Vidua macroura; assembly: GCF_024509145.1. Taxonomy (NCBI): domain Eukaryota; kingdom Metazoa; phylum Chordata; class Aves; order Passeriformes; family Viduidae; genus Vidua; species Vidua macroura. Next base: position 1,044,491 of record NC_071585.1, on the reverse strand, counting down.
TTTTGCTTCTGTTGAGAGACTGAGGAGACAAGCACAGGCTCCTGGTAGCCCCTGATTCTGCCTGATGAGCCCATCACTCTAAGGGAATCTGCTCCAAGTTTCTGGTGATACAACATATTAATTCTATTCTTTACCCCTTAAAAGGGAATAACTTCTACTGCCTTACAAAAAGGAACTATTATGGGACAAAACATACACTTAAAATGTTCAAATGTGAAAATATCTGTTCTGCAAGGCAGTACCTCCCTCCCTAGGCTCAGGACATTCAGTCACGGGGACAGCAGAAGCAGCATGGCCAGGACAGCCCTTGCATTCCTCAGGCTCTGCTCTGCAAGGCAGGGTGACTCTTGAAGAAAGGACTTGTTCAGACCTTTCCCCCATCCTCCCACCTCTCAAATCCATTCTCTTCCTCCCAACTCCTATTTTACAGCGGATTTTAGATGAAAATTTTGGTACTTTTATCATCCCAGCAGTGTTAATAGACATTATAGCCATGACAACTACAGCAAAACCCAAGTGTAGAAATGAGGTCTGGGGGAGGGGTGAATGAAGAAACACTCACAAGGTTTGACATTCTGTTTGTACAGTTCCTTATTCTTCACTTGGAATCCTCTGAATGCTCAACAATGCACAGCACAGTTTTCCCCCTAATTAAAAACCAAGTGAAAATGGTACTTACCAGACAAATTATGGTTTAATTTAAAGAAAGCATTTCATAACTAAGTCATAGCCATAGAAGCAATTGCACAAACCTTCAGAGATCCCTGAAAGCTATGGTCAGTCTTGTGCAAAGAAGGCTCAGTTTTGGAGTCCTTCAGCTAATTTTATTAGTCAGCTTGAACTTTCTTACACAAGACAATCTGTTCCACTCAGGGAGGACTGCAACAAATAAGTCAACATTAAGCTCACCTGTCCAGTCTGGATAGATCACTTATCTTTTTTTTCTTACCACATCTCATAAACAGCTAGTAAATACACAATACTTTGAAGAGTTTTTTTTCTTTTTTGAGAAAAGTTTTCTGCCTCAGCATGTTCACGCTAATTATTCTGTAACACTCAGGGCTCAGGAAAAACACTCTCACAGTAGCATGATTAAAAGTCAACACAATAATAGTGCGCTGCAAAGCTGTAGCACTAATTAGATTTCTTAATAGGATCAGGTTGAAAAGGTTTAGTTTGGATTTTGCTGAAGGAAAAATAAATGAGAGACAAAATGAGAAAAGAAAGACTGATCCGGATATGTAGATATTAGATACAGGTTTTGCTCCCAGTTTGCCTACTCACCTCACAAGCAACATCAGACAAGTCACTTTTGTCCTCAAGCAGCTCAAACATCAATCCTGACAATCACTTATTCATGCAAAAAAATTCATTTCTCTTGAAGTGATCTTCACACTGTACAGAACTATTGCTAAAACTTTCACTAAATGAGAATAGACTTCAGTTTGCTGTAAGAAAGGCACAAAACCCCAAATGAGACAAGATGCTATAATTGCCAGTAGGTGTGAAGACGTGAGTATAATTAAAAGCTTTAATCTACTAAGTATTGTTATATGGTCCCAGCAGCTATAATGAAACACTGGAGCCACAGTTTGAGTGATCTCTTTTCTGACCCTTTATGTCATCAAGCTGATCTACACTTGTGTTTTTACAGGTAAAATTCCATAGTTCCGGCTTCAAATTGATGGAAACTTGCAGTTTCTCTGTGCAGATCTCAGCTGTCAGTTGCACATCTTGGACTTAGTTGCTTCTTTATTTTTAGATACTTCAGTTCTTTATTACCTACATGATCCTTCTGCAGTTCTTTGTTATCTGTGTCATAAAGGAAAAACAAAACATTGGTCTGAGGACACGGGTATTGCACTTTTGCCATCAATGCATTGCTGTGAGCAACCTTCCTAGGTAGGCTAACCACATATTAAAGATTTGCTGAATCACAATATACTAGAAATGAACAGGCTTATTTGAACAGAAACCATGCTTTATTTCATGCATAATTGTATTATTGATTTTCCTGAGGTCTGTGATTAATTTGAATGCTGAATTATTTGGTGGCACTGAAATGAGAAATCAGGTTGTTTGCTACTTCTGACAACAGATGAATTGGGATTTTGGAATGCTTCCGTCCATTGCTACAGCAAAATAAGCTTTGTTTTTCCTTCTAATCAAGGTTGTATAAAATGTACATTAAATAAAGTTGCATCTTTTGAGGGAACTGCTAAGAAAAAACATAAGTAAAAGCTCTAGAGATTAAAAGTCTTTAATATATCCTCAGAGCAGGCACAAAGAGCACATCTGTGTTGCATTTCCAGCCAGAGCTGCTACCTGCACTATCCCTGCACTTAACGTTTCCCTTGTGAGACTTCTATACCTGCAGTCACTAAGTAATCTGGTACATTATATGTAGAAAAGGTTTTGATACTTTCATTCAGATGAAGACATTTAATAAAAAAACCATGCTTACCAAATCATTAAAGCAAATACAGGACAGATTGTAAGACAGCTGTCAGGTCACTGAAATCAATCCCCCAACTCTGCACCGAACATTGATGGGATTTGGGCATTTTCCTTCCCCTCTTCCTTCACTGAAAACTGTGTTTTTCTTCACAACTTTTCTGATACTACATTGCTGTGATGCAGGGTCTTTTGGTTCATCACTGTAGGAACAGAAACCAGCAGTTCCCATGGCATGACCATCAACTGACATCCAGCAACAGCAAACCAGGCCCTGTTTCACATTCATCACTGCCCTCAGGAACAGCAGTGTAGACGGTGATCAAGAAACTGGTGTTGCAGAGGGAAGCATTTCTGCCAGGTGAAGACCACAAGCATGGGCTTTGTGCTCCCATCCTGGCCAATATGTAATGAGCATTGATGCATGCAATGCATTTCCCAGCTCAACTAAAAACCACACTGGAAAATTATAGGTGCTACTTTCCCACAACCAAAGTATGTTCGAAGAGATGCTCCATATTACAAAAGTAAAAATTTGGAAGTTTGGAATTGATGAGGCTGGTGGGAACCTGCCGTGTTGACTTAACTGCAGCAAGCAGCTCAGCCCCATGAAGCTGATCCCTTGCTCCCCCTCAGTGGGACAGGGGAGAGAATTGGAAGCATGAAAGTGAAAAAAATCATTAATTGAGATAAAAATTTAATAACCCTGGTCAGGGTTTGTCATGGTTTGACCCTGGCACAATTCCAGCGCCCCCATGAAAACGCACCTTCCCCAAATAAATGCTGTGAGATGCGATCAGGAACAGAGCAGAGCAGGCCCAATCTTAATAACAAAGGGATAAATTTTATTAAGCTACTACTACTAAAAGACACACAGAATTCAGAATGAAAACCCTCCAAAACACTCCTCCTCCCCCTACCAATTTCCACCAAAACACAGTGAGACACCACCTGGGATTCCTGATCAAGTTGCCACACTTCAGATAATCAATTCTCAGTCCATCAAGGGAGAGAGGAGTCTCTCTTGCACCACAGACCCCCCAGGAAACATAGTTGCCACCTCTTATGTTTCCATGTCACACATGGCACCGCCCGGAGAAAATCTGCCAGTGTGACACTCTCCTTTCCATGTCATAATGCTCTCACCACCGTGCATGGACAGACTGCCCATAGGGCTCCTTTAAGGATGCTTTGCCAAGGACCAAAAGAAACAATAGTTCAGTTTCTCATTTTGGGACCACAGTCCCCCCCATTTTCTTCCTCCCCTGGGGCCGAGGGTCTCAAGAACAGAGACCATCTTCTTCCTTATGACAGAGGGCATCACCACACCCCCCTCAATTCTTCTCTGTTCACTCCACTCCTGTGTTGGTAGTTGCTGAAGTAGGTCTCTTGGCTCACCATTGCATCCCCCTAAAAAATGCAGTCTCTGTTGCAGGAGAAATTGGTTCATTCTATGGCTAACAAGAAAAGTCCAGCCAAAAGCCACTCCATCATCTCCTCCCACCTAAAATTTCTTCTTCTTACATCTCAGGTCCCAGATTGTCTCTCTTCTCTTTAAAATCAAGGAGGAGTAATATTTCACAAAGCTTTCATTTTCAGGAAAGGGTTAAAAGTCTCCGATTCCCCGGACAGCTGAAATCTCTGCCCAGAACTCCAACTCCCACACTGGGCACCTTCCCCCTCCTTCTCCTTCTCCTCTGCCGGCAAATTCCAGGTGCCATCAGGCTCTCTGTCTCTTTCCCTCTGGGGGGGGAGGGGAACAAAGGCATCTCCATTTCTCTGCACCCTTCTATCCGCAGGGGGCCCGCCTGGTTCCAGTCCTTCAGCCCCTGACCTACCGCCCTCAGGCCACATGGCTTCCCCTCCCGCACCCAGCCTGTGGCTGGGCAGGGGAGAGTCTGCACTGCACTCTGACCAGAACCAAAGAGAGAGTCCCCCTCAGAGTTCTTGCTTTTAACCCCCTGTGTTCTCAGAGGTGTGTCCATACTTTCAGTGGTCACTCCAGGTGCCAATATCCAAACCTGACCACTGATTGGTTTGACCCCAACTTCCTGAAAAAAATTCACTTCCGTGTCAAACCATGACAGGGGTGAATAGTGCTTCCACTTACATCACTTGTCTTGGGGTTAATTTCTTTTTGTTGATTTCTTTTTTTGTTATAGTTTATATTTCTGAAGGATTTCTGACAACACATATGGACCACAGTATACTCAGAAGAGTTCTAATGTATGTTTGTGAAAGCTGAATTATTTTCATTTTCTGTTATACTTAAATGACACTGGGCTTGTGAAAGCTATTAGACTTGACAACTTACATTTTCTGACTTTCACTCATGATAGACAGTTGAACTTTATCCGTCTCTCTCAGTGCTTCAAGAGAACCATTTTTGGTTATACTCACATATAATTTACCAGAATTTCAATTAATTTCCTCATATAACTTATTTCACACACTTCCTAAAACAAATGCTTTTCAGGCTCATGCAAACACACATAGTCAGTAGTCTATCTACCTGCAGTTTCTGTGTCATATGCACCTTGGCTAGAAAAAGGATGTTCTATTCATCTCTGGACAATAAGGAGCACTTGTCACCCTGTGAAGAACCAAGGAATGAGTTTGCTCGGTGATGACTCTGCTGCAGAGTTTGCAATGCCATCTGCAGAAAAGCTTTTCTCAGATCAGACCAACCATCTAGGAGCCAAAACCTTGTATCACTCTGGAAAGGCATTTGGCCTAGAATATTCAAGGGTTATTACATCTGCAGCAAGGAAAACTCAAGAATAGAATATTTTCCCCATGACAGTTGGAGGGGAGGGTTCAGATGTCAATTGTCATTAAAATATCTTTAAAAGCTGTGTTTAGCACAACCATCTGAAATTCAAAAAATAAGACTTCTCTGCAGGAATAAATATTGTAATATATTTTAAAATGGAAGTTTGGGTGGATTTTTTTTTTGTAGCTTCTCATCAAAATCTTCATTCTCTAATACATTCCACAGTTCATTCATGCTGAGAAGTGCTTCTTATCTTCTAAACACCCAGACTATTGGGCTGAACAAAATGCATACAATTTGCTTTTAACTGATTCAGCATATTGCCAGAAAGATTTCCCTGATTGCTGAGAAGTAGCCATTTAAGTTGGAAAATAAAGTATTTCAGCCATTTAAGCTGAAAAGTAAAAGTAAAAATCCAAGTCATTCCACCTTCACTATTATTTTAATCAAAATTAATCAGTTCAATTTGAACATTGTGTTAATGAAGGCTCTCTTTTCTGTCTTTCAACTGCATTACCATGGCAGCTATGGTTTAACCTGATAGGAAATGTAATAAAGACAAGGTTTGGAGAATTTAGAGAAGAGGGACCATGAAGGATTTTGAGCAGAGACAGAAACAGAGCAAGGACAAAGACTTGTTCTATTCTCCTCCAAATCCTCAGTCTTATATAATATGTAGCTAATTTTATAAATGCAAAGAATTCTAAAGATTAAGAAAATATTAAAGAAAATATTTTTACCACACAATTTTTTCCTAAGCAAATTATTGTTTACTTTCACAAAAGACAACCATGCAGCTAAGTTTATGCCTCTGTTCATACTGCTTTGCTCCCCTGCCTTTTCTCCTCCTATATTCTTTAGGAGCAGAACAAGCTGACCTCCCATAGTACACTCAGAGCAGGATGCTAATATTTAGTCTGAAGTGATGTCTACTGCCCACCAGAATTTTGCCTGAAGTCAAAACCAAGCAATGCATTTAGTTCAGCTCCAGAGCACTCCTGCTCTCTGCAAGCCTGATCCACCTGTGCAGCCACACAAACTCCTTGGCAAGCAACTCAAAATTTTGCTAGAATAAAACAATTAGAAAGTCTAATTACTACTAAATAAGCAATAAAAAAAAAGCAATTTACAAAAAACTGTTTCAGAAGCACTCAATATATTTCAAAACCAAAAAGGTTTTTAAAGCCACACATAAAAATCGTTAGCCTGAAGATATGTGGAGAAAGAAACTACTAAATAAATAGTCTTACTTGAAATGAAATGAGACAAACATACCTGAAACAGCTCTACTGAACCTGAGCACTCCTCCATGCTATTCAAGGGTTCTGACCTGGTATCCAGCCCCTCGTGCAACTGTGCTTGCTCAGGTGCTCACCCAGCAGCAAATGCCTCTCCTCACAAGGGGCTATGCTTCATGCAAATGCATTTTTTTCGAAGCAGAAGTGCTGCATAGTGAATGAATCCCAAAAGTAAGACTAACAGTACGTTAGCAAATGTTTAGCAAATATTTACTAGCATTCAACAAAGGGATACATATATCCCCAGATCACACATCACATTGAGACGTGCTGCAACTCAGGTGTTCGTTAACCTCGAATATATGTACTAGATTCAATGGAACCAGCTGCAAATGAACTCTGAACAGGTGGGCTGAGCTATGGGAATTATTTCTCATTGAGTTATTGCTCATTGGCAAACTGGCCTCCACCTCTGCACGGCTCTGCTGGCGGCAGATGAAGCTGGAGGTGAGCGGAGGTGGGGCCGATGAGGGAGCTCAGTGCAGGAGCTGTCCCTGCCCGGGCAGTGCTGTCCCTGCCCGGGCAGTGCTGTCGGTCCCGCCCGGCTCCCTGCAGGAGTTACTGGCTACCCTCCCAGCCCTGCCCCGCCGCGCCCCGATCCACCCCGCTCCCCCCGGCAGCGCTGCCGCCCCTCGGGCCGGGCTCAGCTTGGCCGGGCTTGGCTGGGCTTGTGCCACAGTCCTGAGAAAAGCTCTGCCTCTGAATCCAAGGCTTTCCACAGCACACACAGAATAGAAAAACGTTACATGAGTAAGGAACTGCTGACCCTTATCCCAAACACAGTTTTCTCTTTAAATTCCCCTGCTATGCATGAATTGTGACAAAATGTTGACAGGCTGGGAAACCAAGGCCTACATGAGCAGTTTTCACATTAACCAGATCTTCAGAAACCATCAAAAACCTAAAAGGAGCTGGCACTGTCTGGTGTTGAAAGCTGGAGTTGATTTTTTCAGTTTTGTTTATTGGCTTTGAGGAGGACTTCTTTTCCCTAATTAGGTAGTAGGTCAAACCTGGTTGTTTTAATGAAATAACTTGTCTTTAAGAGGTACCAAAATCCACAAAATTTCTGAAAAGTCCAGGACTTCAGAAAATCAGGTTATTCCTTTTCAGGTCTAGCTATTAAGATGGATCATTTTTTAAAATAATTTTGTTTGAATTTTGTTATCAGCTATTTTAGGAGTGACATTTCATAGTCTGTGCTGACAGTTGATCAGCCCAAATCAGTGTTAAACCTATCACTTTCACCAACAGTACATTCACTCCAAACAGGAGAGTGAGTCTCTTTTGTATTTATTCACCGAGCATAGCTCTTTTAAGGTGATGTTTTGACTTGTGATACAGCAGATGTGCTAGAGATTAACTGAAAACTCCTTTAAAACAATCAATATTCTGTGTGATTGTATCAATGATCAAAGACTCAGAGAAATTCTACTTATTTATTAATAAACCAGGCTTTAAACCACAAATATGGAGCAACCAAAAATAGGGAGCTGTCATTCATGAAACATAAATCAGCATTTTCCATTTCTTTTCACCCAGTTAATTGCAAACAGTAATGAAACATAAAGAAAAAACTCAAAGGCTGTTTTGGGGAAATATTCAATGCCAAAATGGCCTATTTACCAATTGATAGCAATTGTGTAAAGAACATTATCTAAACTTAAATTTTCTGAGCAGTTATTGTAACAGGGACAGCATGAAACTAGGGAGGACGAGAGAAGGAATTCAGGATACTTCTTTTATGGCAAGACCTGCAAGGGCAATAAAAAATCCTAGTCTCACCTATATTGATGCTGATATTTACAGTAGATTCTCCAAGCTGTGTGGTTTTTTTAATACGTATCACTCAGATACAAATATTTACTCTTAATGGACATTTTTCCTTGAAGGAATGATAAAATGTGTACTAAAGCAGAAGGCTCTACATTAATTGCCATTATCATTTCTACTCAATTACTGCCTACACAAGAACAGTCATGCAGTGAAGGCGAGAGAATCAGCACCACTGATGGTGAATTTCCTGGCTTTTATCACTATGTCAAAACACTATTGTTCTGTAATCACAGGCTTTCATGTAAAACGGCTCAAATGGCAGGAAAATCCCAATGCAAAGCATTTTTGAATATCAGTTTAGCAATGGCAAGGAGCAAGATTAAGCACTGCTTAAATTTAGTGAGCAGGTACTTAGAGGAAGTCCCACCCTGATCATGGGCCAGGCTCTCCACAGAATGGGCCCATCTGGAGGCTTTGGAAGATCTGCACTCTGTGCAGGCAGCAGGAGAATGGTGGGGAGGCCCTGTGGACCCGTCCTGTAAGGTGGACCCATCCTGTAACACGGGCCCTTCCCTCTAACAGGCATTCACTGCCATGAAGCCTTTCCTGGAGTTCCTCTTCAACATCTGGGGACCAGGAATCCTGCTGTTCATCAAGAACACACAAACCCAAGTTTAAACTGCTTTCCTGTGCCTCAGGTTTCTAAACTTAAGTTATCCTTGGAGCCCTCTTGCCAAAAGATATCTTCTGCTCTTTGGCCTTGTGAATATTATAATTGTCTCTATTACATGTTGTACCCAAGCAACAATTCTGAAAGAGACCTGGACCAGAGTACCTCTTGGGATAAGACACCTTCTCCTGGGAAAGGGTGTCCAAGACTGAGCACCAAGATGTTTCCTATTACCATCCGAGTAGCAGTTGCATCTGGACAGTTTTCCTTATCTCCTGTTAATAGGCCCATCAATGTCTTGCCTCATGACTCAGAGATAACACTCTCCAGGAGCCAGTTCTGTTTAACAGGTGATTAAGAACACACCTTGTGACTCAAAATAACATCAGCCCATTGTGAGATGCTCCACCCAGGGGGAGAAGCTAGGCATTCCCACCTGGATAAATCCAGGAATTTCTAGACAGAAAAGCAGCCTTTCCACAGGTTTCCAAGAAGACACAGCAACCACATCTGCCACTCCAAGAGGACTGCAGCCACTCCAATTTGGACTGCTACCAGCACACTGGCCAAAGCGGGTGTCGGGTTGTATTCTGACTTTGCCAGTGGTCTTCCTTTTGTATCATTGCGTGTATTTTTTGTCTTTTATTTTTTTTTTCCCTTTTCCCAATAATTTGTATTTCTGACTTGTATTTCTGACTTGGAGTCTCTCACTGGGTTTGCTTTCAAACCAGAACAAAGGGGAACCCACATTCAAATGTCACTTCAAAAAGAAGGAATTTTCCCCCCAAACCAGACTAATGTTCCAGCCTCCTGGACTAGGAGTTTCTTCCTCATGCTCCCCAAATTTAGCTCATAGTTTCCTCAGCACCTGCCAAGACTCAACGTTTAATTTCTGTGAACTACCTCAACTTCTAAAATGAGCTCAAATGAAATGTGTTGTGTATATGTCACTTAAATAATTTATTTTTGGCTAAAACTAGTTATTTAAAGGTGTCAAATTTATAAATGAGTTTGACCATTCTGCTGCATAAATAGTTTAATTTAAAAGATCCAACACCAATTCCACACTTTAAACCCTAGCACAATGCTTCCCTCTGGATCACAACTCATTCCTGAAACACATGAGACATAATAGACAGTGCAGGGGAGAAGACATCCTACTATGACAGCAGATAATTGTTATGAACAGTTTCCAGGTGTTCCCCAGAGACGCTGGCAGGGCTTTCCTAGTTCCCATGGCAACACTAAAAGAAAACTACTAACTCTAGCTAAGTACCGATATTGAAATGCTAATTAGCTAATTGCTCTGTTTGTTTTCTCTAAACTACCTGGCCTCCCACCCCTCCACGCTGCCATTCTGGGACTAACATGCAAATAAAAACCCCTTAGGATCATGGGAGTATTTTTAGGAGATAAAAATGAATATAAATCTAAAACTGAACACAATAGAGGAGTCTAGGCAAATGCCCTAGCTGAGGAAGAGGGAAACACATCCCCTGACTGGCTTTTAACCATCGCCATCACCTAAGAAAGAACAGACCTGATTAGGCTCTGAGAAGCAGGGAGATAGAGACAGAGAGCCCTGGTGCTGCCACCAAGGAAGGGGCGGGGACAGCTGTTGTTCTGGACTTCAGCAACAGACTCTGCACACCACGCCTCCTCATCCTCGGGCCACCGGTGTGCCACAAGGAAAGGAGAAAGGACAGCTGCTGCTCGGGACTCCAGTGACCGACTCTGCACGCTGCCTTCCTTTCGGCTGCCTGGGAAAGCTACGACCGCGGGGGCGAGCTCTGCGTCGAGCCCCCTGCCCAGCTGATCTTTTTAATAAAGAGCTGAACATTAATAAAGGCATTAGCCCTGTTCATTTCAATAATGACCCATCAATGCATTATTACAGCTCACAGTATTACAGTCCACAGCTAACCAAAGCTGTTCCCATTAAAGAGCAGAACCTCTCCAGCTGTGTGTGATCACACACTTCCAGGTACAGACAGTCCTGTACAGTGCTTGCAAAGCACTCAGGTAGGAAGCCAGATCAGTACTTTTAATGACATTAAGGGAGCGCACAGAGTGACCATACCTCTGTTGTGATAATAAGCAATGCAGGGACCCCAGGTAGATGCAAAAGAATGCTCTTTGTTGCCAAAAAACTGGTCTTTTCAAGCAGTTAGCTGGTTATCAGTTTACATAGTTTTATGGCACAACATGCACAAGTCAACTAATCACCATACACCACAATGTGGATATGCAGCAGTCTCTGCAGCACATCTCTCACGTCTCTCTACCCTTGCTCCAGCTGAGCTGCTCTCCCATAGTTTCCTTCTATTTAGCCTAAGTAACAGGCCAGAGCCATGTTACTAGGCCTTCCCTTTATAAAGCCTTACCTGTCGGTAACTATACCTCTGCTCATGTGCAACCTTTACTCCTCACAGGAGGCTCTGTTAACTACCTGCACAACTCTGTGCATGTCCTGTTTAGACTTGTTTCCTGCAGAAAGCACTCCCTGCAGAACTGCACTGAGACACAGGATCACTTCTAAGGAGCAGAGCTGTAGAGTAGCAGAGGTATTTATATGCCTCAGCAGCTCCTTCCCCTCAAGTCACTCACACATGTTTCTTTCTCTTGAAATGAAGCATGAAAGTGTGGGAAGCTATTCACAGCTTGATGACTGCATTTCCTACCAGCCAAAATACTAGGACTGTGTGAATATACAAATCTCATTTACAAATCAGGCTGTTAGAAAACTTGGATCCAAAAGGAGGTATCTGTGTGTTTTCTGTGCTACAAGTAGTCACAACAGGTTGCCTGAAATGGCTTGCTTCCTTAACTAGAGGGCAAGAGTAATTTATGAAAATTATTTATCAGACAGTTGTATCTAAAAAAAAGTACATCAATTTACAAATTGTAGTTTTTCCTGCTTCTGAAAGGAGTTGACACTCCTTTTTCAAGGAGTGTCTCTGGGTCAAACTACAAAACTGTTACCCAATTCCCTGGGTGTGGAAAGCAGAACAGGGGAGTTGCAGTGCTGTACAGCTTCCAGGCTGGGTGCTGGAGCATGGCCATTTATCTTTCAAATGTCAGGATGAGCCTCCCCATCCCTAGCAGTGATAACAGAGGTGTGTGACTGATATATTCCCTACTGCTTTTACAGGCAGCATTGCAATTTCTACAGTACCTGCTGTAGCACCAAAGAAAACCAAATCATACAACCCTAAAAAAGATAATTCAGCCAAATGGCTCAAGTTTTGCATTAAATGCAGCTAAGGAGCAACCTTCCAATTAATTCATGGTGCTTAAAGCAAGCACTACAAAATCCTTGGAACACTCTATACACAACACAACATGAGCTAGGGTTTAGTTACCATCTCTTTAAAATACATAGAACTGACATGGATTTGTTATAAATTGAGGTGAATAATTTGTTCAGCCTTTCGAGAGTCAATCAGAAATTTATTGGTTACAGCAAGCAAACAGCGCTGGGTGTAGCCAGGGAGTCAGCGCTCCGCCTAGGCTCACACCATTTCCCCCTCCCCACAGTCTTTTTATACTCTTTTTCTTGTGTCCGTGGTATCTCTGCGCTTGCGCCCTCTGTTGCTAGGGGGTCTTCTTCTACTCTCTGGTGGTCGTTTGAGGAAGGCTCCTCTCTTCCTTCTCGGTGAAAGTTCACGGCCCTGTAATGATCTTTTCCATATAAGGTTATATGTTATATGCACCTAAGTTCTAGTTGCACAGTCAGCTTAAGTAATCAACATACTATCTAGTTTCTGTCTTGCGGTTTTCTGTTATCTACACAAGGCTTCTCCTTTCTGTCTTGCGGTTTCCTTAATGATGAACAAAGAGTCCTTTCCAACTTATCACAGATTAATTCCCTTTACTGCTTTCATAATCCCAGCTTTTATGTTGATGCTACACAAATTTTAGATGACTAAACAAATATCAAGTCTAAAACCAAGTTTTTAGACTTGTTTTCCCTCACTTACAATGAGATTTTGTCCCAATACTGCATATACTACAGATCTTGGCCAGATAAGTAGCTGGAAGCAATTTTATTGTAAGAACCACCTCTTTGTTTGAATTAATTCTTGGACTAATAAGTAATTTACTTATTATTAGAAGGGATGACAGGCACCAGAGCTTGGGGCAACTTGTCACTAACACCAACAAATGCTTTAGTCCCATTATCTATGAACATTTAAGGCGAATGTACCTGGGCAGAAGCCAGGCTTTCACCGGGAAAACAGTAAAACGTATGTTTTGAGTGGGTCCCTGTAAATACAGGTCTATGCTGGCAGTGTATACTTCTCCAAATTTGGACTTGTCTCAGGGATAAAAAATAACTGAATGACATTGTCTGCACCTTACATTTTAAAAGCAAAAATCTTGAATGGCACTTTTTTTTTTTTTGTAAGTTAACATTACTAGAACAGCAAACATTTTCATTTAGAATTTGATAATGACAAAAGCCTGATAGCTTGCTATGGAATGCCAGCCTGATCTCATGTGTAGTAGATAAGTCAGTGTTAGGCTTTTCCCTATAAACCAGATCCTGTCACCACAACAGCTCTAAATCTTCACATCCCTTCTCAAGCTAAAGGTTTGGGGATTCTGTTCACACAGAGTCACAGACTGCTCACTTGGAAATTATTCCCATACGATGAATATCCCCCGCTTTTCAAGTACATCTCCTTTGGTTGTATGCTAAGGCGTGTTTTGAAATGTACCTTGGTTTTGAAGAAATCAGTGGCAAACTATTGATTAGGAAATTTGAGGATTAATTTGGAATAATTGACACTGAATTTTTCTTCCAGCATTGTATCATGAGTTTAATATTATTTTGTGTGATGTTTATGATGAACACCAACATACAAAAGACTTTATATAATCTTTGAAGTAAGGAAAGCCTGGTGTGTTTAAGACCAGCAAAGAAGAGGGGCAACAGTTTTGCTTTACTTGTGTGCACAACTTCAGGTCTCCATTTTAAACTGTCATTATTTCAATCCAGGAGTTTTCCAGCTTTTACCCTTTTGATTCTCTCCCTGATTCTCCTGGTGGAGGAGTGAGAGAGACGCTGTATGGGCTCAGCAGTTGGCTGGGGTTAAACTACAACACAGATGAATTGCAAAGCTTCTGAGTTAGGGGTAAATCTAAACACTTGGGCTTGAGTAAAAGAAACCTCACCACTCTGCATAACTAAAGAAACAAAGTGAACATAACCATTACATTTGCTACAATACATTGCTGGAATCAAACTTGCTTTATGTTATTAACAAACAATATATGGTGCAGTGTCTGGAAAGAACCACCTTGAGAGAATAATAATTCACAGCTGTTAGGGGGAGATTTGTTTTTAACCCTACTGTTTCTCTTCCACTGAGGTTTCCTGCTCCTGCCTCTGCAGCTGTCACTCTAAGAGTCATCAGGCAGCAAGAAGAAAAGCCTGACTGCAGCTGTGCCCCCCAGAAGAATAGTGGGCACACAACAGGCTTGCAGCCAGGGCACAGTGGCCTGCAGTTTGCATTTGCCAGCTGGGTGCTGGCTCTGTGCTTGGCTATTCCTCCCAGCTCTCTTTTCTATTTCCACTGCCTTTGTCCTGGTTTATAGAGGAGGGTGCTGTCACATCGCTTCACTTTTACTGAGAGGTTGCTTTCTAATTTGCATTCATGCATATTTGTGCAAGGGCACAGCGTGCAGTTCAAAGCTATTTTCTCACTTTCAAAGTAGTCCTTGTGAGTAAGTTGTCCCAAGTCTGATGTGCACCAGGTTTTCACTTTTGTTCTTGATTGAGTACTGCTGTGCTAAATTCTTTTTAAAACTCTAGCTATTTTGGGAGAGGTGCATAATTTAATATGTTCAATAGTTTTCTTGTCAGGCATTCATGTACAACTTCCTTCATCTTGCACTCAGATCTTTGATATTCCACAGTAATTGCATTTGCTACATCTGTGTTTACTTTTACGACCTACAGTAAATGCTGGTTTTTTAGCCAAGGACTGTTAAAGCTTTTGCTGAAGCCTAAAGTAGCCTACCCTGCAGGTTTTCTGAGGCTTGCAATGTCAGTTTTTGAGCAATTCAGAACTCTTTCCACAAGGCTAAATAACATACAAATTAGTATAGCCTGAACACTGCATTAAGCTATGGGCATGCTCTCTGGCCAGATGCACAGCAATTTACTTTAATATTATCACTGGGTCCAATATTCAAGCAGAGACAAGGAAGAAAAGCTTTTCTCAGTGATATTGCTGTGAAGCCCATTCGTAGGCAGAACTGGTCTCATTGAAAACAAAATGAGAAACCTGAAGATACAGTGCAGGCAAAATCTTCAAAACCTTCTGTGGGGTCAGCTCCAATATCCTATGGAACTTGGACACAGGAAACTGATTCAGGACTGCAGAAAACAAACCCTGTGAAGAGGAGAGCTGTAGGGCATCCAAAGACTAGTCCCATCATCTCTGCCTGTAAAACCAAAATCCAGACAAACAACTTCCTTTGTAAGCACAGTTAGACATCTACAGACAAGTAAAAAACTGTCCCTACTGGCATGGGGCATGTCATCCCACAGCTAGGAAAGCAGGCTCTGTGCTTCTGCCAGCTCTGTTAGCTCATTTCTCAGGTCTTTACTTTGGAACCAGTTTCCTAGCCCACAGAATAGATTTGAGAGAATCAAGGGATGAAGGCAGAAGAGGAGAGAGGCTAGGAGTAATCATAACTTAAAAGAAGGACCTTCAGGACACCATTAACAGGCCACACTTTTTTAGTTTGTCTCTGACGTTTACACTGGTGGTACTCAAGTTTCTCCTACAAGTCCCATCACATTTGTTTTCTTTCTTCTCAACAATATGTGCTTGTTGTGTTAGGAGTTGTCTTTTCTGCTCAGGATCAATGGTAGCTCCTTTCAACCTTTTCCTTTCGTATTTAAAAAGCCCAGCTGGGAGTTCTAAGCAGTTGAGCTCAAAAAGTTGCTTTTAAAATCAAGGAGCAGAAGTGCAATCAGCTGCAGGAAGAGCTACTGAAACCTTCAAAAGGTGGAAGGGAGCAGAAATGCTCCAGTACAGCCAGCTGATTCCCAGTGTGTCCATGCAGGATGCGTGTGGCAGGACATGAGTGGCTTGTTCTGAGCAGGACTGACAACATCTTTGCAGGGACAAGGAAGTGTTAGAAACTTGAAGAACCTCACTTTTCTTCAAACCCTCTGTATGCCATTGGAGGTAGCTGAGCTATCTTAGGTGTGATAGGTTCTCTGAGAGCTCATAAGACCTGGCTCAAAGAGAAAACTATCACCTCTGGTCTGCAGGAGTCTCAACACAGGATTCTCAAGTTTTAAAAATAACAGAAAACTTGAGGAAAGCAAGTGTTGGACAGTAAAGGTAAAGGACAGAGGACAGTGAGCAGATGGCCAGCAATAGCCAGTGCTCCTCCTGACATGGAGGAAAAAAGCTAGCATATAGTCCTGCTAGGAAACAAGTTTAGGTCAACTGCAAGCAATGACACATTCATATTCTTTGGAAAAAAAAACAAGAGAAAGCAATTACTGAAACTATTTTTACTTACAAAAGTGAAAACCATCTTAGGCTGTGGTAAAGGAAGTACCTAATTGTTCACATGGCTGGGAGATTTGTGTCTCCTCCATTCCAGTACTGGGTAATGATTTGCTTTTATCATCCTAGCATGTTCTCAAGTAATATTAGACTGGTAGAGCAGCTCATGTGCTGTCCCAGACTGGATGCCCCTTGAGTAGCAATGCATCCCCCTCTGCCAAAGGAAAGCCTCAGCCTGCCTCGTGCATGACCATTGGTCCCACACAGGGAGACCCTTGAGGACTGGCTATGGCGAAACAGGAATGCAGAAGGAGCCCTCTGGTCATACCTTCTCTTTGGTCCACTGAACCTTGACCTGTCCATTCAAAAGGCGTTCTTTAACCCATTGAGAAGCTATAGAAGTGCTTTTTATTCAGACTATTTCACTCCTGGAGGCTCCTCTTCTTCTTTTTTCTGATGCAGGAAGATACCAACTGAAGTGGGATCCTCGAGGCCCTCCTCCTGTGTTCTTTTCTGGGCTACCTCTTTATCCTGTGCTTTTTGGTTCATCTTCCACCCTCAAAAGACAACTCAGATTCTCCTATGGTGTATAACACTGACTTCTAATAGAACCACAGTATGTCATCACTGATGTACATATAAGAACATTATTTTCCTACTTTTTCAATTAAATACGTCAATTCAGAATATATTAACCAAGGCATTGCAAATTACTGACTGCATGTGAGCTGGTGTGTACACAAAGAATTGAAAAATGTGCTATGAAAGCACAATATTTTGAACTATATGATAAATGACAATTAAGATGCATCACATTTTTATGGAGTACCTCTTCTTCTTCTCTTCCTAAAATTATGCATATTTTACAGTAGAATTTCCACAAGAATGAGCTGGGGGAAAAATTCACCTTTCAGAGCATGTCAGAATTAGGTCATCTCAACATTGTTGGGATGTTTATTGAATTCTTATTTTTCTACCATTTTTCAAATGACACAGTAGAAGATTTTTTTAAAGAATGCTAGCAATTCAGAGGTTGGGACAAAAGCCAAAAAGAGGGACAGTTTTGACAACTGGTAAAATCCTTTGAATCCAAGACAACTGAACTAGGAAGCAATTTTAAGCACAGAAGCATTCCAGTTAGGACAAAAGTGGGTCAGGTGTTTCATGGAAAACCACAGATTAAAGCGAAAAGTTTTTTTCCACTCCACAGTACAGCAAACTTGGATTAAATAACAAGCCCAAAGCTAGATGGTTTTGAGGTACAAAAATAAAATTGACATTCTGTCAATATGGACTTAGGATTAGTTAGTAAATAGAGTCCAGGGAGTGCCCCAGAGAGGTTATGTCCACCACAGTGGCTCTGTGGGAATCATGGGGTCACAGAAGCTCCCCTAACCCTTCAAAAAGATCTGAGATGATGAAACTGTAAATAGAGTCACTTTCCTTTTGGGTCAACATGTCTTGCATCCAATTCCGCTGACAGGAATTTTCAGTAACAGCATTTGTGGCACCACCCTGCCAGGGGCCACGCACCATGACTGACACAGGAACAGCAGCTCCATCCACCAGCACAGCAGTACTCAGTACTTGTTTGTGCTGATATCCCTGGGGACACAAACACTACTACTTCCTGCCTGAGAAAAGAAGTCTCATAATGTTGTGGAGCCACTTTGAGCAACCTGGTCTAGTGGATGAGCAGGGGGCTTAGAACTGGATGATCTTTAAAGTCCCTTCCAATTCAAACCATTCTGAGATTCTATGATTCTACAATTAGGGCATACTCCTCCCCACCTGAAAGAACAGGTGCATTCCTCTGCCCTAACCTGCTTTCCTGCCTTTTTCATCTTGACAGCTTATTAGGAATTATACAGTAAGACAGAATCTTACTTTGTCACTTTCCCCATCTGAAGTAAGTGTGTGTGCCTGAGGAGTGCACTGAATGCAAGAAAAGTGCAGCACTGTAATCACCTGGAAAGCATCAAGCACTTTCAGTGGAAAGATTTTTCAAGTGTAGGTGATAAGCAGAGATGTAAAATATCCAGCTGGTATTACAAACTAAGAGTGATATAAGACCAGTGGAAAAAAATTAGGATCCTGATTCTGCATGACACCCACCAAGCCTCCTGTGATGATCTCTCATCCAGCTTCTAAGGTGTGAATTAGATTATCACTACGATGAGCCTGTCAGAAGTGGCAGAACAAAGTCAGAAGTTTATTACATGCACAGCAGTACGTAATAGCACGTGCTGCTAGCAGATTCTTACAGTTTACAACCTGCTGATTCAGAACCTTTCCATGTAAAAGTTACAAGTATTTTAAGGTCAAGGTTAAGCATGGAGGAAAATGGATCTAGTCAGTATTTTTAACTCCATTTTACTTATGCATAAATTATGTAGAGAAAAAGACATTCCATCTGTCTGAGCACCATCTTGAAGAAGTGAGAGGAAAACCTCTTGCACACTCCTGTCACTGTTAGAATGTAGAAAACCATGCCAGATGTTAGCAAACAAGTTTATTTCTGTTCAGAAGGTCCCTGTCCTTTGGTTATTCTTTGCTCATGAAAGTGCTATAGTCCTAGAGGCTCACATGAGTGCACAGAAGTGATTTGTAGGCCAGAGCTCATCTGTAGGTATAAATGCTTTCTATTGAGTTCATCAGCCACTCAAAAACGCCAACAAAAGTGCAAGAATGCAAAAATTCCAAAGCTGGAACGGGAAGATGAGTAGTTGCTCATCCTGAGTCCACATTGAAGCAGACACCCCCAAAGCATGTCCATCAATGACAGCTGAAACTGCCCAGTACCAGATTAATTGTGATAACTTCGTACAACCCAAAGCAGAGGTGCTGACCACAAGCTCAGGCTCTCCTGCGGGCACGCTGTGGAGTGTGTTGTGGGCACATGTGTCAGTGTGCACCAAGTACCAATACGTATGAGCAGAGGCACAGTACACAGCCATGCTGTGACTGCTATGAGAACACAGAGAAAATATTACAGTTCTGATAATGACTTCCTTTCATCCAGCAAGTGTGTGACAGCCAGTCAGGTTTGTCACCTTCTCAAGGACAGCAGTTATCTCTCAGTTCACAAGGGTAAATGTGTACACAGAGCTGTCTTCACTGTTAGTCTGGAAGCTGCAGGTTTGGCGCAGTCTACCCAGAGCCAGTCCTTTATACTCAAGGATAGCTCTCTGAGCTCATGCCAGGGCATTGGCCTGATCAATTTTTTTAAAGATAAAAAGCAGTCACAAATGGGCCAGAAAAAGGAGTAGCAAAGGGAGAAACCCAAGTGTGGGCACCAGAAAATACAAACTCAGGCCTTTCAATCTTACAAACTTGGGCCTTTCAATCTGTTCTCTGACCATATAGTGCTCTTGTGTTTTGCTGTGTGGAAGTGGCCCTGCAGTCTGAGAAGCCCTGCTGGTGCTGACATGCTCTGCCCCATTGGCCACATGCAGTCAGTGGTGGTGCCATCACCACGCTCTGAGAGCTCTGCCACTGGCGCTGCTGAGGAACCTGTCCAACAGCCACACACTGCCAAACAGCCAAGCCACAGCAAAGCAAGGCATGGGAAGTGAGCCAGAGCTGAGACTTAACAAGGCATGCTCTTCAAGAAAATAAAGGAGGAAAAGGAAATAAGAGATTTGAGGAACAGAGAGTTAAATTTCAAGATTATATGGTAGTAGCTCTCAAAGAGATGGGATTTAATATGCAGGTGTTCAAACCAAACTAAGACTATGAAGTGTATATGAAGATTTGAATTGTAGTTGTCAAGAGAATCTTCTCATCATTCTACTTTTCTTCTGTGAGAAACTCCACTCTTTCCCTTTATCCCACTCCCTGTATACCACAGGCTGAAGCTGAAGGACAGCAGGTTTCCCTAGGAATGTCTAGTGTTGAACATTGTTCTCCGCTGCATTTTAGTAGAAGTGGAGGAGATAGGAAATTGCGCAGGACTATATGGGGTTTATTGTGAATATTGGTATGTTTTTCAAAACCAGTTTTGGATAGAAACAAAAGCACAGTTAGGAAAACTCTGATGTCCTCCGCTCTGCTCAGTTACTGACAGATGGTTTGAGCTAATGCTTTTGCCAATAAGTTTATGAGTTTGAGTGCTCTATGTGCTCTATGACATTTAGACAGAGGCCCTTTCTCAGCAGCACAAAGACTCAGCTGGCTCACCTGTCCAGGTGCCCACAAATGTTACAGTAAGAGCAAGAGGCCAGCAAGAGTCAAGGACTTGAACTCCAGCACCAGCATCTTCTTTTATGGACTGTGATCTTCCAGAGAGCACACTTATTACTGCCTGCTCATGGCTAGCTGGAAGGGTGCAGAATTTCAAGAAGTTTTGCCTGTTTCTGCCTATGGTAATTTCAGTTCTCTTCCTCTGCTTAAAAATGTATAGGTTTTATATTCTATATTTGTAAGTCACTTTGAAAGTCTCTCTGTAGAAAGTACTGATGAGTTTGAATGATAATTACAATGGTTTCAACACAGAATTTGTTAGCAGTGTACTTTTGTAAGCTGTTCAGTATAAACAAAGTCCACAACAGTCTGGGGAAACTGAAAGCAGAGCTAGGAGTTATCTGGGCCCAAGGCAAGGTCCAGTTGTTCCAGCTATTGCTGGCTAGCACTCCATATGCAGTGCTTGGGGTTCAGCACACCTTTCTCAACAGCTCCACGGTTAACTTGATACCTGTTTTCTCTTTGCTCAATGAAGTCTGGCAAGAGAAATTTGTTTCTTCTTAGGATAACACACACTTGTGGAATTTACACTGTACTGACAGTGTAGATTCCTATGGAGTATCATGCTCTGTGAATCCTACAGCATTATGCACTACTATTAAAAATAAGGGAAATTAAAAGTAGCTCAACTTTTTTCTCACTAGAATATTAAATATAATTTCTTTGTATAACAACTAACATGTCAGCATTAGGACCTAACCTACTGTAACAAACAGTCAGTAGTCTCTGCTGGAAATTATTGACAGACAACTTCATTCATCTCACCATTACAGCAAAGGAAGCAGCAGATCTTACAAGGACCAGAGCTTCACAAAGTATGTGTATGTTGTATGGTCTTATAAAGGGTGGACATGGCGGGAGAAGCTGTAAGGAAGCCATAATTGTGTACAGATTCAAACTACAGAGTCTGAATACCAGCTTACCGGAAGTTCTAATGTGAAGTTAACCTCATCCCTTTTTCAGCATAATTCACAGTATTTTAATGTAAATTTAATCAGAAATACAACTAGATATTATGATGATTTGCTCTGAGTTATTCAAATATTCCCACAAATATTCCCAAACTTTCCCTCTCCTTAGGAGTCAGCAATGTGCCATTCCCCCCTTACTCATGACATGAGTACAGCTCACAGGTACACTGGAGACTGGGCACTGGGAAGGAGCAGCTACCCAAACCCATGAATTGCCCTCTCCTAAAGCTTCCTTCTTCAATGCTCTATTATTTTTTAACCAAGTTGTTAAATAGAATCTGCCCTTAGATGCATTCAGGCAGACAATAAAAGGATTCCAAAAATTCAGGTGCCCAGATGGACCAATTCATAATAGACTTTGCTAGAGCTGGAGACAGGAAATTACCTGTACGTCAGGTACCATCTAACACCTCTCTGTGACTGGAGCACATAGACATTTGAAGACTCACAAAAGCCAAAATAAATGAATCTTTCTGTTGTCATTCTGTCTTGCTTGCACAATTTGATCATTTCAATAGCCCTGGCAAAGTCAGAGCTGGTAGGTAAAGCACTTGCTATGCAATTTGCATTACTGCCCCAGCTTCAAAATGCTTTGCATCAGTCATCACCAGGTACCTCTTAATTAATGTAAAGATAAAAGTTAGGAAAAATGCTCAAAGCAGCAGGAAGTAGGAAGAGCAAACACATGCATGAGAACTAAAATAAAGCACACAATCATTGAACCAAAAGTTTTATAACTTTTTCCCTCCATTTATAGTTCTTCAGGATTCTTCAAACCTTCTACCAAATGTTGTCAGGTAAATTACTATGAGGCCAGTAAGCTCATCTCTTCCAGGCTGTAATGAGCTCTGAAGCAGAAAGGAATAATTGTTCTCTCTCTGTGGTAGCTGAAGGTTATTTTAACAACAGTGTATTTCTTGCTTACTATGAAAAATGACTCTCAAGTTTCTAAAAAAAGCAGCCATTCAATATTCAGGAATATTCAGGCACACTGTAAATATA
This sequence comes from Vidua macroura, assembly GCF_024509145.1. Classification (NCBI taxonomy): domain Eukaryota; kingdom Metazoa; phylum Chordata; class Aves; order Passeriformes; family Viduidae; genus Vidua; species Vidua macroura. The sequence goes on along the minus strand of NC_071585.1, from coordinate 1,021,773 downwards.
CTCTCCCTATTAAACAATGACACTGTCTGTACAAATATGCTTTGATTTATGGAGCTCACTGTCTAAAATTCGTCCCTTCTACTTACATTTAATATTTGCATGTTTCTACACAAATTACATTGTTTATAAATCAGAGAGGTAACCAGAATTAAGATATCTTTAGCAGTCAGCACCTTCAAACTATATTCTACAAAGCATATTTACCTCTCAATCAGCAATGTTTTCTTAAAACATACTTGAGAATAGAGAGCAAGACCAAGCAGATCTGTTAAAGGCAAATATTCTAAAATTGATTACGACAGAAACATTCATCCAAGTAAGTTCAGTAAGGTTTTTGGATTTTCTGTTAATAACAGCCAATAGCTAAAAATAAGCCATGACACTTCTAGAAATTAGAACAAATTGAGAGGATATAATGATAAACTTACTAAAATGTAAACCTTTCGTTCAGAGCTTTGGGATGTGAGCTGCATTACTAAAGCACACAAATCTGTATTGAAGTTCTTGAAACAATCTTAAACATAAACAAAGAATGGTTTGAGATTATGTCACATTTATTTTCAGAGTTGCAATGAGAGCTACAATACTATATAGACATTTAAATACGTTTCATTTGCCTAAAGAAAGTATATAACATTATTTCAGCTACCTTTCAGCTCCCCAGATACTCAAATGCTGCACATGCACATACAGTTTAAAGTTAAAGCCTCTGCAGCAACTGGCTTTCAGAATAAAATATTTTCTTAATATCCTACCTTCAAAGTTGTCTTCTAGGAGACCCATATGCTCAAGTGCCTTCACAAATCCAACTATTATTACCAGTACAACAATCATTTCAAGTCCCTCCAAGTTCATCTTGAAAAATTATTTATGTAAAAGCATCTTTTCTTAGGGAGAGACCTGACTTCAGAGTTAGACTTTAATTAAAAAGCCTTCCTAGTCCAAGACATGCCACACAACCAGATAAATACAATGCTAAAGAACCCCAGAATATTCACACCATAAAACATTTCCATTGACAGCAAGATGAACAGAGGAATGTAAGGAGTCAAATCTTACCATGTCTGCATCACTTGCCTGCATGGATACAGATGTTTCAGTCTCTAAGGCAACAGAATATATAGTAACCACTTTGTTTAGCATTCGGTCTCTGTCACAGCCAAAATCCACCAGATCTGTTTGATACCTAGTAAAATTTTTCACACTGAATTACAGCTTTAGAGGGCTCTTATACTTTAACAACACAGAGGAAAAGCTCCAAAACACTTTCTTTGCCTGATAGTGAAGTTTGGAAAACTCAAAGCAAAATAGTTTCATTAAAAAGATGCCCTATTTCTGTATTTTGCTATTGACTGGAATACAGTTACAAAAGGTTAGCTATTTGTTCAAGTAGCTTGTTTTCCCACACTGCAAATACATTCACAGGAACCTAGTAAAATCTGAAATATTATAAGAAGCAGCTTGTTAGAGGGCAATCAGATTAAGTCTGAGGGGTCTATGGGAAGCAAAAGCCTTTCCCTCATGCTGCACAGCCCCGGGGGCTTATGCAGATGTTTAACACCTGCTCTTGGTGCAGGTCAGCTGCTGCTCCCACGGCTATACCAGGTGAGGAAAGCCAACAGGCGTACCCAGGGCCAGCACTGCATGCAGCTGACTCCCCTGGCTCAGGAGGCACTTCTGTGAGCACCCAGAAACACTGAAATTGCTTCCAAGTCCTTGGACATGACAGTTAGTAACAAATTTTCTGAAGGACTTTATTCGGAGCCACCTAATAGCTGCCATTAGCAAGCACTTGTCTGTCCTTCCTACTTACCTTCCCTTCACTCTCCAGATTTGCAACCAGATGTGTATAGAATGACAAAAAAAAACCTGCATCCTTTTGAAAATAGGGCCACTTGTTCGCATAAATTGTGATTACTTGGTCTGTAATGACTAAGAATTCTGTGCACAACATCAAGTACCACACTCATCATTCTTTTAACTCATTTTGGGACAATCTAACCTGGGAAGATAGATAGATAGATAGATAGATAGATAGATAGATAGATAGATAGATAGATAGATAGATAGATAGATAGATAGATACAGGCAAACAGATCTGTGTAAAAGAAAACCCTTACATTACGTTATTAAACTACTGCATTAATAATGCTCCTCTGAAAGCCTGAAATCCAGCTTGCTGTTTCAGTTAGTGGTTTTTTAACCCTTTGTGTACTTTATCTTCAGCTGATGCTTTATGTTGCTATCTCCCAGGACACTCTCGTCCAGCTACATTAAGCACTGATATGATGCTGCGAATCCAAGGCTGTCTGTGTGATGAGAGGGGACTCTCCTGAGCTGCACAGTGGACCCTGTGTTGCTGTTCACAGCAGGATCAGTTCCACATATTCTTTTGAAAGTTGTAAATGGTTTTCTTAATGACTTCACTAAAGCTTTGCTGTGTAGCAAGGTGTCCCTAAAGGCCTGAGTGAAGCTGTTTCCTGTATGAGTATTCCAATATACTAATATTTATTAATATTTTAGAAGTATCAATTCCTTAGCAATATAATTAGCATCAGACATCCAGACCTGAGCTTTTCTCAGGTACCCCCATCAAAAATAAATCTTATACATTTCATTATTGAACTTCACTTGAGTATCTCACAGCCCTTATTGAAATTCTCAGTGAGCCTAAACTCCTGAGAGGAGGTTAAGAATTTACTGAAATATCAAATCCAATTACCATGGAAATCAAACCACTTTTGGGACAGTCCAGACATAAGTTATTGTAATTTAGAGCAATAAAAAATGATTGAGTACAGAAAGTAAAAGAAAGAAACACTACCTGATGGAAATGGACTGGGACAGAGGGTAAAAAGAAGAAAGTAATTTAATCTTATTTTTGGTCAGGTTTAAAATCTCTGCTCCTACTAAAAATGAAATTAGCTGGGTGATGCCAATAAGTGTTGAAATTTACTTTTATTTCTGTTTGGGAAAGGGGATTTCTCACAGTTCACTTTTACCTCTTTTCTGGTTTGCTGCTGCTCTCAGCTGATCTATCAACATAACCAATTAAGAAATACATTATTTCTTTTTCTTGTTAAAAGACCTATTTTGTAGACAATAAAAATGTTCCACATAAATGGATTTTTTTCTTTTTTCTTTTTTTTTTTTTTTTAAGAAAGCTGCATTTCCAGAGCAGCCCAGTTCTTTGACATGCCAAGGCTTCCTCCCCCTCCTCAGAGGGATGGAGCACCTCTTCTATGAGGAAAGGCTGAGAGAATTAGGATTGTCCATCCTAGAAAAGAGAAGGCTTCAGAGACCTAGTTGTGGCCTTCCAGTGCCTGAAGGGAACTTACACAAAAAATAGGGTAAGACTATTTACAAGAGCCTGGTGTTACAGGACAAAGGGGGAATAGGGTCAAATTGAGAGTAGGTTTAGATTAGATATTAGGAAAAAATTCTTCCCTGTGAAGGTGGGGAGGCCCAGGCACAGGGTGCCCAGAGCAGCTGTGGCTGCCCCTGGATCCCTGGCTATGTCCAAGGCCAGGCTGGACACTGAGGCTGGGAGCAGCCTGGGACAGTGGGAGGTGTCTCTGCCATGGCAAGGAGTCTAGAACTACATGCCCTTTAAAGTCTCCTTCCAAACCATTCTATAATTCTGTGACTCTCCCTGCTTGGATTCAAGAAGTAAAGTCCAAGTTCTGCTTTATCCTACATGGAGCAGAGAAATGCCCTTGCTCTGCACACCGGTCCAGTCAGGGCCTCTCCTGCCTCTGGAAAGCAGACAAGGGACTTCCACAGACTCTGCCTTCCCCTTATGACACTTCTGTTACTGAGTTATTGGTTGCTCTGCATCCTGATTCCTAGAGGCTACATGAGGTTTCCTCTTTTTTTTTTCAGGCAAAAAAGAGCAATTTTTTTAAAACTAGAGCACTTCCCAGCTGTTCTCTCAACAGCCCAATCCACCAGTAACAGTGTCTTTGGGGAGAGATGCTGGGAGAGAAAGGGAAAAGAGAACCTACTCCAATAAACTCCAAGCAAAATTTATTTAGCCTGGGCAGGCTGACAGAACAAAGCTGCAGGCTGTGTGTTTCCTGCTCATAACCTTCTCACAGCAATAGATCATATTTGTAACAAACTCTCAATATAATTTTCAGTTGTTCTTTTTCTGAGCCTGAGCAATCCACTTTGCAGGAAACTACTCCTGTCATCAAAGAAATGCAGGAGTGTTCTGGGAGGAGAATATGCACCTACCACTATCCAATTCAGCTATGCACATGCAGAGCAGTAGGGGCACTGCTGCCTGTATTCCTCCTCTCTGTACATGGAGGTGTGGTAGATAGGGACAGGCGAACGGAAGATCTCGGGATGTGACGGAAAGCAAGACCCTTCCCCCCTTCTTCCTGCTATAGTTAATCAATTACCCCTAAAGCATGCAGCCCCTCCTAACTCAGTAGTTTTCCACTCCTTACTAACCCCAGCCAGACCCACCATCCCCTTCTGACGTAGTGAAGCCCCCTTGACTATTTAACCCCATGAGATAAGATAATAAAGGCCATTTGACCATCCACCACATTGGTGTCTGTGCATGTCTGTGGCCCGAGTGATCCGGGCGAGGCCGGGTTGCCGTGCTGTGTCTTAAAACCAGGTCGCCCGCCTTCTCATCAGAAGGCGACATATGGTGCCGAAACCCTCGGGTAGCGGGAATCTCCTGGACGAGAGACAGCGGCCAGAACGGCCAAGCCGATTCTAGGCGGGGGAGACGTCCCCGGACCAGCGAGCCACATGGAGGCCATCGCGAAGGTTGTAAGTTCGATTTATAAGCAGTGGGGAATTAAGTGTAAGCTCAAGGATTTTTACCTCGCTATTGCGAGACTCCTTGAACTCGGGACGATTGAACGTCCTGTGGATATATTACACCCGGAGGTGTGGGAGAGATGTACGGCCGCATTAGCCGAGGAAACAAAAACCTCAGGCAGCGGGAAAAGCCTTAAGGCTTGGGGAAAAGTCGAGCGGGCTGTGCGCGAGGCGTTAGAGGAACAAGAAACATGGAGCGCGGCGAGCGCATGTTTATTAGCTACACCCAAACTGGGGGTAGGAGCAGCAACGCAAACCGCCCCTGACGGCGAGGTACCCGGGAGTGGCGACCCGTAGGGATCGGGCGCGTCCCCCCCCTCCCCGAGCCCGAGCCCGAGCCCAACCCCCCCCGCGGGGCTTCCCGAAAAACTCGTGGACCCCCCGTCCGTTCCTTCACCGCGGATCGGCGACTCGGCGCCGGGGGCGCAGCAGCGCGCGCAGTCCGTTTGGGAGGAACTGGCTAGGGAAGCCAGAGACGCGGAGAGACGAGCAGCAGCGGCGCCCTATCCCGCCGAACATGGCGCCGGTGACCGAGAAGATGGGCGGGGCGCACATGCTCCCTGCGGGAAGACCCCGAATACCCGGATTCTCGCTAGTGCGCAGCCGCGAGGAAAGGAGGAGGAGGGGGGCGGCGGAGAGCGCATGCCCAATCAGGAGCCAAGCTCAGCGCCGCTACCATCTAAGGGAGAGACCTCCCCCTGCGGGCGGCAGGGCAAGCCCAGGGGGCGGGAACGGCACCACCCCCGAAGGGAGGGGGAGGGACAGGGCCGGAGCTGCACGAAAAGGCACTGGGACCCGGAAACGCGCTGGCACTCGACTTCCGGCTCTGAGTTGAGCTCCACCAGCTCCGACAGCTCGGGAGAGCTGACGGACGCTGATGGGGACTCAGAAACGGAAAAAGCGGAGCTGACGCGGTTTGAAACAAAACCAAACAAAGCCTTAAGCCACATCGAAAGGCAATCACAATGCGAACCAGCCCAGTTTACCGACTGGGCTAGAATAAAGATAGCTTGTGCAAAGTGGACTCCCTCAAGGGCAGTAAAAGCCTTCCCGGTGAGGATCACCGGACCAGAGGGAAACCAACAACGGGTATATAATCCGGTAAACCCCAAAGGGCAGCCATGCGCAGTGCTGGACATCAAAGACTGCTTCTTTTCAATACAGCCACAACCCAGGGGACTAACGAGAATTGCGAGTTTCTGTTTACAGGACATGCTCGTGGGTCGTCCCCGTAACGCGTACACCCCGGTTCCAGAGAAAAGCGACGAACCACCAAAATGCCAGACAGCACCCAAGAGTCCTACACCGGTGAGACCCAGACAGCAACGGTGGCACTGTGTGATCTTGCTATTAGGGCTCATCGCCGGGGGGCGAGCCAACCCAGACTATCACCCCCAACAGCCATTCAGGTGGGTCATACAGCATCTTTCAAGTGACAAGGTGTTCAAAGAAATCACCACGGCAGGCACCCCATCCTTCGTGTTCCATATCACCGACCTGTTTCCAGGACGACCAAAACTACGACCCCATCACCCGCACATCATGTACATGTACCTGTCCTACTGGTGCCCAGCCTCCAACCCTGGGAAGAAGTACTGTAACTACCCAGGGTGGGGATATTGCAGGCACTGGGGCTGTGAAACCATTGTCACAGATGCCAGACCATCGGGAGAAGGGTGGGAACCACAAGAGCCCGATAGATTCCTGCAGTTCACCTGGGCACCTACCGGCTGTAAAAAGCCCGCCTTCAAGGGAGGGGTCTATGACAACCATCATACACAACCCAAATATCGGAAGTGCACGGACTATAACATGACGGTTCTGCAGCCAGAACACCCTAGTTGGGCCACAGGCAGAATGTGGACGGTAGTCCTCAAGGCGCCAAAAGAGTGGGTGAACGTGCGAATTATCAGGCTCCAACCACCGGCACCCCGACCGGTGGGACCCAATATGGTTATTAAGGACGTGCTAAAAGGGGAAAACATTACCCATCCCAAACCACTACCCACAAAGGCCACTGATATCCCAACTGGCCATGCAGATGCCTTCCAAATAGGCCGCTTAGCCGAGTCGGACTCCGACCCAGTCTTCCGCATGCTAGAGGCTACCTTTCTATCCTTGAACGAATCCAACCCAAACCTAACCAATTCTTGCTGGCTTTGTTACGATGTTAAACCTCCTTTCTACGAAGGAGTCGCTCTAGACACCCCCTTCAGTTACTCCACAGCCGAAGCCCCTCACCAGTGCAGATGGGACACCCCCCGTAGGGGAATCACCCTGAGTCAAGTCACAGGCCGGGGCAAATGCTTTGGCAATGCAGCCTTGGCGAAGCAGAAAGGCAACCTCTGCACCGAAGTCGTCAAGCCCAACAGAAAGATCAACAAGTGGGCAGTCCCATCCGCATCTGGGATGTGGGTTTGTCAGAAATCTGGGGTAAGTCCTTGCGTGTTCCTTGCCAAATTCAATGACGCTACCGATTTCTGTGTCCAAGTTCTAATTGTTCCTAGGGTCCTGTACCATTCAGACGAGGAGGTGTACCACATCTTCGAGGAGCCCGGCCGACTCCACAAAAGAGAAATAATAACGGGAGTGACTATCGCAATGCTGCTCGGCCTGGGAGCAGCTGGCACAGCCACAGGTGTCTCGGCCCTCGCGACCCGACACCAAGGGCTTGCTCAGCTGCAAATGACCATCGATGAGGACCTGCAGAGGATCGAGAAATCCATCTCCTTTCTAGAGAAATCAGTTTCCTCGCTTTCGGAAGTGGTCTTACAGAACAGGCGGGGACTGGACCTCTTGTTCATGCAGCAAGGAGGTCTGTGTGCCGCCTTGAAGGAGGAATGCTGCTTCTATGCGGACTACACAGGAGTCGTTAAAGACTCCATGGCGGAACTCCGAGATAGACTGGCTCAAAGAAAGAAAGACAGGGAAACCAAACAGAGCTGGTTCGAGTCCTGGTTCAATCAATCACCATGGCTCACCACTCTAATTTCCACCCTAGTAGGTCCGCTAGCGATACTGCTTTTAACCTTCACATTCGGACCTTGCCTGCTAAACAGGCTGGTCTCATTTGTTCAAGCTCGCCTAGAACGGGCCAACATCCTGTTCATAGGCCGGCAACAAATGCTGTGAACCAAAAACCGAGGACGCTGCCAGTCGCAGAGGTTCTCTAAACTTCCCTTGCGAAGATTACTCAGGTTTACCAAAAAACCCTTTTCCCTAATCACATTACAACTTTATACCTCACCTTAGTGCCTATGTTTATAACTACCTCATTCATTAGTAAAAAAGGGGGGGGGAGATGTGGTAGATAGGGACAGGCGAACGGAAGATCTCGGGATGTGACGGAAAGCAAGACCCTTCCCCCCTTCTTCCTGCTATAGTTAATCAATTACCCCTAAAGCATGCAGCCCCTCCTAACTCAGTAGTTTTCCACTCCTTACTAACTCCAGCCAGACCCACCATCCCCTTCTGACGTAGTGAAGCCCCCTTGACTATTTAACCCCATGAGATAAGATAATAAAGGCCATTTGACCATCCACCACATTGGTGTCTGTGCATGTCTGTGGCCCGAGTGATCCGGGCGAGGCCGGGTTGCCGTGCTGTGTCTTAAAACCAGGTCGCCCGCCTTCTCATCAGAAGGCGACATGGAGGAAGACTGGGAGCCTGGCATACTCTGGCATACTGGATAAAGTTTGAACTGCTGCAGAACTGGGCATCAAGATGCTTCTAGCAGGTAATGTGTTGGGCAACACACTGGGGACCACACAGATAAATGGCTCATGCCAGTGCCATCACCTCACTTGTGATCAACACCTCCCTTCTGCTCCCAGCAAACAAGGAGAGATCTCAAAGTGAACTCACATATGCATCAGAAAGTAGGAATCATGATAGCAACAGGAAAAGCACCAAGCAGTATCTATTTGTCGGTTGCATGTTCCTGTACAGCTACCCTTAAAACTGCATCTAAGATTTGGCCCCACAGTGTCTGTTCACAGTGCAGATAAACTGTTCCTCTCATTTCTACCTGTCATTTTGCCCCTATACAAACCTCCTGGATCCTTATCTTTTTCTTTAAACCTTGGAAACTGGACCAAGCCCAAAGAGAAGAAGATGACCCATTTGGTATCACAGCAGCACTCTGACAAGGGCAACAACTGACAGCAAAGTCCCTGATATTGCCCTGCTCTGATCAAGCCAAACCATTCCTGATGGCCTTAGAATTAACTTCAACAACAACTGGAAACAAGGACATTGCTGCAGAAATCCCCAGCACTCACAGGGATTCACCAGGGATGGAAGCAGCACAGCAGGGCTGTAGACCTTCCCTCTGCTCCCTGGCCCTTCACTGCACACCAAAATGAAAAGGACAGTGCCAGCTGCCATAGGAGACTTTTTGAAAGTCAGGGTATTACACAACTGAACAGCTAAATCAGGATTGGGATTCCCAAGCTAGTCCATGTGCTTCTGGTCTTCAGTTCTTACATTGCTTTGCCCCATCTAGACAGTAACCAGGCTCTCAGCTGAGTTCTGTTGCAGCAGGCACTGGCTGATCCATCATTTTATTAATACCATGATTACAATATAAATATTTTATTCCATGTTGTGTGTAGGAGGCTTCATTATGCCTAGGATTCTTCATGTGCATATCCTTTTTAAATACAGCTCTGTTAAGGCAAATGTGTCAGTTCCAGCTCTTTCAATATTTTCTTTAATGTTCTCAGTATTTTCTCAATTGCTGATAAAGAATTAATTCTGGGCCAATTTATTCCATGAAAAAAATTCACACAGAACAATATAATTCTTCTCTAATGGGGTCATACAAAAGGATGCAGTAAGAATTTCATTAAAAATTAAATTCTAAAACCTGATTAAATCTTGCATGGTGCAGAGTTCTGAGGCAGATTACTGGGGCAGATGCTGACTATTTATGGACAGCATTTTTAAAAGCATTCCCTTTTAACTTCTCTCCTAAGTCGTCATCATCTTTTCAGCACCCAGTGGAAGGACTTTATGAACTGAATACCAGTTTCAACTTCAGTGGATCTACAGGAAGTTATTGTTTGTATGTTTTTTTATATTGGAGCTTCTTTCCATAATGCTGCTTATAACTTTGGCTACATTAGAAGTCTATTTTAAAGGCTTTATTTTTATTTGGCAGTATTCATACTTACATCTAAAAACCTTTGAGAGAGGCACTCATACATTTCAAACAGAAATGCTGAAATACAAGTCTGCTTTTCATGGCAATGAGATGTGATGGATGGTATTTTCACATTCAACCCCTCTGTCACTAGTAGTTCCAGAGTTCCTTAAAACACACCACACAACCTTGTTCCACTACAGCATATTTATTACAGTGCAGTATGCCTGGTTCAAAGTGATGCTTACTGCCCTTGGAGGCAATGAATAAATTGTTTAAGGAGTGTAGAAACTGGTCCTTGTCCAAAAGTCTTCAAGCCAAGGCTGATGAGGGATCTAAGGAATGTGAGGGGGAAAACAGCCAGGTACCTAAGTCATGAGCTCAGTACATGATATTTAAAAAGGCACAGAAGTATCACATGTCATGACAGACTCAATGGTACACAGATATATTAGAGGTTGGTAACTGTTGCAGAGGAAAAGAATCTGCTCAGCCAGGTTTTGGAAACCAAACTGATTTTAAAAGCCAAAAATGGATAGCTGGAATCAAAAGGCTGCAAAGGAACAACCCTAAAGTGTAAAACTTCTGTGGTGAATGTCATGGTCTGAAGCAAATGCTGGATGCAAGCTGAGTTATAAAACTGGTAGCCAGAAGGTGCTCAAAAGTGGATGTAAATGTATATTGAGGTTGTTACGTCTAGGATGTCCAAATAGACAGGTGAGCATCACCAAATCCATTGCCATCTTTCAGGAGAAAAAAGTAAGAGACAGAAATGCAGCATATGTGAATCCAGGTACACGTTTTACTGACCTCAACTATCAGCTTCACTCACTTCAGAAGGGAGGCACTCACTAGCCTGGGAAAATGGTCCCTTGATATGCCATGCTCAAAAGGGTAATGGTGATACAGTTGTAAACATATGACTTCTCAGTGGATGAAAACCATCCTAACATCAGTCAACAAAAGGGGAAAGAGAAAGAGAAAAGGGAAAAGGAAAAAGTGGAAAGGAAGAAAGGAAATGGGAAAAGCCAAGCATAAGAAGTTTCTTAGCATTCATGTAACATTTTGCTGGCAGATCTGAATACCAATTGAAACATAACCAAATGCAAAAAATCTAGAGTAATGCAGAAGTAATCAATAATTTGAGGATTGGCAGTAGCTTTTTCTGTGTCTACATGAAAGATGAAGAAAATTGTATTTGGATAGTGAAGAGTTTTAAAATTCCCAAATGACTGCAACATAACATGCCTTGTGTACTATTTTCTGTATACTGATCTTCAATATCTGCAATTCACATTATAATAGCACTGATCTGAAGAAATACCACAACATGGGTGTACAGAAATATTGCTGAAAGATTTTTGCTACTGGTACATACAGAGGCTTCAAAGATGAGGACAAGAGAATCCTTCATAGTATGGATTTCTAAACAAGCCATAGTTTGATTTACAGAGACAACACTAGGATTTGACAGGATGTGAATGTAATTATTTCTGGAGATAATGGGAGAAGAAAAAGAAGGAAGAAGGTTTCAAAGGAAATAATTTTCAATTCTGATACAATAAACATGCCAATGTCTGAATGGAGCTCACTCATTTCAGTGCTTGGAGCTTGCAAGGGAAGCCCTCTTGCTGCTAGCAGCAGTGCCACAGAGCATGGGTTAGGTGGGAAGCACAGCATGCCAGTCCAGCATTTTACTGACTTCTAGCAAGGTCTTGCTGCCAGGTGATTAATAAAAGATAATAATCTCTGAAAGATCCACGAAGTAAGGTTTTCAGAGTATGACCTGTTAACTTGGCCCTATTCAAGTGAAGATACTGTAAGTTTTATATCTGGAAATGGTCGTAGCTAGAGAACCCATCTAAACGATCAATGAAAAAATAGTATAAAGAGTCTTATTACCCTCTAAAATGTCAGTAACATGAGTATTTCATATTGTCCCCACTCAGTTCTAGTTAAAGGATAGACCAGAGAAACAGCAGCCTGCATAATAGCTCCCAGTGCACGTATTTGTTCTGTGACATTGACAGCTGACATGAAGATCTCATTGTGTCTCACAGCCATAGCAATCTACAATTACAGTATCCATTCCATTTTAATTTTAATTTACATAAAGTATTAGACCTCAAAAAAAAAAAAAATTCTCTGAGTTTGGTAACAGGCTGGGACAACTTGAAGAAGGCTTACTTTGTTCACTTACATTCCCAAACTGCACAGTTCAAACAGACCAATCCAGATTTATGTGCAAGAAAACAGCATACAAATCTGGGGTTACAACTTCAAACTTAGTAACACTCTCTCACTGAGGTGTGCAAATAAATAACAGTTCCCTGAAAAAGTTACAGTACTTAGAATTAAAATAACTTTTTATAGCATGATGAATAATTTAACTGTACTTTTCTCCTAGTCCTTAAATAATTAAAAGAGCTTTATTTTAACCTGATAATTTAATTACAAAAATAGTGCACTGCCAAAGGGCAAAACATAATATCTGTTGTCTTTCTTATTACAAAACACTGTTTTGTCTGTTCATTGAGTCTTGCCCTCCAAGCCCAGCATTCCCTTCCACAGCTGCTTTACAATGCAACAGATTTCAGCATTGTTTAAAACAGCATGACTGAGTGCAAGGCTGAGCAGACTGGAAAATACAGAGTTTGCACACTTTTCATTGATCTTTTAAATAGAAGAAAGGTCAAAATCCAACATCCCTATGGTGAACTTCTGTTCCTACCATGGAAGCAAGTACCTGGATCCCAACTATGAGCTGGAGTCGAGTGAGCTGTTATAACGAAGTCCTCACATCAGTCTCCCAGCAGTTTTTTGGTTGTTTTTTTTTTTTTTTGGTTTTTTTTTTTTTTTTTTAATAGAATGATATTTGGTGAAAAATAACTTGAGTGAAATATTTTTCCATTTGCCAAAAGACAGTAAATTTATTAATGGTGGTTTAATAATAATCACAAGAAGAGCCTCTCCCATGCTGGGTGGCAGGCTGCAATTCCAACTGAATTATCCCTCCTCTGGAAAATATCCGGGTTTCCCAGATTTCTAACCCCACTAGCTACCCGATGCACTGAGGTGAGTTAAACTCTACAGTACAGAATGATTCTGCGTCAATTCCCTGGGTGGGAATGTGACAAACGGTCCCACACACAGCCTCTTTTCTCTCCAGGGGACAGTCCCACACTCGGGGTGACAGTCCCACTCCAGGCTCTCCCCTCTCTACTCTACAGGTGACACAATAAAGGCAGCAACTTGATACCGTTGTTTGTGCCAGTGTTATCTACCTTCAGCCTAAAAGGCTCTTATCCCCACCTAGTGGCACTGGCTCCCTGTCAGGTGACAAAAGCAGAGCCGCAGCCAGGCTGCGCCCGGAAGTGCCGATGTCTCCACGCTCCGTTTCCATCCGTTGTGACAGCAGCAGGCTGGCGGGTGCCAGTGCAGCTCCAGCGGGAGCACCGCACATTCCCGGTGTCCCGAGGCAAGGACGAGCTCAGCGCGCTGTGCAGCACAGGCTACCCCGCAGCTTTCACCACTCCACCCGCACCTACCCAGGCTGCTGGGGCTCCCAGCCCGTACCCTGGGGATGGGTTAATGCCGGGAGCCGGTGGGATCCTGCTGCCACCTGCTGTCACCGTGTCACACACACAGGAGCCCACATACCGTGCCCTGGCAGCCCACAACTGCAGGGAATGAGAATTGCTTGAGGAAAGAAAAGAATGGTGATCACTGTACGAGTTTAGGTGAGATTATAAGGAATTCTCCTCCTTTCCTGCTGCATAAATGAGCCTAATTTGTGCTTTACTGACTTCTCACATTAACATTCAAAATTTCAAAGGGGCTTTTTGGGCAACCTTACATTAACATTATTATACTGCATAAATAAACTTGTCTTTGTATGTGCAGTCTTTGAAAAACCTTGCCTTTCTTCCTACAGAAACTTGTACTTATGGCCCAACCTTCAACACACATACATCAGAGTGCTTCAGTGGCTGACAGCAGAGAGAAGAGTGAGATGGGCTGAGCGTAGTCACAATGGGCAAAAGCCAGAGAAAGGGATAGGGAAGCCAGAGCCAAAGAAGCAGCAGGAAGGGCATCCAAGGACTCTCTCTTTTAGCTGTTGTTTTACTTCTTTTCCTAGTTCCTAGCCAATGTAAAGCCCAGATAACAGCTAAAAGTTAGAGTTTAGCCCCACATAGCTCTGGGTGCCACCAAGCAGGAGCAGCCAAGCCTGGCTGGCCTGTGGCTCAGGGAGATGCCAGCCAAGAGCATCCTTTAAGGCTTGTTTGACACCACAGCCTTGCCAGGCTTAAAGTCTAAGCATTTGTAACTTTCATTTAAATGAAATTAATGCATATAAAAACCTGTAAATATGTCATAAGCATTCTATCTTATTTGCAGTATTGAATTGCTGCCCTTAAAAGTAACAACAGGCTGCTGAGAGATGGTAAGAATGTCACAGTGCCTGCCATAGCCACAGGATTGCACCAGGAATAAATGGCTTTATGGAAAAAGACATCTGAGACTCTGCCATGGGAAACCTGGTCTGACTGCGTGTGAGGGGTGTGTAGGAGCAAGGCACCCGTGGGCTCCCTGGAGCTGCTGTTGTGAAGGGGCCTCAGTACCAGCAGTAAAAGTCTCTGGCATTCGAAGCGTGACAGCCAGAGAGTCTCATTAGTCAGACTGGGAAATTTCCTTAATAGGCTTTTGTTCCCCCAGTGTGCACAGCCCACTAGTCCTCTCATTGTCCAGCTCTGAAAGATCCTCACAAAGAGGAAAAATTGGAAAAACATACCACTAGAACAGGTTTTATGGCTCCTAACCAAGCTGATGGTACTCTGCTGCTCTAGATCATCAGGTCAACATCAGAGTGTTTTACACTCCATCCAAGGTGTCCCTACAGCCTTGGTCAGCAGCCCTGTCTTATTCTAGGTGGTGAAAAGAAAAGAGACTGGCTTCCCTCCTTCTCTAGGGCTAGAAGGACAGCTGGCAGTAGGTGCCCTGTTTCCTTTTTCTGTCCCACAGCATGCCCAGCCATATCACAAGGCTTTGCAACCAGGAGACAGATTCCCTGACAGCTGTTCTTTGGGTGCTGATTTCCCTAACTACTGCCATAAAGTATCTCAGGCTCCCTTGGGTTTCACCTGCAGCTCTATCCATTTATTTCCCCAGAGAAGGAGGGTGTTACAGTGATCATTAACTTCCATGCAAATGTCCTTCCTTTTGCAGGGTCTCTGCAGATTCCTCCTGTTGTAATTATATTAGAAAGCATCCCAGACATCCCCTGTGTCCAAGACTGAGCACCAAGATGTTTCCTATTACCATCCGAGTAGCAGTTGCATCTGGACAGTTTTCCTTATCTCCTGTTAATAGGCCCATCAATGTCTTGCCTCATGACTCAGAGATAACACTCTCCAGGAGCCAGTTCTGTTTAACAGATGATTAAGAACACACCTTGTGACTCAAAATAACATCAGCCCATTGTGAGATGCTCCGCCCAGGGGGAGAAGCTAGGCATTCCCACCTGGATAAATCCAGGAATTTCTAGACAGAAAAGCAGCCTTTCCACAGGTTTCCAAGAAGACACAGCAACCACATCTGCCACTCCAAGAGGACTGCAGCCACTCCAATTTGGACTGCTACCAGCACACTGGCCAAAGCGGGTGTCAGGTTGTATTCTGACTTTGCCAGTGGTCTTCCTTTTGTATCATTGTGTGTATTTTTGTCTTTTGTTTTCCCTTTTCCCAATAAATTGTATTTCTGACTTGGAGTCTCTCACTGGTTTTGCTTTCAAACCAGAACATATTTTTGGCGCCCAACGTGAGGCAAGAAGGTACTGAGAAAAGTCAGAATTACAATTTTGTATTGTAGAGGGTACCTATTCATTATGATGCTTAACATGTTTTTTTGGGTCTTATACCTAGCTCTCTATATTTTCCTGAATGTGGGGAATTATCTGGCAGTTGTAATGCTCATGTGTAAACCAGGGTATGGTATGAGAATTGCTTTATTGATCTATTATGTCTATTGCATTATAACCTCTGAGGCAATGAACATGATTTGGAATATGTACTCAATTCTGTTTGCTTGTCTTAATCTAGGCTGCTACGTCTGGGGCCTCGGCAACCACACCCAGCCCCTGGGGGGAGGGGTAAAGATTGATTTTTTTCCAACCTTTCAGGCTTGACACATCAGTTTTTGAAAATGTTAAGTTCCCTCTGGATGCCAAGGACAGCATAATGTTGTTGTTAGTTCTGCTTTGTCTTCTCTGCACAGTCTGCAACATGCTTAGAAACAAAGCACTACATAGTATGGTGCAGCAAAACATACATAGTGTGATGCAGCGTCTTCTTGAGGAAGAAGAAACAAGGAGCAAAGCAGCAATGTCCGTGTCCGTACAAAATGCCACAACAGCATCCATGTCGACGCAGACTGTCACAGAGGAGGAAGGAAGCAAAAGCAAAACAAGTGTCCGTGTCTACGCAGACTGTCACAGAGGAGGAAACCAAAAGCAAAGCAAGGGTGTCTATGCCTACACAGACTGACACAGAGGAGGAAGGAACCCAAAGTGCCATCAGCATCTCCACACAAACCATCACCAAACCAGAGCAGACTGAACCAATAGTAGTTGCCCCTGTTCAGAAGAAGAAATCAAGGAGCAAATCAGTCCGCATAGTGACTGATGAGGACGCTGCAGGACCTTCGCACCTAGCAGAAGAAACAGAACCAGAGATCATCACTCGCTCTCTATCCCTGGGTGAGCTGCGTGACCTGTGGAGGGAATTCACCCGCCAGACAAACGAGTCCATACTGACCTGGCTGCTCCGCACCTGGGATGCTGCAGCCAATGACACCATTCTGGATGGAAGTGAGGCCAGGCAACTGGGATCACTGTCCCGGGATGTGGTCATTGACCAGGGGATCGGGAGAACGCAAGAAACTCTCAGCCTCTGGCGGCAACTGCTCGCAAGTGTGAGGGACAGATACCTTTGTAAAGAAGACCTCCAGGTGCACCAAGGAAAATGGAACACCATGGAACAAGGTATCCGATGCCTGAGGGAATTGGCTGTGTTGGAGATAATTTTCTCAGAAGACGAGAGATTTCCTAAGAGTCCAGACTGTGTCCAGTGCACATCGCAAATGTGGTTGAGATTTGCACGGCTAGGACCAGAGATGTACTCCTGTTACCTGGCAACACTGCAGTGGAGGGAAGGCGAGGACAGGGTGGGCGTCTCAGCCAATAAATTAAGAATTTACGAGGATACTGTCACCGCCCCATTTCGTACCCATGTCTCGTCTGTGGAAACAAGGTTGGCTGAGCAAGTCCGGGACTTGATTGAAGAGAGTCATCAGAAACTAAAAAAGGAACTTAAGGAAGAAGTCTACCATATTTCACCAGAACCAACAAGAGTCTCTGCCATTAGGAGCCGGCGTTCCCAAGCCAAGGAGAAAGGATACACTCCACGAGGAAACCTCTGGTTTTTTCTTCAGGAGCATGGAGAAGACATGAGGAAGTGGGATGGAAAACCCACCTCTTCCTTAGCAGCCCGAGTACGTGAACTAAAAAGAACACCTAACACAAAAAGCTCATCTAGAGTCAATGCTGCTCCAGTCTCTCACACACAGAATTCCAGACAATATAGGAATGATGATATAACTGATCCTCTTGAAGGAACCTCAAGAACCTATTTACAGGAAGAGAGCAACGTGTACCATGACCAGGAATAGAGGGGCCAGGTAGAGGACAGGGACAGGTAGAGGACAGGGACAATCGGATCTATTGGACTGTGTGGATTCAATGGCCTGGCACGTCTGAACCACAAAAATATACAGCTTTGGTTGACACTGGTGCCCAATATACCCTGATGCCATCAAGATACGTAGGAGCAGAATCCATTTCTATTTCTGGGGTAACAGGAGGATCCCAGCAGCTTACTGTATTGGAGGCTGAAGTGAGTTTAACTGGGAATGGGTGGAAGAAACACCCCATCGTGACCGGCCCAGAGGCCCCATGCATCCTTGGCATAGACTATCTCAGAAATGGATATTTCAAAGACCCAAAAGGACATCGCTGGGCTTTCGGAATAGCTGCTGTAGAGGCAGAAGACATCAGAAAGCTGAATACTTTACCCGGTCTCTCAGACGACCCCTCTGCTGTGGGACTGCTGAAAGTTGAAGAACAACATGTACCAATTGCCGCAGCAACAGTACACCGTCGGCAATATCGTACCAGCAGAGACTCTGTGATCCCCATCCATGAAATGATTCGTAAACTCGAGAGCCAAGGGGTGGTCAGCAAGGCCCATTCACCTTTCAACAGCCCTATATGGCCAGTGCGCAAGTCCAGTGGGGATTGGAGACTGACGGTGGATTACCGTGGCCTGAAAGAGGTCACACCACCACTGAGCGCTGCCATGCCAGACATGTTGGAACTTCAGTACGAGCTGGAGTCCAAGGCAGCAAAGTGGTATGCGACCATCGATATTGCAAACGCCTTCTTCTCCATTCCTTTGGCAGCAGAATGCAGACCTCAGTTTGCCTTCACTTGGAAGGGAGTGCAGTACACCTGGAACCGACTGCCCCAGGGGTGGAAGCACAGTCCCACCATCTGCCATGGACTGATCCAGGCTGCACTGGAAAAGAATGAGGCTCCTGAACATCTACAGTATATTGATGACATCATTGTGTGGGGGAGCACAGCAGGGGAAGTCTTCGAAAAAGGAGAAAAAATTATCCAGATTCTGCTGAAAGCTGGTTTTGCCATTAAGCGAAGCAAGGTTAAGGGACCAGCTCAAGAAATTCAGTTTCTAGGAGTCAAGTGGCAAGATGGACGTCGTCAGATCCCGACAGAAGTAATCGACAAGATCACCGCTATGTCTCCACCTACCAACAAGAAGGAGACACAAGCTTTCCTAGGTGCCATAGGCTTTTGGAGGATGCAAATTCCCGAGTATAGCCAGATTGTGAGCCCTCTCTACCTGGTCACCCGCAAGAAGAATGATTTCCACTGGGGCCCTGAGCAGCAACAAGCTTTCACCCAGATCAAGCAGGAAATAGCTCATGCGGTAGCCCTTGGCCCAGTCAGGACAGGACCAGAGGTAAAGAATGTGCTCTACTCTGCAGCCGGGAACCATGGTCTGTCCTGGAGCCTTTGGCAGAAGGTGCCTGGGGAGACTCGGGGTCGACCACTGGGATTCTGGAGCCAGAGCTACAAAGGCTCTGAAGCAAACTACACTCCCACAGAGAAGGAAATCTTGGCTGCCTATGAAGGAGTTCAAGCTGCCTCAGAAGTAATTGGCACCGAAACACAGCTGCTTCTGGCACCCCGACTACCAGTGCTGGGGTGGATGTTTAAAGGAAAGGTTCCTTCCACACATCATGCCACAGATACCACATGGAGTAAATGGATTGCCCTCATCACTCAGCGTGCCCGTATTGGAAATCCGAATCGCCCTGGGATTCTGGAAATTATAACAAACTGGCCTGAGGGGGAGACTTTTGGATTGTCTTCTGAAGAAGAAGAGCAAGTGGCACGTGCCGAGGAGGCCCTACCATATAATGAGCTACCGGAAACTGAAAGACAATATGCCCTTTTTACGGATGGTTCCTGCCGAATCATAGGCACTAGTCGGAAATGGAAAGCTGCAGTGTGGAGCCCCACACGACAAGTGGCACAAGCTACTGAGGGACAAGGTGGATCGAGTCAGCTTGCAGAGCTTAAAGCTGTCCAGCTGGCTTTAGATATTGCTGAGCAAGAGAAGTGGCCGAGGCTCTATCTCTACACCGACTCATGGATGGTAGCTAATGCTCTGTGGGGATGGCTGAGTCGCTTGAAAAAGGCCAACTGGCAGCGCAGAGGGAAACCCATCTGGGCTGCCGAGATCTGGCAGGACATTGCCACCCGAGTAGAGAAGCTGACCGTGAAGATCCGACACGTGGATGCACACATACCCAAGAGTCGGGCTACTGAAGAGCATCACAACAACGAACAGGTAGACCGAGCTGCCGAGGTGAAAATATCACAAGTAGACCTAGATTGGCAGTATAAGGGAGAATTATTCCTAGCTCGTTGGGCCCATGATGCTTCTGGTCATCAGGGGAGAGACGCAACATACCGATGGGCCCGTGACCAAGGGGTGGACCTTACTATGGACAACATCTCACAGGTCATACACGACTGCGAGACCTGCGCTGCAATCAAACAGGCCAAGCGGATGAAGCCTCTGTGGTATGGTGGGCGATGGCTGAAATACAGGTAGGGGGAAGCCTGGCAAATTGACTATATCATGCTTCCCCAAACCTGCCAAGGCAAGCACTATGTACTGACCATGGTGGAAGCAACCACAGGATGGTTGGAAACCTACCCTGTGCCTCATGCCACTGCCCGGAACACCATCTTAGGCCTAGAAAAGCAGGTCTTGTGGAGACATGGCACCCCTGAGAGAATTGAGTCAGACAATGGGACCCATTTCAAGAACAGCCTTATCAACACCTGGGCCAGAGAACATGGCATTGAGTGGATATATCATATCCCCTATCATGCACCAGCTGCTGGGAAAGTTGAACGATGCAATGGACTGCTTAAGACCACCCTGAAGGCACTCAGTGGGGGAAACTTCAGGAATTGGGAAATGAACTTAGCAAAAGCTACCTGGATGGTCAACACCCGGGGGTCCATCAATCGAGCTGGTCCTGCCCAATCTGAACCCTTGCACACAGTGGATGGAGATAAAGTCCCTGTGGTACATATGAAAGGTATTTTAGGAAAGACTGTTTGGATTAATCCCACCCCAGGCAAAGACAAACCCATCAGTGGGATTGTTTTTGCTCAAGGACCTGGTTACACTTGGTGGGTAATGCAGAAGGATGGGGAAACCCGTTGTGTACCACAAGGAAACTTAGTCTTAAGTGAGGACTATGTGGAAGGTTTCATCATGATGCAGATGGAAATAGGAAAAGGGGTGGATAATGTCCAAGACTGAGCACCAAGATGTTTCCTATTACCATCCGAGTAGCAGTTGCATCTGGACAGTTTTCCTTATCTCCTGTTAATAGGCCCATCAATGTCTTGCCTCATGACTCAGAGATAACACTCTCCAGGAGCCAGTTCTGTTTAACAGGTGATTAAGAACACACCTTGTGACTCAAAATAACATCAGCCCATTGTGAGATGCTCCGCCCAGGGGGAGAAGCTAGGCATTCCCACCTGGATAAATCCAGGAATTTCTAGACAGAAAAGCAGCCTTTCCACAGGTTTCCAAGAAGACACAGCAACCACATCTGCCACTCCAAGAGGACTGCAGCCACTCCAATTTGGACTGCTACCAGCACACTGGCCAAAGTGGGTGTCAGGTTGTATTCTGACTTTGCCAGTGGTCTTCCTTCTGTATAATTGTGTGTATTTTTGTCTTTTGTTTTCCCTTTTCCCAATAAATTGTATTTCTGACTTGGAGTCTCTCACTGGTTTTGCTTTCAAACCAGAACACCCTGCTTCCCAGTAGTATTAGAACTGCTCCTCCTCTATCAGAGATAGAAACCAGCCCTGCTGCAAGAAAGATCACACTTGATCACACTGCATGTGATCAAGAATGGGCGAGCACTCTTCAGCTAAACTGAGGTCTCCATGGCTCATGCAGGAGCAAGAAGTGAAGTGGTTTTGTCTGAGTTCATTGACCCTGAGGACTGGCTGGGCTGGATAAAGGCTCCTGGAATTATCATGTCTAAAGAACTACTTCTCTTGGAGAAGGGGAGAACCCTGTGCAGAAAATTTCCTCCCTTTCAGAAAGAAAAATGTTAGCAGTACACTAAAAGCATATTTTTCTTTATGGACAGAATGCATTATCTGAATCTGCTGGACTGAATCATAGGTTGCTAAGTGCTCTTGGCATTCCTATCTGTGGGTACAGCTCCATGCTTGAATTACAGTGTTTTGCACTGTCAAGGATGGCTGGAGGGGCTGGAATGGGGCATTAGTCATAGTGGGAAAATAGCACTCTAAGACGTGATCATGTCTTGCACATTTTGTGGAACGTGCATTGAGCTACATTGCTACTTTTCAGTGGGAGGCCTCCAAGCCAAGCTGCCTTACAGTATGCAGAGCCTTTTGCATAACTCCAACCAAATCTGAAATGCATATACCTGAAATAGGATTTATATAAAATAGTAGCATAGTATTTCCAAATTGAATATCTCTGAAACAGGAAGAGCTGAATATAGAGATCTGGATACAGCTTTTAAACTTAAAATCCTGTTTCAGGTGCTAGGCATAGATTAATACTCTTCCATATCAGTAATGCATTTTATGCAAAACCAGTGATCTGATAACACTCATTAAGAAGAACTGTCATTTCACATTAAGAATGAGATAGTCAAAACAACCATTATGCACACTTCTCCTAAATTATTCTGCAAGATCTGTGGGAGCAGGACTAGGCCTATGCTGATTCTAGATCAATATTTGCACGGTGAGAAAAGAACCTGTGAGATCAGAGGGAAAAAACAAGCATTTTTTTATGCATTAGAGACACGCTTGGCTAAAGCAAATGCAGGAGAACCATTCCCAGTGGCAGTCAATGAAATTCAGGGCTAGTGCTCCCTACTTTGAGCAGGCTAGTGCACAGAAGCACATGTAGAAATCTTCTCAAACCCAGTTTAAACCTAGTTGAAAGCCCTTTCGCTCATCCTAGACCAAAGACACTTATTCCCTTCTTTGTCAGATAACCCCATCAGCCCTGAGCAGATCAGATTTGGCAGAGTGAGTTCCATGGTCTGAGTACCAACCCAGACTATGACACCATTGCTCTAACCATTTGTTGACCTACCAGATTTGTCTGGCCATTTCACATTAGCTGTAGTCAAGCAGAGGTGATACTCATTTATGACGGTATTTCACACAGACATTGATTGGCTGAGATGGATAAAAGCCTTCCATTACAGCTGATGCAGAAGGGAAACACCTGTCAGCATGAATTTATGAAAGGCAGGTCCTGCTAGATGAAACCCACCTGTGACATGGGGAAACCCACCAGTGAATGAGGGAATGGCTGAGGATGTTGTCTGTCTGGACTCATTCAGCCTCCTGTTCCAAGTAACAATTGACTGGACAAGAGGAAATGGCTTCAAGTTGCACCAGAGAAGGCTTAGATTGGATATTGGGAAAGATTTCTCCACTAAAAGGGTAGTCAGGCATTGGAACCAGGTGAGCAGGGCATGGGTGGAGTCACAATGCCTGGAGTGATTTAAAAGAGGTGTGAATGTGGCACTTGGGGACTGGGTTCATGCATGGCCTTGGCAGTGCTGGCAGAATGGCTGGACTTGATGATCTTAAAGTTATTTTACAACCTAAATGACTTTATGATTCTATCTAACCACACTGGATGAATCCTACCTGGGGTTTTCCAAAGCACTCTATGTAGTGACAGTGAGTTTGTGATCCTCCTTTGTGAACTTCCCTATGAAGAGCCAGAGTGGAATGAGAAGTGTTACCAAAATAATTCTGTAATGCTGTGAATGGTTCTAAAAGCTACACGCATACTGAGCTAAGTTAATTTCTGCTGTACCTGACCTGTAGTTGAGGAATGATGATTGCTGGACTGGGAATAGCTTGTTTATTTATCTATAAAATATCGTTACTTAAACAGTGCAGTAAGTTCCTCTGACTTGAGTTTCTTTCCTCTAAAAGGTTTTCTTTATAACTGGAGTTATTGATCACTTTGACTTTAGACAGGAAATCATCACTGTGGTAGCAATCACCAAAATGGTCTTCAGTCCCAAGATATTATTCCTTGACATGTCACTGATCTCAATTTTTTGAACCGAGAATGTTGTTAAATTATTGTCTGATAAAAAGCACTTCAACATGCAATGTATTTTACATTTGTCATTTTGATCTTGCTATAGATGAGCAATGCGATGGCTGACTCTGACAATTAAAGGGCAAATATTATGTATATGTTAAAAGAAGTTCTGTAGATTTATAGTTATGTTTCTCCCCCCTTTGCATTGTTATCACAGGATGGCCTGGGTAGTGGGGACATTTGGGAGGGTTGGCTCATTACTATGGCAATGCCTGACCTCCAAGCAAGATGTAAGAAAGTGATCTCCACCACTGGACAGCAAAGAAGGAGTCGATTGACAAAACTTTGTGAGGGGCCAAAAGGGTTAAAAGGCAGAACATCCATTGTGTGATGAGCACATGGTGATATAGAATCCTTTGCTTCTGGCATGCTGTATTATTTTCTCTCTTCAGTCTTCTGTTGTATTTTTTGATGAGGTTTTAATAGACCTTCTAAATTTTTTGAAAGTGAGTATAATTTCTCACAAATGGGGGCTCTTTCCAGAATATGCAGCTCACCCCAATGACCCTAGGAGTTTTCAAAAGAGGTGCACCCCGCCACAAGTTTGGCGGAGTCTATCGGACCCTCCCAGGACCACTGGTGGTCGCAGGTTGGAACCCAAAAGACACCAGGAGACTGGAAAAAGAAAAAAGGGGAAGGGGAGGTGAGTACCATCTTACCATCACTCTACTTTTGGCCTGATTGTAATTCTGCAATTCTGGTGTCAGCTTCAAACACATAATACATGGGACCGGACTTGGTCTGTTTAAGCTTCAGGATACTGAACGGTTAGAAGGAAAAAACCGGCGGGACTCATGCGGGGAAGAAAATGGGGACTCCATGGACAATGACCCCATGGCCGGCGGGACATGTGATGTTGAAGAATCTGTGGGGACTTGGGAGCAGGGCAGCTGCCAAAGGGTTTGCAGCAGGGGTCACCCATCAGGGAAGACCGTACTTGTGTCAGGGCAGGGAGCCACGGTGGGTTTCCCAGCCTGTTGGGAAGGATAAAAGTTTGACAAGAAAATTTAACAGATATGTATGCCTGGCAGAAACCTCTCTGAATGTAGAACCTGACAACGAAATAGAGATGGAAGCAAGTTTTGATATAGAAGAATAATAGATGTGTAAATTGAGATTTGCTGAGCCAGTCTTAGTGGACAACTAAGAAAGCAAAGGTTATGTCGAGTTGGAAAGAGATTTTATGACTTAGAGCAAAGGATAAGCTGAGCACAAACAAAAAATTTTTTTACCAAGCAGAAAGATACCACAGGCAAACAAGACATATCAATGTGGTAAGTAGAAAAAAAGTTTAAGAATTTTCCACTGCAAAAAAACTGAAAAACAACTTTAAGTTTAAACTGTAACATACTAACTCGTGTGATTGGATAGTATTAACAATAATATGGTAACGATGGTAGTTATGATAGGCTGTAGGTAATATTAAAGGTATTGATTGCTTGTTTATGTATTAAGATGCACAGCAAACAAAAATATATTATGCATTGTAACCAAAATTAAAGGGTCTTCAGGTTTGTCTACAGCTGTAGCTGACAGCTGTATGCATGGCTCTGTCATCCACAGCCCTGGACTGCTGTAACATCTAGGATACAATAAACTGCATTTTGAAGAGCCGCCTGAAGTCCTGCATCTCTCATTCAGGCTCTTACTCCAGCCCACCTGCACAAAGGGAGCCAGTGTACGGCTCCACATGGTGTGGCAGCTCACGCGGCGCTCAGAGCAGGGGCAGCTTCTGGTGCGCAGTCAGCACTCTAATTTCCAAAGCCAGCCAAAGCTGGGCTGGGAGCAGGGCAGCTGCTGAAGGGTTTGAAGTGGGGCTGCCCACAGGGGAGACTGTGCTTGGGGCAGGACGAGGCTGCAGCCCAGTGGAGCCATGCAGGCCAGGGCCACAGCAGAAGCCAGAATGGGCTGGGGGCAGTGCTGCAGCCCAGCGGAGCCAGGCTGGATGGGGAACAGAGTGCAACTTTGGGACCAGAGCATTGAACCAAGGAGGAGAGGAATGGCAGGGAGCAATCCAGTGATACGGAAGTCCCTGGATCATAGGTGTATTTTTACTTTTCAGAAGAGAGGTAAAGTTTTTTTCTCTCTTCCCTTTCCTTCTCTTTCCTCCTTTCCTTGTCTCCTTTTTTCCCCCTCCTTTCCTTTTCCATTCTTAGGAAGGTGGGCCTTGCTAGGAGGGTCTGTGGTTACCTGTTGAGATGGGACTGGGAACAAGTAGGGAATCCCCTGCGGAAGAAGGAGGAAGTGAGGAGGCACCAATAGGTATACACCCAAAATAACCCACTAGCAAGGAAAGTAGCCTGGTGGAAATATGACCCCAATACCAGAGATAAGGATGACCTTAAAATTATTCAGTACTGCATGGTAGCATGGACCAGAAGGGAAATTAGGAGAGATTATGTACACTGGCTGAGATATGGATTGGACAAAGGATGGATATGCTGGGCTTTAAACATCTATGTAAGAGCTAAGAAACCATTCAATCAGGAAGAGAGAGACTACGCTGCCTGCTGGAAGGGGGGAGACTTCACCCTCAAAGGTGAGCATGTTTAAGGTATCAGAAAATAAAGAATGGGACCCATTAGAACACTTGCCCCCTAGGAACACTTGCCCCCTGCACCTCCAGTTGCGCCAACTGCACCTGCCCTGCACCCTGATGGGCATAGCCAAAACACCAGAAACAGAGTGGCACAATGAGCAGAAAGCAGATCGGGGGATGGGAACCAAGCAGCGGGATTATGTCCCCTGAAGGAAGTACCACCGGGTGGGGCGCAGGGAGGAATTGGATTTGTAACTGTACCTCTCAGCTCCTCTGATGTAAGAATGTTCAAGAAAGAATTAAAAGGATTACTATGGGATGTGCCCATGGGGAGGACAGTGTGGGAATGCCATGGGAAACTACAGTCATTTAGCATAAGGCATTTCCCCAGAGTCCTCTGCCCCCCAGTGCAAATAAGCATATGCCCATCACCTGTCAGTTTATGGTTGTCATCTCCCCAAGTTCTGGAAAGTTCCCCGTTCTCGTTGTTTCTAATGGTTCCCTCTGTAAACCACTCCTTCTCTTTTCCCTCATTGGCCCAGTTTATGTTACCCCATCCTTTACACCCTCTTCCCATTGGATCATTTGTACCCTAGTTACTCCTTCCCTCCCCAGTTATATACTCTGGCCCCTCCTTCCCCGGGGCTCTCGGAGTCTGCCTCCCCTGAGTGTGGTTGTCTCCCTGCTCCTATTTCTGACTCCCTCCTCCTTCGATCAATCCTGAATAAACCCACTTGGATTCCAGCAGCTCAGGAGTCCTTCCGTCTTCCAAGTGGGGATTTTAATTACACTATCCATGCACCTGTTGACCAGCTAACTGATGGTTACCCTGTGGGACTCAGTCTGGGGTAGCCTATAGATTACAATTGGATTAGTGGAACAGTTAGACCAGTTTCTGGGGCCCAATATTTATATGTGGGAAGAGATGCAATCAATAATGACCATGTTATTCACACCAGAAGAAAGACACATGATCCAGGTGGCTGGGATACAGACATGGGAAAGGGAGCACATGCAAGGACCTCCGGGACCTGAAAATGCCCACAGTACACCCTAACTGGGACCACAACAGCACTGGCGGAAGGCAAGACATGGAGGAATATAGAAGATTGATTAGAAGAGGTATCAAAGAGGCAGCTCCGTGAAATCAAAATGCTCGTAAGGCTTTTGATGAACAGTAAAAGAGGGAAGAAACCCCAACAGAGTGGCTAGAAAGAT
This sequence comes from Vidua macroura, assembly GCF_024509145.1. NCBI lineage: Eukaryota > Metazoa > Chordata > Aves > Passeriformes > Viduidae > Vidua > Vidua macroura. Next base: position 994,181 of record NC_071585.1, on the reverse strand, counting down.
TGAGGAGAAATATTAGGCAATATTCAGGGGTTGACCCTGATACAGTGGCCAGACAGATGTTAATAAAGTTAAATTTCATCACTCACACTTGGCCAGATATATGGAGAAAGTTAGAAAAGTTACATGGTTGGCAAGAAAGGGGATTAGAAGGATTTTAAGAGAGGCACAGAAGGTGTATGTAAAGAGGGATGAAGAGAAGGCCAAGGCAAAAGCCAAGGTAACTGCCATTAGGGAAGGAAACCAGCACATAAAGAACAACCCATGTAAGGGAGGGGAACCCTGAATGTGAGAAGATAGATGGAGGGGGGATGCAGCTCCTTGGGACTGGACACAAAAAGGAGAGTTTGGGAAACAGGGGAACCTAGGACCAGTTTGCTTTTACTGTAGAGAGAATGGGTATATCAGAAAGAATTGCCCCCAGAGGGAAAATGACCTAAGAGTCTATGATACTGAGCAAAAAGAAGAAGTGGAAGATTAGGGGTGTCAGGGGCTGTACCTCCTGGGGACAGAATACCATCAGGAGCCCTTGATAACTTTAAAAATAGGTCCCCAGGAGGGAGAATTTGAATTCTTAGTAGACACAGCAGCTGAAAGAACTTGTGTTTGTACAATTCCAAAGAGGTGCAAAAAGGGTCAAGATACTGTGCAAGTAGTAGGTGCAGAAGGGGAAGGGTTCAAAGCCTCAGTTATAAGGGACAAATAAAATAGGGATTGGGGATGTCCTATTAGTTCCAGAGGCAGGGTGCAATTTATTAGGACGGGATTTACAGGTACAGTTGGACATTGGAGTACTCCCAGAGGAAGGGAAAATTGTATTTAAGCTTCTCCAATTAAGAAGATTAAAAAACAAATATCATAAAATGGTATGAGCAAAACCAAAAAATCAAGGTAAATTAAACATGAAACTTATAATAATAAAAATAGTTAATGAAAACCATCCAGTTTGGGTATGACAATACTCACTCTCCCTAAAAGGTAGATGAGAACTGCTGCCAGTGATCCAGGACCTACTTGAGAAGAGGACCTTAGAACCATTATGTCCCCCCATAATACACCCATATTACCAGTAAAGAACCATGTATGTCCCCCCATAATAACCCATATTACCAGTAAAGAAGTCAGAGGGGACTTACAGGCTTGTCCAAGACTTGAGAGCAGTGAATAAAAGAACAGTGAATCGATACCCAGTAGTGCCTAACCCCTATACACTACTGAGTAATATCCCCCCAGTACACCAGTGGTTTAGTGTGATAGACCTAAAAGATGCTTTTTTGGGCTTGCCCACTAGCAGATGAAGGTAGAGATATATTTGCCTTTGAATGGGAGGACCCCGATTCAGGAAGAAAGCAACAGCTTCCATGGACCAGGTTACCCCAAGGGTTTCCTGAATCCCCAAATCTATTCAGTTAAGTACTAGAAGTACTACAACTGTTCTCCATCAAATATGAGAAAACGTATCCAATATGTAGATAATTTTCTTCTCTCAGGACAGGAAGAAAAAGAAGTTTGAGAATCCACCATAACATTCTTAAGTTTTCTGGGAGACCAAGGACTTTGGGTATCAAAAGGGAAACTCCAATTTGTAGAGAGGGAAGTGAACTGCCTAGGACATGTGATTTGTCAAGGGAGCCAGTGACTGAACCCTGAGAGAATTACGGGGATAGTCTCACTTCCACGGCTAAAACTAAGAGGGAAGTTAGAAGGTTTGTAGGCTTCTTGGGATATTGTAGGCTATGGATTGAAGGATACATGCAGGCCATCCAGTTCTTGTATGAAAATTTAGAAGAGATTAGGTGGGAAAAAGAAGATGAGCAACAGCTCGAAGCTTTAAAGCAAAAATTAGTCAGTGCACCAGCACTGAGTCTTCCTGCCTTAGGCAAACCCTTCTATCTGTTTGTAGATATAGAAGAAAGGGTAGTGCATGGAGTATTAGCCCAGGACTGGGGAGGATCCAGGAAACCAGTGGCCTATTTATCAAAATTGCAAGACCCTGTCAGCCAGGGGTGGCCAACCTGCATTCAGGAGGTGGCAGCGAGCGCCCTACTCAAAAGAAAGCAAAAAATTAACCTTTGGGGGGAAATTGAAAATGTATACCCCACACTCAGAAGTATCTTAAGCCAAAAAGCTGAGAAATGGCTCACCGATTCCCAAGTGCCACGAAGCCATCTCAATAGATAATGATTTAGAGCTAATTGTGAGTAACCTACTCAACCCTGCCCAGTTTTTATATGGAAAACCAGGTAAAGAATTAATACATTATTGCCTAGAGGTTATAAACTATCAAACTAAAGTAAGATAGGACCTAACGGATCAACCACTCCAAGGAGGGAAACGATTGTACATTGATGGATCTTCACAGGTAATCCAGGGGCACCAGGTACCGGGGTATAGTGGATGAAGGGTCAGTAGCCATAGAAAAGGGAAAGTTACCTTCCAACTGATCAGCCCAAGCATGTGAGTTATATGCCCTAAAACGAGCTCTGGAAACAATAACACAGAAAAGAGGAACAATATATATAGACTCAAGCTTTTGGAGTAGTGCATACCTTTGGAAAAATTTGGGGAGATAGGGGCTATAAAATTTAAAGGGAAAGGGACTGATTCACAAGAAACTTATTTCAGAAGTGTTAGGAACCTTACAATTACCAGAAGAGGTGGCAGTAGTATATGTTAAAGGACATCAAAAAGCGGCGACTCAAGAGGCACAAGGGAACAATTTAGCAGATTTAGAATCTAAAAATACAGCCAAATCAGGGACAGAAAAACTAATGATGGTATTAACCCCCATGAGAGAAAGGCAAGAAGTCCCTGTATTCAGTGGGATGGAAGAGTAAGGACTCCTTTAAATAGGAGAGAAGAAAGATCACGAAGGGAAGTGGAGATTAGCAGATGGGAGGCAAATGTTGAATAAACCCCTTGCCAAGAAAATGCTAGAAGGCATACATGATACAACACATCGGGGTACACAAGTGCTGAGTGATCAGTACCTAAGGGACTGGGGCTGCACAGGAATTTTTGGAATAGCTAAGCAAGTAACTGAACGGTGTGTGATATGTCAACAAGTGAAAAAGAAAGTCATGAGGAAAACACCCAGAGGAGAGTGAGAACTAGCCTTACGGCCTTTCAGAATATCCAAGTAGACTTTACCGAGCTTTCCCAGGTACAATGGTGGAAGTTTTTCCTAGTGATGGTAGGTAACTTGACTCATTGGGTAGAGGCGGTACCCACTGTTAAAGCCAATACCAATGTTGTGAGTAAAACACTTCTAGAATTAATCATCCCCTGACATGGGATGATAAACAGGATTGATTCAGACCAAGGGACTTATTTCACATCTAAGATATTGCAGAAAGTTGTTCAAGCCCTGGGAGTAAAATGGGAATGACACACTCCATGGCATCCACAGAGTTCTGGTCATGTTGAGAGGATGAATCAAACTCTTAAAAGAACTCTAGTTAAACTGATGATTGAAACCAGATGTAATGGATGAAATGTCTCCCTTTATCCTTGTTAAGAATTACAGCCCAACCCTGGTCAGATCTGGGAGTCTCACCCTATGAAATGATGTTTGGCTACCCTTCTTGACCTCGCCTCAGAAAGTTGCCACCTATGAAGAAGGGGAAGCCAATGCCAAGACATATGTTATGTCTATAGCACAATCCTTAGAAGGGCTAAGACTTAAAGGGGCAATTCCTCAAAATACCACCCTGGATTTCATAATCCATCATATTAATCCCAGGGACTGAGTAATGATCAAGTCATGGAGAGATCAGCCTCTAACCCCTCAGTGGGAAGGTCCCTTTCAGGTTCTGCTCACCACCCAACCAGCTGGGCAAAGTGCAGAGCAGGGATGCACTCATGCTGACAGAATTAAAGGCCCGGTGGAAGAATCCAAAGAATGGAAGGTAACATCCAGGCTGGGTGAAACGAGATTGACTCTCAAGCAGAGACCAAAAGACAACTAGAAAAACAAGATGCTCAAAAAGTAGAGTCAAGCTTCCACCCACCAGCTTGAGAACTGTTTTCCTGTTTTAATGGTGAGAATTACAAGCATCTGAAGTACACAAGGGACCCTAAGAGGTAATGGGGCAGCTTCCTTAAGAACCACAAGTAAAGTTAGACAAGGAATGGAGGGCAAGATCGGGTTGGCCCCTTTGTTCACTACCAAGAAGATTCCATAGCCCTGCTGCAGGTGGCAACCCTGTAGGCCTGGTAAGGTAGGGACAAAAAGGCTATACCAGACTTCTGTTATTCCTCAATTGTCTTTTAATACAAAAGGGACTAGAGGGCAAGACCGAGTTGGCCTCTGTACTCACCACTAAGATACACTGACTATGGGTAGCAACCCCATAGGCAAGGTAGATGAGAGTCAAAGCCATATCGGACCTCTGTAATGTCCTTTTGTTCATTCCAAGTAAGTGTGTCCAGGGAAAACCTGAGATTTCTTTCTTTGGTTGCCACTGTCCTTGCCCACATCAACAGATGCTAGCATGACTCATTCAAGAGAAAAAAAAAATTGAGTTGTTTGAGACAAATGACTTATAGAAAATGGGGGTTTGTGATAGATGAGTAATGTGATGGTTGACTCTCACAATTAAAAGGCAAATATTATGTATATGTTAAGAGAAATTTTATAGATTTATAGTAATGTTTCACCCCCTTGCATTGTTATCACAGGATGGCCTGGGTAGTTGGGGCATTTGGGAGGGTTGGCTTGTTACTATGGCAACACCTGACCTCCAAGCAAGATGTAAGAAAGTGATCTCCACCACTGGACAGCAAAAAAGGAGTCGATTGTCAAGACTTCGGGAGGGGCTAAAGGGTTAAAAGGCAGAACATCCATTGTGTGGATAAGCACATGGTGATAGAGTCCTTTGCTCTTGGCACACTGTATTATTTTCTCTCTTCAGTCTTCTGTTGTATTTTTTGATAAGTTTTTAATAAACATTTTAAATTTTTGAAAGTGAGTATCATTTCTCACAATCTGAAATTTCAAAGTGAGTATGAGTATATTTTCAGAATGTTTCAAACACTTGCTACTACATTCTGCTGCAAAGCAGCTTTCCTTTTTAGAGCTCTCCTTTATATAGAGGAAGACCATCAGGGCAAAGTAGCCATCTCCAGCTCCAATATGCTGGGTTCACTTTCTTAATTTTGCTACAGTAGAGAGGGTGATAGAAGTTCCTGCATTGATGTTAATTTCCTGTTGGTGTCTGCCCCTTTACATCCGACTTCAGCTGGCAGGTCTACCAAAAGATCAGAAGTAGCTAGTAAAATCTGAAATTTTCCCCGTGCAACACTGTAATATTAAATTTCTGTTCACCACATAAATACAAAACAATCTCTCTTGAAATTGTATCATAGTGCTTCTACATTCACATCTTACTGACCAGGGTTGCAGCCACAGCAGCCTGCTTTTGAAGGGAACGTGTTATTTACTCTTCTTCAAACCTGATGTGGAACAGTAGCTACATCTAACAGTAGCTACATTTAACAGTAACACAGTCAGACACTACTAAACCTTGTGCTCTGTTTCCAAGCTTTGGAATGCAGTAGCTCCTCCCAATCTCTATCTCTCAATACAGTGCCAGAGCCAAGAGAAATATGGATTTGTTGGGTAAAAGTACCTATAACTCACATCTTGTAAAATGCTGCAATGCCTTGGTAATATAAGGGCTGAATGCTATTGATGTCAGCACCATGTAGCATAGTGTTCAATACTGTCTGTGGATGCACTGGTGTGGTGGCAGGTTGAAGGACACAGCTGCTTGGATTTGATTCTGATGCTGTATGCAAAACCAGAACCAAAAAAAAAGATTTGTGAAAATCTGCCTGCAGCATCAAACCAGCTCTGAGGGTTTTTTGATGAGTGTCTCAAATCTAAATCAAGAATATATTCGATTGTTTGATTTTTTTTTAATTTTTTTTTTTTTGGTAGGAAATAACATCTCAAAAGTTTTAACATACCTTTACAAACTGTGATGTTATCTGTCCAAGATGAATTTAACAGGCAGCTGAAACATAAGGGAGAATCAAATTGGTTGTTTTCCTGGCAATCAAAATCATACTGAGAACAGATTCCCTGATAGCTCATCATGGGAGAGGAGGGGTTCTCAGTTTGAGGAACAGTACCAGGATAGTACCAGGGCTGCAGAACATGGCTGGGGGGGATGAAGCTCATATGTGTCCAGCTTTATAGCTGTGCACGCATATACATACAGAACACCCCTTTGGGAAATTACTATGTTAAAGGAATAACACGCTAGAACACCTTGCACCTCTGAAAATGGAAACTGCTGGTGCTCATGGCACAAGTTCTCTGTAGGAGCTACCAGTTTGATTCTGGGTAGTGCCTGGGAACCTGACAGAGTCCAGGTCCTCATTGTGCCAGGACTGAAAGGACAAAGGAGGGAAACACCTCTTGCACATGGAAAGCACAGAGCCTTCCAGCAGTGCCTGCCTGTTTTTCAGACTACGTATTTTCAACAATCTCACTGAAGAGTTTTGCTCTAACTTAAACAAACACAACTCCTTGAATCTATGACATTTGCACTGAAAACATCCCACTTGAAAAATGTGTGATTGAGGCACTAATGTAGTGCCCTCTTGAGCTGCAGTTTTATGGAGAACAAGAATCCATGAAGAATGGCTTAGCTTTCACAAAAAACTTCAAGACCTCAAGCGTAATTTCAAATTTGCAGAGCAATTTAAGAAAATGTTATGTGCAGGATTTGACTGCCTCAGCAAGACACACAGTATCAACACCAAACTACACAAGGGCTCAGAGGCTCATAATGGACCCAGTTCAGTATGTCTGGTTGGTGCTATATCTTCTTGCATTGATGACCAGTATTGGCCAGGTCTGTGTAATTCAAAGAGCAGCAATAACAATGATTTTTTTAAAGATATGTCCTAACAAGATTATTTACCAATTTACGGATTTTCTCAGAATCAGCAAATTGACAGTGACTTTCCAATTCTCCAGATCTTCAGATGTTGATATGTGAGAATTCTTTGTGATTTATTTTAAAGCAGAAGCTTTTTCTATGTGTGGTGTAATGAAACAAGCTATACATTAATAGCAAGTGCCCTGGAGTTAAAATAACATCATGATACCTCTAATGTGATGCTGATGTCTTAAGGAAAAATAAACCCAGTAGGGAAATACACATAAGAGCAATTTCACTTGCTTTTATAAAAAGAAAGGATTTTAATGGGACATTTTGTAGGCAGCAAAAATTTCATGAAAAGAAGAAAAATCTCTGTTTCATCTAAATGCCAAACCTGTTCCCACTATCCAACTGCTTTGACCAAATCTGGTATAGTATTTTTTTTTTTTAATTACTATCCTCACTTCATTTTAACATCTCAGTAAACAAATGTAAATTCAAGTCAGCAATTAAAAAATGAAATGTGTCATAATATGCCACCTCCATTAACAGACAGCAAAGTTCTGTAAAATCAAGGCTAAACTTTAGCCTTCCTCCAAGAAAAAAAATGCCCAGCTTCAGACATGGATAACACTAGACAGCACTCTTTATATTTACCTTTTTCTATGTATGCATTATTTTAAGTCTACCTATTAGCAAACAGTTCCTTTCCATAAGCTCTAGATTTATAATTCTCAGCAGAGGCTGAATAAGCCAAAGTCAAGACCCCATTTAATACCTCTCAGGTTTACACAGTAAACCTCAGTAGCCACAATTTGTTTTCATCTCTTAATCAGCTGATAAAAATTCAAGAGCAATTTCCAGTTGTGCTGCGCTATGGAGTTGTAAACATTTATGGAGATGTGAAGAACTGGCCATCAACAACACTAATGTGCAGATTTTTACATCTTACACCATTTCACCCCTGTTGAGGCATCTCTGACAGCTCCCTGGCAAAGCCAAGCTAGGGGAGTAGAGAGCATGGGTAGTTTGTTTGGAGCAGAATGTAAAACAAGTTTAAAACTAAACCACATTTTTTCCAAAATATCGAATTGTCACAGTACGATAGGTTGTATTCAAACCTATACAGGAGACCCTCAGCTAACCTTGTTCATACTTAGAGGCAGGCACACCACTGGCCAGAGATCTGGGTGGAGAGAGATCCCAACCAATCAGCTGTTTTAACCCGGGAGTTTTAATCCTCTGTATAAAGAGTCTTCCACAATAAACCTCTGCTGTTTGTCTCATGATCTTCGGAGAGTTCATGTCGTTGTCTATCTCTGACCAATGACCTTACATAACATAAAATGTAATTTCTTTCACTGAAAAAGGCAGTAGGCTTCTGGGGAGGGAGGGAGGGACAGAGGCTAAGACCTAACCTTGGTTCTTCTCAGCTCAGCAGCTTCAATGAGACATTTGCAACATTAATCAGCATGAAATAACGAGACTATGAGAGGCATTGTGTGACTTCTTAATTTCATCTTAATTATAATTTAAAATTTTAATGTCAGAAATTCGACAAGAGTTTGAGCAAGAGGAATTATTGCTTCAACAGCAATTAACGTCAGGCGGAGAAATATGCTTAATCCCAAAAGAAAGCAACGAAGGTGCCCTGTAACAGCAAGGCAATTCCAATTGTTCTGCCAGTGGCTGACAGAAGCCATGGGCTGGTTCAGAAGGCCAACACTCCTTCCCAAACATGTATCCCCTGTCTCCAGCCAGAAGGAGGCCCTACCACAGGGTCACTTTTAGCAAATGTCAGGCTTCTGGGAAGGGAAGGCAAGATGCACCTATAACAGGAGCTGATATTACCAAGTTGTGATGCATGGGCATGTTCCTGCAGCAGGACACAACAGTGGTCTTTCTGGGAAGGAAGAGGTAAGGAAGGTGCTCCCAGAGCTGGCACAAGGGGTTTCTCTCCAATTCCTGGTCTCACACAGCTGAAGCACGAGGCCCAATAGAGGCCTTATGCCTAAAACATTAGACTGGAGATGTCTCACTCCAGTGGCAAGGAGAAAATGAGGCCCAGTCTGGGCAGTGAGAACAAAACTCATTGCTTGGATTATTCCCAGGACTTGACTCTCATCCCTGTGACTGCATGGGACCATTAAATCTGTGTGAAGCTGTGCTCCTTAAAACATGGGATATCTTAACAGCATGGCCTGAGAACAGCACTGCTCCTTGGACACCTCGGTAGGCTGAGAGCCAAGTGTCACACTGCCTGCTTTTCTCACTTGCAGCACATCATACTCCCTAAGCAATGTATATGTCTTAGAAAACCTCTTATTTTGACCTTATAGATGCCAGGCCACAGTTGTAGCAAGCCAACATTCATTCACTTGGCAGCCATCACAACAATAAAAAAATTCCTAAAATACAGGGTCAGATTTCATAGAGTGTCTCAAGCTTTTGGGAGGAAGGACCAGGCAGTATTGACTGGCATCACATGAAAAATATAGAAAGCATCTCCAAAAGCTATGAGGTTAAGGTTCTCCCAATGCACTACAACTTACAGTATATCAGAGTATTCCTTGTGCTTTATGCTCCTTGATCCTGTTATGGCTCTGCTGTTATTTTAAAGACACTACCCATTAAATAAAATGCTTACTTAAATGTGAAATTACAGCTCCCTTATAGCAGAAACCTATGGAAAATGAGGCCTGCAGGGCTGATTGAATTTGAGCTATTAAACAATTACAGATTTACTGATGATGCACTAGCATGTACTTCCATTAAAGAAACAGAATTTTCAATGAGTCTTTCTTGTTAAGGATGTGAGATAATGACGATTTTGTTGAAATATATTTTTTATATTTTTTATATAGTTGTTTGCTAAAGTTCCAGCAGTGAGATCCCTAAAAGTGAAGCAGTAATTTTCTACGTGACAAATTACTTATATTACCTGTATTTTGAATTTTGAGGTAGAAGACTTTAAAGAATGCAAGAAATTAATCACTCAACATCCGTCTGTCTATTCTCTGTTAGCTAATTGCAGTGAAAAATACACAAGGAGATTACTGACAGGTGGATAACTTGATGGTAAACTTCAGTGCAGAATCACCTACAGACACTAGTAACCAAAGAGTGTGAGAATAAAGCCAAGTGATCTCACCCCTTCCACAGGGCCAGATCCCTCTCTGCATCCTGAGACTCGACTCCTGCAGAATAGTGCTTCTGTCCAAATCACCATTATTCTAATGTCAGAGATAGGCAAAAACTGCAGCGAAGACAGAATGTTCCCAAAAAGATAAAAGAATATGTTCAACTAAAAACTCCATGTCTTTCCATGGAGATTATTCTTTCATGGGATAGAAAACCTGTACTGTAGATTTTCTGACCCTGGGAGCTGTATGGATATGAACTTCAGCACAATAGGTAATGTAAAGTCAACCCAAACTGGGCATAGACTAGAAGAACCACATTTTGCTCATTCTCAAAGAAGTTGAGTTATGGGGCAAGGAAGGGCTCGGAGTGGTTCATAAGTGACATTTTTCACATAAAAAAAAAAAAAAAAGATGCATGTAATTAACACATAAACATCTTTCTCACACAAAAGGGAAATATAATAAAAATGCGGCAAACCCCAGATCCAGGGAAAAAATGATGATTTCTGGCTCCAGATCAGAAGGCTGAAGGACAGCTTTATTAAAATTATACGATATTACATTAATATAGTATAATTACCATATTAATATAATACAGTATAGTTTTAATTTTATATTAATATATTATTTAAAGAGATATTATACTATTCTACATACTTCTTACTTACCTATCTAACTAACAAACTCGTGACTCTCTGCTGAAAGTCTGAGACACAGCTGGATCCGATTGGTCATTGAACCCAAACAACCTTCACCAGAATCCAATCCAGCAATCACTGCAGGTAAACAATCTCCACACCACATTCCACATGGGGAAAACAAAGGAGCAGAGATAAAGATTGTTTTCTCTTCTTCTCTCTGTGCTTCTCCTGAGAGACAGAATTATGTCTCTCTGTCCAGAGAATGTGAGTGTCACAGGGAAGCAAAGAAAGTAGAAAGGTAAAAAAATACTTTGGCACATATGGTATTTCATGAAGCTCTTCTAGTAATTTAGCCTTTTACTTTTCTGTAAGTTGCTTTCATGGCTGTCGTTGAAACACGGCTCCTCAGAAGGGTAAAGTTGATTGAGATAACTTGAGAAGAAACTAGAAATCCTGACATTTCATTTAAAATTACAGGAAAATTGAGAATAGCCTAATTTAGGTGTAGAAAAGCCTTACCACTTTTAAAACATCGCCCTTCCTGGAGAAGGCAGGGCACCCTCTCAGCACTGGAAGCTCACTTTGCCAACAACTCTGGGAATCTCAGTGTTAACTCCCACAGTGGGATAAATCCAGTCTCCCTCCTGAAGCCAGACTTTCCCTTGCTGTCTGCTGTGTTTTGCCAGAGGAGGTCAGTAGCACCCTGAGTCGTTCAAGCTTCCAACTGCATCCTTGAGGAGCAGCACAAAGGCATCTACACAACAGAAACTCCCTTTTGCTAGTTCATCTTAAGTGTTTTAGACCATTCCTGTATTCAACACTGGGGCTGCAGGAAGCACAGCTCTGCAGCTCATGGCACAGACCTCGTGGGAGGGCAGTAATTCTCACACACTTAAACACCCTTAAAATGCTTCATTTTCTTCCAATTCTCAGTGATTTTGATCCTGCCAGAGCATGGTGCTGTTGGTGAGGGGAAGCACAGGAGTGTTTGAGGGGCAGAGCAGGTTAGAGCTGCTGTACATTTTTCCAATGTGTATTTGCATTTCACCAGCTGAGTGCAGTTAAAGAGCTGTTTGTTTGCATAAAGAGCTTACAAACCTGCTTAATTTAATCCATCAGGCATAGTATTAAAAGCCTTTTCCATTTACCACCTACTGTTCCTCCTGTTAGCAAATGTAACAGAGACTGAGAACTATGAGCCACACAAGAAGACATTTTCTCAGATTTGATATGGCTCCAGCCCACCCAATGTCTGTCTCCTCCAAAAGCAGATTGAATTTCCCACTGGCAAGGCAAATCCACCCAAACCAAATGCCTCTCAGAGTCCCTCTGTGTGCCAGCACAGCCGCTGCCTTGGGTTGCCCTTGCAGCTCAGACCACTGCTGCACATGTTTAAAGATGCTTTTAGCAGTGTCAGCTTTTACTTGGGGCTGCAGACAGAAATGGCACAAGACTGACTGCAAAGACTAAGTAACATCTGCCATGAGAATTTAGGCTCCTGACACCTTCAAGTGCTTTTCAAAATGTTTACTAAAATCTTGCCTGTAGAGCATCATCTTAGAGCTGAGATTTACTCCATGGAGAAACAATTCCCCCCACAAGGCGGAAACCTTTCCATCCTGCCTGTCTGGCATAACAAAACACATTCTGCTCTGGTGTCACACAAACTCAAGAGGGACAAAGTGAATCTCTCCACCTTCCCATACTATGTTCACCATGTTAACTCCCATCCTTTGCTGATTCCCATGATGCCACTGAACACAAATTTTTCATTATTAGCCCAAAGTGCCTCTCCATTCCCTGAAGCTCACTCTTGTTTGTGCCCCTGTCAATAATAAAAAAATATTTTTGCTATACATTATTTTTCTATGGCACAAAGCCATAGATGTGTGAAAAATGCATATTTTATGATTGGCTTTTCGCAAATGTTGCAATGGATATTGTATGTGTAATGTTGGAAAGTTATGCTGTATTAATTCTCTCGAGTAATGTGTTGAATGTATTTTTAGGTTATAACACAATGTTAAAATAGAAACTATACTATGCAAGATACTTTTTAACTAGCTCAAGAAAGAGAGGAGATAATCAAGGAATTCTTCGCACAAAGATAACAATTACAGAAACCCCTAAATTTTCCAGAGGAGAGGAATTTATGGCTTTCCTTATCAACAGAAACAAACTTCTTCAAGCCTGACTTAGACTCGAAGGCACCTGGGGATTAACAGAAACTTTTTGACAAGTACCAGACGAATTTCTTGTTTTAAATAAAATATATGCATAATCATGAAGTATGTATGAATATACAACAGTGTATGGCTTTTAAGGTTATTCCTTTGTTCACAAGGCATGCTTGTCATGGCTTAAGTGCCCGAGAGCATCTGGACGTCTATAATTCTTTGCTTTTTATTGTCTTGTAATTGTCCTACCTCTAAATTTTTATTACTCTTAATTGTATTACTATTTTTTATAACCATTTTGTTAGTATTAAACTTTAAAAATTTTAAAAACCAAGTGATTGCCGTTTTTCACAGATGTAACCTTTTTAGAGGCAAGCAGCTGCTTTTGAAGGATACTGCTTTCTATTGCTCAGACCAAGTGGCATGTGACATATCAACAGTACTATCACCAAGTACAAGATGCCAAGCTGCTGCACAGTCTTGAGGATTTTCTTTTGAAGCATTAGCAAAAGAATTAAATATCTGGTGGGCAGGTTGCAGAATACCACTGGAACAGTAAAACAGAAAGGGTTTGACAGTTCCTTACTGACAATGTGGCTGGCACTTTAGGAGGGAGAAGAGGGTGCTCTGCCTCCCTGCATTTACCAAATACAGAGTGCAAAAAGACCTGTCAGAGAAGACACCCACACGATAGATCTGAGAGCTAGATGTAAATTGCATTCCCTGTAAACTGGAAACGACATGATGTATGCAGATTAGTACTTGTCAGCCTCACAATAAATAGGTTTCCAGAAGGGATTTGACTAATGAGTAAATGAAACTCCTCTTTGCAAAAGGAGCTAAAACCTAAAAAGCAAGACTTCCGTACTTTTTAAAGCACAGTATTCCTTTTACTTATTTCTTTGTGAAGCCTTTGCCATTTTTGGTGCCTGAAGTTAACAGCAAAGGCTGGTTTGCCCCAGTGGAGGGATGGCTGGAAGGTGCAGCAGGCACTCTCCATGCTGCCTGGAATCAGGCAGCTGAAGCGGAGGGAACACAGTACTCCCGGCAGAGGAAAGAAGATTACACACTCCAGTAGCCCAAGAGCAGTCTCTGGGGCAGCTGCAGCTGCAGGCAGAGCCTGGGGTTTAGCCTGCCCTAGGGACAGGAGGGGCAGAGCTTGCCTTGTAAGCTGCACTGCAGAGCATCTCCCCAAACTAAAGATAGAAAAGCATTGTATAACTATCTGATTTATGAGACAGCATCATTTGTAAAGTGTAAGGGGGTTGTAAATAAGGAATGTGTTTGCACCATGTGGCAGTAGAGCATCATAGTCTCACAGCTCAGTTTAGTTTCTCCCATTTATCATTTTCTTCTTTATTTTCTTTTAATATCCAACTTCCAATTAGCCTGCATACAGCAAGGCTAATAGCATGACAAGCTTTTCCACTAATTTTTGATCACAACAAATAATTATGTCTAATTGTCTCCTCCTAGAATAGAGAATAGGTTCTGCTCATTTACAGATGGGCTATGAGCTTTGTTAGTTTGTTTTCTTTTTGAAAGACCATAGTTGAAGGGGATTTCAAGGCAGGTGGAGTCCAATTTAGGCTAACATAAGGGATCCAATTTCAGCCCTACATGTGGGTATTTCCCCAATGAGAAGATGCTTGCCTGGAGCACTTTTTTCCCTCGCAGCAACAGAAGTCCACTCATGTGACACCTAATGGTTGTTTTTGCTGCACCAAAGCAGTAACAAATACTAAATCACGACAGGCTGTCACTGTGGCTGACTATCCTGCTAGATATTCCATGAAGCAGTTACTTCAGTGCCAGACTAGGTAGACTCCCAGTAGCAGGAGGTGGACTAGGTGGACTAGGCCAACACCACCTTCAGAGTCTGCAAGAGTTGGGAAAAAGCTGAGCTAAGATCTGCTGAGAAAACATGGCCAGGTTTAACCAGGGCAGGAGAACTTTGCAGCCTGCCCCAACTTGTTAAGTTTTATTAGTGTGAGGCAGCACACGAGAGCTGTTCCATCAGAGACAGGAGCTTCCCTTGTCAGTCACCTGCAGCCCCTGTGGTCAACGCCCAGAGCAGCAGCAGGCAGGTTACCAGAGTTTTATGGCAGGTACCTTTTTCCATATCTCACAGTCATTAAAAGGTCGGCTGACTGTAAATCCTGTGTCTCAGAAAGTCTGGACATGAACACAACTCTTCCAGGAGCCTGAGCAGAAAAAACACTCAGGATAGCAAAATGTGCAGAGAAGGAAGTTCCAGCCCATTTCCTCCATCTTTTGGGACAAGAAAACCATGCTCTGTAGCATGCATAAATCTCACATACGAACACTAAAACTCTCTGACACTCAGCTTCTTACTCCCATTGCATATTGCTTTTCCTCCTCCTGCACCTGGGGATAGGAAAGCAGAAGGCCAAGTAGAGGAAGGAGCATCAGTTGCTGGAAGTAGTAAACAATAGAGTTTTTATCAGCTAAAGGAGGACAATGACAACTAGTCTGGAGCATAGAGGGGGCTATGGTGTTTTAACTGCAAACCATGCAGTGCACATGGCTCTTCTAGGAAGAAACTTTTAACAGCTCATCTGTGAAGCTTGAATGGTGGTCCTGAGACAGAGTGGAAATTTACCAGGGCCTTTCTGTAACTTGCTTAAAAGGATTTAATCTGTGCTCAAGGCCCTGTTCCAAGATAAGCAGGGGCCCCATTACAGGAGCAAAGGCTAAGGCTGCAGCAGGGATGAGGTGACTGGAGAAGCCCTCTGGATAGAGGACAAGGACTGCTAAAAGTTAATTGCAACTTGTAATGCAAAACCAGTAAAATGAACATGCATGAGACTCTATGCATACGTATAAGCAAGGGGGGACAGATAAAAAAGGTTCAGGAATTCTCAGAGGTGTGCATGTCCTTTGAAGGGGGAAGGATCCCCACATGTGCCCAGCACTGCAATAAACATACCGGCTTTACAACTTTTACAAAGTTGTGGAGTTTGATTCTTTTTCCACAATTCAGTTTGAGATGGCTCCCTCATGAAGCAGTACCTGGATTCTTCAAATAAAAGATCAGCATAGGATTTTCTCTTTCACCACATTAAGTTAAATCCCCTTCTATGTGTAACTCTTGCATAGATCAGTATCATTTGCAGTCACAGCTGTGGAAAGAGTCAACTACATGAAAGATCAGGAAAAATCAAAAAACTGAGGCTCTAAAAGAGACACTTCTCTAAATAAAAGTCCTTTGGCAAAAAAACAGTCAAGTTCAGGAATGATCCAAATGAAAATTTTATATCTTAAACTGTAAAGTTTATTATCTCTTAAAAAAATAATAAATGCCATGCTACTGCAACCTGGTCAGCTAATGTCCCGAAGCACATTTCTGCTGTCCAATGTACCAACCTCATGCTCCTCTGGTGCCTGTGAAGGCCATAACCAGGAGGATATGAATTTTCCACCTGCTGTCATCACTACCTGTGTCAAGAAGAATGCCAAGCACAAATGCAATATCCATTTTCCAACAGATATTTGATTTACACTGCCAGCTTATTTTTCATAACTCACTAATGAACAATAAGAGGGAAGGACCTTCCAGCAGCACAGGCAGAGAGCACATATCAAACACTCGTGTAGGTGACTGTAAGTATCAACTTTTCTCAAGATAAAGTGAACACCATATGGGACTGTATACAGAACATCAGCTTGCACCTAGACGTACAGCTGGTAGGACATCTTTGGCCAATATAAATGCAGCCCTGGCCATGGGGAGGGTTCTGCAATTCTCACTCAAATTCATATTGATGCCAAGAGTGCCCAGAGACTTTCGGGCTTGTGAAAATCAGGGCTCTCAAAAAATCAGTGTGTCTCAACTAAAATCAATCAGTTCCCCCACACCAAAATCAAAGAGAGATTGCTTTAAACCTGCTTAGTAATAATTGCTACCCATAGCTATCAGCAACCAAAGAATGATAAAATCAGTATGAAACCCAGTGTGAAAACAGATGGAAAATTCAGAAAACCGAAAACCTGGTCATCTGAATTATTTACGGAAATTTGTTTCTGTTTCACTGGTCTGTGGCACCCAGAGGAGAGTGGGAGGAAGGACCACTGGAGCAAGGTTGGAGCACATGCTGAAGGATCACTCCAGGCCCACAGTGAGTGCACAGTAATTAGGGGAAGGCAGCATGTGGCTGTGCTAATTGTGGCAGCCAGCTGGGCCAGAGTGCTTCCCTGCTGCTCCTGGAGCCACTGATGCTGGCAGCCCTGGGAAGCCTCGAGTCATGTACAAAATGAAGCTATTGATACAGGCTGCTGTTTTCAAAGACATTTAAAAATGAAGTCCCCAACAGGGTAAATGTAATTTATTTCCTCCCTTAATGTGGCCAAACAATTTTCTTTACGATATGGACATTAATGCCATCTTGCAAGCATAGATCAGAATCCAAATAGGGCTCTTAATTGTTTCAGAAAGGCTGGAAGAGATGGAACTATATTAAAAATATTTATTAGATGTAGCAGCACAGAAGTCTCTTGCAGTCGAGCAGTGAGGGGATGCATCTTTGGTCCTGTTGTAGATTTTAAAAAAACCCAGAGGTCCTTAAAAAAAAGCCTGTATTTCTAGGTAAGCACCTGTAGAATGAAATCAAACTGTAATAGCAAATGTGATAGAAATAACAAGGATCAACCATTCTTGAATTGCAGATTAAGATGGGTTTTACTTGACTATCATAATTCACATTTTGTGTCTTTTTATCTTAACTAAGTGACTGAAAGCCAGCAAGAGAAGTCCTGCAGCCAGGTAACCCTGCCCCCTGCCATGATTCCCTGCAGGCAGGAGGCTTGTGACAGCAGTGCCAGCGAGGCAGCACCCCAGGCAGGCTGCGTGGCGCCCGCCGGCACGAAGAGCTGGGCTGTCCCTTCCCCGCGGGAGAGAGATGAGCTGTCCCTGTCCTGTAGAGCAGAGCCCGGGCACGGCAGAGCCGGGCCTCCCCTCAGCCTCTGCACAGGGCAGCTGCTCCAGGAGCACAGCTGAACCCCGGCATGGCACAGAGGGTTTCATTTCCGCGGCTTTCTGCCAGCGGAAACCTCAGCCTGCCAGAGAGTTCCCTGCTGATCTCCCCAAGGCCTCATCAGTGAACACATTCAGGACCTTAAAGAAGACCTAGCTTGTGAACTAGCTGCTGAAGTTTCACTTGCAATTACAATTTGTACAGAAGGGGTTGAGGACCTTGTGATTTCTATGCATGGCATGTCTTAGAAGAAGCCAAATTAAAATCATTATCATTAAGGAGCTGATAGCTCCTGTAATTGCAAGAATCTTTCTGTGTTATCTGGAGGGAGTGGCATGACACACTGGCAAAGAGAAGCAGATAAGTTCATAAAATAGGAAACCTTCTAACCAAAGAGATTTTCTTGAACCATTAATTCCTTTAAAGAAAGTACTAATTTAAAACAAATTGCTTATATAATTTGTGCTGTAATACAAGAACATTCTTCTGCGTTAAATCTTTTTGCCATGTACTGCTCTGACTCACTTTCCTGCCTGCATCCATTCATAACCGAACAGAAAAATTTTATCCCTGAAGGATGAGTCACATCTCTCTACCATCCATCAGGCTAAACCAAGTTTCCCCCTTACCTTACACAGAGTATACTTTTTAAGAGCTGATGAGTTAAACAACTGATATGTAGATCCATTTGACCAGAATAATTTAAAAACAAATATTAAAATATCCTTATCTCAAGCACCTGTCCCCTGTGTGGTGATCATCACTGTGAAATGATGATCTGTCACTTGAGGGAGAAAATCCAGGAGGATACAGAGCTAGTGCAGGTTTAAACAGGATTGTTCACATCTTTTGAGGCCAGAAAAATAAAATTAAAAGATAGATATAATTGCATAATGCACTTAGGGATTGGTAAGTTTTGCAGAGCTCATTTTGTGAGTGCAGTACTAAAATGGGATGGTTTTGATCTAGGAAGAGGCTGCCTAGAGCACACAGCCAGCCAGGCAACCCATTTACCCTAAGCAGTGACAGCCTGAAGCCCATTGACAGGGGAGCAGCCAAGCCCCAACCAGCCTGGTGCAGAGCTCCATTACTCACAGACTTCGTCCAGTTTGGAGAATTCAGCTCAAGACTAAAATTAGTAAGTGGTCTGACTGGATGAGGTGACTCTTCTAGCCTTAGGACTTCTCAGACCAAGGTTTAATACTAACCCCCAGATCTCTCCTTCAAGAGATTTATTCTAATATGGGGATAGTTAATGTGGCTGTGAACTGAAACATCCAGCAGCCACTGCCAGAATTTAAATACCTGCTCTTGCTTCCCATAGGGATTCATAGTAAAGAAAGTATATTCTTAATGCCCTGGAGTCTTTATACTCTTTATATGAGCTCACAGCAGTGCCTGGGAAGTTACACAGCCCAAACAAGAGCAAGAATGAGAAATGCCCCATGTCTGCAGGGGGGCAGGAGCAATACAGGGCCTCAGGAGTGGGATGGGGAGGGCATCTGGGAGGTCCCTCACCAACCAGCATCCTCAGCAGCACCCAGTGTTAGAACTTACAGAGAAAAATGAGTTATTGGAGCAGTTCAGGTGATGGAGTTCGATCTGGGAAAACACCGGAGGCAGAAGACAAATGCAAGCTCTGCTGAGATGGGAGCAGCCTGCACCCGGGAGTAGCAGGATGGCAGCTGATGGCATGTGTGACAAGAAAGAGAGCAAGCACCTCTCACTGCAGCCCTCTTGCAATCAGCCCTCCATCAAGCACTCCTAGATTAAAACACTGAAGTCATTTGAAAGATGGTCACCAGGTTCTTCTTTTACAATGCGTTGCCGTTCAATTAGAATTTAATAATTCAGGAGCAAAGACCCTCCTGAATTGCTGTACAAGACTGGTTTATTTAACAAAGGGAAAACTAAAAATGGATTAAGAAAACTGTTTTTAACAGTAAGATGTCTTAAGATCCGTTACAAGCATGAAGAAGAAAAAGCAGTCTGCATGAAACATAAAGAATTGTACAAAAATGGAAAAGCCATGGAAGTACAAAACAAGTGAGAGCACAGAAGAACAAGCAAGCCAAACTACAGCCCTGTTTGTTACACACATACCTGAATGACAGAGGATACATTTTTCTGAACAATTTGACCCATTAGAGTATTGGTAACTGGAGAAATGAGAAAGATGGCATTTCAGTTGTGTCCAGCTGTGCCTCGCCGGGACTATATTCCCTGTGTGTTTATTTCAGATATTATTTTTTCATTTACATGAGTTTTTTCACCTTTTCCAGGAGGGACTTAGATCCTGGTCCAGAGCAGGAGGAAAAGCTTGGGTTTCTTGTTCTACAGCTGGTGCCATGCTGCCAGCAATGCTATCAGAAGTGCTATTTCCTTGATTAGTTTTCCTTAAAGACAGAACAGCTTTATAAAATATGTCCATCATGCAGGATATAAAAGGGGCAGTTGGCTTGTGTGGCTTAGGCTTGCTGAGCCATAGGCTCAACATCAACCCTGAATGTCAGGCTTATCTCAACACAATCAACATTACTGGAGAACAAATGCCTGGCTAATCTGAAGAACCACAGCTTGTGGAGAGCTTCCATGAAAAACTTACAGAAATATGAAGAAATGGAATAATTGAGATATGGTGATAAGAATATTTGAAAGATATGGTGAATTAGCCCAGCCTTTAACTGGGCTTCCCTGATGAGAGAGTTTGATTCCAGCAGCTACCACTGCAAACTCAGTTGTGTGACATCTTTACAGAACAAAAAAGGGAGTGAGAAAAGGGAGTAGAGATTTAGTAGAGAATATCAGCATTCCAGAAAAAAAAAATCTAGTTTGATATTTTAGGAGTGAAGAGAAATGAACACGTACTATTTTCACATCATTACATACTTAAGCTCTGTGATTTCCATATGATATGCAGATAACACAACTTAAAGAAACTTCATTGATGTGAAATAATCTTGATTAAAATTTGCAATAATGGTAACAAAAGGCATAATAAACTAAAATTAGTCATTTAAATTACTATCATGCTGTTTTGTTGTGGATAGAACTGTTTGGTTAAGCCTGTACTTTAAAAACCAAGAGCTGAATACAACACCTAGAGCTGTGTGGTCTCAGGTATGGTAAGACTCACAGCTTTATATAGTATATTCTGTTTCCAGTGGCTAGGTCTGAGCTAAAAATTCTTTCCTGCTGTCAGTTCACATCTGATTGCTTTTTTAACATGTCCCTGCAGAAGGGATGCACTAAAGATTTGCAAACAGCAACCCAAAGCCTCCCTGCTGCCTGTGATGCTGGCTAAGTGCCTGGCATGGAGGATATTCTTGGGTTTCTGACTTTCTCTTTGAGCTTCCCAATCTCAGGGCTTTGAGTTTAGACCTCCCACAGCTGGAGTGGAGCTGTACACTTTCTCTCAGTGGCTCAGGACATTTTTGTTCTCATCTGCTTTGTTGGAGATGTTGTTCCTTGTGCTGTTCCCTCATGGAGTGGGGACCAGCTTCCTGTGCTGTCACACAGTGCTAGCACTGAAATACTTTGTTAAGTTTTAAAAGAGAATTCAAAACAGCACACGATCCCCAGGGCTGTCTGTGCTCTCCCCAAAGCCACAGCAGCCATGCCTGCCCTCAGGATAGATGATCTGGACCAGCTGCCAGGCACATTCTCCAGGCTCTCAACAAGTATGGGAACTGTAGGCTCTCCAGGACACGGAATGAAGCAAGTACCAGGAAACATCAGTATCTCTGCAAATCCCAGTGCTAGACACCAGCTCCTCACTTACTCGTGCATCTCCTGCTTCATGTGGACAAGGAATCACAGCCAGGCCAGAGCAGGAGTCCATTCCAATGCAAACAAAGAGCTCACTAAAATGGTACCAGGGCTTTTAACATGTACCAATTCTGCTGACAAATCCTGTACAAGCAAACAGCAATTCTGAATTTGCTGGATTCTTGATGAATGATCCAACACAACAGTATTTCATCCCAGACGCAAAGATATAAAGGCTCTTTAAAATAATTTATGCTTCAAATTGTACAGCAAGAGCAACAGAAAGCAGAAGTGCTTATAGTCTGCTAGAGCTTTGCAAACATCACAGCTACTGTCTAATTTTGGGATTGTTTCATCCTGAATATTCACTCTCCTACCTTGCTATCTCACTGAAATGCAGAGGTTGCAGCACAGCAATTTGTGACACTCCAATGCTACTGAAAGTTCAGCTTAACCTGTCTGCCCTGCACACAGCAAGATGTTGCTAAAAGAGGTTCTCCAGAACCTGTTCTCCACTTGAGTCTAGGACAGCTACATGTACTTTAGCACTAAACCCTCCCCAACAAGAGGCTCTTCTCCTGATAAGTATTTGGAGTTCCTGTGAATTCCAGTCCCAGGCTGGCTTTTGGTTCCCATTGTTATGAATGAATTCAGTAAAAGTTACATATTTGTTGTGCCCCCATGTTCATTCCAATTGTACCCCCCCTTGTTATGTCTCCCACTGTGGATGCCTCTCCTTGTTCATTCCAGTTGTGCCCTGGTTGTAATACACCCCGTTTGCTGCTTCGATATGTCTCCCCATGTCCCTTCTAACTGTACCCTTGTTGTAATACCCCCCTGGTTGTTATATGCTCCCCCATGTTCACTAGGGTTGCATAATACCCCCCTGTTACCCCTTGTTAAATCCCTTATTGTTACCCTCATTCAGTCCCTCGGGTATTGCCTTCGCTGCTCCCAAAATGGCGGCCAGAAACAGCCTCGGCAGTATGCAAATGAGGTGAAACAGAACAGAATCCACCAAAAGGGCCTAAAAACACCAAACTAACGTGGAAATTCGAGGAACCAAGTGACTAGACCCAGTGGGAAGAGTCCTCCCATGCCATCAATCGAGTTCTGGAGGTCACCACCACCTGAAGGTAGCCAGACCGAGATGAGGACCCTAGTCTACGAGCCAGTAATTCTCTTCCTAGGCACGCCCTCGAGGACGGAAGCCCCAGTTGTGCTGTGAAGCACAACTGACCACCTCCTCCTCTGTGTCGCCGAAGGGAGCAGCGACGTGTGCGGGACCCCTTGGGCCCCCACCCAGAGCTGATCACCTAATAAAGGCCTTTTCAAAGGAGCTGGTCTCCTGGCCCTTAATTTACATCACCATCACAACAATGCCTCTTCCCCAGCAAGCACCACTACAGAGCTGTTGCAGCTCCTGCTAAGACATAGGAGGACAAGGAGTCTTTCGTGCATTTTTTTATAGAACTTTGCTCCATGGCTTATCCAGGCAATTTCTTATCTATGTTAATTTGGTCTCTTCCAGGCTAATTAAACTTAATGTATAAGACAGTCTCATTAAGATCTTAGCTTAGGCTGGATATTTATATTCTCAGTATCCCCAGCAAATGTAACTGGCATCAGGCACAGACCTGCCTGCAGATATAAGGTTACATTAACCTCCCCCAAAGCAGCAGAGAGGTTATTACCAAAAGCTCAGCATTAAAAAAAATTTGAATTTTTGGTGCCTTTTGCTTACAGGAGGCACTTTTCTGTGCCCAGCATTAAGGCTATATAAGCATGTCATTCCCATTGAAAAAATCCTCCCCTCATTTTGGTGCATACAGAAAATCCAGCTGCTAGGAAATACAAAACGGGTTGTCTGAACACCAAGGAGTGAGAAATGTTGAGGTTTTGAGTAAGAGACTACAACCATACAAATACCTGAAAGCTGACAGTTACAAGGGGCACAGAAGAGGGAGCTGGAGAAATCCCACTGCTTGATGGGGTTTGGAGGGGAGAAATGCACAGGAGAGTTTTGTGATGAAAAACAGGAGGCCAAAATGATGTGGAAACCTTTTGATCAAGTTTTCAAGGTAGAAGTTCAAGATTTCAGATTTTGGGAAATTCTTTGTAATCACGGTGATGCTGGTGAAATAAAACAATCATGGATTGCTAAAACACTACAGGAATATTCTTACTCACTGGAACATTAATCACTGGTTGAGTTTTTTAAAGAATACTCACAAATGTTTATCTTGCATGAATGAATGCTCCCTCCTGTGGAAGCCTGTGAGCCTACTGGGGAGAGGGCAACATGAATGCCCTGGAGAGATGCACCTTAGGCTCTGGGCATTCCTCACAGCTCAAGGTGAGGAAAGAAGCTTCCCCCATAGTGTGCTGCAGCACTATGTTAATTTGTCCCTGTTCTGTCCTTCCTATTGGCCCATTGGCCTCCCCTACCCATTTTACCCTTATATGTTCATGTTCTAGTGAGTTCTCCCTTCCCTCTCTTCCCATTGGTTTGTGTAACCCCGCTCATCCACCCTGGCATTCCCTATTGGTCCTTTCCCTGTGCACCACCCCTGAGCCCTCAGACCACTGGATCCCTGATGCTCCCCTCTGCCCCCTCTTTCCTCTATTTGTACTTTAGATCCTCCTTTGTTTTTGTCTTTGGCTCCTGGACTCCATCAGTGTTGTCTGAAGTAAAGCACAGAGCTCCATGCCCAGACCCTCCTGTGTCTTCACTGCCAAGCTGCTGCATGTGTGTCTTTTGTCTGTGTGTCTGTCTGTCTGTGTGTGCTGGTGCTCTCGTGGCTCCTACCTGTTGGTGCTAGACGCTCTCAGGGAAGGTTGTGTCCACCACCACCACGGACTACAACATCCTTCCGTCAATTTCACAATGAACACTGCTTTACTGTTACCTCTCCGCTGATGTAGCCTAAGATTCCAGAGCCCCATGCAACAGAACAGACATTTCCAGAAAATTAAATGACCCACAATTGCAGCAAACACTGTAAAGCAAACATTCACTGTCTAAAAATCTCTCCTGTGAATGCTTAGGAATAAACAACTGATTTCACTGAAATCAGAACTGATTCACAAGATAACATGAAAACAGAAAAAAAGGGGGCCTCAACCTGAAATCAATAATGGCAGCAGCTCTCTTTCACAACCATTTGGCAGGGAATATTTAAGGAAGTAGCAACTATAATGAAAGATATTCAAAGAAGCACAAGAAACAACAACAACTAAGTGCTATGAGTTATTCCAGGTTTTGAAGGCATTTTTGTTTTCACAAAATGAAAATGTTGTTTATCCACTGCAAAAAACATGATAGCAATGTTTGTGCCTCCAAACAAATGGTGAGAAGCTCTCTGGAAAACACAGTCTGCAGTGAGTGGATGGGATGAGCATGGGAGCTGAGCACACCTGCTGCAGCTCACAGAGATTCCAGTGCTGGAGCCTCTGGGCTCTGCCTTGTTTCTGGTTACATTAGTTGGTCTAATAAAACATGAGACTCCTCCTGTCAAACCTTGTCCACTTGGATCATCTTAGGTAATGGCACTAGAAGCTGCTTTATTACTATTGGTGTTTTGATTGTCCAGGATGTTCTCTAGTTTTAAAGTGAGTAATAACCGGGGTTTATTTAGTCTATAGATTGCTGTCTAGAACAGAAGTCCAATTGGTCATTAGATTTCAGTTGTCACAGTACACATACAGCAAAAGACAGTGTTTTATTGGCTGGATTTGCTTTCCCTCCCCTTTCACATGTACCAGGTTGGTAACAGTGGTGGGCAACTCTAAGTGAGCCAGAAGGGCGGTGATTGGGTTCACTCAGGGCAGGAAGAAAAAAATCTCCTTAAGCCATATGCAAAGCACCTTAAGTCTTGCAAAAGCCTGCATTCCTCAGGGAATGTATTGATACATGAACAAAGGTCAGTGAGGCACCGCATATCAGGCAGTGCCCTCCTCACAGAACACAGAAAACGGATGGATCCTTTTGAATTATCACATTAAGCATCACCTGGAGAAAACAGACTTCAGTCACAGCCTTTAATGATCCTTGTGAGCCCCCATCAATCTTTACTGCTCATTAACTGAATTTGCTGTTTAGCTGATGGTGTGCTGGGTGAGCCTGTGTGTGACACAGTCCTGTTTCATACATTCTTTAAAGCCACAGGAACTTGACCATAAAAACACTGTGGCTGCACTACTTGTTAGGAGACTGAATGGGGGATGAAGACAAGGAGCAAAGGAATGGATGAAAGCAAAGAAAGGTGATTCTGCCTGCAAACTGATATCAAAGGAGCATTTGACACTGTTAGCTGTGGTGGCTTTCCCTTCATGACAAAAGAACCACCCTGCCCTGAATCATTCATTAAACCTCAAAAAGCAAAGGAAGCCTCTGCTCTAGCGAAGATATTAAACAGGACAAAATTAAATGGCACTTGCCAGAAAGTAGAGGTTTCAGGCAGACTGGCTGGTAGACAGCATTTCAGCCTTTCACAGTGGGTCTTCCCAACAGATTCACATCAATGAGAAGCGTCTGGAAGACCTGTGTGGCAAGCACATTTCTCTCTCTCTCTCAGGATTTTTCATTGAGGTGCACAGAGAGAAATGAAAGAGAAAACATTTCTGCTCCTTGTTTTTCTCTTGTAGAATGTGTCTGGAGAATTGTTTAACTAG
This sequence comes from Vidua macroura, assembly GCF_024509145.1. NCBI lineage: Eukaryota > Metazoa > Chordata > Aves > Passeriformes > Viduidae > Vidua > Vidua macroura. Next base: position 967,894 of record NC_071585.1, on the reverse strand, counting down.
AGCGAATGCTTGGTTGGATCATGGTGGATTGTTTGGCCCTGATGGACAATCAAATCCACTTGTGTCTGGACTCTCAAGAGAAAGTCACGAGTTGTGAGTTATTTAGATATGATAGTTAGAGAAAGCAGCATGTAGTTTTTAGTATCCTCTTTTATATAGTATATTAATGTATTATAGCATAATTATAATAAAGAAATCATTCAGCCTTCCAAACTGGAGTCAGACATCATCATCCTTCCCATTGGGTTCGCCGACATCTACAAGTAGTGACGCTGAACGTTGGATGAAGAACCAGGACCTGGATCGGTCCACAGCCGTGATTTAACACGAGAAAGGAGGTGAACCCTCTTGAAAAGGCATGTCCGACGTCCCTGCGAAGGACAGGGGAGGTAAGACGCCATGGGAACCCGATCTATAGGACCAGGTGCAGCCCCGAGCAGTTTACCTTTGAAAGGTACTGATTTTCTGATAATAGTACTACCCTGATCTGGGGTGGACTTTAACCTTGGGAAGAGATGTCTGCAGATTTCGACACTGGTTTTTATTGTGTACATGGCCTTATGCTTGCCGTCTGGAGAGATTTGGCTCAGATCTATGGAATTTCTATCCCTGATGATGATTTATTGGAGTTTCTTGAATATGTAGATAGTCGTCGTTTTTTCAGGGATCTGGGTTTTTCCCTGAATCCAGGGGCTTGGAGATACCTGTATTTCCTCATCAGGCAAAGCATCATGCGAGATCTCAGAGCGTTTCGATGCATGAGAGTTTATTTGGAGCTTCTTCCGATAGTCCAGAAATGGACCCCTTTTTCGATAGTCCAGTCTTTGCTGCAGGTGCCCCCACGCGAAAAAGGCGGGGGGGGGGGGGGGGGAGGAGCCTTTGTTCTGGCTCAGACGTTTTCTTCTGCTTCTGCGCAGAGGGAGCTTTTTTTCACCATCTCATCCACCTCCTCCTCCTGCAGCGTGTGAGCCCCGCCTCCACGTCCCTTCGGAGGGTGCAGGGCCGCTCCCGGCGGAGGCGGAGACGCCGCTCCGCCCGCCGGTTTCCCCGCCTGCAGCCATGCCCATGCCTCCGCCTCCTCTGCTCCATTCGAAGCTGAGAGAAACACCCGCCGCTGAGAGCCAACCTGACACAGCCTCGGAGTCGGCGGCCGCGCCCCCTGCGGCGGCAGCCGTCCCTGCCGCGCCGGAGGCGACTGCTCTTTTCGCACGCCACGCCGCGGAGGGCGAGTGCCTGCTGCCTGCGGCGGCTGCAGCCTCCGCTCCGCGACCTGCCTCTGCAGCGGCTTCCCTCTGTCTTTGGAAACCAGCCCCCCTGCGCCGCGGCCGGCAATTGGTCCATCGGCAGGAATGCCTGCGGCGCCGGCCGAGGACCTCCCCGCGCCGGCTCCGCCGCCGACATCGGCTGTGACGCCGGCCTCGCCGCTCCGCCCGCCCGCGCCGGCCCCGCCTCCCGCGGTTTTCGCCGGGCCGCCGGGCGTTGCCAACAGCAGCGAGCAGCAGCAGCCTGGGGCCGCGCTGGAACGTACCCCGCTGCTTCCAATCAGACCGGGGTCCCCTCCCAGCCTGTTCCCTGGTGCTGGCGTTCCTCGGCAGCTCTTTGCAGCTGCCGCGAAAGTTATGAAGTTTAGTGTCTTTCTGGGGAACAGTGTTTTTCTTGGTCCAATTCTTGCTTGGGTGGGGGATTCGCGCCGGAGCTCGAGGCCCCTCGCCCCTCCCGCTCACGTTTGGGGGGCCGGGGGGATGAGTTCTGGAAATGCTGCCGCTGGTCTTGTGCCCGGAGAGCGTGGGGGTGCTGCGGCCAGGAGTCAGAGAGCTGCGTGCCGGCCCAACCGTGCCGCAGGTCCTGAGAATCAACATTTTTCTGGGAAAAACACCTTCTCTGCTGAGCCCTGGGGCAGTTCTTGTGTCATGCCCTCGTTTGAGGGGCGGGGGCAAACGCGTCCTGAGAGGCTGTGGCTGCGGCCACGGCCAGGCGCGGTGCGGGATGAACACAATGCTGAAAGACTTGCCGTGACACTGGCCGCGTGGTGGGGCCGGGCTGTGAAGATGAAGATCCCGCCCCGCCGGTCGGGCTGGGACCGATTGGTCCAGCCCCCCGGCCGGAGGGCACCGTGCGCCCCACACGGCCGGGTTTGGGATCTTGGCTCCGCCCGTATGGACCGGGGCCGCCAGCTGCGCAGGGTCTTAAAGCCTGCTACTTGCTGGGCATTCTGATTCCGAGATTAAAAAAAAAAAAAAAAGAAAAAATTCATTGAAATTAGATTTCAGATTAATTAAATAGACGTGGTTGAAAAGACAAAAAAAACAAGAAAAAAAAGTGGATGATTTAAGAGTTTTGGCCATGACATTTCAGAGATTTTTAAGGGTTTTTTTTTAATTTGGTGATGGTTTTTGCACAAGAAAGGTATGTTTGCATGGTTGACGATCAGCCCAGAGTTGGTTTTATCAGTTGTTGCAGTCTCTGGGATGACATTCAGTGTTTTGGTGTTAGATAATTATATGATGTCACAATTGGTTTTTGTTTATGGGTTTTTCATTGTTATTTGGACTTTGTTCAGTTGTTTTGTTTCAGGATTCAGCAGTTCTCTGTTTCAGCATTGAGAAGGACTTTTGAGGATGTCAAGATCAACGTTTCCAGTCAATGGACACCTTCTCCTGAGAATCAACTGTTTGGACTTTGAAATTTGAGCATTCTTTTTACTATTGTTTGGGTTTTTATGTTGTAAGTTTTGTTTTAGAGATTTGATAGATGTTTTGCAGGTAAAGGATCTCTTTGAACATTCCACATCAGCATTTGATTTGGCTTTTGATTGATAACCAGCAAATTGATAAGGGGACCTCTTAAGAGGTGTTTGCTCTCTTTTGCAGGGCCCTGCAGAAGAATTGCAGGTGCAGGTTTTTTTTGGGTTTTTTTTTTTTTTTTTTTAATGCTAAAACAGTGATATGTGGCAAGCACATTTCTCTCTCTCTCAGGATTTTTCATTGAGGTGCACAGAGAGAAATGAAAGAGAAAACATTTCTGCTCCTTGTTTTTCTCTTGTGGAATGTGTTTGGAGAATTGTTTAACTAGAGCGAATGCTTGGTTGGATCATGGTGGATTGTTTGAGCCTGATGGCAAATCAAATCCACCTGTGTCTGGACTCTCACGAGAAGGTCATGAGTTGTGACTTAGATAGGATAGTTAGAGAAAGTAGCATGTAGTTTTTAATATCCTCTTTTATATAGTATATTAATGTATTATAGCATAATTATAATAAAGAAATCATTCAGCCTTCCGAACTGGAGTCAGACATCATCATCCTTCCCATTGGGTTCGCCGACATCTACAACAGACCTGATCCCAGGATTTGGGGGAGCCACACACACTAACAAGTATGCAACACTGTATGTTCTGATAACTATGAGGCAAAGGCTCAGTGATGCTGAAAGCATCAAAAGGGTACGAAAGAAGGACCAAAGTTCTGTGGATGATGATTAATACTTACATTTGAAACCTTTTCCAGATGCAGCACAGACATATTTGGGAGCTGAACCATCTACATGCACAATGCAAAAATACATGGTGAAAGTGTCTTTCAACTTGTCAGGAATACATGTTTCTGTGAATGAAATAAGAACTTCGTGGAATGTTAAATCTTCTATAACTCCTCATAGGTACAGGCTAAACACAAGATTACCAGTTTTCAGAACAGAAGCTGGGGATTCTTCTTTGCTTTTCTTTGCTTTCTATGCAAGACAGACGTGTTCTTAGAAGAAAAAAATATATTCAGAAACATTTCCCAAATATTTCTTGTTTAAATCTTGTCTAGGTAAAGAGTCAACTATTTCCAATCCTCTGTAGCAAACAGAGGTGAAACCTTCTAAACAGCCCTGCCTACTGTCCGAAGTGTATGAGCCAAAGAAAAGAAAACACAATGTAAGTACTCTGTAGGTATTTGTCCTGTCCCAGCCTGGGATTCCATTAAATATGTTTCTATTTAAGTAGTCTTTTTTTGTTTTTCTTTAATGAACATGGCATCCTGAAATGAACTTGGTGCTGCATAAAATGATGGAGCTCAAAATGAAATTAGAAGATTGTTTTAAAGGCCTATAAATGTGTAATACTATATTTTTCATTGAACTCTCTTTGATAAACTTCTCTATAAATATTCCAGGCATGATTTTTATTATAGCCACATTTCCCCACTCAATTGCTAGATTTCATTTCACCATGAATAAATAACTATCCAGGGATTTTTGGCAGCTTAGTGTTGTTCTAACCCACTGGTCTTGCAATTAGCTCCTAATGTTGTTTTTGTGAAGCCATATTCTTCTTCATGTGTCCTGAAGTCCCCAGCTATCTTCTATTATATTAAGGCTAGGGCACATTCATATCCAAATAGCATTAAACTGCAAAGAACTGATGCTTAGATGTTTTCCAGACACATCTTTGAAAAGGAGAAGTTTTGTTTAAAATATTCTACATCTGTTATCCCGGAAGTGTTACCACCATTTCTCATTGGCCCAGCCTTGGCCAGCAATATGTCCATCTTTGGAGCTGCCAGAGATTGGCTCTGCCAGACTGGAGATAGCTTTCAGCAATTTCTCACAGAAGCCACTCCTGTAGCCCCCCTGCTACCAAAGCTTGGCCATGCAAGCCCAATACAGGTAGGAGTAAGGAAAAGCATTAGATCAGTTAAATATGGTTTACAGCTTCATTTGGGGTTTTCCTTAAAAACAGCCAGTAATAAACCTGCATGAATGGATTCACTTCATAGGAAAAACAACTCCAGCATCCCTCAGGGTAGTTGCTGGACAAGCCCACTGAGTCAGCAGCCAGACTGGCACAGTCACTGCTGTTTGCTATGCTGACACCCAACAGAGGCTGTCTAGCTGCTATCCATGCCTTTGGGCCTTGCCTGGAATCACTATAAAGTTGTTAAACCACTTTAATTTGTAAACCTATTGACAAGCATTTAATGTTAATGAAACGTTAGTGATGAGTAATTCTGGCAGATGAAACACAGTTCATTGTGAATCTAATTTATTTAGTACTAAATGTTTGCCCTGATTTCCTTTACACATGGGAAAGTCAGATTTAGATAAAAACCTTGCATATCAAATAGGGCAATTCTCTGAAAAGTCAGTCAAATTTCTATGTAAATGCTTGTATTTGAGTTTCCAAAATAACTCTCTTTACAGGCATATATCCTGCCATGATGTAAATGGAAGGTGTACACTGCTCCAAGTGCCCACTTACTCATAAAATGCATGATGAAGGAGATTGGAACTATCTCTATCAAACCATCTTAACAAATGCAGTACCAGTGAGCAACTGAAAGAGATCCTACACAACACCACAGGTATGGGAAGGTCCTGGCTGTGCCAGTGCATCAGGAGTAGCCCAGTTTTATCCGCTCTGGGTACTGAATTCAGAGCATCTGTGATATTTGGCAGTGTGACTGCCAGAACATGGCAGCAATTTATTATGTTGCACACAGTGTATTAGTTGTGGTAGCCACTGGAAAAAAACAGACAACCTCTGTGCCAGCAGGGAGACAGATAATGCCCTGTGCAGCAGTGCCGTGCCTGTGCATGAGCCAGTGCTGCCAGAGCTGCCCTGCTCATCCCCCCCATTCCTCAGCATGACTCCACTGTGGCGGCAGCTCCTGACACACAACAAATTAGGGAAAAAAGTCTCATACAACAACTGCCAGCTACCTTTCTCAAATAAATTGGACAGCATTAATATTTACCCTCTGCCCAAAAAAACCACAGCCATAACACTGTACCATATTCCTGTGTTGCCCAATACTGCCCCATCCTTCTACTAGCAAGTGTAATCCTGAGCTCAAAAGACTTTGAAATTGCATTAGTTTCTGAACAACTGAGTAAATCCAGAAAAACAGATGGTGAAGAACCTGCCCTGCTGCAGAGCCCTGCTCAACTGCCTGAGAAGTGTTTTCTGATTTGTCATACCTGTATCTGAGCATGCCAAGCCTCGTGGGGTGGCCAGTGGTGAGGAGGCAGCAGGTTGCAGCCAGGGCCTGAGCTCCTCCGGTGCTGCTCAGGGGCTTTTACAATGCCTGTCGGGCATGGCTCCATGGTGAGGCTTGGCCACATATCCCTTCAAAGCTTCACCTGGTTAAAGCAGAAAGCTGTGCTCTGGGGAGGAGGAAGGCAGTCCAATTGCTGTAATTGCAAGCTGGCAATTTATTCACCAACAAGTCCCTAAAGAGCAATCTATTAATACATAATGTGCCAGCCAGGAGCTCAACTCATCCTGTGTAACATAGGGCAATATAAAGCACTGAGACTCCCAACAGAGAAGCTGGTTTGGAGGGCTCAGCACCTCTTAACAAGCGAGCTCAGCACAGAACAAGCCAGGGAGTCCAGCTTCTGCCGTAACACAGTGGAGCTCCTGACAGCCCCAGTCGGGTGAACAGTGTGGTACCTGGAACACCAAAGCTTGCACCAGTATCAGCACTACAGCTTCTAAGGGAACAAGGCACAGGGAAGACAATGTGGAAGATTTTTTTTAGTACTGTGGGGATGGGATTTGGCTACCCCCACCCACAATCAGCAGTGGGGTTTTTTCCCCTCCCTTTTTGACTTCTCTTCTATTTTAGTTAGGGGAATATTTCATGTACTCAGAATAGCTGGAAGACTTATAGGAGAGATGGACAGCAGGACAAGATATCTGTTCACTGTTGAGAGTGGGAAATAAAAATGACACAGAGTGAAACAATCTGTTTCTTTCTTTTTCCTCATGATGGCCCAGTGGCAAGCAAAGGCTCAGAGGTACATGCTGTCCCAGCCACTGCAGGGATGGAGCAAGCACCCAGGCATGTGGCTGATTTCCAGAAGTGTTTTTGCATTGTTAGTGAAACTTTTAGCTCAAACAGCAGCTAAAATGACATCAAAGCAATAAACTTCAATAACTCTGCCAAGAGAGATACCAATGTTAGGTGGGACTGAGCAGAATTCCCTGTGCTGAGCATGCTTAAAGGCTGGAGGGGAATCTTTCATTATTTCACAATTTCTTTTGTTGAACAGATGTACAGAAAACAGCAACAGCATGCAGGAATCAGATTTGTTCATCTCTGAGTTTCCTTTCATATTCTTCTAAATGCAAAAACCTGAGTTATCACCTTTTCTATATGTCTTGTCTGGGAAATGAAAACAAGGCTTTCTGCAGGTTTTCCCTGTTGATCCTTTTGCTTTCCCTTTTCTTGGGAATGTTTTTGAATGGAAGGTAATAAGGTGCTGCAGAAAAAGCAGTTACAGCCATTAATTCTGTGCAGGCAAATAAACAGAGCGTAACCAAAGAGAAAGAAAGAAGACAAGGAGAGAAGACCCACTGTACTTGGATTCCTCTCATGTTTAATCCCCCAGTGAACTACAATGAACATCTGGTACCACTGTGCCAATACTTGGCTTTTATGATTGACTGATAAGTTATCAGATTTATCTGTTGTCTAGCAACTATCAGTTAACATTTTGATATTGGATTTAATTGATAATGCCTTAATTTCTCTGTTGTTTTCTTCCAGACAACATGTCGCCAGAGATCTGAGTTAGAACAAATAATCCCAGATAGAACAAATAATATTCTTTATCTCTTATCTTGCTATATACCACATGTGTGTGGGGATGAATGTTTTGGCAACACGTTTGTGTTCATATTGTCACAAATACACCCTGTGCCTCGGACAGCCTGATGGCCCTGTTCTTTAAAACATGATCAACTTTGAGAAATCCATTCATGGAAGCTACTGTGGCAGAGAAAACAAGGGAGGTTTTCTTCAAGTGGGTTGTGCACTGCCACTTCATTCTGGAATGTTTTACTGCTGGTGGAGCAGAGTGCCTGTTACAGCTCATCCCTGTGCCAAGATAACTTCAGAGTCACACTCAAAAAATTAACAATGGAGCACTAAGGACAAACCCAGAAGAAACAAGATGACATATGCCATGAAAATATAAATCACACAGACACTCAATTACATCATGGATTAAATCTTTGAAATGAACTTATTTAGGAAGCATACATGGGGCAGGAGCAGTCTGTTAGCACTGCTGGCTGATGCTGCCTGCTGCAGCATCCTCTCATCACTATTCTAAGGTAAAACTTTACAGAATGGGAAACATTTTTCGAACTAATGAATTCTTTTCTTTTTGGATATTTGGCCATAGCAACTCAATTGGTTTAGTAGGTGAAACTACAGAAAATCACCTGTTTTGTTTGTTTGTTTGTTTGTTTTGTTTTGTTTTATTACAATAACTGGACAATCTCTTTAGTTGCTGAACCTAGGCTTTCCTTTCCCTTGGCTACTGATGTATTTTTCCATGTTAGACCTGCATTCTCAGGATTTACAACCAGGATGCAGGTTCATTTTGTACAGAAACCTTCCACCCTAATATCTTTGTGTTTTGAGTGCTTAACTTGGCCGCATTTGTACTCTGCTGATGGGAAGGACCTGCCTGCATAGGATGGAAGATCAAGAAAGCCACTATCTCTGCTAGAACCAGTGGCAGATAAGGGGAAGTGTAAACCATACCCCTTATTTAGGTAATACAGCTGGAGCACAGCTCACAATGATAAAGGAAGAGCACTTTCCCACTAAAACCAAGGATAGGGGAAGGCTGAAAGATTGTTGAGTCAGGCCCTTAGAGCACAAACACAGACTGCTCCTTACTTCAGATAAACTGCATCCAGTCTGTCAAGACCAAGCATCACATGCTGCAGACCAGCATAGTGGAAATGCCACAGGAATCTATAGATACTGCTAGCCCTAAAGAAGTGCTGCTCAGGAAAACTGCTGTGAATGCTTCCCTTCAGCATTCAGGCTTTTACATTTGTAAGCCCAGTTGCTCTGCTTCCCTGTCTGCTAGACCCTGTCATTTACAGAAGGAACCATAATAGCATGGGGAACATATAAATATGCATCACTTCATCCCTAGGAAGCTAAACCAACAGCTGTATGGTGTCAGAGAAAAGATAGAAATTTCATCTCCCTTGTTTCCATTGCCATTTTCTGACAAATGCCATGGGATTTCCTCAAAGTAGTTCCCATGAGCTCAAGCCCAAGGAATGATCTGTGTGACACATTATGAGGACAGCCTTGGAGAAGTGTCTGGAATCAAAACCCACCTCTGCAAAGACCCCCCTAAAAAAGGTACTCAGTTTTGGACACTGGGAAATTCTCTTCTGAACCTGCATACAGCCATTGGATATGGTCACTTCCCTTGTGCTGCCTGGGGCAAAGAGAAGGAACCAGCTGAACATCACACTGGGAACCAGGGTAAAGCAAAGTGTACATAAAGCTATAAGGTGAGTGACATAAATAACCTTTCTAAAGGTCTATGTTCACCAACAGCCACAACCTAGTTACTCCTTACATTTGGAAAAACAAACCACAGTAAAAAATAATTGCAAAATATTTTCAAAATATTGTTCTTTTCTACAACACCACCTAAATCCGATCCATCCAGCAGCACACAAGTTCCTGGCAAGCAGAAACCATGCCTGAGGGAGAAAAGGGTCTGCTGGGGGTGAATATCTCCTTCAGCCCAGGACACAGTGCAGTGAAGTAGCACTTCACACCCAGGAGCCAGAGTTTGCCCTCTGGCCTTGCTAAGGCCAGTAACAGCTTGGCACTGGTCAAGGGCAGCATCAGGGCCTTTACTTTGTGCTGGCCCAGAGAAAGGCTCTTCCCCAATACTGTCAAAGCAGTTTGCAAACGCACAACTAACAAGAGGAGTGAAAGTAGGATTGCTGAACTGCAGATCGCAGAGCTGTGAATGAGATTCACGGCTGTGTTACTCACAGTCATCTTACTCTTTCTTCAATATTTTATTTCAATGTCATAAACACAATTTTATTAATTGTAAAAAATGTTTGGGGTGACGCTGTTGAGCAGGACGGGAACAGAGAACTCCAGATCAGAAGGCTAAGAAAATGAGCTTTCCCTTTATTTCAAATGTACCACTCTATATATAGAGAACATCGAGAAGACTAATTTCATTGGTCTTAGAGTAAAAACATCCCACACCATTGGTGTGCAGTGAATGACCCACAGTAGCAGAACATATCTATAAACAATGTGAATAACAAGATAGATTAGAGAATTATTTACATTCTTTCCCAACTGTTTCCCAGGCTCTTGCCTGGTTAGAAAACCTTTCTCTTTCTCTCTGACTGAGCTGAGAATATCCACATTTGGGGGGAATGTTGAATTATTTATTGTTTGAAGCAGCCAAACAAACTGGTTGTCAAAACAGATTTTAAAACTTAACACAGAGTCTCATGTAATGAAGTGCAGTTTAGAAGGTGCAGGGTGTACCTTCTACAGCTTGAACTCCTCTCCAAAAAACTGGTCAAAGGAGCTGCCTTTGAATGTTTAACTCACGGGTGCTGTTTTTTTTCTCAGAGCAGACATATGCCTGCACACTGCAGTGCTCCCAACTGCTCCCATCCCATCCCATCCCATCCCGAGCAACAAAGGCTCTCCAGCATCCCCAATGCCCTCCCAAAAGGCATGTCTGAAACCTGTGCTGAAACCAGGGGCAAGTTTCACTGCTTGATCTGTCCACTGTCCCTGACTTTGCAGAAGCAATGTGGTATCTTAAACACTAGGTCTGACTATGTCTGTGGGATATAGTTTTGCAAAGAGCTGCCTCAGTCTTTTTCAGTGTGTTAGATTCAAACATCAATTTGCTGGACTGGGAAGCCCAGGACCTGGTGGAGAGCAGCTGTCTCCAGAGAGCTCCAGTGCTAGTCAAGCCCTCACCCACATCCACCACAGCACTGGTGACTCACTGAAAATTGCTTTAGTCATCTCCAGTCTTGTTACAGGTGCTAATGTATACCCCAGCTAATTCTTCTTGCTCTCTGTGGCCTTCCACCAAATGACTGTAATAAAGAGTAGTGTAAGATGAAGGCAAAAAACTTAAGGAGAACTATCATGGAATTTTGCATAAGCCATGCCAGAACATACAGGCAAACTTCTCAATTTCACCAAATTCAATAACACACGTGTTACTTGTGTGCAACACAAGTTGTATAGGCCTCAAAGGACCAACAGGTTCAGGCAAGCAGCAGGTGTTTTTCTGGTTCCTTCTCTGAGGAAATACCAGAGCAGAAATGTTGGTCACACCCAGTGCTTAGACAACCTCTGAGTGTCACAAGTCACTCAGGGTTGTCAGGCCCTGAACGATTGACCCTAGCCACATCGAGATGAGGAACACAGCAACTGCATGGGGGAATACCTGACAGCAACCTGTCTCAGCCACAGGGCCCATCTTTTTTTTATTTGTCTGGGACTGTCCAGCTGCTGCATGTTACCTTAAAGTACCACTCTGCTTAATGCTTATATCTGTAATATTTGTGCTATATTATTCTTATACATTATGTCTCTGGATGCTGAGGTTTTGAAGATTTGAGAGGTTTTGAAGATTTGAAGATAGCAGAGCATCTGCCCAGGAGTGGGACAGATGGTGGCAGCCCTTCCCACAGGATTCACTCTGCGGGAAAGATGGAAATCTGCCCCTGGAGCATGAAATCAAGAAAAAGCACACCAGCTGCTTCACTGAGGGTCTTTGCAGAAAAACTGAGGACAAAAAGTCTGAAGCTCTGCCACATCCACTCCTTATGGCCCTCCTGTGAGCCCACAGCATCCCCAGTGTGAGGGGCCACAACCTGCACCTGCTGCTGCACCACGGCTCTGCATGAGGCCCAAGGTGCTCCCTGAGCACCAGTGAAATTCTACTTTCTTGTTAAACATTCACAGGACACTATTCTTTTCAAAGCATGTTTCAATGTCTACAAGTACATCTAAAATAGCAGAAAACATAGATATGGGATATCAGTCAGGCTTGCAAAACTGCCCCCAGAAAAATCACAGCATCAGCATCAAATACCTTACCTGCTTTTTTACCCGCACAACAATTATTCTGCAGGCTTTTACATCTGTCATTTTAAATTTTATTTAGTTAAGATTTCCAGAGCCATTAAAAAACAAACAAACAAACAAACAAACAAAAAACCTAGGAAGGGTTTAGCATGAAACTGATCCCTGTTTTGAAGATAGGTCAGGTATCAGAGAGTTGATTAAAAAATAGCTCTTTTGCATTTTCCCATTTCCCTCTTGTTACCTTGTTACAACACTCTTAAACATTGTTAAAAAAAATAAAAAAGAAAAGGTATTTCCCTGAATTTTGTTATCAAAGAATTTATTAATTTACTTTTTTGCAATGAAATTATAATATTGACTTTTGCTTTGTACCACAAGGGAATAAGATTATGGAATAAAAGGTTTCAAAGAATTTAAGAACATAAAATAATGCAACAAAACTATGTGAGGAGATACAAAATTACACTTCTCTCTATCAGGAGGTTTGCACACCTAAAAAAAAAGATAAAGAGGCAAAGTCCTCTTTGAGGTACAAAAAATTTGAAATAAATTAGTGAAAAGTGAAAAAAAAAGTCATGACCCTGCAAAATCTGTGTTTAGCTGGATGTAATGTTTCCTCTACTCTGCAGATAGTGGTTTCGCACTTGGGGCTTTTTAGTACATATGGCATGAAAATAACAGCTGTGATTTAACATTACTTTTTGACATGAAGGAAACTGCTTGTCAGTGTGTCTCAACATCTCAGCTGTGTTTCTGTATGGCCACTCACTGTAAGATATGACAACAACAAGGACACATTATACCTTGAAGTCATTTTGATCTCAAATGCATTTTCCTTCACTTTGTTTCAGACTATTTTCTATTGTATACCCAGTCTTGGAATACAGTTGGTTTCAATTATTGTCCAAAAAAGAACGGGAGCTGAAGGTGGCAGAAGCATGTGTTGGAGACCGTGCAATAACATGGAAATGCTTTGTTTGAACTCTAAAAGGGCTTTTTTTTCTAAGTATGAATGTCAGAAATTGTGGGCTCTTCAGCAGTGGCAGGGAATGGAGAGCAGTCTCAGGTTGGTACATGGTCTAGGAACATTTTAGAAACTTTGAGGAAAAAGATAAGTACATTCTGCACCTGGATGAAAAATTGCTCATTGCCAGCTGAGTTTGGAATGAGGAATTGGATGAAGCTCTCCCATATCTCCAACAGGAGTCTGGGCCAGTTGGATGTCTGGTCATGCAAGCTGGATATGTTAAGAGGAGGAAGTAAAAATCAGATAGCCAGCAGAGAGGGCATGCTGGTGTTGCAGAAATGAGGCAGAATCAGGCTCCCTCAACCTGCCAAGTGTTCACTTGCCTAATGGGCTTCTGCCATCATATGCTAATAAAGCACCTGCCTCTATACCACACTTATAAGGGCTCAAAAATTAAACACTTTTTACATGGCAAATTATCAATTTCAGCATTTCCAGTAAACTAATTGACATAAACCATTCCCCCTCCTCTGCCCATCCACTGCCTCCCATCTCTAAGTACTGTTCTCTGCACACGTGGCCTTTGCTGCATCTAGAACTACCATAAAGTACAATTCCTTAAGCTCACTGTAGTTACAACACCGAACACCAACCATCATAGTCCCTAGACTATGATTTTGCCCTATAACACCCAGTCAGGAAAAAAATCAGTTTCTGGGAGGCCCCATAATCCTCCTAAAAGTATTTCCTTATCTTTGTTGTTCACTATTCATCTCACTGGCTGTGTAGTTGATAAATTTCAAAGCAAATCCTTGCCCATTTTGCATGAAGAGAGGATGCTGGAATATCATCTGATAATGACACTGAGGGGGGGAAAAAAGTCATTAGCATTAAATTATCTGCTCCCAGATAATTTCCCAGATGAATCATCATAAAAGGCTCTGAAATGGTCTCTCACTCTTTTTCGTTGCATAACATTTCACTGTACTCTAGCCTTGAGGAGCTATAATTTATCAAGCTTCTATCTGCAATCAGGGCATTTTTTTTTGTCAGAGTCCCTGATCATGGGAGAAGTGGCAATGCCAAGTTTGCAAGGCTGGAGGATTAACCTGTAAGCAGAAGAGGGCGGGCTGTGGATGCCCTGTGAGAGAAAGGGGCTCTAATAGAAAGCAGAGTATTTAGAATGCATTGCTGGTAATGCATGTTACTAACATGCTAGCAACACTCCAATCACCTCATCGGGGCAGCACTCAAGGCTTTTTCCTTTGTGGGTGATTACTCATGAGAAAAGCCCATGGCAAGGAATAGCTTGACCACCATTGTCTGCACTGGACAATGGCAGAACTATCCACCAAGCTCGGAGAGACCACCTCTGGCCCTCTTTCATCAATAAACATAAGCCATCAGTGATTGACGTAATGGGATTTTTTTTCTGAGTCAGACTTCAGCCTGCTGTGCCCTTCTCCCCTGTCCTGAAGCCTGTGCAAGCCCCCTACCAACCCTGCTCCAGCCCTGACCTCTGCACAGCCCCCAGACCCCTCCTCCCTCCTCTGTGGCTCTGTTGAAGGCTCAGGGACTGTGAGGAGAAGGATGTCAGCTGCACCCTGGCCACCTTCTCCTGCACAGAAATGGCCAAGATCCTGGAGGAAGGCACCCCGAGCTGCTGCCCCTCAGTGCCTGCTCCCGCAGCAGGGGATATTCAGTGCCCCAATACCCGCGGGTGCTCTGCGAGCCCATGGCGGCCACACACTGGCTGAGAGGGGACGGTACCCACCCAATTGTTACTTTGCAAGCAGCAGGCCTGGAGGTGCTGGAGTCCAAATCAACCTCCTCAGCCCCTTGCAGTGAATCTGTCCCAAGTCCCCAAGGCTACACTGGGCTGCCACTTCCTCTGGAGACGCTTGTCCTCTCACAGCTCTTGGGGATACCCCCAAAACCAACCCTGTTCCAAAACAGCCATACAGGAATTAAGAACACAAAGTCTTATACCCATAGACAGATGTGAGGATTTTGAAAGAGAAACGCTGCTGTGAGTGCAGGCTGCATATCCTGCAGGAGAAATGTCCCTAATTACAATCTCCCAGATGATGCTAAGTAGCTGCTGCTGAACACACCATGTGAAATTTCAGCTCACTCCCCAGCAAATAGAGATGAGCACAGCAAATCCTTGGCTCCTGCTCCATGCCTGTCATTGGTTTTTTTATTCAGCGTAACAAGACTGCTACAAAATTTACATTTTGCTGCTTACCAAAAGATTTGGTCAAATCAATAGCTTGTGACAAAAGAAAGTAACAAAACCTGTAATAAACCCAAGTGATAAATAGGTATGTGTTAATGAAGAAAAAAGTTTTGTGCAATTCATTATCTCTAATATTCTATCTGATGTGATTTTGGGTGGGGAGAAGTGACATAGTGATAACCATTAACAGAGGGCTTCTCAGATGTGTTTTTCAGTGTCCAAAATGAACATTTGGCTTCTGTTACAGACAGACAGACACACAGTACAGAGTGGCCCATCCTCAGCCAGCACACCTTCAGGAACCAGGAGCAGGAATTCAGGTGTCTGCCAATGGCTCCCAACCCTACACCTGCAGCCAACCAGCACTGCGAATTTTGCCACTTCATGCCCATGCAGTGCCAGTGCCATCTGGCAACAGGTCTTGAACTTCAGTTTCAGTGTTGTAAAAAATAGATGAAGGACCTGTGCAGGTTTGTGAAGGGATTTAACTACCTAAAGACACAGGCAGATGATCCTATATCCCTGCCAGAGGTTTGTATCCAGGCCTGGGAGCAAGACTCTACTCTCCCAGGTATCATTTTACAAGTGTATTTTCAGGCTTGGCTCTCCCCTTTTTTGTAGGGAAACGCAATAATTAGGACCCTTTTAACTCAGAAATCTTACCAATTGTTCTCTCCTATCCAGATGGGAAAGTGATCAAAAGAATAGTAACACCTGAGTCACATGGAAGTATTTTGAAGTGTCAGGAGCTTTTTCAAGCAATTTAGGGTATCTTTTCCCTAGATGTGCCTTCTCCATCTCTGCTACCAGCTGAGCTGACTCCACAAAAGACTGAGTCCTGTAGAGCAGGGAGCAGTAAAGGATAACCCCCCACTTTACAACTCCTCACACATGGGACGCAGCTCCTCCAAGACAGCATCCTTTGAGGGTGACTCTCACTCCCTTGGGACCCCAAAAGCTGTCCCCATGAAGCCAGAGCAAGAGCTCAGCTACCATGTGCTTCATCTGCTTCCATTCATAGCAATGTGTGCCGTGTCTGGCTCCTGTGTTTCAATTACCAGGAATAATACTGAAGCACTTTAAGTGGAAACAGAGAGAATTACTGATGGTAACAGTAAAATTATTTTATCCGCAGAAGTCAGAGACAGCATATACAGTCTATCAGGAACATTTATCCTGCCACAGAGATTAAAATATTTTTGTTAAAAATAGCATCTAGAGCATTATGCAGTTGGGTACAATTTGAATTGATCTGCCATGATAATAAAAATGCTTTCTTCTTCCTGTTTGCCTTCTTAAACTCTGATTCAGTGGAAACAGAGTTTCCCAGGGAGTTCTGAAGTCACTCCTCATGCTTTGCATGGTATCAGGCTCCCAGGGCAGGGAGAGGGAAGCACTGTTCTTCCCAGAGCTCTGTCAAAATGCAGCATGTTCTTCATTCAGAGAGGCAGTGAGCACGCTCTGCACTACAGTCACAGCCCCGAGATAAATTCCAATAATGAAAAAGTCACAACAGCAGAAGAGAACTGCCTCCTTGGTCACAAGGGAGACAAGCTGGACAAGAGAAGAGGTATAAATCAACACAGTTGGCTTGACAACTGTGAGATTACAAACAGCAGATGCTAACTTGCAGTGCAGAGGCACACATAATGCAGTGATCAGGATAAAATAACCAAAACAGCTTGGGATTTCAATCTTTTATTTTTTTACAAGCTGAAATGAATTTACTTCATTTTCCTGAGGGAATGCAGATTGCTTTTGTGCATCATTTGTTCCCCCCTCCAGAGAAGATATCCTTTCTCAAGCCTGCTCTCTTGGTTGAAACAATGCCTCTAATTCAGTCCAACAGATTTTGTGCTGCAGTCAATATCCTCCATAGGTATTATTCTGAGCAAAAAAAAAGTATTAGTAATCTGACTCAGTGGGAAAGTTTAAATAACTGACTAGACTACCTTTGAGTCTGATTCTATTGATTTCCCACTCACCTGAGAGTGCAACCTCTTAGCCACTCCTTTTCAACACACAATATTGTAGTTCAAGACAGTGTGGAAACCTCCAGGGCCCTGCTGTTCCTGCCCTCCTTTGGGTCCCAGACCTGCCATAGGTCCCTCTCTAGAGCAAGTGGTTTGGCCAGAAACCAACCTAGAGCTGAGGGATATATAGATCAGCCCTCAAGTAGGTAAACACTGAGAGTCCTGAGCTGTGGTCCCATGGACTGATGCACAGCAATAAGGGAATTCCAGCTAATACTAACAAAATATTAAATGCCTCAGGCCATTTTGACAAACGTGTTAATATACAGATGAAAATTACCATAAAATATGTAATTTTTAATTGTTCATAATAAAAATTAGCTTCTGGGAAAATATTTTATTTTCTGGGAAATGTGTCCTCACTTCAGAAAATTGCTTGGATGGGAAATTCTCAGCCAGCTCTCTCTCCCATAGGGTTGTTACTCAGTAACACCTCAGTAAGTCTCTGTGCACAGTTGCCAGGGGACCATCACACAGTAAAATGTAAATAATTTCCTAAATGTATCCGTTATATTTTAAATTCACTATAAACAACCCTCTTCTAGACACAGACTGCTGTGTTTCCATTAGAAACAGTTTGCCAACTTTTCCATCATCTGGGAGCTATTCAAGCAGAATGACAGCTATTCCAATACCAAATGGTGGGAAAGTAATGATGAGTGTGAAGTAGACAAGGACAGACTGTGCAACCTTTTATGCCAAATACTGATCTGTGTATCTAGCTGCACAGCTGTTTGGAAATACAACAGTTCATCTGTGATGAAATACCTTATCAGGCCCAAGAAGAAGCTGGGGACCTTGGCTCCAAGACCTTCTCAGTGAGCAGAGCCTGCACAGGTCCTGCCCCAGGGGGGATCAGGCAGCAGCACTCCTGGATAGTCCCATTGCTTTGGATGTGGAAATGCTTGTTCAGAGCTCTTAACTAAAATTGTTTGGGTAAGCGTGGGTTGTAAAAGGAGCAATTATCTTAACTGTATTTGTAAGAGAAAGGAATTTATTGTTATGAGAAGTACTGATGTAGAAATCATATGAAGAACAGGCAGTTTTAGCAGAATATACCCACACCTAAAAGGACATAAGCAATAACAACAGCTGCATCTGGGAGATTTGGGGAAATTCAGCAAGTTTAAGATAACCAGGATGAAAACATAATGATGAAAACATAACTTGGGATTGAAGCCATCCTTCTGCAGCTTGCTGATTGTGCCATCCCAGAGGCATGTGTAAGCCTTCCTTAGGACTAGAGAGGGTTTTTTTTCAGCTGCTCAGATTGTGCTTGACTGGAACAGTTCCAGATTCAGGCACGAGGCCACTGTAACCCATGACTTTCAGCATGTGCTGTGGTGCACAACCATAATGTATTGCACAGCTGAGGACCAGACCAGTGATACCCTGACTGCAGCCAGAAATCACCCTCCTTCCTGCCCTGGTTCTCCTCCAAAACAAGGCACTTGAGCCAGTCTCTGAAAATACCAGTTCCTGAAAGAGTTCTCAGGGCTGAGCTTAGCCAGGATATCTAACATTTATGCACTTTGCTAGTGTGTGTGAGTCATCCAGGTTCTTTCTGCGCAAAGGAGTGAAAAAGCAGTGATTCATCCCCTACCAAAATAGATGCTCAAGGGAGGTGGGATGGAAACTTGCATGGAGCTATTTGTCTTCCAGGGAGCTCCAAGAGCTCTTGCCTCACTAGCCCAGGCACAGCTCAGAACTTCTACATTTCTAATTTATGGAAGACTATTTATGCAGAATTAATACAGTTAACCGTAGCCTTTGCAAATAGTTATTGAAGAGCATCGGAAACCAGAAATAAAACAAACTAACAAAGACAAGGCAACTAAAAATCCACCTATGTTCTAGAACTGAACTGTAAAAAGTTTAGCAGATCCTCCTCTGCACCTGCAAGGATGTGTAGAGCCAGAAGGCAGGGAGGAAAAAGTTATGGTTTTGACAGCATCTACTTTGGAAGCACCTGATATTTTGACTGCTTTTGAGCTAGATTTGGTAAAAGAGATCCTACCTCAAGCTTCAGTAGAGAAATATGAAAACAAAGCTATCTGAGGAGGAGTAACAGGCTCAGAACCAAGGGTAATTCAGTCATGGTCCAGAGGTGCAAATTCTGTGCATCACTCTGATGTCCACTAATATTGCAGAGTGTTTGCAGCAAAAAGATTTCTTGCTCCTTGCTTTACTCCCATGAATTGGAATACATCTGAATTAACTCCCAGATTGGCCTCAGTAGGCCTGCTCCTGAATTACACCTTTAAGATATTCCTTGCTAGTTTGATGGCTGCCCTAGGCCCTTAGCCAGGGTCTAGGTGACAATGGGGCAAAAATCCTGGGGCAAGTCATGCAGAGCCAGATTCATACCCATCTTCCTCAGTGCAGCTGTTGGCCCTGCTCACAAGCCTTGTCTGCATTAAATGCATAAATCCAACCATTGCACAATTGAGAATTTCTCAATTTCATCCAACTCAAACTTAATTTGAATATTAAAACCACTTTTCTCTCTTTTCATTCAGGCATTCCTGTTTTTCTAAATACAGCACTCTGAGCATTTCCCTCACAACAGATGATACTACCAAATTAAAATTATACACAGTTGTTGCTAATAGTACTAATTATTGTTGCTAATTGTAACAAAAAGATGATTAAAAGTATGCTGGACTCAGAGTTCCTTTGAATTGCATGAAACTGATTTACATTTCTGCTTAGCATACATGGCACCAGAGTGAAGAGCTGTATTTTCCTAGTGCTTATGCAAATTATGGGAAAAGACAGGTGCATAGGACGTACTCACTTGCACTGTCAGTGAGAACATGCTTCAACAACTGTGGCAAGTGTTAAAAACAACTGCATGGATGAATAACAACAAATAAATAAAACAAAAAGAGAAATTCAAGCTCCTCCTTTCCAGATTTAAGCTCAAACATTCAAACAGTGGTATGGCTCCCTGCTGTCCTTTCCTTTCCTCTTGCCAACAAATTATCTCTTAGGGTAATTTTGTTAACTAGATATAGATTTAACATTGAGTTAGCACTGTTTTACACAAGGAAGGAATTGCAAAAGGAAGGATAGATCTCCTTCACCTTCTTAGAACCCAACCATGACTTAGGATCCAATATAAAGCAGTGAATTCTATTTGGACATGACACTGAAAAAACTTGAGGGAATAAAAAACAACAATCTCCTCCAAAACCCCAAACAATAAACCATTGTGGATTCTTTCCTCAATAAACAGAGGAAAGTTAATCATTGACATAATTTGAAAAGGATCCAGCTGTTTCATCCTTTGCTATCACATCCTTGTCATGCTAACTCAGTTGAAGTGGCAAAAACCAGTGAGAACAGCAATAGTTGCAAGGCAAGGTATGCACTTTGAAATCTCAAATGGTTATGGGCTGAAATAGATTGTTCTTAATTCCTAATTACTTTGATTTGTTTGGTACCTATCTGTAAGCAGGGAGTGTAGTGCAGTGTGCTTATGCTGTAAAAATGATGGGGACATCTCAGACCAACACCTCACATGACAGCATGTGACAATAATGTGGCACAGATTTCCTTTTACAGAAGGTTTCAAACAAGAACAGATATTTGCCTCTGGAAGGCACAAATAGATTTGTGCTTTTTTGATAGGTATTTTAGAATCAGGGTGAGGAGGATTCTTAGTTGTGTGCTAGCAGGTATTTAGGGCTGGACAGATGGAAACTGTAAGGAACCACCTGCTCTATTTGTTGAGGAAAATTCTTTAACCAAGCAGAAAGACTCCCCCATTAGAAATGTACGCTTAACATTAATTAACTCAGTGAACTCAGTTTACCATGGTGCTCCAGTAAAAAGTAATCCCTTTTACTGCAGCTGGCAGTAAACCTCGATGTACAACAATAATGGCCCAGCAGCACCATTTTCCCAAGGGTGCAGCTTCTCCCCAAGGGTACAGCTGGACTAGCTGACATTATCAAAGTAGTTCACTCAGTGAACTTCAATCGAAGTAGGTTTGGGAAGGCCTATGTTAATTTCCTAGCTCTGCCTGCTTTAGTTTGGGTTTTATATCAGGCTTTTTCTGAGCAGAACCCAAGTGCTCTCCTATGGAAAGGGAACCCAAGATCCTCTTGAGATAAAACAGTTGTTAGAAAATGGAGTTCACAGCTATATTCAATTTTTCCTTTCTAAATTTGATTCCAAACCTCAATGAAGGAAATTAACAATCACATTATTACTTTATTTATTATCTCAGAAAAGAACAGTTTTGATCTAGTTCATGCTATTTTTTTTAGACAAAGCAATTTAATTCATTTATAAAGGATTTCAAACTGTCAGTACCTCACCTAACATCATAATCACACACTTGAAGATAGATCACTTACCGCCCCCCCCTTTCCAAAATGTGCATACATTATTGATTTTTCCAAAGCCTCATGAATAGGGTAGTTTGTAATCATTAAAAATTAAAGAGAATGCTGCTGGCTGGCAAAGAAGAAGGACAAATTTTGCTCTTGGCTCTATTGCTATTCCCCTGCAGCAGAGCGAGGACCTTTTTATTGCAAAAGAGATAGGAAAATAAGGAGCATTGCTTCTTTGTGCAGCAGACAATTGTCCAGGGCCCCTCTGGATTAAGTACTGCTCCAATGGAAGCCACAGGGGTAAAGGAAGTGCCCATCACAGTGCAGCCTCCTGTGCTCAAGCTCTAGGGCTTAGAACAGCTCTGCAAGCTGCTCCCTGTTACTATTCTCTACCATTTTTACTTTGCATTGTATTTGTTTCAGGAATAATCTTTTACACCCACCAGCATACAAGATATTTACTACAGAGGTTCATGCTATGGTCACAGCATAAACTGCTGTGGTCCTTTATTATTTCCAAGCAGATTTTTGCTCAGAAGCAATTTAAATGTTTGGAAAATGTGCCATTTTCATAATTATTCTTGGCAGTATTTCATAAGAGCATCATGGTTCCCCAGCACAATCAGTCAAATCTTCCTCATGCCTGTCCCCACCTGCTTGCACACAGTGGCTGCCCCACCAGTCATTATGAACTCTGTAAGTTATGTAAGTTCTGGAAAAAATTAATTTTAAATTCTCTTTTTGTAGAACAAACTCTGGCAAGGACCTGGAATCACAGTCACATTATCTAGCTATTTGTGAGGCCATTCCAATAATGAAACACACATCCCTCTGGAAATTTCACCAGCTCAAGGCTTTTAACTGACATTAAGATGTCAAGCTACTGTTTTCAATGTTATGGGCATTCCATTGCTCAGCCCAGTTGAAGTATGAACACATCAAATGCTCCTTAACAATCAACCATATTAAAAGTTGATGGTCTTTGGTACCTGGAAAGACAACTACACATGACATGTTTAACTGGGCTGATGATTACCTACCTGATTCTGTTGTATGAATGCAAAACCAAATATATCTTCAGTGGGCCACTGGGAGTCTATCAAAGTAATTACTTTAAGGATAATACCGTCATTCTTTCTGAAAAAGTCCTGTTCCCAGAGTCATAGTGATACTTTTTGCTTTACTTACTGTCTTTATCCTACTCCTATCCTATCCTATCCTATCCTATCCTATCCTATCCTATCCTATCCTATCGTCCTTATCCTTCTGGTATCCTACCCTACCAAGTGAAAACTTGCTCTGCTTATCTTAAAAGAGAGTAGTAAATCATTGTCCACAGCTGTGGGTTTGCCCAGAAGACTGCCAGCAGTGCTACCCCATTTGCAATCTACATTTATTTGAAATGATCCCTTAGACCTGTACATGTAATTCAGAAAGGGGACCAAGTATTAATCTCTCTGAATTAAAGCAATATACTGCATTCCAATAAATTATGTTAAAAGACTTAACAATTAATTGGTCACACTGGGCAAAATCAAGAACACATTTTTCAAAGCTGCAAAAAATAGTCTAAATAAAGTTAAGAGAAGATAATACACACAAAGTACCAAAACCACCTAGGGAGTAATGCAAGATTCAGATCAATATTTGGTGTTCCTAAGCCCATCTCCAGAGAGTCTGCCTTGACTGTTAGAGAGTGAATCACAGTAAAAGACATAGCCATGGTATTTGTTAGCATTTATTAATATTGCATAGTCATTTCTGGCAGCACGTGTAGTGTATCAAATTGTAATTTTCATTAGTCAGATTTGCATTACCGTAACTATTGGCCAAAACCCCAGATTTCTTGAGCTCACCTAGAACTCCAACTCTCCATGCTGGCTACAGCAGCCTTTCACCATACAGCCACTGCTGTGGGGATGGGGAATCAGCTCTGGATAGGACTGATATATGCATCATTGATCCCTGCAGTCTCCCCCTTTGGAGAGGGGCAGTCAGGGACAACCACAACAAGAGTGCACTTCTCTCACTACCCTCTGACACCATCTGTGGAGGGGGTTAGCATTCAAGAAACAATCCTGCTTCTTTATCCACGCCCCTTTGGCCTGACAGCTGGAGTGACTGATGATATGGAAAGACAGCAAGTGCCTCATTCCTGGAGGGTAGTCACTGTGACACCAAACACCTTTGCTGCTTCCCCCAACTCTGACATTTGCAGTCCTTCATTAAAAACATATAGGCTATAATTAAGACATTTAATCTTCCTAATCTTCACTGCTATGTAAACATAACGCCTTCAAATAGGAATATATATGCCTGCATTATTGGGTGAAGGCCTCTGTTAAGATTATTAAGTGTTTAAAGAAGCAAGTCAGACTTGTTTGAAAAAAGGCTGAACTGATAATTAGGAGTTATAAAAAGATGTAACAAATAACTTGGTATCAAGCAGCTGACAGTTCTCCCAGCAATGCTCTTCTTAGAAATGGCAGAGGTGCTGAATTTAAACACTGCTTCCAGTATTGACACTGATAAATAACTATATCATGATGAGCACTGAACCATGCTTCACTGGGGATGTGAACTCTACACATTTTCTACTCTTTCAAGAACTAAATTACTATGTATTGTATAAGATTGAAAAACTATGGAGTAGTCTTTATGGTAGACATCATTTGGCTCCTAGGATTCATTAAAATATCTTTGTATTATAACACAGCTGAGGAGCAGCACAAGCCAACGAATTTAGCAAATTTACCACGGAGTTCCTGTCAATAGCAGGACTCTGCAGTTGTCACATTGATGGAGTTAATAAAATTCATGGCTCGGGCAGAGACAATCACACAGCTGCCATCAGCCACCATCTCAGTTTTGACAAGCAAGACAAGATTATTATTTTGTACCTGTGCCAAAGCAGATAATGAAGTTATATTTTTAATGATTGCAGCTGATATTATGGAATAGAAATGCCCAGAAAATTTATGTAATCTATGCATACACATCACTAGTTCTCTATGTTCTGGCTTTCTTATGAACATACCCTATGTGGAAAGCTATATGTGGTCATTTGAGTTTCTGCTATGAACCTACCCTACAAAATCCCCACATTACACTCTTGCATACTTGCCTTAAGATTTGGCTGGTGTCCTGGCTTGTTTTAACCTGGGCAGTAGAAGAAATTGGTCCTGTTTCCTTCCAGCCCTGGGTACAACACCCAAGGATGCTCATGGTCTCCCCTCTGTCCATAAAACATGAATGGACAGGGCGATGCAATGAGCCTTCAAGCCCTTGGGCAGCTCTGGACCAGCATCACTCCCAGGAGGAGCTGGCACAGGACAGGCATTCGCCCAGGCAGAAACATGAAGGACGACAGGAGGATGTACAAGTACATTCTGCATGTATCACAGAATATCCTGGAGCTGCATTTGCTGCTTTCTGTATTCAAGGTTTACAGGAAAAAATAGCCTGTGCAGGACGATAGTGCACTCAGCCCTAAGAGCTACCGCAGCTGGAGTAAGAGGAGCAGGATCTTTGTGTCCACCAAGCTACTGCGGATTCATTTTTTTACAGATCAGGGCCAATGTGGCATGTAAGCCCTTGATACCGTGACTGCTACTTTCTTGTTGTAGTTGGTTTTCTATTAAAAGGCCAACATTACATTTCAAATCTCTGCTCAATGTAGCACAGAAATAGCTAACACAGTGGGAGTAAAGAATTCCCTGCCTGCAGGATGTTTTTCTATGGTTTGTGCTATAATTCATGCTCCTTCCTCTAAAATCTTAGTGGGAAAATGTATTTAAAAGGAGGTTACACAGACTTCTTTTCCTGAAGCTGCCTGCAAGCCCCAGGATTTGTGCATGGGCCCTCTGAACAGAGTGTGGAGCTTTTTGGGGTGGGAATATACTGCATCCCTTCTCCAAGCACCTTCCTGACCAGAAAAACCAAGTGGCAAATGGTCATTTGCCAGAATGGATAAACAAATTCAGTAGAACTCAAGAGATGTTCCTGTTAATAGTTTCTTTTTCCTTTGATCAATTTAATTGTCATAACGCTAACTTTCTTAATGCTTATAACACTTAGTTATTTTCACAGAAACAACTTCACTCTTAAATGGCAGTTTGGGACTGCAGTTTCCCCAAAATGCCTCTAGTATGGCTATGCTGATGTTTCATACATGAACTATTCCTTATTTTATTCCACCAAAAAATGACACTACAGACAAGCTTTGCTGTTGACTACTGTATTTATGATGATTCTCTTGTTATACACAACTGTGGTGCTGAATCATTGCTGGCTATTGGAAACTTCTCATCCTTCAGCAAGGAATGCCTTTGAATGGCATCAATAAGTACTGTTCAAAACACAAAAAAGAAGTCCAGCCCTTTCAAGAACGGACAACCAATATTTTTCCTCTCTATCTATTCAGGCACACATCAGGACTAATTAACTTAGGACTAGCATAACTTGATAGAGTAAAAAATGATCTAAAAAATTACAAAACTAAAAGAAACCTAGTTTGCTTAACATTAGCATATATATTTTTAAAAATGAAGATTTTAACCAGGGTCAGTATTGACCTTTTATGTCCTTAGTTTTTAAAAACAATCTACCTTTGAATATTGAAATGCAGTGGCTGGCACTAATATTTCAGGCATGTAACTAGGTTACAGATAAATAGATTTCATAATAACCTTCTGTATCCAAGTAATAAGGCTGTGATGTGGAGACATAACAATAAGATAGTAATAATTTTTTTTACTCTCATAAAGCCACAATTTCACTTAGATGAATCACATAATTAATTATACCAACTGCAGAATATCTATTATGCTTTCAGCATCTTAACAGAACACTTTAATTAATAGAGCAACTCTAGCACTTTAGGCCCTCAAACTTCAATGCAGGGAACACTTAGTTTCCACTGAATCCAACAATGACAGAGGACTGTCAACAGAAATTAGAGCCATTAAATTTGACCCTAAGTAGCTTAAATTTTACAGTTTCTTCAAATATAATTTCTGATTTTTTTGCCTTCTAACCTTACAAAACACAGCGACTGAAATAAATTGTACATATTCTGTCCAATGTATACAGTAAAAGTAACAAGCATTGAGAAGTGATCATACTGCACTTGTAATTAGAGCAGGAAACATATAAGGTGTCATGGTAAGTCCAGCACCAGTTTTGTAGCTGCAATATCTTGTCCTGTGTTGACTTTTGCTTATTTCTGTCTCTGGAGATGGGAAGAAAAATAATTGCTTGCACAATGTGCTGTCTCTGTTAATCTAGTTATGCATGCATTGCTCCATATTCTGCACAATCAGTAATCTTCTAATAACATGAGCCCAAAGCAGAGTAGGCAGAAGGGGACAGAAAAGCTCCTCACTATGTGGGCACCATGTCACTGACTCAGACATCTTTAAATTCCCTGGGAAAGATCAGGCTGCCAGTGGTAGACAGAATTGCATTCTCCCTGTGGTCCATCAGATGTATGTATGACACTACTGAAAAGGGGAAGAACTGATTTTTACACTCCCTCACCAGTGCCACCAGTACCCATGTGGTGCTGTTCAGCTACAGTTTCCCTGCACCATAACAAGTGGGATGGGCAACATCAGTCTACTGAGGTTTAGCCTGTTCTTTGGCTGTAAGCCCTCCCGTGGAAAAATCCACCATTTCGTTCTTTGGATATTGCAAAGGATGAGGGGGAAAAAAAGGGAAATGGGCCCGATTTCTTCTGGAAATAAGCCTTCCAGGAGATACTCCTCACTACATGCCTCCCGATCACTCCTGCACCATAAGAACAGCTGCATGTTCCAGGCTCAGAACAACCAATTTAATCTTCTGGTGGGGAAAACAAAAGAGCACTTCTTGAGGAAAGTTAAAAATCAGGTGCCATAAAAATAGGTAGTAGCCACAGGAGTGGTATGAGTAGTAGCCACAGGAGGAACTTGCTGTAAATACCTCCATGGAAGGAAGAGTTCCATTCTCAGAAACTGTTAGAGATTCTGCACAAGTAACACATAGTACAATGTTGTGGCTGAAAGCAAAGCTTTGTTCACACCAGCCCCTTCAGGGACAGCCCACACAGCTTTTTGACCTGCCACAGGCTGGTGTGGCCATTACACAAACTGCAATCCCACCTCTCCTCAGTGCCAGCTCCTGCCGCCATCAGCTCCTCCTTGACGCTGACCTCACCTGTGTCCAAGTGGATCCTGCTTTTCCTCAGGGCAATGAAGTCACATAACCAAGCTAAATTTTGACATAGAAGACTAGTATCCCTGTGAGGTGGAGAAAATTACTGCTGCTGCTTTAGCTCCAAAATAAGAATTATAGGGAGAACTGGCAGTAAATAACACTCATCTGTACTTAAGTTATGGGTTTCAGTCAATTTTATTTAAATCTTTAAAGCACCCTGAGCTGCACTGCAGAGTTAATGGATTTGGCAGAAAGCAATACTGACATGAAAAGCTGAACTCAAAACACACAGCTCTGCTTCTTCCTGATCAGTGGTAACTGTGTTCCGCAGGAGCCAGAGGCTTTGCCCGCGCACACCTCCCACTACACCCAGTGCCAGAACGCAGCAGGCCCAGCCTCCAGCTCGAGAGAAGAAGGCACAGTGAGCCAGCAGGGCTGGCTGGGCTGTTGGCATGGAGAGAGGAGCTGAAACTTAGTGTTTGAGGACCAAAGACAACCCGAGGGGTAAGAGCCACCACTGGGTGGCTCACTGGAGAGCAGAGCTCTCTCAGGGGCTGGGGACATCCTCGTTTCTCTGGGTGCAACACAAAGGTGGGACTTGGCTGCCACATCCCCAGAATCTCAGACAACCTCATGGAGTGGATACTGGTTAATTGACTTTCTGCACATCCCCACATTATCATATGTGCATATCACCCCATTTGAAGCTCACTGGAAAGTTACTATTTTCTGACATCAGTATTTTTAAAACTTTCAGAAATAAAATTGAAATCCATATTGAGTTCACTGTGCTAGTGGCTTAAGGAGTTCCTTTGAATACCACTTAAATGGTGGAAATTGTCCCAATTCCATGGGACTTGCTAATGAACATTTAGTTGCCAGCAGTCCAGTATTTCTGCCCTTGACTCCAAAATCCAAAATCACAGAAAGAATGAAACCCTATGGAAATTCTGCCCAAAGAACAAATGGGCAAACGTTACACAAATTCAAGGTTTCCATTCCAGTCACTTTCAAGGTGCCTGGCAAGCCACTGTGTCGGGCAGCACTGTTTCTGCCTGTAATGATTCAGGTTTCTTTTCACCCGAGGTTAAAAACGATGCAAGATTCCTGCAGGCAGACCTAGTACCTGAGGCCTTAATTTATGTCATGGGAACTGCAGACTTAACAAAGGCTTGCTCACCATGGCAGCATATAGAAGATGATGTATTACATCTTGTCACACAAAAGTTCTTTCCATCTGAAATCCAGTAGAATTCCCAGCCCATATAACAATGTATTCAAAGCACTTCTCGCCATCCAGCACCTCATCCCTTCTGTGAACAGAGTTACTAAGGAAACTGCTTATACACAACACACTGGGAATGGTGTTTACATCTACTGTGTGAGACTGGTGTAAGTCAAATTCTCTACAGGTGGATTTAGAGGACCAGAAATGAGAAGCAGAGCTTCACAGCATCTCCCACCCTGATCCTGGGCCAGGCAAACATAGCAAAGATGTGCTCACCTTCCTGCTCCAGGAGAGACATGCTTCACATGACATGGCCTCTCCCTACTAATCTAACGGCAGATTCCTGGCAAAGCCAGCTCACATTTTGGTGAGGAACTGGAGGTGGGCAGGCAAGATGGTAGTAATGGACTAGTGTCCATAGGTAGTGAACCATTAACATAATATCATAAACATTCATCATCATTAACAAACTGTGCAACACAGTCAGGAAAATAAGTGCTATTCTGAATTCTTAGAAAAATTCAGCCTTATATTTCTAACTGCAGGTGTAAAGGGTCTCAGATTAGTGCAAGGAAGATGTGACATATCTGGCTGTCATCATAATGAAAGATTAAATTCTCTCCTGGAATAGAGATTACAGACAATCATGCAAGTTTAATTGATAAATTCTCCATTACCATACTAAGCTGCTGAACCTGGAATGTGTCCAAACCTGGAATCAAATCCTCCATACAGAGCCCTCAGATTTAAACTGATGTAAATCATCAGTTCCTCACATTTCCCCGTTAATTGCAGAGAAGAATTCAGAGAGAAGAGACGGCTATAGAGGAAGGATGCTGCATCAGGCTGTTGTACTCCACAACACAAAGAAAGAGAACTATTCCTGACAGCATTTGTGTAATTATAGCTGATTCTTTTGAACATTCAATGCATCTCACAGATAATGAGACAACCACACATTGTGGCTTAATGAAAATAACTGAAGGAAATGTACCAAATTATTGGTTACCGGGCAGCTGCTTCATAAATGCTTTCTCCCATCTGTTTTCTCCTTCTCCTTATATCAATTCATTCAGCCTAATGCCTATAAAATGCTGAGCCAAATGTTTCAGGGCATCTCTAAACTCCCCAGCCAGTGTTCATGAGTGACTTCAGCCCCCTTGCCCTGTGTCTTGGTTTGAAAAGACAGGTGTCTGTTAAGGAAGGCAGGAGCCTCCCCTGAACTGGGAAATGTAAACCCTCTCCCTCCAAATTGTTATAATTTTGAAATTAAGGGGGGCCCTCAGGCATGGGAGCAGGCATAACAGTTCTTTATCAGAGAAGAAAATGAAAATAAAAATAAAATAAACTATACAGTAATACAAAACAACACTGACAGAGTCAGAATACAACCTGACACCCTATTGGTCAGGGTATTGGTAGCAGTCTAATTGAAATGATGGCTGCAGTCTTCCTGGAGTGGCAGATGTGGTTCTGTTGAAACAGTGATCGTGTAGAAGGGTGTAGTCTTCCTCTGAAGATCTAGTGGTGGTGTAGATGGGCCTGGTCTTCCTCTGGGAATCCAGTGGAGAAGAAATCTGCTCTTCTGGGAATCCAGTGGAAAAAGCTGTTCTGATGTCCCAAAATCTCAGATTATATCCAGTTAGGAATGCTTGGCTCCGCCCTCTGGGCAGAGCAATGGGATGATGCAAATTTTATCAGTCATGCAGTGACACACAATAGCCCGTTAACAGTAGATGTCTCGCTGGAGGGAGGATTGGTTTGTGGAAGAGATAAAGAAAACTGCCCAATTAACAGAAGATAACTGCCATACCTCTAACAGATGGCAAATAGAATACATATTGCCTTGCAATCTAGGACACCCTGGATTTGATAGCTCCTGTGGCTGCATGGCCAGGAAAGACATGCTCTTGTGTAAACATACCCCACTACACAGGGCCTGATGAGACCAGGGACAGCTAATGCTGCAGTCAGTACCAAATATTAACAATTTAAAAAATTGTTAATTCAGCCCCTACTTATGATGGTGAAACAGGCATATGTGAAGCCTGAAAGAAGGAGGGTTTGGCTACAGAGAGCCAAACCCTGATGAAAACGTAACCAGGCAGCTATTGGTCAGTGAACTGGGTGGTAACCAATCAGAGCCAATCAGGTTTGAACGCGGAGTCTTATTGAATAAGGTATATAAAAGCTGTGTAAGGCATTAAAAGCTCTCTCTGCTGCATGAACTTTGGAATGTCGGGTTGTGTCTCCATCTCCCCTGAATGTGACACCTAATAATAAAATACCTGTCAGTACAGGGTCAAGTTCTCCCACCTTAAGGTCTCTCATTTCCATGGACTGAGTGATCACATGGAGCCACATTCATGAATGCCTCTCACAAGTCTACTCCCAGAGAGTCATCTGACTCAGTTCTTGGTTTTGCAGACAGATAACATATAGAATATTTCCAGCTGGAGCAGGTCCTTCTGCTCTCACGTGAGACCTCAGGCATTAGCCACAGCAAAGAATTGCTGCTGGATTTAGAAGATTAAGGATCTTGTAATGGATGGGTAATGAAATGGTTAGCTCTCACCATTTAGGCATGAATATTATGTATTATGTTTGGAGAAGTTTTATTAATGTAAACTTATGTTATTGTGATATGTTCTCCCCATAGCCCTCTTTCCCCTCCCCCTTGAATTGTTGTCACTGCATGGCCTTGGTAGCCAGGGCATTTGGGGGGCAGGGCAGGCTTGTTACTAGGAGGCGCGGCATGGCAACGCCTGACTTCAAATGAAGTTGCAAGAAAGTGATCTCCACCAATGGATGGCAGAGAAGAGTTGACTGACGGACTTTGGGAGGGGTTAAGGTTACCTGATGCAATACCATGAGTATAAAAGGTGGAACAGCCATTTTGTGGGTGAGCACATGGTGGTTTAGTTCCATGCTCCTAGCGCTGCTCTTTCTCCTTATTCAACCATTTGTTGTATTTGCTAAGGTTTAATAAGCCTTTGAAATTTTAAAGTGAGAGATCATTTCTCACCATCTGATCCAGGATAAAGACCTATTCATCTGCAACTTTTGCAGCAACATGAATAGCAGCAAATAG
Organism: Vidua macroura; assembly: GCF_024509145.1. Taxonomy (NCBI): domain Eukaryota; kingdom Metazoa; phylum Chordata; class Aves; order Passeriformes; family Viduidae; genus Vidua; species Vidua macroura. The sequence continues at coordinate 935,908 of NC_071585.1, read as the reverse complement.
ATGTGGCATGTGCCATGTGCCAATCTGTCCAAAAGATCTGCCATGGAAGCAGACCTTGTACAGAAGCAGCTTGGTGGCACTAGGTCTGGGCTGGGGCTGTCTGAAACAAGTGTGCTCCATGCCCACCCATCTCTCAAGGCATTGTTTCTCCTCTCACACCAGCTGTCATGAGTGGTATTAAGATCAATCAACATTGACAAGATTGCTCAGACACAGGGATGTCAAAGTGATCAGTGGTTGCTGGCTATGTTGGGTAAAATAATTTCTTGAAAATCACACCTGGACAGGCAGCATGCTACCTAAGGAGAGGAAGACACTTCACTTTGCCAGCCATGCTCTACCTCTCACAAGCAGGGCTACCTCTCATCCTGCTGGTCTGGCTTAATCTAATGGAAGAGCAGACAATGGAAATAAGTCCTCCAGCTCCCCAAGGAGAACAGGAGAGCTGGTGTCTGTAGGAGTGCATGCAGCAAGAGCCACCAGCCAACTCCACACTCCCTGACATGGAGCTCAGACCAGTAATTTAGGTCAAATACACACTTATTCTGTCCTAATTTACCAAACTAGCAAAAGAAGCAAACAGATGTATGTATTTGTTTAATTTTGTCTTTTCCCCTTAGCAAAAAGAGTGATTATATTTCTCTTCATTCCCACTAGAGATATCATAAAATATTAACCTCAAGCCATCCAGTTCCACATTATTATTACCTGCAAAAAATTGCTAACAGATATTCTTTTGCCATCAACATGAAGCTGGTTAATCCTCTGGGAACCTCTTTTTAATTAAACACCTAATGCAGTATGATAAACATCGGAAATATGCACCTCTCCCCTATTACGAATGTGGCTTGATTTCCAAAGTGTGCCTAATCAGTTCAAAGGTGGCAGCAAATTTACAGTGGCAGGAAATATTTGGGGCTTAATATTTCAGGTAAATATTGTTTTAGTGGTTCTATTAAAAGAAGGAACAAATGAGCACAAATACAACAGAAAATCGTAATACAGCTTGATATTTAACTCCAGCCTTGAGTTTCCCTTCTCAGCTGCTGACACTGACCAAGCACACAAGTTTGGTGTGCTCAGTTCTGACTTCTCCTTTTCCCTCATAATCTGCATTGGCAGTTTTAGGTAGCAACGTTCTCATCTATAAATGCACCTTCTACCCCTCACACAGCATTACAAGGTCTGTGACTAGCTCATGTAAAGCAAATAGACATTCACAAAACTCTGGCTCTATAGCATCCCCATTCCTTGCCTACATTATCAGTCACATAAAAACTACACAAAACCTGCAGAATTCTGTTTCTGCATTAGCCATGACAGCGGTGACTCCACTTCCATGGCAAACCATGGGCACCAGAGTGACTCTGGATTATAGCTCCTCTGAGAGTGTGGGAGTGCGTACTGAACCACAGCAATTTGTAATAATCATGTATTAACTGAGGGCAATGATAAAATCCCTCCAAAACCCAATAATAATTCAAAAGTGTGTTTCTTACTAATATGTGTGCTTTGGCAAAGCTTTGACAGAAGCAGATTTTGGGGCAGAAAACACAAGGAAACCTAATACATGGTTTCACCTGGGCCCTGCTCTGCAATTTATATGGCTCAAGTAAGGAGAATGGCCAGTGCATATGTGGTGATCAGGCCCACAAAAATAATGTATAAATCATGTACAAATTGCTGGCCTCAGTTTTGTTCCAGGAGTGTGTGATGCCTTTCCCGGGTAAAACGATGCTAACTTCTCCACATTCAAACAATAATCAAGTATTTAATCCTTTGCCAGAAGAGAGCATCAGCAAAACAAACAACAAGAAGAACAAAAAAAGTATAAATTTTTTCACTTAGGTCAACATTTCAAAAAAACCAAAGCTGCCCCAAAGGACTCTGTGCCACCGCACTCATCTCTTCCTGTTGCAAGGACTCATGAGAGTCAAATAAGTGGTGCGAGAGCTGTGCCAACACCAGTTAATCATCCCTGGTCATGTTGTGAGAACAAGTCTTGAAATCAAATTTTTATCAAATTAATGGGTACTCTGGGAATTGTTTTTTTTCTCTGGGAATTAATGGTAATTGGCATGAGGGGATTCACCACCTTGAATCTCATCAGGAGCAGTCAAGAAAAAACAGCTGAAACTTTCTAGGGAAGCAGCACTGATCTCACTCTTGGGTCCTGTAATTGATGACCCAATTCTGCCCACTTTCACATATGGAGACCATAGGGAAACCTAAACAGGACACAACACACAGACCATGGGAGAAATGCAAGCATAATAAAATGAGTTCTGAATTCTGAAGCCAAATAGTCACACAAACATGGACACTGCTGCCACAGCTGCTAAACACAAAGAAAGATAATGTTTCCTTGCTCAAGCACAGCGTTCTGCTATCCCTGCCTTCTTAAAACCACTTTGGACTCCTTCACACCGGTTCCACGAAACACTCTAGTTCCCAATAGATTTAGGAGGGGCAGTTTAACTCAAAACAGTGTCTGCAAGGGAATGTCTTCCCACCCATATAGAACAGTTCTTCCCGACACCAGGACTTTCTTGCAACTTGGGCTTTTGATCAACTAAAGCTTGCACTGAATCAACTTCAGAAAACAAAAAGCTGTCCCTTGTTTCTTCCTGCCAAACCAAGCAAGGGAAAAAACCCTCAAGAAAACCTCAAGTTCTACCACTATCAAGTGCCATATATGAAATTTTATGGAAGGAAATTTTATGGAATCACCTTTTTGTTGGCCTCCTCTAGTTGAGTACTGTTGGAATACACATTTACAAATAAGGCTTTGGTCTTTAAGTTGAAAGAAAAATTGTGATTTCTCTCTGCCTCTTAATTTCCACACAATTAGCTGAGGTTGCAACTCCTAACCTGTGCAACTTCACCAGTTCCTCCCAGAGCAATCATCCCACAGACTTGAATGTCAATGTCCCACTTTCATCCCAAGCCTGATTTTCTGTTTCTTGGAAGGGGTTGAAAATATGGGACACTGTATAGGTTTTAAGCGCTACTCTTCAACCAAGGGAAATATTACTGCCAAAACTAATTCAGTGGCAGGCAGTAAGCACTGGGGGACCCTGTCCTATCTAATTTGCTGTCATCTGCAGTAATCACTGCTATTAATGTTACTGTGAAGAACATGCCAAAAGCTTAAATTCATCACTTAAGCATGTCATTCAGGGAACATGTGCCAGCAGGACTGATTGCTCTTTCCTCCTCAGCCTCTGGTGTTAATATTGAAACCCCAACAGCAGTGCAGTAACCAACATAAAAATAACATCCAAGTGGCTGTGCCAGGTGTATGGCCATTAGAGGTTAGTGATAAATATTCAACAGAGCTCAAACTGGACATGGAGGTCTAGTCCTTCCAGGAACAGCTGCCCATTGTTAAATGAAGGATAGGGAGCTTCTGTGATTCCACAGTACAGACCCAAAGTACAGAGATAGACCAGCCAATGCTCTTCACCTGATGTATAAATTTCCCTTTTTGGTTTGTAATAACAGGAACAATTAGAAGAGAAAGGGAGCAGAGGGTTATTAAACTCACACAATGTAGGAATTGCTGCTTCCCTGACACATTCTCCACTGGAGTCGCTAGGTGTCACAAAGGACACGTGACTGGGGAACAACAAAGAATGGAGAAGGCCCAGCCAGGTCAGAGATGACACAGTGGCACAGAAAGAAGAGGTTTCACTGGCCACAACCTCATAAGACCAAATCCAGGCCTCAGACCAGCTTGGCTGGCAGGGTTTTCCTTGGCACACATGCAGTAAACGTTCTGGTTCAGGAGGAGAAGAGTAGGAGGTGGATGGAGAGCACCGCAGGAATGGCAGCATAGCAGGAGAAAGTGTTCGCTGTCAGGGGAGCCACTCCTGCCCTAGCTTTTGTCTGGCAGCACAGAGGAGAGTAACAGCAATGGTGTCAGGACTCCAAAACCTCTTGCAAAACCCTCCAGGGGCTCCCCCCTCCCCTTCTGTCTGCTCTTGCTGGAGTCATGCTAGCAAAACTGCCTGCACACACAACAATAACCTCTGAGTGCTCTGCAGACATGCTGATAAAATCAGACACTTAGGCCTTATCTCACACCTAAGTGTTAAGCTGTTCTGTGTGTTCTGACATCTCCTTGCAGTTAGAACTTACTTCCTCCAAAGTACACTTTTCATTTGTTCTAATTTAATTTTTCTATTCCTGACTGAATTCCCTGACCTAATAAGACAGCAGTACCTTATAAACAGAGAACAGCAGCTAAATAACGTTGCTGTTCTTTCAAGGAGAACAAACATGAAGAAATTAAAGACAATGAAGAGAATCGGTCTAAAGCTATCTTTGCAGAGTAGCAAATTATTATACGTCAGACACTCTGGACACCATGCCCTGTGCTGGGGACAGAGGGAGGACAATCTCCTGGACCAGTTGTGACCAGAAGCATCTCCTGCCAACATGGGCAACAGTGCTGACAGATGGAATGTGGTACTTGTCAGTACTAACATAGCTGGCAAAGGGTTTCAGCAAGGGATAGGAAATCCACTTCAGCCACTATTCAGTGCTTTTGAATATAATCCAAGAATTATAAGCCATTGCTTCTCTCATGGTGAAACCACACTACTGTGCACTAACCTATCTTTATCACAGAAAGAAAACAGCAAGAAAACTCCCAGCAGAATCCCAGACAGGCCAGACCAGAAAGGCTCCCACCTGTGGCCTGCAAGATAGCTTAGCTCTCCCTGTGAGCAATGTGGGTGCTACAGGGGAAAACGGGCATGGAAAAACCAGTCTGGGAAAAGATACCTGAGATTAACTGAGATCTTTGTTCTGAAGGATTTGAGAGACTGATACTGCACGCTAAGAGTTTTAAGCACTGGAACATTCAGATGGGAGAGAGCTGGGTGCCAATGCAAAGCCTTTGAAGCACATAAACCTCACAATTATGTGCATTCTAGTAGGTGTCACCCAGTACAGACTTCATCCTTTCTGAATATTTGCCATATATTTTAACTTCTAAATTATTTTATCGCATCCTTTCTGTGATATACAATGCACTTATCTCATTGGTCTTGGTGGCTGAGGGCTGCCATTCTGTATTACATTGTGTAGGACTCCCTCTCACCAGTCCAGGGTTTTGGCATGCAGAGAAGTGCTGGCAGGTAGGCTGCACAAAGCAAGCTGGACACATGCCTGGGGGAAGGGCAGTGTGTTTGACTCTCTCATTATTATTTCATATTCTCTTCTGCAGAAAATATCAAACAGCAATTCACTGGGGGAAGGACAGTCATTTTTCAGATACCACATGAAAGAAATATCAGTCTGGCCTGCACTAGATTATGTGGGACAATATTTTATTAAATATTACATTACAATGCTGGCAAGTTAAGACATTGATTTATTTCTTGTATTGAATTTGTTCACAGTAATGAATGTATTGCTAAATCCCCAAAGGCCCCTGCATTTTCTTTCACCTTTACTGATCAATTGTTTATAACTTTGAAACTATTTTAAATCAATTTTTAGTGATTAATGTAATTTATTTTCTAGTCTTAAAACAGCGTAGGCAATTAGCATCTGTAGAGTAAGGCCCTGCCTAGTCAGAAGTCAGAAGTAACACTACTGGAACTGCTACCATTATCTTTTACATTGGTCTATATTTCAGCACAGAAATCAGTAAAAGGGTGAATCAACACTTACTGAAGCACATTCATCTCGCAGAAATACTGTAAAACATGGAGGATGGTCTAAGAAGAATTAATGGCTGCTGGCAAATCTCTTTATAATCTTTAGAAGTGTATGGAAATAACTGGGAAAGTGTGATTCTCAATCAAAAGCAATGAGCATAATTCTTGGCTCCTGCAAGACAACCAAACAATTAACAAAAACTCAGTGGGGTGGTAAAATCATTAAGGAGAAAATCCATCCCCAAAAAAGACAGAGTACGAAACTTCTGTAGCAAACACAAAACATATAGCCTCTTTGTGAGGTTTATGTGCTCCAAAGGTTTTGCACTGGCACCCAGCTCTCTCCCTTCTGAACATTCCAGTGCTTAAAACTTAAGCAGTGCAGAAAATGCTTTTCAGTGGGGGCTTTCAGGAGGAATAAACCTCAATATTGGTGCACAGAGGTAACCTCAGAGGGTTACCCTAACCAGGATCAGAAGGACTTTGCATCATTTTTGATGATTGCTGGGTGTTGAGGAAAGCTGAAATGCCAAAGCCAGGAGACCAGTGGTAGCTGCTGAGTGGGAGCCTAGGGATCACTCTCTCTCAGGTGTAGTCCACCCACTTTCCTTTCAAACCACCTACCTGTGAAAGAAATCCCTGCTGTCTTGAGCAGCTGCAATGGAAGGAGTCACAAGTTACCTCCCCACAGAAGGAACAGAGAAGTGGAAAGATGTAAAAAAGAAAGAGCAAAACACTCAGAGAAAGAAGAGAGGATCAGGAATACAAAAAGAGAAGAAAAGAAGAAGAATCACACAGGAGGAAAAGCAGATATTTGAAAAAAAATGTGTTTAGAAAACAGCAGGATGTTGAAATCAAGAAGCAATTAGAACAGTGCTAAAACATCTGGAGACCAACCCAGAAGTTTTGGCAGCAGGACAGCACCCCATCAGAATCTGCATCAGGAATAACTTCTTCACCAGGGCCCCTTTATTGGCCAAAATACAGCAGTTTTAAAGCTGGATGAGCAGAATGTGTTTGAGAACTTTATTGAAGGCCTCCAGAGATGTCCTATGCAGATAGAAGCTCACTAATCCTAAGCAAAAATTTCAAAGCCTACTAAACCTACAGTAAAACTTCAAAGCCTCACCTGCAGGGTGACTGAGCATTTGCGACACCAAGAGAATCATCCCACGACTCAAAATGCTGCTTTAGCAGCCCACAGCCCATGTCTACATGGACAGTGGCATAGCACTGTCATCCTTCACAGCATCCAGAGACTTTGGTTTTTTATTACTTTCTGAGAAAATGTATGAGCTTTGATGTTGCAGTACAAGCTGACTTGTACTGAACATTAATCCAGTTATAAATAAGAAACCCAGCTTAGTTCCATAAACCAGCCTCTAGACTGACTGACAGAAGCTTCAACCAATAACAACTCTCTTAAAATACAAGCATTTGACTGGTTCAGAGGGTGTGGAGATTAGACCAATGACTGTTTAGAGTTGGGAGCTTTGAATTGCCTATAAAAGTATGCTCCAAACAATAAAACAGGCTGTTTGGCTGATGTACACTGGAGGTCTGTTGTGTGTTCCATCTCAGACGCATGGCCCCACCTGTCATGTGGTGCCCCCAGTGTGAGGACAAACAGTCCAAGGTTTGCCTGCAGGTAGAGTGGAGAGAGACACAGGGCAGAGCCTGCAAAGCCTGTCCCCCACAGTGAAAAGCTGGAAGGAAAGAGGCAGGGAGAGCCCAAATTTGCAGCAAAGTCTGCAAGAATCACAGCTGCAGCAAAAACTGCGAGAGTCACAGCCAAATGGCTGTGTGAAAGAAGAAACCAGAGAAGCTGAAAATAGAAGAAAAATCCCACTGAAGATATGGGAAACTTTATTTCCGCACAGGACTGTCCAGTACTAAAGGTATGGAAACTTCTTCTTGAGGAATGAGACCTAGACTGTGATGAAAAAGCATTATTAGCATTAATAATGTGGGCTAAGAACCACGGATTAGACACAAGTAATTAGACACAGCTGCTTTTGACTTTAATACCTGGGCACGAACTGGTCAAATTATAATCCAAGCAGCTTCCAGAGGTGATAAAAATGCAATAAGAGTTATAAAGCCGTGGAAACTTATTTTAGATCTAATAAGACTGTTAAATTCTGAAGCATATGACGAGGAATGGACACTGGACAGCTGAAGTATTTGTTTCAGTTTTTTTGTGACAGTTTGAACTGTCACCAAGGTTTCCTCAGTTCCCTGTACTTTGCTGGTTTTCCAGCTGGGTAAGGGGATGGTGCTGCACACACTGCACATCAAGCTAAGCAAGGCACAACTTTTGGGTATTACGTCTTTGAAGCTTCATTGTTGACAAATAACTGTGCTCATCCTGAGCATGGTGCACAGGAAGGGAATAAACTAGCAGCACAGGAGAGGAGGGAGCTCTGCCCCGCTACTCCAGCACATCCTCACAGACTCAAGTCACCTTTGAGACTTTGGACAAGAAGAAAATGAGATTAAAAGAGATGTATCTGGAGGATACATGGAGGTGGTTGAACTGAGGAGGAATAGTGAGTGTTCACACTTTTGTGCTGCCAACCACACAGCATCTAAGAACTGTTCTGCATATGCTTGCACATGGATGAGATGGGAAGCATCACTCTAAAGCTCCCACCTAACCCATTCCAACCTGGCTACAAGGGAAACTCTGATGCCAGTTGCTTCTTAAACTGTTTCAGCCAAACTGCATAAAGCCTTCAGTAACACTCCGAGGGCAAAGCTTATCCTTATCCTCTTCCTGCTTTCAGAGACCATCTCCTGCCACCCTCAGGTGCTAATTTTGGTAATAGACAAAACTCAGCAGTTTGTTGATGCAATTTAACTACTGAAAATAGGATATAGGAGCCATGCTCCACAGTCTACTAGTGGTCCAAAGCTGAAGGAATTGGATGCCAGTGAACTTTTTTAGTAGCCTAACAATTGGCTGTATAGCATGAGTTATTTTTTTCACTATCTATTATAGCCACACTTAACTATCAAGCCATGGAAAACAGATTAGGAGGGAGGAGGAGTGGTGACAGAGGAGCACAGATCATTTCTGTGCCCAGAAGGCTGATGCTATGGAGATCCTGCTGTGATCAGTCACTGCCCCCACCTGACCTGTCTCACATGGCTTGTGACAATAATAGATGTCAAGGTTCCCAAAACCCAAACTCTCTCTTTATATAGGGGCAATACAAGAGCCCAGGCTTCATCAGGCATTGCCACCCTAGAGAGTTCCTCACCTCTGGTTCATGAGACAAAGCACTAAGAACAAGGCAGCATGAATAATAAGCAAAAGACTTACCAAATGGGTCACTTTCTCCTCCAAGTGAAATCAAACCTCAGAGCAGCTGGACAATACTTAGTTTATTAGGGCTGATCCAAAAGTTCACACTGACTGTTCTGGCACCTGTCCTACCTGCTTGCATGCTCTTATAGCCTCCTTTGACAGAATCAGATTTTTCTCTCAGCTTTTCTAGACCAAGCTGACAGACCTTCAGATTCCCTTTGCCATCCTGATAACATTGTCTGCTTTCCTCTATTTTTTATTTTTCTTTCTGCATTTTCTTTTTACATATTGATATCAAATAACTCTTCCCTTGACTAAGATTGGGGAACATGCAGAAACAAGCAGACACATGTTGATACTAGAAATTCATGCCATTTTTAATATAAAAAAGTTTGGCTTCTTCCATGGAGTAATTTTGCATGTATCCACAGAAAAATACTGAGTTGGCTTGTGTGGCACTTGTTTCTTATGAATCATGATTTTAAAAATTTAAGATTTTAGCTGATGGTTTGAACCAATTCATATTGAAGTTAGATACACCAATGATAGGTTAACAATTATTAGATGTTTATGCTAAAGCTAATTGTTACATTATGAGCTCATTTATAGAAAGAAGTGGAGCAAGTGAACCATTGTAGGAACATATTGAAACCAGTAGAAAAATGCCCGCTCTATGTCAATCCATCACGAAGTAGGGGGCCTTGGATCATGCCAGAGGGTCATAGAGACCTGATGAAGACCTTCCTGACTTCATCTGTGGGACCACTGACCCAATTCAAGACCACTGACCCAATTCAAGAGAAGAATTGTGCACGCATGAAGGACTAATAACCTCATTTTAATACAGAGCGGGTGTGGGAAGTGCCGGGGTTATGCATATGTATTATTTTGGGAAATAAATAGAAGGCAAAAATCCTTGTGCAGTGTGGTCACACATTTTGGGAACGTCCCCGCCTGTGTCGCCCACTGGCATAATAAACATACCACTTTCTAACTTTGACTAGTTAGAGAGTCTTTGTCCGTGATTTTGGGTTTTAATGATTCACTTATACTATGTTTAAACTTACAAACACATATAAACCCTGGTGAGGTAATCTTGAGTGTCTTAGAAAGAGATTAATATCATACCTAAAAAAATAAACATGTGGGCTCCTGACATTAGCTTCTATACTCATATTCACAGAGATGCAGTTCCTTTGTAATGAATGTTCATGACCCCTTCCTCATTCTGTCCTAACCTCTTACTGTGCTCCTTAAGATTACACCAGTCCACTCGGAGAACACACAGGGCTGTAATTTAGGCTGGAACTTCCTGACCACCCTGTCAGTCATCTCAGTCTTAGTCCCCACCAGTGGCTTCCTGAGACAGGTTTGTGTCTCTGCATGACAGTGAAGGAGTGAAAAAAAAGCATTTTGCCAAAGGCAAAACCATCATTTGCTTTCTCTTCTTTTTTCAGATTCTCCTTGAGGTTTAGGAAGTGGTGAAACAGTGGGGACAGACCATCATACAAAGTAAGACTGGGCCTAGACCTTAGGCTTCTTCTCGAAAGGGCTTAATAAAGTAAACCTTCGTCTTTTGAAGGCTTAATATCTTGCGTTCAGGCAAAATCTAATCTGCTTATTTGAAAAGACAAAAAGAGAAAGTGGAATACTCCAAGACAGGATGAGTACTTCTGAGCCTGGGTAGCTGCAAACTTTTCTCAGTATTAATCACTCCTATTTCTGCCATGCTTGACTAAAGAAAAAAAAAAGAAAAAGCTACAAACTGGGACAAATATTAAAACCATTTGTCACCACAAATGCTATACTACAGATAGATGACATCCTTGAATGAAGGCAATAAAGGTTTTTGAAACAAACAAAAAACTTGCTCTTCACTTTATAAATTTATGACCTTAATTCAATAATCCTTCTCTATAAAATAAGTGGTGCAGTTTCTAAGCAGCACATGAATGATTTTCTGAACTGTATGTGCAATGATTTCATGAAATTCACAATGGTACTAGGGCACTCTGGTCACACCAGGATCCCAAGGCCATTACGAGCAGGGAAGGTAGTTACATCCTCAGGCAATGCTGTTGTTTTGCTTAAGATGAAACTATGTGTGCATTGGTAGTTTGGCAAGGAACAAGAGAAGCTGTGTGCCCATACATCATGTCCTTTGGGGTGCTTTCTACACCATGCTGCTTACAGTGCTGCTACAGAATTGTATATAGGAGAACTGAGTTGTAATCTAGGACACAGTCTACAGTGTATGCCAAAACTATTAGTTAATCATCTGCAATGATTGCATTTGGTACAAACCACATATGAGCACAACAGAACATCTGTAGGTACAATACCTCCACACAGGCACAAAAGCAGTGGGAAAACCCAATTGCTTTCAGTGTGTTTGCCCATAGAGCAAACTGCAGCCCAGCTATGCCCAAGTCTGCAACAATGCGATGAGGAGCACAGCTGGCAACACAGAAGCCAGAACACATAGAGGGCAAGGGAGAACAGAGCAGGACTGAGAGCTGCGCAAGGAGATGTGCATGAGTTCAAAGAAGCAGAGCAAGAGCCCTGTCTGTGTCCTCTTGCAGAAGATAGTTTGATACTGGGCAAGATCAAAAGAGATTTTGCTTAGTGATTTAATGGCTTCTTTTTAACGCAATTTACCCAGTCAGTGGCTAAATTTCTACAGGCTCATGCAGGGAATCTACTAAACACTCACCCTTTAGAAGCACTTGCCAGACACTTTGGAAAAGCAGCTGCACCAAACTCCTCCGGCTTCCACGGGACCTGGTGAATGCAAGAAGTGCAGTTGGAAGGTTTCTCCAAGGAACACCAACCTGCACTTCACACATGCATGCAGCACAGCTGCCTTCAGCAGCCACAATCTCACTGCTGAACTTCACTCTGAATATCTACTGCTATTGGATTTAATTACTCCAATCCAACACTTGACTTTGAATTGTTTGCTTCTCACTTGCCAAAACAGTGGTTCCCTCCCACTTTTCTATGACAAAACAATCCAAACTGTTGCTGCTGACAATAGAACTTATATTTACAAATAATTACCAAAAATATTTTAAGTTTGTAAATATCTCAGTAAAAGATGAGATTTACACATAAATTTACAACAGAAGAGTCATGTGAGTCACAACAGACAAAATTCCTTGGAGAGCTGATATCTACAGATATTTAAATCACTGTGTAAATCATATAGACACTGCACATGCAGAAGCTCTTTTAACACAGCTGATGTGATGATTTCTATTTCATGTGGGAGAAAATAGATACACCACAGTGATACTGTATTCTTCTTCAACCCTGCACAGATGCCAAGACTGATGTTGGGTGATTTATTATCCCATACACTTGCTAAAACTCTTTCAGAAGACAGTACCAGTTTGTGCTGGCTACACTTTATTTTTTCATTGGGCTTTAGAAATGAAATGTGTCTTTCTGAACATTTTCATGGGAAAAAGATGTTTAGGGTTCAGAAGGTTTCAGTCAAGAGAAAATTTGGATTCTCCTTTTTGTTCTCTTTTCCACCAGGGAAAGGATATATCAAAACATGTTTTGTGTTTTACACTAAATACAATATTAGCTGTAATAAAAAATGAATTATATCTAAAGTTTCAATATCTTTTGGCGCTTCATTTTTTGGTGATCTGTATTAATACTTCAAAAGGGCAAAACCCTGTCCTATTTCTGCCTGCCACTCTTGCACAGAAAGACATGTCCTATTTGGCTTTAAAAGAACCTGTGGAGGCTGCTTGAGAAGAAGCTCTTAAGAAAAATGCACTTCTACTCAGAGCCCAAGGCACACACCACCCATTGATACACAAGCCTCTCCCTTGCTTCCAATGCCTATTGTTTCAACAACTCGGAAAAATCAGGTGTGTGGGACCCCCTCACCCTCCTTGGGCACAAGAGGTTTTTAATTGCTCAAAACGTCAATCTCTACCCAAGCTAAAGAGGCACTGTCGCCAGTGCAGACACAGCCGCACTGCCGGGCGAGACAATCCTCCCCAGCCCACACTGAGCCTGCACTGCCACTCCTGTAAGAAGGTTACTGGCACCAAGGGGAGCAAGAGCTTGAGAATTAACCTACGTGTTAATCTGCTCACTACCTCCTGTATTACCAAAGCGTGCAACTCCAGAATAAATGGGAAGGGACTCCCTGGAGAGAGCAGCGTTGGCAGCAAAGCCAGCCCCAAACTTTCCAGGCTGAATTAAGCTCAACAAGATTTGTTTAATTCCTGCACAATTAGTTCATGGCTTCAAACTTTCCTCCTGGACTCAGAGGATGCTGTAAGATCCTCTACAGGATCCTCTACAGGGTAATGTTTTTCTAATAGCTGCTGAAGTTTAAAAACTGAGGCTTAGCTAAAATAAGACATGTAGCAGATTGAGATGTTTGAATTGAGAATCCTAGATATGTTCCAACTGGTGAGCAAGGAGATTTTGAGAGCTGGATTTACAAATCCACATGTCTATTTTATGAAGGTGCCTAATTAGAGTCCTGCAAAAATAAAGCTATCCAACTTATGTACAGTGTTTTCTTGCACTGCCATGTGTCTGCAGGTTTAGCACTCAAGACTGTTAACTAATAAGTCCCTTCTGTAATGTGATCATTAGAGTGAACATCAACAGGAGCCAGTAACACAAGTGATTTTCCTTATATTTGTGAGCAGTTTCATTCTGTAAATATCTCCTTTCCTTTCACCATCCAATAAACATCTCTAAGATGGTAGCAGAAGGCAGATGAAAACTTATCCCTGGTTTTGAGACTGGATTTATTTGCAGGAATTTAAAATCTCTACTCTTGTTCCTCTAAATTCTCTTTAATTCTGCAAATATCTTACTTATATTTTAGATTCTTTGCTTCAAAGCTACACAAGCCTGCAGAGACTCCAGGCATGTGCACTCAGCTGCACACTCCAGAACTGTGTGTCCCAGAAATGCATATGCATGAAACAAAGAATCAAACAGTAGGAAAAACATTTCACTCCATTTTCTGGAATGTCTGCAATTATAAGAAGGAAAGAGAATATTAGAAAAGAGAAGTAGGAAAGAGGTCATTTTGGCAGTGTCTCCACATTTATGTGGACCATGAAATGTAAATCAGGTCAAGGCTCTCTTACTAGTACAAGAAGCATTCAGTTAACAAATGTGCAGTTCTCTGGGAACCAGGCTTAGAAACCACCGTAATATTATCTTTGTTAGAATTTAAGTCATATTCTGCTGTCTTTTCAGCATAGAAACTAACACCTCCATCTCTCTGAGCTGCTCTCTCTCCACTGCAGATACCTTCACACCATCCTTCACAGGAGAGAATGGATTAAAATACAAAATGTTATTTACGGAAAGATCAGACTCAAAATCAGGGAAACAGGAGCAAAATAGAAAATTTACATTACTTTGCCCTTAACAAATGTCACTTTGTTTGATGTAACACAACCTGATGAAGGAAGGGCACCTTGCCCTCAATCACGATAAAGGACACATTTCAAAGCGCACACAGGATTTAAAACACAAAGATTTGAGCAGTTACTGCTGACATCTGTTCACTCTGTACAATATCTTATGGTAAATGCCGCATAGACTCCTCAGGAAGGTGATGTTCATTTCCATGCACACACAGCCCAGCCTAACTCTGTGGGGTTCCAGCTTTCTCTGCCTGCTCTGGCACCAGAGTGGACACACTCAAACATTTTCCATTTGTGGATGATCACAAATGTTCTCACTGGAGCCCCATGATCACTATCTACAACCATTACTGATCTCAAAACACCCCTACGTTGTGGTCTCCGTGCTGACACTGCAAAACAGCACTCACAACATGAATAATGATGCCTTAGCTATGCCCTCCCACTCTCCTAATTCTCACATGATTAGGAGCCAACTCATAGTGCTTACAAAATATAACAAAACTAAATCACAACAAGCAGACCAGTGACAAGCAACTAACTTAGGCAAAACTCTACATCTCTAACAGCTATCACACCAAAAAGGACAGCAAGCTGATGAGGAGGCCCAAAGGCACTAATGCAGCTTGGCCAGCATCATGTCCCTGACCTGTAGACTGGCAAATACAGAGCACCAGGTGCTGTGAAGATGTAGACCTGGTACTTGCACCAGGTCACACAAAAAACACAGATGAAATCAGATCATCTGCAGCATCATTCCCACCTCATCCTCCCACAGCAGTTCAATTTATAAGGAAATGAAGCTTGTTAAACAGATTGCTCTATATTCATGGCTAACAGGACAGAAATATTAAGTAAACGAGTGTGATTTGTGTGGGCATCTGCAAGGAAACCTCCATGGGAACAGGGAGAGGATCAAAGGTGCGCTCAATTGTTTCTGTTTATTCAGGAATTCAGTAGGGTTTGAAACTTTCTTGAAGATGGAAAACACTACCAGACATGCATGTCCCTTGCATTTATTTAAATTTGTTTAACTATTTTAAACTATTGTTTCCACACAGAATTCAGGCATATTAATTGAAAATACAGGCTCTGATATATATAAAATTAAACAGACACTGAACTATACTGACATTTTAGGGCACTAGTCTCCAAACGGGAGCATGTCCCTCCAAAAGGCCAGATGCTGACAAAGGGGAGAAGCAAAACTGTGCCTGTGTTTCACAGCCCTGCAGCCCATGAGCTTGGCCTCGGCTCTGCCACACCCCAGCAGCTTCCAACAACTGGCAGCCTGGTTTTGATCCAGATGGAGGTTAAGAACTTTTACCAGGTCATTCCCCTCATCAATAATTTCCAGGCAACAACTCATAAAGGGACAGTTTTACCAAACACAATGGAAAGAGCCGTAACAAAATTAATTCCAAGTCTAAGCATTTCCACAGTTTCCAAAATATCTCACAAATTCCATAAGGTAAAGAAAAGTTTCAGGTTTGAACCAAACTTTTAGTCTAACAACTGATGGGCTTTGTAGGTTTTACAAACCAGTAGTACGCACAACATGATAATGCATTTGCTTGAACAGATGCAGCCCCATGTTTACTCTGCACAGCATTCACCTGGATGTGATTGGGCTGTGGGTGACACTCAGAATGACACAGTGGTCTCTCCTTGCATTGCTGAGCAGCCACAGCCACCAGCACCTGAGGAAAGTGCACACAGCATGCTCCTCTCCTGCGCTACATGAACTTTTGAACTGCAAGTACTTCACCAATAAGGACAGAGGAAACAGAAAAGACAGCATCATCTACAAGAAATGCAAATGTAGTCATGTAAAGTGCTATAACGGATGGCATTGCCCAGAAAATACCTGATTAGGAAATTCCCTGCTTTTTACTTCATACTTTCCTGAAGGGCTGCAGAGAACCAGGGCAGCCCAGTGCTCAATCAGAGAGGTGATTAGAAATGATGGGGCTCAGCTGTAATGTCTTTAACTCCTGCCAAGCAGAGGATGCCAAATTGCTAATGTAAATAGCCCCTTTTGATGACTTAAGGCCCTGGAAATGAAAGGCATTTTCCTGAAAGATCAGTCTCTGGTTGACTTTCTGTTCCAGTACCAAACCTGCTCTGCATGCAGGTCCAGCTCCTACCTACAATGAATACAGGACCTTGTGGGATTAGATTTCCTTTGCAGAACTGCATATGCTTGCCTTTACCTATTGTTAAGTAGATACAAATGACCACCTAGGCAGAATTTTCCTCATGCCCTAATGCAGCTGTCTCTCCAGTTGTCTGCAGCCTGGCTAATTCTGTATGCACAAGACTGCAAATGAGACCTGCTGTCAGCTCCCATGTTAAAATATTGGTTAAAACAAAAGCCATGTTACAGGGATTCAGCTCCAAACAAGGACATGCCTTCAGTTCCTGGCGTGCCAGTATCACAGTTCAGGGTCATGTTTGACACTCCCAGCAAAGCATGTAAACCAGTGTGCCAATTCAATTACACTGGTTTATTAGGATTAGCAGGCAACAATCCACTCTGCACTGACACAAAAATTTCCTGCTTCCCAGTTCTAATTTTCATGTCCTGCTCCCAGTTCAAATGGCAACATGGTCAACAAGTCCTTTGAACTTTGTGGATTAGGAATGCAAAGAGGTGCTGATGCTCCCCACTGCACCACAAAGTTCACCTGCATGGAATGAAACAGTTTCCCTAAGGGAAATTATCCTTTCCCACAGATGTTTGCTGGTTCCCAATATTTTGCAGCTGGAGAGCTAACAGCATCATCCTTTACATGGCTATGTGTACCCCACAGGGAGCAACCCTCAGTTCATGCAGGCTGATGTGCTAAACAAAGGCCTTGCCTGAGGTTTCAGCTGATTATCAAAAAATCTATGGGGTTGATGTGCAGGATCACTCACTAGAATAGAGCAACAGCAGCTTGGAAAAACATACCTGGGAGCTTGGCCCTGAGCTGCAGGCAGCAAAGTTACAATAGCTGTCAAAATATTTGAGCTGTGCTTCTGAAACCATGCTGTAATTAGGTAAATCTTGTGAATGTGTTTTGTTTCATCCATATTTTTCTGCATAAATTTGACAGGCAGAAACATTTATTTTGTCAGAGCACTAAAAGCCCCTGATGTTCAGCACTGATCTCTGGCAGGCTGTAATTTGGCTCCCCCCTCCCAGTAACACTCTCCTTTTCCACTAAAGAGCCCTCAGTAAAACAATGCCATGGTCTCATGGGTTTCCTAGAAACCTGCCTCCTGCAGCACAACATGTATCCTCACAGTCTTGTTCTCCCTTAGCTGTTCTCAGCCGCAGTATAAAATGTCCTATGCCTACAGACTGTAGCTGTGGCCATCTACAGAAATTTTGGGCACTTCCCAAGCAGCCACCCACAGAACAACTTTGGGAGAGAAGGGTTTTTGTGAGCAAAAGAAAAGCAAACACTGGTGTATGTGAAGAGCCGTGGTTGTTAAATATGTCAAGAAAGTAATGTTTGGATTGAGGAAAGCCAAACAGATGTAGTAGAGCTGTGCCAGGAAAGGATGACTCTGTTACCCTTTTCATTTCTTCCTTAAAACATCCTGGTACCAGAGCCAGGCCAGTTCTCCTCCTGCCTGCTCACCCTCGGCCTGCCTCCAAGTACCAGCTCAGCCCCCCAGGCAACGCTGCTGCCCCACACCTGCCTGCTAGCACACAGTCCTCCCTTGCCTCCTCCAGACTCACACCCTGCCCATGAATCTCTAATCTACTGTGCTTTGTTCAAACTCTTCAGAGCCTCTCTGCACTGAGCAATGCTGGCAGAAGTAAGTAGAGATGAACTGACCGTTATCTGTATCCTTTTCAGTCTGGACAGACATCACCTGACAGTGACAGCCACAAACACAGACTGGAGACATCTGGGCACAGCTGCCTTCAGTTTTGACTTGCCTATTTTGAAAACATGGATGCAGTCTACACTTTTAATAATTTTTTATTTGTTAAGTACAATCCATCTTATAACAATAGTTACTCCCCCTCCCTCTGGCATCGCAAACAAATAAAAGGAGAAAAATTAAATACCTTGCCTGGAATCGCAAATATATTTTGGTTAAAAATTCTGCTGTGCTACCATATAGCTGTTACCTGCATTTCCTAGTTGGTATGCAAGGCCATTGGGCCCCTTCCTGCAGGGATGGTATGAGGTGTCTAGAGCACTCTGCATCTGCTGGAAAATGCCTCTCAGATAAATGCAAAAGCTTCTTACCTTATAAATAGCCATGGTGTGAGCAGCAACAGGACACAGACACCCTGAGCAGATACTCAAACTTTCTGTGTCTCTGTGCCATGACATTCTCTGGGTAATGCTTTTGAATAAGAAACAAAACAGTTAACTGTTGCCCTGATTTTTAAAATTATTCAGTTTTCTTTTATAGTTCTTTTGAAAGTTTTAAAGTTATTTTAAAAGTTTTCTATGCCTTCTGATATTTACATATTTCTACTGGAGTTCTCATGCACTGTTCATGTAAATAATGATTGTTTTGCATTCTTCTTTGTTGAAGGAGAGAATTGATAGACTGTTAGTTTGACCAGTGTAGTTGGAGAGGTGGCAATTTCATCCTCCAATCCACTGTCACTTTTAGAATTCTATATATTCTGAGGTCAAAAATAAAATTGGCTTTTGTTCTCTTTTGAACTTACCAAGCTTCTGTGTACTCATTTCATGTCCAATAGCGACACTTAACATAATTACACAGGTCTGTCACCCACTATAAGGAAGTCACAGTCACACACATTCACATCTAAAACTACAACAAATAACAAGCCAATTTATTTAGTTTGGAAAGTTTCAGGGAATAATTATAACTAATAACAATTTTGAATAATGAAACATTTCAGCTAAAAAAATCCACATTTGAAAAATTTGTAACTCTTTGGTCTTTTTAACAAAGCATAAATAAATATGAAAATAAAGTATTTGAGCAGGGGTTTATAAGTGGAGAAATAAAAGATTTTTATTTTCCTCTCACATTTGACTAAAATCAGAATGACTTGATAACTTGCCTTTGTTCACCTTACCCTGTTTTTTACTTCAACTTTTTCTCCAAAAAATTTGTACAACCCTTACTGACTCTCATTTATATATGTGGTGACATTAACAACTGTAAAGCTAGGAATTACTCAAAACTTCTGCAATGTATTAAGTTTTAAGCTTTTCACATCTACAGCATTAAATATTTTCAGTTGCAAAAAAACCAACTGCTTCTTAATGCCCATTCCAAACATCAAATATACAGTAATGCACACTGGAAGAGGTAGTGATGACAAAGGCTAGAATATTACCAAAAAAAAGTTAAAAGTTAAAAGTTAAAAGTTAGAATGTATTTTCTGATTTACCCTTTGAATTAATGTGGAAAAATATGAAACTTCAAAGCACTAGCCTGCAGAGCTGAAGTCTCTGATCCCCTCTTTTCTTTGTGGTGGGATTTCATGGCTCTGCATAGACATGCTGCATGTACAGAGGCACACAGTACTTGTACCGATGGACAGGAAATCAGCACACATGTATGCTAATACAACATAGAACACTCTGTAGTGAACTCTCCTCCATCGATTTTATGTTATTCCAAACCTCCAAGCTGTGTCTGACTGCAGCATTTCAGGCAGGAGCTGTACGCCTGTGGGAAGCAATCAGGGACACACATAGCTTATTTTAATTTTATCATTGCTATCCACTCCTAAGACCAGCTATTTGAGGTCACTCTGCCTCACTGTTAGGAGTCACTTGAAGGCAAAGGAAGAAATTTAAAGCTAGCAACTGCATGGGAGCTAAAGAAATTTTGGCTGAAAGACGGAGAAATGGGGAATGGAAGCAGTCACAAATCCATAAGACCTCTAACCCCACACTCAGGTGAACCCTGGTTGGTAGGACACAGGGAAGCCGGCTGCAAACAGCTCCCTCACCTCTCAGCCACCCATCATAGGTGCATCAGCCACATGGCCGGAATGTTTGGCTGCTATGACACTGAGCAGCCTCCCACACATCTCTCTGCACTTCAGAGAAACCACAATGCTTCATGCAAAGAGGCATGTTCTGACAAGCATTTATTGGTCGCCACAATTTTTCCAAATTGTTTCTGATTTGAGTGCTTACATCAAACAGTTTTGTTGCTGAGTGCTGTTCTGTACACTCTCTACAAAGGTAATTCCCTCAAAAACCATGCCTGTCAAATCCTCAGTTTTCAGTGCAGGCAGACAACCATGGACTTGACCTGCCAGGCTGTATCAATGACAAACAAAACTAGGGATAGAAAGTGAAGTGTCAGTGCCAAATATTGGCTCTTAGGCACAGCCAGGAGAAACCAGATCAGCCATTTCTTCCATTCTCTCAAGCACCTGCTCAGGTCTCCAATCAGGGGGAACAATACTGTCCTTGTTCTAGAAAGAAAACAGGTGAGCACTAATCTTCTCTCTATTCAGAAAATACCAAGAGCACAGTCTGAGTCTTTAGAACACATGTATTTGTTCACAATAGTGGCAAGCTGTCAAGTTTCTTTCAGGAGCAGAAAGAAAGTAGAGAAGGGGAGCTTTCAAAGCTTTTCTTTTGCAACAGGATGTACCAGGCAAAGTAAATAACGAGGCAGCTTCCCTGCTGAAATCTATCATCTCCATTCCATGGCTGTACTGAGGCTGAAAATGGCTTGCTCCTTGAAACACTACTGAATCACTTTTTCACCTTTTGAGCAGAGAAGCAGGTTGTTCTAACACAGGGAACTGAAAGGGCACTGTCATGACCCAACAACATTGGGAGCTCGGGGCAATCTGATGTGCTTATGAAGATTGCAAAGTCAAGCAGAGTTGGTTACCTGGTAAGTAAACCACTTGAAAATACAGCTGGTCAGGCACAAAAGCTGATAATTTTGGACAATAAGCCATTTCAAAATAAAGCCTAAAAGTTACTCACTATAAAAATCACACAACTGACATGTTAAGCAAAGTGAATTTCTGATGTTAGCTCTAGCAAAATTAAACAACTGTGCCAGACTCCTCTTGCTAGTTTAGGTTTGGGTGGTCTTTGATCAAAACATGGTTGCTCACATTTAAGAGAGTCAGATTACCAACTGAAGATGGTGCTGCTTGCTGCTGCTGTCAGTGTCAGAGCCTGTAGCTCTAATCCAAACAAGATTCAGGTATTGAGAAATATTCAAGTTATATTTCACTTTTGCTGGGGGAGGTAGGGGTGAGTACATATTTAGAGAACAAACAAAAGAACTCAGGTGTACAGAAAGCAGTCAAAACTAGAAAATCCCCCTGCTTTAGCAATGTGCTAATTCAAATGTTTCCATGGCAAATACGGAAATGGCTGATTCTAGCCACAAATTTGGTCATGATTGGATGCAGTCTGTAAAAACATTAAAAATCTCTATTTCTGTATCTAGTTGAAATCAGAGATGCATTTGTGTGTGCATTGTCTGCTGTGCTGGCCCTCTGCTTTTTAGTGCTGTGGTTTTATTGGCTTTTCCCCCCTCATTTATTGATTTATTGCTTATGTTTGCACGAGAATATACAAGCAGCTAGATAGTCTCAAGTCCATGTCAACCATCTGTTTAAGCACTAACTACCAATGTACTGAAGAGAGGACCAAACAGTCAGCTCTGTTGTCATTTGGTTTATAATGAGCTTTGAATGCTACTTCCTGATTCCAATACCTCAAGTCCTTGTATCTTTAGGGTTTTTAAAGTGACAGTAATCCCAGAACCAGAGGGTAGATAAGGTTGGATGGGACCTCCAGTTCCCTCTTTAAGGCAGGGTTGACTACAACTCAGGACTGTATTCACTTGGGTTTTGACTACCTTCAAGCTTGGAGACTCCACAGTCCCTCTGTGGGGTCTCTTCCAGTGTTCAGTCACCCTCACAGTATTTTTTTATTTTTTCTTTATGCTTAAGCAGAATTTCTTTTATTTCAGTTTTTCCCTGTTGCCCCTTCGCCAGCCCCTGGGCACCAGGGAGAAGAGCCTGGCTCCATCACCTCTACTCCCCCCTCTCTCAGGTATTCATACACCCTGATTAAGACTTCCCAGAGTCTCCTCTGCTGCAGGCTGGAAAAACCCAGCTCTCTCAATCTCTCCCCTGTATGTCAAATGCTCCAATTGCTTCATATTTGTCATGGTCCCTCAGTAGACTCAACTTAGTACGTTCTCATCTCTTCTGTCATGGGGAGTCCAGCACCAGACACAGCACTCACCAGTGTCTCACCAGTGGAGGACTATCACCTCCCTCAGTCTACTGAAGAAGCTCTGCCAAACACAGCCCAGCAGACCACTAGCTACCTTTGCTGCTGGCTCACTGTCAGCTTGTCCCCAGGATCTCAGCCAGGCTCTACCAGCATCCCAGGAATGCTGATCTGACATACAAGTGAAACGAACGTGTTAGAAAGAGGTATTATCTTTTAGTAGGTCAACTCAGAATGCTGGAAAAGGCAGACAAGAATCCCAGCAGGAAATAATTCCTAATGAAATGTACAAATAATTGCTGGAACTGTCCTGAGACACTCCCAAAGTGAACAGCACAATCTCACAGACTGTCTGGGGACACGTCAGTGAACACGGAAAGCTTCCGCAGCTTTACTGATAGGATTGCAAGGCTGAGAAGCAAAAATCTTTATCCTGCAGGATAGGGCATGTGGGTCCCAACCTACCAACACAAAATGCCTAATTATATTGGATTAAGTTTTTACCTTTTAGCCAAGTGAATTATGTCCTCCTGTACAAACACACAATGCTGTCCTCTCCCAGAGACAAAGTCTCATGCTTGATGGACCACTGCTCTCCACTTGACAATTTCTGTGTCAATCCTGCCTTTATTGATTCAGGCTCCCCATTTTCAAAATAGGACAAGCTATTTAATCTTGTATTCTTGAACAGTGCTAATATGTCCTTTCCAGCCTTTCTGCTCACAGCTGGAATAACCAAACAGCCCCCAGTCCCACTGCCAACACCCCAGACCCAGCCACAAGTAAGACATGAGGGCGAGCAGCACAGGCAGAGCTGTGTCATGTGCTGAAGCTGGAAGGGTTCAGCATGGGCCATTTGCACCCACTCTGCCCTGACCCACCATGGGCTTCCTGGTATTAACTGATCCCTGGAACTGCCTCATTTTAGACATGACCTGTTTATTTTCTTGAAACAATGCCTGGTTTTTGCTTTTACTTTACTACACCAGAGAATCAGAGCTTCAGACACTGGTGTGAACTGCTCTACTTGGAGAAGCACATACTTGCCTGTATGAGAGGCATGAGAGAGCATTTGTAGAGGTGTGGATCTAGCCCTGTTACAGCTATTTCTGCAGGCCCTCGTTTTACCAGCGGCATTTAACTACTACATAAAGTCCTGAAATATTCAGATAAACACATATATAAATATAATAATTAATAAATAATAATGTGATAATCTAATAATAAAACAAATACTTTACTTGATCAAAGATAAACTTAGCAATAGCCAATGGAACAGTAGTACCCAGGCACCACTAGCCAGTTGCCCTCTGGCAGAGAAGCCCCCACATCAAGCTGCACCAACAGCCACGCAGCAAACACTGGGACAAATGATCCTTTCTCTCTGCTCAACACTTTGACAAGCAAAAGCCAGAGTGCTGGGGCCAGTTTTGGACTCCCCAGATCAAGACAAACTTGAATATGATAGAGCATGGTCAGGATGGTTGAGGGCTGGAGGAGATGCCAAAGAAGATGTGGGCAGCACCAAGGAGTCAAGTCCATCATGTAGGGGTGATTGACTATTTAACTGACAGACAAAGAACAATTTCAGTTTGTGTTCAAGCCCAGCATTAGTGTTTCACTGCTCACAAGGTGAAGTGCTAACAGTCAGTGTAAAACACACCAGCAAACCACACAGATTACACATCAGAGCCAAGAAGGCATAACTCTGGGACCAGAGGTTTTGATAAACATAGCTGAACAACCACTGCCAGCAGGCATCAGCAAGAGTGAATTCCATTGTAAAGGTTAAAATGTATGACCATATCCTGGATTTTTACTGCAGGTGGCCTCCAACAAAAAGCAATGGCTTGCATTTGCTAGAGTGCAGAGCCAATCACAAGACAACAAAGTCTCAGAGAATGGATATGTTCAGCCACAAATTATCTACATTTAGTGGAAATCAGCTCCCAGGTTCCTGGCAAGTGGACAAGACACCCCTTGGTGTCACAGCAACCACCATGCCCAGCACATCCTGTTCAGTTCTTGTGTACTGCAGTGCCTAAGGACAAGTTTCCCAGCTTCAGGTGTAACTCAGTGCTTAGACAGTTACACAGCTATTCTTACATTTTAAGTAATATCATACATGTCCCAGACAACTGCACAATTATGGGGGCATTACAGTAACATAGAAGGGTGAACTGTAAACTATGTATACACACTCCAACTTAAAACATTACTCTACAGGTATCAGAAACACAGACTTTTGCTCACAAACTTGCCACAAACAAATCTCACAGCCCTTGCCCACTTCTCTTTTGCATCATTAATTGGTATTTGATATTTCCTAAGACAGTTTCCTACTTAAATTGCAAGAAAATCCATACCAGCTTGCAGTTCAAAAGCATATATATGAACTGAGCAACAGATCCTGTGGAAATAGAGACCTCCCTAGAAATACCAAGTGACTCTAAAATGCAGAGGTTTGGGCAGGGAATATTTCTAAATAGCACAAATATTGCTTAAGGTATAGAGTTTTCCCTTTTGTTTTCTAAAAAATACTCATTCTGTAAGGTATGGATGTGCCCCTGACAGTGCTTTCAACTTTCTGCTCAGCAACACCCTGGAATCTTCAAATTAACCCTGAAGAAAATAGAGCAAAGCTCAAGCAAATACTACACAAACCAGAGTTCCTGAAAAATCAGCATTTATAGGCAATATTTATGGATTTAAGGATTAAAATCCCTGGAACTGCTATTTATTTTCTCATTTTTATGAGCTCCTGCTTCTCTCTTTTACAAAAACACCCTAAATTTTTCCCCTCTTGCTAATCTTTATAAAACATACATCATTAGTATTGCACGCTTGATGTTGGATTACTGAATAGGCAACATGAACTCTAACAATACTTCCTGAGACAGAAACCCGAAGGTATTGGGAAGAATTTGCTGTATATCTATATTTTATTCCCTCTTCAAAGGGTTTATACAGCATTGAATTTGGAAATAAACAGGTCTCTTCTGCAAGTGCTCTGCATATGATGCCACTGAGTTTCTCTTCCTCATATACGCCTGCATTAAGGATTACAGTATTTCCGATTCTTTTCAACCCCCAAGCCCCTCCACAGCAATTTCCTCATGCCTACGTTTTCTCCACCACCTAGCATCCCCACTCTCCTCTGCAAATTACCCCTCACAAAAACATTGCCAGGTTACTTGCAAGTGGCACATGTTCATTTTCTCCTCCCTTCCCTAAGCAAATGTCTCCCACAGCAAATAAACCAAAGGGACAAGAAAAGCATAACAGGAGGTCTTACCTTTTGATGGTCTTCTTTGTTTTGTTTGTAGAGAAGAGAACGTACCCATGACAGCACCCATTGCAAAAGCTACTCGTGAGTTTTTGGGGAGGATTTCTTTTGGCTAGGATTTTTTTTTATTCCTCTTACCCCACCCCTCCACTGACAGTGAACAAAATCTATGAGAAATGCCCCCAAGAGCAAAACAAAATAGAGAAAGACCAGACAAGAAAGAAAAGAAGGAAGGAGGAGGGAAAAAGCAAAGCACTGCAGCTCGGCATTCAGCAAGCGTTAAGCTTTGAGGGTTTTTTTTTAAGTCAACACACATGCACTGACTCACAGCCAGCTGCACTGTTATTATTCAAAACAGCTCCCCATCAAAATTTAAATGCTAGGTAGATTCCCTTAGACTAGAGCTGGCAGCAGATGCATCAAAATATTTACTGGAGCACAGCCACATAAACATACAGGCTAATTCTTCCTCCTGTTCCCTTATGGCTCCAACCAGCAGCCTGTAGGTCTA
Source organism: Vidua macroura (assembly GCF_024509145.1). Classification (NCBI taxonomy): domain Eukaryota; kingdom Metazoa; phylum Chordata; class Aves; order Passeriformes; family Viduidae; genus Vidua; species Vidua macroura. The sequence goes on along the minus strand of NC_071585.1, from coordinate 909,499 downwards.
GCAAGGGAGCATCAGTGCAGCTCTTCCAGTGAATACTAAACTGTAGTCCTGTAGACACGCTGAGGGTCTCAGGGGAAGCCAGGGCTCTGGGCTGGATACCAACTCGGAATGAAAGGAAATCTTCTGAGTGGGAAGCAAGGCATCAAAGCTCCAGCTGCACTAGCTGTGTGCTCCTGCTAATTAAAAGTCTGACAGAAAGGTAGAAAGCAGCACTCTCCAACAGTCTTCTCAAGCAGCAGAGAAAAATGACTAAGTGCAAAGGGGGAAACAGAAAATTTCACCACAATCCTTTTTCTTCATATCTTTTCTCACACACCAGAAAGACATGCAAGACAATTAACTTCTTTTTCTGCCAAGTATGTATGTGCACATCCTTTTCAAGGACATTAAAACAAAAAGCTGCTGAAACAAAACTCTACAAACATCGAGTGACTAGGAGGAGGTAGAGCAATTCCCAGCATTTTTTCAGTTCTGTCATATTTCAACAAGTCAGCTAGATATGTGGTTATTTTTTCTCAGAAGGTGAAATAGCAAGTGCTTAGGTACAGAAGGTGTTAAATACGCTGAGGCACGTCTCAAACCCAAATGAATTTGTTACTTGCACGTGGTGACTGAGATTAGGGCAGCATCTGTGCAAATACTGTATTTTTCAGAGGAAATTCACCACAGAACAAACCACCTTGTCTCAACAAGTTTTCTCAGCTTTCCTCTAATTTTGCAGTAGATGCCCTCAGATGTAGATCCCAGCACCCCAAATGTTGGTGTCCCTGGAGGTATAACCCTGCCTTACCTGCAGCTCACCTGCTGCCAGCATCTGTCTTTGCATGCATAAGTATATTGCATCCTTAGTGTATACAAGCAAAGAGCTTCCCCTTAGTTTCTAGTTTCAGAAGGCATTGCACAAAATAATTTAATTTTTATTGTTTCATAACTCAAAACACACCAATTGAACTTTTTGTGAGAAATGCCTGGGCGAAGGTACTGTTTAAATACCCAAGTCCTGAAATGAAACACATCAGTTTGCAGGGAATTGCCCAAGACTGGAGGCACACAGGGACCTTTGTAATAGTGGGAGAAGCCTGTCCTGGTTTGTGCAACTTTCCCTGCCTTCCATCCAGCCCCGACTCCTTCCCCCAGGCTGGCCACAGCTAAGGTCCCACTGCCCTTGCTTCTCCAGCCGTCCAGTTCCCACTGGGGGTCCTTCAGACTACGTTGATCTGCACCAGGCACTGAACAGCTGTGTGAGATTCTTAAGATTTTTTAAAAATCAAATATTTATATTTATTTTATTAATATTTTATTTGCATTTGCAGAACAAAATATTACATAGGCTACAGTGTACATGTGAAAAATCACTGTTCTTGGGACTTGTGCATTCAACAAAGGCTGGAGGGTGACCAGAGGCTACAGCCAATGTCTCCAAGATGTCAAAACTGGAATCTTCAATCCAGGCAAACTGTCACTAGCAGAAGTCAAGTGTTGCCAAGGTGTAAGGCCCCAAACAACTCCGCTGATGAGGTTTTTAAAAGGATTTATGGTTGTTTATATAAGCTGAGTTAGACACACAGGAGAAGTGCTGACAAGATATTCTCAAGAGATCAAAACAACAAAAAGAACTTTACTGACATCTTCAGAAAATTGAGGAACTTTGGCAAAAGGTTTAGTGCAACATTTAATCAATACAAAACACTTCTCAAAGAATTAACTGGGCCTATTCAACTTAGCAAGCTTTAAGTCCATTCTATTCTAAATTACTCAAAAATTTGAAGATGAGGGAATTAGGAGAAAGAGAGGAAGACAGAAGAAGTATAGAAAAAGACATACATAGCTACCAGCTCCTGGGTTTCAGTGGTGTCCCAATAGAAATTACAAGAGGAGGTAGGGTCAAGACATATGAGTGCTTCATGCCCTGTGACCTTAAAATACCTCTTGGCCCTTCCCCCAGTTGGGCTTCTGGTCATTTGGCCCCTCAGGAATTGTCTTAGGGGCTGTAGGGGTTGGGTGTGGGGCATTGCATCCAGTGTGCCACAGATTGGCAGCCACTGCCAGGGTGGGGTGTACAGGGCAGGGCACCGCCTTACCAGGGCAAGGCCTGACCTGCCCCTGCCCCCACACATATACATCCCAAAATGTCTTGAGACGTCACTCTTTCCAGTCTCTCACGCAAGGCCACCAGTCACCTATTTCCTCAAGTGCCCCATCTACACATCTTTTAAATATCTCCAGGAATGGTGACCCCCACTTCTACCCTGGGCAGCCTGTGCCAGGGCTTGATCATCCTTTTGGTGGAGTTTTTCTTAATACCCAACCTATACCTCCTCTTGAGGTCGATTCCTCTTGTTCATTCTCTTGTTACTTGGAAGAAGAGACAGACCCCACCTGCCTACAAACTCCTACATCAAAAAGTACCTTGAAAGTAGCTGGTTTCAGGATTCCTTTTGACATCCGTTGGATCTCAGCCATGCAGAAAGAGCTCGGTCTGGGAGTGACAGATCAGGCTGTCCATATGGTGAGATAGCCAAGAAGGAAGTAATTTGGGAAGACAAAATTGCACCCCTGATGCTGCACTGTTGTCTACTTGAAACAGCGTGGCATATGAAGGCAAAGGTCAAATATAAATATTCCATTTTCTCTGAAACTTGAAATAAAATATCTGTCTTATCTAAAAGTATTTACAGATCCCTAGGAAATCATGGGGATAAGCGTTTACACACATTTTTATTTGTGTGACTCAAATATACAAGAATAGGGATGAGAGGAGGGACCATGTCTGTGCCTAGGCAGATGAGCACAGAATTGCAAATCCCCAGTCAAAAAAGCAGACATTTTTTTTCACAGCTGAAAACCAAGACCTCAGAGGTACAGAGGCATTGTAAATACTATAAAACTAGAGTATTTGCCACAGGAGGCAGAAATTCTCTTTCCTTAAAAGATGATCATTCAAATATGATCAAATATGATCAACCTAGAAGAGAACACTTTAAGATGTAATAAATGCTGGTGGACATCCTTTATGTGAGGAGGTGAATATTTTTCAGAGTATTTCCTTTAGAGATAAGAAGCTGCCTGAACTCTGACTCTGATGGTGAAATGCACAGATATAGCTGTGTGGGTACCTAAGTCAGCATCCTGGGTAAGAGATGCTAAAAGAGGACCAAAAGTACATCAGGGTGTACTGAGGCTCTGCCTGTAAACCTGCCTGCGGTAAACTCAGAGTTTGGTTCTGACAAAAAGGTGCACCTGGTTTGAAAAGCCAGGTGTCTGCTAAGGAAGGCAGGAGCCTCTCTTGAAATGGAAAATGTAAACCCTCTGCCTCCAAATTATTTTAATCTTGAAAGAAAGGGGCTCTCAGGCAAAAATATGGGAGTAGGAATAACAGTTCTTTATTAGGAAAAACAAAAATTAAAAAAAAATGCAGTAATATAAGACAACACTGACAGAATCAGAATACGACCTGACACTTTGTGGGTTAGGGTGCTGGTAGCAGTCCAGTTGAAATGGTGGCTGCAGCCCTCCTGCAGTGCCAGCTGTGGTTATGTTGGAGCAGTGATCCTGTACAAGGGTGGAGTTTTCCTCTGAAGGTCCAGTGGTGGTGTAGATGGGCCTTGTCTTCCTCTGGGAATCCAATGGAGAAGAAAGCTGCTCTTCTGGGAATCCAGTGAGAAAAGGCTTCTGCGGTGTTCCAAATTTCAGATTATATCCAGTTAGGAATGCTTGGCTCCTCCCCCTGGGTGGAGCATCTCCCAATGGGATGATGTAAATTTATCAGTCATGCAGTGACACACACAATGGCCCATGAACAGAAGAGATCTCCCCAGAGGGAAGATTGGTTGTGGAAGAGATACAAAAAACTGCCCTACCTGGTTTTAAAAGATGACCCATTAACAGAAGATAATTGCCCCACCTCTAACAGATGGCAGTAGAATACATACCCCCAGCCCCATCTTGCATTTGCAACCTAAGACAGCACCTCAGTACATTAGCATCAGTCTAGCGGATTGCCTGGGAGTATTTTGCTTTGTCTTTATTGTGAATTGAACTACATTGCATCTGTGCAGGATGGAGCAGACTTTGCTGCAGAGTGGACATAAACAGGCTTTGAAGTTCAGATGTGGCACCTGCCCTAAATAGCCAACGAAAACCATATTGTACCTGATACCTCACTATAGCTACAGCAATTCCACACAAAAGCGAGCTTAGGAAGGACAGTTGTTTCCTAGTATCTATGCAAACAATCATGGGAAATTCCATCATCCCTATGGAAACCACAAGGTCTGAGACACTTCTGCCAGCACTCAGTACGCTAAAGTCATTCACCACATTAAAACAAAGACTAAATTGTAGCATAAAGCTCACCACTACAGCATACATATACAAGTAATATAAAGTAAGTGGGATTGGGAACAACTGAGAAAGTAGTACAATAGTGTGATCTATAAACTGAAACCTCCTTCCCACGAGAACAATTGGACAAAATAAGGTTTGTTCTACACTGGGTTTCACAAAAAGAAATAATTTCAGGTAACTCCCAAGCTACTAAAATCACTGACATTTCCACTAAATGTTTTCAGGACTTCTGAAATCCTGAAATCTTAATGGGAGCCAAATTCAACCTTCCTCTGACTAAAGGAAAACAGCATTCTTTTTGGGAAAAAAAAAAATCTGTTTCTTAAGCCAGTTTTTATTTAGATTCAGCTACATTCCTACATGGCAGAACTATGTAGAGCCTCAAAGATATGATGTAAAAATACACTGTTAAGACACTCAAAAATCTTGACAAATCTGGAGATTTCTGCATTTTGCAGAGAATCACCTCTTTTGGAGAATAACTGCAGTGTCTCTGTAATATGAGTCTCTCAGCAATACAAGTGAGTATTTCCATCTGTAACTCCATCTTAACTTCATTTTTGTGAGAGAATTCACATTAAGGTTCCAGCAGATGAAGAATGCTTCCAATAAAAGGGATATATGCTATTCCTCTCCTGCTAGCTGGTGGACTGAATTACTACTGTTACAATTATATAACAACTTTTATCTTGCTGCTGAAGTGCTCCCCGAATCACATTATTGGTGGCAGATATTTTCAAATTCTGTTCAATACACCAATCCTCTGGAATTAATAACTAATTAAAAATTCTCCATTTCATGATGTACCAATGGAAGGGTGGAGACAGCTCTGAGACACATTGTCACACTACTTGCACATCTGACAATACACTAATGTGTGAAATTACCCCAACTAAAGCAAACTCAACAGCATATACTCAGATCACAATGTCTGCACTACTTCTAATTTACTCATTTGAGGGTAAATGCTTCAAGACTGAGCATCAACTTTTTGTAATACATCACCTTTAAAGTGCGAGTTCCAGACCAGGGTGGATGGGGCTTGGAGCAACCTGTCTAGTGAAAAGTGTCCCAGCACATGACAGGGGATAGGAACAAGATGGCCTTTAAGGTCTCTTCAAATCCAAACCTTCTATAGAACACATGATTCTGTGAGTTGAACAAGCCACGCTTATCTCTCAGGCACGGAAGTGCTGACAGGGAAGTAGCCTCCTGCTGTGCTACCAGGGCCAAAGCCTCAGCTGCAGGCAGGAACAGCTCACCACACGCTTCAGGGAGCCATGCCAATTTCACATACACACAGAGGTCAGTCAAATGTTCCCACACGTTGTGCACAGCCCCTAGACAGATATATATGGACAAAAGGAACTAAATTCATCTCTTGTCTATTGAGCACTTTTCACACATGCAGAAAATGTATTAGTTTTTTACTGTTTCCCCCTCCTCTACTGGAATCCAGAATGTATTTCCAAGAGTCCAAGAAGTTGAGCCATACTTAGATTAGTGTAAGTAGTATACAAGTTCTGTTACTTGTTACAGGAGACTCATTTTGACCCACAGACTGCATGGACACCGAGACAGGGTATTTATCTTCTTTGGACAAACCAGGTATCTACCACAACAATCAGGGTTCCCAGCTGCTGTCTGACCTGTTTGGATTTCTTGCAGAGGAGTCAGTGTTTTACTCGCATAATGGAAAACAGGTACTTGATTAGCATTCCATGGATCCCTCCTCAGTAAAACCCTGCTGCTAACCTGCACAGAGTGGGAATTTTTTCATCTTTGCAGAGGAGCAGAGTGTCACTGGGGTGTCTGTCATTGGAAGAAAAGCTACGCAAACCACTGCCATACTATTAACTACCTAGACAACTACAGACTGGCAGTTTTTGCATTAAGCTAATGAATAACTTCTGAGAAGTTACATGCAGATCAGTAAATTCCAGTCAGCTCTTGGTTTTTTTTCAGATTCCCTCCAGTTGGCTTCCACAGCAGACTTATTCCTTGGTTTAGATTTCATTCTTGCCAAAGCAACAACAGCAAAAAAATTAATAGCCAATTTACATGAAACAAATGTTCTGCAATCTTCTCTCATGAAGACTGTCAACAAGATTTCATTAATTCAGTGGGAAAAGCCCTGGAATAAAGCAGCCCCAAGGAACTTACAGGATTCAGGTTGGCTCAGAAGTGGGCAGAGGGCTCTGCAGGGCTCCAGGAGAGAGGAGCACTTATCACTGCCTTTACCCTCCCCAATTTACAGAAGCCCCTGGACACAGCAACCCATACCCCAGCAGAGTCACGAATTGCAAGCAAGTTTGTGTATGAATGGAGCCATAGGGACACAGGCAGATGTCATGTTTCAGCTAAAGCTGAAAACCCTAACTTGACAAACACTGAACAGCATTATCCATTAAGCCATTTTCCCCTATGACATTCAGACTATGGGACCATTTCAAAACCTAAAATACATACTATTTTCTCTTTAATGAGTCTAAATTAGAAAGACTAATATTGCCCTGACCTTTCACATGAAAAAATAAAAATCCCTCCAAATGCACTGAACAACACCAGAGAGAAAAAATGGGAAGAGTCACTGCTTCTGATCTTTGTGGAGTTACTGGCTTCACTTCCGCAAGATACAGACATAAAAACACACAGATAAAGTTATTTGTCCCTGCTGTAGGTATTTTAAATCTAAGACTTACCTGACCTCTTACAATAATTCATCTAGAGGAGTGCACTGACCTTTCTCAGCCTTCTAATATGGGTCTGGCAATCTAAAGAAAAGAGTGTCCTGCAATAACTAGGAACTGTTGCAAATTACTTGAGAAGAGATGAAAAAAATAGGAGTAAAAAGAAAAGAAACCCCTGTTGCACCAGAATAAACCCTACTCTACCAGGCTAAATTCTGAGGAAAGTCACAATGGCAATTTCAAAAATTACTGAAATTTGAAAAAGTGTTACACAAAAATTGAGCATATTCTCTATTTTTTTGGGCACAAATCTTTAAAATTCACTCTAAATATACATTACCGGGAACAAAGTTATTTCCTGAGCCTCCTGATTATTTTTCTCCTTGCTGCCTGAAGACTGAAATTCCAAATTGAAATTTAGATTATGCTTTGTCACATACTTAAGATGCACTGAAACACATGTATAGCCATTGTTCTAGAAACTGGATATAGAGAAACACATGTATACATCCAGCTGCAGGGTCACCCTCGTAAGCAGAGCTCTGGCACAACTGCTCACAGTTCCAGACAGTGAACACAGCTCACATGGCTGCGTGTTCCCAGTGCTGCCCAACATCCACACAGGAAATCAGCTCCTAGCCCCAAAGGTCAGAAGGAGCTGTCTTCAATCTCAAGTTGAAGTTCAATCTGGCTAGCCAGAGTCTTAACAATGAACAGATCCCAGAGGCACTTTTTCCAGCACTGGGCTGATACCAAAGAAGGGCTTGTGCCTGGGCTCAGTCTGACTTATGCTGGAATTCTCCATTTGAAGTAAGAGCCAAGTTGAGAGGGGCTTTGCCACTCATCTCTGATTCACAAGTCAGCTTCATGGGATAGATATTACAAAGGTACAGCTTGATTCATTTTGCAGCAGCAGGGAAAAAAAAAACCCAACTAATAAAATGGAAAGTATTCCCGATAATTTAATTTCTTTTTACCTTGGCAAATACACAAACATTTCTGCCAGTAAATACATGCTTCTTAGAGAACTGATGCACTCTAAATCTACAACGCCAGGACTTGCCTTCTGGTTGTTGTAGAGCCATTCAAAAGCAATTTCTCTGTTGTTTCTTTATTGTAAATATTTATTACAATTATTTTTCAAACTTTCCTGTTACAGACAAAAAAGCTGTGCCTAGCCTTTAAATTACAGCATTCAACAACCTTGTTTATGCAAATTGATACTTAATATATGAACAAGGCATGGATTAGCATAAGTATTCCCACATAAAAATGACTGGTCCAGACAGCAGCAAAGGAGATCAGTGGCAGCATATACACTGGAAATTGTTCCACCGGTACACCCAATCCAACATTAGTAACATCTTTTAAGGAATGTCATATATAAAATATACTGTGCCATGTCAGAGATAAACCTGAGAAGGCACTCTCTGCTCTGGTGGCGAGCAACAAATCTCTCCACTGGATGACTAAATGAAGTTACAGAGATTCATGGTCTACAAGAGTAGAGGACTAACTACTGCTGAGAAAAGCTGTTTTCCACAAAGAGCTTGTATGTCCTGACTCTGCAAGATGATCAACACATTTCAGAAGCTGGAAATGGAAGGGGTCCAGCTCTAGAAAGCAAACTCCATAAGCAAATAAACCATTACAAGCAGCAAACTTGAAACAATTTTAGATAAATTCTACTTATGGATAAATACTCTGTATTTCACATGCACCAATACCAAATCTTTCCTTCTTCATGAATAAGCATCCAAATATCCGACACTAGCTTTATCTTGGGTTTAATCTAGAGCATGAGGTCTAATGCTGCCTCAAGTCCATATTGCCTGTGAGGACCTGCTACTTATCTCTTTGAGCCAGGTCTCATAAGCTCTCAGAAAAAAAGTACGACACTGGAGATAGCTCAGCTACCTCAGATGGCATAAAAGTAGCAGGATGGTTTCTGTGACAGTGTTGGAAACAAAAAAGTTTTAATAAAAGGCAAAATAACAAAGCTCTTTACAGAGAAAAACCGAGCCAGGGCAAGAGGTTCTTGCTCCTGCTAAAACACTTCACAAAAAGGATTACTTCTTTTCTTCTCTTCTTTTTCTAGTGAATTGCTTAGGCGGGACTTTTTGGTTTCTGTCCAGTTGGCTATCCTTAAGTTTGAGGTCAAGTCCCTAAGGTCCTATGAAGAGTCTTTTAACCACATTGAGGAGAGAAACTTCCAGGCTTTTTTCCTTTTTAAGGAGACAAAGGGTAATTTGTTCACTCTGTCAACAGGGGGCACATTCCTACAAGGACCCTGGGGGCATCCCCTAAGTTAAGGAGACACAAGAAGCTTCCCTCAAAGCTGTTAAAACCCCATTGGCTCCTTCCCCTGTTCCTATGTCCTTGAGCCACTTCCTCCCTATTCCCTGATTGGCCCTCATCTTTGTACTGCCCAGAGACCAGGTTCACCACGCCCCCCCTGACCCCTCCAGACGGGTAGGGAGAGTCGAGACGTGTGTGCTGGGGGAACTCTGAACATTTCACTGCATGGCTGAATTAAACATCTGTGGATATTATGCAAAGGCCCTTTCTGCTTCTTTACCCTGGACTTTACTTGAAGCACTTCAGGCTGCTAAAAATGGCACCCGAACATGAGACCTTCCGATTAGTCTGAGACCTCTTCTCCTGGAAAACATCTGCACTACACCACCCCAAGAACTTGAGGCTTTTTTTACCCTAGTGTGGTGAGTTTGAAATTTTGGTTCCTTCCTCTTTTTGCTCTCAGGTGTTGGGAAGAGACTGGGTTAAGATGGAAACAACGTTCACCCGTTCAGAACAAGAAGTTTACCTCCACCTTAAAAAGTCTTTTCTTCAAGAAGAATTTGGTTTTCCAGAGGGGGAGTTGAAGTGTACAGTGGTTATTTACACATTTTCCTTACATTTTGCAGAATGTAGTCCTAACCAATGACCTTTTGGAAGTAGATTGAGAAAAATTAAGAACTGAGGGAGAACTCTAAAAAAATTTATCTTTTTTTTAATATGATGATGATATGCGTTCAGAATCTTGAGGAACAGTTAAAAAATAGTGAACCCCAGCTGAAAACCCCTCCTCCAGGTTCTCCTGTCTTTACTTCAGCTTCCCAAGTTGGCTGTCACTGAAATAGAGATTTTTGGAGTTCACTTAAGTTAACAAAATGAATTAAGCATTTATATTTTAGCTTGTAGAGTTATGTGAATTTTAACCTTTTACTTAGGAAACCTCTGCCTGGTATAAAGGACATAGGAAAATGCAAATTTCTGAAGCCTCTTGCATAAAGAACAATACCGGAGGGGACCAAGGATGCAAAGAACCCAGATAAAGAGGCTCCTCTGTCTCCAAGCCTAACAAGACTGACAGACTTACACAGATAAGCACCAAACGACTGAAAGCGCATGTGCAGAGAGGAAAAGTTCAAAAGTTCAGTCATGAGGAAGACCACAATCTTCAGCCTCAGAAGACCCCTGTGAGACCCCCGTGCAACCACCACAGCAAACCACGTGTGTCCAGAAGGGCATGGACCTATTTAGCATGAGAGGTGAGGACAGGCGGGGCCAGGGTTTGAATATGCATGGGAAAGTTGTGCAATGTATTGCATATGGAATGCCTTTGTGAATAAAGGTGTGGGTCAGACTGAGGCTTGGGGCACAAGTTTTTGGAGAGCTATCTCACTTGTGTCAGGTGCCTACAATACATACCCACTTCATAACTACCCCAGGTTGTGAAGTCTATTTATTCCACGTATCACTTCATCACTGCATGGCCGCAGCCGCATGGTCGTATTCACGTGCTCAAGATGGCGGAGACTGCATGGCAGGAGCCACAGGGTCTCCCCTTCCACCCTCTGGTCCTCAGGGCTCCCCCCACAGTTCCCACGGTCCTGATTCCAGGAGTGAGGGTGGTGAGGTCAGAGGAACAGCCCCTGATTGGCAAATTACGGCTGCACCAGTCTTACTACGAAGAGGAAAAACCCCACATGCGCTTGCAGTGCTGGAAAGGATAGTAAACAAAAGAACAGACGTGTCTACCTCTGTTGCTATAGCACTGCGAGATGCAGCGCGGGTGGCAAGAGCCGTCTCCTATCCCACCGAACAGCTGCCCCCACAGAAAACCCACGGCTGCTCTGCATGGCCAGGGCGAGCCGGCTGATACTCGCGCTGAGCCCAGGTCACAGCAGCACTCGACGGAGGCAAGGGCAGGCAAGCAGCCCCACTGGGGGATGGCTCAGAACCACAGTCCTGGCAGTGAAATAGCCACCTCCTGCCCACTGCCGCTGCTCTGGAAGCCCCGCGCCGGCAACATCCACAGGCACCAGGCAAGACAGACCCCTGGGAAGGAGAAGGGGCCTAGCCTTCGTGCAGCCGCCAGCACCAGGAGCAGGACAAACCCCACACGGCAGCGCACCAGCAAAACGTCCAGCACCACCAACACAAATGCAAACCCACTGGCCAAGGTAAAAAAGTCCTTGCCATGAACATTTTGGGGACAGTGAAATGGTTCAATGTAAAAAACAGATACGGTTTCATCACCCAGCATGATAACAAAAAAGATGTGTTTGTTCATCAGACTGTTATAAAAAAGAATAACCCCAGGAAATACTTCCACAGTCTAGGAGATGGAGAAATTGTGGAATTTAATATAATACAAGGAATAAAAGGCCCCCAAGCAGCCAACGTGACAGGACCTGGGGGAGTTCCAGTGCAGGGTTTTAAACATGCACCAAACTGCAAACCTGCGAAATATTACCCACATCATGGAAGTCCTCCACATTCCTACCAAGGAAATAAAACCCAAAACCAACAACCAAGTCCCAGCAACAGCCTAAAAGCTGAAAGAGCACAGAACACTGATGAACTATCCTCCATCCAAGACTCCACCTCCATAATAAAAGAACTTTCCAGTCCAATAAGTCCCACTTCTTCTAATACCCTTCCCCAATTCCTGTGGCCTCCCTCCCACCTTCCCCTTTTCCTTTCCATTGTCCTATTACGCCTTTATGTTCCCACAAATTCCTACCACCTTTTCCCCCTTTCCATGGCCTCCCTCCACTAGTCCCTTTCCCCAGAGTTCCTTCATAATACCTGAGGGAGTGTAATTGAAAGGGAAAGAAAGGTAAGTTTCCCTAAAGTAACAATCTTTTTCTTAAAAGTTAATGATTTCTATTTGGAGTTTCCAACAGGCACATCACCATCTATACTACCTCGTACAGACTCTGTCAGAGCCAACAACACTGCCACAGGTGATAGAGAACCAGTCCCTACTGAAGGCTCCTGATAACCCCGATTTCCTGATAACCAGTACTAAAAAAAAACGGCTCTAAGAAAATCTATTTAGACATTAGAGACTCAGAATTGTTTGCATTTTGAAAATTGTCTTATGAGTGCTTTTGATTGTTTTTGTCATTTTGTGTTGACTCAGTTGATTCTTCAGGGAAGCTTTCTTAATAATATAAAAACGGGAGTTGTGAGGACCCTGGGCAGCATCCCCTAAGTTAAGGAGACACAAGAAGCTTCCCTCAAAGCTGTTAAAACCCCATTGGCTCCTTCCCCTGTTCCTATGTCCTTGAGCCACTTCCTCCCTATTCCCTGATTGGCCCTCATCTTTGTACTGCCCAGAGACCAGGTTCACCATGCCCCGCCTGACCCCTCCAGACGGGTAGGGAGAGTCGAGACATGTGTGTGCTGGGGGAACTCTGAACATTTCACTGCGTGGCTGAATTAAACATCTGTGGATATTATGCAAAGGCCCTTTCTGCTTCTTTACCTTGGACTTGTAGCACTTCAGGCTGCTACAATTGCCAGTGTTCACTGTGACTCAGTTGCACCCTGTGACCAAGCTCAGACAGCAATGGAACTGGAATTCAACAGGTTCCAAAGCAGCTGAAGGAAGGAACACTGGGCTGAGCTGTAGGACATCACATGGGATGATGAGCAAGATAAATAAAATAACTGAGAGATTTGTTACAGCCAGGCTTTTCCTTCAGTCTCACAATCAGCTTTGCCCACAAATGTAAAAACATGTGAAATACTGAATTAGGGTTCAGAGGGTAAGCATACACACAGTCAAAGATAATTCTTACTTTTTTCCTAAATTAATTGATCCTTGGCCCGCTTAAAGTTAATAGAGCATCACTTCACCACATTTGTCTTCCTGGAACACTGGGAGGCATCACAGACTCGTTACATTTTGGCTGACCTCGAGTGAGCAAAATTTCATCCAGCATTTCCTCTCCTCCTTGCAGCAGGTTTCTATCAAGGTGGTGTCTGGCCTCCACCTTGCTAGGTGAGTGTGAGCACTGAGGCTGAGAACTCATCAAATCTGAGAAATGTCTGCTGCTTTTGTCAACAAATTGCTTCTTGAAGTCCCGCTGAATTTTTCAGTGATCTCTTGTTCCTTCAGTGCCTGAAAAAAAATTTCAAGCTTTTAAACTTTTTCTTCAGCATTTTCTCCCTTCAGTTTTGCTTTGCAGCCTTCTCCTACACTGTGCTCAGTCTTGCTTTTTGATCTTTTGATTTTTTGTAATTGTATCTGATATACCTTCACTCATCCAAACCTTTCCAAAGTTCTTTTGGGAGGCAGAATTTGAAGTACTGCCAGGCAGAAACACATCACTTTCCAGTGAATACAGTCTTGATCAGTAGTAAAGCTGTAACAGCCCATATTTTCCAGCCTGATTGCATATGTAATTAAATATTCACTCTCACTTTCTGTTTAATGATGGTGACTCCAAAGAATTCAAAGAGTTATTTTGGTTCTAATATTTTCTAATTTATTCCCTTGGGAGGTGGAAAGACTTGACCTAGATGTTCTATCACAGCTTCATCACTATTTTGAGGCAGATGATATGCAGCTTCAGATGTACCACAGTTGTGTATTAATACTTCCTTTTCATTTTTTCTGCCATTAATATAACTTTCCCACAGCCTAGTTAAGTGCTGTAGCCTGTATTTATTCTATCACTGATGAGTTACTGAAAAAACCACTACAGCAGACCAACATAACATGTCTTTTCTATAGTTTTAGAACTTACTGCTGAATTCCAAAGTATTTGTATTTGTTTATTATGAGTTAAAGGACTTTCCAGGCCCAGGAGTGCTGGGATTAACACATCCAATAGAGCAACATTGCTGCTGCACAAGGGCTATTAACTTCGCTTACTTTAAAGTTGTTACTTGCTTTCTCTCCAACTTGCCTTTCAGTAAAGCAGCCCTCTCTTGGGTTACTACTCAGATCACTTATCCAGCCCAAGATGAAAGTCTGAACAAGCAAATCACAGACACGACCTTGCTTTCTTCACTGCACAAATGACAACAACAAAGCCTACCATGTTTACAGAAACCAAGCTCGCATTCATCTCTGTGATAATCTGTCGTAAAATAAGAAACACTTCATCTAACCTCACGATTCTATTCTACTAGACTAGACTGGTTGTCTCTTCTGTGCATTTGTCTCTATGGCATCAGCTTTCAGCCAGGTAACAATCCCTTTAGCTTATTAAATTTTAACAGATGTAAAAAAACAGATCAGCTTCTTAGGGACCCAGCTATACCAGAAGTTCAGGTGAGAGGGGTGGAGCAGCCATCATCAGAAGCACACAGTCAGCAGGCCCTTGAGTTTCTGAGACCCATGAATCATGCTCTACTTTAGGTTCAGTTCTGTGGGAGCATGCATTTTCTACAAAACTCCTATTAAGGTGGAATACTTAGGACTCTGGACATCAGTTTGCTTTTAAGCGTTTAATGTCCTAACCTTTTAATCTATTTTCAGAGGGTAAACACAGGCCCAAGATCTGTCACTTTCATAGTAAAAGACCCACTAAAAAGAGGACAGGAGCAGCCACTGTATATGGCAAATGCTGACAGAAACCCTTGTGCTGGTGGCATAAGGATACAACACAAACATGCACACTAAGACTGTACCAGCCAGTGTTCCTGGGGTTGCTGGATTCAACAGGTTCCAAAGCAGATGATGAGCATCTTCTCAGGCATGATTAGGCAGCTAGAGCTTAGACCTGCATTTTCAACTGATGTATTACGAACCCAATATTCATCAAGAGTCTTGGTTCTAGAATCCAGTTGAAAGCTCCTGAAAAGCAAATCTGAAGGTTTTCACTCACACAGAACAGTAACAAATATTTCAAACTAGTCGAAGTTGAAGAATAACAAAGCCTAACACTGGTGCAGTGCAGCTCTGGCACATTATCAACCTCCAAAACAAGGAAAGCTACATATCCATCCATCCAGCCATCACTGAATTATCTCTTAAAAAAAAAAAAATTAAAAATCAGACCTACAGAAAATTTTGTCTCCCCAAGTAACTGCTAACGGATCATCTTCAGGGCTTGCAAAACAAGGTAGAAGCAAACTGCAAAGCCAACAGGGTATGACTAATAACTAACTAATCACATCTCAGAGCAAAGCCTAAGCAAAGAAATATGGAAATTCATCAGTTCTGAGAATGCTGGTAGCCAAAAAAAGTGGGCAATGCAAATTTTATCCTGTATTTACATTAGAGACTTTGGACAGTACAAGTAGTTTGAGTGTAGGGTATACTTTTGTGGGTGAAATATCAACAGAAACCACCTCGTAGTCTTAGACAAGGACTCTGAAATGTGCTGTGTCTTTCTCACTGAAATTACTGCATCTCATTCTTCTCAGGAGAGCAGAATTCATCAGTAAAACATACCACTTTGTCCCAGCTAATGCTGGGACATTTCTTAAAGTCAGTCGTATTTGCAAGAAGTTTGTGGATTTAGCTAGCATTACAAAAAATTTCACCCAAGATACTGCAATATGTCACTAATGTCCTACTACTAATTAATAAATATCCTGACATAGTTACTTACTTTCATTTCTTAAATTTAGTCCATGCTGCTAAAAGCTAAGTGCCGTGCATGTACAGAAACAGCGGGAACAGCCCAGGATATTGCTGAGTCTGATACATTTATCTCAGAATAACTCTTGATAGAAATCAAAACACTTTAGAACCAGAATGACAATGAGAAAAGCTACAGCATTTGTATTTGATATGGTAGCTCAGCAAGGCTCTGCAAGGCACTGCCCAGTTGCAGTGGTCTAACACGAGTGCACTGCACAAGGATGGCCTTGGGCCCTGGTACAGCTGGAATATTATTTCTATGCACCTTCTCTGTAATTACCAACATGTCAGCTCAAAATTGCATGGCAGAATTTCAACTCATTTTTAGTTCTGTAGAAGAAGATTGTGGCTTTTTAAAAGTTCGTTTGATATCAGCCTAGAAAGATCAAATGTAATTAAAATCTTACTGTGGTTATTAGAAGTTTATTCACCAGAAGCCAGTGAAGGAAGCTGCAAATAACACCTTCACTGCCATCAGAAAAACAACTCAGCTGCTCCTGGCACATTGAGCTGGCCCCAGGTTTGATAACGTCTGTACTTTTACAAGTTACATATTATGACTATATGCACATGGAGCTATCACCAGCTGCCCAAAAGCACAAGAAACAAACTATGTCTAACTTGTAACATTTATTTATGTATTTCCACCTCATCAGGTGTTTATGCTCAAAACAAAGTTTTCAACTTGCATAGAAATTACCATAACTGATGCTGCTCCAGACAGGGGTTTGCAACCAGCCGTCAAGAGACTTACATGTTACACTGGCATGACATATCTCTCTAGTTCCTCTTTAGTAATAAAGATTGAAAGGTGTCTGCATGGGCCACATTGTTTTCAAGATATGTAGAAACATTTCTAGTAAAGTAGTAGCTCAATAAAGACAGAAATAAAACATTTGTTATGCTTTTTCCATTTGTAAAAAGAAAGGAAAACAGGAGCAGTCATTGCACCATGTAAGCTTCAGTAGACAAAAAACAAGCTCCATGTGCAGTACGTGAATGAAGCATGTCAGACTCTACATTATAAAATACAGTTTCATTTCCCCCTCCACCCTCGATTTTACGTGAGCTTGTAGAGCATAAGTACCGCCTTGCGGTATCAGTTAATGACTCGTTCAGAAAAGTGTATTTTCAGGAACAGCTGTCAGAATTACAGTGTTTTTTTCATGGTTGTAACACATAGATATAGAGTACTTAAACTGCAGTGAGACACCCAGTGACAGCATTTCTATCTCCAAGCTTTCTCCTCTCTCTTCACTGTTACATGTGATAACCTTCCTTCAGAAATACTTTCTTTTTTCCTAGAATGAAACAGTTCTTAATAGATACTCCTCTTGTTTTTCTCGTGGTCACTGAAAACTCAAATTTCTCTCTCTTCAGCAGGGTTCTAATGCCTTCCAATTTAATACTGCCTGCAAATTTCATTCATGTCCTGTATAACACATCTTCCCAATCAGCAATGAACTTGAATTAAGCCCTGCAATTGATTCTGGCAGCTCTCCACCATGCCACCTCGTCTTCCCATGTCATTGGCCTCCCTTTGTGTCACATCTTTCAGCTAGCCAGCCACATCGCCATGGTCCTACTTTAGGCCAACTGTGACTTTTCATGGAAATCTGAATGAGGAAATATCAACTGAATTATTATAATCAAAATGTATCACATTAGATGCATTCTCTTAATCCACTGAAGCATTTACAATAATAATT
The DNA here is from genome assembly GCF_024509145.1 of Vidua macroura. Classification (NCBI taxonomy): domain Eukaryota; kingdom Metazoa; phylum Chordata; class Aves; order Passeriformes; family Viduidae; genus Vidua; species Vidua macroura. The sequence continues at coordinate 891,863 of NC_071585.1, read as the reverse complement.
GAGTAAAAGTAAATTGGTCAAGATCATTTATAGATAAAACCTTAAAATGCAGCGCAATCCAGCTAAACTACTTCAACAGCAATCGCATAATCAGCTATGCTAGACTAATTATCATTTAAAATAAAGAAATAGGAGGGGGACAAATGTTGTTAGTCAGTCACTATGTGGAGATTCAAGGTGGATCAGGGGAAACTGTTCATCTGGTTCAAGCAGTCAGCATGGCAGCTAGTGCAGAGGCTACTGAACAGGCTTTGGTGATGGAAAGTCCAGAGCAAGCAACCTCCCAGTTCATTACTTGTACACAAACCCAGTATCCGGAGCCTCTTGTCATTGTCTAGAAAAATCACTGGTTGACCCTAAGCACCCCATTTAGTTTCTTCGGGGCTCATTTACATCCAAGCTGTTTTGCATGTCACAGGTTGTGATGCTTAATGATGCAGCTGATCCTTGTTGTGTGTGACATGCAGACTCTGAGTACATCAGGCAAACGAGGGATACACGCAGTGAGTAAAACCAGCTCAGGCCTGGCCCAGCACAAACGCACCAAACTGAGGTCTGACAATTCAGCTGCATTTGCACACCAAGTGTGCAGTGCACCAAGCACCATTTCTGCTAGAAACATGCAGCCACACATCTCTTACCTGAGCTGCACTGATGGCAGAGCACAGCCCAGAAGTGATGGCCAACAGCACTGTGGCCCCAGTGAGTCCCAGGGAGCTCTCTTCTTTGAGAGTGAGCTTCACCTAGTCTCATGATGCTGCAGTAGATTTCCAACAAATGCATCATTACCACAAGTGTTAAGAGATTTACAGCAGCTCCTTATTATGATTCACATTTCACAAACAACCCAAATGGTTTAACAAAAAATTTCCAAAATGTGGGAATTCCCATAATAGGATCTCAAATCATCAAAGCAGCAGTATTGTGAGGCTCCAAGCTCAAAGGCACTGCAAAGGGAAACTTACTTTTGACCCATACGGAAACCCTTACTAACTCTGAACTCCTTCAAGTTCTGCATTGCCCTGTTGTGCAACAAGTGTTTAATAAATGTTATTTTACAATTATCCCTGCTTATTTTGAGTACTTAAAAAAGCATGTTTTGTTCTAATGCAGTCTGTTTTCACTTAGAGCTAGCACTTTAGGAAAGTGCTAGAAGTACAGAATAGCAAACATCAAACAATATTTAAAGATAAGTAGTATTCCAGCTGTTAAAATACGCTAACAAATACTTTTGCATCAATTTCCACCAAAGCTTGACTTAGGTTTTGAAATACATCAGGATGCATCCTACACTGGTATAAGCAAAGTCTTAAAGCCATCAGAATTCAGGGAAGACATATAGCCAGCTGCTCATATTAATGATTTATGACCTGGCTTGGATGTAATCCAGGCTTCTATTATTTTCTACTGGCATATGCTTAATCAGTTTTTCCTAACGTTTCTGCCTGATTTGTAAGGACTATAGAAAGAATATTAAACACAAACTACTACATTTATTTTTACTTGATTTTGTTGTCTTATTTAAGAATTTTATTTGGATTAATACAAGGAAATCTAATGCCTTGCAGCTCTGAAAAGTTTATGGGAAATGACTGGATGTAAGAAGACTTCTCTTTGAAGTGCAATATTTGCATAAAGGCAGCTCTAGCAGTGCCTGTCAGGCAGGCTTCACATTTCACTACCATAAGGTACCAGAGTTGATTATTAATAGCCCATCAAAGACCCTTAGTTACTAGAACTTCATGAACAATTGCTTGTAAAAGAAGGTAGACTGGACTGGGAAAGGAGGAAGCAAGGAGGAAGCAAGGAGGAAGAAAGGAGGAAGCAAGGAGGAAGCAAGGAGGAAGCAAGGAGGAAGCAAGGAAGAAAGGATTTGCTTTTGCTTTGCACCTGTCACTGCTACTACAGGAATAAAAAACTGATGTAAAAATTACCTTTTGAAAATGTGTAGCACAATTTATTCTGTCACTCTAAGAAAGATATATCTGTCCTGAAGTTCACATTATTTACTCACTCTATGAGTGTGACAAGAAGCAACTGTTCAACAAAATGTCATCTCATTCACCTCAATTTCATGTCAACAGCCCAGCTCCTTCATTCAGAAGGTAATTTTCAACATCAGAATTTTATGAGATCAAGATTTCCTTACAGGCAAAACAGGCACATTATGTGTTTACCAAATATAAAATAAGTCAGTGGCAATTAAAGTTGGAACATGAAGAACATTATTTAAGCTGAAAGTCTGGCATCCTATTACTGAAAAAACTTCAGAAAATCTAGAAAGAAGACTAAGAGAAAAACAGGCAGTGAACAGCAGGCTAACAGGATACAAAGCATGCTTGAACACAAAGCTATACAATACACAACTATACTTTTTTCATCAGACCGATGCCTTATCAGCCCTAAAATGACAAGCCAAACAAGATTAAAAAATGATAAAAAATTGATAAAATTATAAAAAGCAGTTACCACTTACTGAAGGTCCACCAGGTGCACTTAGGGCAGAATGCACACATGATACATGGCTTTGACATTTCTATAAGTTTAGCAAATTAGCATAATTGACAAGAATCCCCAATTAAAAGTATGGTTAATGAAGTAATTCCCCTTCTTAGTTCAGCCCCTGCTGAAGCCTCCCCCTTGCTTATTGCCCTACATTGTTTATATCTCAATACATGGAAAACTGAAATGGCCTTGGTTCACTGAAGAAGCAAGATTAGAACAGGATTCCAGGAATGTGTTTGTCTGACAGGGTAGGAAAAATACTGCAGTTAACTAAGAAATTTTACAATAATAGTCTACAGAGATACACCTATATAAAAATACATAAAAAGCAAAAATCTTTTGGCATTAAGACCAGTTAAATAAGCCCATGATTACTGCCAAATGAAAAATTTCTAGCATTGCAGTACCAGTGTACGTGTACTACAGTGCAACACATTTTCTCTTGTTTCTCCCCTTGCAATTCCCACAGCAACAAGAAAGCAGAAAAAATTTATAAATTTTATCTGACTTCACATGCACACACATATGCCCATACCTCCATTTCAGTCAGGACAGGTGAACAATATATTATCAAGTCACATTACATGAAGAATGATAAGACAGGTAAATCTAAGTCTGATGTTTGGCACAAGAGACAGACAAACGAAAAGGAAAAAAAAAAAAAACAGCTTTAGTTACAGAAATGCTTCAAATGGGCTGTGTTGAGAGCACACATGTAGATAACCCCACCAAAAAGGCAGGCATGTGCCTTCATGTGTCCCCACTAGCCTCACTGCATGCAAAAGAATGCATGAATGTTGACTTACCTACAAACCATCAACCTGTTTCCCTTATAGAAGAACAATATGATGATAAAGAATATGGTAGTTTATCCTCTCTCAACTGTACCAGCTTGCAGGAAGCCAGAGCTCCTTCTCCAATGTGTGTTCACCAAGTTTTAAATCAAAACCTCTCCCTGCCCCCAAACTAGCTATTGCTGTCAAAGAGTAGGGGGAAAAAAGCTTCATGAAACATAAAAGGAGCTCTTCAAAACCTTTTTTAGAAGGAAAAGCTGCTGAAATCCATTCAGAAGGCAGAAGCCTCTTCTCAAAAAACAGTGACCATCAGAGGCAAGTGTACATTTAATTATTCAGTAATAAAACCTCATCTCCAGATGGCTTCGGACCACTTAACACAGCTCCCAGAATGCTGTTCATCAAACATATGGCTCCTCTGACCTCAATTACTATGGCTCTCATATAAGTTACTTCTGAGAAACTATTCCAAAGTTCTGGTGGAGCTTGAACAAAGGGTTGGAATAATGAAAGTTCAGATTTATATAATACTTTGGATATCCAAAGTGACCTTACAAAGTCAGGAAAATAATTTCAGAACATACCAAAATGTTCATGCAAAGGTTTGAGCATCTCTGCCATTCTGACGGCAACACAAGCAATTTCAGCCAATAAAATGTGAAATAACTAGACAAAAATACTTTATATGCTTTGTGATGCAAGTAAAATTATTAGAATTTTCTTCAGAAAAATTTGACCCACTATGGCCAGATCTTTTGTCTGGAGTATGAGCTTTTAAATAAATTAATACTAAAATACATAAATGGATAATCTGTTGCTGAAACACAGTCATCTCTTAAATAACCTTTTTTTTCTTCACTTGATTTACAAAACCAAAAGATAACTCGGTATACACAAATATTTATAAGCAAATGCTCACACAACATTAACAGTTTTACTAAACTTTACATAAATTGCATAAATAGACTGAAAAACAGTTTGGCCGCGTGACATAATACCAGTAACACCACCATAACTGCAATTCAATTTCAATTTCCCAGGTCTCCTCCAGACACTTACTGACCAGCGCAGATTTTTTGCCAAGTCCCTAGCACACTGCAGCAAGACATGCAGGATCCAACACCTTTAAGGCAAACTAGAAAGTGTACCTTTTTTCATTAATCTCTGCTGTGTAGATTTCTGGCATATGAAATGGACTCAACTACCACACCCTAAAGCAGAAGTTCCAGCCCCTTTTACCACCTTTGTTTATGCACTCGCAGGCACGCTCATTTAAAGGTCTTTCTGACCCTCTGGCACTTTTGCATAGAAGTCTTGACATTCAGTGCACAAAGTGGCTCAAACTTTTTGGCAGCTGGCGACAAAACCTGCTTTTAATTCCCTACACCTTGATCTCAAGCTTCATTACCCCCATTTTATTGCAGCAAGTTAATATCACCACCTCTCTCACACCAACCTTTTCACATCCATCCCCACTTACTAGCTGGCATGAGGAACAATGAAGAACCACGTAGCTATTGCAGCTTTTCCTTAACTTCACACCCAGTAAACCCGCAGGGAGATTGCTGATAGCTTCCACATGCTCAGGAGACACAGTGGACAGCCGTGCTAGAGCCCCACCCGGTCCAACAGCCCCACTGGTCCGCACTGCAGGCTGCCTCGTACACCAGCCAGGAGCCAATTTTCATTATTCATCCAGCCCTAACCAGGCAAGCCTGGTGCTCTCTGCTATTTACACATCCCCCTTTCTTTTATTTATTTTATTTTTTTTTTTTTCAGGAATACAGAGTGGGCTAGATCTCTGAGAGTCAGAAAAAGAATAACTTAAACCAGCAATGGCACTGATGTGAAATGGTGCAGCTTCACTTTTGTGGGGTCCATGGGTTTGAATCAAAGCTTCAAAAATTACTCACCACAACTACAGAAGAGAACAGAACAGAATCCCATAAAATACATGCTTCAACAAGCAGAGAGACAAGAGAACATTACTGCTTACAAATGCCACTGCTTACATATCCACAGAGAAACATCAGTCCTACAAGTCAGAAAGAGCTGTGACAAACGCCACAGCCAGAAAGAACATTTGGAGAGAAAAAAGAAAATGCAGAAAAAATAAGACAACTAAGACCTCAGGCTGCTGGGATAATCTGAATGAAAAACAGTATGTAAAGATTGTATTCTAGTTAAATAGACACACTTTTATCCTTGCAACTACTGTTTCCATATTTCTTTGTATTTTAATTTTTAATAGGAAAAAAATATTTAGAACACTAGAACTTCAAAAAAAACAGAACCAACCTAGAACCGCATCCCTCACTATTTCCATGGGCATAGAGTATGACCATGTCGGTTACTGTATTAAACAACAGTAAATTTACAGCAAAAAAAAAATTAAATGCCCAGATGACTTTCGGTTTTTTCAGAGCTGGTATTTAAACAATTTTACTCTATCTTTTTGAAACACCATTACAAGACAATTTGGGCTTTTTTCTTGCTAATTTGGAACTTCAAAAAGAATATGACAGCAGCAGTGAAATAAAGATTGGATACCAGAAAGAGTTTTGTCTTCATGGATGTATAATTTAAATTGTCAGACTTTTGGAACATTTATTGACTATAAAATAGTCAGTCAATAATAATAGTGTCCCTCAAGACATGTAAAAATTTGTTTTATTGCTTTTTTATTTTTGTCTCATGTCATTTTCCGCAATATAATCATAGTTCAGTGACTTCATCTGCAAGGAACAACAACAAAGTTTTTGCTGTAATGATATACAACAAATGAGTCTCAGTTCCTTAACCACTCTGTTACCTTATTGGTGCTTCATTTGAATACATGGATGCCCAAAAATTTAAATTATATTTACAATTTCTTCACAAATAATTACATAAAGAATTGAAAGCATCATAGTCCCTGTACTTTCTGAAAAAGAAAGCAAAAATAATAAATTAGTATAAGAGAGGATGTTTGCAGACAAAGCTCTCTGTGTCCTCAGAGGAAAGAAGAAATAGCACTGAAGAGCTACATGTTTTTTTTCTGTCACATGATGCTACACTGTGCACAAAAGCAACCTTCCCAACCAGGGTAAAACCAAAGGAGTCATTATGAAAGACTGACAAGATTGGGTGAGATTGGGATTATAGAAGGGTGTTATTATTCCCATTTTAGACTTGATTGTGGCTAACAATATACTCCACAGCGAGAGGAATCCAATCCCCAGACAAGACCTGCTGCATGAACCAGCAAATACATCAGCCAGATACATGTGGCTGCAGGACCTTGGTATTGGCTGAAGAATCAGCTTGAAAGCAATTTCTTAGTATCTGTACGTAAGGAAACACTTGTATAGGCTTTTTTTCTTCCTATGATGAGAACAGTAATAAAATTGTACTGCACCTCAGAAACTTCCCTTTGTCTTGAAGGACACATTCCTGCTTGATACTTGATCCTGCCTTTGAACCTTTGCTATTCAAAGCATGTCCCACAACTTGTATCCCAAGATAAAAGTCCACCTTCTATCACACACTTCAAAAGACTCTCTGCAAGCCTCAGTTTCTAAGCATTTCTATTATGCCAGGGACTTTCAGGAGTGAGAGTGATCCAGCCACCTGGCACATCCTAAAGCAAATCTCTCAAAAGAGGGGCTAAACAGACTCAACACAACCTCTAAAGCCTGTCAAAGGTTTGAGGGGGAAGAGCCTGGTTCTAGAGCACAAGCAAATGACATATAGCAAACTTACTCAATTGTCTCAAAAGATTAAAGGAGACAAACTGGTTCTTCAAGACCTGTTCTTCCTTTGAGATAATTTTCAATTTCATCAGTACATATTCATAATTTGGGTGTCCAGTCCACATCCCCAAAAGTAACTTGCCTATAAAAACAGGGCAAACATATGTCATTCCATGCGATCAGGGCACACAAATGCAGTTTGTGCATATTAATTATGTTTTTCTAGCTTCAGAAAATCGACACACTAAAGGGAAAATTATGTATCTCTAGGCAAGTAAAGAGTCATCAGGAATAAATATTTTATAATGCAACTAGCTTTAAATACAGAGGGATCTTACAAAGATTATCACATTAAAAATAATCCATATCTGAACTAAGATCACTGTATTAAATTGAATGCTAATACTCAATTCCTACATTGGCACTACTTGAAAATTTGGCCATGTGATCTTGATCTTACCATTGCTCTCATAAATCCACTGACTCCAAAGGAGTTAGCCTGGATTTTCACCTAAGGAATAGTAATTTTGACCCATACTTATGTCAGTTTTGTTGGAAGACATGCCTTGTAAATGTCATCCCTCTCTCTCTCACTTAATTAACTATTTCTTTTTTAGGGAAACTGTGTAAAATCCCACCAGTTTAAATTTCAGAGAATTCTCCTGTTAGGAGAGGAAAAGACCTTACACACATTGATATAATTATTTCCCATAGGTTTTATACAAACACAAGAATTTAATTTATGAAAGGTGAGGTAATGTTCCTTTTGCAAAGCCACCACCCCAAATTTAATTTTGTAGAAGCAATTAAAGTCAAGAACAAATGAATTTAATTCTTCTCCTAAGAGACAGTGGCAGTCTTTTAAATATATGCACAGGCACTTGGATATTATATGTGCACTAGGATAACAGTCATTAATGAATACTAATTTGCTTTCATTTTTCCTGTGGCTTTGGCATTCAGCCCTGTAGGGTCTGAATGCACCACTAACACCAGGGGAAAGCACTAGACACTGCTCTGTGCTGAATCTATGAATGCTGTCCAGTTTCTCATGCTACAAACTCATCTATACCCTTAGTTTGTGTAGCTTTACACAGAACATTCAAAGGTATAAACCAAATCTTGGGAGACTTTTGCACAAAATTCTTAGATTTATAAGTTTGCCTTTTTAACATTCCAGTTCCTGCTAAGAAAATGTATGATGATACACTAATTTCCAAGCAAAAGTCAAGCTGGCAAAATTTAAAAAGGAGCAGCAAAGATTGGGAGAGCCAGGCTCACCGCCTAATGGGCTTCACACTGATGGCAAAAGTAGCTTAAAATTTACTGAAGCACAGTAGGAGCTGCATGGCAGCAGTGACTTCAGGTTTAGTGCTATCACCCCCCTCCAAAACCTACGTGGGGACTGCCAGCCTAACCCCTGGCCAAAGTCAAATAACTTGCCATTGCATCTTTGAAGAAAATATCACTGTTCCATTCAAAAACATTGCAGTAACTTTTAGGTTATTTTCAGTTTTTTATAAATGCAGCTGTTTCTGAAAGGGCTGGATCCCCATGGTCCTTAATGCCAGTGGCAGCAGCTCAGACCTCTGTGTTTCCAGTCACTGCTGAAGATCACCGGCACCCACTTACGAACAAGTTCACAGGGAAGAACAAGAAATAAGGAACAATGACTCTAATCCCAAAGCATACTGACAGGATAATTAGTTGGAGAAAGGGAATGGCACCCCAAAATCAGAAGGGAATAAATGTGCACAAGTCAGAGAAAAGAAACCTGATGTCTGCTTATGCATATGGGGTTTATGAAATGGTATTTTGTCCAAGATTAACTTGCATAATTAAAATTAGATTTCTCACCACCTCCTTCCCATTCTTTTCCCCTATGGCAGTGCTGCACCAGATCCTGACTCCATGTTGGTGCTGAGACTGACTTGATTGGAAGAGAAATTTTCTCATTAAATCAGAGAGTAACTGCCCATCTGTCTTTCTCAGGGAAGAAGTCTTCAGAAGAGGTCAGATGTCACTAACGATTTAAGTATTACCTGCTCAATGACATATCTCACCAGCAGACTTCCAGATATGTGAGGATGCATTTCGAGAATATAATCACATAGATCTGTTTTCAAATGCAATACTAAATCTGATATTAAGATACGAAAATGAGGATTCAAACACAAAAGTAGCTGTTTTCACATGCATGAGTATCCAGTCAGGTATTATCCTAAAGTGTCCTTATATTAAAAAAAAGGTAGATATTCTATACCTGATAACAACTAAAAAAAAATATCTCATTGGATTCTTGGTCTGAAACATCAGTGAAAATATCTAATATAAAAGATAATTTTCAAAACTGAATTGATCATAAGACAACCTGCAAAAAGAGAAGCTGTTCTCTCATGTGTAGAATGACTTTTGTGAAAAATGCCTTTTTTGCCCAATTGTAAATTAAAGAAGTTTCATTGGAAGGCTACATACTCACCATAATAGCCTGAATTGGCGTGAATTTTTGCAGCAGTGGCATCTTAGGTGCAAGACTTTGTGCACAAAGATGCATGTGCAGACATGCAGAAAGCCTGTAAACCACTGAATATGTTTAAAACTGCCTTGAGTTCCCTGATTCAGTACATCTGATTCAGAGGCCTAAATACAAAGAATGTAAGAACAGAGTCAGGCCATTTCACTGTGATTTCTGTAGTTCCACCCAGATTTCAAAGTTATTATTTAAAAATACCAATTTGTCATTTAAGCCCCAAATACTACTAATAGTAGATTATACATTAAATTGCTCTAACAGGTCTAACTCTCACACAGTGAACACTACAATATAGAATGGGAACCCTGGGGAAATTTGATTCCCAGGCAGGAAAGTTTAGACTGTGAAGCTGCAGAAAGGAAGAGAATAACCAATCATTTGAACATGGAATAATATTTTCTCCCAACAAAGTCTACTTTGAGATTAGCCTATTGGAATGAAGTAGGGGATTAACCTATATCCCCTCAATTTCTACTTTGGCATGGCTCTTTTTTCCTTAGCTCACTGTCTGCATAGAAATTCAGGGCACCAATAAGCAGAACTAAAAAAGTTCCAAATTTTTCTGGGGATTTGCTACTGCGCTGATTCTGAATCATTCCCAATGCTTTTCATCTTCAACCTTGCTTTTACAGCATGCAGTTAAAGCTATTTACCTTCCTGGTTTTGCTACCATGTCTCATAAATAAGCACATGCCTTCGTATCTTCCATATCTGTTTCTTACTGCCTTCTTTTCTAATTCCCTGTCCTCTACTACTCCTGTGACACTCTACACTTCTAAAATTTTTTTTAGCAAATGAGAATTATACCGTTGAATTATACTGCTCATAAAATCTTGGCATAGAAACCTGGTTGTAAAAAGCCACCCTGGACAATTCTACTTAGACTGTTTTCCTCTGTGCAAAACCATTCCCTTAAGAATTGATTCTATCAATCTTTTTTTTCCACTCTCAAAAAAGTAATTTCTAAAAATATTATGAGAATAACTGTAAAACTATTCATAGTTATTACATACTATACAATATGGAAAAAGGAATGTCTGCACTTGAAACCTGCAGTTATCTATGGCAGCACCTGAGTCACTACAGCCTTTCCCTCCATGCACCACAATTGTCAGAGCTCAAGGTTATATTGAAGTACCTAGCAAATATTAATAAGGCAAGACAATGTTTGAAATAGGACTTTGGGCATATCCGTTTTCCCCATATGAAAGAGAGGATGAAAAATTTTGTGTTAAAAACATTTGCAGAAGTATAAGGAACATATGTTACTGTGCTTCCCCAGCCTCTTCACTGAACTGTTCCCAGAGTACTTTCTACTGGTAATTGGTAATAATATATGGTTTGATTTAGTTCAAAAGCTCTGAGAAGACTTATGCCCCAGGTTTGCATAAGCTGCTTCCCTTAACAACATGATCTAGTTTTTGAAAAATCCCAATGTCTCCAGTTTTGGTGTGCTCCACTGGGGAGGCAAAAATAAATTAGTGCAGAGCAGATAGTTCTGCTAGTGAAACTGCACTCACTCTGGGCACACCTGTTTTAAATTGTGCCATACAAATGCCCACCACAAACTGCTCTGGTAAAATTGTCCAGTTCTTAAACTCCATTTCAGGTTGCAAGCAGAGCCCTCAGCAATAAATATAACATTTTTCAGCAATTATCTTTCTTTGCTGAGCAATCAGAGGACTCAAACTGTTCATCTCAAACCAAGAATTGTGGAAGATTTTGAATTTGAGTTTGCTAAATATGCTCAGTATAATGAATACTTGGGCATACAACTAGTGTTGTGAGCTCTCAAGAGCCCCTGTACTACAAAAGGAGAAAAGATACAATCGAGAAGCATCTCCAGAATTGTCTTCACTGTTCACCAGAGCCTTTTAGCTGTCTCTTTTCTTTACAATGATGATTCTGTGTTAGTGAGAGGAAACAGAAGACTTTCGGAGTAATTAGCTGCATTCAAGAAGAGATGTCATGAACTCAAGGGGCATAAAAGCTGCAGAGAACTCCCAGCAGGTAAATATGCTCCACAACACAGACAAAAGCCCATTCTCAGGCTCCTCATTTACCACATGCCAAGAATGGTTTACACTGTATTGTCTCAGATATAGACCTTGTTCTTGCCACTATGAAAGTTTATGATGCATTTCATGGACGACAGAAGATCACTACAAACTACAGAAGTACCCCAGTGATCATTCCAAACAGACATCATTCCAAAGACAAATATTTACCATTTCTGTCAGGAGGACAAAATAAAAGCAAATATCTGCCATTAGTCACCAATAGACCTTTTCAATACAATAAAAATGTACCCCTAATAGCTTAATCAGCTGGTTCATCAATGCTTTAATCTTGGATGAGTTAAGACTGTAACAAGGTACACATTCAAGCAGGCTGAGCTGACATGTATCTAGACCCCCTCTTCAAATGTTAAGTCCCTTAAAGTTTCCCAGTTTGGGGTGAAATTACTTAAAATAATCCAGCAGGATATTGCCTTTCCTAACGGTTCCACTTTTAAGTTCAAATCAATCAGTTACCTTTTAGAAATGATGAAGCAAATAGACCTAGTAGACATGAACTGATCCATAACTGAAGTCAGGATCTGTTGTTATGGAGGGTAGAAACCACCTCCCACCTGTTCACGGTTGAGCTTGACAGCCTTTTTCACTTCATTTCTACAATGAATGATGAAACTACCTATATTCCAGGTCTAGAGAGCCTAGCTCCTAAAAGGTGGCAGTAGCAGCAGTGCACATAACAACCCAAGCCCAGGGTGGAAAAACCGCCCCATAGCTACACAGCTACAAATGAAAAGCCTAACACAACTTTAGGGAAGAAAAGGAACAAATCTTAGGTTGTCATTAGCAACAAGCGTCTTGAAAACTCAAGCTATTTCTTTGATGACAATATTGTGTGAATTGCAGTAAGAAAGCGTCTTCCACAAACATTTTCCTGTCAGTGACAAAGCCCAGTTTGCAACACCACATTTCTTCTCTAATCGAAGAGTTTCTTTCAAACGTCAAAGCTGAGCTAAGTGTTATAAATGAATCAGTCAATTTAATAATTAAAGGAATTTATTAAATTAAATCAAAGTAAAATTGGAAAGGCCACAAGCAAATCAGCACCAAGCCAGGCGATCGGTGCTGGGTGAACTGGGTCTGGACTAATGCAGCACCCTACACTAGCAGTTTTTGAGGTACTGATTTCACAGAGTCTTTTTTATACTGTTTCCAGACTTAGCGGGATTCTGGGGGATCCTCCTGTTTCCTTTTGTCCTTTTTCACATATTTCATGCATGTTCTTTTCTTGTGGTGTTTCTAAACGGAGGTTTTCCCGAATACTCTGATTGCTGAAATCCTGTTAGATGGTAATGTTATAGGTAAAAATGATCTAGCCGAATTAATAATTAATAAAATAGATTTTTTTATTCAGCGATTAAGATTCAGTCTAAGACAGCCACAATCAAAAGGACAGTGCTGAGCCCGGGATTGGCACTGGGTGAGACACAGGTCCGACCGCTACAGCATACGGTCTCCTATGTTCACACCGACTGTTCTGTCCAAGCAGCTCTTATACAGTCTATTCTGCCTGAGGCAGAGTTCCTTTTCTGCCTTTCAGAGTCCCACATATTCATGTAGTTTCTTTTCTCCACGAGCTGAACAAAACCGTGTCCCAGAGCAATGTATGTCCATGATCGAGTTACTGGAACTCGGCATTGAGATGTATCATTCTGATGGCTCTGGCTCAATCTTAGATATTTATCTAGTATTCATCGCTTGGGAGTTCCTCAGATCACCTTGCAGAACGACCCATCTCCAAGCGGGCTACATTCATTTGTTTGCAAATGAGGTCCTCCTCCCTCCTGTCAGCGGTGGTTTCAACATACTGTGAAGCAATCTCCGGACTCTGGCTTGCATGCTTAAAACCTTATAAGAATATTTCTCACCAACATAACATATTTTATATATATGTATATCTTTTTATAAGCACAAATTATCCAAAACACACATAACAGTAATCCCCCCGAATATCTTGTTCTGGTGATGAATATTGATTTTATCGTTCAAGGCATATCTTCTAGACAAAATAATCCTTCAGAATAACCATCTTTTGAAGCAGGAATTCATCCTGTCACTTGGTTCCATTAAAAAGGATACTGTATTTTTTAGTCCTGAGCACGAATTTATTCTAAATCATATATTACATAAGCAAGCCTTTTTACAAAAGAAAAAAAACAGGATTGTTTAAATCCTTTTGCTCTTACTTACTGAAGATTTCAAAGACAAAAGGAATTTTGCCTTCACATTTTGCCCAGCACTTTGCTGAGATTTACAACACCTAGTCTCTTTCCTGGCACACATCTAAAAGGCAAGACAGAGTTCACAAGGAGACGCTTTTCAATGTTTTTATCTTAGTGTTGTCACGCCCTACTGCCTCTTTGTGTCTCTGATATTTGAAGTCTTTCCTGATTTCACTACAGAACACCTGGCTACACTGAGGCATTGCATTACATGCTGTAGTGTTTCTGTAGATAAGTGCTGTGCTATTGAAGTCTTGTAAGATGGAAATGGAAATGAAGGCTAAAATCTTGGAAGGAGACATACAAACATTGCTATGCTTTGAAACATTCACTTATTAAGCAGCCAGTGTCTCTGTATCAAATATAACCAGAGAACGTTATGCATATGTGTTGGGGGTTGATTTTTAAATGTTTTTCCCCTGTTACTTGTGGAATTTTTTCCCATTGAGTTGCTAAGAAGCACTGATGGCTGTGTGCTTGAGACAGCGGGGAGGGGGAACTCCTCTGGTTTTCTGGGAGTTTCTCTCAGGGGGCACAGAGATACCATGAGAATAGAGGCAGGTAAAAAGATGGAGGCTGGAGAGTTGGGAACTCTCTCTCTCTCTCTCTCTCTCTCTGCCGGGCTTCAGCGGAGGATGGTCAGACATGCGCCTTGCAGAAAGAAATTCACTGCCACCACCATAAGCCAGCAGGGAACCTTTCTTCTGCTGCTGGGCTCCGCATTCCCCTGCCCTGCCAGGACATCCCCCAGGTTCCAGCTATTACTGTGGAGTTTCTGATACATCTTGTCCACCGCCCCAGGATTTCTGCTCATCTCTGCTGTTCCAGCCTGCTGCTTCTGAGAGTCCTCTTGGGGCACTGGGATTGGCTGCCCCAGGGGTTTGTGAAGCGAAGCTTCTCCTCCGTCCCTCCCCAGCTCAGCCGAGCCGCCATTGCCACGTGCTCCCCAATCCCGCACCAGAGCACCCCTGCAGCCACGTGGGGATCATCGCACCTGCCCTGCCCACCGGGAGCCACCAGCTCCTCTGCCAGCTGTGCCCGGAACTGCACTACAGGGGAAAGTGCCGCAGCCGAAAGGGTTCTTGCTTCTGTTATTGTTAATGCCATAGTTGTTGTTGTTTGTTTGCCTTGTTATACATACTAGTAAAGAACTGTTATTCCTGTTCCCATATCTTTGTCTGAGACCCCCTTAGTTTCAAAATTATAATAATTTGGAGAGAGGGAGTTTACATTCTCCATTCCCAGGGAGGCTTTCTGCATTCTCCAGCAGACGCCTGTCTTGTAAACCAAGATAATATGACAGATTTCAATACTGAAGGCTTTTACTGCTGCCTGCATTACTGTTATGTATTAAAAATGGGGAGGTAAAGGAGAATTCTTAACACTTCCTTTAAATATTGAAAAAAAAAAAAAAAAAAGAAATTTAAGGTGTAAATAACCAGGCTAGAAGACATCTGTCCTCATGCAGATGACTTTTTGGGTAATCACTAAGAAAACCACTCAGGCTTGACTGCAGCCTGGGGCAAGGCAGACTGAACCATCAAAAGCATTAAGAACTCTCTACATCTGCTCAGTTTTTGTAACCAGGTAGTTTTCACCCAAGTTATAAATATTTAAAAAAAACAATCTCATCTTGTACCTGCTCAGTAGAGACTAGTTACAATTAATTAATTCCTGTGTTTATGTGCTCTTACACACCAGATGGCTTGGTGAGCTATTCAAGCATTTCCCAAGAGGACATTTTCTGGCAAGTTCCTTACAGAGACTGGATACCACTGGCAGTTTGGCAGCAGCTTCACTATGAACAATGAACAAAATATCACTGACAGGTTCAGCACTTTCTCTGTCCCAGGAAACATGCTTCTACCTTGGTAAACCAACACAGTGAGCATAGTAAAAATGCAGATCCAAGCTGGCTTGGACCTAATGTTTATCCACAACTTCAGAACCTCCCTGGAGCTTAACCTCAGAGAAATCATTTCCATGGAAATTCCAGCAAGACTACATTACAAATGAATCATCTGACTTTAGATCCAACTACATCTCAAAGTAAGGAATCACTTTGGCATCTGTGTCTCCTGTATGTTCCACAGGAAGAATGAGGAAGCCATTTCACAGATAAAATGGCCCATACCAAGATTTATATTTAAAACATTCTTGGTAAAGGTGGCTAACAGCTAAACTCGGAGAGCACATAAAGGTAAAACAGGGCTGAAGACTGAATTGTCAAAAAGTAGGTATTCTATAATTTTCTGCAGAAAAGTCAAATCTGTGTTGGGGGAAAAAAGGACTATTTATGCAAATATATATTGAGAATAGTCAGGAATTATTAAAAAGAGAGGAATTATTTTCAACTAAGCCATTGGAACTGCAGCTTCCTCATATGCCTCTACTGGCAGTCTCATCTCAGATGGTTTTTTTTTTCATCTTAAAACTCAGAACATCTACTTATTTCCAGTCCTCTGCCACAGCTCTATACACTGCTTTACATTCAGCAGAGGCCACAAGAAAGCTGGTAAATGATCTTCCCCGTTTCGTTGCACATCAGGAGTAGGAAGAAGAATTAAAAAAAAAAAAAAAAGTTAGATTGACCTCTCCATTAAATGCAACTCGGATCTGGCCTTCATTGAACATGAGCATGAGTCTATCCCAGCTGATTTCTAAACATCGGTGAAAGGGGCTTCCATGCTGAAACCCCTTCTTCAAATAAGAGCACCTGCAACAACAGCCCCCTGCAGCAAACAAAAACAGGCTGAACTTGTTGAGGAGAACTGCTGGCTCACACGGCAACAAAAACTCAGTGTTGTTATAGCCAGAGTTGATTAAATATTTATTGCCTGGCAATTTTTTCACTTGCTTACATGTAAATGAATCTCTTATCCACTAAGAGATCACAATTATAACAAATGTTTTTGTAGCTCATTGTTTTTATGCATATATGTATTTGAAGTTTCCACAAGCTGAAAAATCTCACATCCATCCATACTTATTGTTAATATTTAGACTAGTTTAATACTTGTTATATATAATGACTGCCAAGACTCATCACTGAGTAGGAGATAGACTCAGGAGAGTTTCTAAACCATCCCATATAGAAAATGTATGACTGCTGCTGCAGGGTCAATCTCAGTCACTACCCTTCTACTCATGGCTGAAACCTCCACTTCTCTTAATGGTTAACAAATTGCTTTTTCATAACTAGTTTTTGGGATATAGAACAACATATTTGAAAAACATCAGAAGGTAAAGCAGAAACAACAAATGATAGAACATATAAACCCTAACTACTGCTGGTATTTAACATTAACTGTGTGATAAATGAATATGATTCATGCTAACAATTGTAACTATATCAATATTTTAGAAAATATTTGTTAAAAAGTAATAGAGGAAAAGGATATGTAATTAGTGAAACAAAACAGATGTTTTCAGATGTTTGTGAGAAAATAGGATACAGGATATAGTTTGACATAAGTAAAATCCCAAAACAGAATAGGCCTCAGGATAATTAAGGAATCAGCCTTGAAATGGACAAAATTGGGATGATTACAGGTATCTATGAAATAATAAGGCTTATTTTTGGAATATAATACTGGCTTTTATAACACAAGATTTGGGGCGCATGTGCAACCTGTGGGGTTGTTCAAAGGACAGTGATGATGATGAGAAGCCTTCATCAGAAGTGACCACTGAAAAGCCAAAGAAGACCCCTTAGAAACAAGTGGAGCATTTGCTATGCAGTATAGTGACATAGATTTTGAGAATTGAAAATAGGAGGAGATTTATGGAAAATATTGATGAATATGTGTTAGCATACAGTATATAAGTTTAGCTGGGATTCTTTGTCTTTTTGTAAATGAGGCAGGGTGAAAAATCCTCCCCGTACCCTGATCCTGACCGGTTTTGCTTCTGCCTTATCAGAACCTTAATCAGACTTGATTAATCACTGCCAAATTTACTTTGTACATGCTTACTTGATTGTATTCATTTTATATAAAACTGCTGCTTAATTAAAATTGCTGCTAAATTCTAATTTTGTGATTTATTAAATTAGACATATAGGACCTCATTCATAACAATAGTTTTCGGGATAGGGCTATAATCTCCAAACTAAAAAGACATCAATCAGGAGGACGCTGTGTTCCCAGCTAGCCGTCTGCTAAAAAGAGCAATGACACTTCACCTCTTGCTGTAATATTCAAAGTAGAGAAGACAGCTCCTGCTGTGCTACTGAAACCCTGCTGGACTGCTAAGTATGCAGTTATTCCATAAGGATCACCTGGATTCTGTGAGAAAGGTGGAGGATCAAACTTTCTTTGGGCTGTGCAACTGGAAGTGAGGCCTTCAGAGCTGCCTGGGGTGTGAACAAGGATGTCTCAGACCAGCAGTACTCATGAAGGGCAGAGCAAGGGGATGGCTGGCATCTACAGAGGGCTTGGATAAGCAGGACAGAAGTAACTGGTTTGCCAGTACTGAGAAAGGCAGTTCTACACTAGGAAAAAGCAGCTTCCTAACAAGGCACAAAAGCATTTCACAGCCAGAAAAGCATTTTACCTTTCCAGAGAAGAGCTGAATTCTGTTCTAAGCTAGTATTTTTCTGGTGAACAGCAAGTGTCAGCCTTTGCAGCCACAATGAACTATCACCTGACTAAATTTTGGAAAACTATAGCCTTCCAGCTCCACCTCAAAAATAATTTGAGCTTGGTGGAAGATAAAAACTCCCTTCTTTTAAAAGGAGTTACACCCTTCTGCTAAGAAAAAAACACTGTTTTTTTCACTTCTTTTTGTAACATTCCCTTCATGACATCTATCTTGATATATGATAACTTAATCATGCACGACTGAGATGCTTCCAATTACTAGATCTAGTTAAAAGGATATGAGACCCCAGGTGTTGCATCCCAGAGTTTGGGTTTAGATTAGGGTTTTTAATTATGTTAAAATAAGTTCTGTAATCCCGCGTTTCCCCCGCGTTGTTCCCCCCCCCCGCGGTTTCTGGCCCCATGTTGCCTGTTGCCGGCTCTTACCCCTGTGCCACTCCTGTAACCACCCTGCCGTCCGGCCCTGGGAAACCCCGTGCTGGCCGCCCCGAGCCACACGGTCCCGCTCAGCCCGCTCTGGCTCGGCGCCCGCCCCTGCGGGGTTCTCTGGTTGGTCACGGTTGCTGGCGTCACCGCCACGGCAGCTGTCCCTATTGGCCGGCCGGCCGTGGATCCTCTCGCCCCGCCCCTCCATAAAGCCCTATCCCGCCAGCAGTCAGAGGCCATTTTCTCCCATGCGAGTGCCGGGAGCGGTCGTGCCTTTCCATCGAACCGCGCCACGTGACCAATAAACCGTTCCTGCCAAGCACGGAGTAAATGGACAAATTCCTTCCTCTTTGCCGGGTCCCTAGCGCACGGTAACAGCGGCTGGCCAGCCCACGCGCCCAAGACACGGAGCCGTGTTCGGGAACCCGCGGCAGCAAACCCCGGCAGCACGTGGAAGCTACGCCACAGCCGGGCTCCCAAGAGCCACGTGCAGCCGGGGAGAGCAAAAACCCATGCCGCAATTGGCGCCCGAACGTGGTGCCGAGGCCAGCGCTGAGCTGATCGCGTGGACGGAGGTTCACCGCGGAGCTTCAGGAACAGCGCCGGGAGCCGCCGCCGCCGGCCAGGGGCCGCGCCGCCGCCAAGGGGGGAGCGCCGCCGCCAAGCCAGAGCGGGCAGCGATCCGCGCCGGACCACAGCTCCGTGCCGGACGGAGACCGAGAGCAGGGGCTCTCCAAAGTACGTCAGTGAAGTCTCCGTCGCCCACGAGGGACCAGACAGTGTGTCCTGCGTGGGACAGGAAATGCAAACTTTCGCAGCCAGGAGGGCAGAAGAAAGAACACTTCCCGGGACTCCCGGACCCTGGTGGCAGCTTTTCTTTGCAGAGACTTCAGTCTGGTAAGTATTAGTCGTGGAAACGTGTCCAGCTAATACGGGGAGGGCTGGCCGTGTTCCCGAGGTTGGGACGTGCGTCGCGCAGCAGAACGGCAGCCGCTGGAGTCGCCTGCGTTTTTTTGCTTTTTTTTTCTTTTTTACTGCCCCAGGGGTGAGGTGGTTTGGGTGGAAGAAGCATGGGGACCGTGCTATCTGCCCAACAAAAGGAATTTTATTCCCAAGTTAAAGAAATCCTTTTGGTGAAGGGCCGATACCCAAAAAATTTAGTTAAGAAATTTGTTCGGTGGTTGTTCTTTGCTTTCCCCCGTCTGTCTACCAAGGACGCGCGCAAAACAGAATTTTGGGAGCAAGTGGGAAAAAGGCTAGCAGAGGGGATCGGTAGGGATCCCTCCATAGATGACTGCTTCCCTAAATTCCATTTGTTGATCACAGATGTAGTAAAATCAGACCCCGCGTGAAACTCGGTTGGGGAAGGGAAAGAACCATCCGGAAAATCTGTTACTCCCTCTGAATCTGTTTCCCCATCCCCTTCTCCGACCCCTTCTTCCCCTAACCCGGGTGGGCGAGGGGGGGCACCCCGTCAGTCTGAGATGCAGGACAGCTCCACAAATGTGGACCGTGCGCCTGGCTCCCCCAAGCCACCCCGGCGTCCCCGCCTTAGCGAGATCGGTCGATTCGCTGAGGCCACGACCCTAAACCCCTTTTCCAATCCCTTTTTCCCAGTTGAAAATCCCAGTTTCGGTGCTACCCCCGCGCAGTTCTGTTTCTTTAAACCCCTTTCTTTGTTCCTCTGAGGAGGCCGAGGCCACGTGGTCGATCCCTTTGTCTTCCCAAGATGGAGGGCGGCCACATGGCAGGGTCTCTTCTTCCCACAACCCCTTTCTGTTCTTTGTTCCTGGTGTCCCCGCCTTTGACCCAACCCCAACCTGCCTCCCTGTGGGCGTGGGTGCCGCCCCCTCGGGAGTTCAGGTTACTCCCTCACCCATTGTTCCCCCTCGAGTGGGTGTTCCCTCCAGTCCTATGCATGTCGTCCCTGCTGAGTCATCGACTCCGCCCTCCTCCACCGGGGAGAGCTCTGCCATCTCCACCCCGCTGCCTGAGGGAGGCAGCCCCCGTCCTGTTGCCCTCACCCTGTCCCCATCTTCCCATGGGTCCCGGAGATCCAGGCGGGAGGGAAGAGGAGGGAGGGAGGAGCAGGAACCCCTTCCCCCATCTTCCCATGGGCCCCGGAGAGCCGGGCGGGATAGAAGAGGAGAGGGGGGGGGACGGGAACCCCTACCTCCAAGTTCCCATGGGCCCCAGACGTCTGGGCGGGAGGGAAAAGGAGAGGGGGGGGAATCGGAGCCCCTGCCTCCACATTCCCATGGATCCCGGAGACCCGGGAGGGAGGGAAGCAGGGGGATGTGGGTTTCTGAGCATTTTCCAGGTTCCGTGGAATGGGTCGAGCCGACAGATGAGAGGCATGTAGAGGGATCGGAGGTTCAGGACAAGTTTGTCCTGGAAGCGGCATCCATGAACACTGCTGCCTTGGATGCCGTGCCTCCAAAGAACACTGGTCCGAAGCAGCCTCCAGCAAGACGCCAGTGCTTCCACTGCAATCAAAGAGGACATTTTGTGGTTCAATGTCCGTTTCTGGGCAGGGCACCACCAGAGACAGTGGGAGGGGGGAGAGGGGGGGAGGGAGATCCCATTCCCCCAGAAAACTGAAGAAACAACGCGCACCTGCCTCGCGTGAAGATAAAAGTAAGGCAGGCCACAGCACCTTAAGGAGAGCTGTGAGTTATCAAGTAACTGTGCAGGTGGTAGTTCAGAACATCAGGGTGCCTTTGAGCGTGGCAGATGACCCCACCAATCGGGGGGTTGCATCAAACCGCAGGCGACGCAAAAGAAAAAGGACCCTACAATCTCCCTAAAAAACAAAAAAAAAAAGTTTTTCCCCAAAGCCCCAGTCTGTGTGTGTCCCAAATCCCCATGTTTGTAATAAAGTTGTCCCAGTTTCCCTATCCCTAAACACCCTGAGAAGAACCAGCCCCAGCACCATCTCCAGGCCCTCTCCACCTGCGTAGCAGTTGCCGCAGTTGCAGCAGCAGAAGCTGGGAGAAGAGGCCACCGCTTGAGAGACTGAATCAACACCACTGCTTTCTTTTTATATTTTATTAAGCGGGGAGATGTTGCATCCCGGAGTTTGGGTTTAGATTAGGGTTTTTAATTATGTTAAAATAAGTTCTGTAATCCCGCGTTTCCCCCGCGTTGTTCCCCCCCCCCGCGGTTTCTGGCCCCATGTTGCCTGTTGCCGGCTCTTACCCCTGTGCCGCTCCTGTAACCACCCTGCCGTCCGGCCCCGGGAAACCCCGTGCTGGCCGCCCCGAGCCACACGGTCCCGCTCAGCCCGCTCTGGCTCGGCGCCCGCCCCTGCGGGGTTCTCTGGTTGGTCGCGGTTGCTGGCGTCACCTCCACGGCAGCTGTCCCTATTGGCCGGCCGGCCGTGGATCCTCTCGCCCCGCCCCTCCATAAAGCCCTATCCCGCCAGCAGTCAGAGGCCATTTTCTCCCATGCGAGTGCCGGGAGCGGTCGCGCCTTTCCATCGAACCGCGCCACGTGACCAATAAACCGTTCCTGCCAAGCACGGAGTAAATGGACAAATTCCTTCCTCTTTGCCGGGTCTCTAGCGCACGGTAACAGAGGCTGGCCAGCCCACGCGCCCGAGACACAGAGCCGTGTCCGGGAACCCGCGGCAGCAAACCCCGGCAGCACGTGGAAGCTACGCCGCAGCTGGGCTCCCAAGAGCCGCGTGCAGCCAGGGAGAGCAAAAACCCACGCCGCACCCAGGAACACAGACATCTCCCTGCACTGAGGTATCACCTCCCACCTCTGTTACTGTCTGAAATTGGAACAGGCTTTGCATTAAGAAAAGATGGGATGGGACCTCACAACAAAACTTTGGAAAGTGAAGATCAGAGGAAGGGTAAGAAAAACCCGTCACAGTTAACTCTGAATAAAAAGAAAGAAAAAGTAGAGCAATTAAAGTTCCAAAATAAGTAAAAATCACTGATGAAATTTCCTGGAAAAAAAAAAAAAACCTGGAACCTTTAAATAGAACCCTGTTATCCACAAGAAAGAAGATGGACTCAAGCACAATGGAAACACAGAGAAAACAGTGATATTGCTTAAATGTTGCCCTGGAGCCCTGAAGATAATTGATCACCTAAATATCATTCAAGTAAACCAGGATGAGAGGGCAAGCTATTAGCCTCAGGTTTGCAAGTCTTAAGAACACTGCAATTCAGAATATCCTTCTTGGGAGATTGGAATATTAAAGACTCCTGCAGGAGGAAGGAGAGCCCGCTGAAGCATTTTTGGCTGCTCTTAAATTAACAAGACAAAAATAAACCATTTTACTTCGTCAGCTTTTCTTATGAGACAGAGACTGTGCTCAGAGAAGAGATACTGTCAGATACAGATTTACAGGGAAGGCTGGTTTTGCTTCCAGAAAAAAATCATTGTGTTGAATGGAATCCTATAGTGAAAGTAAGATGAAAATAGGTTAGTCTCACATTTTAAGAGGATACTGAAAACCAGAAGATCATAACTGTAAGAATTCAGAAGGCATTTCACAGGTCAAAATGCAAGAGAAATGCAAAAGGAAGTATTGTAAATGACATAGGAAAAGTAAAGCCCCAAATAATTTCTAGCATTTCAAAAACTCTGTACCAAAGCTACGGAAATAATAATTTAAAAAAAACAAGTCCACTAGTAGCACATGCAGAGGAGACCAGTGCACAGGTGCACAGGGACAGCCAGGAGGTTTGACTGTCAACAATCTGAGAAATCAAGAGCTGAGATGATGCCTTGGTACTCTCAGCAGACAAAATACAGTATTATTTGACAGAACTCTATAAATTAAATATCAGTGCTTGCAGCTCAACTTGAAAATCTTATTGACATCTGAATAAAAAAACTGATAAACAGGCTGTGGTTTTGGCTGCTTCTCTTTATCACTTCCAGTTTGGGCCTTGGTCCACACTTTCTTCAGATGGTGAGTGCTGATAGTTGGCATATCTGTAGCAGGTGTCCTCATCCTGCGCTCATTGAATGTTATCCCATCCAAGCAGGCATTTAAAAAAAAGCAAAGCCCAAACTGTTGTATTTTGTCTGCTGAGAGTACCAAGAAACACACAAGCTCTAAAAAGGGGGACCCAAGGAGGGGCCATGTAAGATAGTTCCTGAATATGTAAACTAGTTTATGGATATGCATAAGGATTTATGAATATGCAATAGGCTGATGTAAAGGAAAAGGTATTTAAGGGGTATCCCAGTTTGCTCTTGGCTGAGTGCCAATATGCACCTGGCCATAATAACCTTTGTTCTGTGGTCCTTGTCTCCTATTGTCCTTTATTAAACTTCTAAATTTTTAGAGGAGAGTGAACATGTTTTTCACAAATGGGCACTCACCCCGAATGTAACACCTCACTCCTGAGACTACTAGAAGATACAGAGTGAGGAAGGCGCACCCTGCCAGATTTAGGCAGCCTCGCTCTGTTTCTCCTGGCGTGATCAGCGGTTGCAGGTAGAACACCCGGTGAACAAGAGGAGACACATAAAGCAAAGGAAAAGGGGGGAAAAAAAGGCTCCCAAAGGCACGGTAACCCCATAAATTCTTGTGCACAAAGACTGGAATAAGAAAAGAGGATTGGTAATGTATTCTGTCGGGGAAGCAAATATGGGAGGATGAATGTGTGTGTGAATGAGATGTGGGCTGGTTATCCCAGACCTGCTAATTGAGTGAGAAATCTGCAAGGCTGCGGTTCTGTTCTTTCACCAGAAAAATGGCCAGTAAAGAAACAAAGTGAGAGATAAAAGGAATGAGAGAATCCCCTGGGGTTACTGGGACTGGATCTCACAGAAGGGGTGAGACTCCTAGGAGGAAGGGAGCCAAGGGTTTTCCTGACACAATTCACTGCGAAAGCGGGATAAAAAGTGGAGGAGGTCCCTAAAAATTCTGCTGGGTTGTGAGCTAAAGATGCCCAAGGGCATCCAGGATTGAACGTGCTGGATTGAGGGATTAATATGCCCAAGAGCATCCAGGGTTGAACAAAATTCTGCCAGATCGACGATATGCCCAAGAGCATCCAGGGTTGAACAACACAGCTGGATTGAGGATATGCCCAGGAAAATCTGGAGTTGGCCAATAACATTTTGAGATTTTATAATACCCGTGGGTCGGTATTAACAATTGACTTGAGAACAAAAGTACTTTATTTTTGTGTTGTCCTGTTGTGAGTGAGAGTGAGACATATTAAAGATAACAGTGAGTGAGATATTAAAGATAAAAGTGAGTGTGAATGAATGAAAGTATATGTGATATGGATTGTTGATTTAAAGTTTAACTTTTCTGGAACAAGGTGGATTGTATTTCTCCATGCTGTGAAGAGTGGGAGATGTTCAAGTTATTAGGGGAATGGATTGGTTGTTAGGGGAATGGATTGGAGCCTGGGAAAATGAGATGGGGAGCCAAAGAAAGGGGCTGGGACCCCTGGAAATGTTGCCTCTCCCTGTCTCCAGTTTCTCTGCTCATGCCAGGAGCTCCAGTCTCCCTACCCATATCAGCTTCTCTGCCTGTGTCAGGAGTTTCAGCCCTCCCCAGCCATACTGACCATGATCATTCCTGTCCTCACCATGACTCTGGAGCCACCTGCTCCTACCTCTGTTTCTGTGTTGATTTCGGCTTTCCTGCTGATTTCCACTCCTAATTCTGTCTCCTTACTGGTTCTGGCCTCACTGCTGACCCCCGCTCTTGTCTCTGTGATTCCAGCTCCTGTTGTATCTGTGAGAGAGGTTCGGGAGGGAGGCAGAGCCCTGGTGTGGTCAGGGTCCTGGGAAGGGACTAGGGATGCCTGTTTCTGCTGCAGCGGGGAGGACACCCTCACTTAGAGGGAGACCTGGAGGTGCTTCAGGGGAAGTGTCCTGTGAAGGACTGGGAAGATCATGGGCTCTGTTTTCTGGAGGATAAATGCCGTCTGCAGCCTTTGATAACTTGGGAAGCAGGCCCCCAAGAGGAAGTACTGGAATTTGTGTTTGATTCTGGGACAGAGAAAACTTATGTGGTGGAGATTCCAGCACATGTGATATGGGTGGTGATACAGTGGAGGTGGCAGGGGCAGAAGGAGAAAGGTTTAAAATGCCTTCCACTGAAGATGGAGTAATTAGGAGAGAGACTGCATGGGGATAGAAGATGTCTTGTTGGTTCCTGGGGCAGGCATCAGCTTGTTGGGGAGAGACTTGCAGATGCAACTGGAAATGGGGGTTGTACCCAAAGAAAAAAGGGCTGTGGACTTACTTTTAGAGATAACTAGTTGTGTGTACAGCTCATGCAGTCCAAAGTGCATTAAATCAGAGGAAAAAGGAGAAAACAAGGAAAAAGAATTTAAAAATAAGGAAAAGAGAGGTTGAACAAGAAGAAGGGTGGTTAACAGACTCTAAGATATTGGAATATGGCATAATGGTAACTTGGTACTTGAGGAGGACAGGAGGTTGAATACAATTTCTGAATGAAGGGCAGGTAGGAGCCTTAACACATGTTTATTTAAAGGTTGTTCAATGCCGAACTGGAATTCAGGAAGATCTAGCAGTGACATATTAAAGATGTCTCTTGTCTAGAAGGGAAAAAAAAAAAAAAAAAAAAAAAAAAAAAAGTTGATGGTTTGTCCAGATGCCTACAAAAGAAAAAAGAATGTCAAGAACACCAGGGGGATGCCAGGTGTTATCAAGTTTAGGAGGTGTTTGGCCACTCTCGAGCGAGCGGCAAGGTCTCAGGGGCTGCAGCAGGGGCTGATCTATGGGGGTGACCAAGTGTGGCAGCTCCCTGTGTTCACCCACCCGGTGCAGGAAGCGCAAGGTGCAGTTTGTGTTAGGCGCCGCTGGGGGCTCAGGGCTGGCTTGGTTGTGCCAGGGTCCCTGGGGGCGAGAGCTTGCCGGATGCACTCGCCAACAGGGCAGCGGATCACGTGAGTTTGCCGCTGAGGAGTGGGCCGGCTCAGTTGCCGGAGTTAACGGGCGTGGCTCCCAGCCTGCCGAGTCCAGGATGTAGCCTCGGCCCGGGCAAGCGGGTCGAGTGAGACAGAAAGAGCCAGGGTCGCCACACAAGTGTCTGTCTGTGAGTTCCCCCCGCCTCCTGCTCGGGCAGGGCCCGCCCTGGCTGGGGCCGCTGCAGTGCAGTGGCGGCAGCGGGGGAGGGGCGAGGGACAGCGTTGAAAGTGCTGCTGTGAAAAGAGGGAGAGGGGCCAGCGCGAGAGATAAGACCAAGGCAGAGATAGCCTTAATCTCTCACTGGCTCTCTAAACCTTGCACAGTTGGTTATTTTTAAAGCAAGATTTTTTTTTTTTTAATTTCTGTTTCTTTCTTTTTTTTTTTTTTCTTGCTGTTAGGAGAGGGGGCTTTTGTACTGAGGAATGGGTCTGTGATGATAAAACAGTTAAATATTGCCCAGAGAGTAAAAAGCAATAGATATGATTCATCTCGTGTTAAAATCGGCCTGGCCTTTCTTGTTTATGTAATTGTCCCTCACAGAAAGAAGAATTTGCCTCTGCAGCTGTTATCACAGCTGGATACAAGTAGAAGAGGCAGCTGTGGAAAAAAACTTTTTGCTAAACCCAGAAAGTTTTGGGGAATGCTAATAGCAAATGCTGATGTAGTATTGTCTTCCTCTTGTCCCTGTGCTATTAAGAAGTCCTTTCCAGGTACCACTGAGGCAGCAGTCGGAACCAGGCAAAGAGCGTGGATTCATGCCAGCAGAATCAAAGGACTTGTGAAGGAACCTGAGGAATGGACTATCACATCTAAACCTGGTAATACCAAATTGACTTTCAAATGGGGACTGGTTGGTAATGGTTTGGGAAGACCAAAATGATCCAAGGAATGTACAAAGAATCACACCTAATTAGGAAATAAGGCCAAGCTTACATCAGTGGTTTCAAGTGCCGCCTGGACAAGTCCTGAGACACTTCAGATACCCTTCTTTGGGAGGAATACTTCCACTTCAGACAGGAGGATCAGAACTGTTTCAGTCGGAGAATTCTCATATTCTGGCCTTAGCCTGTGACTTATACAAAGAAGAGGAGGAATTACAATTTCCATCAGTGCCATACTCTATTTCATTCATCCCAATACTGGACATGCTACCTGGGTTATATGTAAATGTTTAAATTGTGGGAAAAAATGGTATTTTAGTTCGCAAAATTAACGCTCTCATTGCAGGAAGTATTCAGTACTAAATGTATCTCCTATCCAGACAGAACTAAAAACAACTGAAATAATAACATTTTTTTGTGCATGGGAATTATTAGTGCCTGTTGAATGGGAGATACCTGAGGAACAGTGGGAAACCACCATTAAGGAGTGTCAAAAATTATTTGCCTGGAAATTAGTAAAAAGGAAATATCAAGGGAAAAAGAGGACAAGCCTGGGTTGACCACTGTACTTGTCACCGAGAAGATCATATACACCAGCTATGGGCTGCAACCCCATAGGCAGGGAAGGTGGGGTTATAAGCCATACCAGATCTCTGTTATTCCTTTTTTCTGTCACTCATTTGTTGTCTTTTCCCTTTCAGGATACCAGCAAGATCATGTCACAAATGCTATCGAAAACATTATATGGAAAGAAACCAAAGTTCCTTTTTTATTACACACACCCGTATCAACAGTCACTGTTATAACCTGTGGTATTCACATACCCTCTGAACAGAGACTTAGCTTTCTCGGGATTTCTCCTGAGAGAAACTGTGAGAGAAGCAGAGAAAAGAGAATCAAAACAATTCTTATCTCATTCGCTGCTCCTGTGTTTGTGGCCTTGTGGAATGTGGAATGGAGATTGTTTACCCAAGGTGATTGCTTGATTGAATTCTGGTAATAGTGTTTTGGATTCATTGACCAATTAGATCCACATGTGTGTCAAGAGTCTCAGAAGAGAGTCAGGGGTTTTCTAGTTAGTTAGTTAGTAATAATTCTTGCTAGTATAGTATAGTATAGTGTAATAAAGTTATAGTATACTATAGTATAATAAAGTAATTAATTAACCTTCTAAAATCATTGGAGTCCTGCACATCATTCTTCCCAAGTCAGGGATCCCAGCACCGATAATAACCCATTCAAACTAAGTGCCTGTAGGCAAAATGAGAAAAATATTGGATTGCAAGAAACCTAGGAAAAAGTGGTAATAGACTGGGAATTGAATGTCTGAGAGAGATGGATTTGTTTTACATTTGACCTTAGAGATGTAGTCCAAGATCCAGTAAAGGAACAATTAGTAAACAAAAAGGTAAAACCAGCACAGCACTCTAACTTTGTATTGGCCCCAAATTATATGCTGAATCGTATTGTAAGACTCCAAGCAATTATAGAGAGGGTAACAAACAAAACTGCTTGGGCATTGGAATTAATATCAAGTCACCAAAGCCAAACAAAAACCACAGTGTATCAGAATAGTTTGGCTTTAGACTATTTATTGGCTAAAGAAGGGGGTGTTTGTGGAAAGTTTAATATATCAGATTGTTGAAAATAGATGACAATGGGAATGTCATCCTGGAAAAAGCAAAAGATATCAGAAAAACAACCCAGGGGTATCAGTACCAGTCCAAAATTGGGAAGCAATGTTAAAAACTAGCTGGTGGGGTAATGTATTGGGGATAGAATGGTGGAAGAAATTAGGCTTCTTCCTTTTATTTGTTACAACTGTTTTGATATTTCTTCCTTGTTTAATCCCCTGTTTTATTTGATTAATTACCAGCATAGTCCGAAGAATGCAAGTGGACAAGAAATATTGCTTAAGCAAAATGATTTATAAAGAATAAGAGGGGGGATTGTTGTCAAAAATAGGTTAGAAACTGTTGTAAAATAGTTAATAATTGTTAAGCATGTACTGTTTAAAAGTTTGGTTATTATATTGTAAAAGGGGTTAAGAGGACAGTTATAAGAAATACAGTACTCAATGTAATGTATTACACCTAAGTAAAGTGCATCCCTCCCCCCCCCCCCCCCCCCCCCCCCCGGCAAAAACGAAAACGAGCCAGCCTGGACAGAACTGTAATGGGCCAATCAGGCACCTTAAACCTTCATGCAAATGAAGGATCCCAACAGCAGCCAATCCAAAGGAACACAAAACAGTATAAAAAGGGTACATCTGACCCAGTGAATCTGTGCCACTCCACCTGGAATATCGGGAACATTGCTGCTCAAGAAAGGAAGAAGCTCTAGTGCCGGCGCTGCAGCATCCTTGCTCATCAAAAACACTCCAGCTCGACTTGTGGGCCTTCCAAGCTTTAGGCTTTATAATAAATGCTGAAATCACTTTACTACCGGGACTGTGTTCCTGTTTATAACAGCTTGGGGACTCATCCAGGATACGACCTCGCCCAACTGAGACCGGAGGACAGGGACGGCCACCTGTCTTCCTCAGCTCCACAGAGAGACCTTATGTCGGTATCCGGGATAAATGCCTGAGGCACATGAGGCACACAGCGGGGCGAGACACTAGGCGGTAAGTATCACTCATCCATGGGCAGGGGGAGGGGCCAAGGGCACTGGGGGGTGAGTGTGTGCAGAGCGTATTTGAGATGGGGCTGGCAAAGCCTTGGAGTGAGGGAGGACCTCCTTGTACCATGGTTCTGGCTTTCCGCGAGGAGACCGACTGGGAATGGAGGGAAGTGAAAGGGAAGACCAAGTGAGGCACCCCCCAACCCCTCTTTGTTCTGGCACCTGAGCAGGCCCTGTAAAGCCTGACAAGCCATTGTTCTCCGGGCATGTGGGAGGCTGTGGTTAGGGTATGAGTCACATGCAAACAAGCCATTGATCCTCGGGCGTGTGGGGGGCCATGGTGAAAGAAAGCGAGTCACATGCAAATCAGCCTCACAGGTGAACTAGCACCAGAGATGACCAGATTCAGGGTGCTTCCCGAAGGCCTGACAGTACTGAAGCCCGGAGAGGCCAACCCTGAGGCAAGGGGGGCTATGGTATCGTAGGACTTTATAGTACCGTGGCTGTGAGAGGTGGTCGTCTGACCCATTCCTCAGGGTACAGGGAGTGGGAAGTCCAGCTTGGGCAAGGTGTAGAAATCTGAACCCCTGACTCTGAGGCCATCTCTAGGGAAGAAGGATAGCCAAACCTTGGGGGAGGTGGAAGGGGTCAGGTGGGGGCCTACATGGACCAGTGATTCTCTGGCAACAGAGAATGCTTTGTGTAAGTCTAAGAGGTTTGCTAACATTTCCTTCCTCTGTCCAATAAAAAAGAAGGGAAATTAATGGGAGTGCTGAACCTAGGTCAGCAGGGAAACCGAGGGGTGTCAGTACTTAAGGCTCTGGAGTGTCGAAAAAAGGTACCTTACATAGTCCAAGTGGGCGAGGCACAAGAGTCAAAAACTCCGCTAAGCGGAAGTTGAGAGGTATGAATGTACAAGCCTGAGGGTGTGAATGAATTCCTGTATGAGTGACAAAGAGTAAGTGTTCATTAGATAAGAACACCCAGATAAGAGTGCCCAGGGGCACCAAAGTAAATTGTTGAGGGCAAGGAGACCTGTTGCATAAACAGAAAGAGATTAAAAGGAGCTAATTTAAATTCAGAGGAGAACTTCTCTCTCTTAAGTTGAAAAAGAGTAAGACAGAACTTTTAAAAGGGCTGGTAAAAGTAAGCAGTTTTATTTACCAGCCCAAAAGCTTATAGTAACTGAAAGTCACCATGGGTCAGAGCCATAGTAGATGAGGAGGGCAACCAAGGAAAAAGAATAAGAATATTCCTCCTGGAAGCCTCCTTGGTGATATGATAGATGACTGGAATAAGTGGGAAAAACCTAAAAAGTTAGATCAAGTGAGGATGATTTATTATTGTGTAGAACATTGGCCAAAGAGAAAATTACAACAGAAATCCTTAAAGTGGCCCTGATATGGAAGTAGAGATACGTGGTTATGTAATTTATTACACCACCAAGTGTGTAACTTCTTATTCAGAAGAAGTAGAGTATGTTACTTGCTGGGTCAAATTCTTAAAAGGAGATTCTAAGGTATACAATCTAAAAAAAGATAAAGAGCAGAAATCAGAGGAAAACAATAAAGAAAACAAGGGAGCTATTCAAAAGAGGTGGGATCCCCTTGATTATGTAGCCCCACCAACTCTTCCTCCAAACTATCAAGCCACCCACCACTTAACACCCAGCCTCCTGCTTCTCAAAACCTGCCTTTACCCCCTCCAGTGATCCCCGCCTCTCCTCTATCTCCTCAGGGAATCTCCATGTCATTTTTACCCCCTCCAACAACTCCACTCCCTCATATATATCCACCCCTTGATGCTTTTCCCTTGCCACCTCCTACACCCACTAACCTGCAGTTTGCCAACCTGTAAGTCAGAATACAACACCTTTCCTTGAGAAAAAATCTCTGGATATATCCTCCAACCTAACAACCAAACCCTCCCAAAATGATAACAAATAATTAGAGAGAGCCAGTCAAATGACCCTTCAGATGCTGGCCCTTACTGTAATACCAGATCAAAAAGTGGTGTAAGGGCGGAGGTAAATCCTGACAGGCTGTTTCCCCTGAGGGAAGTTCCACTAGGAAGTGGGGTAGGAGGAATAGATTTTGTAAATGCACCCCTGAGAGCTTCTGAAGTAAGAGCATTTAAAAAGGAAGTGGTTAACCTAGTGGAAGATCCAATTGGGACAGCACAGCAAATAGATCAGTTCCTGTGTCCCAATATATATTCCTGGGAGGAGCTACATTCTATTATGAACATCCTCTTGTGATAAACTGTGGTAACTTGTTTGTTCATCAAAAGAATTGGAATATTAAAGGAGGAAATATAAAAATTAAAGTATAAGGGACTAGCCTGCTTGTTAGGAGATAGGGGAGGACAAGAAAAAAAAAAAAAAGCAACTGCTACAAACCGCAAGGCTATAGACATATTGCAAAACCGCAAGATCACAAGTATGATTAATCACCATATAGGGAGCTTTTTGTAGCTTTTTTGCAGACACAGGCTAAGGATGTCGGGGGATGGCCGGAGCTGATTATGAAATCAGCGACCACCAGGCAACGGCCACCGGACTAGACAACGTAGGAGTGCTCCAGGTACGCCCATCACTGTCCGGAGCCGATTGTGAAATCAGCGATCACCTGCCTCGACACAACGCAGAAACGACGCAGAGAGATGCTCAAGCTACGCACACTGCTATCGCAAAAGACACGAATGAAGAAACCTCCAAGAAACTATAAAAAGAAACTGAATAAGGGAGTGGGGTGTGGGGCACTGCAGTGTGGGACACTGCAGGAGGGGCGGTTAGGAGACCCCTACCCACCCAGCGCTGTTTTGCTTGCTACTGCTTGCTGTAATTAATAAAATTCTAATTGACCTTAAAAAGGCTGAATCAAATTATTCGCCTCAATTTATCACACTCTTCTCCCCAAAGGAGATACGCCTCATAAGGTCAGCAGGGATAAAGATCTGGGAGAAGGAAAATCATATTGGACATCTGGGTGAGCAAAAACTCCCTGTTGTAGACCCAAATTGGAATCCCAACCAGGAAGAGGGCCAGAGAAACATGCAAGACTACAGGACCCTAATTATAAAAGGCATAAAAGAATCTGTACCCAAAAGCAGCAATACCAAATTGGCATTTGATGGGAGTCAGGAAAAGGATGAGTCCCCAGTGGCATGGCTAAATCAATTAAAACAAAATTTTCAGTTACATTCCAACATTGATCCTGATGGACCAGAGGATCAAGTATTATTAAAAGTACAGTTTGTTACCAAAGCTTGGCCTGACATTAGACGGAAATTAGAAAAATTGTAAGACTGGCAAGAAAGGGGAATTAACGATCTGTTAAGGGAAGCTCTAAACAGAACAAAAGCAAAAATTATGATGGCAGTAGGAAGAGAAAGCATAGGAGTGGGAAGAGGGGAGCCAAAAGGGGGAGCAAAAAATAAAGGGAAGCTGGGTAAATGGAAAAAACCACCATTAGATGATGTGTATTGCTATTACTGTGGCGGAAAAGGGCACATTAAGCAGTCCTGAAAAAAATTACAAATGGATGAAGCAATTGAGAAAGAACAGGACACCCTAGAGAAGGTTCTGAGAGGAGATGATGATTAGGGGTGTCAGGGGCTCTGGGGGATGAGATTGGACACCAGATAGAGCCCCTGGTAAACTTAGAAATTGGCCCCCAGAGCAAAGAATATGAGTTTTTAGTAGACACAGGTACTGATTGATCCTGTGTGACGAAGCTCCCCAGAGGGGTTCAGCTAAGAAAAAAGATCTGCCAAGTGCAGGGAGCCAAAGGGGAACCATTCGGAGCCCAGGTTATAGAGAGCATAATTATAAAGGCAACTCAAAGGAATGCAGGGCTGATTTCCTTTATATCCTGAAACTAGGCTGTAACTTATTTGGGCAGGACCTACAAGTAAAGATGGGAATTGGACTAGTGACAAAGGAGGGGAGGATGGTACCCCAAATAATGTCACTAACTGAAGGGGATATGGGACAAATTAACCTGATAGTCTGGGTGGAAGGAGGAGGGCAAGGGTTGTTAAATATCCCACCAATTAAGATAGAAATACAGTCAGGAATTCCCCCTGTTCGGATAAAACAATATCCTATTTCCCCTGAAGGCCAGAGAGGACCAACACCTGTAATACAGGGACTTGTGGAAGAAGGCATACTAGAATCATGCATGTCACCACATAACACACCAATTCTAGCTGTCAAGAAGGCTGATGGAACCTATCAATTGGTGCAGGATTTAAGGAAAATTAACAAACAATTTCCAGATATCCAATAGTATCAAATCCATATACTCTTCTCAGTCAAATTTCATGAGAACATGCATGGTTCTCAGTAACAGATTTGAAAGATGCTTTCTGGGCCTGTCCATTAGAGGTGGGGAGCAGGAATTGCTTTGCTTTCAAATGGGAAGATTCAGACTGCAAACATAAACAATAACTTAGGTGGATCCGCCTCCCACAGGGATTCACAGAGTCCCCTAACTTATTTGAATGAGCCTTAGAGGATCCTATAAAATCCTTTGTACCCAGGGAAGAAATATGAATTCTGCAATACGTGGATGACCTACTAATACCAGGCAAAGATCTAGAACAAGTCCAACGGTATAAATTTACTTGTAATTTACTAGCAATTTACTATAAGTTTACTAAACTTCCTGGGAGAAAAAGGATTAAAAGTATCAAAGAAAAAACTCCAATTTGTAGAAGAGGTAAAGTACCTGGGACATCTAATTGGAAAAGAATACAAAAAGCTCAGTTCTGAAAGAGTTGTGGGGATCCTGTCAATTCCACCACCAAGACTAAAAGAGATGTAAGAAAGCTATTAGGTCTAATGGGCTATTGTAAATTATGGATTGATCAGTATACTCAAACTGTAACATTTTTGTATGAAAAATTAATAAGCACAGAATCTGTAGCCTGGATTCCGGAGGATACCGAATGGCTCCAAGACTTAAAGGCTCAGTTGACGAAAGCCCCAGTTTTGATCTGCCTAATTTAAGAAAACCATTTGATCTCTTTGTTAATGTTAATGAAGGGATAGCATATGGAGTAATAACTCAAAATGGGGGGAAAGCAGGAAGCCAGTGGCTTAGCTGTCAAAATTATTGGATCTGGTTGCAAGAGGGTGGCCAGCCTGTATTCACGCTGTGGCAGCCACAGCTACCTTATTAGAAGACACTCTAAAGCTTACATTCAGTGGTAGGATTCAAGTACACACACCCCACAACTTGAGGACAGTGTTAAGCCAAAAAGCTCCTTAGTGGCTAACAGACAGCTGAATCCTGAGGTATGAAATAACCCTGATGAATATCAAGAAATTAGAGATTGTCACCTCAAAACTTTTAAATCCTGCTCAATTCTTAACCAGGGAACCAATGGAAAATTTAGAGCATAATTGTATAGAGCTAATTGAGATACAAACAAAAGTAAGAGAAGACCTAGAAGAAGACCCCTTACCATATGGAAGGGTCCTGTGTATAGATGGATCCTCTCGAATTGTAATGGGAAAAAGGGTGTCAGGTTATGCCATTACTGAAGCAGGGGAAATCAAAGAAAAAGGGAAATTACCCTCGAATTGGTCTGCACAAAGTTGCTAGATATACACCTTAAAGAGAGGTTTAGATTTATTAGTAGATAATATAGGGACAATCTACATGGATTCTCATTGCGCCTTTGGGATAGCTTATACCTTTGGAAAAATCTGGTAAGAGAGGGGATACCTTAAAAGGGAAAAATCTGGCACATGAAAGTCTGATCAGGGAAGTACTCAAATCCCTCAGAGTACCAAAAGGAATTGCCATAGTCCATATTAATAAAGGCCACCAAAAAGGGGATACACCTGAAATCCAAGGAAACAAATTAGCAGATCTTGTGGCCAAAGAAGCAGCCTTGGAAATGAGGGACCCAGTCATAGTCCTAAGGGTAAAAGAAGACCAGGGAAAAATAAGGGAAGAGGGGGTACCAATTTTCAATGACAAGGAGCTAAAAGAAATAGAGAAAATGGGAGGGGTAAAAACAGAGGCTGGAAAGTGGTGGATCCCAGATGGGTGACAAATATTCAACCGAATAACCACCAGGAAAGTGATGGAAGAGATACACTGATCAACTCACTGGGGAACACAAGGAATATGTGATCATTTCCTGAAATATTACATGGGAATGGAATATACGAAATAGCCAGATCCATCGCAGGAGACTGTATAACCTGCCAAAAAGTCAACAAAAAGGTGATGCAAAAAAACACTCCGGAAGGGAAGAAATTAGCCGTAAGACCTTTCCAGAGTATTCAGGTTGATTTTACTGAATTATCTCCAGCCCAAGGATATAAACACCTATTGGTCATAGTTGACCATCTAACCCGGGGTTGAAGCATTCCCCATGAGAAGGGAGACAGCCCAAACTGTGACAAAAGTTCTCGTGGAAGAAATTATTCAGAGATACGGGCTAATAAATATTGATTCTGACCATGGCCCCCACTTTACATCCAGTGTTCTGCAACAAGTGATCAGGGCCCTGGGAATAAAGTGGGAGTTACACACCCTTGGCACCCTCAGAATTCTGGGAGGGCCAAGAGGGTGAATCAAACCATAAAGAACATATTAACAAAATTGGTCTTAGAGACCAAATGGAATTGGGTCAAATGTTTACCACTAGCCCTATTACAAATAAGAATGAGACCCAGAACAGATCTAGGGGTCTCTCCTTACAAAATATTCTTTGGGCTGCCTTTCTTGCTAACCCCGTACAGTATTGGGGAACATCTAGAAGAGGGGACAACAATGCAAAAATATATATAAACAGTAACAAAAACCCTAGAAGAACTAAGGAAAAAGGTATTAACTTGGGAGACTGGGTATTGATTAAATGATTGAAAAACCCTCCACTAACTGTTCACTTTGAAGGCCCCTTCCAGGTGCTGCTTACAACAAACACCACAGTAAGAACAAAGAAGTGGGGGTGGACACATGCAAGTTGAGTGAAGGGTCCAGTACAACCCCCAGCTGAGGCAAGCAAATGGACTATAGCCAGCAGAGACAATAAAGACTTGAAATTGATCCTGAGGAAAATACCGAAAGAAGTGCAGCTCTGTTGCGGCACGTTTGGGGGGATCCCCCCGGGGGGTCCCTGGGGGGCCCCCTAAGCTGTGAGTTCACTGGTAGCAGCAGGCAGGTAAGGAGATGCCACACGGCTTCTGAGGGTGCTAATTAGATGAGGGTTTATTGGGGGTCCTACCCCTGGGAAGCAGCATGGTTTCTGAGGGAAAAGGGAGGAAGAGGGAGGAAGGGGGAAAGGGGAGGGGGAGAGAGGGGCCGAGAAAGCACCAGCCAAGAGAGCCAGCTAAGAGAGAGAGAGAGCCCCGTCCCCCCGGCACCCTTAAGAGGGAGATTCAAAGTGGGCACGGAATAAGATTTGGGCCAATGGGATTACAGACACATGATACTTCAGAGGAGGATTACAGGCTTGGAATAAACCATACACTTTCGAGGGATGAGACAGAGCATACCATTTAACTAAAGTGTAACACCACACAGCTCTGAACGCAACCCCCCATGGGAAGCATCCACACTGTTATCCTTATATGCTTAAAAGTTTGTTTATGTTTGTTATAGTATAAGTTTAAGTTTTGTTCAGCTAAGAATTGACAATCAAAATAACATCTCAGTTTCCGGTACTGTTCCATAGAGCGCTCTCCTTGCAACCCTAATTGGGACCAAATGGAAGAAAGGGAGTCGGTACAATAAGGGTCATGGTAAAATGTCTCCAGAAGAAGGGAAAACCAGAGGTGGGAGGCAAGACTGGATCAGGAACTACCTCCAGGAAAAACTCTCGGGGCACCGAGAAAACCCCTGTCGATAGAGAGGTGAGGAGGCCAGCCTATACCAGACTCCCACTCGTAGCAATGCCACTACTCATCCACTTTGAAGGAAGTAGAGGAAACACTTGTGAGAAGTGTTACTATCCCTTGTATAGAGGAGATACAGTAAGTGTATTAATCAGAGTACACACCAACATGAATCCCAAATGTATCGACCACTCCCAGTTAACAACCTGTAAAGAAAATAATAAAATATATTGGCTGGCTAAAAATATTGCAAACCCAAGCCAGAGGATGTCAGGAGAGTGCCCTATGAAAGAAAGATGGGTATGTTTTGAACAGAAAAGTGAAACCAACTTAGAGGACACATTCAAAGAGAAAGAAGTGCACTTAAAAAGACAAAGGGATAGAGAGAGACAAATATATGGAAATAATCTTTTTATCTACATGGTAGAAAACATTACAAACTAATTTAATTTGACTGATTGTTGGGTGTGCGGGGACACACACTTAAGTGAAATTTGGCCATGAGATGGTATCAGTTTAGGCCCCCTAGATATTTTAAAATGGATTACATCAAGAAAAAGCATGGTACTACCCAAAAGAAGGGAAGGAGAGTGGAAGCTAAAATCAACAATAATAGGGGAAGAGTGTTTCTCAAGAAAAGGGAAAATGTATACTATAGAAGTAGGAGAAACACCATGTAAAAGATATCTAGCAGCAAGTGACACACACACCAGGCAGATCCCAGAAATCCCCCATTCACATTGGTGAATAGAAAAAACTGAAAGTAGATGTGTATACAGTGAAAAAATGTTTGAATGCTTAGGAGATTATATTAACCCATTCTGGGCAATAGAAACCCTATCCAAATATTGGAAACACATAACAAATTAAGATTCTAATTTCTGGGATGCACCTAAAAAATTTACTTTGGATCTGTGGTAATGCAGCATATGTGAAGTTACCGGGAGGGTGGACTGGGAGTTGCACAATTGGAACAATAAAGCCATCCTTTTTCTTACTGCCTGAAGATGCAAAATCAAACTTGGGAGTCCCAGTATATGATGATCTGGACAGAAAGAAAAGGAGTTTAATTGGCAGAACCCAAAATTGGAACAATGAAATTTGGACCCTACAAAAGATTATCAATACTTATGGGCTGGCTCCCTGGGCCCAAGATGGATCCTGGGGGTACAGAACCCCAGTATATATGCTCAATAGAATCATCTGTTTACAAGCAGTACTTGAAATAATGTCAAAACAAAAAACTCTGACCATTGATCTCTTAAACCAGCAGCGACAACAAACACGATCAGTAATTTACCAGATCCGATTGGCAGTAGACTGCCTCCTCGCAGAGAAAGGAGGAATCTGCAGGAAACATAATACTTCAGAATGCTGCCTAGAGATCAATGACCATAGTCATGTAATTAAAAACATTACTCAAAATATTAGAAAACCAACCTATGTTGGAAAGCAAAAATGGGCCCCCTTGTTTGAAGACTCCTATTGGTGGGACAACTTGTTCTCTTGGAATAGTAAATGGTGGAAGAAATTGGTCTTCTTTGTAGCGTGTGCACTAGCAAGTGTAATATTGCTAGCATGTGCAATTCCATGTCTAGTCCAGATAGTAACTAGCATTGTCCAAGGCAGCATCATGCTGCAAGATAACGTAGAAGGGAAAAATGACAAAAAATGAATGTTCGTAAAAGAACAGAATGAACGGAATGGCAAAGACATGCTTGAACAGTACGAGAAACTGAGAAAAGTAGAAGTTGAATGTTAAAAGGTTGATGCAGGCTGGAAGCCTGATCAAATAGTTAGAGGGGGGAATTGTCAAAAATAGGTTAGAGACTGTTGAAAATAGTTAATAATTGTTAAGCATATACTGTTTAAAAGTTTGGTTATTATATTTTAAAAGGGGTTAAGAGGACAGTTATAAGAAATATGATAGGTACCGTATTACACCTAAATAAAGTGCATCCACCCCCCTACCCACCCCCCCCCCCCAAGCAAAAATGAGCCAGCCTGGACAGAACTGTAATGGGCCAATCAAGCACCTTAAACCTTCATGCAAATGAAGGATCCCAACAGCAACCAACCCAAAGGAACATAAAACAGTATAAAAAGGGGACATCTGACCCAGTGAATCTGTGCCACTCCACCTGGAACATCAGGAACATTGCTAGTCAAGAAAGGAAGAAGCTCTAGTGCCGGCACTGCAGCATCCTCACTCATCGAGAACATTCCGGCTCGACCCATGGGCCCTCCAAGCTTTAGGCCTTATAATAAATGCAGAAATCACTTTAGTACCAGGAGTGTGTTCCCGTTTATAACAATTGTTACAGGTGCATATTGTAATACTGGCTTTTCACAAATATTAAAATGGATTTTATATGTGTGATATTAAAGTAACTTTGCTATAAAGATATAGCTTTTATTTCTGTTGTTAATTAAGCTTAGACATAGAAGTGAAATAGCTGATATAAGTATGCTTTTGTTGAAATGCCTGCTTAGATGGGATAACATCCAATGAACACAGGATGAGGACACCTGCTACAGATATGCCAACTATCAGCACTCACCATCTGAAGAGAGTGTGGACCAAGGCCCATTCTGGAAGTGATAAAGAGAAGGAGCCAAAACCACAGCCAAGAAACACGCAAGCTCTAAAAAGGGAGACCCAAGGAGGGGCCATGTAAAATAGTTCCTGGAATATGTAAACTAGTTTATGGATATGCATAAGGATCTATGAATATGCAACAGGCTGATGTAAGGGGGAAAAGGTATTTAAGGGGTATCCCCAAAGGTGATGGTGTTCTCTTGGCTAAATGCCAAGAGGCACCCAGCCATAATAACCTTTGCTCTGTGGTCCTTGTCTCCTATTGTCCTTTATTAAACTTTTAAAATTTTCACGGGAGAGTGAACGTGTTTT
The DNA here is from genome assembly GCF_024509145.1 of Vidua macroura. Taxonomy (NCBI): domain Eukaryota; kingdom Metazoa; phylum Chordata; class Aves; order Passeriformes; family Viduidae; genus Vidua; species Vidua macroura. The sequence continues at coordinate 850,787 of NC_071585.1, read as the reverse complement.
TCACAACTGTTAGTCAAGGTCTTTTTCTTATAAGGTCATGTTCTGAGTTCATCTTTCTCATTGGACCTTGTGCCCCTACACTTGGCTGCATTTGCCCTGCTCAGGGGTCTTTGGAATCTAGCCTCTGTACCTGCACCATGCTTGTTATTTTTGTTATTAAATGTGAGAAATTATACTCACTTCCAAAAATTTAAAATTTTTATTAAAACCTTATCAAAGAATACAACAGAAGACTCAATAGAGAAAATACTACAGTGCCAGCAGCAGAGGATTTTTTCCCACGATGTGCTCATACACACAATGGATGTTCTGCCTTTTAACCCTTTTGCCCCCCCCCCCCAAAGTTCTGTCCATCGACTCCTTCTTCACTGTCCAGTGGTGAGATCACTTTCTTACATCTTGCTTGGAGGTCAGGCATTGCCATAGTAATGAGCCAACCCGCCCAAGAGAACAGTGCAAAAGGGAGGGAACATTACAATAAATCTATAAAACTTCTCTTAGCATATATATAATATTTGCCCTTCAATTGTGAGAGTCAATCATTGCATTACTCATTTATCACATTAAAGTTTTTATTTTCCGGGCTAGTTCAATTGTTCCCATCCCTCTTTATTAGCTGGCTCCTCCCAGCTAATCTGAGCAGGGGGATCACAGTGGGTTCCTAAGCGCATATCTGGCACCCCAAGAACAGGGACCTCACACTGAGGGACCTCCTTGGTTTTGGTTTGGCTGAATCTTGGCAAACTGGTATGACTTTTTTCTCTGCTGTGGATTAAATCTTAAGCTGACGTTACTGGAAGCCGCCTCTCGGACCTGGTTTGGTTCTTCTGGATGCCTGCCCTAAAAAAGCAGGTAAACAGAGAAAAGGATACGCTTATTCCCGCCTGATCCTCCCTTTACCGGGTGGGAATGCCCACCTAATCCCGATTAAAAAGGGAATAAAACTATCTAGACCTCAGAGGAATGTTTATGGACTATTTAAAATACTTTTAGCAGTCGACAGCACGAAAATCCAAAAACGTGAGTGTGAAAAACGCCAATAATTTGGTTTTTAAAATTTTAAAAGTTTAATAATAATAAAATGGTTATAAAAATAGTAATACAATTAGACTAATAAAAATTTAGAGTTAGGACAATTACAAGTCCATAAAAAGCAAAGAATTATGGACTTCTGGATGCTGTTGGGCCCTTAAGCCCAATAAGCATGCCTTGTGAAAAAAGGAATAACCTTAAAAGCAATAGCCTGTTGCATATCCATACATCCCATACATGATGCATAAATTCCTTGCAAATTAAGAGCTTTTCTGGTTTTTATCAACTTCTTCTCCTTAATTCTGGTGGTTCCATAAAGACGGAGAAAAGGTGGAAGAATGTTTGCCTTTTCCAATAAGGAGGCCGTAACTCTTTATGGGCCCCGTCCCTGCCATCTCTGTGCGAAGAATTTCTTGATTATCTCATCTCCTTCTTGAGCTGGTTAAAAAGTATCTTACATAGTATAGTTTCTATTTTAACATTGTGTTATAACCTAAAAATACATTTAACACACTACTTGAGAGAATTAATATAGCATAGCTTTCCAACATTACACATATAATATTCATTGTAACATTTGCGAAAAGCCAATCATAAAATATGCATTTTTCACAGTGAGTTAAAAAGTTTCCTAAAATGGGTGTTGCAAAACTTTCTTGCTGCTGTCCGGGGAGAAACCCCGCCTGCTTCCACCACAGCTGCAGCAGCCCGCGGCACAGCACCGCCGGCTGCCAATACGGCCCCGCTCAGCACAGCAGAAAATGGCACAGACTGTGGTGTGTTCTCTCCGGGATTTTGGGATTCTGTGGGGGTTGCCCTTTATGACCTGGCAACCAAGGGATAGTCTCTCGCGGTTTGTCTGCTCCCTGCTTTCCACACGGTTTTCGAAGCACTTAAGGCCGAAAAGCTCCAACTCCCAGCACCTGACTCCTCCCCTACCCTGCCAGTGCAGCAGGACCCGGGCGGTCTGAGACCATCCCGCCACAGCGACCCCTTCCGAAACCGGGACTGCTTCCAGCCCTTCTAACCCTGGGGAGGGAATTCGAGAGCAGATCTTGTTGCGTACACAGGAGCCAAAGCTTTTAGCTACTCCTGCTCTCTCATTTTCTCTCCCTTGTCACCCCTCAGACTGCCCTGGAATGGGATATGGGGTTGAGAATGCCCCTGAGTGCAGACAAAACCTAGACAGGGTGTTATAAATACATATTATAATATTGGCTTTTTGCAAATATTAAAACAAATGCTAAATGCATAATGTTAAAGAAACTTTGCTATAAAGATACCGTTTTTATTTCTGCTATTAGCTAAACTTAGACACAGTAGTGAAATAGCTGACATAGTTATGCTTGTGGTTCGAGCTGCCTGCCTGGTTGGGATAACATCCAATGAATGTATGATGAAGACCCCTGCTACTGACATGCCAAACTATCAGGGTCTACCATCTGTAGAAAGTACGGACCAAAGCCCAGGCTGGAGGTGATAACGCACTAAAACCACAGCCAAGAAATGCACATGCTCTAAAAAGGTGGACCCAAGGAGGAGCCATGCTAAACAGTTCTTGGAACATGTAAACTAGTTTGGGGAAATGTTTAAATATGCATTATTGTTTATGAATATGCAATAGGCTGATGCAATAGAAAAGGTGTGTAAAAGGTGTCTCCAAAATAGCAGGTATGCTTTTGGCTCAATGCCACATACCCAGCTGTTAAACTTTGCTTTATTTTTGTATCCTATTGTCCTTTATTAAACTTTTACATTTTTACAGGAGAATTAGCCTCATTTTTCACAACAGTTTACTCAGCTACCCTGTATTCCCTTCTGCCTCCTCCACTCGGGATGTGAGACGGCGGTGGCCATGTCACCTTGGACTCCTCTCCTCCACCTTCCCCTGTGCCTTTGCTACCCCAACCCCCTCCAATTCATCTGAATACCCTGTTGCATTGCCTGCTAATGACTCTGCTAATATGTACTCCTTTCGAGATGATATGTCACTTCAGGTTTCACCCCTGAGCTCCACCCTCGCTGCCCAGGGTCCTGATGCTCCTGCTCCAGACTACAACTCCCAGCATGCCTTAGACCACGCCCCTCCTGGGGAAACCGGAACCACACCCACCACAGTCCCAGAAGCGCTGATTCCCAAAATAGTGGCGCTCATGCCAGCCATGTGAGCAGAGGTATTGGAGGACAAAAACAACATTGTGCCTGCACCCCCTCCTCCTCGGAAGAAGACATCACTTCTCCTGGATCCAGTGATTCCATCGATCCATGGCAGAAGACCCGGCTAACCACGGTAAAAAACAGCAGGGAGAGGATTGGCCCTACATGGAAACCTCTAGCCTACAGGGATATAAACGGACTGAGTAAGGCCGCCAAAAACTACGGAGGAAATTCTTTCTTTAACAATCTAATGCAAGCTACTTTCTGTATATATCCTTTAACCCCTCATGATTTAAAACACCTGGTGACTGTGCTGCTATCCCGACTAGAATACATTCTGTGGGAGAGGGGTTCAAAGAGACTGTTAATTCAGCTGTTGTTTGTTGAGGACCAAGCAGGGTCGGTGTAAAGACTACAACACCTTGCTGGAGAAGAGCCATATTCCCATCCCACTGAGCAGGCTGCAAACCTCCTGAATGCAGTGCTTGATGATATTAAAAATGCAGCAAGGAGAGCATTCATGCCAGTGCCTGATAGTAATACACCTGTTTTAGACTTTGTAATTATAAAGCGAAGGCCTGGCAAACCACGCATAAAGCTGAATTCTTGGCTTCCCTTCACCAGAGTTATTCACAGCAATTGTTATTATTGTTATTATTCATCATATGGATAGTATACTTTTTGCAGCTGGAAATAATTCGTCTTTAGATGCAACTTTAAAAGCCACTATCACAGTTATCCAACAGGCAGGGCAGACCATCGCAGAGGAAAAGATACAACAGACATCACCCTAGAAATATTTGGGACTCAAAACTCACTCTCAGACGGTACAGCATCAATCATTGCAGCTAAATGAGAAACAACACTCTGTGATAGATGAGGAATGCAATGGTTGACTCTCACAATTAAAAGGCAAATATTATGTATATGTTATGAGAAGTTTTATAGATTTATAGTTACGTTTCACTCCCTTGCACTGTTATTACAGGATGGCCTGGGTAGTCGGGGCATTTGGGAGGGTTGGCTCATTACTATGGCAATGCCTCACCTCCAAACAAGATGTAAGAAAGTGATCTCACCACTGGACAGCAAAGAAGGAGTCGATGGACAGAATTTTGTGAGGGGCCAAAAGGGTTAAAAGGTGGAACATCCATTGTGTGTATGAGCACATGGTGGAAAAAAATCCTTTGATCCCGGCACTGTAATATTTTCTCTATTCAGTCTTCTGTTGTATTTTTTTGATAAGGTTTTAGTAAACATTTTAAGTTTTTGGAAGTGAGTATCATTTCTCACAATGGAGGCTCTTTCCAGGATATACACCTTACCCTGGTGACCCTAGGAGTTTTCAAAAGAGGTGCGCCCCACCACAAGTCTGGTGGAGTCTATTGGACCCTCTGAGGACCACCAGTGGTTGTAGGTTGAAAGCGCAAAGACACCAGGAGACTGGATAAAGAAAAGAGGGGAAGGGGGGTGAGTACCATCCTCGTAACTATTTTTGGCCAGATTGTACTCCATAATTCTGGTGTATGAAAATCAGCTTCAAACAAGTAATACACAGGACCTGTCCTGTTCTGATGAAGCATCAGGATATTGGATGGCTGAAAGGAAAAAAAGAACAGCAGGACACCTGGAGGGAGGAAAATGAGCACCCTGTAGATGAGGACCCCAAGGCCTGCGGGATGCATGAGACTGAAGGATTTGTGGGGACTTGGGAGTTGGGATGACCACATTTTTGTTGGGACAGTGAGCTGCAGTGGGGTTCCCAACCTGCCCACACAAAAGGAGTCAGTGTAAGACTCCAAGTGGTGTGGCGGCTCACGCAGCGCCTGGAGCAGGGCTGACTCTGGTGCGCAGCCAGCTCTATAATTTCCAGAGGCAACCAAGGCCGAACCAAGGAAGGAAAGTCAGGGTAGGCTGGCTGCCAAGCTGAATCGCGGTGGGGTGGATCCATTGAACCAAGTGGTGGAGTCGAGGCAAGCCAGCTGCCAAGCCGACTCACAGTGGAGTAGAGCCACTAAACTGAGCAGGGAGAGTTGGTGAGCTGGCTGCCAAGCCAAATCGCAGTGGGGCAGAGCCACTGAGCCAAACCAAAAAAAAGTTGGGGTGGGGCCACAGTTGAAGCTGAGCCGAGTTGGGCCAGGGGCAGGGAGCAGAGTTCAACCTTGGGACCAGAGCACTGAACGGAAGAGGAAAGGAAGGGCAGGCACCAATCCGGTGATATGGAAGTCCCTGGATCTTATGTGGTTTTTTTAACTTGTCGCAAGAGGTTTGTTTGTTTGTTTGTTTTTCCTCTCTCTTCCCTTTCCTTCTCTTTCCTCATTTCCTTGTTTCTTTTTCCCCCCTTTCCTGTACCCTTCTTAGGGAGGTAGGCTCTGTCAGGAGGGCCTGTGGTTGGAAAGGCGGGCTCTGCTGGGAGAGGGCCTGTGATCAGCCGGTCAGGATGGGACTATGGGCGAGTAGGGAATCCCCAAGGGGAGAAAGAGAAATTGAGGAGGTACCAATAGGTATACCCCCAAATAGCCCACTGGCAAGGAAGCTAGCCCGGTGGAAATATGACCCCAATACCAGAGATAAGGATGAGCTCAAAACGATTCAGTACTGCATGGTAGAATGGACCAGAAGGGAAATTAGGAGTGATTATGTACATTGGCTGAGATATGGATCAGACGAAGGGTGGATTTGTCGGGCATTAAACATAGGACTAAGAAACCATTCAATCAGGAAGAGAGCAACTACGCTGCCTGCTGGAAGGGGGGAGACTTCACCCTCAAAGGTGAGTGTTTTTAAGGTATCAAAAAACAAAGACTGGGATCTGTTAGAACACTTCTTCCCCCCCGCACCTCCAGTAGCTCCAACTGCACCTGCCCTGCGCCCTGATGGGCATAGCCAAAACACCAGAAACACAGTGGCGCAATGAGCAGAAAGCAGATCGGGGGATGGGAACCAAGCAGCGGGATTATGTCCCCTGAAGGAAGTACCACCGGGTGGGGCGCAGGGAGGAATTGGATTTGTAACTGTACCTCTCAGCTCCTCTGATGTAAGAATGTTCAAGAAAGAATTAAAAGGATTACTAAAGGACCCCATTGGATTAGTGGAACAGTTAGACCAGTTTCTGGGGCCCAATATTTATATGTGGGAAGAGATGCAACCAATAATGACCATGTTATTCACACCAGAAGAAAGACACATGATCCAGGTGGCTGGGATACAGATATGGGAAATGGAGCACATGCAAGGACCTCCTGGGGACCTGTAAAAGCCCACAGTACACCCTAATTGGGACCACAACAGCACTGGGGGAAGGCAGGACATGGAGGAATATAGAACATTAATTATAAGAGGTATCAAAGAGGCAGCTCCATGAAATCAAAATGCTCGTAAGGCTTTTGATGAGCAGCAAAAGAGTGGCTAGAAAGACTGAGGAGAAATATTAGGCAATATTCAGGGGTTGACCCTGATACAGTGGCCAGACAGATGTTAATAAAGTTAAATTTCATCACTCACACTTGGCCAGATATATGGAGAAAGTTAGAAAAGTTACATGGTTGGCAAGAAAGGATTAGAAGGATTTTAAGAGAGGCACAGAAGGTGTATGTAAAGAGGGACGAAGAGAAGGCCAAGGCAAAAGGCAAGGTAACTGCCATTAGGGAAGGAAACCAGCACATAAAGAACAACCCATGTAAGGGAGGGGAACCCTGAATGTAAGAAGATAGATGGAGGGGGGATGCAGCTCCTTGGGACTGGACACAAAAAGGAGAGTTTGGGAAACAGGGGAACCTAGGACCAGTTTGCTTTTACTGTAGAGAGAATGGGTATATCAGAAAGAATTGCCCCCAGAGGGAAAATGACCTAAAAGTCTATGATACTGAGCAAAAAGAAGAAGTGGAAGATTAGGGGTGTCAGGGGCTGTACCTCCTGGGGACAGAATACCATCAGGAGCCCTTGATAACTCTAAAAATAGGTCCCCAGGAGGGAGAATTTGAATTCTTAGTAGACACAGCAGCTGAAAGAACTTGTGTTTGTACAATTCCAAAGGGGTGCAAAAAGAGTCAAGATACTGTGCAAGTAGTAGGTGCAGAAGGGGAAGGGTTCAAAGTCTCACTTAGAAAGCAAGTAAAGTTTGAAGGGACAAATAAAAAAGTAATTGGGGATGTCCTATTAGTTCTAGAAGCAGGGTGCAATTTATTAGGATGGGATTTACAGGTGCAGTTGGACATTGGAGTACTCCCAGAGGAAGAGAAAATGGTAGTTAAGCTTCTCCAATTAAGGGAAGAAGATGAGGAGAAAATTCATAAAATGTTGTAGGCAAAACTGAAAAACCGAGGTAAATTAAACATGAAACTTATAATAATAAAAATAATTAATGAGAACCATCCAGTTCAGGTGCAACAATACTGTCATGATCTGCTAGAAACAAGCAGGGTGTCGTGATGGTTTGTTTACTGATCCTAAAAATAAAAAAGGCAAACAGCACAGGACCATCAGTTTAATCACAACAAATGCACCTTCATTTCACCAACAGCAAATGCGATAGAGGGGACAGAAAGGAAATAAAGGATAGGAAGAAAAGAGGGGGAAGGGGCATATAGCTACCACTGTCGAGATGAGTTCCTCAGTGGGCCAGCCACATGGATTCGCCATCATCTGTGGGAGTTAACCAAAGTCATCTCAGAAAGTTGTAGTTTATATAGTCTTTAGCCAAAGCAAGTGGCCTCTGGCCAGAAGGTGGGGAAGATTGATGGGCCATTGTGAAGACACCCCTTGGTCTGTGAAGCAGGTGCAGGCATGCAGGGACAAACCACCGCTTGTCAGAACCTGTTCCAATGCAGTGTTCTGTGGAAGCACAGCGAGTGCACCTGCTAACAGGCACTTGGCAAGCATCCACCTCGGCCAGGACAGAACTCCTGTCAGAGGTCTTCAGGGTCCTTGCAACGATCGTGAGTGAAATGAAGGAAACTTTGGACTATCTCTTACAAATACCCACTCTTCCTAAAAGGTAGATGAGAACTGCAGCTAGTGATCCAGGACCTACTCGAGAAGAGGACCTTAGAACCATTATGTCCCCCCATAATAACCCATATTACCAGTAAAGAAGTCAGAGGGGACTTACAGGCTTGTCCAAGACTTGAGAGCAGTGAATAAAAGAACAGTGAATCGATACCCAGTAGTGCCTAACCCCTATACACTACTGAGTAATATCCCCCCAGTACACCAGTGGTTTAGTGTGATAGACCTAAAAGATGCTTTTTTGGGCTTGCCCACTAGCAGATGAAGGTAGGGATATATTTGCCTTTGAATGGGAGGACCCCGATTCAAAGAGAAGGAACAGCTTCTGTGGACTAGGTTACCCCAAGGGTTTCCTGAATCCCCAAATCTATTCGGTTAAGTACTAGAAGTACTACAACTGTTCTCCATCAAACATGAGAAAACTTATCCAATATGTAGATAATTTGCTTCTCTCAGGACAGGAAGAAAAAGAAGTTCAGGAATCCACCATAACATTCTTAAGTTTTCTGGGAGACCAAGGACTTTGGGTATCAAAAGGGAAACTCCAATTTGTAGAGAGGGATGTAAAATACCAAGGACATGTGATTTGTCAAGGGAGCCAGTGACTGAACCCTGAGAGATCTCACTTCTACGGCCTAAAACTAAGAGGGAAGTTAGAAGGTTTGTAGGCTTCTTGGGATATTGTAGGCTATGGATTGAAGGATACATGCAGGCCATCCAGTTCTTGTATGAAAAGTTAGAAGAGATTAGGTGGGAAAAAGAAGATGAGCAAAAGCGTGAAGCTTTAAAGCAAAAATTAGTCAGTGCACCAGCACTGAGTCTTTCTGCCTTAGGCAAACCCTTCTATCTGTTTGTAGATACAGAAAAAAAGGGTAGTGCATGGAGTATTAGCCCAGGACTGGGGAGGATCCAGGAAACCAGTGGCCTGTTTATCAAAATTGCAAGACCCTGTCAGCCAGGGGTGGCCAACCTGCATTCAGGAGGTGGCAGCGAGCGCCCTACTCAAAAGAAAGCAAAAAATTAACCTTTGGGGGGAAATTGAAAATGTATACCCCACACTCAGAAGTATCTTAAGCCAAAAAGCTGAGAAATGGCTCACCGATTCCCAAGTGCCACGAAGCCATCTCAATAGATAATGATTTAGAGCTAATTGTGAGTAACCTACTCAACCCTGCCCAGTTTTTATATGGAAAACCAGGTAAAGAATTAATACATTATTGCCTAGAGGTTATAAACTATCAAACTAAAGTAAGATAGGACCTAACGGATCAACCACTCCAAGGAGGGAAACGATTGTACATTGATGGATCTTCACAGGTAATCCAGGGGCACCAGGTACCGGGGTATAGTGGATGAAGGGTCAGTAGCCATAGAAAAGGGAAAGTTACCTTCCAACTGATCAGCCCAAGCATGTGAGTTTATGCCCTAGAACGAGCTCTGGAAACAATAACACAGAAAAGAGGAACAATATATACAGACTCAAGCTTTTGGAGTAGTGCATACCTTTGGAAAAATTTGGGGAGATAGGGGCTATAAAATTTAAAGGGAAAGGGACTGATTCACAAGAAACTTATTTCAGAAGTGTTATACAATTACCAGAAGAGGTGGCAGTAGTATATGTTAAAGGACATCAAAAAGTGGCGACTCAAGAGGCACAAGGGAACAATTTAGCAGATTTAGAATCTAAAAATACAGCCAAATCAGGGACAGAAAAACTAATGATGGTATTAACCCCCATGAGAGAAAGGCAAGAAGTCCCTGTATTCAGTGGGATGGAAGAGTAAGGACTCCTTTAAATAGGAGAGAAGAAAGATCACGAAGGGAAGTGGAGATTAGCAGATGGGAGGCAAATGTTGAATAAACCCCTTGCCAAGAAAATGCTAGAAGGCATACATGATACAACACATCGGGGTACACAAGTGCTGAGTGATCAGTACCTAAGGGACTGGGGCTGCATAGGAATTTTTGGAATAGCTAAGCAAGTAACTGAACGGTGTGTGATATGTCAACAAGTGAAAAAGAAAGTCATGAGGAAAACACCCAGAGGAGAGTGAGAACTAGCCTTACGGCCTTTCAGAATATCCAAGTAGACTTTACCGAGCTTTCCCAGGTACAATGGTGGAAGTTTTTCCTAGTGATGGTAGGTAACTTGACTCATTGGGTAGAGGCGGTACCCACTGTTAAAGCCAATACCAATGTTGTGAGTAAAACACTTCTAGAATTAATCATCCCCTGACATGGGATGATAAACAGGATTGATTCAGACCAAGGGACTTATTTCACATCTAAGATATTGCAGAAAGTTGTTCAAGCCCTGGGAGTAAAATGGGAATGACACACTCCATGGCATCCACAGAGTTCTGGTCATGTTGAGAGGATGAATCAAACTCTTAAAAGAACTCTAGTTAAGCTGATGATTGAAACCAGATGTAATGGATGAAATGTCTCCCTTTATCCTTGTTAAGAATTACAGCCCAACCCTGGTCAGATCTGGGAGTCTCACCCTATGAAATGATGTTTGGCTACCCTTCTTGACCTCGCCTCAGAAAGTTGCCACCTATGAAGAAGGGGAAGCCAATGCCAAGACATATGTTATGTCTATAGCACAATCCTTAGAAGGGCTAAGACTTAAAGGGGCAATTCCTCAAAATACCACCCTGGATTTCATAATCCATCATATTAATCCCAGGGATTGGGTAATGATCAAGTCATGGAGAGATCAGCCTCTAACCCCTCAGTGGGAAGGTCCCTTTCAGGTTCTGCTCACCACCCAACCAGCTGGGCAAAGTGCAGAGCAGGGATGCACTCATGCCGACAGAATTAAAGGCCCTGTGGAAGAATCCAAAGAATGGAAGGTAACATCCAGGCTGGGTGAAACGAGATTGACTCTCAAGCAGAGACCAAAAGACAACCAGAAAAACAAGATGCCCAAAAAGCAGAGTCAAGCTTCCACCCACCAGCTTGAGAACTGTTTTCCTGTTTTAATGGTGAGAATTACAAGCATCTGAAGTACACAAGGGACCCTTAGAGGTAATGGGGCAGCTTCCTTAAGAACCACAAGTAAAGTTAGACAAGGAATGGAGGGCAAGATCGGGTTGGCCCCTTTGTTCACTACCAAGAAGATTCCATAGCCCTGCTGCAGGTGGCAACCCTGTAGGCCTGGTAAGGTAGGGACAAAAAGGCCATACCAGACTTCTGTTATTCCTCAATTGTCTTTTAATACAAAAGGGACTAGAGGGCAAGACCGAGTTGGCCTCTGTACTCGCCACTAAGATACACTGACTATGGGTAGCAACCCCATAGGCAAGGTGGATGAGAGTCAAAGCCATATCGGACCTCTGTAATGTCCTTTTGTTCATTCCAAGTAAGTGTGTCCAGGGAAAACCTGAGATTTCTTTCTTTGGTTGCCACTGTCCTTGCCCACATCAACAGATGCTAGCATGACTCATTCAAGAGAAAAAAAAAAAAAAATTGAGGTAATTGTTTGAGCCAAATTACTTATAGAAAAGGAAAAGGAGGGTTTGTGATAGATGAGGAATGCGATAGTTGATTCTCACAATTAAAAGGCAAATATTATGTATATGTTAAGAGAAATTTTATAGATTTATAGTAATGTTTCACCCCCTTGCATTGTTATCACAGGATGGCCTGGGTAGTCGGGGCATTTGAGAGGGTTGGCTCATTACTATGGCAACACCTGACCTCCAAGCAAGATGTAAGAAAGTGATCTCCACCACTGGACAGCGAAAAAGGAGTCGATTGTCAAGACATTGGGAGGGGCTAAAGGGTAAAAAGGTGGAACATCCATTGTGTGGATGAGCACATGGTGGAAAAAAATCCTTTGATCCCGGCACTGTAATATTTCCTCTATTCAGTCTTCTGTGGTATTTTTTTGATAAGATTTTAATAATCCTTTTAAATTTTTGGAAGTGACTAGCATTTCTCACAACTCCATGATTTACAAAAACTATTAGGAAAATTAACTGGGTCAGATCTCTGCTGGGAATTACTAATGAGGATTTGTTTCCATTGTTTGCTTTGTTAGGGGGGGATTCTGGGTTAAAATCACCAAGGCAGTTAACTGATGAGGTAAGGGATGCCTTAAATAAGGTATCCCATGCCATTCAAACTCATCAGGCACACAGAATGAATCCAAACTTAACATTCCTGATAGCTATTTTGGGAAAAGGACCCCAACCCCATGCCTTAATTTTTCAATGGGACTCCGAACCATCTGATCCTTTATCGATTTTAGAGTGGGTTTTCCTACTCCACCAGACTGGTAAAACTATAACAACTAAGCCAGAGATGATGGCTCAGCTTATAAGAACCAGGTCATATTTACTTTCTCTTGCAAGAAAAGATTTCTCCACTACATTCCTACCTACAACTACTCTATATCTAGGGTGGCTATTGCAACAGTCGGAATGCTTGCAAATTGCACTCTAAAATGTTACCGTGCAAATTTCAATCAGTTTCTCTAAATATAGGCTGTTGCATTCCTCCCTTAGGCTGATTCTTAAATCTTTAAAAAGTGTTGTACCCCTTGATGCACTAACCAACTTCACCAATGGATCAGGACGGTCCCATAAATCTGTTTAACTTGGCAAAACCTTATAACACATAATTGGGAATCTAACACTGAAACAGTAGAAAGTTCACCACAAATAGTTGAATTAGCTGCAGTTGTTAGAGCTTTTTCTAAGTTCACATGTCCTTTTAACCTCGTAACTGATTTTGCTTATGTTGCACGCATCGTCGAGAGAGCTGAAAATTCGTTCCTAAAGACAGTTTCTGATGATCAGTTATACTCTTTGCTTAAAACTTAATTTTGTTTCTTTCTCAGAGACAGCATCCCTATTTTGTCATGCATATCTGTTCTCACACTTCCTTACCAGGATTTCTATCCAAAGTCAATAGACAAGCCAATACCTTAACTATGACCATACACACTACACTTCCAAACATCTTTAAGCAAGCACGGCTCAGCCATGCATTCTTACACCAAAATGCACCTGCCCTACTACCCATGTTTAATATCACTAGAGATCAACCTAGAGCCATTGTCACTACATGTCCTGACTGCCAGAAATATTCTCAGCCATCTATTGGGGGAGGAGTAAATCCTAGAGGGCTTCACAGTTTACAAATTTGGCAAAGCAATGTGACCCCTTATGCGTCTTTTGGTTGCTTTAAATACATACATGTTTCAATAGACACTTTCTCAGGAGCAATCTTTGCCTCTGCTCACATAGGTGAAGTGGCAAAAGATATTATTAAACATTTTCAACTTTAAGCATCCCACAAGAAATAAAAACAGATAATGGGCCTGCCTATGTCTCCCAGAGAACACAGCAATTTTTAAATCTGTGAGGGATCAAACATATCACAGGCATTCCACACTCGCCCATGGGCCAATCAATTGTTGAGAGAGCAGATGGGTCTCTTAAATACCTGCTAGAACAACAAAAGCCAAATAGGAATGTTATCCCCACTTGAAAGGCTTGCTAAGGCCACATACGTGTTCAATTTTTTGAATAGTTCCTAAATGGAACCAAATCCCCCAATTATCAGGCATTTCTCTAACACAGCAAATTAAAGGAGAGACTTCCAATGTTAAAGATCTTGAAACAGGCCAAATTATAGGACCCTTTCCTCTGATTCCTCCTGGGGAAAAGGGTATGCTTGTATGTCTCTAGGTAAAGGACCTCGGTGGGTTCCAGCAAAGAACATCATGCCATATCTGCAGCCTCTGCAAGATCACCAAGAAGCTCTACAGGAGGAATCCTGAGAAGAACCTGCAGAAATGATACCTTGAGGCTTGCAAATAACCATCTCTCACTTCCTATCTGTTGTTAATTAATGCCACTATTTTCTTAACCCCTTAAACATTATTAATTTTTGAGTTTAACCCACAGGTTGTTCCACTGGAAATGGCTCCTAGGAGACTCCTGTTCACTATACCCATCCTGATCGATGCCGTGCTCCTCGCTAAGACCTGGGAAGTCCCACAGCAAAGAAAAATGTCTGGGTTACATTAGCTAACATCACCAAGCAGGAAACCCTGTGTCTGTCAGTAGCCACCCCTGATAACCCCTTTTCCACCTGCTTAGTGGTGTTATCAATGGATGTGTGGCCCTTAAACAAGGATGCCATCCATGTTTTGCTTCCTCACAAGGAATGGATTCACAATCCCATTGATAACTGGGATTACTGGGCCAGGAAGTTACCACATGCACCACTAGAACCCCAAGAACTGGAAATTCTAGGCTCTGTAAAAAAGTATTTTTGTGTTAGATTTCATTATATCAAAATTACTCCCAATTTATTATATACTATCATTACTGCCGGTGCTATAACAAAGCAACCAGATACATTGTGGGATGTTTCCCCACATCATGCAGTTTATAAAAATGAAAGTACCTGGTGTAACTACACCCATCATTTCCTGGTCCAGAAAACACCCATTACAGTTACCACCTGGGACATTTCTCATTTGTGGAGACAGAGCATGTCCTGCCATTCCATCTTGCATTAAGGGCAGGCCATGTAGCCTGGGGAGGCTTACTGTACTAGTGGTACAGGATATGCCATATGACCAAGCCCCAGGATTGGCTTCTCCCAGTCAGATCTCTTGTAATGCTGCAAGCATTTCACTGGCCAGATCCCAATGAGGCGTGGAGTTCAGACCAATGAGAATATCCAGACCAGGTCTTTCAAAATGCCCTTTATAAGGGGGTGGGGGGTGTGGAAAAGAAATCTCTCTGTTGCCACACAAACATCTGGGGGTGCGTTGTGTCTTCGTCTCCTTGCCCCTCACCCCTGCCATGTGCAACCTAACATGTAGTGACCTCCGAAGTGATCAGGACTCAGCCATAGCCTGGCACAGAGCAAAGGAGACAGATGGCCAGCTGGTTTTTGGTCTAGAACTGAATTAATAAACAGCCTGAGAGCTGGGAATTGGAGTAAAACCTGGACAACAGGACATCAGAGCCTGGATTGGTGCTTGGAACCAGAGGCAGCCTGAGAGATGGGAACAGCATAAAAGGAATGGTGTAAAAACCAGACTTTTGGTGAAAAATTGGGATTCACTGGCTAGACAGTGGTGTGAAAAATGTATATTTTATGATTGGCTTTTCACAAATGTTACAATGAATATTATATGTGTAATGTTGGAAAGTTACGCGGTATTAACATTTTAATAATAGAGTAAATGTAGTTTTGCAATTAAAATTAAGCTTTAGTAGTTAAAATAGAACCTATGGGTGTGAGATAAGATAATCAAGAAATTCTTCGCACAGAGATAACAATTACAGAAACCACTAAATTTTCCAGAGGAGAGGAATTTATGGCTTTCCTTATCAATAGAAATGAACTTCCTCAAGCCTGACTTAGACTCGAAGGCGCCTGGGGATTAACAGAAATTTTTTTATAAGTACCAGACGAATATCTTGTTTTAAATAAAATACATGCATAATCATGAAGTGTTTTGTAAATGCAACAGGTTACCCCTCTTAAGGGGTAAATTCTCTTTTAACGGGGTCCTTTTTCCTGGCTCATTTTTTCCAGAAAGCGGTACCCAGTCCGGGCTGTAACTCTTTGCTGTTATTGTCTCATTAATTGTTCTAACTCTAATTGTCCAACCTTTATTACTATATTCGTATTATTATTTTATAACCATTTTATTTTTATTAAACTTTCATAAATTTTTAAAACAAGTGATTGGCGTTTATTACACTAGTAAAAACCCCCTCAGCAGACAGCAGAAAGTACTGCGAGGGTTTAAAAACCTGTTCTGTGGACTAAAATTACAACCGAGACCATGGAAGCTTGGATATCAGGACCAGAAAACACCGTGATAAAGGTATTGATTTTCTTCTTTCTAAAAAGAGGGATTTTTTTCCCTGGGGAGAGAGGAAACCCCGGCTGATGCCAGCATTATCCAGGGAGCGGGTGGGATGGATTGCGAAATCCAACCATGTGGAGAGATGGAGGTCACCACAGCCCAGGCTTCTCCGAGATGCCCTGCGCCCTCCCCAGGCTGCAGTAATCACTATGCAGCCACCTCGGGCTATCATATCGCTTACCCAGGTGGGCACACCATGCCGCCCTGCTTGGGGGAACAGACCACGTGGTGGGTGCTTCTGTGCCCCCAGGGCTGCTGTGCTACGCAGCCGCTCCCATCCCTCCCGGGACTGGGAGAAACCGCGCGGCCATTGCTTTGTCCTACGTGATCCATGGGATCCACCCCACACCCTTCTCGGCCGGCCTGGCAGCACCCCCCATCCAGCTGAGGTCATGGGGAGGGGGGAGGGGTCCCGCCCCTGATCCGGCCTCCGTGGGACGCAGACACATCTCCGGAGGGAGCGGCCCCACCGCCGAGCCTGCCTCAAAAGAAGGCTGTAGAACTCAGAAGCAAAGCATGGGAGAAGCATTTGCAAAGGTGCTGCTCAGGAAAAGGCAGTGCAGGGAGACAGGCGGGGTTGTGGCACCACAGGGGCAGAGACGGTCGAGTCTGCCCAAAGAGATGGAGTCGAACACACGGGTTGCAAGTCTGACAGCAGCTGAGGTCAAGACACACTGTCACCCAGACAAGCGAGAAGCCAGCAACTGCTTGCAAATGGAAGGTAAAAAGCAAACAGACATTAACTTTCCTTCCTTAGAAAGCATTACAACCACGATACCTCCTGATAAATCAGGGTTTTCAAGTTACAAAAACTCTAATGAAGACACTGAACGGTTGCCATACAAAAGTTACGGTAATGTACAACTCTTTGTAAAATATGCATTAGAACTCATGGTACAATATTCATTATGGATGTTTGAGTTTGTTAGAACCAAAATTAACAAGCTCATGATCAGTAAGGTGTTGTATTTCTGACTCAGACAATTAATGCTGTATATCAGGGAAGCATTATCATGTGTATTATTATGTATTTGTTATTGTTGCACTGTTTCAAGAAGGATGGGTAAGATCCAGGGGATATCCACTAAGATACTGTGAGAGATGGTCCGAAGTTTCCTCACGACCGTCGCAAGGACCTTGAAGACCCCTGACAGGAGTTCTGGTCTGGCCTAGGTGGATGCGGATGCTTGCCCAGTGACTGTTTGCAGGTGCGCTCACTGTGCTTCTACGGATAATTGTGTTCAAACAGGTTGTGACAAGCAGTGGCTTGTCCCTGCGTGCCAGCACCTGCTTCACAGGCCAATGGGCTCTACACAATGGCCCATCAATCTTGCCCACTTTCTGGCCAGATGCCACTCACTTTGGCTAAAGACTCTATAAACTGTAACTTTTTGGCAAGACTTTGGTGCACCACCACAGATGACAGCGAATCCATGTGGCTTGGCCCATTGAGGACCTCGTCTCAGACGGTGGTAGCTATATTCCCCTTCCCCTCTTTTCTCTCTATTCTTTATTTCCCTTTTCTGTCCCCTTTATTGCATTTGCTTTTGGTACCTAAATAAAGGTGCATTTGTTGTGATTAAACTGATGGTCCCCTGCTGTTTGCATTTTTGCACTTTTGGGATCAGTTAACGAACCATCACAACACCCTGCACGAGCAGATCGTGACAGATACCCATAGCAAAATTAATTTATCACAGACAAATTTCAGTTGCAAAGTTCTTCAACTGACGTTTTGTCACTTGTCATAATTAAAAAAAAAATGAAAGTCAATTATTAAATCACTAACAAAATTTCCAGCTTTTAACAAGCCAGTAAGGGAGTATTGCCTACACTGTGATTCATATTAAATTTTTTTCATTTTGTTTTGCAGTAGATATTAATACAAACTTGTTTTTATACAGGGAATCTCTCCCAACCAAGTCAATGGCCTGATCAACCTATGAACCTGGCTGGTAAATATTCTGGGGGCGGGGGGGAGGGGGGATAGTTAACCCTGTTCATTTTGAGACAGGCATAGAGGCTTTATCTGGAAGAAGCCCTCCAGGTTTGCTCATAATGAAAACAAAACCTTTCAGCAACCCCCTACCTTATTAATACTGTTAAGAAATGCATGCTTTATTTCTATTTCTACCTATTATACAAAGAAAAAGGGGAAAAAATGTTGGAAGGTTGGAATTAAGGTACACCCCCCTTTTTGAGTTTTGGGTGCTGTCATGTTCTTATGTTTTAAAATAAGTCATATAACAGTACAATATTCCTATGAAATCCAAGGTAAAGGACACTGGACAGCATTCTGAAGTCTCTTCAACAGAATAATGGATGACAAATGGCCACCTACCTCATGGACAATCAATATAACGACTCATTGACAAATTATTTCTCATATTTACAAACTGTTTTCCTGTTTACAAACTGTTTTACTGTTTACAGATTGTTTTCTGTGTGTTGGGTTCTTCAAGGGATAAATGGGTTATGGGTTGTTTTTAATAGCTGGGCTTTTCTATAAGGGTTAAATGGGTTAAAGGTTGAATGGTTTTTGGTTTTTTAAAGTTATAACATATAAGCATTGTGCCTATGGCCTGAGTCCTCCCCCAGGAGGCTTCTGTGCAAATTTGACCATGCTGTCTTTTGTTGTCCCATTTGTAAAGGGCCCCTGCAGATGGGTAACAGAAAACAAATTACAAATTTTATTAAACAAAGAAGGGTGAGATGTTACCAGATATCGCATACCAAGCCCCAGGATTGACTGACAGGGGCTTCTCCCAGTCATATAGCTTATAATGTTTGCAAGCATTACACTGGCCAGATCCCAAGGGGGCATGGAGTTCAGACCAATGAGAATATCCAGACTGGGTCTTTCAAAATGCCCTTTTTTAAGGGAGGGCGGGGAAAAATAAAGCTCCCTGTTGCCATACCAACTTCTGGGGATGAGTTGTGTCTTTGTCTCTTTGCCCCTCACCCCCCCCTGCCCCACCTGCAGCCTAATATACTAACACCTGAGATTTCCCCAGTTTGTGAAAAAAAGGCCAGACATAAGAGATTTATCCATCAATTCAAATCAGATTGCAAAGACAAAATTCACTTTTGGAGTAAAGGAAAAAGAATGGCAGCCTCAGTATTGGCACCTGGGGTTGCTACAGCAAAAGCTTTGAAAATGTTAGGCAATCTAAGATGCTGGCTAAGTAAGCAAACCAATGCCACGTCTCAGGCACTGAGTGAGCTACTGACAGATGTAGACAGTATCAGACAAGCTACCCTGCAAAATAGAGCTACAATTGACTTCCTGCTGCTAGCACAAGAACATGGTTGTGAAGATTTCAAGGGCATGTGTTTCATGAACCTCTCAGATCACAGCAAGTCAATATACAAGAGCATCCAAATTCTAAAAGAGGGAGTCAGAAAACTACAAGTGGAAAGTGATGAAGACTGGCTAAAAGGACTGTTAAAAAAATGGAACATATGGGGTTGGGCTTTATCTTTGCTCAAAACGGGCTTACTAATTTTTGTAGTTGTTGTATTTATGTTGTTTTGTAAGTTTTCTGTTAAGAGTTTAAGAAATCTTTACAAAATATTTTTTTAAAGACGGGGAATTGTGGAGTCTCGTCCTGCTGAGATCTTTACCACAGATGCTTTTACGGAGGGCCACAGACGGTAGCAGACAATGTACTAGTTGGGTCACAGTGGGAATCGTGGGTTCTTGAGAGCCAGTATGCTAATAGAACCTTCCTATATTTGATCAGGTTTCCAGTTTTCATTCACCGTTAGTCAAGAGCATTTTCTTATAAGGTCATGTTCTGAGTTCACCTTTCTCATTGGACCTTGTGTCCCTATACCTGGCTGCATTTGCCCTGCTCAGGGGTCTTTGGAATCTAGCTTCTGTACCTGCGACATGTTTTTTATTTTCATTATTACAGTTTTTATTTTCTGGGCTAGTTCCATCATTCCAGTCCCTCTGTATTAGCCAGCTCCTCCCAGCTAAGCCAAGCAGGGGGATCACAGTGGGTTTAGAAGCCCATAGAATGTGGCTTCAAAATCCTTCAAGCAGTTCTAAACCTCTCAGGTAATGATTTCCTCAGCATATTTCAAACTTAGCAAGCAGACACCACAGTTCACACTCCATCCAGTTCTCCAGGCTCATGGGAGCAGTCACTTCACTGTCTTGTTTGTAATTTGAAGATTACACTTGTACATATGAATTTTGGAAAACTCAGGTCATATATTTAGGTTCAAATAAGCATAAACCAGAAACTTGGATATGAATAATCAAATTTACACAAAGAGGACATTGATGTGACCCTTTCAAAAACAGCTGAGTAACTGCAGCAAGAGCGGACATTTCTCCTTGCTGCCAGGATACAGCCTGCCAAAGGACATCACCATAGACACTTCTGCAGAAAGAAACTTGTAGTGGTTTTAATTGGTATCAACTTTGTACTTTCTGTTTCTTATTATGGGTGTGAATGAATACAAAACTTCAAAACAAAATTTCACTGAAATTAATGAGTTCTGCGTGACAAAAAAGAACTTGCTAACGTAACATAAAAGTGAGGAAAAATTGGTGGAAATTACTCTGAAGCTCAGTTGAAAAGTTAATGAATTTCAATGAACCCAATTATTGACACAGATTCTGAGTTTCATCAGTATCCTGGCCAAAGAGAACCACAAGCAGAACCTCATACAAAGAAAGAGTGAACCTGAATTTCAAGGAATGCAAGACTGGAGAAAGCCGTGGAAATGATATATAGATGATAGCACAACTGTGCCTTCTCACTGTGCAATGCATGATTCCTTCTCCCCATCCCTGAGTTCATTTCTTTATCCTTCATGATGAAAGGAGCACAACTATGGTCAGCAGAACCACAGAGGATAACTGCTAGAGCCAAATGGAAGAAATTATATATTCATGAAGTGCAAAGTGAGAAATTAATTCAAAAACAATATTCTGCTTGGCAGCTACATGACAGAACACAGGCAGGTGCAGTTAAGAAAATATGTAAGTCATCTAGGACAGCAGACAGGGACATCCTGGGGAAGAAGCATGTTTTTCTAGGACTTTCTCTGGGCAGCTGGGTTGTTTAGCCTCTCAAAGGAACTTTTTGATCTCTCCTGGCAATAATTACCAGCTTTGCTCAAAACTTTGCAGATGAGAATTCTGTTTTCTCACTTTTCAGTCAACAAATTCCTCTTTTGCACCATGCCTAAACTTTTCAGAACTGAGTGAAAAATAAAACAAATGCAGAAAGTGATAAGCAAATCATCCAAGGAGCAAAGTACAGGCACAAATCAACAGAAATCTGAATCCAGTTAGGCATTTTCTGCTTTCTTGCACAAGTAGGACAGTCTTCTCCCTGCTGCTCTGGCAGAAGGGAACTTTGAAGATTATCCACCAGCAATCTTACACAGACTTTGTTGTTCAGACAATTTTTTATGCTCTAGAAACACACAGAGAGATTGTGGATGCAATACTCCCCTGAATGCCTATGCTTACCAAGGGGCCCGGAGCTACCACTATCTCCAGCTGTAACAGAATAGCTCATTGCCTGAGGAACTGAGGATTATGCAGAGCAGGCTCAGCTGCTCCCCATGCTAAAATTTCAATACTACTACTACTAGGGTAGTATTTGCTTTAGGGAAATAAACATTTAGCTTTGAAAAATTACGTGATAGGTACAGACAGGTATTATTTGCATGGTCATAAGTATTTCCAAGTACTCTTCAGAAAACAAAACCAAAGTATGCAGAACTGGCCACAGAACCAGCAACTGTATTTTAGCATAAAGGCATCATTATAGTGACGTAGATTGGGACAAGACAGCAGGGCAGAGATGTACAGCAGCTCACCGGGACATATGATTTGCAGGCCTGGGAGCTTACAACAACATGACAACGTCATATAAACCCATCTGCACCTTTACTCAGTGTCATGGGCAGACTGACACCATGTATGTAGAGTCCAAGCACCTCTCTTGCAAAATAGAAAATTACTTCAACAAGGTTTACAAGTTCATCTACATTTTGGTTTTGTTTTTACTCATTTTAATTTCTCTTCCTCTTTGAGCAGTAGTGTTTAAATTCAGGTTTAAAATAAAATAATCACATAATCAGAAAAATATGCAATTGTATAATT
Source organism: Vidua macroura (assembly GCF_024509145.1). Classification (NCBI taxonomy): domain Eukaryota; kingdom Metazoa; phylum Chordata; class Aves; order Passeriformes; family Viduidae; genus Vidua; species Vidua macroura. The sequence continues at coordinate 828,555 of NC_071585.1, read as the reverse complement.
AAAGTTGATAGACAATATATTTAAAGAAGGTGTTCAGAACATGATTCTCACCAAATTTAGCATCAAGCTAGTTTCAGGAGGTAGCCAATTTTTAAATTAAAAAAATCAAAATCTAAAATAAGACATGGAGCAAAAGAGGGGCATAATCAAAATAAAAATATATGAAGAAAATATGCAAGACTGCATGCAAAAAAATTGTTTTAAAAGGGATGTTGCAATTTCAAAACTAACAACATGAGAAGGAAAGAAAGAGTTAAAATATCTTTTAAATCTTAAACACTATATAATGAAACCATAACCATAAATAATGAAACCATTTAAATGCAAACAAATGAAGCCATATGTCATCATTTCCTCAGTCCTACCTTTTGACATGCAATTTGAAAATCTCACTCTTGCAACTTGTATGAAGAGAAATCCCCAAATGGCTAAGGATCTTCAGCACTACAAGTGTTTGCTGGGTGAAACCTTGGTGAAGGATCATGAAGTTGCCAACAGAATTTTTTTTTGTTTTTAACCTGAAACTTCTTATTAGGTACTTGATTTCTGAATACAAAAATCAGTGCCATCTCTAAACTGGGCAATGTAATTGTGTGTAAAGAGGTGCTCACACAACTTTGAAGCAACCTGTAGATGAGAGTGGGGGACACTCTCAGTTTATATTACACCCTTTCTGATCTGATGCCTGCATTGTGACATTAAAACATTCCATGGAAATCATTAGTGGGTTTGTACAAACTCTTTTTCTCTTAGCCCTTAGACAATATTTCTTCTAAGCACACTGTTGGATAAGGAAAAATCACATCTAGGGATGACTTAGAATTTTAAAAATAAATCACAAATCAAGGCAAATAATTGCCAAACCATGGTTTGCCATAGTCAGATCAAGAACTCAGTCTGTCATCTTTCACAGCATCATAGAATAGTGTCAGTTGGAAAATACCTTCAAGATGTTTGAGTCCAGCTGTTCCTAAGTTAACTGCCACTATGTGATATTCAGACACCAAAGGCAGGAAAAAAAGTCTAGTGATTCCCCATGTCTGTATGTCCTTCAGCACAGGCCAAGTCACAACGTCTGCTCAAAATCACAGAACAGGACATAACAATATAACAAATATAAATAGACCCTTAAAAATCTAGGGAATTTCAACATGTGGAACTACATTTCTCAAAGCTACTTATGAAGTTGGTTTGACTTTTCTTTTAAATTACTTTAAAACAGCTGGCTTTCAGTTTTACTATTTCTTCCTGCCTTGACAATGCCGTTTTTCCCTTTGTATTGGTTTTCCATGGCTTTTTTTTTCTCGGTAGTGGGGGGGCACAGACATGGCTTCTGTGAGAAGTTACTAGAAGCTTCCACCATGTCTGGTAGAGCCAATCTCTGGCACCTCCAAAGATTGACATGTCACTAGCCAAGGCTGGGCCAATTAGAAATGGTGGTAGTGCCTCTGTGATAATATATTTAATAAGAAAGAAAAACCAAGTTTGTGACGCAGTTGTAAATTTACAGTCACAGAAGAGTGCAACATAGAGATAACATGGGGAGAACAAAGGAGAACAACATAGGAACACCAAGGCCAGTGGAGAAGGAGGGGGAGGAGGTGCTCCAGGCACCCGAGCTGAGATTCCTCTGCAGGCCATGGTGAAGACCATGGTGAAGCAGCTGTGACCCTGCAGCCCATGGAGATCCACAGAAGCAGAGATCAACCCACAGCCCATGGAGAGGTACCCATGCCAAAGTGGGTAGATGCCTGGAGGAGGCTGTGATCCAGTGGGAGACCCATGAAGAGAGGGCCTCTACTCCCAGGCTGGAGCAGCCTGTCCTTAATGGCCTGCACCCTGTGGAAGAGTGACCCACGTCACAGCAGTTTTGGGAGGACTGCTACCCATGGGAGGGACTCAAATTGCAGCAAGTTGGAGGGAACTGTTACTCATGAGATGAAGCAACATCAGAGAAGTTCAGAGAGAATTGTCTCCCATGGGAGGTACTCCATGGTGCAGCACGGGAACGACTTCTGTCCCTGAGCACTGGGAGAAGTTACGGGTGATGGGCTTACCATAACCCCCATTTCCTGCCTCCTTCTACTGCTGAGGTAGGGGGTACAGCTGGGAAGGAGAGAGGGGTGGAAGGAAGGTGGTTTTAATGGCTTGTTTTGCTTCTCATTATCCTGCTCTGATTTTGTTAGCAATAAATTTACTTTAGATCTCTAAATTGAGATCGTTTTGCCCTTGATGGAATTAAGTGATCAATCTCTCCCAGTTATTAACTCATAAACCTTTAATTCTATATACTCCCCTCTGTCCAGCTGCAGAGGGGTATGAGTGAGCAGCTTTTGTGGGTGCCTGACCTCTGGCCAGGGTCAAACCATGACACCCCGTTAGCCCAATAAGGATATGGCTGATGCTAGAGGCATACAGGAAGCCCAAGGGACATGGCACACCCCTTGGCTCAAGGACTTCAGCCTTTAGGTGGCTGAGAGCCATCACTTTCCTCAAAAACCAACTACCAACAGAGGCTCCTCTGCCAAGTCAAACAATGCATCATCTGGGGCACTGCAGCCATCAGCTGGCCTCTGTGTGTGCAGCACCGCCCAGAGGCTGCAGGACCAGGGGCACATGTGGGGTGGGGGGCTCCTGCCCAAAGCTTCATGCCAGGATGGAGATCCCAGAATAACCTACCAGGGGTGCTGAGCAGCTGGGAACAATAATTACAAAGTTGTCTTTAATTAGGTTATACTGCAAATTTGTTCTCATGCACATGGGAAGCAATCATCAGAGGAAATGTATTACTGTAAAAGGTGTGACATTTGAAAAAAAATAAAATTCTACCCAAAAATAAAGCAGTAAGACAAAATGCTACCAGAGGAAGCTACTATACAGAAATGCCCTCAGAAAATAGCAGCCTAGGAAGCTTTACAAGCTAAATATCAGCACTGTGGTACAGAGTTAAAGAACTAATGGGTTGTGTATCTCCTTCACAGAAGAAAATCTTTTCAGTATAGCAGTAAAGATGCATATATACATCTGCCATAAATGTTTGACAACTGCATGTCAGCTTGAAGTCAGCAGGCTGAATTGAGCCATCATTTTGAACCAGTCTCTATTTCCATACATAGGTAACACTACCCTCTGCTGTAGGAAACCACAAAGTACCTGGCCAGTGAGCACTGCAGCCAGCACAGCCACCAGCTCCAGGGAAGCCTCTGGACACCATGTCCTTCTCACCCCAGTGGCAAATCACTGCTCTCCCTGGTGAGCCACACTTGGCCCATCCCAGTTCCTGCCCTGAAGGTTCTGTGCAGGGTGTGTGGGCAACATGGATTTCCAGGGTTCCCATGGTTCTGGCACCTCAATGCAAAGTGCATTGACTTGCATAGCTTAAAGTATGTCTGTAATTAACTACATTCAGGCCTTTGCTCTTGTTTCTATTAACTTATAATTTATGCTACATATAAATGATTTAAAAATGAGGTTCAGTCTTCTATTACCCTTTCCTCATGCCTCATTCTGTTCCTTGTTCAAATTGCAAAGTGATCTGAACCAAATATTTACTCCCTAGAAGGCTGAATAAGAAATATAGTTGCCCTGTTGCAATCAACAGTCTAAAATCCATGTCTAAGCTCAGCCTGTGCCCTGCAGAGCACAGGCCAGGGCTGCTGAAGCATAGCCTCTTCCAGGGTATCTCAGCATGTGCTGAAAGGTCTGTCCTAACCCCTCAGATAGCCTCTTCTTTCCACCAGGATGGCTTACAGCATGCAGACAGCAGAGAGCACTGCCTTCTGCCTTCTGCCTTCCAAACATCTAGGAATTCACAACTCCCAGGCTGAGGACATGCAAGAGGGATTAGCTGCAGCAGTGTATGTATGTGCTCGTGGGGTAAGCAAGGAGAAATTCAAATAAAAAAGTCAGTCATACTCCTAGTACCTGGAGCTTCTCTGCTAGGAAATGTCATGTTATCTAAGAGTCTGTTTCTCTGGCAGCTCTTGCACTTGAAGGCATGTGAAACCACACCTTGACATGGGTCAGGGCAAAAGGAGATGGCACCAAATCTTTCTGAGTGTAAATGAGATGAAGAAAACACACTCAGCCTAGCAATCCTTTCACAAAAATCACATTTGCTCATCTACCGATCTTCCGAAACCCTCTCCATACAGAAGTATCCATCACTGCTCTGCTTTCAAATTCTACAAAAGCCTGCAACAATTCTTTTACATACAGATCAGTCCAACTGCCAGCCAAGAGTGGCTTGTCCCTTTCTGTATGTCCCTTTTTATGACAACCCCAGGCCACAGCGTTGAGTCTCTTATGTTCAGTGAAGACAAGAAAGCCTTAGACTACAAAAATTGCCCAAATATTTAAAGCTGAAATAAGCCATCAAAGAAACCTATTGAGACAGGAGATTGAGCACAGGGAAGGTATTTCACTGGGTAATACATAGTTAAGCTGGGAAAATCCTTCCTACAGCTGTTGCAGGTAATAAATACACACTGGGTCAAAAAGTGACCAAAAAATCCTCTTAGAAAAAAAAAAAAAAAAAAAAAAGAAAGCAGTGCATGAAGTCCTATTGAAGTCTTACTTGTAGAATTCAATACATTTCTAGATTACTTATCTCTAGAGATGAGGAGTTTATTGAAAAAGTACCTGGATATGATTGCCATGCTTTAACAGTCTTTCTATGACATCTGATATCCACATCACCTAAAATAGGCTACTGAGTCTAAAGGGCATCTGAGCTAACCCAGTAGGGCAGCAGCACTCATGGCCAAGAAACAACATTTTAGAGATTGCACAGTTAGAAAGAACTGAAGAAAATTACACAGCTGCAAAGCTTCTGTAAAAATAGGCAAGGGTTTCTGTAAGTCCCAGCCCCAAGTGTATCTATAAAGAACAGTTAGTAAATGACATTTGAATTGCTGTAGTTATTATGCATCACACCCACTTATTCCTAATTCTGGTAGTCTTCAGTCAAAATTGAAGCACCCTTCGTTGAATTCAGTTTATTTTATTAGAAATGGAAGTAAAAGAAGGAGAATTATGGGTATTTGAATCCTGAGAAAGAGTATCACCAGCTCTAGGATTTAACGCCCTGTAAGAAATACAGATGACTTTATACAGTAGGTCAGTGTGCCATAGAGTTAACCCAAGATAGAAAACAGCTGCTTTGGGGCCTGGACAGCAGAATTATGGTCAAAGGAACAGAGAATTTCACAGGGGACAGAACAAAGGCCCCAAACCTTCGGAGTACCAAAGCTGCCCTCCTCAGGAACACAGACCCTGTGTGATGATTTTTATTTTTCACCCGTAATGCAGAAATAGCAGCATTTCTTTTTGTCACAACACCCACACACAGATGAGCTTGCTAAAGACTGAGATGCCCAAAAACTATGTCTACAAATATCAAAAACAGCTGAGGGAGATCTACTGAATTTCAGCAGGGGATTTCTGCTTTTTTTTTTTTTTTTAATAACCAACCTATCTGAAAGACTCTGAAGGATATAATTTAAGGTTAAGCAAGAGCTGTTCAGACAGGCAGTTCTAGCACCAGGAAGGAATGAGCAATTCTGTTCATAATAATCGATACTGGAGCATGCCTCTTACAGCAACTCCCACTTCCTAGGCTGCTCTAGTCTTTTAGCAAGAAACTAAACTGCCAAAACTCCCAGGCCAAACTATACATGGCTCAATTGTTTCTAAAGACCCTTAAGACAACACCACTGAGTAAATTATAAACTTACATATATCCAGCATTTCATTCATTGCCTGTAAAAAAAGGTTGATAGAATGATGTTTTTCCAGCTCTGCTCCAAGAGGGCAAATCTGAGCTCCCTGTTGCCGAGCCTGAAAATGCATTCAAAGACACGGCACTGATACAGCTTTTTTGTTTATGTGTGAGGCATAAACTTACAACATCTTCAAATGATTGCTGTATCTGAGTGTGGGAGTGCTTTTTAATTCTATTATTTTTCATTCTAATTTCATTATTGAAGACAGAAGGGGAAGAAAAGCAATTAATGGGAAAAGATAATAAACAAAACCTGCGTAGATAAAGAATCACCCATGCTCACTTGATCTATTGCTTCAGACAAATTAGATAAGAGTAAAAGTAGGCAGTTTTCTGAGTGCTGTGTTTTATTGAAAGCTCAGTTCTTGAATGTAATGAAACAATTACTATAATACATAATATTCATTATAGCAAATGCACCAAAGTGCAGCATGCTGTTCTCTTGTCCACCCAAACCCAGCAAAAGCCAAACAAAGGGTAACAAATACTCTTAAGCTGGCTGCAAAATCTGGGACTTTCATTAGAGGTTTACACCCAGCTTTGCTGAAGATATACTTTCTGGCCAAAGGTTCCTTTTCTTTGCTTTGTACGTCAGCTTCTACATCTATGAATTAAGAGTACAAGCCAGAGCCCCCTTCAGAAATAAACCTACTGCATAATTGGTACAGACTTGAGGATGGGCTTTTCTGAAGTAACACCTCAAGCATCACAGAGTTGAGATGAGAGACCATTAACTATTTCAGCTGTGCCACGGCTACAATTCTGTCATGCTCTCACCCTACCAAGTCTGAATATAAACAGAATTAAAACCCAAAAGATGACCCTGTCTTCAAGACAATACTCCTCTCCAAAACTCTACTGGGCTCACTCTTGCAGAGTTATTTTTGGATAAGAAAGCCTGGTATAAGCTTGTTATTTACTGAGCAGGAAATTCTGCAAATACTGCTGTAACAAAAAAAAAGTAGTCAACCTATATACCTAGGGCAGGGTAGAGTGAGGGTTGAAATACTGCTTGCTGACTGTAAAATATATTCCTGCAGAATCACAAGCAGTTGTTTCCACCATCACCCCCTCTCACCCTGTTATCTTGCACGTGCAGCTTTCCATAAATACTCACAAAAATTTACAGAAGCTGCTGATTATTTAAACTGGTGGGTGAAAGCACAGCACTGTTAGGACAGCCTGGTAAGGGTTAGGGCTTTGGCAGACTATGTATCAAAGGTTTTTCACAGCATTTGTCACAACCTCCACTTTCACTACATTGCAACAAGAGAGGAGGGTTCCTGTGATAGATAGACCCTGCCAGCTTGCACAGCTTTAAACCTTCTTTCTGACTTCAATCCCCAACATTTGTTTCTCTCAGGTGATACCAGCACTGTGCATACTTGAAAGTACAACCTCCAAAGGGTTGGGGAATAAGAGCTGAGGATGGACACACCTGCAGTTTTAGGAGGAGTGGAGCAATATGAAATACCCTTGATAAGATTGCTGAAGTTTAATTTCCCACAGCAGTGGGAGATACGCACAAATGGGATTTTTGAAAATGCCTCTTGTTGGCTGAGTTCCCTCTGTCCCTTAACAGGACATGGAGAAACAGTTACTGCGGGATTAGAGTTCCAAAAGTATCAGGTAAACAGTTTCCTCCCAAATCTCTTAGCAGCTTCGTAGTTCAAATCTAATTGAGTTAGAGTTGTTACTTTCTGCTGTTTCATTACAGAAGGCGGCTGAGTGTGACACCTCTCCCTTGCATGTAGCTCAGGGTTCGTGGAACGAGGGCAATGAAAAGAGAGAAGCTATTTCTCATGTAACTCACGAGTCACTATTCTCTTCAAAAGGTTTGCCTGTCACCCCACACAGCCTCTCTTTTCCATTACTTCCTTGGTACCTTCTCATTTTAAGGCACAGAATTGCTTACTTACTAGAGACAAGCTGGAACATAAATGCTAAGCTATCCCTCTTTTTATGATGCACAGGAACAGCGACCTTGGTACCAAATTTCCCGAGAATATGTCAAAATTCAAAATGGAAGAAATCTTTTTGGATTTTGTCATGAAGACATAGATACAGCTTTACAGTCCTCTGCAGTCCATTGATCAGCAAACATACATGGTTAAGGACTGCAAGCTTTTGAATGAGGCTCTTCAAACAAAAAAAAAAAACAAAAAAAAAACAAAAAAAAAAAAGTTATGCAAATTTCAACACTGGATTTCTCTTCAGATGAAGAAGAAATTATTTCAATGGCTTTATCAATAATAAAAAAAGCATTCTCTCTATGTCTTTTTAGAGGAAATTAGAGCAAGAACACTAGCACATCAGAAAATCTGCTAATTTTGCATGCTACTTTGTGCCCATTGACAGTCTGAGAGCCAAAATACGTAAGGAACCAAAAGGATCCTGGAGTCAGCAGCATGCCTCTGGCAGCAAGAAGACATGTATTAAGGCTGACCCCACCCTCCTGTGCCACTATTGTGTGGCACAAGTGTTATAGCATCAGTAGCTACTGATGGTACAACAGACAGCCTGGTACAGTTGTTAAGCTGTTTCCTGATCGAATTAAATTTTGATCACATACAAGTAGGACCTATGCAGCATCCAAACCCATATAATAAGTTATGGTGAAGTGTATTTTTGTTCATGTCTGATCATTCCTTTCCTCTTAGGGCAGTTTATTAGTTCACTAAGATAACACTAACACAGGTGCTGCAACATGGCCAAATGGTCTGAACATAAAAACATTTTTTAAATCCTTGACTACTATCAGTAAATTTGCTTCATTAAGGTATGCTACAAGCAAACAACAAATACAGAACAGAAGCAAAGAGTGTCTAGGCAAATAAACCCTCAACATCCAGATATAGCCTCCATAATCATTCACAATGATTCATTGAGTATTCACAAGCATCCATTTCTGGGAACGAAGTTCACACAAACATATTCTTAACACTAGAATTTTTCACTCCACAGTGCTACAGAGATCTTTTCTATGCACAAATATGGGAAATAAATTATTTGCATGAAATGTTCCATCATGAAAATGCAAGCAGAAAATACACTTTGATTGCCATAAATGTTGTCAATTATTTATTTTCTGTGCAGTAGTTATAAAGTCATCTGCTATATTTTAAAAGCATACCACAGACAACATGAAACATTTATTTAAGTGGCTGTATACTGCAGAGAGCTTGATTTAAACAGTCTTTATTGGGCTTCTCACAGAAACAAAACCTGGCAGTTTGACAGCACCTTTCATGGAAGCTTAACCTCATTCAGAGCCCCTGAACACAACGTTTCTAGTCCAGCAATATAATGAGTATGTATCTTAGCAGAGCATAGTACAGGCAACTGTATTCACATTGGAGAAAAAGATCATGCATGAATAAGTATGTGACTTTGCCCACAGGTAACAGAAAACTTCCAAAGGCCACACTACAGACTCAGAGAGAAGACAGGGTAAAATTCCCATCTCACAGACAAGTTCTTAGCACATCCAGATTTCATCTAAACCAGAAGAGTATTGGTTTTTACTCTTTTCTACTCACATTTTATTATTCTGTGTGTTCCACTTACAACTCTTGCCATAATTTTGCATATTACTAAGGACTAAACTAACTGGACTAAACACTATTATTTTCAATGCTGCAAATGCATATCATCATGATGCATCTTTTTTTTTTTTTTTTTTTTTTTTTTTTTTGGGAGCTTACAAAATTTATTTAACTCTTTGGATTAGCAGATCTCAAGACCAGACTTCATTAGTTTAAGTCACTTATCCAAATAGCACTATCACACAGGAGACCTCATGTTTATACAAAGGCCTGTAACCCTTTTCTAGTACTTCTGCTCTGGAACAGATTAAGAGGCCTCAAATCATCCATTAGGTTGAGGATGGATATAGCATAGCACTCTTATGCCTATTATTTTACCAACGTACAAAAAATAAAACATAAAAAGCTACATGTACAAGACCAATTGGAAATACAGAAACTCTGATTGTGCTCCACAATGGGAAATAAAATAAAAAATTAAAAAAAAAAAAAAAAAAAAAAAAAAAAAAAGAGTAATGCCTTTAATTCGGGGGAAATATTCTCTCTCATGGCCCTGTCTTTTATTTTCTATTTACAGAGTAAACAACAACACAAACAAGAATATGTGCAACTCTACCAATTTAGACCAAAAAAAAGGAGCTATGACCTGGACTTTTGGCAGGTGCCAGTGCTCCAGGGCAGCCACAGACTGGACAGTATTGCCCAGCTCCTCTGGAGGGTGCCCTTGCTTTGCAATAGCACCATCAGCACTCAGCTGCAGGAGCGTGGAGCCACAGCAGCCCCTGCTCTAATAGCATTCTGCGTGAGCTGACAGGATTCAATCAGCTACTGGCAGGGCCTGCTAGCGGCAACAAAAAGGCAGCTATGCTGATGCTGACATCTCAAGAGTCAGAAATAGTTAACAATTCACACAGAGAGTTACAGAGAATGAGAAAGAGGATTATGAAATAGGGTCTTGCCTTTTCAGTGAAACAGAACTCATAGCTTGACCCTGAACGAAAGACCACCTGAACTTTTATTGCATAGTCTGGGATCTTCCTGTTGTGACATCATCTTCTGCTGTGTCTCTTGTCACCTGGCTGTCTCTTGCCACTGGCGCCCCTGGGCCCTTTGTAATGCAAAGGATTGGTACCAGTTCACAGCCTCTTGAGCCCAGCAGTTGAAGACTGAGACCACTGTCTCAAGAAACCCACTGGCTCAAGAAAAGGGAAAGATTGAACATGTGGACTAATTAGATAAGCAAGAGAATCATTAACCAAAAGAAGTAGAGTACAAATTAATATGAGAATGAGGTAATTGTGGCCAATGAACTGTGATTTGTTTGCTAAAATCTATAATTTAGTGTAAAGTTTTCAGAATTGGTGTGCTTGATTTGTGAAAAGCTTTTACCTTGCACCCTCTGCACAGAATAAACATCTCCTTTCTGAACTAGGCCCTGTGTCTCTGTTTAGATAGCCCCTGTGCAACAGGGCCACCTGTGCTTCTCACCTCAATACAGACTTCCCCATGGCCTAATCCTGGGCAGATGCCCTTTCTCTGGACACCACAGCCTTGAAGCTAAGAGAGCTGGTGAATGCTGGGACATCACTGCCAATGCAGACCTTGCTTTTGCTTGCATACTCAATAGTTCCACACACAGACTATGCTGAGTTGGAAGACAACCACAAAGATCATTGAGTTCAACTCCTGGCCATGCACAGAACCATCCTCAAGAGTCACATCCGATGACTGAGAGTATTGTCAAAACTCTTCTTGAATTCTGTCAGGTTTGGTGCTGTAGCCACTACCCTGGAGAGCCTGTTCCATTGCTCAACCACCTAATGGGTGAAAAGCCCTTTCCTGTATCCAATCTAAACCTCCCCTGACACAACTTCAGGCTGTTCCCTCAGGTCCTGTCACTGGTCACCACAGAGGATCAGTGCCTGCCCCTCCACTTCCCCTCACAAGGAAGTTGTAACTGTGATGAGTCTCTCCTCAGTCTCCTCTTCTCCAGATGAACAGACCAAGTGCCCTCAGCTGCTTCTCATAGGGCTTCCCCTCAATGCCCTTCCCCATCCTTGTTGCCCTCCTTTGGACACTCTGTAATAACTTAATAAATTTTCTATATTGTGGTTACCAAGCCTGCACACAATACTTGAGGTTAGGCTGACCCAGTGCAGAGCAGTGTGGGACACCTCCCTAGCCTGGGAGGTGGTGTTGTGCCTGATGCCCCCCTGGACATGGATGCCCCTCCTGGCTCCCAGGGCACTGCTGACTCATGTTCAACTTCCCATTGACCAGGGCCCCTAGGACCCTTTCCACAGCACTGCTTTCCAGCATCTCATTTGCCAGTCAGTCTGCAGATCCAGGGTTGCCCCATCCCAGGTGCAGAATCCAGCACTTGCCCTTATTGAAGTTTATACAGTAGGCGATATCCCAGCCCTCTCATTTGTGGAGGTTTCTCTGCAGCGCCTCCCTGGCTTTGATAGAGTCAACAGCTTCTCCCAGTTTTGTATCATCTGTGAAACTTGCTCAGTATCCCTTCCAGTCTGCATCCCAGCCATTTATGAGGATGCTGAAGAGCAGAGGGCTGAAGATGGAGCCCTGCAGAACCCCATTAGTGACAAGTCTGATGTCACCCCAGTCACTGTCACCCTTTGCACCCGAACTGTGATCCAACTGTTCACACATCCCATGACGTGTTTATCCAGTTAAATGCTGAACATTTTGTCCAGAAAGAAACTGTGAGAGACAGTATCAAAAGCTTTACTGAAATCTAAAAAAATTATATCAACTGTCTTCCCTTGATCAAGCAGGTGGGCTACCAAGTCATAAAAAGAAATCAGATTTGACAAGCAGGACTTTTCCCTCAAGAAGCTGTGCTGGCCATAACCAACGACCACATTGTCATTGTTTTTCAACATCGCCCAGAATAATCTTCTCCATGACTTTACCCAGCACTGAAGCGAGACTGACAGGCCTGTCATTTCCAGGGTCTCCCTTCTTGCCCTTCTTGAAAACTGAGACAATGTTAACCAGCTTCCAGTCAGCTGGGATCTCTCCAGGTTCCAAGACTGATGAAAAATCATTAAGAGACATTTTGGAATGACATCTGTCAGCTGTTTGAGGAGAGCAGGTTAATTAAAATAGCAAGCAGAACCAGCAACAGAAGTCTATAATTTGATTGAGGACTGCAAAAGGTCTTCAGTTTGCATCCTTCCGGAGTGGAGAAAAAAGAAAAAAAAAAAAAAATCCATGCTATTGCAAACACCCAGTGTTTTAATAATTCTGCCTTCTAAGCCAGATCAATGGTCTTGATTCAATGAAGTCAACCCTGGTTTATACCACTACCTACAGGCTTTGTGATTAATGGTGCCTGCATCTGCGTGCCTCTGCCCAGGAGTTGCTTCAGGGATACTCTGGTTAGGATACCCCAAGTTAATGGAAATAAATTTACTCTTTGCCTTCTAGCTCCAAGTTTGTGGTTGTCCTGGGTGCCTGCCTGTGTCAACTCATGCAGCTTTGCATATCAGCAGGGAACTTAAGGAAGCACCTTTTAACTAGGAAGAAATCCTATCACCAACACTCCTTGTTCTTTCACCTATTCATGGTATGAACTCATCAGGAATAAAAAGGGACCACAGTGATTAACTGGCAAACAATCTGTGATTGAGAGCACATTCTTAATAGATTTTCAAATAAAAATACATTTGGGTTCAAACTTCAACAGATGCTGCCTCCATAAGGACACTAAAGTAAAAGTGAGGACAGAGATAGTGAAGTCTCAGATTTCCACCAGCAAATGACTACATAAAAAGAGAGATTCAAAAAGACTTTTCACAGTAGGATAGAAAGATTTACTGTTTTTTTTTTAATTAGATTTCCTCTTCATTCATTTTCAGTTGTTCAGGACAATCCCTTGTATCAATCCAGGCTGGGGCATGAATAGACATACAGCAGCCCTGCTGAGGAGGACTTGAGGAGGCCGGTGAATGACAAGCTGGACAATGTGTGCCGGCACTCAGAAACCAACAGTATCCTGTCACCACCACCATCAGGCAAGAAGGGAGCTTCTTTGCTGACACTGGGAGGTCTAAGGCATTTCTGCTTCACAGGAGGACAGGACAAAAAGAGAGGTCCAGTCTTTCCAGGACAGGACAAACACATACCCTCTCCTCTGTAGGCAGTGATAAAGATCACAGCCTATGTGAAAGGGAAGACACATTCAGTCTTAATTGAACAAGTTCAAATGAAGCTGACAAGACTTTAGCTTCTTCCTTAAAATTATGCAGTAACATGCCACATGGCCACAAAACAAATTGTCCACCATCAGGTTTTACTAAATTGTATATAGTGCATACATTATGAAAACACAGCCTACTACCCTAGCCCAGAGTAGGGGACAATTTGTTTCCAGAATTAAGTTTGCTAGCTAATAATGGCTGGCAGCAACTGCTGCTGCTGCTGTCATAATGATAGCACTTTCTTATTTTTATGCCTCTATTACCTGCAACAATCTAGATGCCTCACTCTGCACTAATGCTGCCTTCTAATAAAACATTAAAAAAGGCATTAAGTACAGCACCAAGCCAAAATCTACTGCAACTACAAGCATAAGTGTCTAAATAACCTGTGTAAGAGCCTGGAGCATAGAAAGGAAAATGTGTTTCTTGCTTACATCACCATATTTTCCTCACTGAACACTTGGATTGATGAGGTCAGGAGGAGGTCCCCAATATGTAGGGACACACACAAAATTTGAATTTTCATTCCAGGACAAATGGCATGGGTATGCTCTAGGCACACATACCTCCCATGATCCCTACATGCGGCAGAATGTTACAAGCCTTTTTACTGCTGTGCTGTACTCTCAGAGCAGATGAAGAAGCAGCTCTTCCATACTGCTACTGCAAACTATCATTTGGGTCTGTGCACTCTGATCTACATATAACTGAAAGAGCAGAGATATGCAGAGATATGAGGGTAACTGTAATCCTCTAGGATAGAAGATCAGTTTCTATGTCTCAAACATTGACAAAGGAGATGTTGCTTTAGAAAAGTGCGGATGTATCAATTAAGCCACATGCAGAGCTCACTTTGCACTGCCCATCCTCTGAGCAAGGGTGGTCCAGGTCGGTCACAGTGCAGCCAAACCAGAGCAATTAGTTGCTGCATTATTAGGCCACAGAAGATGAACATTTCTACTGATATGCATCCTTTCCACACTCCCATGTCTATGTAACAGTCACTGAAGAACGAGTTTTTGCATTCCTCAGGATGTTAAAGCTTTTGAGAAGAACCCATGTACCCCAAAAGACTACTGATGTTAAAATACTGTTTGAATGTTAAAAAAACCCACAGCACTACTCAACCTGACCCTGACATCCCTGTGACAGCCCCCAGTGAGGAGTCAGGCTCACTCACACAGGAGATTACCCAGCATTCAGTGATTTATTCATCCTCAGGGTGAACCTTCCCTGACTCAGCCAGACCAGTCTAAGAATTGGGAATGACTCACCTATAATTCTCAAGTCACACACTGCTTTGAAACATGAAAGGCAAAGCCTGTGCCATCGCTATTTCACACAACTAATTGCAGGACTGTGCTGGAGAATTCCTGCTGCCATCTGTCCAATGGCAGAGGCCAGCAAAATCTTCCTGGTCTTAGACTGACAGTCTAGCATCGTCCTCAAAGAGCACAGTGTTGCACTCACCTGCCAAGGCCTTCCTGAGGTACGTGAAAAGAGAATTATATTGTTTAGCACACAAAGAGGTCACAGTGTCCTGATAATAACCCAGGGGTTATTGACCAGGAGCTTCACTGACTCTCATGAAGCATAAACTCTTTCAGCCTCTGAAAATACAATTTTTTTCCTATCCAGTCTTAGTCCAAGGAGAAAGTACAGCTTCTTGTAAAGTCAGCTGTTGATAAAACAACCTTTTGGAAAGTTGTTTTAGCTTTCTGCAGATCAAGCAGTGAGAAGCTGAGATATGGGAAGTGACTTCTTAACTATAATCTTAACTCACTGCAGTTGTGATTTTCTCCAAGCCCAGAGTAGATATATGGACATCAAATGCATGTAACAGCAGAGTTAAGCCAAACAGAATGTAGTAAGAATGATTTTTTTTTTAATTTACTTGTTCTAGTCCTCTCCATAGATTAATCTCCCTGCAGATTAGTTAAAATAAGTAAATAAAAATAATGGTAGCTGACAAAATAAAGTTATTCTTACTTCCAAAAGCACAGCCAGAGTCTCATATTTATTGGAGTTTGTTCCCTGTTGCTCGTGACTGCTAGCACCCAGGAAGGATTCACACTGACATTTTATAGAATAGCACTTATTATTAATATAAAATTGTGACAGGTTAAGGTTTGAAGATTTTCAGTGATAGTGTCCAACTGCAAAAATATGCTTGAAGGAATATACAGACAAACTCTAATACCAAATAAAATGTTCAGCAAGCATAAAGTATGATTCTTACCGAACAGGTGTCTCTATGGGGAAGATAGCTTCAGCCCTTGATTGATCCAAGCAGTTATGATAGAGTATTCCTTAACTTTTCCCCTATTCTTGTATAAATTTTTTTTATTATTTCTGTGTGTTTAGGTGGAACTTCAATTGACTCGAGTCAGACAGACGCACCTTTTTTACTGATGGGTGTAAAATTCTCTTGCTTTTACAGATCCAGTCAAAAAGAACACAGAGCACATGCTCAGTGAGGGGAGGTTGTACCTTGGGGGCAGGGAACTTTGGGATGGAGGGTGCATTAATATTATTATTAGGCTTTAATGAAGCAAATTCATCTAAAGAGAGGGATTTCACCACAGTTGTTGACTCAGTGGTAGGATATATTCCCTTATCTTCTCTGGTATTAAGTTTATCAGCTGCAAAGTGCCATCAAGTTTCCTTCCCTGCAAGGATTCCCACAGAGCCTGGCCAGGGTGTCTCTGCTCTGCCCTACCCTACATTCCATCCCCCTCAGGAGGTGTGTGTGGATGGGGAATCATCCTGGAATACATTTGAAGTCATGCCAATTGCATTCCATCCAGGGAGCAGCAAATGTGATTTACCCTATAATTTCTGTACTGCTATAACTACTGTTAAGATGGTAATATAACTCTTCAGTTTTCTCTAATTGTTATTCCATTACATGTCCACAGGGTCCCTAGTTATTTTCCCACATTCGGCTATCCCACACCCAAGAATGTTTTTTCCTGGAACTACTAGCCTCTCCAAAGAATATAACTTAGGTTTTCTAAAATCACATTTAAGTCAAATTCAGTACAAAATTCTATCTGGAACACCCCACTGAGCATTAAGAGTAACCTGAAGAGACATGTCAAGAAGTTGGAGGTACCTCACCCTCAGTTCTATTTTGCACCAATACCTGCATTCACAGCACCAGCCTGGGAAAAGAAATTCTTGAGTCCTAGTCCCTGTTCCAACAAAGACTGACTTCTTCATACAAAAGCACATTCAGTAACTAAGGACATACAGAGAACACAGACTCCCATCTGCCTGTTTAACAAACTTCACAGCTTGGCTTTTCTAAAAGGTATGAGAGGAGGGTTCAGACACTCAGAAGTATTGCTCATGGCACTTGGATCTTTCCACCCCATAAAATGTATGCTGTCAAATCCCTGAAATATTTGGCAATCTCCCTTTCCAAATGATTCACTTTATTGCTATCATTTGTTCTATAAAGTCCACAGTAAAAACTTCTATGCTGAAAGAAAGGGAGATTTCATTTTAAAAGAAATTTATTTCCAGCATTATATTTGGCAGATAAAATACAAAAATCACATGTTTATTCCAGTCAAAAAATTGTTCCCCATTTGACAACCCTACATACAGCTGTGAAACTGAAAAAGCTTTTTCATAGCCCTAATCATGGCATCTCCAAAATCACTGTGGAGCTGGGACCAAAACCAGAAGCATGTCTGGGAATTAGCACAGTGAGGAACAATCACAGAAATAATTTTGTTTGCCTAAATCCTGTTTCTCCTTATGAGCTCAGTAATTTTGGCAACCCACAAGCTTGACGCAATATCTTTTTCTCTCATTCAGGGAGATTCATGTGTTTCTGAGAGGCAGTAAAATAAGACATAGGGAGGTTGGAAATTTGGCTAAAGCACCGTTCAGCAATGTTTGGAACAGACACTTGAGTTAGAAAAGTTACCAGAATAACACAGAAAAGCTTGACTTTGCCTTTTTTCTTCATTCCACCCACTCCTTAAACTGACATTTCCCTTGTACTATTTCCTTGAGTCATTAGTTTTACAAACTAGGCTTTCTCTTAAGCTGCAAACTATCAGCTTCAAAATCAAGTACCCACTTGCTTCAGGAGTTAAAAGAAGAAGCAGCCACAAGCCCAAAATCTGTTCTTGTTTTGCTCTCTGTAAAGGTGCAGATTCTAAGTGATGACTGCATGGCTGCCCGCATGGACAAAGCCACAGGGCAAGTCTGTGGCAGGGATTCCATGCAGAAGTGTTTACAGGATTTCTCCCTCTTTCCAAGGGCACCAAAATTCTGCATGCATTTTTAAGACATGAATAATACCCTTGACTGATCTATGTATATTAGCACTGCAAGTAAACCATGCCTGACTTGCTTAATTTTTCCTTAGCAGGCAGTCCTTGCTAGATGCAGATGAAACATGGACACCCCATGCCAAGACAGCACTCTGAAATCCCCACTTGATCCCAATTCCCTTAGTCCCTGGGAACCACAAAGAGAAAACTAAACACAGCTACTTTCTAGTTTTTGAAGTGCAGGACTGCTCATCTGGGCATTTCTTCTGCCCCCATTGCCAAGCTGTCTTCATGCTTGGAAAGAGTCCTTTTTCACCAGCCACTGCAAGAAACATCAGGAAGAACAAAGCAGTTGGTGGCATCTTATTCCTGCACTGTTAAGGGTTTCCAAAGACCTGTATGTAAAATACAAAGTTGTGTGTAGTGTCAGGTAAACAAAGGCAATCTGTGTAGTTGTAATTGTGAAATGTGTGGAACATGGCCATGGGACAGTTATAAAGATGAGTTCTAATAAACAACTGAGGAAAGCATGAAAGAAGGCTTTTGAACCAATCTTTTGCTTGCAAATAACAATTATAAGTCTTAAGCTGTTTTGCAATAAGAACTTTTGAATTATAACTTTAGAATGTTGCTTAGTATTATGGTTTTAAACTGTAGCCTTAGAACATATAAAGGATTTAAACAGAAAGGGAAGGGACCCTATCCCAAGCTCCTGGAGAAGGAAGATGGACCTCAAGGCTGCTGTTTAATGATTTCGAAAAGGGAAGCTGGACATCACTACCATAGATTAATGATCCTAGAAAATAGAAGTTGGACCCCACCATCTGGACACACATCCTGGGATGTACACAATAGGGTATAGAAATTGGAAAGGAGCCAAACATCATCATCATAGATTTACAATCCTAAAATATAGAATTGTGACGTTAAAAGGTAGAAATGGAAACTGCCGAAAACTCACGTAAAAATTGGGAACTTTATGTGGAAAGCTCACATAAAAAATGGGAAATAGAAACTACTGGGAAAAACGTATGAATATGCATGAATATGATCAATAAATACCAGCAAGCCCAACAATCAGTGTGCAGTTGGAGGGGAAAACCCCCACCACTGTACCCAGCACTGTCTTTGCTCATACGCTACCATATGAATTAATAAAGTGAATTGCTGCTTGATATATTGGCTGAGTCAAGCTTCTCATCTCTAACATGTATGCAGATGAATGTGTTACTTGGTGCCAGGAAAAAGGACACAGCAAACAAAATTTCTTATTGCTGTTATTTCTGTTTTATTCAGATATATGATCCAGTTGTGAAGATCAGATCAAAACCAACTACCAGGACAAGTTCAAATTCCCCTAGAAGTTCTACAGTCTGCTCTGTGACTTTGAATGCTGGGTCCACAGCTGATACATTACAAGAATGAATAAACAACTATATTTGTCTAGATACGAAACAAAAAAAAAAAAAAAAAAAAAAAAAACACAAAAAAAACCAAACAAAAAACCCACACACAAATAAACAAACAAAAAAAGATGTCTTATAATAAAGGGGATGAAGGTCTGTTATGGACAGTTCCTGATAATAGCAAGGACTGCTGCCTGGAGCATCTTAAACCAGCCAAAACTGGCTTTGTGGTCTGGAGAAATGCCAAGGGTCCAAGGAGTATGGGTGAGAACAGAGGTGAAAAGTTCAGCGCAAAGAAGAAAAGCTTACTTCATCCTAAGCCCCCAGCCCACAACCACCAGAAGGAGGAACCAAAGGCAGGGACTATGGAAATTATTTGTCAGAACTCATTATAAATATAATAAAACCTGCCTTTTCGGGGAAAGGTTACGAGTATGTATAGGCTCTTTCACAATTACCTTGAATATGTAACATCTTTATGTATAAAGACCAGGTAAATCACCACAGCAGGTACACGTGTTTATGGTGGAGTGATCCCCTGTGCACCCAGAGCTGAATAAACATACCTACTTAACGGCCTGCTGGTTATGGAGTCTCTACTCTGCATGTCACTTAGTCCTATGCAATGAATACACTTTCTGATTGAGAGGGTACACCTAATTTGATCTCAAATTAGATAAAACTTTGGATCAAGAGAAAAAATTGTAAATGAAAGCACATTAGTATTTTGTTTTACAAACAGGAGAGAACTCCTTTGTGCATAGGGTAGCATCTCCCACTGCTCTCAAAACAGCAGCCAATAGAATTGGTTGTGGGATCTGCATCCTTGCTGCTGCCCCAAGGAATAATGAGGAGATGAGACAAAGGACAACAAATGACCTGCATCTGGGGAAGCTGTGGGAACTGCAGTGTTCCTTCAGGAAAACTTGCCACTGCAAAATTGCCTGAACTGGAGACACACAGCATCACTTGACAGCTGCGTCCTTCCAGTCTCACTCATACAGGCCTCCTCCAGCTACTGTGCCTTCACTGTTAGAAGATGGGAACTGCCAGTGCCATATTTGGATCACAATCTATTTTTCTCTTACAGGCTTTAACTAAATGTTAAAAAAAGCTATAGTGATGAAAAGCCTAAAGTCTCGTGTGACCTGAAAGAACAGAGCAAAGCTAACTGATCCCTCACTGTCTCTGCTCTCAGTTAACTAAAGTCTTATCACCAAAGGAATCCTAGAACAGAATTTTCTCGGCAAACAAGTTATAAGAATCAGTATTAAGACATGATTGTTTTCAGTTTCTACTTCTCCTGATTTCCAGGGCAGCAGGATGCTACCTGCCAGACTTCACAAGTTTTGCTAGTCTGAATAAAGAACAAATGTAACATTTGGAAAAGCATAAAACACAAAGAAAATGCTAGGGTTTGCAGAACTATTTCTATATGGCATCTGTCTCTCTTTGCAAAATGTTTGACATGAAGTCTGCAGCTGAATAAAATTTCAGTTTATTGTTCTACGCAAAGCCTCACATGAAGTTATTTTAAAAGAAGGGAATTACTAATTAGTCCTAATGAGGATACAATTTGCTTTCAGCAGATTTGTTTTATTGAAAACAGCAGAAACAATTGAGCTGAACAACAAAACAAGCTGCAATTAGAACCTGAATGTCCACTTGCCCTAGAACAACATAAGTAGCTGACAGCTAATGACAAACTAATCTACATTTCCCATTATTAAATTTTGATCATAATGAAGAGCATGGAAGAGAAATGGTATGTATTCTACCAGACTTGAACTTCTCAACTGAAAACTGATAGGGAAAAAATGCTCCGAGCTACTTTTATTCCCTGACAACTCTATTAAAAGCCAAAACACATCTAGGAACTGCAGCAGCAGCAGATCTGGGAAGGAATCACAAGACTGTTACCTCTCTGATGATCTGAGAAGTCAAAAGCATTGAACTTAGTGCTATGTTTTGAGAGGATTTGGATTAACAGACCACTGTTATAGACACAAATGCTAATTCCTGAACTGTTGAACACTATTGTCACTAAAAAATGGGGAGAAAATGAAACCCTCTAGCATTATATTTGAAATTATAGAGAATCAGGCATTCGTTTATTTTTTTGTCCAGGATGTGCCAAGGAAAATATTTCAAGCACACATGTTTTTGCAGGATTTTCCCCCAAACTTTATGCAGTCAAAACCCATAGAGATGCACTGTTTCAAAGTTCATTGGTCCAGAGTTGAGCAACTCCCAGTATTCAGTTTCCCATTGGATCCAAATCTCTTCGCCTCTGATGTTAATTTTCTTATCAGTCTTTTCCAGACCAGATGTCTCCAACTCTTCCAGAGGCGGCATCTGTGAGTAGATATTTATAGATAGCCTCTGATGTT
This sequence comes from Vidua macroura, assembly GCF_024509145.1. Lineage (NCBI taxonomy): Eukaryota > Metazoa > Chordata > Aves > Passeriformes > Viduidae > Vidua > Vidua macroura. The sequence goes on along the minus strand of NC_071585.1, from coordinate 806,920 downwards.
CCGCTGATGTTCCATTTATGGCCTTTTATCTTTCTAGGTATCTTTGGGCTACTCCCAGTCTGTTGGTATGTTAGGCCCATCTCCTTAGAGTGATTCTACATCTATTGAAAAAACTAAAGAAAATTCCTTTCCCCAAGGCAAAGTCAACTCAAGATTAACTGTAGAGACAAAAATTTAAAAGTTATATTGTTTCCAACAATGCATATTACACGACTGAGGCAAAATGAGACAACCCCAATTTCTGACTATGCTGAAAATTTGCTGTTCAGATTTGCTTGCTACTATCGATACAGCTCAGCATGTAACAGTGAGATAGTACAAGTCACAGTGGCAGATAAAAGGAGTAAGGTGAAAGAGGACATGGTCTTGGAACAACCCCATGCCTCCCTTGTACTTCTGACTACAATCTGGGCAGAGAACAGGGCAGAAACTCTCCAAAGCCAGTCAACAGTGTTGTAGATGGGTAATGCGATTGGCTCTCACAATTAAGGGATGAATATTATGTGTATGTTAAGAGAAGTTTTATATATGAATAGAATGTTATTGTGGTATGTTCTCCCCATAGCCCTCTTTCCCCTCCCCCTTGAACTGTGGTCACTGCATGGCCTTGGTAGCCAGGGCACTTGGGGGCAGGGCAGGCTTTTGTTACTAGGCGGCGCGGCATGGCAACACCTGACTTCCAATGAAGTTGCAAGAAAGTGATCTCCACCAATGGACAGCAGAGAAGAAGTTGATTGACAAGACTGTGGGAGGGGCCAGGGGTACAAAAGGCAGAGCATCCATTTTGTAGACAAGCACACGGCAGTTTAGTTCCATGGTGTCAGCGCTGTAAATTTTTCCTTATTCAGTCTTTTGCTGTATTTTGTTAAGATTTAATAAACCTTTGAAATTTTAAAAGTGAGCGTCATTTCTCCCAACCGATCATCTCTCCCTTGTTAGGCAAAGGAGTTATCACCTTGTGCCCATCTAATAAAGCAAGGATAAAGAATAACATTATGTAATACTTCTAAATCCGCAGTTCTATGTTCACTTTGTGCTGTGAATTTGTTTGGTTTCACGAGTTTTGCGGGTTGGGTTTTTCTGTCATGGTGGTTAATTTTTTTTTAAACATTGAGGGCTTCTCTACCTGGAATAACATTATTAAGAACTGATTACACATACAAGATCCAGACTGAAAAAGCACATATGCACTTACTCTCTGAGTGAAAACCATGCCCCTGTTCTCTGAAAGCAGTGTGTCCCCACAGACAGTTGCATGCAGCAAACAGTTAAGAACCCTCTCTAACTTCAGTTTCAAGACACAGTAATTAGAGAGTTCTCAGTGACTTTGAAGATGAATAACAGCAAATTTGCTTTACTGCAGGTATGACATGTCTAGGGGAGGCTCACCACAGAACAGCCTTCCACTACCTTCCACTCAGGGAGTCACCAGAACTTCACAACCACCATGCTGTGAAGTTGGAAGCTAAACAAACCATTTAAAATTCATGGTAAAGTATCTGTGTAAAAACATTCTGAGGACACTCTCAACCCTCAAGAAATTGGTTGTTAACAGCAAATCCAGCAGACAGTTTGTTAATGTAGCTACTTTAAAGGAAGCAGCCAGTCCTCAAGTTTGCTTGTGATGTACGCATGCCAACATTTAGCCCCTTGTGCTCCTGACTCTCATAATTTTCAATATGTCACTGTTCCTTGTTCAAGAGCCACCGTTTCTTTTTATGAAGGCCATTAAATATGACAATGTACTACACTATGATTATGTTTCAGTTAGGAAGGGAGAGATAATTACTTTGCAGGGTTCTCTGAGACGCAAATAATTGTGCTCATTTCACAGCTTAGTGATTCTTTAGAAGCATTAGAGAGTCCTGGAAATAAAATGACAATACTTATTAAATTGTCTTTATCTTATAGGAAGTGAATTTTTCTTATGCCCTAATATGAAAACAACCCTTATGGATGATCAGCTTAAAAGAACTCAATAAGGAGTTCTGAGCAACTGAAAGATACAGCTTCTTATTTTTTTCCCTTTTCCCCCTTCTAACATCTGAACTGTTTTTTACATTAGAGTCAAAAAGGAGTTCAGAGTTTACAAATCCACATAACTTCTCTTTGACTGCAGACATTATTCATATACTCTGACTCAGATTTCCAGCAAGAACCCCCTGTTACACAGGGCAGCCTAATGTGGAACAGGTCACCTGCAAACACTGAATAAGTTTAATTCATGTGACATCACAAGAACAAATTGTTCAGTAGCATGTGGAGTCAAACCAGACTTTCTTAAAGTTTCAGCATTCCAGCAAAGTCAGATGGATTCCATGAGAGGGTTAAGCACTCTCTGGACAAATATGCCCCTGCAACAGCCAGCCATGAGGAGCGGAAGGGGCTGGAACAAAGCACTCTGTGATACAGATGGCGCCCAAAGGGCAACAGCAAGTACTCACTGCAGAGCAGTACAGCAAATAAACACCAGAAGTTCTTGTTCCCTGGCATTGCCAAAATGTTTACAGTGTCCTTATACTTCTATTTACAAAGCAAAAGCTACAAATCCTTGTATGCTTACATTTACATAATGTCTCTTTCAGATCCACGTACCTTCTCTCACATGATTTTTCTTCTGTAATCACTCTACAGGGAAAATAAATCCCTAGAAATATGTCTTATTTCCCTTTAATTTGTCAGATAGCTACTTGCAGTTCTGGAGGCTGGCAATTTTGAGTGCAGCTACTTCAGTAATTTACAGATATTGCAAGATTTTCCAAGTTGAGGCATTGCTATTTTTAAAAGAATTATGGGAAATTATCACTGAAATTAAATCTATCTTGGCCATTGGGCTTAAGGCGTACACAGAGAGGAGACAGAGGGCAAACCTTCAATTTGAAGACTCATGAATTTCATTCAGCACGGCTTACCTTCTATTCTACTTTGAACCCTGAATCACAGAACCCAAAAATCACTTACAATGAATTCCTCATTAAAAGCCTGACTATTCCTTGAGCCAGCAGAGACTGCCTCTTTGAAATATCCAGTCTTGATTACTAAGCATTAAAAATGTTAAAAACTCCACTCAATCAGATTGTTTTATCCAGAAATAACTTTTATTCATAAGGCTCTTTTTCCCAAACTTCCAATATAATTTTTTAAATTTCTCTATATTACTTCTCAAGTATTATAAAATTACTATGGTCATAAGTCTTTCCAATCTAGATGACAGTAGCAGACTTCCTCTTACTTAGCTGTAAATGTCTACCAGACAGTAATCTAAATCCAGGTTAGCTTTGTGTGCTCTCTTCTGCATCGGTAATAATACAGAAGAGTCCTACTGAAAGAAATTAATCCGTTATCTTAGAACAGCATGAGCTTGTCAACTTCAAATCTTTTATCGAAAGCAAGTTTAGAAGAACAGCTTAAACTGAAACAGCTAATTATGAGATACCTAAAGTGGGGAGGGAGGGGCAAATACCCTACCCTTGCTTACAGTTCTCTCCTAATGGTTCTACTGGATTAACTTATTTAAATTCCTTTAGACTCCCAATAATAAAGTTTCAAAAAAAAAAAAAAAAAAAAAAAAAAAAGAAAAAAAGAAAGAAAGAAAAATCTCTTTTCCGAAGCTCTGTGCTAGGAGTTATCTGTTTATATGTCCCAGAAATAGGCTTGGCTTTATGGCTAGAAGAACATGCTAGACACTAATGCACCTATGGCATGATGGATGTTCTTATTGATAAGGCTCTGATGTACAGTCAGAATTGCAGCACCTGTTGCATCCAAACTCACTGAAAATAGTGGCAATAAAGCATTCCCACACAGCTAGTAATGACTCAGGTTATTAAGAATCAATACCACTGGTCATCAATGGGAGTTCAATTTCTTAAATCTTACCCAAAAGATCTGTCATATTTCTAAACTAAAAGAATTGTACAAATGGAGTAGGCCCATAGTTTAACATAAATCCACCAGAATGTGTCGTAAAGGGACTAGTGTATGAGAAAGCTCAGTCTTAGCATTGTGACTTCCTGGTTCCCAGCAATTAATTTCTAAAAGGACAGTGCTCTTTCATACCTTACCATTTATGGTTACAAAAGGCTTTGTAATAGGGGAATTAAGTTAGGAGTTCAGCCACAGCAAAGCAAACCCAGCAATATACAGGAAAGGAAAAAAAAAATCCCTTTCAGCTCTGAGCTCCACTACTATCCTAAGTCTGTCATGTAACAAACTTTTTTCATCAGAGAAAGCAGCATTTCATCAAAAACTGTGAGTATATTTCTAGACAACTCTTCTTCCTTGGGAGCATGTTATAGCTTTGTGTTTTTAAAAGTACAGTGTTTTGGGAAGCAAAAGGCTTTCTATATCTGCAGCAGTATGGAGGACAGGGTAGATAACTTTTCTGTAGCATGCAGACTGAGTTCTCTCTTTTGTAACTGGATGCAATCTGATCATTCTTCACAACTGTTAGCAAAGATAACAATAATATTTTCACTAATTAAGAGCTTGTAGCTCTTATAAGACCATAGTTCTTATTCATTTTAATGGTAAATGCACTTTTGCTCTTAGAAGTTTCATGGCTTTGGGTGTTCAGCATTACTCTAGAGGCTGTGCTTACCTACCCCTAAGTAAGAGAGGAACCAGGCACATGAACTCTTGAAGGCTTCCCAAAAATCTGCTCTTAAACTGATTCCTTCTGTGCAGCCCTCTACAGCACAGAATTAAAAAAAGTACTCCAGAAAGATTTCAGAACAGCTGAACTAAGCAAGTAACTTCTCTCTTTCCCCCCCCGCTTTTTTTTTTTTTGTTTTTTTTAAGAACCACCATATTTAAAAGCTAATAGAATTAGTCTTAAACAACTGCATATGTTTTTAGACAATTAAAAATCTAACTTCTTTAATTCACTCTAGTGGCACATCTGGTAAACAGCTCAGTAATAAAGCAAAATTATACAGCATATTTCATAAAATACACAGTTGTATCATGTTACACAGTCGAAATATTGCTGTTTCGGATTTCCAATACAGCTGCATGAGAAATTTTTCTCTGAACTTTTCCACCGAGGCTCAGCATCACCTCATTCTGTAACATATAGTATTTGTGGTCCCAGACACACAGAACGCTTATTAAGTAATGAAAAAACTGGTGTTCCCCGTCGGCAGCACTTCCCCAGTACTAGCAAGAAATTTTACCTATACAAGGTGTTTTGAGAATAAAACAAGGTGGCTTAAGTTGGCATTTGACAGGGAAAACAAATGGCTGTTTTGCATGTAGAAGCAGTAGAGGCCAACAGGTACAGGCCTGTTTAAAAAGTCCTCATCACTTTAGAGATGTGGATGACTTGCATCACTCTTCTTGTATGATGCTGTATTAGAACATAATGTTCATCTGAAAGCAAAACATAAATATTCACTGAAGATTCACCATATAGTGTGGGATAAATCAGCTCAAAGAAAAACCAAAACAGAAAACCACAACACTATCTCATTGTTAATACTTATTCCCAACTTAAATTCAATAGAGGGATTTAGCTGCCTTTCTTCTGCAAGCGAGGTAAATTCATCAGTGCTACTCATATCTTAACCAAATTAAGAGCACTCTGGAATAGCTTGAGAGAGAGGTCCCATCTGAGGTCATACCACTGGAATCTCCTCAAAAGATGGGAGAGTAGGAGGAGGTAGAGACTTCCTGCCAAGTATCAAATATCTCTCTAATTAAAATAGGGGACTATTCGAAACCTGAGCGGATGGCATCCCTAAGATTATCACTAGCAGCTATGAATGCAATTATTATACATTGAAAATGCACAGCTAATGTACTGTATAATTTAACTGGATTGAAGAAGATTAGGCAGAGGGAACATTATCAAAACATTTGCAGTTTATACATTCCTAATAGGTATGGAATGTATAAAATAAAATCTCATAAAATCTGCAGTACAAAAATACATTCAAATTTTCCCTTGAAGGCTGAACCAAGCCTTGCTTTGTAGACTTGAACATCTTCCAATTCACTTTTACTCAGACTTCCTGGCCAATCACGTCTTCTGTAGTGTTTAATTTTAAAATATTTAGTGGTTTTGTCAGAGGAAACACTACACCAGCTATTTCAATGCTCCTTCTAATATATATAGACAGAGCAAGGAGACAGAAGATACTTTTAATCAGAAAAAAATTAACCTTTAAAACAATGAAGAAATTCCAAGCAAATATGTTTTTCTATATATATGCAACTTTGCTTTGTCTTGAGAGCCAGAAAATTAAGTATTTTCAGCAGTAATACATAGGAATGTTTATGTAAGAAAGAAAAAAAAAAAGCACATGGGTTTCCTTTGCAGTCCTGTGTTTCCTCTTAAATTCTTCTGCTCATGCATGAAATAGTGCTACAGATTTTTCTGGTCTTCTACATTCGAAAGAAAAAAAAAAAATGCACCAGAAAATGTATATTTCAGTTTTAGGGAGCATATTTACAGCTAATTTGCTACAGCAACACAACAGTGACATAAGCATCCCTGTTTTACATTGCCTGAAGACCTAGCTGGTTATTTTTTATGTTTATAGAAGCCCTCAGGGTGATATTTTTAGATGAATCTTTCTTGTTAACATTCTCCGCATAATTTACATGTCCTTATTCCCTTTGGGGTGAAACAGTTATCTGAACTGGGGGAACAAAAGCAAACAGCATCACTTAGCAGCCCTTGCAGAAAGCCAGGGTCAGGCAGTCTGTCTGGTGTCAGGATGGGGAACAATACTGCATTTAACCTCTGGGCCACTTAAGAAAAATTTCCTATTCACACATACAAGTTCCTTTTGTGTCTTAAACAGGTGGTCTGCTAGTTTTAGATTATTAGAAGGATGAGTTTAGTGGTACATCCCTTGCACGTGTGGCTGGCATTCAAGCAGACTTTTGGGGCAATTAGAGTTCTTATTAATTCTTCAGTTAATAGTCCCACAGTTCTTGTTTTCCATGTAACAAGGGGGTTGATTAACCCACTGTTTCTCACTTTAAATGGGACAGCTCCGTAAATATTATGGTTCATCAAAATTCAATATGTTAACAGCTCTAGGACACTAGAAATTTTCCACAAGTCACAGTGGCAGTACCAGCCTTTCATTTTTTCAACTTCTCACAGAAAATTAAAGATTAATCATTGTTACTGTATGTAAAAATTTCTTATTAATTACACAGGTTTTCACTCATCTATCATTATCTCCCCACCATGCTATAAGGGCCTGCAGTACCATTTGGTCTCAGGGCCTGTGCTCCAGGCCTGATAATGTTCTTTTATTCCATTTCCCTCTCTGACCAAGCTGCACATTATGTAAAGGAGAGCCAGTTTAATAACAATTGGTATTAAGATACTGTGTTGCACAGTGTTGTCATATTCTAAGTACGTTGGAATTCTTTAAGTTTTTATTTCCCATTTTCCAAACTAAAAGAAATGATGGAAAGTTCCAAGGAACAGTCACTGACACTTACTGTGCAAGTTTCCTTGCTGCACACACCTCTCCACAGTTACACATGAATATGCAGGTGCAGCACAAGTGTGCTGGGAGCATTTGATACCAAATGTTCTACCTATAGCCCCACTGACCAAGCAAAACAAAGTACAACCTTACTTAAGGGCATTAGCTCACCTTCTGTATTAAACTCAAATGGCAGTAAACAAGGAAAGTTCACCTATGGCAATTTGCAAATTGAGATGCTTCTTACAGTGCCACTGAATTATCTGTGATCATCAGAAAAACAATTCCTCTCAAAATGCTGTATGCAAAATTCACAGTGGATGTGGATGTGGATGTTTTATTTAAAGTGGACTTAAACATGAAAGTGGACAAAATTCAGTATTCTAAAAATAACTCGTTTTGTTTCTAGGGACACCTAAAACCAGCCTTCCACTTTGATGATATTAAATACTACCAAATTCAAAATATGTTCTTAAAATCTGCAACTAACCACAAGTTTTGCTAAATGACCAAAGGTGTTTTACTGTCCACAGACATCTATATTTTTATTGCTAAGAGAACTAACATTCAGGTGTTATAGCAGTCTAAAAACAGCAGGATGTTAATTTTCAAATACATTTTTCCTTTGATCATTAAACAGTCAAAGTGAGGCGCTTTTACCAGGGAAAAGCAGAAATAGCCAGAAAGGAAAGAACATTCAGGATATATTTCCATTCAGTCCTTTAAGAGCTGATGCTCATAGCTTTGAGGGCTATCTCATCTTTCACCAAATTCAGCATGGTCCCCCACTTGCAGTCACACCACAGCTCTGCCAGCCTGTAGCAGCTGGAGAACATCTGCTCACAGATAACCTGAAGAGCCTATTTGCTAACTTTGGTTTGTGCTTGTCTTACACTGTATATAAATCTAAGTCTGAACACAGGTGGATTTAGGCAGGAGCTATGCCATCCTGAAGGCCAGCCAGTAGGGATAAACACTGAAAAGTTGCACACACCTGAAACTAAAATCCTGAAAAAGCACTGCCTAAAGCTGTGCACCACTGCCTTGTGCAGAACAGAAAGGAAAACTAATTTGGCATGAATGTCTTTTTTTTTTTTTCTCCTTTTGCTTTGCTTTCCTCTCTTATCTCCAAAAAGGCCACACAAATCTTGCCAGCCTTGTCATTTCCATAAAAACAGCTTTTGCTATGTTTTCATGAAAAAACAAAGCCCCACATACCAGCAATCACAGCTGTCAGTGCAGCAGATACTGGTGATGGGTTGAACTTGCAGTGAAAGTTCTGGACTATTTCTACAGAAACCTATAGGTCATTCATAATGATTCAATGGCATATGGATTCATGGCAATACTTTTCAGATTCTCTTCAATAAAACATTATGGATGATTTAAAATGCTTTTTGTCAAGGGAATGGAGGGGTAATGCCATTCAGTTCTGAGCTCAGGTTTAGACAGCTCTGCCCAAGAGTTAGTTCCCCAGAGTTGGACACCAACACTCCTCAGACAGCAGGTTTGGAGCACCTCTGAATTGACAAGGCCAAGCAAACATGGAGAAGTCAGAAATCTCAAATGCTAAATTTTTAATTATTTCACTTATTTTGAAATAAGACAACATCATTTCAAACTACTCCAGAAGAAAAGGCATAATGTAAAAAGGTTTCTGCTCTGGAAAGGTTTTCCCTTCGTGCAGCCTTTAACAATATACAGCAAAACAACTCGGAACTTCAGAGAAGCAGCAACATAAAACAAACTGAATTATGTCTGAGAACAATTGGAATGTTAACAGAATTCTCCCCAGAAGTTACCAAGTTTTCCTACCTAGGGCTTACACACACACACACACACACACACACACACACTTCTTAAGGTACTACACGGTAAACTTAAAAAGTAAAAGGAGAGCCTAACAATAACAAAAAACACAGCAAGTTTGGTTGCAGTTTTTTAGTTCTAGTTTTTGCAAAAATGAGGCTGTTCTGACACCTATTATATTTCAGAAACTTGTTACATAACTACAATAACGTCATATTTTCCCTTTCTTTTCTGTATTTTATTTTGTACCAAAAGAGATTGTTCAAGTTTCACAACTCTGAATCATGCTGGGAAAGAAGTTGGTGACTGCACAAAAGCGAGGGGAGACAAGAGCGCTCTGCCTGGGACTGGGAATGGTTGCATGCTCCATGATGATGTACTTTTTTATTGGGATCACCATTGTGCCATTTTACTCTAAGAGGTAATAAGAGCCATTTGTTTATGAAACAAAGCTATTCTTTTTCCTGTAGCATCATATACAGTAATTAAAACAGTGATAAAATATGCATAAGTACATTGTACAATAGACAAAGTGCTCTCAAAGAGTTCATAAGGATTTAAACAGAAGAGGAGAAAAGTGTGCCAAGAATTCATCAGGCACAAGTGAGCACAAAAAAGAGGAAATTAATCTCCTCAGGGCTAAACAAAACAGACTAAATCAAAACATTTGCTGTAGAATCAAAAAGCCAACCATGCTTATCAAAGCTTGACAATGAAAAGCCAAGTCTTGCATAAATAGAAACAGTTAAAAAAAGCTCTTTCATGGGCAGGAGAGAGTCTTGTTCAATAAAACTTGAGCAACAGAAGTCATGGTAAAATTGTTCACTCAAGAATCTGTATCTTACTTCCAAATTAACCATCATAAGAAATGAGCACCTTCAACAACCCAGTGTGCCACACCAAATATTACAGAACATAATGAACACTGAAGGAGTTACTTATGCCCACTCTTTTATTTAATTTTCCAAGTTCTGCCTCCACATACAAAAATCAATTTGCAAAATATCAATGTAACAAGACAAGGAGTGCAGCCCACTTTTTCATATTTCAAGATTATGACAGAGAAAGCAAGGACATCCACCTCATTCTTCTTGCTAGAGCACCTTTAATCTCAAAACTATTTGAAATATATTCCCTTTAAAACAGAGTAATTCACATATTTATTTTTCTGCCTCCAGATTACATTACAAAAGATGGATACATGTATCAAGAGTAGTTTCATAAGAACTGGAGTGAGACTGTTTCTCAACTTTCTTTGACAACAAAGTATACTTCTGTGAGCAAAATTTAATGTGTTATCAATAATAGAAAAGTAACTCTTGAGAAAAACAGATAAGCAACAGTAAAAATTAACTTTTTCCAGACAAAATCCTACTACTTCTTTATGCAACAGGCCCATGTAATAAAGAAAAAGAGAAGTGGTGATAACAGATCTGAGTTCTGAGGCTTATGGAATGAAATCAGTCAAAAATATTTCTGAGACATGAAGTGTACTGCATTCCAGGTATTTACTACCAAATTTTAAAATCCATAGCAGTATTTCTTTCTTGAATAACATGAAGGCAGTTACAAATGGGGAGGTCAGAATCTAATTGAAAACCACAGAATGCATAAAAAACAGCAGCAAAAAACAACAAAAATGCTTTCCTGAACTTACTCACTACCACAGCCCTTCTCCAGGTGCAGCCACAGATTCAGGATGGGCACAGTTAATCACAGCAGGATGGAGCAGCTATGAACTCCAGCCAAGCCAGCACAAACAGATGTGTTTTCACATGCAACTCACAACAGATGCTTCTGATGAGCTTCAAAGGAATATATTTTGTTTTGTTTTTGTAGTGTTTGGACAACAGAAACTGTGTGCAAGGTACTCAAAGCCAACATCAAGGACAAAGTTTTCTGCCCAAACAGCAAAGGCCCAGAGGATGAGGAAATCTTTCCTTATCCCTGTTTACAGGTGTGGGTTAATCTGACAGCCTCAGGACAGGAGGTTATGCTCTACCACACTGAAGATACACTGGAAAGAAATCCTAAGGTACTTACAACACAGATTGCATACTCATTCTTTGCTACTATCTAACACCTTTAAGGAGAGGGGATGATAGTTTTTAAACCAAGCAGCACAGTAACAGCAGGAGTTACTCATCTTTTACATGTTAATATCTGGGCTTAAACCAAGGCAATTTTAAAACATTCCAGAAATTACAGGTTTTTATTTTCTTTTAAATATTGCATTACATAGTAAGTTAATACTTTTAAAGGAATTTCACCAATATGAATATACAACACCTATGAATATTTTAAAATATGTAAGTCTCCCAATTGAAGACCCATTGTAACAAATGGTTTATAAACTGTGGCTTGCTCAGTTCCTTGTTGAATTCGCACATGAGAGACATCAAGTTTAAAACTATCCAAAGTAAGAGCACAAATCCCAATTTGACTTGGGTTTTAAGTGCATATTATGAAGCAGGGAATAAAAAAGGAGAAAATTGCAACATGATGCACATTTTAGACAGAAAGAAACAAATCAGTGAAAAATGAGGTCTTAGATGCCCAAGACTGAAGTATTTTTAGAATACAGAACAAACATGCTCAGATTGCAAGTGCAAAGCATTTATATACGTTAGAGCTTCCCACAGTGCAAACCCAATAGCATAAAACACTTCAGCTGAAGAGAATGCCTGTCTTTATAATGCCTGTCTCAGGGAAAGCTACATGCAGTGAAGGAGCAAACAGAAATTACTGACCATAAATGGAAACAAGAGCCTTGTTCACTGCAAGGGGAGGCAACTTCTTGATGTCCTATCTAATTGCATAAATGCAAGTAAAATTTTCAGGTCAGGAACCATCCCCGCTTTTGCCTTGGCCAGGTTCCAGTTTAGTACATTCAAGCATTATTATATACACAAAATAATACTGCAGAAAAAGTTTATGAACAACAAAAACAAAAGACAACAAAAAAAATACTGCTTCAAAGTCAATTTCCACTGAAAACTAAGTAGCTCTGAATTATTACTACATGTCAAAATAGTTTTGTTTTACAAAGACAAATAGGAAGCCTCCATCAGCCATGCTTGTATTTTTCTACTACTTACAACCAGAGTTGTACAGTAAAACAACTTCATTCTTGTGCACACTGACAACCCCGTGTGAATTTCTGCACAACGAGCACTTTCCTGCTGTGGCAGTGCCTAGAAGCTCTGTTAGGAACTGGAGTTTGGCACTGTAATAATGAAGTGACAGTGTCAAAGACTGCAGGGGTTTTTTTGGCATGTATGTTACTGATTTCCAACAATGTAACTCCAATCTTAAATCTGCAGACTTGGGGCATAGACTGATAGAAACAGGGAAGAGTGGCCTTTCAAATGGACCTAATGAACCCAAGACAATCTCCAGGGGTGCCAAACCACAGAAGATTTTGTTAGTACTAGCATGATTTTTTCACTCAATCTGATTTAACTAAAAACTTTGTATTGAGTATTTGTTATAATTAATCACTTTGATTTCTTATTTCAGTGCTCGTACGTCCCAGACAAGTTGGACAACTCTAAAGAAGTTAAAGCACGAATAGAAATAATTGCAAGCAATTTCAAAAAATACCAGACTTTCCCATGTTACTATGACCCAGGAGGAACACAGACCAATGTCATTTTAAGCAGACTTTATCCTGCAAAAGGTCTCCTCTTTGCTTTCCTCTGGCCTACACTCATGTTTACTGGTGGATGTCTGATTATTGTTCTAGTAAAAATTAGTCAGTATGTTTCTGTTCTTTCTGCTTGGCAGTAAAAAATACATATCTAGCATAGATTGTTGCGATTGTTGGAAGATACTAAGATGCATTTGTTCTGCCTGTCTTACTGGCATTTTGTGACTCAATATACCAGGTGTCGATTCAAGGGCAGGCTTTCCAAAAAATTGAATAGCAACCTTTATGTATGGAAATCCATTACACAAGGACAAAATATAAAACTGATTCCCAGGAATGCCTGAAAATACCTCATAAACACACAGACTTAGTTACTCTCCATTGTTTCCGTGGCCTTTAGGAGGTAGAGCTGCCTTACAAAGCTACAATTCACATTTACTGCTAAACTCTTCTTCCACATTTTAGATGGGGTGCTAATTTTCTATCTGATTCAGATTATTTGGTGCCATATCCATATACATCATCACTGGCAGACACACCCTTTATACCCTTAAACACCAATATGGTATGTTCTCATGGCATACTCATCTGTTGAGAAAAATAGCTTTGTTATCATGCAAAAAGGTGTAATTTTTATCATGGATCTCTCTGCTTTTGGGAAAGGGAAAGGAGAAAGCCCCTCAAAACAAAAATACAGAGACTTTACAAAATTTACACTCTAATCATCCGACACCAATTGTATATAAAGAAATATATGCAGAACTTACAGGGTATGGTAAAGAAGCCTATACTAAAAGTATGTTTTTCTATTAGCCTTGCTTTATTTGAGACAAGTGTGCCACTCAAGGAAGGCTACCTGGCTGCCATTTGCATAGATTATAAAACTGATTCAAAAAGGAAGTTATTATATAAAGAATGTAGTGTCCTGAACAAGACAGGTTTAATTTCTGCTGGAGCCAGGAGGGGGCATGGCCAGGACCCAGAGTTTATTCTGTAGCAGCTCACCTCATTTTTTGGGAAATGGCTGCCTGCCAGCTCAGTTAGCAGGCAGAGGGAATGGTCGGGTATTGTCGGGGGTGTGAACTCGGATGCAAATCGTTTCTTGCACACTCTTTTATTAGTATTGTTGCTGTTACTGTTCACTGTCTTTCCATTGCTGTTTCCAGCAAATTGTTCTTATCGCAGCCCATGATCTTTGCCTTTTGTGCCTCCAGTTCTCCTCTCCAGATCATCAAAGCTGGGAAGAGTAGAGGGGAGCGAGCAAGCAACTCATGGTTTGCAGTGTTTCCAATTGAGGAATACCATTCTTAAACCACAACAAGTAAAATACATCTGTGATGTCTTAATAAATACAGCAAGGCAAAGTAACCACAGAAGTTTACAAGCCTAGCACCAAGATATTTCACAAAAGAGATAACATTTGTTTCCAGAGTCAGGACTTCTGGGAATGTGCTGATGCACGTAGAGAGACTTTCTCTTTTCTCTGAAAAGAACTGTTTCTCTCAGCCAAATTTCAAATTGTCGTTGGACACAGGTGGAACACGAGATACTTCCTGCAGACTGTATTTCACTGTCATCTGGGACAAAACTGGTACAAGCTTTTCTACCACAGTTGAACCAGTAGGAGCTATCATTCACAGGGAAGTTTCAGGGCTTAGAGACAAATTTAATTACATTACAGTTTAATTATTCTCATTAATGTGGTATAATTCTGTATTATTTGTTGTAAGAAAGGCTGAAATATTAACCCAGTACATGAATTCTCCAACATTACTAACAAAACAATGTCAGTTTGCTTTTCACTATGATCAGCAAATGAAAGGAAGTGACTTTTTTTAAATTTTTAAATTTTTTTTTAAAAAGCTAACTCCCAGAAATTAGTATAGGACAACTATGTCCATGAGGAGGAAAGTACATCCTCACACAATACTTTTGTGACATGCATCAGAAGTTGTGTGTATTTACAACTCAAATCTCTCTCATTCCAGGAAAGTGGAAGTTCAGCTGGCACAGGTACAGATGGTTTGGGTGACCAAACTGTATGGGAAGGGAAAAAGAACCTGCTTTCTTAGTTCATAAAAAGCTGAGACAGAAGTGTGGTAAGCAGTTTTAAAAAGAGTCTCCAGATTGCAAAGTAGAACTTGCTCATGACTGCACTCAGTCCAGCAAATTTGTAACCCATCGCTTTGCTCCCCTCCCAGCTCAGCAGAGATCGATGAAGGCTGGATGTTGCTGGCAGACCCTGTGGCTCCACTCATTCAGCAGTCAGTGACTTGGGTTTGAAGAGCAGAAATTCGTGATCTTGCTGAGCTCAGAACTCAGCATGAAACAAGAAGACCAGGAGTAACTGCTCTCAAATCTGCCCTTGGCTTCCCAAGGCTACACCCTACAGCCATATCTTCCTCACCTCCCTAATTATAGTTATCCCTCTTAGTAGCAGATGAAAATTTATTCAGAATGCAACCTGAATAACAGACCTCCAGACTTACCTCTGCCAAAAATAAAGTGAGTCAATTGTTACATAAAAATGGCTATTTCCCTCCAACTCATACCCATTGCAAGTACCTGAAGAAAAACCTTCCACAAATTCTTTCCTCTAGCAAAGCAAAATCTCCTATTTGGACAAGAAATATTCCAAGTAAAAACAGCTGTGCAGAGAGAAAATCACACACAAATTAGGAAACTCAATTTTTCTGGATTTTTGCCAAACACAGATTCCTCTTTTGTTCGAAATAAATGGGATGTTAATGTGAGAAGCCAAATAATCTATTGCAGAAAACAAAATGTATAGACACCACAGAAGACTGTTCTTGTTTTTTAATAATGCTTTGCTCATGTGTAGAGTGCTGGTTATTTTATACATCTTTGAGATTTTAAAGGCAGATATTCATTTTCCTTCACACTTTCACTTAACTTCAAAACCAAGTGTTTTTCCAGTGTATGAGGTTGATTAATTACTCTTTTGAGCCTCTCCATTTTTCTATTCTTTTTTCATCTACAAAAGTTATAATTCACTACACTGAAGTTTAAATAACACACTCTATGCTTCTTACAAGCACACAGGAGGCAATGTAGCCTTTGGAGGTTTCTATTTGGTTGGGTTTTTTTTTTAATATTATTGGATTATACCATAAAGTCTACAATAAATCTGATTAAAAATGCTGGTTTTCTGAGATTCAGCAAAACACCTTCTATGAGAATAGCTTCCATACAAGCAGTGACCACTGCAGTTACATAACTCACTTTCTCAAGGCAGAGTAGATGAACAAGGTATATATTAAGCATTAAAAATCTTGCCAGCAGAAAGCAAGCAGCAGCACAAGCAGCTGGAGATTAAATTCATCCTTGAAATCTGTTTGACTATACATAATTTTCACCAGCATTGATGCTGAGACCACAGGAATAGTGCTTGAGCTGACTGGAAATTGTAAGGAACACAGGAAGAATGTGGATAGATTTTTATACCCTGATGAATACTTAAGTTGTACAGGCCCTTTATATATCTATATGAGTAATAGTGTTTTCCTGAAACTATTAAAAGTCCCATTATTCTAGTGCTGTGCATGCTCACAAGTAGTTTTTCTTCTTGATGCCAAAAAAGATTTGGTCATGGTGATTGTGTTGGAAGATGAAAAAGAACAAAAGTTACAGCACTATTATTGCGGGAACTAGCATTCCTCCTAGGCCAAAAAAAAACCCAAAATCCACCACCAAGAAAACAATTGCAAAAGTTTGTAAAAAGAAGCTGGTTTTCTGGATTAGCAAGATTCAGATTTCATCAGCTTGAAATAAGATAATGTTTCTCCAACTTTGATGAGGCAGCAACAATGGAAGCTGAAGAGGAATCTACACTGACTTGCTGAGAAGCCCTCTGTGAATCATCAGCATGTCCTTGCTGTACCTAAACAATAGCAGGTACCTTCTGACTACTTCTGACAATTTTGAGTTCAGTATCCTGCTAAATTGTGCTATTTTATTACCTGGTCCTCAAAGCAGCAACAGGGCAGATATCATCGAGAAGACGCCGATCCTCAGAGATTCCTCACTTGTATAAACCCATGGCACTCGACAACAAAATGCCTTCGAACTGAGGAATTGGAACTTTGTGCTTATTTTTTTGGTTTAGGGGATTTGAAGGGGGCAAGGGGAGAGTTTGGTTAGTTCATTTGTTTTGATTTAGTTTTTTTATTTCTTTGGGTTTTTTTGTTTGGGCTTTTTTTAATAAGGAAATGAGAAAATCTTCAACAATTTAGGGTCTCTATTCACTATTCCAAAGCCACACAATATATTTCAGATATATTACTTTTGATAATTTTGATAACAGAAAGAAAATAGTATTTAGAGTTAACTGTGTTAACTCCAAAATTTAAAAGCTGGCTTGAAGTTACAAAAATTCCTGTATTTCCACTAATACAGGAAAAATAATTCTAAGGACTGATTGGAGGCAGTTACCCTTTGTAAGACAGTTGGGGTTGTTCAGCCATGAGAAGAGGAAGCCTTAGAGGGGAGAACTTAAGACTCCCTTTCAGCACCTAAAGGGGCTCTCAGAGAGCTGGATAGATCAGGGTTTGAAAAGTGCCTGAAGTGACAGGACAAGGGGGAATGATTTCCTACTGCCAGAGGGCACAGTTAGATGGGAGACTGGGAAGAAATTCCTCCCTGTGAGGGTGGGGAGGCCCTGGCACGGGGAGGCCCTGGCACAGGGCGCCCAGAGAAGCTGTGGCTGCCCCTGGATCCCTGAAAGTATCCATGGCCAGGCTGGACAGGGCTTGGAGCAACTTGGTCTAGTGGAAGGTGTCCCAGCCCAAGACAGAGGGGTTGGAATGAGATGATCTTGAAGGTACTTCTAACCAAAACTGCTCTGAGATTCTACTTCTTACCTCTTCTAATTCCAGGCAGATTTTCAGAAAGTCTCAGCATGCTAAATAGGTTAATCTGCAAGTGAGGATTCTTGCAGTATACTTTGGGGCAGATTAACTGGCCTGAGAACAAGACAACACTGCCCAAGTAACTGTAACATTCCTGACAATTTCTACTCTGTGATGTTTTACATGCCACACTCAAGAGCCTTTTTCAGAATACACTGCCAGTATCCATCAAGTAAATGTTCAGCACAAGCTTAGGAAACTATTTATTATGCGAGGTGGCTTTATTCCTCCCAAAATGGCTACCCCAGCATTTTCTGAACGAATTCAGTTCTTTTTCTGCATTTTCTGAAGGAATACCGTTCTTTTAAGAATGCTCTACTGACTCTGCTTTATGCACAGGACATCTACATTTTGGTCTTAGTGTAGCAGACTAGTGTACTCTAGTGTAGTGTATTAGAAGACTGGGTCTGTCACGGGAGGAGATGAAAAAAGTGAAGTGAAATTTTGGCTCAGACATGAGCTGCTTATGTAAGCTGCTCAGAGTGCTGTGGCTCAGCCTGCAGCATTCCAAGCACCAGCTCAGGAAAAGCCATCGCTTTTACAACACAGTGAGGAGAAATAATGGTGTCAACTGTGCTGTTATTGCTGACTTCAGCAGAAGCCTCAAGTATTTAACTGACTCATAGCTGACTTCCTGACTCTGTGGCAGCTTCAGCCCAGGGCTGCTGTGATACCTCATTTTGAGCATAGGTCAAGGAGGCATTGATTGCAAGTGATCAAATCCCAGTCTTTGGCACATCTACCTCCAAGAAGTCACATGATAAACTGGTTTCTGAAATCTGTTTGGTCTTTTTAATAGATAAAACATCAGTTACTTTTCCAGGGCATTTAAATATGCACTAGTATATTTAAATATATAGCATATATAACTACAACTAGAGAAAAACTGCAAATAGAAGGAAGATTACACTGGACTGGTGAGGCAAACTTGAGAACAGCATTTAAGGCAATGGAATCCATAAACTGCAGGGATAATATCACATAAGTCTCATAAGTGAGACTTAATATAAGAGGATAAAAAAACAGATATTTCACCAGGAGATATTAATACAAATAAACATAAAGAGCATTAGCAACATGCTTGAATTACAGACTGTTGAAAAGGCCGAACTATTATATATGCTCCAAAATTATGATTATCAACTTTGCTTAAAGATATTAGAAAATCCTAAATACTTCAGAGACCAGTGAAAACAGCTAAAATGCATTTTATGTCAGAAAACATATGATATCTGCATGACAAAACTGTTTTATTGGTGGTTTTTTCCGCCCAAACATTCACTCACAACACTGTGCCCAAGAGCTGCTTTCCAAAGCATCAAGGTGTTTTGCCTGGACGAAAAAGCACATGAACACTACAAAGGTCCTGGAAATCTTCAATAGAAATGCAAGAACCACAGCCTTGAGCATGAAGTTTATGTAACACCCTCACCTATGTACTCCAATCTCATAAATGTGCTCTTTCATGAATGAAAAAAGTACTGCATAAATCTGTCAAAAAGGAGTAGTCTGAAATGCAAAAAAGAGCTAAAGCAGCTTTTAAAAAGACAACAAAACCCACAAATGAAACAAAAAAACCCAAAAGCCTACTCTTGGTGTTTTTAGGTGAGCAACTTGAGAATGGACAGTTTAGGCAGGGTTAAAGCAAGTTGTGTTTTTATGGTGGTGGTTGTTTTGTTACTTTTTCAAGGAAAAGAAGGGAACCTTTCAGGCAAGGTCAGTCATAAAATATGTATCTTTTGTCACATAATATACATCTGAATAGGCCATAGAACCATCCTATTATTCTATTTCCAGCCACAGGCTATGAAATAATTCAGCAGGCCATGAGATGGCTGGCACAGCTACAGCCTGCCCCTTGAACAAGCTACAGCTGGTTGCAGGCTACAGGCTGGGCATGCTACACAGAAGAAGACTCCAGATCCAGTCTGCACTATGAAAACATTGGTTTGTCAGCATGGGACACGTAAAAAATGAAGCTTTCATGTCCTCAGCCTTAAAAAAAAAAAAAAAAAAAAAAAAATTAGGAACTCCTGCAGTCTCACATCCTCTTTAAAAAGTTCAGTGAATGGAACATTACAAGAAGTCTGATGCCCAGATGGTTCTTCACTGGAAAGCAGGATTTTTTTTAACAGTTATGAATAAAAACCTGCAGTAGCTCTTTTAGAACAAGATTAGCAACATGTGTGTTCTGTCACTTTATATTCTGAAAGTTAACGCTCTTTATGCCCATGGTTGCACAGAATTTATCTACATGGAAATGCAGCAAATCACCCATTCAGTGACATTTAAAGTCTCTTAGATGGTGTAGAAAGGAAGTACGTTATGCATCTTTAAAATATCAAGACTTTACAGGAAGGCAGTATAAAAAGAAGAATTAAATTTAAAGACTCAATGAAAATACTGCATGACCTCAAATCACAGCACTGTACAGCAATATACTTAAGCCTATTAAGAATAATAAAAAAAATCCAATTATAGAAGTTAATTAAAAAGAAGAATCAACAACTAACATGTAGTTCTGTCTTTCCTCATCTTTTTAACTCAACTCAGTTCCATGTCAAAACCAGACACTGACATCTGATTGCAGTAGTCAAAGAGATGAGATCAGAAATTAAGAATTTATCTGACTATGAAAAATGATGGTACAAATTCTAAAAATCAACATAGGCTTTTTTCAGCATTCAAGAGCTCAGAGACTAAAAGACACACAATTAATTCCATTAGACCATTACCATGTGTCTCACTGCAGCTGAGAGAAACAATTCTGTACACAAGACCAACAGCATTTATCAGTCAATGTCTGCTTTGTGTTTTCTAGTAGCTGAAGACACAAACTAGACTGGTGCCCATCTAGGCAGTTATGACAGCACAAGAGTTCTTTCCAAGCACTCTTTCTACACAGGGTAACTGCATCATAACACTTTCAAAAGGCAAACTTTCTACAGAGTAACAGCTCAAAACAAGAGCAATAGATTACTTTTGATGGAAGCAACACAGTTTAGGTAAGAAAAGAAAAACAAAATTATCACCAAAAAAAAAAAAAAAGGAAAAAAAAGGAATAACAAAACAAAACAAATCACTTCCACAAACACAAACAAACACAAGAAACCAGCAAAAAACCAAAACCACAACAAACCAAAACCATAAAACCATGAGGCACCTCACAAGATGCTCCACACAACCCCTGACAAGCAAAGGTTAGGAAAAGGATAGACAAGCAAAGGTTAGGCAAAGGATAGAAAAATATCAGAGTAAAATTATCACTAGTAAACTATCAGCTAAAAGCACATTTAATAGTTGTAAGAGCTCAGACATCACCAAAAGAAGGAAAAGCAACCTCTAACCTTTCTAATTGAACAGTACTAATTTTTGTATAATAGTGAATATTAACATCTGTTCTATAAAGTTGTACAGAGCTGTCATGATCCTAATTCCAGTTTCAGTTAATTTACCTCAGCAACTTTAAAAAACCCAAGTTCCCCAGCTACAAACAACTAACCAGAGCAATACAGCATAGATTAAGCTGGTAGTAGATCAGGGCAGCATAACTAAATAAAAAATTTAATGGGCTTTTAACAGCTATTTCAATTACATTATTTCAATTATTTTCTTACTTTGATTATAAAATGTCAGATACCTTGATTTCAAAACAAACCTAATAAAGCAGCACCACATCTTCCATTTTCAATATTCCTACTATGAAAGTTCTGTTAATGAAAGCACAGGTGGGGTTCTTTTGTTTGGTTTGTTGTGGGTTTTTTCATATCTGACTATTGACTAAACAAAGCTGACTAGCTGGGGAGGGGTATAATGTTGTTTAGGTGGGCAGGGAATGGTGTAAAGGAAGTAATTCCAAAGTTGGCTTGTCTCTCTAATATTTGGGTGTTTTCTCCTAATTATTCCATTAACTATCTGTTCAGGGAAGTTAGGTTGGTTGGTCTAGATATTTGATTTTTCCCACACCATTTTACAGACACATTAAGCTTTGCTGCTCTTTCCCTATACGGCAATTGTGTGAAGCAATGGGTCACATAAAATGTTTTTTGAAGACTAAAGGAAGAATTAGCCTTGAGCCACTCAGAACTCATGGGCCTCAGCTGATGTCTTTATTTACATCTACACTTTACATCAGTGTATTTTCATTATCTTTTATTGTCATCTCTTAAATCCCCCTGCCAGTTGAAACAGTTCATGTTGCACCTGGCCTTTTCTGCTCTTACCTTAACATGTTTCCACTATTTCATTTGTATTGGTCTCAAAGAGTGCCTATCTTACCATAAAAGTAGGATCACTTCCACCAATAGCAGCCAGCTTTCTTAGTATTCCCAGAAAATTACGTATCAGCTTCTCAATCCTGCCTAAGTCTATTTTTCAAAGGCCATTATTCTCATCCTGTTACAGCTCTCCTTCCTTTCATGTAAGACACTGAGCCTTGTCATTTACAAATACCTTCACCTAACAGCCAATCTCTCTCAGTCCCCCCTAAAATCATGCAATTGTGGAAAAAGATGATAAAATTTAGTTTATTGGTAAATTCTTTAACTACCTGCATTTAGTATTATCTCTTGTGCTGTAATATCAAGTTCACTGCCTGACTGATATAATAATGAAGAGGAATTTATCACCCTTGATATGTTTATGATCAGTAAAAATATGGACATTTGAGGAAGACAACCAAGAGGAATTTGAAGAAATATCAAAATAAAGCACATATTTCAAAGTGATTAAAGGGATTTGCATATACTGCACTCTGGCAAAATAAAATTTAAAAGCTAAACAATAAAATTTGATGTTTAGCAATCTTTTCTGTTTCAGAATGAAAAATAAAATAAAAAACAGCTTCTTGAACTTATGGTGCAGCACTACTCTGCTGACTGGTCCAAGAATCTCAAGATCCAGCAAATATGCAGCTAAGACAAAAACTTGTGACCCTCCTATCTGTATATGTAATACTAAATGGAGTATCTAATGTTTGATGACTGTCAGTAGCAATCCTTCACTGTGATAACATATTTACACACATTACAATTCCCACACATCCACCTCCCAAGCCTCTCTGCACGTCTCATTATGCAACTCAAATAATATGTAAAAAGATTATCTTTGGCAGAAGTTACAAGTGGGCTATATGGCACATTAAGTAATATTAATTTGCTCTCCAGTTCCATTAAAAATATCGATGTGGTTGAGGATATAAGCAGAACTCCACTGAGTTTTCAGCAGAGATTAAAGAGCATAGCCCCTATTTCAGTACTTCTTGTTAATCATGAAAATAGTGGAATTTTTTCTTTTCTGTTTATATGCAGCTTTGGCAGAAACAAACAGGAATCTTGCCTCTCCTACAGAAGTGGGACCAGAGTTATCTTATTTTCTTCTTTCTGTTCCAATTAATCTCTTCTGCAGGATTTGTTTTTGCACTAATTTATTTTTCTCTGTATTTTCTCACTTCAGTGACTTCCCTACTACGCAGTTCATTTCAGAAAGGCATTCAGGCTGTAAGTTGCAAGGGAAAATATCTACAATGCCATTCAACTACATGCAAAAAGAACAGTTAAAAAAAAGGTATATCTAAAAGAAAACTGCAATGACACAAGTTTGCATTTCACATGACTACTCTTTGAGGAACTAGTAGAAATTTACAGTTTAACAGTCATATATTACATCCAATCTACTCCAGATTTGCCTCTCTGATCATTTATTCTTCATTAAGAAAATACTAAGGAAATAACAGTCAACAAGTCTGACTGGAAAAAAATATTAACCAGTTCAAATTGAAATTAGAAAAACCCTATTGCATTGAATTAATAGAAGAAAAAATAGCTTACATTTTTATAGCTTTTAACCACATCTTAGTAATTTAAGAAGACCTACCTAACTTCAATTCACTTTTGGATATAGCACTAGCGAATCACCAGTGAAACCCTCTGCTAAAAACTTACTTTTAGGAAGAGGAGTCAACCATGTACATCAGAAACATGCCACGCAGCCTCCTGCCATGTGACTAGCATTATTTCACCTTGTAACTTGCATCACTTCCTTTGCTCTCCTTCAAAAGAGAAAATCAGCAACTATGGGACCTGTTCCATGTATTATGAGGCTAATCAATCAATAAAATGCACTTTTCACTGAAGCAAACTTTGATGCTTGCCATTAACATCATTTCTATTTCTACATTATATTATCATATTCCACTTCCGTTTGTAACCTTTTTTTGCACTACTACAGTTCCATTTGTAAGATATTTCTGTAGTTTTAGTGTAATACATCCTCTGATAGGCATTTATAGAAAAAAATTATTGAAACAAAGAAAATACTGTGCAATACCATAAAGTATTGGCAAAGAGCCAATATGCAACACTCCAACTTTACTTTTCCAAGCAAACACTTGATATGAATTATGTCTGGGAAGAAGTGTTACAATAAACCTCACCACCCAAAACACAAGCCATAATTTTCTATTTTTACATCCCTTAAAACTCTCAGATATACTGCATCCTACTGGTCCTCTGCTCAAGAAATCAGAGCAACTCTTAACAAGCTACTGCTTTATCAACTTGTATTTCTTAAACACTGTCACACAACTATTGCTCAATCATATGGTGCTCTTGAGAATCAAGAGATCCTGGCCTCAGAGGTGACTACCAAATCCTGAGACAGCAGTCAATGAATTAACAGACCCACCTGAATTAGCCCCAGTTTGGAAACAGCTTCTTTGTTTTCTGAATAACATTATATACTTATCTTTCAGGGCTAAAACATTGCAAATAATTAAGTTTCTAATACATTTCTAGCAGCCACATGCAGCTGTATGCTTGCACAGACATTAGTTTCGAGGCAGAGGTTTGTAGAGAGTTTTAAAAGGGAGACTAGAGCATTATAACTTCCTCTCACTCTCAGTTCTGAAAATTCATCTTGCTCTTGATGACAAAACTGCAACGCATGTACATATATTCAGATCCCTTAAGCAGCACAACCTTTGCAGAAGTGATAGTTTTATTTGCAGTTCATTTTTCATAGGCATGCAAAAGAGTAACAAACCAAAACAGAGGTATACTTTGTTTAGTGGCTCAAAGGCTGATCATTATGGAGAAAATATAACTAGATAAGCATTTTTAAAGAGCAAAACAAAAATTACAGTCACACGACACAGAAGTCCTCATCATGCAACGAAATGGAAGAGTTTCATGGGGTAAAGTGAGGAGCAGGTACTGAATGGTGAAGCTTCAGTAGTTCCAGACTCTTCTCTAAGTGAACAGTTATTCTGCCCCTCAGAACAACAGCTCCCCTGTAACAGCATTCTATGTACAGAAACTCTCACCTTTCAGGGCCATTTGGTAAACACTGACAAGTTCTAACTCCACTCTATAAAAGCACATTATTAGGGGTTCTGTAATCACTTTCCTTATTAAAGAACACTTAAAACACTCAGAAAAGCATAATAAAGAAAGAACTGATGCATCAGTTCCTTCTGAATTAGAGCTTCCCTCAACTTGAAGGCAGTAGCCCTAATTCAAGGGGTGAAGAGGGGCTATGTAGCCACAGGATGATCAGACTATCTTTTTATATGTCACTCAGGTGCAGGAACTCTGGCATGACTTGCACAATTGTAATGAACCTTCTTGAGTCTTTAGAGCATCTAGCAACATTTACCCTACCCTTGCATTTTCAGAGGCTAGAGTCATGTAGTGCTAGTATGCTCCAAAGGCACAAGATTAACTTCCCCTAAGAGGAGACAGAGCCTGAGTGTGACTAAGAGGGACCATGTGCTTTCCTTACCATCTCACATAACATCTTAGAAGACTAGCTGTGATTTAAATTCACAAAGCATCAAAACAGACCACACAGCTGGAAAACACTCAGAATACTTTTTTTCATGCTGGGAGAGACTTGGAGGAGAGCAAGATATTTGAAGACTTTATCACTGCAGTGGAACAGATAATTAGGCAATTAAAACTATGAAAAGTAGAAAAATTACCAGTTCCGGATGAATTGCACTGTGGAACAGAATTGGGAGAAGCAAAAAATCAGAAATTAGTACCTTTCGCAAACATCTTTAGAACACAACTAAAAGAGTGAAAGTTCTGGAACAAAGGTAAAAGGGTAGTTAATTTGCAGAAAATTATCTGGTTTTGCAAAGGAATATTTTGAAGGAGTCGATTCCTAAAATAGTATTTTCTTGTGTTAATAATTAGAACACATTAATAGAAATACAAGAGGTCTCATTCCATCTCCATTTTTGGTAACCCAGCAAGGCCCTTCCCTCCTAGATTTTTAATGGTATTAGCAGTATCTTCACACATACAGGCTTCTTGTTTAATCATTCTGCTCAATAGGAAACCCTCTACAAACTCATTTTTCCCATCCCTACTTGCTTCCAGGCCATGGAGAATGTACCACCATTTCACAAACCAGAGTAATGTGAAAGAACACCTTAACTTCCCACAAAATCTTCACAAAGGCAACTTTGGTGAAGGTGCTCTGCTCACCCACTGTCTATCACATGTGGTAACATTCCCAGAAGCCTCTTCTATGATCTTCTCTGGAGGTACTGAACACCCATCCCACCCAATGAGAGTAAGGTGAGAGTAAGGGAGTTATCCTGCTCATGTCAGCTGTAACGGGGCATGCTTCTCCAGGCACGTTTTCTTCAATGTATACATCTCACTATGCAAAGCTCTTGGAGAAGACCTTCTCTTGCACAGATGCAAAAACCTCTGCTCTGGTACTAAGACTTTCCAAATAAGAACATACTAAGGAGGAAGCTGGCGAAATGTGCTAGTCTAGCTTGCAGAAGTACCAACTATGAAATTCTTGTCTTACAGCCTCATAGACTTGTTGCAGATGTAAATAAGGACATACCAACCAGGCCAGAGGCTGCACAGTGGTATCAGATGTGATACACTTCCCTTACTGCCAACTGCAGGAAGAGGCCACAGTCTGTAGTGGTTTAGGTTTGCCAGTTTGAGATTGGCCAACATACCAATTAATGTGGTGGGTTTAGCACTGGCCAAATGCTAGTGCACCCACTAGAATATACCTACTCAATTCCTGCTGTGAGATAAGATTAGGAAGAAGGCAAAACAGGTCAAAACTTTAAAAGGATATAAAGAAAGCTTTATTAACAGTAACTAAAAGAAAAAATAATTAGAATCAGAATAAAACCTTTAGAACACTTCTCCCCCTACAACCTTTTATTTCCCACTCACAACGTACAGAAACAATTCAATCAGTTTATCACTTCTAGAATAGTCTTTCTGCAGTTCACCTAGGGAGAGAAGTCCCTCTAGTAAATTTATGGAGACTTCTCCACAAGAAAACAGTTCTCTCATGGATTTTAGTTTCCATGAAAAGCAGCTGTCCAGAGCATCTGCAATCGTGAAATCCCTCCCATTTTCACAGCTTTGCCCACAGCTGTGTTTATGGCTCATGTCAACTTATTTTAAAGATGAGCTGTTCAAGAGCAAAGGTTCTCTTTATCTATCTTTGAAATCATCTTCATCTCTGGGAACAGAGGTCTTCTTCTTCTCTCCCTGGGGGCACAGGGTCTTCATCACTCTTCTCTCTTTCTCTGTTCAAACTTCTGATGGAATCACAGCTACTTCAACATTTGCTTACTTTAGCATTGAGGCCTTTGCTAGATATATACAATTTAAACACTTTCATCTCCCCATACCTTCATGCATTACATGGGAAAAGAGTCTGATGTATCAACTACATTCTTCTCCAAAGCTTTACAAGAGGATTTCAGCCCCAAGATTAAGGCATCTCCTCATCCCTCCCATCTGGGACTTGACTTCTTCACTGACCTCAGTGTTTTCATGTTGTTCCTTTATGTACCTGCACTTGTCCTTTTCTCTCACTCGAGGGAAGATTGAAGCAGTTAGTATCTTGCCCGGGGCCTGCAGATGGTCACCTGACCCTGGCTGGACTTGGTAGCTTGCAGCCAGAGCTGCGGCTGGGCTGGGAGGTAGAAGTGGGTAGGATCTTAACAGACAGAACAGAACTCAGCAGCAGGCCGGGGGGCCAATGGCTTCTCCTCTCCCTCTGCTCTGTGGTTGCGAGCGAATCTCGGTGGTGGTAGAATCCTGGCTGAGCCGGCCTGGCCCAGGGCTGCTCCAGCGCAGCCAGGGTCCAGCAGACCCAGCTCGGCCTGGGCTAGTGTCGGGGGCAGGGCCTAGTAGCAGCAAGATGGTAGCAGCCACAGCCCGGCCTAGTCCCGCGGCCTCCTCTCCCCCTGCCCAGCAGCCAATTTGGCCCAACCCCGCGGCAGAACCCGCCCAGCCCAGGCGAGACAGGGGGGCTGGGCCGACCTTGTTACCTCTTCTCAGGCCAGAAAAAGAGGGAGAGAATTCTCAGGATTGTTCGTTATTAACATGGTGTTCACAGAGGCGTATTGGCTTTCTCAGTGATTTAACAGATTGTCAATTCTCAAAGCTAATTACTGATTGGTTTTTTTGTCAGACACGGAGGAAACTGCTAGCAGCTTCTCTTAGAACATCCGTGATGCAAAACCAGCACACCTCCTGTAAGAGCCCGTCTGAAGCCCCTCATTCTCCATTCTGCCTTCCGATTGCCACGAGAAAGAATCCCTTCCTCCACTGCAGTTCCGGCTTAGAACAGGACACAGTGCAGGTGCAACCACTGAACCGTCATGCTAGCTGTTCCGAACAAGGCCTGGCAAGAACTTGGCAAGGACTTGGCAAAGACCTGACATGGACCCAGCATGGGACAGCCTGATGCGCGGCCTGCTTCTAATCTCCGTCCTTAAGCCAAATGAACTTTTGGGGTGACTCCCGTGGTCCTTCATTGAAGACCCCTCATCTGCCTCGTTACCACTGTGACAAACAAAGAATGAGAACCCTCCTCCCAAGGACTGAGACCCCTGCTATAGGGAGGAGGGGAAATTGGTGGTCTGACCACAAATGACATGACCTGTTTCCCTTCAGTGATTCAAATGGACTTATTCTTCATTGTATTCGTCTTGCTTTGGTGGTTTCTGTGGACTCACCCGTTCCCTCAG
Organism: Vidua macroura; assembly: GCF_024509145.1. Lineage (NCBI taxonomy): Eukaryota > Metazoa > Chordata > Aves > Passeriformes > Viduidae > Vidua > Vidua macroura. Next base: position 778,063 of record NC_071585.1, on the reverse strand, counting down.
GGCGATTACAATGGACTTTCATTGTTACACTTGTTCCCCCCTCTTTCCTCTGTGGACTATAATTGGAGCCCCGAGTTGACCAGAACTTCGAAGACTTCCCCGACACGACAGACGGATCCCCATCGTCCGGACCACTGAGGATCTCGCCTGTGTTGGTAGCTATTTCCCTTACCCCTCTTCTCTCCCTCTCTCTATCCTTCTATCTCCTTTCTGATCCCCACTATCGCATTTACTGTTTTGGCCCCTAATAAAGGTGCACTTGTTGTGATTAACTGATAGTCCCTTGTTGTTTGCCTTGGTTGTACTTTTGGGATCGGTGAAAAGAACCATCACGACACCCCGCAATAAGCGGATCGTGACACCTCCTCACACCTTGCTGCAAAAGGAAGGGCTTCATGGCTGCAATCAATTTCATTTTAATATTGTAAATAACCATTGCTATTATTAAAACAAGTAGAAGCCATAAAGCGCAGATAAGGATTTCACGCCAACTGAACCGTGGAGTATCTTCAACTGGAATATCCTTGCAAAATGGCTCAAGCATAAGAGGAGAGTGAAACTTGTACCTAGTATAGGATTTTCCTTGTAAAAGGTATTTAGAGTAAAAGTAAATTCTCACATTAAACAATATGAAAGAAATGAGGTAGGAGTGGGATGGAAAACACAGCTGATAATACTTGAATATGCAAAAGCATGTATATGGTGTAAGTTTTAAAATATAAATAATAGTGATATACAAGAGTTTGTATTTCTTGGCTTTACGTGCAGAAGTTTTACTTAAAGAAATACTAAGCAATAAGCTCTGGGGTGAACATACAAACAAACAAACACTTTTTAAAAAATTCAACAATTCTGAGCAATATTTTTTCTAATAACTTTCTAGTTATGATTTTCTTAGGTAACTTTATGGAAACATTTATTCTAATTATAGCAGGTCTTTGATGTCTGTGCAGCAAACTAATTCATGTAGTTTATTCATTTCTGAATCAGGTTCTCTCTGTTTAAAACACAAGCTGAATGGGAAAAAAAAGGAAGTTTTTCAGAGTTTAAAATTCTTTGAAACCTACGAAGACAATCTTATCTCATCCAAACAGCTTGAAGTGAGACACTGGCATGGGAAAGAGATGGTAAAAGTGTGCAACACCATTGCATTAGCTGCAAGGACCACGATAGTGCAATGCTGGCACATTTCAGAAGGCGGCAGGGGCCAGGAGAAACAGGTCTTGGACATTTTATACTTTTAATTTCTAGCTCTTCATACAGTGCTATTCTGTCATCAGATTCAAATTTTCATCTATCCTGTTGCCAAAGCAAAGGCGACTGTGGCAGTCTCATTTTATTATTGTATTTATTATGTCAAGAAACACAAGGGCTGCTTGAAAGCACCGCATTAGATGAACTGCTCTAGATGGACATGTGGAGAAACATGACCAGAACACAAGTGTCCTCTTGCCTTCAGTGGAGCTCAAACAGATGGGACAAAACTTACCACTGATCACTTGTGACTATAATAGCATACATCCTGTATACCATTATCTCATGAAAAAAAGCACAAATAAAGTACACCAAATACACCATACTGACATGTGGTAGAAAACAAAATCTTGAAGACATCACCACTACCTTTTCTTTTGAGCATGACAAGTAATTTGTTTTTATCACTTGTTTTTAATAAGTGAGAGAAGTATCTTGGCATTAATCATGAATTATAACCAAAATCTGTCCACTCTTTTGCATGACAGTCTTTTACAATATTTTATTCTTTCCTCTGCTGGTGTTTGGCAGGATATGGACAATACGGAGGAAAGTGGAAGAAGAAGAATTACATACACACAGATGCAGTTTTAAACCAACCTTGATTTTAAAAGCAACCAACCTGTCCAGTGTTCTTAATGTGAAACAGACATTTTTCTGGTGCAGATTTCTTTTGCAAGCCAATAATGTTAATATGAGAAAGCTGTCTAAAAACTACATTTCTTTTCTAGAAGAATGATTGAAAAAATTTTCCCTGTTTCTGCAAAAGTAAACTACTTTTAACAGTTCTTGGCACTTTTACATTTACTTTTTTGAAAGTCACCTAAGCCTGCTTTAGTTTATCCTTAAAGAAATCACTTAAACATAAAATTCGTACTAGAGCATCTGCATGCAGTTCAGACAGCCAACACAGCCACACACCTCCAAGAATTCTAAACTTATGTGAAAAATATGCGTTTCTTTTTTTTGCTCTTTAACTATGACTATATTAAAAAGGGCTTGACTTTTTATTTTAAAAAATTGCATCATAACAGAGACTCTTCATCCTTATACAAATATCTCTGCTAATAATTTAGTTCAAACCCTATTATCAATTCCTAAAACCACCCCTACCTCCAACCAAACACTCAAAACTTGGAGAAGTCTGACCTTCACCTAAGAACTGACCACATTTCAACAGGCGAGCAGCATTCAAGTATAGTATTATTTACAGTTGACAGAAGTTTCCACAGAGATCACTGATACTCACATAAATAGCTGCCAGAGGCATGCTGAGAAGTGTGATGAGAGGAATGGCCAACAAAAATAACATAACTTACCTGAGAGCACCAACAGAGGAACTACTAGACTACAAAGAAGAAGAGAGAGTTTATTTTGTTTGCTGTTTGATTTTAGTAAAGAGGACAACATAAATAAGTTTGGTACTCTCACTTTCACATGGGAAAGCACAAAGGGTGTTAAGTGACAAGCAAAACTTAGATAAGCAAAAGGTATTTCTAATGTATGCAGTAAGCAATGACCTAGATTTTGAAGCAAGGTATACACATGCTTCAAATTAGCAGAGACAGTAAAGCATAAAATGACACAGAGAAATATAAGTTATTGACAGTTAGGAAGTCTTTCAATTCTTTTGGCTGCACATCAATTGTTTTCACAAACACCTCTCTGAACACATTGAAATAACTCACTATAGTTGCTGGCCAGGGCAGATTGATAAACACAGGTTACAAACTACATAAGGTAGAAACAATTACATAAGGCTTTCAGCACAACTCCAATCTCCACTGCACCCAGCAAATTCTTTTAGAGAAGCCAATTCCCAAAATTAAACCAGAAGAGACAAATTATAAACCTCCCTCAAGCCTACAAAACTCACCCCACAAACATAACAGAACAGAAGAACAGTGTGAACTAAAATGTTTCCCTTACCTTTGCTGAGAGTGCCTGTGATGATTTTAAAAATAGTCTGAGCAAATTTGACAATCCCATGCTTGCATCTCTTTGAACAGCTACTCATGGTTCAGATGGATAGAAAGACTCTTCTCTCTTACAAAGTTCAGGAATAACAATAAAATTTAAAAGTGAGTCCTTTACAAAGTTGATACGATTGGTTGTGCAGTGCACAGAACTCTGCTCTCATGCACCGAGCCCCAGGCTCTGCACTGAGGTTTGCTCACTCTGAAGCTACTAGGGAGGACTGCAATGGAGCAACGCACATCTCTTTTTAGTTAAAGGTACAGTTCTCCCTGTCATCCTCTCAGCCAGGACTGCATGCACCTGACTGCGATGCCCTGACAGAAGCTGCTAAGCACAGCAACACTTCAGCGAGACAGGTGAGGAGGGAGGGCTTGCCTCTGCAGGCTGTGCGGGCTGTCATGCTGGGCACAGGGAATGCAGCAAGAGACGGCTGGAGTCACCGGCTGCTGCAAATAAAAGAAGCTGCTGATTAAAGCTTTTCTTGGTGCCCTTCTCTTGCAGATTTCAATCAATTGTCAATTTCTTATCAGATTGAGAAAACCAGAAAATAACTCTTTTTTATTTTACCAAGACCGTAGTGACACGGTCACACGTAGAAGGCTGCATAGCATTCCTTTGCAAAACCTGCTTTCCAAAGTAGGAAAACATAGCTGCACCCGGGGGAGGAAAAGAATAAATATTTCTTTTAATTCTACCAGCTTAGATGCTTCTCCGATAGTGATCTGTCTAGCACAGAGGGATGTGCCACCCGGCCTTTCAGAGTTGGCAGGGCTCGAACTTACCCTTCTGTGCAACCCCACATTTAACTTTTCACCTCGTGCCAGTGCATTGCTCGCTCCCCATATTGTACTGGGAGTTATCCCCTAGCAACAGCCACAGCTGTGGCTTCTTCAGGTCAATCAGTTACTGCTGCGTGTCTTGAATACTCTGAATAAAATGACTTGATGCGTCCAGCAGCAAAGCAGAGGCATCTCAAACCCCATCTGAGTATTGGGCAGAGTCGAGCATCTTTAGGTTTAATTCTTGCTAGCCTCGTCTCAGATGCTTTTTAGCTACCCCAAAAGTTCACTATTTGCTTGCCCCAGCCACAAGGCTTACCTCAGATTTCTGCTCACACCTAGCTGCTGCCCGTTAAATTACTTGATCAACCTTGTGAGAAATAGCTACTCACTTTTCATAAATTTAGAAATATTTATTAAACCTTATCAAAAATACAACAGAAGACTGAGTAGAGAAAATGTTACAGCGCCGGGACCCGAGTATTTTCCCCACCATGTGCTCACCCACACAATGGAGGTTTCACCTTTTCACTCTTTAGCCCCTCTCAAAATTCTGTCCATCGACTCCTTCTTCACTGTCCAGTGGTGGAGTTTACTTCCTCAAATCATGATTGGAGGTCAGATGTCGCCATAGTGATAAGCCGACCCTCCCAAATGTCCCAACCCCGGCCGTCCCTTGGTAACATCGCAGGTGGTAAAACATAACTTTAACTATATAAAACTTTTCTTAACCTATATACATGATATTTGTCTGTTCATTGTGAGAGCAAATCATATTATATATTATATATTATATATTATACATTATATATTATATATTATATATTATATATTATATATTATATATTATATATTATATATTATATATTATATATTATATATTATATATTATATATTATATATTATATATTATATATTATATATTATATATTATATATTATATATCATATATCATATATCATATATCATATATCATATATCATATATCATATATCATATATCATATATCATATATTATATTTCATATTTTATATTTCATATTTCATTTTTTATATTTTATATATTGTATATTGTATATATTTTTATATATACATTATTATATAATTGGAGGTCAGGGAATGAAGGATAACAGAATGAGTACTAGGAGCATTAGTAAAGAAAGCTATGGAAATGGAAAGGTTTTACACAGCAGAAAAAAGAAAACTGCTGTGTAATATTCAGACAGGACTTTAAGCCTCCCTGTTGATAGGAAAGGTGAGTGCTAATTTCTTCACAAATGTCTTTATGGGCAGGGGTCTTTAGGAGAAATGGGTGTTAATATCTTCAAACTGGGTCTTAATGTCTCTACAAACCTGAAGCCCTGCAAGTTTGTTACAGGACCCAGACAGTTTGGCTCAGTTAACTTTAGGGTAATAGGAGAAATGGGTCCACACAAGTCATTGCAGAACCCAGACAGCCTGAACTTGCTATTTTTTTTTTGAGGAAATTGGCTATAAATGTTCCAGGGGGAACATCTGGTAGGTGGTTGGGAAAAAGCTATACCTTCCTAGTGCTTCTGCCACTAGGGAAAGAAAGAGGGCAACATGCGACCAGGAGTTTAGGACAAAAGGAGGCTGTACCCCCAAAACCTCATGAGAGATCCCATGGGGATATACTCCGTCAGACTCTCTCCTTTTCTTTCAATAAGTTGGAGTCCTCTGTCTCCTTTGTGAACACTGACTTTTCATTGTGTGGCTGTTCCATACACTGGTGCTCTTGTTTCCAGAGATTTCTTCTCAGACATCCATTTGTCTCATTTGGCCCATATGTCATATGTTCTGGCTGTGTCCCCTCCCAACTCCTCATGCCTCCTCAGCCTACTCGCTGTTGGAGTGAAGAGCAGAAAATACCTTGACTCTGAATAAACACTGAGCAGCAATAAGGAAAAAAACCCCTGTTTTGTCAACATGGCTTCCAGCACAAATCCAAAACAGCTCATACCAGCTACTGTGTCTATCCCAGCCAGTCAAGTAGACCTATAACAGGTGAAAATGGATCAAAAGGAACACAAAATGTACATTAGTCGGAGGGGATCATCATAACCATGGGGTTGCATAGAAGTTGCAGCAGGTTCAGTGGAGTGTTGGAGATTTCTGTCCTGTAACTCATTGAAGGCTGGAGTTAACCAGGCTTTCAGCAGAAGTTTCAGCAGCCAAAGGCCCTCTAAACACTGTCATTCCAAACAGAATACTTGGGCATAAAGATACTGATCCTGAAGGGCCTCTAATTGCTTACTGTGGGAAAGTACAAAGTGAGCTTATTCTGCAGTCAAATTACTTCAACACATGATAACACATGCAGTCTGTCAGAAACAAATGTGTTATGTCCCTCATCTAAGCTTTTTTATAATGGACTGAGACAGTAAGATAAGTATAGACAGACTGTAATTCTGTATATTAAATTTCCATATGTTACTGGAAGTCTAAGGAGGTCAGTCAGAAGCACAAAAAACTGCAAAACTAAGAGAAGGTTGTGATGTAGGGGATAATATTTTTCTCTGAAAGCTTTACTGTAATAAACTCTAAAAGAGTAAAAAATATGCTCTCTAATTTTTTTACATGGATTTTCAGCATGCTTAATAAAGGGCTAGAGTAGTTATACTATTTAGAAATGTAATTGGTTCATTCACACCCATGCTTAATTTAATTTTCTGCATGTCAAATCTGAGTACACAATATAAAAGTTAACTATCATTCCAAAAATATATAAAATTGTATTATAGGAAATTATTCTTTCCTAATTTGCTGATTTATTAAAGAAATATGGATATTGATCTAGCACCGATATCCAACTGTGACGGACAAAAACTCTCTAACAGTTTAAAGTTAGAAAGTGTATGTTTATTGCGACGCTGGGCAGTGTGTGGGATAGCTCCCGAATACACACCGCACCTTTCAAATGATTACAGAGTCCTTTTATCCACACAAGAATTGAATACCCAAAATACAAATACATATTCATAATTTAGTACATCCCATTCCTCACTTCGTATGCTAATAATTTCAAAAGGTATTAAGCATGCGTAGTTTGTTCCTTGAAATGGGTCGGTGGTCCCTTTCATGGGGAGGGGTCCCAAAATGAGGAAGTAAATGAAGTCTTCCTCATTCTGACCTTTCTACCTTTTCAATGCAAGTATGACAAATGAACCTTGGTAGAACTCCCATTCCTTGTCTTCAATTGGTTTCAGAACAGAGGAGGCCCACAATTGTCTTATGTTCCTAAAAGCTATTTGTCAGTTTCTATATTCTTCATTATAAACCCAGCTAACTAAACATTGTGTTGACAAGCAATCAATTATTAGTTAACTACTAACTCTTAACTTCATCAAGGCCTACTTACAGAATCCTCTTATTTTAATTAACTCTAGTAAGGCTTGTCTCTAACTAAAATCTTAGCTCCTCTAAAATCTCTAAATCTCTTAAAGTTTATGTTTCATTGCCATTCAGGATCACAGTATGGGTAGATGAGAGGTAAAAATATTCACTGACAATATATTCATATGAGCCAAGTTCAGTCAGGGAGTTCAGCCACTACTGACATCAAAGACTGCTAAACTTATTTGCATCAGGAGAAAGCTTAATCCAGTAACTTGAAACTACATACCAAATGCTCAAGAGTAATCTCTGAAATAAGTATGAACAATCTAGCTGTGAACTTGGATGCCCTGCTTTCCTACAGTTCTCTCCAGCATAAAGGGAATATCTCTATTTTTCTGTGGGTACCTTAAATTTGGGAAGAGCGATTCCAGAGCTAACTGCTGCCATGGGTGTGAGGGTATAGTGATGCTCAGGTTTTAGTTTTTATATTTTTCAGATTCAGTTTCTGGTGACTGCAACAGGATGGGAAAACTGATGCCTTGTGAAGGCTGACCTAGAACAGAGAGTAGATGGAGCTAAAGAATAAAATAAGTATTTATTAGGATGCCTCAATGGATACGCCTTGGGCAACACAAGAGCCCAGCCAGCGCTACATCCCAGATGAACCCAAAATGGTCACAAAATAGGCCACTGATCACGGGGTCTAACACTTTTATAAGTTTTGGTCCATTAGCATATTGGAGCTAATTGTCCAATTACAGCTCCAGCCCATGAAGTCCTATCCTTCTTGTTTTTCTCTCTTTGGTCCACCATTGTTTATGCTCTTGGGCCTGAGATGTGGATCAGTTGTCCTTGGGTCCCCAGCTAGAGAAAGAATTGTTTTGTCTACCTACTCTGTGAAGAGAGCTTACCATCCCCTAATGTGAAGCCCAGACCCACATACTAAAGTAGTACAGAATCTGAAAAATATAAAAGCTAAAACTTTAATAGAATTCATATTACCCAGTTCTCCCCACAGATATTGTCATCATGCTGTGGAAGCCAAAAAGGCAAAGGAGATGATGGTCAGGATCCATGATAGATCCTGGGGACTTTAGTATTTATAATTTTTATATTGTAAGTTTCAGTTACTTGGTCTAATGGGAGACAGTTGTCCACTAGTTGGGTATTCAGTCTTGTCCATTCTCTTGTCTGACTGAAAAAAGACTTCTCATAGAAGCAAACATAATCTTGGCCTAATTAGGATAACCCAAGTCACTCCTTTTCCCTGTGATTTGAGGAAGTGCATAATTGCAGAAACTCCTCTCAAACTCCTTCTCATAAACTTTTTTCTTAAAAGTTTTTCCATGTTGGTATGATGCATTGTTAAATTAAACCAGTAAGAAAGAGTAGAATCTTTCCTCCTGCACTGGGAATTGTTTTCAGTCTTCACATATTCATCCTGAGCCTGATAGTCCCTCCTGCCCTGATTGTCAAAGTTAGACACATAATTGAAGCATGCCAGAGATACCTGCTCAGCCTGTGCACCCAGGTCTTCTTCCCAGATGATATGCACTGAGTCTCACCCACACACAGAACTTTAGAGTTACCAGGTGTTCTCTTAGTTCCAGGAGTGTTGTCACAGACATACTCTATCACATTCATTGCACTCCCAGTAGGTACAGCTGTCTCAGAATAGAACATAAATTAAATTTCAGTTATCTGTTTGGAATCAAATCTAGAAAGTACAGGCAATTTTTCCTGCTAGCTTTGCCCTAATCACCTCTAGATTTGAGATAACCTTACACATCAAGAATCATCATTTAACTGATCTCTAGAAAAAGTGTAGCTTCAAGGAATAGTTTTGAAAAATTGATCTACATAAAATGAAGAGTTGGCACCTTACTTGAATGCAGATAGTCTGTGTGAGTAGGGGTCTCAGCACACTGTATTCCATGCCATTATTATTTGTAATGTCAGCACTATTAATACTGAGCATTTCCCATGTATAGAAATCCAACTGCATTGGAGTCCCAAGGAAGTTTGTTCTAATACCTGTTTCAAATATGGTAAATGGACATACAACCAGACAAACTCAGTTGCCTGCAGTTACCAAGAACAAAGCATCAGCAACTTTTCTTTTGTAGCAGTCTAGCACTTCAGCATCAGCAGCCCGGTTGTGATATCTTCTCCACTTCTTTCTGCCATTGCTGCCAGGCAGATAATGACTGACGCTGTTGAGCAGGACGGGAACAGAGAACTCCAGATCAGAAGGCAAAGAAAATGCACTCCCTCCTTTATTTCAAATGTAGTGCTCTATATATAGAGAACATCGAGAAGACTAATTTCATTGGTCTTAGAGTAAAAACATGTCACACCATTGGTGTGCAGTGAATGACCCACAGTAGCAGAACATTATCTATAAACAATGTGAATAACAAGGTAGATTAGAGAATTATTTACATTCTTTCCCAACTGCTTCCCAGGCTCTTGCCTGGTTAGAAAACCTTTCTCTTTCTCTCTGACTGAGCTGAGAATACCCACAAATGACCACATTGCATTTTCATTCATTCTATAGTTCCAGTTAGTGTTATCAGACAGAGCCTTAGGAACATTGCTTGAAGATCTCTTCATCAGTCCAGTGCTTCGTTTTTTATGGTGCAGTAGTTACCTGGACTCAGGCAGTATTCCTCACTGGAAAGGAATTTATATAGATAGTGACACATCAGTATTTTCCACAAACACTTCATTTGGATTGGCTCATCCTTTTATTTAATATCCCATCTGTCAAGCATGACTAATTGTTTATTTACACAGAAATCTAGGGAAAGAAATAGTACTGATGAAAAAGCATGCATGATAGATTAGGTTTTTAAAAGTGCAGTGAGAAACTAAGAAAATCAAGGTTTGGGTTGTATGCTGGGTTTGATTGGAGGAAAGTTAGTTTTCTTCACAGTGGCTGGCATGGGGCTGGTGTTTTGGATTTTGATGAACACAGAAATGGTAATAAAGATGTTTTTGTTATTGCTGAGCAAGGCTTACACAAAGCCAAGGCCTTTTCTTCTTTTCATACTGCCTCACTGGCAAGAAAGCTGGGGGTGCATTGGAAGCTGGGAGGAGACACAGCCAGGACAAGTGACTCCAACTGACCAAGGGATATTCTAGGCCATATGGCATCTACTTAGTATATAAAATGGAGAAGAAGGAAGAAGGAAGAAGGAAGAAGGAAGAAGGAAGAAGGAAGAAGGAAGAAGGAGGAAACCAGGCAGACATTTGGAGTGATGGCATTTGCGCTCCTGGAGATGGCTGAACACCTGCCTGCCCATGGGAAACAGAATTAACTCCTTGATTTGCTTTGCTTTTGCTTTCTCTAATAAATTGTCATTATCTCAACCCATGAGTTTTCTGACTTTTACCTTTCCAATTTGATTCTCTCCCTGATCTTGCTTGTGGGGGAGTAAGCAAGTGGCTACATAGTACTTGACTGTTGTCTGGGGTTAAACCATGACAGGTACAAAACCTTTTGCCTGAAGTACAGGCATCCATAAGCTTAGTGGACATGAACTGAGTTACAATTCTGCCCTTTTGTCTTTTTTCCAGAAGCAGCCCTTGACACCTTGAAGGTCATACCAGGTACATGGCTTGTCTCTGCCAAACTATATTGTCTTCCCTGGAGTTTGTGCAGACACCTTTTCCCAGCACAGGAGGCTGAGGCCAGCATCTAGATCCTTCTTACCACATCAAGCATGGTACTTGCTGTACAAGCTTAATGCAGAGTGGCTGAAATTCCAGCATTTGTGATGTTACAGCCCTGGACTTCTCTTCAGGTAGTTTGTCATTCTTGCTTAAATATACTGGTAATGTCATAATTCAGACTAGAATGAGGCTGAATATTTTTCAAATTCTTGAATAGATTTGAATATATGCAATGTCTAAAGCCAAAGGCTACTACAGCACATTCCTGAAAATTATGTGGAGCTTATGTTAAAAAAACAAACCACAATAAATGTAGCCATTGCTCGCTGTTTGGTAGTTTCTTGTCTATGAGTCCAGGAAACACTCTAGTGAAATGTCATAATTTTCATTATGTCTATTCTTATCACACCTGTGTCAGTGAGATTAAAAGGAGCAAAAGAAGCAGAGACACGCAGGCTCTAAAGAAATATTTCACAGGGAAGTGAATTCTGCTCAGTAGATGGAAACTTGATGATTTAACATATGAAATGCGTGCTTACTGCTGTGTTTACAGCAGTGAGGAGATGTCAACATTTTAATGAGGCCATGCTTAACTACCATCTTAGCTCTGTATTAGCAGGGTAGTTGTTCTTCAGAGAGGGGTTAGACATGCATTTGTCTGTTGATTTCTTTGAATGAAAGACACCCCTCAGGATTGCTATATCCTGAGGGAACACCATTGGCCTTGACCTGTAGGCATCTGCACAAGCTTAAAATCAGCTGCCTCAGCTTCCAGGACCTCTCTTGGCCAGCATCCTGACATGGATGCAGGACTGCTGCAAAGCACTGCTGGGACCCAGCAGGATGGGACTGGCTGTCTCCTGTCCACGTAGCACCCCCTCACACAGCCAGGGTCATCCCGAAACCAGAGAAACGCTCACATGTCAGCAGAGGGGAGCAAGGATCACTGGGCTCCTCTCAGGGTATCTCAGCTGGGCTTGCTCCACAACACACCCCCATTTTAAGGCCTGCTGATGCCCAGCTGCCAGAAATGCCTACCTTGTTCTCTCCAAGATGCACAGGGAGAGGCAATGAGCAGGACACCCTGGGAGGCAAACCTTCCCAGCCTTTTCTGAGGCCAGGGACACACCAAGATCAGCCAAGACTCTCCACACTGCCTGGCCCACCCAGCCCAGCTCTGTGCTGGCCCTGGGCCACAGCAGCTTCCACCAAGCAAGAGGCAAATGCATATTGCCAAGAGTTGAAACCCAGCAGACAGGGAAGATGTGAAAAGTGTGTGCGTAGAGGCCTTTTAATTCACAGCTCTCAAAGAGAGCTTTGGGCCTCACAGCTGGACAGAGATGCTCCTGCTCACACCTCTGTCCAAAGGGGGGAACACACCCTGCTGCAGGTTCTTGGGTTGGTCTCTGCAGGTGCAGGCGGATGCCAAACCTGCTCTTCACAGCCTCCTTCCTTGCCCTGCCCCTCTGCCAAGTGCAACGAGCCTCAAGGATTGAAAGGACCACAGAGAGCCAAAGGGGGACACTTGCACCTGCCTCACTGGGAGCTCCCTGGGAAGCACTTCCCTTGAGAAGCAAGCCCCTTTCCTCCAAAGGCATTTCCCCAAACGTGTAGCGTTCCTGGGGAACACCAACACACTCTTTAAAAAAGCTGGCAAACCTGAATGACTTCAGGTCCTTTCAGGACAGGCACTCCAGCTGTAGCTCATATTCCCCCAAGTGTGTTTCCAGGTGGAGGTTCAGAGGTGCAGCCCCAGGCCCTCTACAAACACAAGCTGCCCGCTGCCTCTTCACCTGCCTCAGCTCCTGCCTGTGGTCACAGCAGCAAAACCAGGCTGTTCCCGGCCAGACCCCAGAACCCTGTTCCCTTCCTAGTGTCTTACATCTGTAGTTTTGGAAAATCCTGAAATGTTTGGGAATGTTAACGTCAGGATGCCAGTGTGGGTCAGTGCGAGTGTCCGCAAAGAGAGGCCATTTTCCATGGGAAAAAGAAGTCATTTCCACCAGCACTGGGGATGTATTTAGAGCTGGGGTTTGGGGCTTTGAGGTCACACAGGTTCCTAGTGTCTGACATCTGTAGTTTTGGAGAAATCCTGTGAAGTTTGGAAATGTTAAGGTCAGCACGCCTGTGCGTGCCAGTGGGAGTGGCCTCCAAGAGAGGCCATTTTCCATGGAAAAAAGAAGTCATGTCCCCAGGCTCTGGGGATCTACTTAGAGCTGGGGTTGGGGCTTTAAGGACACACAGGTTCCTAGTGTCTGACATCTCTAGTTTTGCAGAAATCCTGCGTTGTTTGGAAATGTTGAGGTTAGGATGCCAGTGTGGGCCAGTGGGAGTGGCCTCAATGAGAGGCCATTTTCCATGGGAAAGAGAAGTCCTGTGTCCTAGTTTAGGGCAACATTTTGGAGAAGACCTCCGGGAGGAGCTCCCAGAAGCAAACCCCCCACGGCACCTCCCCCACCTGATTCGGGAAGGATTTCCTCCGAGAGAAATGGAAAAAATCCTGTTTATTTGACAAGCAAAACCACTCCCCAATACAAAAAAAAACACCACCAGATGACAAAACCCTTTCACCGTTCTGAAGAGATGACAAATTCAGAAAGTTTCTCCTGGGAGTTGTCGCCCAGCTATCAGTCTCCGGCGCTGGGGATGGCTGCTGCAGGTCACAAAATGCAGACTCTCAGTGTTTCTTGATGTTTCCCAGGTCCAGGTCCAGGTCCAGAGCAGGTTCAGATGGTATTCAGGGAAGGGAAAGGGAAGGGAAAAAGAAACAGTCCAGGGTAAAAATTGGACTGCCTAGCTAAACTAACTAATAAGCAAAAGCAAAAGCAAAAGCAAAAGCAAAAGCAAGCCAGCAAGCAAGCTAGAAAGCAAGCAAGCAAGCAAGCCAAGCCAGCCAAGCCAGCCAAGCCTCTCCTAGACACAGACCATGGAGGGAGGTGAGCCGGCTGAAAACAAGAAAAAAAACAATCCTTCACTTTCAGACTCAGTCCTGAAGGCACAGAACATAATATCAAGCATAAACAGAACACACAATTTGGGAGACAAACACCATACATTCAGCCTAGGACATCCTGCCCACAGGCTCTGGGGAATCTATTTAGAGCTCACATTTTGGGCTTAAAGGTCACATAGGTTCCTAGTGTCTGACATTTGTAGTTTTGGAGAAATCCTGCAAAGTTTGGAAATGTTGAGGTTAGGATGCCTGTGTGGGCCAGTAGGAGTGGCCTCAAAGAGAGGCCATTTTCCATGGGAAAAAGAAGTCATTCCCGCCAGCTCTGGGGATCGGCTTAGAGCTGTGTTTTGGGGCTTAAAGGTCACACAGGTTCCTGGTGTCTGACATTTGTAGTTTTGGAGAAATCTGGCAAAGTTTGGAAATGTTCAGGTCAGGATGACTGAGAGAGCCAGTGGGAGTGGCCTCAGAATGAGGTCATTTTCCATAGGAAAAAGAAATCATGTCCCCAGACTCAGGGGATCTTCTTAGAGCTGGGGTTTGGGGCTTTAAGGACACACAGGTTCCTCGTTGCGGACATCTGTAGTTTTGGAGAAATCCTACGAGGTTTGGAAATGTTGAGGTTAGGAGTCCATTGTGGGTCAGTGGGAGTGGCCTCAAAGAGAGGCCATTTTCCATGGGAAAAAGAAGTCATGTCCCCAGGCTCTGGGGATCTACTTAGAGGTGGGGTTTGGGGCTTTAAGGTCACACAGGTTCCTAGTGTCTGACGTATATAGTTTTGAAGAAATCCTGCAAGGTTTGGAAATGTTGAGGACAGCATTACGCTCTGGGCCGCTGGGCATGGCCTCAAAGAGAGGTCATTTTCCATGGGAAAAAGAAGTCATTTCCGACAGCTCTGGGGATCTACCTAGAGCTGGGGTTTGGGGCTTTAAGTTCACACAGGTTCCTAGTGTCTTACATCTGTAGTTTTGGAGAAATCCTGTGATGTTTGGAAATGTTGTGGCCAGCATGCCTGTAGGGGCCAGTGGGAGTGGCCTCAAAGAGAGGCCATTTTCCATGGGAAAAAGAAGTCATGTCCCCAGGCTCTGGGGATCTGCTTAGAGCTAGGGTTTTGGGCATTAAGGTCACAGAGGTTCCTAGTGTCTGTCATCTGTAGTTTTGGAGAAATCCTGCGAGGTTTGGAAATGTTGAGGTTAGGATGCCCGTGTGAGCCAGTCCGAGTGGCCTCTAAGAGAGGCCATTTTCCATGGGAAAAGGAAGTCATGTCCCCAGGACCTGAGGATGTGCTTAGAGCTGGGGTTTGGGGCTTAGAGGTCATCCAGGTTCCTTGTTGCTGACATCTGTAGTTTTGGAGAAATCCGGCAAGGTTTGGAAATGTTGAGGAGAGCATTACGCTCTGGGCCAGTGGGAGTGCCCTCAAAGAGAGGCCATTTTCCATGGGAAAATAAGTCATTTACCCCGTCTCTGGGGATCTACTTAAAAACGGGGTTTGGGGCTTTAAGGTGACACAGGTTCCTAGTGTCTGACATCTGTAGATTTGGAAAAATCTTGAAGGGTTTGGAAATGTTGAGGTTAGGATGCTTGTGTGGACCAAGAGGAGTGGCCTGAAAGAGATCATTTTCCATGGGAAAAAGAAGTCATGTCCCCAGGCTCTGGGGATCTACTTAGAGGTGGGGTTTGGGGCTTTAAGGTCACACAGGTTCCTAGTGTCTGACATCTGTAGTTTTGGAGAAATCCTGCAGGGTTTGGAAATATTGGGGTAAGGATGCTGAGAGAGCCAATTCGAGTAGCCTCAAAGAGAGGCCATTTTCCATGGGAAAAAGAAGTCATGTCCCCAGACTCAGGGGATCTACTTAGAGCTGTGGTTTGGGGCTTTAATGTCACACACGTTTCTCGTTGCTGACATTTGTAGATTTGGAGATATCCTGCAAGGTTTGGAAATGTTGAGGACAGCATTCCACTGTGGGCCAGTGGGAGTGGTATCAAAGAGATGCCATTTTCCATGGGCAAAAGAAGTCATATCCCCTGGCTCTGGGGATATACTTAGAGCTGGGGTTGGAGCTTTTCGGTTACACAGGTTCCTCGTTGCTGACATCGGAAGTTTTGGAGAAATCCTGAAAAGTTTGGAAATGCTGAGGCCAGCAGTCCAATGTGGGCCAGTCCAAGTGCCCTTAAAGAGACGTTATTTTCCATGGGAAAAGGAAGTCATGTCCCCAGGATGTGAGGATCTATTTAGAGCTGGGGTTTGGGGCTTTAAGGACACACAGGTTCCTCGTTGCGGACATCTGTAGTTTTGGAGAAATCTTGCAAGGTTTGGAAATGTTGAGGTCAGGATGCCAGTGTGGGCCAGTGGGAGTGGCCTCAAAGAGAGACCATTTTCCATGGGAAAAAGACGTCCCCATGCTCTGGGGACCTACTTAAAACTGGGGTTTGGGGCTTTAAGGTCACACAGGTTCCTCGTTGCTCACATCTGTAGTTTTGGCGGAATCCTGGAAGGTTTGAAAAGTTGAGTTTAGGATTCCAGTGTGGGCCAGTGGGAGTTGCCTCAAAGAGAGGTCATTTTCCATGGGGAAAAGATATCAGGTCCCCAGGCTCTGGGGATCTACTTAGAGCTTGCATTTTGGGCTTAAAGGTCACATAGGTTCCTAATTTCTGACGTCTGTAGTTTTGGAGAAATCCTGCAAAGTTTGGAAATGTTGAGGTTAGGATGCCTGTGTGGGCCAGTGGGAGTGCCCTCAAAGAGAGGCCATTTTCCATGGGAAAAAGAAGTCATGTCCCCAGGTTCTGGTGAACTGCTTAGAGCTGTGGTCTGGGCCTATAAGGTCACACAGGTTCCTAGTGTCTTACCTCTGTAGTTTTGGAGAAATCCTGCAAAGTTTGGAAATGTTGAGGACAGCATTATGCTGTGGGCCACTGGGTGTGGCCTCAAAGAGAGGCCATTTTCCATGGGAAAAAGAAGTCATGTACCCAGGCTCTGGGGATCTACTTAGAGCTGGGGTTTGGGGCTTTAAGGTCACACAGGTTCCTAGTGTCTTACATCTGTAGTTTTGGAGAAATCCTGTGATGTTTGGAAATGTTGAGGTTAGGATGCCTGTGTGAGCCAGTCCGAGTGGCTGCAAAGAGAGGTCATGTTCCATGGGAAAAAGAAGTCATGTCCCCAGGTTCTGGGGTTCTACTTAGAGCTGTGTTTTGGGGCTTTAAGGTCACACAGGTTCCTTGTTGCTGACATCTGTAGTTTTGGAGAAATCTTGAAGGGTATGGAAATTTTGAGGTTAGGATGCCTGTGTGGACCCGTAGGAGTGGCTGCAAAAAGAGGCCATTTTCCATGAGAAAAAGGCGCCATGTCCCCAGGCTCTGGTGAACTCCTTAGAGCTGGGGTTGGGGGCTTTAAGGACACACAGGTTCCTCGTGTCTGACATCTGTAGTTTTGGAGAAATCTTGCAGGGTTTGGAAATGTTGAGTTTAGGATGCCTATGTGGGCCAGTAGGAGTGGCTGCAAAGACAGGCCATTTTCCATGGGAAAGAGAAGTCATGTCCCCAGGCTCTGGGGATCTACTTAGAGCTGGGGTTTGGGGCTTTAAGTTCACACAGGTTCCTAGTGTCTGACATCTGTAGTTTTGGAGAAATCCTGCAGAGTTTGGAATTGTTGAGGTCAGGATTCCAGTGAGAGCCACTTGGAGGCGTCGCATATAGAGGATATTTTCTATGGGAAAAAGAAGTCATATGCCCAGGCTCTGGGGTGTTGTAGTGTGCAGCTACGCAAACGGAGCAAAAAAGCTTTGTGAATTTGAAATGGGGGTTTCTGTTTCCTAAACCTAAAGCTGGAGTTTCCATTGTGTATTTTTATGTGTATTTACCCTTCCCCGTGAAGCTATTCCCTTTGGATTTTACCTGTCATGTATTCATACTGGGCATTGTTCTATTGGTTTCACCTTATCTCTTATTTTCCCCTATATAACCTGTAACTCAACCCCTGACCATTGTCACTTGTATGTGCGGCGTTTGAGCAAATGCAACCTACTTTGGATTGCACAAGTGTCCAATCTCTTGAGTCTCTTTATCCCGGTCATGATCGCATTCTCTAAATAGCTCTGTCTGTATCAAACGAACCCACAATGGTGTTTGTTGCTTCTCTCCTGCTGCTCCCAGAAGCACCTGGCCAGCGCCCCAGGAAAAAAGAACCGGGCAAAAACAAGGAAGTCGGAGAGAAAAGATGCAACAAGTGGCACCCCAACGCGTGGCTCTGATACGGCAGCTGTTTTTAAAGCACAACAGAGAGCACTCTGGTTTGGAGCTTTTCTAGACGCTGTTTTCCACCGCTGTCACCGCGGGACAGACGGCTGCTGACGCCGCCACCATTGAGCCGTCACCGCCAGACTCCGCCCGGCAGGAAAAAGCTCTTGGACCACGGCAAGCCTGAGGGGGTTTCTGCTCCTTCTGCTCAGCCCCAGCAGCACTATCGCCACTGAGAAACTGTTCTGGCTCCTGCCCGGTTCCGGGTTTCCAGCGGAGTGAAGACGCAGCTTCTGCACACCCCAGAAGATTACTTCAGACCGGGAACCGCTGTTGTTTTTTGTTTTCTAAGGGTCGACGGTTTGGTAAGATTCAATACTAACGCGGGAGGGCCCTGGTTTAGTGGATCTGGGTGGAGGCACCTCCGTTCCCACGGAGGGAAAGGGCACGTGAACACACAGCATGCGGGGTGCTGCCATCGGTTTTTAGACTTTTTTAGTTTTTTTTTCTTTGGTTTTTTTCAGCAGCAGGTGGGTGAGGCTTGCTGGTGGGCAGAATGGGTGGGAAATTGTCCACACAGCAGAAAGAGGTTTATAACCAAGTAAAAGTAACCCTGACAGAGTCAGGAGAAAGTTTTCCTAAAAGTTTTGTGAAAAAGCTTATAAAGTGGTTGATTTTAAGATTTCCAAACGTCTCAGCTCAGGATGTGAGGAAAATGGGTTTTTGGAAGCATGTTGGGGCAGTTTTAACAGAAGGTACCAAGAAGGGGGATCCTTCAGTGAAGGAAGGCTTCATGGGGATCTTTTTGTTAGTTTATGACATTGTTAAAGAGGGTGCAAACAGTTGGGAAATGTGGGAAACTGAAAAGAGTCCATCTGCTTTATTCCCCCCGTCTCCCCGACCCCCACGGTCTGAAAATGCTAATCACTCTGTTGAAACTTCTGTTTCTAACCCCTCTTCTGATTCTTTTCACAGTTGTGGCTGTTCCCAAAAATGCTGTACCTCGTCTAACCCCTTCCCACACCCCCCACAGGATGAACCGCCACAAGATGGCGGCGGCCGTGTGGCGGGGGTCTTTGTCTCTCCACAAGGTAGACAAAGAAGCGTGGCGGGAACTCCTCCTTCCCAGGTACCCCCCCCACACACCAGTCCCTGACCCTCCTTCCCTTTGTCCTGACCCCTCCTCCTCCTCTCTTGCGGCAGACGAAACCCCTCCCAGGTGCTATTGCAGGCCTCCACCCACAGCACCGCCCCTCCAGGTTGTTCCTTCAGCTCCACCCTTCGACGTTCCATCACCCGATCCCGCCCCGCTCTACACGGCATCACCAACCTCAGCCACTCCCACACAAACCTCCACCCCCGAGCCTCCGGACCCTGCCCCCCTCTCTCCTGTTTCCCAAGCCCCGGCCTCTGTTTCCCATGGTGAAGGGAAAGGCAGGGAAGCCGAAGACGGAAAACAGAAAGCAGGCAAGGATTCAAATTCCTTGTTTCTCGCGCCAGTGTTGTACAACGCGAGAGGGCAAAACCCCAGGTGGGAACCACTTTCATACGAAAGCATAAAGGAACCCTGCAAAACAAAACGTGAATTTGGGCAAAAAAGCAAATTTTTTAGGAGCATGTTAAAAGCAACTTTCAATTCTAACACCTTAGTTCCCGCTGATTTAAAGTGCTTGTTCAGTTGCTTGCTCCCTCCCTCAGAATACCGAATGTGGGAAAGAACTTGGAAAAGGTTTGCAGGAGACCTTCTTCCAGGAATTTTGCGGAGTGCCGATTATGCCAAAGATATAGAAGGTGGCGAGATCACCCTCGAACATCTTGTGGGTGAAGGGGATTGGAACCAAGTCCAAAAACAAGCAACAGGGATTCCAAAACCAGTGTTAGATCTCATAAAAGATGCAGCAGAACAAGCATTTCTTATTATGCCCTCAAAAGAACCTATAATACCTTATATCACTCTCAAGCAATCTGTTTCAGACCCATTCATGGATTTTGTTGATCGAGTGAGAGACACGGTCGAGAAAAAGGTGGAAGGGCAAGAAGCACGAGATGAAATCATGTTTGAAATTGTCACCACAAATGCCAATGATGCCTGTCGGCAAGTCATCATGGCTCTTCCAGTGTCTCCTCCACCTACGCTGGATTGGCTCATCGAGGAGTGCACAAGAAAAGCCACACTGATGGCAGAGGACTTGGTGGAAAGTCCTCAGGAAAAAGTGGTTGCTCCGACATCAGCAACCCCAGAAACTCCAACATCCAGTTCTTCTCCTCACAAACGCAGGTGTTTTTACTGCAATCGGGAAGGCCATTTCATCAGCCAGTGCCCCTTTCAGGGGACAGCACCTCCTCAGGGGGGTAGGGGGGGGGGAGAATTCTCCAACCAGCAAAAAAACTAATTGGGGAGTGCAGACCTACCCTGTGTGATGATACAAATGGGGTGGGTCAGGGGGTTGTTGGAGACCCCACAGATGACGCAGTTGCGTCAAACAGGAAACGCCGCAAGGGAGGAGGAGAACCCTAATTCCTGTTTTTCCTTTATACTGGCAGATTTTTTATAGTTGGTTTACCCTGTTGTATGATTTCATTTTTCTTTCAGACTAGCAGGATGTCAATTCCTATGTTCCTGCTCCTCATTTGGCTCCAGAAAAGCAGGAGAATGAGGACTCGTCCAAGGGCATGTTTAAAGGCTGGGATCTTTCTGGGTGGGTGTTGTCCCTTCTAAAGGACATTTGTTATTTTGTAGTTACAATTTTTTTAGTTTTGCTATCATTTGGGATTTTTAAGCGAATCATTTTTAGCATTGCTTCCTCCAAGTTTGAAGCCTCCGCACCTGTCGTAGTTGCTGCTTCCACCATGGGAGGAGAATGGTGGGAAGATGGAAAACAAAACAACACTGCAGTTTGATAGCTGCAGTTCCTCCTTCCCCCAAAGATCCGTTCATTTTATTAAACAAAAAAGAGGGAGATGTTGTAGCGTACAGCTACGCAAATGGAGCAAAAAGGCTTTGTGAATTTGAAATGGGAGTTTCTGTTTCCTAAACCTAAAGCTGGAGTCTCTATTCTGTATTTTTATGTGTATTTACCCTTCCCGGTGAAGCTATTCCCTTTGGATTTTACCTATCATGTATTCATACTGGGCATTGTTCTATTGGTTTCACCGTATCTCTTATTTTCCCCTATATAACCTGTAACTCAACCCCTGACCATTGTCACTTGTATGTGTGGCGTTCGAGCAAATGCAACCTACTTTGGACCGCACAACAAGTGTCCAATCTCTTGAGTCTCTTTATCCCAGTCAGGATCACACCCTCTAAATAGCTCTGTCTGTATCAAAGAACCCACAAAGGTATTTGTTGCTTCTCTCCGGATGATACTGGAAGCGCCTGGCCAGCGCCCCAGGAAAAAGGAGTTGGGTGAAACAAGTCGGAGAGAAAAGAAGCAACACTGGGGATCTACTTAGAGCTGGGGATTGGGGCTTTACGGTCACACAGGTTCCTAGTGTCCAACATCTGTAGTTTTGGAGAAATCCAGCAGGGTTTGGAAATGCTGAGGTTAGGATGCCTGTGTGGACCAATGAGAGTGGCTGCAAATAGAGGTCATTTTCCATGGGAAAAAGAAGTCATGTCCCCAGGCTCTGGGGATCTACTTAGAGCTGGGGTGTGGGGCATTAAGGTCACACAGGTTCCTCGTTGCTGACATCTGTAGTTTTGGAGAAATCCTGCAGGGCTTGTAAATGTTGAGGTTAGGATGCCTGTATGGGCGAGTAGGTGTGGCCTCTAAGAGAGGCCATTTTCCATGGGCAAACGAAGTCATGTCCCCAGGCTCAGGGGATCTACTAAGAGCTGGGGTTTGGGGCTTTAAGGTCACGCGGGTTCCTGGTGTCTGACATTTGTAGTTCTGGAGAAAACCTGCAAGGTTTGGAAATGTTGAGGTCAGCATGCCTCTGTGGGCCAGTGGGAGTGCCCTCAAAGAGAGGCCATTTTCCATGGGAAAAAGAAGTCATGTTCCCAGGCTCTGGGGATCTACTTAGAGCTGTGGTTTGGGGCTTAGAGGTCACACAGTTTCCCAGTGTCTGATATCAGTAGTTTTGGAACAATCCTGTAAGGTTTGGAAATGTTGAGGTCATGATGCCTGTGTGGGCCAGTGGGAGTGGCCTCAAAGAGAGGTCATTTTCCATGGGCAAAAGAAGTCATGTCCCCAGGCTCTGGGGATCTACTTAGAGCTGGGGTTTGGGGCTTTAAGATCACACAGGTTCCTAGTGTCTGACATCTGTCATTTTGGAGAAATCCTGCAAGGTTCGGAAATGTTGAAATCAGGATGCCTGTGTGGGTCAGGAGGAGTAGCCTCAAATTGCAGCCATTTTCCATGGGAAAAAGAAGTTACTTCCCCAGGCTCTAGGAATCTACTCAGAGCTGGGGTTTGGGGCTTTAAGGACACACAGGTTCCTAGTGTCTGACATCTGTAGTTTTGGAGAAATCCTGCAAGGTTTGGAAATGTTGAGGTCCGCATTGCTCTGTGGGCCTGAGGGAGTGTCCTCAAAGAGAGCTCATTTTCCATGGGGAAAAGATATCACGTCCCCTGGCTCTGCGGATCTACTTAGAGCTAGGGTTTTGGGCTTTAAGGTCACACAGGTTCCTAGTTTCTGACATCTGTAGTTTTGGAGAAATCCTGCAAGGTTTGGAAATGTTGGGGGTAGGAGACCTGTGTGAGCCATTGGGAGTGGCTGCAAAGAGAGGCCATTTTCCATGGGAAAAAGAAGTCATGTCCTCAGGCTCTGGGGCTCTACTTAGAGCTGGGGTTTGGGGCTTTAAGGTCAGAGAGGTTCCTCGTGTCTGACATCTGCAGTTTTCGAGAAATCCTGCAAGGTTTGGAAATGTTGAGGTTAGGATGCCTGTGTGGACCAATAGGTGTGGCTGCAAAGAGAAGCCATTTTCCATGGGAAAAAGAAGTCATGTCCCCAGGCTCTGCGGATCTACTAAGAGCTGCGGTTTGGGGCTTAGAGGTCACACAGGTTCCTAATGTCTGACATCTGTCATTTTGGAGAAATCCTGCAAGGTTTGCAAATGTTGAGGTCAGGATGCCTGTGTGGGTCAGGAGGAGTGGCCTCTAATAGAGGCCATTTTCCATGGGAAAAAGAAGTCATGTCCCCAGGCTCTGGGGATCTACTTAGAGCTGGGGTGTGGGGCTTTAAGGACACACAAGTTCCTTGTATCTGACATCTGGAGTTTTGGACAAAACCTGCAGGGTTTGAAAATGTTGCGGTCCCAAAGGACCTCAACTGACTATGGCCAGGGCCTCAGATGACCTTAAATGACAACAGTCATGGCCTCAGGTATCTCAAGTGATCCCAAATGACCTCAAGTGACCCCAGAAAGTGCCGTTCAGGGCCTCAGATGACATCAAGGGGCACCAAATGACCAAAAGTGACCCCAGTCAGGGCCACAGATGATTTCAAATGATCACAAATGACCACAACTGACCCCGGTCAGGCCTCAGATGACCTCAAGTGACCCAAATGACATTAAGTGACATTGGTCGGGGTCTCAGGTGACCTCAAGCGCCTCCAAATGACCTTAATTTTACCCCAGTCATGGCTACCGGTGACCTCAAATGACCACAGTCAGGGCCTCAGATGGCCTCAAGTGACCCCAAATTACCTCAAGTGACCCTGGTCAGGGCCTCCAATGACCTCAAGTGGCCCCGGTCAGGGGCTCAGATGACCTCAAGTGACCCCAAATGACCTCAAGTGATCACGGTCAGGGCCGCAGGTCACCACAAGTGACCCAAAAGAAATCAAATTACCTCTGTCAGGGTCTCAGGTGACCTCGAGTGAGCACGGTCAGGAACTCAGATGTCCTCAAATGACCATAAATGACCTCAAGTGAACCAAATAAATGCTGGTCAGAGGCTCAGGTGACCGCAAGTGACTCCAAATAACCTCAAGTGACCCTGGTCAAGGCCTCACATGACATCAAGTGACCCCAAATGACCTCAAGTGACCCCAGTCAGGGCCTCACGTGACCTCAAGTGATCCAAAATTACCTCAAGTGACCCTGGTCCGGGCTTCAGGTGGCCTCAAGTGACCCTGGTCAAGGCCTCAGGTGACCTCAAGTGACCCCAAATGACCTCAAAGGATCCCGGTCAGGGCTCAAATGAACTCAAGTGATCCCAAATGTCCTCCAAGGTCTGCAGTCAGGGCCACAGGTGAAACCAAGTGACCCAAAATGACCTCAAGCCACCCCGATCAGGGCCTCAGATGACCTCAAGTGACCTTGGGGAGGGCCTCAGGTGACCTCAAGTGACCATAAATGACCTCAAGTAACCTCGGTCACGGCCTCAGATGACATCAAGTGACCCCAAATGACCTGAAGTGAGCCCAATCAGGGCTCACATGACCTCAAGTGACCCCAAACTGACCTCAAGTGACCCCACTGAGGCCCACTTGAGGTCACTCACTGAGGGCCTCAGGTGGTCTCAAGTGACCCCAAATGACCTCAAGTGGCCTGTTCTTCCTTGTCAGCCTTTCGTTTTTGCAACCCCAAGGCGGGTGGCAGCGCCTGGCCGAGGCGAGCAGCAGTGCTGCCACCTTGTGGCCATAGTTCGGGACTGCAGCCCAATACCACGATCCTCCTGCGGCCTCCATCATGGGAGTGTTTCGGCCAGGAAGCTTTTGACCTTCCCAAAATGGCGGGAAAAAAAAAAAAAAGTGGGAAATTCGCCTCAGATGAAATTAAGAGACCCCAAATGACCTGAAGTGACCCCGGTCAAGGCCTCAGGTGACCTCAAGTGACCCCAAATGACCTCAAGTGACCACTGTCAGGACCTCAGGTGACCTCTGGTGACTCCAAAATACCTCAAGTGACCCCGGTCAGGGCCTCAGGTGACCTCAAGTGATTCCAAATTACCTCAAGTGACCTCGATCAGGCCCTCAGGTGACCAAAAGTGACTCCAAATGACCACATGTGACCCTGGTAAAGACCTCAGGTGACTTTGAGTGACCCCAAATAACCTCAAGTGACCACATTCAGAGCCTCAGATGACCTCATGTGACCCCAAGTGACCTCGAGTGATCCCGGTCTGGGCCTCAGGTGAGCTCAAGTGACCCCGAATGACCTCAAGTGTCTCCAGTCACGGCCTCAGTTGACTTCAAGTGACCCCAAAATTAACTCAAGTGACCACAGTCAGGGCCTCAGATGACCTCAAATGGCCCCAAATGACCTCAAGTGACCTCAGTTTGGGCCTCAAGTGGGCTCAAGGGACATAAAATGACCTCAAATGACCTCAGTCAGGGCTTCAGGTGACCTCAAGTGACCAAAAATGACCTCACGTGATACGGTCAAGACCGCAGGTGACCTCAAAGTATGCAAAATGACGTCAAGTGACCTCGGTCAGGGCCTCAGATGAATTCAAGAGACCCCAGATGACCTTATTTTGATCCCAGTCATCGCCTCAGGCTACCTCAAGTGACCCTGGTCAGGGCCTCAGGTGACCTCAAGTGACCCCAAATGACCTCAAGTGACCACAGTCAGGGCCTCAGTTGACCTCAAGTGACCCCAAATGACCTCAAGTGACTCCGGACCAGGACTCGAGCGAGCTCAAATGTTCCCAAATAACCTCAAGTGATCCCCATCAGGGAGTCAGGTGACCTCAAGTGATGCTAAATGACATCAAGTGACCCCCATCAGGGCCTCAGGTGACTTCAAGTGACCCTAAAATACCTCACGTGACCCTGGTCAGGGACTCAGGTGACCACAAATGTCCCCAAATTACACAAAGTGACCCCGGTCAGGGACTCAGGCGACCTCAATTGACTCCAAATGACCTCAAGTGACCCTGGTCAAGGCCTCAGGTGACCTCAAGTGACCTTAAATGACCTCAAGTAACCTCAGTCACGGCCTCAAATGACCTCAAGTGATCCCAAATGTCCTCCAAGGACTGCAGTCAGGGCCACAGGTGAAACCAAGTGACCCAAAATGACCTCAAGCCACCACGATCAGGGCCTCAGGTGACCTCAAGTGACCACAGTCAGGGCCTCAGGTGACCTCAAGTGACCCCAAATGACCTCAAGTGTCCCCGGTCAGGGACTCAGATGAGCTCACGTGTCCCCAAATGACCTCACGTGACCTGGTTCATGGCCAGGGCTTCAGGTGACATTAAGTAACCAAAAATGACCCGAAGTGACCCCAGCCAGGGCCTCAGTTGACTTCAAGTGACCCCAAAGGGCCTCACGTGATGCTGGTCTGGGCCTCAGGTGACCTCAGGTGACTCCAAAATATCTCAAGTGACCCCGGTCAGGGCCTCAGGTGACCTCAAGTGATTCCAAATTACCTCAAGCGACCCACATAAGGGCCTCAGGTGACCAAAAGTGACTCCAAATGACCACATGTGACCCTGGAAAAGAACTCAGGTGACTTTGAGTGACCCCAAATAACCTCAAGTGACCACATTCAGACCCTCAGATGACCTCATGTGACCCCAAATGACCTCGAGTGATCCCGGTCTGGGCCTCAGGTGAGCTCAAGTGACCCCAAATGACCTCAAGTGACTCCAGTCTGGGACTCAGGTGACCTCAAGTGACCCCAAATGACCTCAAGTGACCACAGTCAGGGCCCCAAATGACCTCAAGTGACTCCGGTCCGGGACTCAGGCCACCTCAAGTGTTCCCAAATAACCACAAGTGACCCAAATAAGGGCCTCAGATGACTTCAAGTCACCTCAAAATGACCTCAAGTGACCCCGGTCGAGGACTCAGGTGACCACAAATGTCCCCAAATTACAAAACTGACCCCGGTCAGGGCCTCAGGTGACCTCAATTGACCCAAAATGATCTCAAGCTACCCCAATCAGGGCCTCAGATGACCTCAAGTGACCGCAGTCAGGGCCTCAGGTGACCTCAAGTAACCCCAAATGACCTGAAGTGAGCCCGATGAGGTCTCAGATGACCTCAAGTGACCCCAAATGACCTCAAATGACCACACTCAGGGCCTCAGATGACCTCAAGTGACCCCAAATGACCTCAAATGGCTGCAAATGACCTCAAGTGACCCCGTTCAGGCCCTCAGCTGACCTCAAGTGACCCCAAATGACCTCATGTAACCCCAAATGACATCAAGTGACACCCGTCAGGGCATCAGGTGGCCTCAAGTGACCCCAAATGACCTCAAGTGACCCCCATCAAGGCCTGAGGTGACCTCAAGTGTCCTCAAATGACACTAAGTGGCACCAAATGATCTCAGGTGACCCCAGTCCAGGCCTCAGGTGACCACAAGCGACCCCAAAGGACCTCAAGTGAACCCAGTCTGGGCCTCAGGTTACCTCCAGTGACCCAAAATTACCTCAAGTATCTACAAATTACCTCAGGTGACCCCATTCCTTGCCTCAGGTGACCTCAAGTGACCTCAAATGACCTCAAGTGGCCACAAACGACCTCAAGTGACCCCGATCCAGTCCTCAGGTGACCTCAAGTGACCAAAAATTACATCAAGTGACACCAGTCTGCACCTCAGCTGACCTCAAATGATCCTAAAATGACCTCAAGTGACCACAGTCATGGCCACAGACGACCTCAAGTGGCCCCAAATGACCTCAGCTGACCCCGGTCAAGGCCTCAGGTGACCTCAAGTGACCAAAAATGATATCAGGTTACCCCACACAAAGCCTTAGGTGACCTCAAGTGAAAAAAAATGACATCAAGTGACACCAGTCAGGGCCTCAGGTGACCTCAAGTGACCAAAAATGACATCAAATGCCCCCAAATGACCTCAGGTGACCACAGTCAGGGCCTCAGGTAACCGCAAGTGACCCCAAGTAACATCAAGTGCCCCAAAATGTCCTCGGGTGACCACAGTCAAGGCCTCATATGACCTCAAGTGACCCCAAATGACCTCAAGTGTCCCCAAATGACCTCAGGTGACCCCAGTCTGGGTCTCAGGTGACGGCAAGTGTCCCCAAATGACCTCAACTGACCCCCGTCCAGGCCTCAGGTGACCTCAAGTGGCCAAAAAGAACCTCAAGTGGCCCCAAATGAACTTAAGTAACCCCAAGTGACCCCAAGTGACTCCGTTCAGGGCCTCAGGTGGCCTCAAGTGACCCCAAATGACCTCAAGTGACCCCAAATGACCTCCGGTGACCGCAGTCAGGGTCTCAGCAGACCAAAAGTGACCCCAAATGACCTCCAGTGCCCCTACATGACCTCAGGTGACCCCGGACAGGGTCTCAGGTCATCACATGTGTCTCCAAATGACCTCAAGTGGCCCCAAATGACCCCAAGTGACCCCAGTTCTGGCCTCAGATGACCTTAAGTGACGCCAAATGCTGTCAAGTGGCCCCATTATAGGCCTCAGGTGAACTCAAGTGACCAAAAATTACATCAAGTGACACCAATCACGGTCTCAGGTGACCTCAAGTAACCCCAAATGACCTCAAGTGACCCCAAATGACCTCCGGTGACCACAGTCAGGGTCTCAGCGGACCAAAAGTGACCCCAAATGACCTCAAGTGACCCCGGCCCAGGCCTCAGGTGACCTCAAGTGACCAAAAATTACATCAAGTGACCCCAGTCCTGGCCTCAGATGACCTTAAGTTGTCGGAGAAGTGCCGCGGGAGACAAGACTCATGATAGCATGATCATCAAGTCTCAGTTTATTGCAACAAATTACAAAGTTTATATATACTTGTTAATTAGTTCATGCATATTGCAAAAGCCAAGCTCATGATTGGTTGCTGTGTGATTTGCACATCTGTCTTGTTCGGTTGCTCTTGCTGTTCTTGTAGTTGATACTTTTTGGTTCTTTTCTATCTATCTCTACATACCAAGCAGTTTTCAGCATTCTGATTCTTGCAAACTCTGATTTTTACATATCCTGATTTCTATACCCAGGGTCATGCTGACCGTTGCAGCAGTCACGTAGCCCCTCATACTTTGACCGATTTTACAGTTTCATGTCCCTTGCTGTTTAACCATTCTTCTGCCAAGCTCTCTACACTTCCCCTGTTTTCTTTTTGCACAACAAGGTGTGCATTCAGCATTTTCTGCAAAAGTTGTTGTATCAAGCCTTGCAAGCAAGTAAACACACAGGGCAAAACAAGTAAAAGTATCACAATAATGCTTAGGACTATTATGCCGTATTTAATAATGTCTCTTAACCATGGACCTATTCTTAATCCCTTTAGCCAGCCTTCTAAACTCAACCCATCCTCTACCTTTAGCTGCTGAGTTAGCTCGGTTAATTTTCGTATTTGTTTGTGGATGGATTGAGAATGATCGGATAAGTTCATGCAGCACATCCCTTCAAATTCTTCACAACTATGACCTTGGGCTAGCAATAAAAAATCTATAGCAGCCCTATTCTGCAGTGTAGCATGTCTCACTGAGTCCACATCCAAAAGTAGGTCGCTTAGGGCCTTTGATGTAGCATTCGTTTGTTTAGCTAGCTAGCATCCTAGCTTGTTGAGTTGAGCTAATGCTCCTGCTGAGGCAACACCAGGCGCTAAGAATGAGGCAGCAATAATCGCCTCAGGGGACCAAAATCTAACATTATCTTGACATTCACTGGTGAAGCTATGCACGCTGCGTTGCATTCTGCTGCTATGATGACGCCGAGCCATGTTTAATATCATTGAGGTGTTGGGTGTCAGTAACGACAATCTTCCTAACGAACAAGGACCTCCCTTTATTTTGGAAGGTATGCCAGCCCATGCTCTGTCACCGCAAATCAAGAATGTTCCTCTGGGTAAAGAGAGGGGATTATTTGATGACTTTGAAACGTTTCTGGTCGTGTATTGGCACCAGTTGCTACTATTTCTGTAAACTGGTAAGGTGGAATTGACAACAACTGCAGACCCATTAATTTTCTGCTGCTTACTTGACCAGTTAAAGTACAAACAGCAATCCATTCTGACTGCCCCTAGTAGTTCTAACTTTTGAGGTTCTGCCGGAGTGATGGGTAAGTAAGGCACCCACGCGTCCCATTGATCTACAGTTGTATTCAAATTTGAATTGTTGCAAGTTGGAATGTGTTCAGGACACGGCCACATGTCTAACGGGAGACCGACTAGACAAGTGGAAAACGGATTACCCGGGGAAGACAAGGCAAGACAAATGGACTCTTGCCCTGTTAGATTTGCCATTGTGACCTATACATTCGTTTTAGGTTGAGGCAGAACATACGCCCGCACGCTTAGCAGTACGGCTGCGATGACTAAACCTTCTACACTGATTGTCCCACTCTTTTGGGTCAATTTGCCACTGAATGGGGATCCCAACACTATCTTGGCAGCAGGAATCTAAAATTTCTGTCCTTTTGGTACCCAGAATTCTTTTTGCCAAATGCTGTACCCTCCAAACTAGATTTCTTAATTCCAGGTCTTCCCTATTTTCTATTAATCTCAGACTCTCCCCGATAGGTTGACCTGTTAGCTGAGTTAAGGCACGTTGCGGTGAGTCAGAGTTCCACTGGCGCTGACAGGTACAACACCAGTATGTAGAGGTAAAGTGATGCTGATAAACCCACCAACGTTGAGAGCACCCTCTACAATATATCTTTACCCAAGATTGGTGGTCATAGCTATTACAAGTCAAGCAAGCAAGCGGACAAGAGCGATTAAAGTCTCTAGCTAGACAAGGTAGGAGGCAGTCTTCAACTTCTCTTTCTGAGTCGATATGGAACTTAATCTGCAACTCTTCTTCTACTTCATGCAGGATCCTGGAAATCGTCTTCTGAAGGCGCCGCTTCCTTCTCTGCTCCGGGCTGGTCATTGGTAGGGCGTGCCCACTTAGCTGGGACCCACACAGTACCTGTTGGTGTGGAAACACACAGATAACCCCTGCCCCAGTACAGTACCTTTGCTGGACCTTGCCAAATTCCTGGTTTTGGATCTCTATATCTGACCACCATTTGTGAAGGGGCAGGAGTTTTAGAAGCAAAGTGGGTAATTACTGCAGGTGATTTTCTATCTCCAAAAATGCATAAGTGATTAAGTACAAACAAGCACTTTAATAGCCTGTCCTGTATGCTAACTACATCAGTGTATTTTTCCAGGTATTGTTTGAGTGTTCCATTAGCCCTTTCTACTATTGCTTGTCCAGTAGGGGAGTTTGCAATCCCTGTAACGTGTGTGATGTTCCATGTTTGCATAAAGCAAGCAATACGCTTACTGCAATAAGCAGGGCCATTATCAGTCTTAATCCTCTGTGGTACTCCCATGACCGCGATGCAGCTATTGAGGTGTCGTTCCACATGAAGGGCCCGTTCTCCTGTCTGAGCGGTAGCCCATATGTAATGGCTATAAGTATCAATGGTCACATGGACATACTTCAGACGACCAAAGCTAGAGACATGAGCGACATCCATCTGCTAAATTTCATTAGCCTGTAGGCCTCGTGGATTTACTCTTATTCCTAGGCCTACTCCCTTATTGTGATGGCTACATACGGGGCAGGCCTTAACGATAGCTCTAGCTTCTTCCAGAGGAATGTGGAACTCCTGTGCTAAACCTTTAGCATTCTGGTGGAAGATAGCATGGTTCTCTCGGGCCAGTGTTTGTCGTGGAAGCACTACTTGACGAGCGATTGACACTAATTTGTCGGCTATGGCATTGCCTGCTCCCAGCCCTTCATTCCATTTGTGGCTGCGGACATGTATAATAGAGTATGCTTCTCTTCTGTTCCTTAAGGCGCGCTTCAATTGAAGAAAGAGTTCATAGAGCCGCCGATTCTGGACCTCTTTGATGGCGGCGTCTTCAATCCTTGACGCCACCCCTACAACATAGAGTGAGTCAGAAACAACATTCAGCGGCCCCAATAAGTGAGACACTGCCCAAATAACCGCCATTAATTCTAATGTCTGTAAGTTATCATGAGGCGTTGCTTCCAGTATCTGGTGATGCCATTGCTGTTCTATTTTCCAGACCACAGCCGCTCTGCGTGATCTGCGACCTGCGTCCGTAAAAGCCGTAATGGCATTCGGGATAGGCTTCTCTTTTCTGAGGGGTTTCTGTATCCATTCCCATTTTCCTATCCATTGTAATTGTTTGGGTGTGAGGGATCCTGTGCTAACAGTAGCTGGAGATGAAAGCAATGCTTCAGCGAGGGGTGCAGAGTTTAAAAGGTACCAGTCCAAGGTGGATTTTTCCATGGGTAAATTAATTTTTACTGGTTCTGAGCCACTTATTTCCAAAATGCAAGTACGTCCCTTCTTAATAAGTGCTGCCAGGCTGTCGACCTTAGAAGTTACTGTTCTTTTTTGCTGTAACGGGGGTAATATCCATTCTAACACCACCGTCTCCCCCGTTTTCTTTTCATGCTGGGTGACAGCCCCCAATAGGTGATCTTCAGTGTTCCAAATGGTCATATGTAGGGGAAGATCAGGATCAAGACGTCTCACAAAACCGGTAGAGATGCAATGCGTAATATCGTGTAATGCGTGACGCTGATCTGACAATAAATGAACTGGAGTATAGGGATCGGTTCCTTTGAGCAGTGGACATAGTTTGTCTAAAAGGATATTAGGAATTCCAGTGATTGGTTTGAGCCATTGTAGGTCGCCTAAAAGCCTTTGTGCTTCATGTAAAGCGGTGACTGATGTCTGAATATGTAACTTCTGCGGTGTGATTCGCTGTTGAGTGATTATCCATCCCAAGTATTTTCATGGAGCAGAAGTTTGAATTTTATTAGGTGCGATGGTAAGAGAAGACTTCTCCAAAGTATGCAGGATATCATGAATTTGAGAATCTGTAAAGGGGGTTGCTTGTGCAAACAAAATATCATCCATGTAATGATAGATGATAGTATTAGGCATGCGTTGTCTTAACGGTTGCAGTGCTGCATCCACATACAGCTGACAAATTGTGGGGGAATTGCGCATTCCTTGTGGCAGAACTATCTATTTAAATCTCTTATCTGGCTCACCACGATTGAGAGCAGGGAGAGTAAAAGCAAACCTTTTAGTATCCGCAGGATGCAGAGCAATGGTAAAAAAGCAGTCTTTCAAATCTATTACTAAAATAGGCCATTCTTGCGGTAACATAGCAGGATTCGGCAGACCAGGTTGCAGTGCTCCCATAGGTTCTATCTGATCATTTACCGCTCTAAGATCATGCAAAAGCCGATAATTGCCTGACTTTTTTCGAATAACAAAAATTGGAGTGTTCTAAGGGCTTGTAGAGGGCCTAAGGTGTCCTTGCCTGTATTGTTCATCAACCAGCAGGTGTGCCTGCTGCAGACTTTCCCGTTTCAAAGGCCACTGCTTAACTACCACAGGCTCGTTAGTAGTCCATGTAAGTGGTAGTGGGAAAGTCCAAACAATGGCCGTCACCGAAAAGAATGATCGTTGGTAAGGACTAGGCCCAACTGAGCTAGGACATCACGACTAATTAGACATTGGACAGCAGGTGGTAAAGTTGTTATAGAAAGTGCTGCAGACGCCTGTCTCCCTTCAATCTCAACAGTCAGCACCGGGGTACGGCTTGCAAGTGTCATCCCACCAATACCGCTCACCGTGGTTGCTGCAGGCTGAGTGGGCCAAGACGCAGGCCAATGACCTGGATTGACGACTCTAGTATCTGCACCCGTATCTAAAAGTCCTTTAAGCACAATGCTATGTCCTTGATGAATCAGGCGGCAAGATTTTTTGGGGCGGGTGTTAAGGTCTAGGGTAAGCAATGCAAGACCTCTTGTCGAACCAAATCCTTCTGGAGTTCTAGGGACCCGGGACATAGGTTCCAATCCTTTGGTCATTTGTGGGAGTGGGATTAGCTGAGCAATTCTTTGACCTTTTGGTACCGTCACCGGGGGATATGACGTATGAGCGATGATCATAATTTCACCGCAACAATCGGCATCGATGATTCCTGGTTCCACAAAGAGGTCTAATATAGCGGCTGAGGAGCGGCCAATAATGAGTCCTCCCATAGTTTGTCCGTGTATTTGTAGGGGGCCATGGATTCCCATTGGAATCTTATATGGTTTTGAGGTCAAGAGATCAGTCTCTACTGCGGCTGCCAAGTCCAAGCCGAGGCTCCCGCAGGTGGCAGGTTGGAGTTGCTGGGAGGTTTCGCTCCTGCAGCTGCCATTTGTGTCCCGGCGCGGCCGCTGTTCGCGCTGCTCTGGGAGTTTCCCTGCTTCTTTCGGCATGCATTGGAGTTGTGGGTATTTGATTGGCATCTGCGGCACCAAACTCCTGTTGCTCCGCATTCTTTTCGAATGTGACCTAAGTTTCCACAGCGGTAGCATCTTGTTCGTGCCTCTCCAGTAGTGTTAGAACGGGGGCGCGCAGCTGCAGCTTGAAGGGGAACAAGGGCTGCTAAAACCTGATTTTGAGAGCTTATTGCTTGTTCCCGTAACCCCTGTCCTATTTCTTGTAAAGCATTAACTATTAACGCTTGAGACCCAACTGGCACTGAAGCAGCCTTCTCTAACAATGCTTGGACGGTCCAATCCCCAGGAAAGGAAGTAATCAAATTTCTGGTTGTAGAATTGCTATTCTGCAGTATACACTGTTTGAGTAGGGCATCCTGCATATGATCGGCCACCCCTGCTTTGGACAATGCTTCCATTATCTTATCCACGAAGGTGCCAAGAGGCTCCTCTCTACCCTGTTTAATCCCCATATACATTGGGACTCCACCCGGGGTTTTGACCTTGTCTATCGCTCTTCTTGCTACTATTGTGGCTTCCCTTAATTTGTCAGGTCCTAGGGCGGCCTGTTGTTCCAGACGTACATGGGCACCCTCTCCCAGAAGCTCGGCTACAGTAAGCCCTGCTAAAGGGTCGCCCTGAGCCCTAGGTAAATTGGCACTTCTTACCGCTTCCTCTCTCCAGCGTGCCTCAAAGAGTAAACGTTGATGCGGGGTGAAAATCAATTTGGCCATTCCCCTAACATCGGACGGTAATAAGGTATGAGCATTAAAAATAAAATCAAGCATTTGCCTAGCGGGCTCACTGGTAATACCATAACTCCCAGTGGCACGCAGCTGTGTTACAATTTTCCAGTCAAGGCTCTGGACCTGCGCAGTGTACCCCCCTTGAACATTTGGCCTAAATATCACTGGAAAAGCAAGGGTTTCCTGTGCTGCCGTGAAGAGCTCAGCGTCCCCCGTCTGCATACCCTCCTGTGCAATAGCAGCCCATACCTCACGTCTTTCTTTAGCCATGGCCTCCCCGAGGTCAGATTCTGCCCCAGGGACAGGCTCCTGGCCGGGAGACGGAGGATGTTGCAGGGCGGGTGCTACAGTAACGTTTTGCATGCCTGGAGGGGGACGCGGCGGTGGGGGTAAAGGGGGAGCTGACGGTCGTGCCTCAATGCCACCAGTGTCTGTGGGAGGTACAGGTATTGCAGAAGCAGAGATGGGGACGGGAAAGTTTGTGAGAACCGGAGGGTTTGGCTCACTGGAGAGAAGCGAGGGTTCATATTCCTTATTTTTCTCCTGAGCTGTTCGTACCCCTTCCACCGCCCTTTTTTCTGCCTGACACATCAACAATTCGTTATGGACCACTCTCCAAAGTTTACTCATTTTCTTGCCCGGTTTATCATCATCTAACACTAATTCCCACAACTTATCCCCGTATCTTCTCCATTCTGAAAGTTCATGAACAGTATGGGGGTTTACAAAAAAGCCATAAGAATGAGCATGATGTAAGAGCGAAGGGAGATCCTTATCTAAGTCAATCCCCCTAACCTGTCTTTTTCTGAGAAAAGCACTAAATAAATCATATGCTGCTTGCCTGTCCATGGTTGCGTCGGTACCGTTGCTGGCCCCTTCAAGCTTCGGCAGCATGTATCAGCTGAGCCCACAGCTGCGGTCACTCAGGGCGCGGAGCAAAAACTGGCAGCTCTGTCGAGTCCAGCTGCAGGACCCGAACCCAACGGAGCACCTCTCCCGCCTTTGCCTCGTACCACGTCGGGGTCACCATTTGTCGGAGAAGCGCCGCGGGAGACAAGACTCATGATAGCATGATCATCAAGTCTCAGTTTATTGCAACAAATTACAAAGTTTATATATACTTGTTAATTAGTTCATGCATATTGCAAAAGCCAAGCTCATGATTGGTTGCTGTGTGATTTGCACATCTGTCTTGTTCGGTTGCTCTTGCTGTTCTTGTAGTTGATACTTTTTGGTTCTTTTCTATCTATCTCTACATACCAAGCAGTTTTCAGCATTCTGATTCTTGCAAACTCTGAATTTTTACATATCCTGATTTCTATACCCAGGGTCATGCTGACCGTTGCAGCAGTCACGTACCCTCTCATACTTTGACCAATTTTACAGTTTCACGTCCCTTGCTGTTTAACCATTCTTCTGCCAAGCTCTCTACAACTTCACGCCCAGATGACCAGAGCGGCAGCGGTGCGCTCCGGAGCGCCGCTTTTGCCGAACGACGCCGGGAAGCGGCGCTTGCTTTCAGCCAGCTCCGGAGCTGCGTATTCTGCCTCTCTAGTCGCCTACATCTTAGCCAAAAGCTTTTCCGCTCCAGTTCTCAAGGAGAAAAAGTACTGGCACTGCTCACTTAGCCCGACCTTGCCAAGAAATGGGATTTGCTGCACATTCCAAGGACACTGCATTTTCCTGGGCAAGCTGCAACCTGCTGGCAGATGGCCGTGCTCTCTGCCCACTCCTGCCCAGCTCTGGGTACTAGCGGGCACGTTACAGCCTGGCGAAGGCAAGAAACCTGGAGAGCTGTCACAGAGCAGAAGGGCAGATGAGATGCTGAAAAGCAGCAAAGCTGAACAGCCTGCCTCAGCTTCAGTAGTGTGTAATTGACAGAAGGCGAAAAATGAAGCACCAGAGCAGCAGGCTTCTGTGCACACTGAAGGCAATTGCAAGAATCCAGCAGCTGCTCCTTGCCAAGCACAGTCAGCTGCCTAGGTTCTTGCTTCTTGACCAACTCACAGTTGCCCTTCTTTTCAACAGCTGCCACCGTGTTCTCTGCATCTCGGAGCCTCTGGAGATCAGCAGGACTTTCCAAGGAGGGATGCATGACGACTACGTCAAAACCCAGGAAAATTGTCCTGGAACACCTTCCATTGGCATGCCAAGAGTGAATTCAAGAGGCAGGAGAGCGGCAGCCACCGTCCTGCAGCAGCCTGCGAGCTTCGCACACAAGCCGGCTTCTTCGCGGCTTCGTTCTTCGCCTCTTGCAAGCTACCGCGATCTCCGGCTGCCGGAGGCCAAGAAGCGGCTACTTCGCGCACAGATGACTGGAGCGGCAGCGGTGTGCTCCGGAGCGCCGCTTTTGCCGAAAGACGCCGGGAAGCGGCACTTGCTTTCGGCCAGCTGCGGAGCTGCGTATTCTGCCTTCTCCAGTCAAATACATCTTAGCCAAAAGCTTTTCCGCTCCAGTTCTCAAGGAGAAAGTGTACCAGCACTGCTGACTTAGCCCAACCTTGCCAAGAAATTGGATTTGCTGCACATTCCTAGGACACTGCATTTTCCTGGGCAAGCTGCAACCTGCTGGCAGATGGCCGTGCTCTCTGCCCATTCCTGCCCAGCTCTTGGTAGCAGTCGGCACGCTGCAGCCTGGCGAAGGCAAGAAACCTGGAGAGCTGTCACAGAGCAGAAGGGCAGATGAGATGCTGAAAAGCAGCAAAGCTGAACAGCCTGCCTCAGCTTCAGTAGTGTGCAATTCACTGTATGCGAATAAAGGAAGCAGCAGAGCAGCGGGCTTCTGTGCGCACTGAAGGCAGTTGCAAGAATCCAGCAGCTGCTCCTTGCCAAGCACAGTCAGCTGCCTAGGTTCTTGCTTCTTGACCAACTCACAGTTGCCCTTCTTTCCAGCAGCTGCCACCGTGTTCTCTGCATCTCGGAGCCTCTGGAGAGCAGCAGGACTTTCCAAGGAGGGATGCATGACGACTACGTCAAAACCCAGGAAAGTTGTCCTGGAACACCTTCCATTGGCATGCCAAGAGTGAATTCAACAGGCAGGAGAGCGGCAGCCACCGTCCTGCAGCAGTCTGCGAGCTTCGCACACAAGCCGGCTTCTTCGCGGCTTCGTTCTTCGCCTCTTGCAAGCTACCGCGATCTCCGGCTGCCGGAGGCCAAGAAGCGGCTACTTGACGCCCAGATGATTGGAGCGGCAGCGGTGCGCTCCGGAGCGCCGCTTTTGCCGAAAGACGCCGGGAAGCGGCACTTGCTTTCGGCCAGCTCCGGAGCTGTGTATTCTGCCTCTCTAGTCGCCTACATCTTAGCCAAAAGTTTTTCCGCTCCAGTTCTCAAGGAGAAAGTGGACCAGCACTGCTCACTTAGCTCGAACTTGCCAAGAAATTGGATTTGCTGCACATTCCTAGGACACTGCATTTTCCTGGGCAAGCTGCAACCTGCTGGCAGATGGCCGTGCTCTCTGCCCACTCCTGCCCAGCTCTTGGTAGTAGCGGGCACGTTGCAGCCTGGCAAAGGCAAGAAACCTCGAGAGCTGTCACAGAGCAGAAGGGCAGATGAGATACTGAGAAGCAGCAAAGCTGAACAGCCTGCCTCAGCTTCAGTAGTGTGCAATTCACTGTATGCGAATAAAGGAAGCAGCAGAGCAGCGGGCTTCTGTGCGCATTGAAGGCAATTGCAAGAATCCAGCAGCTGCTCCTTGCCAAGCACAGTCAGCTGCCTAGGTTCTTGCTTCTTGACCAACTCACAGTTGCCCTTCTTTTCAGCAGCTGCCACAGTGTTCTCTGCATCTCGGAGCCTCTGGGGAGCAACAAGAATTTCCAAGGTGGGATGCATGAAAACTAAAATAAAAACTCAGGAAGGTTGTCCTGGAACACCTTCCATTGGCATGCCAAGACTGAATTCAAGAGGCAGGAGAGCGGCAGCCACCGTCCTGCAGCAGTCTGCGATCTTCACACACAAGCCGGCTTCTTCGCGGCTTCGTTCTTCGCCTCTTGCAAGCTACCGCGATCTCCGGCTGCCGGAGGCCAAGAAGCGGCTACTTCGCGCACAGATCACTGGAGCGGCAGCGGTGCGCTCCGGAGCGCCGCTTCTGCCGAAAGACGCCGGGAAGCGGCACTTCCTTTCGGCCAGCTCCGGAGCTGCGTATTCTGCCTCTCTAGTCGCCTACATCTTAGCGCAAAGCTTTTCCCCTCCAGTTCTCAAGGAGAAAGTCTTCCAGCACTGCTCACTTGGCCCGACCTAGCCAAGAAATTGGATTTGCTGCACATTCCTAGGACACTGCATTTTCCTGGGCAAGCTGCAACCTGCTGGCAGATGGCCGTGCTCTCTGACCACTCCTGCCCAGTTCTGGGTACTAGCGGGCACGTTGCAGTCTGGCGAAGGCAAGAAACCTGGAGAGCTGTCACAGAGCAGAAGGGCAGAGAGATGCTGAAAAGCAGCAAAGCTGAACAGCCTGCCTCAGCTTCAGTAGTGTGCAATTGACTGAACGCGAAAAACCAAACAGCAGAGCAGCGGGCTTCTGTGCGCGCAAGAATCCAGCAGCTGCTCCTTGCCAAGCACAGGCAGCTGCCTAGGTTCTTGCTTCTTGACCAACTCACAGTTGCCCTTCTTTTCAGCAGCTGCCACCGTGTTCTCTGCATCTCGGAGCCTCTGGGGAGCAAGAAGAATTTCCAAGGAGGGATTCATGAAAACTAAAATAAAAACCCAGGTGTCATGGTTGGACACTGGCGCAATGCCAGCGTCCCCATGAAAATGCACCTTCCTTAAATAAATGCTGTGAGATGTTATCAGGAACAGAGCAGAGCAGGCCCAAGCTTAATAACAAACGAAAAAAACTTTATTAAACTACTACTAATACAGAAAACACATAAACTAAATCCAGGATGAAGACCTTTTAAACCACCCCTCCTCCTCCCAATTCCAAAAACACCCAGCCATGAAACATCACCTGGGATTCTTGATCAAATTACCACCCTTCAGGTAATCTATACTTAAACTATCAAGGGAGGGAGAAGTCTCTCTTGCACCACAGACCCCCCAGGAAACACAGCTGCCCCCCTGTGTTTCCCTGTCACACATGGCAACCGCCCGGAACAAAAATCTGCCAGTGTGACACTCTCCATTCCATGTCACAGTGCTCTCACCACCATGCATGGACATACTGCTCATAGGGCTCCTTTAAGGATGCTTTGCCACGGACCCAAAAATACAACAGTTCAGTTTCTCATCCTGGGACTACAGTCCCCCCCATTTTCCCCTGGGGCCGAAGGGTCCAAAAAGGACTCATCTTCTTCCCGAAGACAGAGGGTATCACTATTCCCTCTTCAGCTTTCTTCGTTTCTCGCCATTCTTGTGCTGTTCGAAGCTGAAACAGGTCTCCCTGGGTCACCACTGCATCCCCCTAAAATGCAGTCTCTATTGCAGGAGATTTTGGTTCAGTCTATGGCTAACAAGAAAAGTCCAGCCAAAAGCTACTTCATCATCTCCTCCCACTTAAATATTTCTTCTTCTAACATCTCAAGTCCCGGACTATCTCTCTTCCACTACAAATCAAGGAGGAGTAATACTTTTAAAAAGCCCTCATTTCCTGGAAAGGGTTAAACGTTCAGACTCCTTGGACGGCTGATATCTCGGTCCGGTGTTCCGCTGCCTCCCACGCTGGGCACCATCCCCCCCCTTCTCCTTCTCCTCTGCCGGCAAATTTCCAGGTGCCGCCAGGCTCTCTGTCTCTTTCCCTCTTGGGGGGGGGGGGGGAAACAAAGGCATCTCCGCTCCTCTCCACCCTTCCATCCAGGAGCTGGCTCGGTTCCAGACCCTCAGCCCCCTCGGCCTACCTGGACAAGGCCGCGTGGCTTCCCCTCCCCCACCCAGCCCGTAGCTGGGCAGGGGAGCGTCTGCACTCACTGACGACCGGAACCAAAAGAGAGAGTTCTCCTGGGAGTCCTTGCTTTTAACCCCCTGTGTTCTCAGAGGCGTGTCCATACTTTCAGTGGTCACTCCAG
Organism: Vidua macroura; assembly: GCF_024509145.1. NCBI lineage: Eukaryota > Metazoa > Chordata > Aves > Passeriformes > Viduidae > Vidua > Vidua macroura. The sequence continues at coordinate 736,966 of NC_071585.1, read as the reverse complement.
ATGCCAATATCCAAACCTGACCACTGAGTGGTTTGACCCAACTTCCTGGAAAAAATTCACTTCCATGTCAAACCACAACACCAGGAAAATTGTCCTGGAACACCTTCCATTGGCATGCCAAGAGTGAATTCAAGAGGCAGGAGAGCGGCAGCCACCGTCCTGCAGCAGCCTGCCTGCTTCGCACACAAGCCGGCTTCTTCGCGGCTTCGTTCTTCGCCTCTTGCAAGCTACCGCGATCTCCGGCTGCCGGAGGCCAAGAAGCGGCTACTTTGCGCACAGATGACTGGAGCGGCAGCGGTGCGCTCCGAAGCGCCGCTTTTGCCGAAAGACGCCGGGAAGCGGCACTTCCTTTCGGCCAGCTCCGGAGGGACCATCTTGCTCAGAGGAGGAAAATTGAAGGTCAGGTCTGCTACATTTCCTTCTCTTACTCTGTGGCACTGCACATCACCCAGCCTGTCACGGTGGGCTTGGCCGTGGGTGCCACCCATTAGAAGGACATTGTGTGTGAAGGGGATCTTGGCTCTCTGTGAATGCACTCTGTGTCCTGAGAGCCTCTCCAATCCCACAGCCCCTATGCATTGCTGGCTAGAGGTCATTCCCTGAGCGGCTGTTGCCCAGGAAACTTCCCCTTCAGCCGCAGAGGCTGCGAGTGCCGGCAGGTCTTTGTGCCATGGTTCAGCTGGAGGTGCCTGGGCCGTGTTCCTGAGGGTTCCCATCTCTGCCCTGCACTCAGCAAGGGAGCTCTGCTGGTGCTTTGTGCTGCGATGCACACGATGTGCTGCTGGTGCTCCCATTGCCATCTCAGCGAGGCTGCCTGGACAGAAACCTGGCCTGAATTTGTTCATCTGCAGGCAGTTTTACAAGACTGTAATACCAATCCTGCTCCCTCAGGTCATCCCTAGGTGAAAACAAGGATTAGCTTATTGCTATTGCTTATTCTTAGAGATAATTGGTATTTTTGTATCAACACTGGGGTGGCAGCAGGACCAGGACAGTGCCTGTCCCTTGTGCTGGCACTGCTGAGGGACCTCCAATCTTGTATCCAGTTCTGAACTCTCATGGCAAGAAAAACATGGAGGGGCTGGAGCATGTCTGGGAAGGGAACGGATCTGGGAAGGACTGGACAGTGCTGTGAGGAGCAGCTGGGAAAGGGACTCAGCCTGGAAAAAAGAAGGCTTAGGGGGGATCTTCTCCAGGAGGGTGGAACCACGTTGGAGTCGGGCTCTGCACTCAGGGAACAAGGAACAAGACAAGAGGAAATGGCCTACAAGCTCTGCCAGGGCAGGCTCAGGGTGGACATCAGCGGGAACTTCTCCATGGAAGGGGTGGTCAGGCCTTGGCAGGGGCTGCCCAGGGAAGTTTGGAGTACCCATCCCTGGAGGTGTCCTGGATAGGACTGGAGGTGGCACTGAGTGCTCTGGGCTGGGGACACGATAGGCATGGGGCACAGCTTGACCTTGATGGTCTTGGAAATCTCTTCCAACCGCAACGATTCTGGAATTTGGCTTCCAGCTGGCTGCAAAGTCAGAGGCTGATGTTGGGGCTGTGGAGCTCTGGGATGTCTGTGTTCTCTCCTGGAGCAGCAGGTCAGAGCTCAGATGAGGCTCCCGGCGGATTTGTTGGAGTGGCACAGGACGGGCAGCGTGGGCTCTGTGCCAGGATGTGAAAGCACAGCAGGAGGCATTAATGAAATATGCTCCTCTTGCTGGCTTCCTTGGAGCTGTCACTGTGACTGTGGGAGCTGCGTAGCTCCCTGTGCACAGCTCTGCCCTCAGTGGAACGTCCCTGCTAATGGGGAGCACAGCTCTGGGCTGCTGTTTCCCACAGACAGGGATTTCTGGAGCTGTGGAGCAGAACCTCGCAGCCAGCAACATCTCCTCCTCTGACAGGAGGGTTACTGCCAGCAGTGGAGACTTCTCAGAGTCTGACCCTTTGCTCTTTCCCTAGTATCTGATTTTGTTTGACAAAAAAGGATTATTAAGAAAAAAATCAGCCCCTCCACTCTGCACAAGGGGAATTTGTGGCCTCCCTAGTCCAGCCTGGCTGCTGTATGTGCTGGATCCCCAAAGATGCCCTCAAATCCAAGCAAACATTCCCTGTGCAGATGGGGTCACCATGACCACCCTTTCTGCTTCACAGGCTGCAAGGGTTGTTTCTGGACATCCGTTGTGTCCACAGAACACTCAATGTGGAAATCCTCTCCTGCCCTCTGTGTGTGTCTGTCTGTAAGGAGATGTCAGCCTGTGCAGGCTGCTCTCCAGGAGCTCCAGAGCCCCCTGTTGCACATGTTGGCTCCTCCTGCCTACCTGGGACCGAAGCAAAGTGCTAATTGTTGTGCAGATGTCATCTGCCAGGCAGGCAGGAGGCTGGAGGCTTGAAAGAGGCTGTGCTGTCATTTGCTAGCAGCCTCCTCGGTACACGTGAGCTCTATTTTTATTGGGAGTGTGCATTTGCTTTCAGCCACTGCTTTGTTGAATTTCTTTTTCCTTTTTTTTTTCCTTCTTTTTATTTCCAGGCTTGCAGATAAAGTTTGAGGGATACATCTATTTTTCATTATTCCAGTTTTGCTACTTGTTTTATAACTGAAAAGAACTCAGCCAAACCCAAAAACCTGTTACCTGTGTAAAAAGCAGCAGTTCATTCTGAGATGAGAAGGAATTGTGTGTTGTGGTCACGCTGGACTGAGGTCATGACTGTGGGACTGTCCAGAAGGGCACAAAGATCAAGATCTGCTGGGAGCAGAGGGCGTTTGAGGCTGTGCATTGTGCTCTGGGTGTGCCAGCTCAGGAGCCTGGGTGTTGGTTGTAGCCTGGTTTTTCTTGGCCCTGTCCCAGGAGAGAAATGGAGGCTCTGGCCACCTGTTGGCTTATGAAAATAGGGGGCTTTTCTTCTACTCCAGCTGTGGTTTAATAAGGGCTTGTGGGTCCTTGAGGTGGTTCTTTGACCGTTTAGAAAAGAGGAGGCACTGAAGGGGGAAATGGGAGGTGATGCTTTCCTGCACTGTGAGTTAAGCAGGGGAACTCATTGCTCAGGGATGCTGTGGGTATCAGAAATCCAGATCTGTTCCAAAACCAATTAATGAGAAAAATCCCGTTGATGTGGTAGAGGTGGCTCAGAGGTAGAGGCTGCTGTTCAGGAAGACCCTGCTCAGGAGTTTCTGGAAGATGCAGAAGTACATCAGGTGCACTGTTACCTCTGCTCCCTGCTCTGTCCCTCTCCTGTCCACCACTGACCAGTGGGATGTGGGGGGTTGCTTTTTCTTTTTCTGGCAAAAACCGAGCAGGGAGAGGAAGAAGTAGCAAAGTGGAGTGGAGGGACAAGGTACCAGTGAAAGAGTGGAAGGACAGGAGGCTTCCCTCCATGTCCCTGAAGGCTTCTGGGGGCAGAGGCTCTTTGGGGGCAGGAGCTGGTGTTGGGTGCTGCTGTGGGCAGGTTTTCTGCTTTGTTGGGCACAAAGTGGTTGCTTCAAGGAGGGAAGACTCTCCTATCTCATGTGCCATCCTGATGGACAGCAAAGCAAGATATTTCGGACTGTGTGTAGGGGAGGAACTTCTTTAAAACCTGGATAGGAGTAGGAGCAGACTTGATGGAGGGATGAGTAATGAAGGAGTGTTTGAACGGAACTAATCAGTCCTATCTTCTTTCAAAAGACCTCATTTAGTTTAATTTAGCAGCATGTAAATTTAGAGCCAATCAAAGGAAATACTTGTGCAGCCTGTGTGCTGGCAGGCTGCTGCACTCCCTAGCCCAGCAGCGAGCTGAGGGCTGTAGGTGGATCCTGAGCCTTGCGTGAGGCACTGGGGGCACACGTGTGCGTGCTCACATGCAGGGTGGGCACACCAGCTCCGTGCCCGGGCACTGGCACCTGTGACAGCAAAACCCTTCATTTCCCCCCTCTTTTGTTCAGCAGGAGCTCTGTGGTCCATCAGGGTGGCTCTGTGGTCCATCAGGGTGGCTCTGTGCCATGGCTCTGCTCCCTGGTCCCCTGTGAGCCTGGTCAGAGCCAGTTCCTGGCCCCATGGCTGGCTGAGCCTCTGCTCTAAACAGCAGGGAAAGCCTTGTGCTGTAGGAACCACCAAGTAAACCTTGCTGACCTCTGCAAAATGTTGTTTTTCCCCAAGAAAAACCTACATATGGATTAGATGAACCCCCGATCCTTGGACAGCTGGTGGTTTTGTTTAATTTGAATTAACGCAGCTACTTCTGTGCTTAAAATGAGGCACAGGCATAAAAAGCCTTCACGGGATTGCACTGCTTTTTATTTTTCCCTATAGCTGTCATCCATTGCACTGACACAGTGATTTTAAACAAGTCTTGCAGGTCTCCACATATTTTCCAGGAGAGCTATTATCCCCTGTGGGGTCAGTATAAGCTGCTTGGCATTACCTGTCACAAACCCCATTAGCAGTGAGCCCCCCTCGAGCCCTGTGTGCTCACACCTCGAGGTGTTGTGCTTCCTGCCGTGTCACACCCCTGATCCCACGCTGCGTTGCAAAGTGTTGTGTAAAGAGTCCTGAAACCTGCGAAAATGGAAAAAAAAAAAACCAGTTGGGTTTGTTTTGCTTTTCATTTCAGGCTGGTGGCAATGTCTCCTTGGGCCGGGCTCCTCTCCACCACTGCCAGAGTCAGCCTGCTGCTGCTGCTGGGGTCTGTGCTCTTCTCCTGCTCCAGCCTGGGCCACAGAGTGCCTGTAAGTTTTGGCTGCTCCAGCTTGACTTCAGACTGATAAAACATGGATGTTTTTTGCCTTTAAGGAAATGCCCATTATTCTCTGGAAGCCACCTGCCAGCACTGACAGGAGCCTTGCAGACACTCCAAGAGCTGGTTGTTCCCATAACAATGTGTGCTTTTGCTGGTGTACACATAAAGAGAAGGATGTGGTGACGCAGTGCAGGGACTGGAGGCCGTGGGCAAAGCGTCCAAGGAGGGCACTGGAGCAGGAGGAGTGGGCTGCCAGCCCCCTTGTGGGTGGGAGCTGTCTCTGTCACTGGCTCCACAGCCTTTTCTCTCTTCATTTGTCAGGGGCCAGGTTTTATAACATTTGCTGGCACGTGGATTCCCAGGTCTGTTGTGCTCCGGTGTGGAGCTGCTCAGTGGCAAACTGATTAGGAGCTGTCACTGGAGCACTGCACAGCTTTTAACAATGGGTTTTCTGTTCCTTGGCTGTTTGAAAGCTAGCTTTTATTTCCATCTGTTCCACAGAGCTGCAGTATATACTTATATTTCATTTCTGTACCATTATGTATGGAAGGCATGTGGTGTCCCTGCTCATTATTCAGCCTGGCAGATCCCCGCCAGCTTTGTTGGAGCAGAACATGTACATACTTGCAATCATTAGAAACCTCATTGCAGGGTTTGTTCACAAGCACCTTCTCCACTGCTCGGGTGCCTTATTCTGCTTCATTTTTGTAGTTATTCCATGTTGGGATTGAATGAAGGTTCACAGCCCTGCTCAGACTCCTCATGGTCAGGTCACAGAGTTTGTTTGAAGTTGTGCTTCCTCTGCTCTCTTTTTTTGTTCAGAATACACTTTCTCCAGGTGATAGTACCCTTGGGAGCTGGAACATCTTTTTTCTTTTGTTATTTGGGCACCAAATTTCCCAATATTTTGTTTAGCATTCCTGATGATGATTGGAAGTTGGATTGCTCTGACCATCTAGTTGTATCACTGAGCAGCAGATTTTTCCATCCAGCATTAGGGTGGGAAATTTTCCACCCAGCAGTGGCTCCACTGGGAAGACTTTGCTGTGAAGATTCAGAAAAAGGATATCAGAGACAGGGGTTTAATTGGGAAAGGAAAAGGGTGTTAATCACCACCCCAGCAGTGAAGAGTGGAGAGCTGGGGCTGCACAGGGCCTCTGCTCTGCCCATCCCCATGGCAGCAGCACTTTGCTGCTCCCTAATGTGGTAGAAACCCTCTGGCAGCTTTTCCAGCTGACAGTTGGGAGTTAATGAGTCCAGTTTCCAATCCAGATGGACAAGTGACAACCTCCTCTGCCCAAATATCAAAATATTTAGATTGATCTGCAGACAGGCAGCAGTGGGGCAGAGAGGCTGCCTTTGCTGCAGAGCAGCTCCCTGCAGACTGGAGGGATGGAGCAGAGCCTGGCACTGTGACTGGCATGGTGCAGCGTGGATCTCTCTGGGGTTTGAATGGATGTCTCAGGGATGTGGGGCACTGCCAAAACAAGGATGCAGTGCTGTGTATTCATGAGCCAAGCCATTACTCCTGCTAGTGGTTTGTGGAATTCTGAGCCCTGCAGGGTATTCCAGGTGCTCTGGAGTGGTCATAAACCAGGGATGAGGTGCTGAGAGTCGAGCAGTGGCTTTAGTGCAACAGGAGGGGGTTAAGCTGTAGCTTTCAGAATAATTTCAAACTTCACTTTAATGATGCTCAGGCTGCTAGTGGTGTAATAGCAGTAGACATCAGCAGTGGGAATCATTCCCGAGGTTAAATGTACAGTGTTTGGTGGGGGAAAAGTGCTTTGAAAGAAGAGGGACTGCTTCCCAGAGAAGACATCTCTCATTCCTTGCTTTTATCTCGTCCCTGCCAAGCCAGGGATGCTGTGAGCTGCTGAGAGGTGCTTAAATGTGTGCTGGGTGATGAGGAATGCCTTGCTGTGGTTTTTATGTGCAAGCAGGCTGGATTTCCTGCACTAGCTCCAATAACCTTCGCGTGGCTGTTTAGAAGGATGAACCTCATTAAAGAAGAGGTATTTAATAACAGGCCTATTTTTATCTCTGTCTTTATCTAACAGTCTGCACATTTATTTCAAGCTTGTAACAGTGCTTTGGAAGAAAAATGTTTTCCCTCCTCTAAAATGTTTTGGCAGTGTCTCCAGCCTTGGTTATCTTGAATTCCAGTTTGGCTATCATCCCTCCTCCTTCCACACCAGGCCCACAGCTCCAAGATTTCCTTGGGGAATGGGAAATTTCTATGGGCATATGGTTTCAAAACGTGGGACTTGGGTCCCAGGGTCACTGAAACAGTTCTGAAGGTTTGATCAAACATAATCACAGCAACTCCCTCAGGCTCCAAATATGTGATCTTGGGTGGGACAAGCACTGCAAGCATTGCAGTGTTTGCTGCAGGATATGATTGACCACATGCTCTGGGAGAGGCTGGCAGCTCTGGGGGTCAGGCATTCCTGCTGAGATTATTTTTTTTTTTTCCTAAATTTGTCAACTTTATTCTTTAATTTACAAATTAAACCCTGACCTATAGATCTCCTGCAGGCATTGTGTTTTCAGCCCACTCTCCTGTATTTACTCTCAGTTGCTGGTGGTGATGGAGGCAGCCCCAGCCCCGAGGGGATGCGCCATCTTTCCAGCTCTTTCCACATTCATCCCTTTGGCATTGCTGGCTCTGTATCCAGACCCTGCCCTGGCTGAAGGTTCGCTGGAGCACAAGTGCCTGAGCCTGTGGCCAGGATGACCATTTCTGAGCCCTTTTCCCAGGACACATGTGGCCACATGCTCCAGGAGATGCTGGATCTGGGCCCTGGGATGTGTGTGGCAGTGATTGCAAAAGAACTTGGCTGTAGGCACTAATCCCTGGCTTTTGCTTGCTGTTCAGTCTGGATCATGTACATCCCTTAACCACAGTTCTGCAGCATTATCTTGTTTCCATAATTAAGGAGTATTTTCCATGGTCTTGCTCAGGCCCTTCCTCCCTGCAGTTTTCCCCCACGGGCTAAGGCCTGACTTACTGAAACTTCCACAGAACTGATTCTGAGTGGACAAGGTCAGAGGGTTTTTCAGGCAGTCAGCACAGTCAGATGGCTCCTGTGAGGAATATTTCACTTGCTTCTTCACAGTTCTTGCCTGCTAATTGTCCTCTTGCTCAGATGGGGCTCCAGCTTTTTCTTTTTTTTTTCCCCTCATTTTTCTTTCCTAAGTTATTCAATTTTCCATACATTTATTTATAGGGTTACACAAGCAACAGGTCTGCTTTTTCCACAGATCCTCCCAGAGCCATGTGCTGTGCCTGCTCCATTCTGGTGCAAAAGCACCTTGCTCCTCTGAGGAAAACTCAGAATATCCATCCAGCTGTCTTGACTGAGCGAGGCATTTTCTCTGAACCCTACCCTCTGTTCATTTCAGAATCTGCAGGGAATTTGGGACATAAATTAAAAAGCTATTTGATGCTACTTGAGGTCTAGAAGCTGGTTTTGCATTTGTTCTTACTTGAACGTACACCGAGACAAATGGCTCTGTTTTACTGAAGCTGCTTCCTTTAACATCCTGAGGAAACTTCCCAGTTAAAAATGGCTCTGTTTTTCCAGCCCTGCTTTACCAGCAAAAGCTGGGGAAGAAAATGTAATTTCCTTGGGTCTGTCCTGATGTTTTGTAGAACTAATTCCCATTTATTGGAAGAACTCTTCCACGCTAGATTCACGTTTAATTTTTTATTATATGTTTACATTTTGGAAGGAGTAAGGGTGGTGGTGTTGGAAATTCTAATGAGGGACAACATTTCTGATTCAAAAGACTCAGGCTCATCTCTCCTGATTTTTCTGCCTGCTCCTAAAGACTGCAGGAAGTTTTGCTTGGGTCATTCACTTGCAACAGGATGTCATCTGAATACAGAATTAATGTATGCAGCCTGTCACTTGGAATTGCTGCTGTTCTGCTGCTGGAGAGCTCCCAGGGTTGCAGAGTCCTTGCAAGCAGCAATAACAGGAATGTGCCTGTGATCCTGCAAAGCCAGAGGAGGAACAGGGAGCTGCAAGTCTCCCCCATCACTGCAGGGTGTGAATAAATAGATCTAATCAACAATTTACATGTTAGCCCCAGACCAGGTTTTATTTTTAGGATGTCATTCAGCCCAAGTGAAACCTCTGCATCTCGGGCTGGTGGTGTTTCTGAAAGCACCTCGAAGTGATCACCGAGGCTGGATTTTAAGCTGCATTTACATTTTGATAGAATCTGCTGCTTTCCTTATCTGAAACAAAGCCCACCTGATCTTCATTAATTACATGATCATTTCACCTGCTAACCAGGGTGCTCCTAATTACAGTTATCTCTCTGTTCTTCACCAGATAATACACAAAAAATTGTTATCCCAGGCTGTATCTGGATTAGCTGGAGCTGCGAGGAGGTTGCACATGGTGATGGTTTTACAGGTGGAGTGAAGGTATTTATAGACTGTCTGAGGGAACGCTGGAGGAGTGGCTGCTGTCCCGCTGGCTGTGCTGCCATTCCAACACACCTCCACGGCAAAACACACAGAAAACACTGCTTAAACATAGAAAAATCTGGTTACTGCAGGGTGACTGGGGCAAGTCAGCTCCACAAGAGAGGTGGTGGAGTCCTGGGACATCCCAGACCCTCCTCAACACAGGCCTAGGGCTGGAGGGGACACTGCTCGAGCAGGGGTTGATCCCAGAGGTGTTTCCAGCCTCAGCTCTCAGGGACTGTCTTGCAGTGCCTTTTTTAAGACAGAAAATCTCATGGTGGCTTCACAGAGAGCTGCAAGCCCTGGTGGTGGTGCTGACTGCTCCCCCACTAACATCAGCTGCAGTCTGAGTGGGGCAAGCACAGAAGGGTCTTCTCTGAAAAGAGGCAGCAGGAAATGTCTGAGCTGCTGGGGATTTGTGGGTCCAGAGGGCTGGAGCCAGGAGCCAGAGGCTGCAGGGAAGGCGCCCCATGAGGGCAGAGCCTTTGCTGGAAGAGAAGTCAAGGGGCTTTCACTTGACTCCTGTTTCATCATCCTTTCACACACTGATCTCTTCAGATGCTCTCTAAACCTTTGGGTTGCTTTCTGAAGGGGAAAGGACTTGTCCTGGAGGAGGAGCAGGGCCAGGCTGCTGAGGATAGCTGGTAAGCTGTCAGCTGGCAAGAGAGGAGGGACATGGAGGCTCCTGCAGCCCAGGCTGTGCTCAGAGGTGTGAACACTGCATGAGGAGATGCACACACTCTCCTCCATCCACTGCGAGTGTTCTCAGGCCAAACACACCTGCACTGCCTGTTTGTACTGTTTGCTATACTTGATAAAATGATATATGCGACTTTGGGGGTTTTTGTTGCCTTTTCTTAATCTGAAGAGAACTAAACATAGTTCACATGATTTCTTTTGTGCCTTCTGCAGTGCAGGTGATGCAGGCAGGGATGGAACAACGGCATCTTTATACTTGTCAAGTCTCTATCCACACCCGAGGAGCTGCCTGAAGCTCAAAGGTGATTTTCTTGCAGGCTTAGAACACTACACCAGCAGGGAGAACAAGAAGCTCAGTGGAGATTGTGCTCCAGAAAATCTGTATCTGTGGTCCAAAAGCTAAATATGGAACCATGGAAGTGCACACTGCAGTGGCAGAGGAGCTGGGAATGCTGAATGGGGAGGTTTCCTGCCCTTCTTGCACGAGGAGCCAGGGGTCCTCTAGTTTTCCATGAGGATCTCTGGTTCTCCATGGTCCTCCATGAGGACCTCTGGTTGTCCATGGTTCTCCCTGAGGACCTCTGGTTCTCCATGAGGACCTCTTGTTCTCCATGGTTCTCCCTGAGGACCTCTGGTTCTCCATGAGGACCTCTGGTTCTCCATGGTTCTCTCTGAGGACCTGTTGTCCATGAGGACCTCTGGTTCTCCATGGTTCTCCCTGAGGACCTCTGGTTGTCCATGGTTCTCCATGAGGACCTCTGGTTCTCCACAAGGACCCCTGGTTCTCCGTAATTCTCCACAGGCATGTGCTGATGCCCTGCCCAGAGCTTGCTGTGACAGCAGGCAGTAGTTTCAGGTGGGGCTGCTCTGCTGGCAGGGTTATGGTGCTCCCAGCAGGGCAGGGCAGGAATGCTCCTGTCCCAGCAGGTCACTGGGCATGCAGGTACCACCCTACAGCAGCTGCTCCTCCTCTGCATTGCTTCCAGGGACAAAACTCCTGTCCTGGAGGGACAGGACGCCCTGCAGAGCCAGCACGGAGGGGACGGGCTGGGCAGCACCTGGGCAGCACTGGTTTAATCATTTCTGCCTGTTCCTGCCACGGAGGCTGTGTGCTGGGTGGAGATGTGTGTGTTTGGGGAGGGTTGGCCGACCATTAGCTTGTCAGGGTTTGCAACACTGGCAGCTGGGGAGAAAACTGTTATTAAGTGTAACGTGGCACCTTGGAGATGGAAGCATGGGGAGACAATAAATACAGCCTTCCATAATGCCATTTTATGGTGTCACTCTTCAGAATTTATTAAGACTTAGTTGCAGCCATGCCTGCAGCCTCCTGTGCTGGAATCAGTAAATTGTGTTCATTATCTCCAGCACTTGCTCTGACCTGCTGTGTTTTACAAGGGGGGAGACACTGAAGGTGTGGGGACACCTCAGCTGCTTTCTGCAGCTGTTTCCTTGGTGGAAATCCAGCTTTTCTGGGGTTTCTGGGACACCCCAGGCAGTGTGGATGGGCCCCAAGTGTGACGTGGTGGTTGAAGAGAACACTGAAGGACTGAGGACCTGCCAAAATTACCACAGTTCCACAGGGAACGGGGAAGGAGCTGGGCGAGGAGGGATCCCATGGGCACCTTGGAGCACACTGGGACATCTGTCACTCCACTGTGGGACCACTCCAGCAGTCTTGGATGTGCTGAAGATGCTGGAAGTGGAAAAGGGTTCACAGGAGCTCCCTGAACTGCAGACAGGGAGATGCTACGCCCCCGTTTGGTCTCCTCTTGCACCAGGTGTTTTCAAATGAAAACACAAATGAAACCATGCTCCTTTCTCCCACTTTTTTTGTCAGGACAAATCCCAGCAGCAGCACGTTTGTGTACCTTCATCCTTATCCCCAGCATTTAGGTCCAGGATGGAGGAAAACAAGTTCAAGCCCAACCTCCTGATAATTTATTATGTTCCTTGTGCTTAAGGGCAAAATTTAAGTTGCCAAAAGCAGATGTTTGCATGGTCTTTTTTTAGCTCTCAAAGTACTTTCTGTGTGCCTGATTGATGGACGTCCCTGTTACATTAATAGCTGGGCTTTGCAGAAAGCTGTTATTACCAGGAGAGTCTGGTGTGGGTTTCAGTTTTTCTTCTTGCATTGAAAATCCATTATTAATGTCTTTCTTAGGGGAAAAAAAAAAAAAAAAAAGGTTTCAATTCAGGCATTTTGCTTTGCTTTCTCAGGCTTCTTCTCAACTGTCTTCACCAAGGTGCTTTTAAAATCAATATTACAAGTATTCTTTCTATTTTACTGGGTGGTTGAGGGTTTCTGCATCTTGCTATTGATTTCTAATTGTATTGAAGGACATGTAGGTGCACACAAATTGCTCTGTGATGGATAACTTCATATGTGTCTTGCTAATCATCGCTGAATTACCTTCTGCATGTTCCCTGTTGCTGGATGCTGCTGCTGAGCTTGGAAGGCACCAGGAGAGTTCTGAGTGCAATCCTGAGACACCATACTTGTGGGATATTTAATTTGGGTTCATTTAATTTGGGTTTGTTTTTCAAACAAACACAGTGGTCACATGAGGCTTGTGGAGTCTCCTCTTTTGTGTTGTCTTTGCAGAGTTCTTCTGCCCTGGCTTCTCAGGCAGCTTCGTGTTCTGCACAGTAGGAGCTTAACAAGTCATTGTCCTGGCTTTGTGTCGGGTGGTCATAATGCACCTTCAGCTTCTGGCCCTTGGGGCAGCTCTGCTGGCAGATCTCAGCATTTCAGAGGTGCAGAGTCATTGGATCCTAGAATGGTTTGGGTTGGAAGTGGCCTTAAATCCCACCTCAGTCCACCCATGCCATGGCAGGGACACCTTCCACTGTCCCAGGCTGCTCCAAGCTCCAGTGTCAAACCTGGCCTTGGGCACTTCCAGGGATCCAGGGGCAGCCACAGCTGCTCTGGGCACCCTGTGCCAGGGCCTGCCCACCCTCCCAGGGAACAATTCCTAATTCCCAATATCCCATCCATCCCTGCCCTCTGGCTCTGGGAAGCCATTCCCTTGTCCTGGCACTCCAGGCCCCTGTAAAAGTCCAAGTCTCAATGAAGTCATAGAGAAGCCCAGACTGCACTGGTAACTGCTGTAAAGTTGGATTTGCAGACAGAGGCTTTTGGAACACATCAGCACTGATGGCACAGTCTGTGTGAGAGCTTGTTGGCACCAAAGGAGCCTGTGAGGAGTGACAGGACTGTGGCCAGCATGGGTGCTCCAAAACGCCTCCACGGCTCCAGGTGGGCTGTAGCAGAGGAAGAGCTCTGTGTGTGTGGGCACAGTCCTTCCCAGTCTGCATGCCACACAGGCTCCACGTCTGCCAGGGGCTGTGGCTGTGCCAGCAGGCAATCTGGAGAGGGCTGGCTGTACACGAACCTCTGCTGTACACAAACCTGGGCTGTTTGCTCCTCAGGCTTATCCTGGACAGGCTCCTGCACCTTCAGACATGGAGGCTACACCTGGCTTCTGAGGAACTGGTTGTTGCAGTTTGTCTGTCTGTGCTGGGGACCAGGACAAACACTGGCACGGGAGCTGGTCCATTGTCCCCGGGAGCAGCAGGGCTCGGTGGTGGCAGTGCTGGCAGGGGACATGGCAGCCCAGCCCTGCCTGGCCCGGCAGAGCTGGGAAGGGACAGGGCTGGCATGCATAACAATGGGCAGGCTCTGACCTTGCCGCTGGAACTCACTTAGCAATTCTGTTGATGTTCTGGGAACGAAAATATAATTCAGGCCACCTTCTCCTCCAATCTGACCCTGAGAATCTGGGAGAAGAGCTATTGAATAATTAGGGGCTTTTTTTCCCCCTCCTTTTTGCTGGAGTTACTGCTCAGTGTTGAACTGTGCTCTAAAGTGTCATTAGTTCCCTTGAACTTACTGCTCCAAGTGTACTTAGCATTAATATAATTACGTAAATTGCAGTCTCATTAATCACCGGAGGCTGCAGCACATCCCTGTGGTGCTGTTTTGTGGGTGGCTTGGCTGGTGGGAACCCCCTGGCCAGGGGTGGAGGCTGTGGCTGGAGCACTCTCCCTCTGCTCCTGTGCCTGGTTTGGTTGAGCTTGGTGTGATCCCTGCAGGATCTGGAGCATTTGCCAGCTCTGCCAGGATTGCAGGGAGCAGCCTTGCTGCTGCAGAGGAGAAAAGGGAAAGGTGGGTCTGTCCCAGGGGAGTTTGGCTGGACCACATCCCTGCTGCTGTCACTGTGATTTGGGTCTGTGGGGTCCCAAAATGCAGAGCCCAGCCTCGTGGCTTTGCAGTGAACGCCCGGAGCCCGAGCTCTTGCGCAGGGTCTGCTGCAGGGCTGTTTGATGATGCTGTGCCTCTGTCTCTGTGGCAGGGCTCTCAGCCTTCCTGGCAATGTAAATTCTCCTGGCTGCATGCTAAAATTACACTGAGTTATTGATTTATCTTTGAGAGGATTTCCTTCCCGAGGGACATTTCTGGCTCTTGTAGTGATTTAGTTCTTCTGCAAGTGCAGAATCCGTGGCAGAGCAGAGCCACCCTCCTGCCCTCGAGCCTGCAGCTCAGGGTCACGCTCCCTCAGGCTTCCTCTGCAAGCTGATTTCTGTTCCAAGGCTGGACAAGGTTACATGGCTGTTATTTCTGTGTAACAACGGCAAACAAAAGGGCATTTTCAACTTTCCACTGCAGAAGCTGCAGTCTGGGACAAGCCTTTGTGCCGTGGCACCAGCATTATTTTGGGAATATCTCAAACCCAGCCCCAAGGCTGGCATGTGGGAGGTGTGGAGCCATGACAGCCTTAATACACTCGTGCTCCTGGGAACGCTTTAGTTCTTCAAAGTGGGGTATGATGGGAGCAGGAGCATGCTAACACTTCTCTCCTAAAGCTGCAGGGTACAGCCTCTCTTTGCTTTCTGTTGACTCACCATGAGCGTCTCTAAAAACCAGGCCAGGCAAGTTCCTGCTGGTGGTCTTGAGAAAGACAAGCCAGTTCTCTTCTTCTGTCACCAGTTTTCTCCCCTTGGCCCTGAAATCCCACCCCACTAGCTGTGGCTCAGCTGGTGAACACCATCAGTAGAAGGACCTGACCCTTCAGGTCGTGGCCAAATGTTTCAGCTACTCTGTGGCTGGAAAATGCCCAGCTCTGTGTCCTTGGGTGCCCATTTGAAGCACATCCCTGTGGGTTCCTGTATCTAACCCCACAGTGGATTTGGCACCGATCTCAGCTGCACACTGATAAAATGTGAGGCTGCTCGTGCATGTGGTGTTATAAAACAGCATCCACCAATTAGGCCCAGGGAGAACGTCAATTTATTTTCCTGTGAACCAAGTGTGGCACAGCTCCTTCCTTTCCCAGTGATCTATCTGTGAGATAAAACACATCTTTAGTGTCTATCTTAAATACTGCAGTGTTGACAAGTTCTCTTGACAGAAATTAGGCTAATGTCCCTTACGACTGTAGAAACAAGGCTTTAAATTGAAGCTTCGCAAAGCGCTATTCCAGCGCGCTCTCCAAGGCATCTTCTTATTCCAGCTTTTATTATCCAAATTTGTTCTCACTCTGCCTTGGCAGGGGGGCTGGCAGGCGGCTCCTTCCATCCACACTGCTCGTCTCGCAGCCAAGCGGGTGGGGCCAGCACCTTCCAGAGCCGGACTGGGCAGTGCTGGCCAAACGTCTGCAGCTCCGGTGCCCTCGGCTCCGGGCTCGGGGGACGCCGCTGCCGGGACGTGGCTGCGGCTGTGGGAGAGGGGAGCCAGCTGACACACATCGAGCAGAGATGGGATCCAAGGCAATCAGCTGCACGCCCTGACAGCAGCACAGCGTGTCCTGAAACGCTCCTGCTGGGAGCTGGAGCTGGGAGAAGGGAGTTTGTGTTGTACATGTCTCATCCTTGCAATTTCAGCACTGAGTTACAGACTCAGAAGCTGAGGATAGGAACAGAGAGTGCTGAGGCCTGGTCATGAACACCCTTCTTGAGATTCCCAGCCCTCCCCTGGAAAATAGTTTCCTTTTTTGCTCCTTTGCCCTCCTCAAGTTGAGCACTTTTAGCCTTCAGTTCCTCGTTTCCAACCACAGATTAACCATGGCCGTTTTAAACCTCCTGATTCTCACACTGGTGTTGGTCCTGATGGATTATCCCTCCTTCTTGTATCCTTCCTGTGCCTCCACATTGCCAGGTTCTTTGGTGGCCATCTCATGAGTCCCTGAGAGAGGAGGAGAGGCTCTCTGAGAGTGACAGATGTGGGAGACATGACGGTTGATGATGTTCTGGAGGTGCTAACCTCCATCATAGTAAAGAAGCCTCTCTCAAAAGGAATTAAATGCCTAAAATACCACAAAATTAATATCATCCTCAGTTCCTTTTGTCAGGTTCATAGTTTTCCTGGTAAGCTGCCTTGTCCTTCTCTGCTTACATCCTGCATTGATTTTCTCTGAATGTAGCCAAGCCTTCAGCATCCCAGATGGGCTTTCTGGAGTAACAAATAGACCTGAGGAATGGAAATTATTGAATGGATTGTAGCATTGGCTTGGGGATAAATAATGTAGTGAGTTGGAGAGGGATTAAAACTGGCTTTTGTAAATAAGCTTCTCATGGATGTTGACTTGGGGACATGGTGAGACAAAGGTCACTGCAGTGTCTCTGCAGCCTGGTGTGCCACTTGAGAGATGAAATATCAGAGTGTTTCTGGATATCTTTGGTGTCTCTGTTTCTTCTGCTCAGACCTTTGTGGGATTAAACTCTCTAAACTGCTGCAGTTCCCAGACGTCAAGCCCAGTATCAGAAGAAAAAATAAATCAAGTGCCTCGTATTGAATCCTGAGCACCCGGCTCCTGCTGCACCCGGGGCTGTGGTAACTCTCCACAGTGCCTGCCTTGAAACGGGGGAGAAGGGTTTGCTGAGAAAGTGAAAACGTTGTGCCCACTCTACAAAAGGACAACCCTTCTTCTTCCTGCCCTGTGGTTATTTTTTTTCCTGGTGTGTTTGCTGCGGCGGCACTGCAAGGCAGAGCAGCCCTCGCTGGAGGGAGGTGGGAGGGCGGAGCACTTGCTGGAGGAGCTCTTTGCCACGGGAGCTTTTTGCTGCCTCCTGCAGCAGCAGCAGCAGATACATCAGCAGATGCTGCAGCAGTGCCTCCATCAGAGGCACTGTATTTCCCTCTCGAGCCCTCCTGTTGAAATGAACAGGGCTAATGCCTCTATTAATGTTCAGCTCTTTATTAAAAAGATCAGCTGGGCAGGGGGCTCGCCCCCGCGGTCGTAGCTTTCCCAGGCAGCCGGAAGGAAGGCGGCGTGCAGAGTCGGTCACTGGAGTCCCGAGCAGCAGCTGTCCTTTCTCCTTTCCTTGTGGCACACCGGTGGCCCGAGGATGAGGAGGCGTGGTGTGCAGAGTCTGTTGCTGAAGTCCGCTCCTTCCGTGGTGGCAGCACCAGGGCTCTCTGTTTCTATTGCCCTGCTTCTCAGAGCCTAATATAGTCTGTTCTTTCTTAGGTGATGGCGACGGTTAAAAGCCAGTCAGGGGATTTGTTTCCCTCTTCCTCAGCTAGGGCATTTGTCTAGACTCCTCTATTGTGTTCAGTTTTTGATTTATATTCATTTTTATCTCCTAAAAATACTCCCGTGATCCTAAGGGGTTTTTATTTGCATGTTAGTCCCAGAATGGCAGCGTGGAGGGGTGGGAGGCCAGGTAGTTTAGAGAAAACAAACAGAGCAATTAGCTAATTAGCATTTCAATATCGGTACTTAGCTAGAGTTAGTAGTTTTCTTTTAGTGTTGCCATGGGAACTAGGAAAGCCCTGCCCGCGTCTCTGGGGAACACCTGAAAACTGTTCATAACACTGTGACTCCTCCTCCCCTGGCACCTCGCTGGCCTCAACCTTCTCTTCCATCACTTCGAGACTTCCCAGGGGGCCCAGGCACCTCATGGGAGGGCCACACTGTGCCCCGTGTGTGACAGGCACCCCTCCTGTCCTCGTGGTTCCCGTGCACGAGAGGGATGAGGTTTGGTGTGTGTTCAGCAGGCAGCTGGCTCAGCTCTGGGCACAAGGCTGAGCCACGTGTGCCATCATCATCACTGTCACCTTGGCTGCCAGCGAGGGCGGGTGGCAGTCACAGGGACCTGCTCTGGCACTGCCAGCCAGGGCCCTGCCTGTCCCCATGGGCTCACCTGGCCCTCCTTCCCTCTTGCTGCAGGAGCTGCAGGAGAAGCCAAACGGATTTGGCAGGTGGTGTGAGGAGTGAGCCCAGCCCAGCCTCACGGGCTGCCTCTGGTTTGAACAGCAGAGTTCAGAGCACTCAGCACCAGCTGATCAGTTGGGAGAACATAAATCCCAGTGCCACAGGAGAGCCCTGGCTCAGGGAAAAGGGCCAGTTGTGAGCACTGTCCAGCCCAATGTCCAAATGGAATGGTGCTTTCACATCTCTAATCAAGGGTTACTTAGTGGGGAGCCCCTTCCTTGTGAGTCTTTGTTCTCTGCTAGCTGTGGATTGAATCACGGGAGGAGGGATTGGATTCTGGCATCATTTTAAAAACGTTTTCATTCTATTTGCTGAGGGCAACAAATTACAGAGAATACCTCTCAGCACTGTGACAAAAGAGTGGCTCTAAAACCCTTTTCAGCCAAACAATTGTTTGAGTTGAAGGCCTGATGGATGGTGCTTAAAGATGTGGTTATTGCAGCAAGGTTGGCATTAAAAATCACAGGGTGCAAGAAAGTTCTCCCCACACTGTGGGCGTGTGTCTCCCTGTAATCCTGGTGTGAGGAGCCCTTACCACCCTGAGTGCACCCAGTGAGCTCTGTGGCATCAGCCACAGGAGAGCAGTAGCACAGCAAGCACCAGTGGGTCGCTTCTCTCTTGCTAAATGAGAAACTGCAATGGGATCAGCCCTTTTGGGGTGGCATCTCTGCCTGTGGCAGGAGGGCCGGATGATCCAGCTCCAGATGATCTTTAAGGTCCATTCCAAGCCAAACTGTTATGAACAGTTTCCAGGTATTCCCCAGAAACGTGGTCAGGGCTTTCCTAGTTCCCATGGCAACACTAAAAGACCGATATTGAAATGCTAATTAGCTAATTGCTCTGTTTGTTTTCTTTAAACTACCTGGGAACAACCGGCCCCCCACCCCTCCACGCTGCCACTCTGAGACTAACATGCAAATAGAAACCCCTTAGGATCATGGGAGTATTTTTAGGAGGGAAAAAAGAATATAAATCAGAAACTGAACACAGTAGAGAAATCCAGGCAAATGCCCTAGCTGAGGAAGAGGGAAACACATCCCCTGATTGACTTTTAACTGTCGCCATCACCTAAGAAGGAACAGACTAGATTAGGCTCTGAGAAGTAGGGTGATAGAGAGACAGAGAGCCCTGGTGCTGCCACCAAGGAAGGGGCGGGGACAGCTGTTGTTCTGGACTTCAGCAACAGACTCTGCACACCACGCCTCCTCATCCTCGGGCCACCGGTGTGCCACAAGGAAAGGAGAAAGGACAGCTGCTGCTCGGGATTCCAGTGACCGACTCTGCACGCCGCCTTCCTTCTGGCTGCCTGGGAAAGCTACGACTGCGGGGGCGAGCTCTGCGTCGAGCCCCCTGCCCAGCTGATCTTTTTAATAAAGAGCTGAACATTAATAAAGGCATTAGCCCTGTTCATTTCAATTTTGGGGGCTCGTCCGAGAGAGCCACGCCCGAAGAGGACCCCCGGACAGCTGGACAGCTGGACCACCTGCTTCGAGGGACCCTCGGGAGTTGCTGGCTACCTTCGGACCCTAGGATCAGCGTGAGACGAGCAACACAGAGGAGCGTCGGATTGGTAAGAAAAACCGGGAGACGAGCGAATGAGTGAGTGAATGAGACGGGGGCCGGCAGCTCGGACCCCCGAAGTGAGAGGGACCCGCTAGTACCGCGTTTCCGGACTCCTGCGAAGGGGCCGGCCGGGAACGGGGGGAAGCGAGTGGAACAGAGGAGCGACTGAGGCGTCTCCTTAGAAGTAAAGCAGGCCCTCCTCCAAGCGTGTGGAGGTGCCCTATGGGCAAAGTAAGTCCCTGGCAATCAGGGCAAGGGGAATACCTCCAGACGGGTAGGTGGGATGTGGAGGTCCTAGAGGACATGTCCCCGGCCCCGGCAGGATGGGATAGGACGGCAGGTGGGATGTCCCTGGCAGGTAGGGCGGGGTGTCCTAGCAGGCAGGAGTGACATGTACCTGGCAGACAGAGAGCATATCCCCAACAGGCAAAAGGCATGTCCCCACCAGGCAGGAGAGGATAACAGGGCAGGTAGGATGTCCATGGCAGGCATGGATGGAGGTCCCCGTCAGAGCAGATAGGGGAATGGCCATGGAAGGCAGGGCAGGATGTCCCCGTCAGAGCAGGCACTAACCCGAGTAAGCAGAAAGGCAGGAAGGCAAGCAAGCTAAACCTAGTAAGGTCAGGCAAGGGGGCTTGGCCGGAGTTCGAGTGTAAGGCTCGGCAGGACGTTCGACCTTACCTCGGCAGGAAGACCAAGCTTCCCAAGCCTAGTAGGAGAGTCAGGCAAGGGGGCTTGGCCGGAGTTCGAGTGTAAGGCTCAGCAGGACGTTCGACCTTACCTCGGCAGGGAGACCAAGCTTCCCAAGCCTAGTAGGGTCAGGCAAGGGGGCTTGGCCGGAGTTCGAGTGTAAGGCTCGGCAGGACGTTCGACCTTACCTCGGCAGGGAGACCAAGCTTCCCAAGCCTAGTAGGGTCAGGCAAGGGGGCTTGGCCGGAGTTCGAGTGTAAGGCTCGGCAGGACGTTCGACCTTACCTCGGCAGGGAGACCAAGCTTCCCAAGCCTAGTAGGAGAGTCAGGCAAGGGGGCTTGGCCGGAGTTCGAGTGTAAGGCTCGGCAGGACGTTCGACCTTACCTCGGCAGGGAGACCAAGCTTCCCAAGCCTAGTAGGAGAGTCAGGCAAGGGGGCTTGGCCGGAGTTCGAGTGTAAGGCTCGGCAGGACGTTCGACCTTACCTCGGCAGGGAGACCAAGCTTCCCAAGCCTAGTAGGAGAGTCAGGCAAGGGGGCTTGGCCGGAGTTCGAGTGTAAGGCTCGGCAGGACGTTCGACCTTACCTCGGCAGGGAGACCAAGCTTCCTAAGACTAGTAAGAATGTTAGGCAACGGACCAAGTAGGAGTTGGGGGCGAGGCTTAGCAGGGGTACAAGCCTAGAAAGTCCAACAAGAAGTCCAAAACTTAGGCTGAAGAGCAAGAGAACAGAGGACAATAGATGTGAATGTGACTATGATTTTCCTAACCAAGAAACAATGTAAAGTGTCCAGAAGGTAGTCGTGGTTTAGTTAAGAGACTAAAATTCAGGCAAGGGATTCAAAATGCTAAGTTGTGGGAATGGAGCTGTAATTGCCTGTTAGTATATTCCATTTTACATAGATACACCATTTAAAGTATTTTCTTTCCCTTTCTTTCTGAGGCCTGAAAATGGGAAGAGGTTATAGTAAAGGAGCAGATCCTTCCAAAGAAAAAGCCAAGAGGATTCCCCCTAACAGCCCCTTAGGGCAATTGTTAGACCAATGGGATTCTCTGGAAGCCACGAAGGGTCTAAACAAGAGTAAGATGATACATTACAGTATAGAAGTATGGCCGAAGTTAGAATTACAGGGAGAATGGCCATGGTATGGAACCCAAGATCAGTGGATGTGTAATCAGCTAAACCAACACCTAAAAACCCGAGAGGACCTTGATATAGAACAACTATCTTATGCAGCTTGCTGGCTGGAGAATTCTATAAATAATGAGACTGTGAGAATATGCAAGTTACAAAGAAATAGAGAAGAAGACAAAGAGAATGGAGAAGAAGAGACTAGAAAAAGAAAAAGATGGGACCCCCTTGATTACCTACCCCCTTCTGCTCCTGTTACCTCCCCAACAGTTTCCCCAGTTAATCCTTTGGCCCCTCCTATTATTCCTTTCCCCGGGTTTCCCCCCTCTATTCCAACCACCTCCCCAGTTCCCTCCTCCCCTTCTCCAACGGGAGCGCCCTTGCCTAGTGCGCCTGCCTCAACTACTACCTCCCTACATGGGGCCTTAGAAGAAGGGCCATATTGTAACACCCGATCCAAAGCACCACAGGTAAAAAGGCTCTTTCCCCTTAGGGAAGTCCCCATGGGTGGAGTAGCTGGAGGAGTTGGATTTGTAGATGCACCTCTGACAGCTTCCGAAGTCCGGGGATTTAAGAAAGAGCTAGGAAATTTAGTAGAAGACCCCGTTGGAATATCTAACCAGTTAGACCAATTTCTAGGGCCAAATATTTATACCTGGGGAGAGCTTAACTCTATTCTAAGCATTCTGTTCTCTCCAGAAGAGGTCCGGATAATCCGAACGGCAGGGGTGAAGATATGGGAAAGAGAAAATAGATTGGGGCCCCCAGGGGACCAAAAGATACCCTTAGTAGACCCCAACTGGAATCCCAACCAGGAAGAAGGAAGGCAAAACATGAGAGACTATAGGTCACTCATGATAAGAGGGATCAAAGAGTCCATCCCTAGGGGAAGCAACACGAAATTGGCCTTTGATAGTACGCAGGAGAAGGATGAGACGCCAGCAATGTGGCTTAACCGACTAAAACGAAATTTCCAGTTATATTCAAATATAGACCCAGATAGCCCAGAGGGTCAAGTCCTCTTGAAGGTCCAGTTTGTCACCAAATCCTGGCCCGATATTAGACGGAAGCTAGAAAAGATGGAGGACTGGCAAGAAAAGAATATGAATGAGCTGCTCAAAGAAGCCCTGAGAGTTTATCTAAGGAGGGAAGAGGAGAAGGCCAAAACTAAGGCTAGAATTATGGTTGCAGTTGCTCGAGAAAGTATAAGAGCAGACAGATCACCAGCACTGCCGTCTAAGTCAAGTGAGAATAGACCAGGGCCATTACCAAAAATTAGAGACCAACCAACACCATCATATGGAACAAATAAGAACTTTAATGAGTTCAGGAAACCTGAGGCCTCACAAAGCAATAGGAGGTGCTATTACTGTGGTGAGATAGGACACCTTAAAAGGAATTGTAAGAAGTTTCAGTTTGATGAGGTAATGCATAGAGAACAAGAAGTCTTAGAAGAGATTTCAAGGGGAGATGACTAGGGGTGTCAGGGGCTCTATAAGTTAAGGGACCCAATGAACCATCAAGAAGAGCCCTTGGTAAACTTTGAGGTGGGTCCCCACTATGAAGAATTTGAGTTCTTAGTTGACACAGGGGCAGATAAGTCCAGTATAAACAAGTTACCAGTAGGAATCACCATTGGGAAGAAGGTCTGTGAGGTTTTAGGGGCAGAGGGAAGACCATTTAAAGCATCTATAGTTGAGAATATAGAAATCAAGGGGAATTCAAGACAATGCTTGGCAGACTTTATCTATCTGCCCAATTTAGGGAGTAACCTCTTGGGAAGAGACTTGCAAGTTCAACTGGGGGTAGGGATCATCCCGAGGGATGGGAGGATGGTAGTCCAGGTCATGAGGCTGACCCAGAGAGACATAGAGGAAATAGACCCCAGAGTATGGGCAGAAGAGAGTAAGTGTGGATACTTGAACATCACGCCAATAAAAATAGAAATGCAAAAAGATACACCCCCTATCCGAGTCAAGCAATACCCAATATCCCCCGAGGGCAGGAGAGGATTAGCCCCAGTGATCGAACGACTATTAGAGCAAGGTATTCTAGAATCCTGCATGTCCCCCCATAACACCCCTATACTAGCCGTAAGAAAAGCAGAAGGGAAATACAGGCTAGTTCAAGACTTAAGGGAAGTAAACAAGAAGACTATTACCAGACACCCTGTAGTATCCAACCCCTACACCCTTTTAAGCCAAATTCCAAGGGAACATGCCTGGTTCACAGTTATAGATTTGAAAGATGCCTTCTGGGCATGCCCGCTGGCAGAGGAATGTCGTGACTGGTTTGCATTTGAGTGGGAAGATCCTGACAGAAGGAGAAAGCAACAGCTAAGATGGACACGCCTCCCACAGGGGTTTACAGAATCCCCAAACCTCTTTGGGCAAGCACTAGAGGAACTACTAGGGCAGTTCACCCCTGAAGAAAACACTCAGATCTTACAGTATGTAGATGACTTATTAGTATCTGGAAATGAGCGAGACTGGGTAAAAACCACTAGTGTTCGACTCCTAAATTTCCTGGGAGAAAACGGTCTAAAAGTATCCCAAGCAAAACTACAATTTGTAGAATCTGAAGTGACTTACCTAGGTCACATAATTGGAGGAGGGTATAAGAAACTAAGTCCCGAGAGAATCTCAGGTATCCTATCTATCCCAGCTCCCAAAACTAAGAGAGATGTAAGGAAGCTACTAGGCCTGGTTGGTTATTGTAAACTGTGGTTAGATCAATACACCAAAAGCGTGAAGTTCCTTTATGATAAATTAGTAGACTCTGAGCCTGTAAAGTGGACAGAAGAGGATGAGGAACAGCTACGAGGCTTGAAAGATAAACTATCCTCAGCACCCGTTCTAAGCCTACCTGACCTTAAGAAAGAGTTTAATCTGTTTGTGAGTACAGAAGGGGGAATTGCATATGGGGTATTAACCCAGGAATGGGGAAGACAAAAAAAACCAATTGCCTACCTCTCAAAACTATTAGACCCAGTAGCCAGAGGATGGCCAACTTGCCTACAAGTAATTGCAGCTGCAGCTATCCTGATAGAAGAAGCCCAAAAATTGACTCTGCAAGGGAAAATTAAAGTCCACACCCCCCACGATCTCAAAACAGTGCTAAGCCAAAAAGCTCAGCAGTGGTTGACTGACTCCAGAATATTGAGGTATGAGATCATCTTAATGAACACAGGGGACTTAGAGTTAGTCACCTCCAAATGTCTAAACCCTGCACAATTTCTTACCGGAGAACCCCTAGCAGATCTAGAACATGATTGTGTTGAACTCATAAATCTACAGACCAAAGTGAGAGAGGATTTAGAAGATGTACCCTTGCCATACGGGAAATCCCTTTTTATAGATGGGTCCTCAAGAGTAGTAGAAGGGAAAAGAGCCTCAGGATATGCTGTCATAGATGGGGAAGACATGAAAGTCATGGAAAAAGGGAAACTGCCCTCGAACTGGTCAGCCCAGTGTTGTGAAGTCTATGCTTTGAAAAGAGGATTAGATCTGTTAAAGGGAGATCAAGGAACTATTTACACAGACTCGCAATATGCGTTTGGGATCATCCATACCTTTGGAAAAATTTGGGAGGAACGTGGCTACTTAAACTCCAAAGGGAAGAACCTAGTACATGAGAAACTGATAAAACTAGTATTAGAATCCTTACAAAAGCCCGCAGAGATAGCTGTGGTGCATATAAAGGGACATCAGAAAGGACACACACGTGAAGAAAAGGGAAACCGATTAGCAGATCAGATAGCTAAAGAAGCAGCCTTAGACCCAAGAAACCCAGTAAAAGCTTTTAAAATAGAAGTAGGACCAAGTAGAGAAAGAAAAAAGGAAGAGCCGAGGTTCAGTGAAAAAGAATTAAAAACAATAAAAGAACTAGAATTACATCAAGGGAAACAAGGAGAATGGTTAACTCCTGATGGGCGTAGGTTCCTAAATAAAGCCCTAGCTCAAAGAGTGCTAGTAGAGTTACACGAATTGACCCACTGGGGAATCCAAGGTTTGTGCGACCACTTCTTACGGGAAAATTTATGCCTTGGAGTTTATGATCTGGCGAAAGCAGTCACAAGAGGGTGTGCGATTTGCCTGAAAACTGACCAAAAGGTAATGAGAAAAATTGCGTATGGGGGAGGAAAAATTGCTTTGAGACCTTTTCAAAACATACAAGTAGATTTCACTGAAATGCCCTCTGTGCAGGGGTACAAACATTTACTAGTGATCGTAGATCATCTCACTCACTGGGTGGAGGCCTTCCCAACCAGAAAAGAAACTGCACAGGAAGTGGCAAGAATAATCCTAGAAAACATCATACCACGATACGGCCTGGTCAATAACATTGACTCGGACCGAGGCCCACATTTTGTTGCTCAAACTTTGCATCAAGTAACAAAAGCCCTGGGGATAAGGTGGAGATTACACACCCCATGGCATCCTCAGAGCTCTGGAAGAGTAGAAAGGATGAATAGAACCCTTAAAAATGTGTTAACTAAATTAATTGAAGAAACAAAAATGAATTGGCTCAGGTGTTTACCTCTCGCTCTCTTGCGCATCAGAACCAGACCTCGGTCCGACATGGGGGTCTCTCCATATGAAATGATGTTTGGACTCCCTTTTTTAATCACCCCTTTCAGTACAGCAGATTATCTGGAAGGGGAGGCAGCAACCCAGAAATATTTAGAGGTCATAGGAAAATCCCTAGAAGGCCTCCGAAAGAAGGGGTATCTTCCCCAAACTTCCCCTCTAGACACCAATGCGCACAACATCAGTCCTGGGGATTGGGTGTTGATAAAGTCCTGGAACACTACTACTCCATTAACCCCCAAATTCGAGGGACCTTTCCAGGTACTACTCACCACACACACTGCAGTGCGGACCCAAGAAAAAGGCTGGACCCACGTCACCAGAGTCAAAGGACCAGTGCCACCCCCGGACGCCGGACCAGACCCAACAGTGCCACCTGCCTCCTCTTGTGCATGGACAGTAATTAAGAAACCAGAGGACCTAAAATTAACTTTAAGGAAGACTTGCTAGAGACTGATATACAGTAAGGTGTTAAGAACTGTTTCTGAGTTAAAGTACCATAGAAAAGGTTTAAGTACTTGGTAATTGTTTAATAAGACTAAGTGTCCTTTAGCAAAAGGAGTTACAACTTGGTTCCTAAAGAACAATAGAATTACCCTCAGGCCTGAGTGAAAGCATACAAATGTCAAAAGAAGTTAGCCCTCAAAAGCCAAAGACTGTAAGTTGATGCGGGCTTAAGCCCGATCAAAGAAATAGAGGAGGGATTTGTTATGAACAGTTTCCAGGTATTCCCCAGAAACGTGGTCAGGGCTTTCCTAGTTCCCATGGCAACACTAAAAGACCGATATTGAAATGCTAATTAGCTAATTGCTCTGTTTGTTTTCTTTAAACTACCTGGGAACAACCGGCCCCCCACCCCTCCACGCTGCCACTCTGAGACTAACATGCAAATAGAAACCCCTTAGGATCATGGGAGTATTTTTAGGAGGGAAAAAAGAATATAAATCAGAAACTGAACACAGTAGAGAAATCCAGGCAAATGCCCTAGCTGAGGAAGAGGGAAACACATCCCCTGATTGACTTTTAACTGTCGCCATCACCTAAGAAGGAACAGACTAGATTAGGCTCTGAGAAGTAGGGTGATAGAGAGACAGAGAGCCCTGGTGCTGCCACCAAGGAAGGGGCGGGGACAGCTGTTGTTCTGGACTTCAGCAACAGACTCTGCACACCACGCCTCCTCATCCTCGGGCCACCGGTGTGCCACAAGGAAAGGAGAAAGGACAGCTGCTGCTCGGGATTCCAGTGACCGACTCTGCACGCCGCCTTCCTTCTGGCTGCCTGGGAAAGCTACGACTGCGGGGGCGAGCTCTGCGTCGAGCCCCCTGCCCAGCTGATCTTTTTAATAAAGAGCTGAACATTAATAAAGGCATTAGCCCTGTTCATTTCAAAACCATTCAATAATTCTTTCCCTGCCCCTGTTCAAGTGGGGTTCAAGTCCAGCAGAAGGCAGTGCTGCTGCTTTGGGACCTGTGAGGAGCCTGGGCAGGAACACACCTGCTGTTGGGATGTATTAGAACAGTGTGGCTTTGGGGCTTTCCCAGGAATGCCTTTGCTGCCAGCAGCAGTGCTGGGTGTTGAATGGGGGACAGGTTTATCTTTGGCAAGCTTGAAAGCATTTCAGATGGCTTCTGTCCCTGCTCCACTGCAGCACAGAACAAAATCAGTGTTGGAGAAGATGTTGTACTTAGACATCGCCTTTTGACAGGTCGATTTCCAGGATGTTTATTAACATAGCTTGGAATGTCACAGACGGGTTTGTCAGATAAACTAACCAACTGAAGTTCTTACATGAGACTTCCTTGGTTTTGTTGAGGTGCTTTGAACTCTTCATTCAGTCTCTCAACAATTCATCCCTTTCTGGAAGGGCCTCTGTGAGGTCTGTGGCTGGGGGATCAGGCCCTGCCTGCTCCCTGTGTGTCTGGGTGCCCTGGGAGGCAGAAGGGAGCAGCAGTGCCAATTGTTTGCTCATGCTGGAAGGACAAAACTCCTCTCTTAGGGTTTCCTCTGCAATCCCAGAATAGGAGGACATCTCTGTCCTTGTCAGCCCTCTGGGCAAAGATCAAACATAACAGCAGCGATGAAACCAGGCTGGCACCACCAGGGCTGGTCAGTCACAGGCAGAGGCAGCCCAGCTCCTTCAGCCCAAGCTGGGCAGTGCCTGGGAGAGGTGGTCCATGGCACTGGGCATGGTGCATCACTCCAGGGGTTCGTCCTGCATCCCATCCCCTGCAGAGCTTATGCTTAAGGGACACTTTATGAACACGGACAGCAGACAGTGATTTTATAAAAGAGTTTTGTCTATTATTATTTGCAGTAGGTAACAGAGCCCCTGCTGTCACTGGTTACCTGAGAAATCGAGAAGCAGTGGCCAGGCTGGTGCTTCTCTGAGGAGCTGCTGCACTCAACAGGCAGCTGTGGCTTCCCAGCAGTACAGTGGGAGGAAGAGCTGCCCAGGGAGTGGATTTGTAAAGCTTTTCATCCAGCATCACGGGAGTTTGTACTTGGGATGTGCACACAGGTGTCTGAGCTTCCTCCCTGCCCGAAGTGGGGAATGCTGGGGCTGCTGGGGCAGCTGCTGGGGGAGCTTCCAGGCCTGGTGCTGTGAAACCTCTCCACCAGCTATCAAGAGGAGGTGACATAAAGCATATTAATGACATTTTCCAGTGGCACTTAACTGGGAGGAGCAGTGAGTGCCAGACAGTGAACTAATGCAAAAGGCTATAGCTGAGTGAAAAAGGGACAGAAAGAAATAAAATGAGATTCAGGCTCTGGGCCTCTTCTTCCTGTGTCTGCTACATGTCTTCCTTTTCTGTGTAAAAATGTTCTGTTTTGAAGTAACAAACAATCTGGAGAGTGGTAGGACTTGCCTTTGTAGGAAAGAAAGGAAAAAAAAAAAACAAAAAAAAACAGAGGCAGGCTTTGCTACTTCCTTGCTCAGCGGCTCTAACCAGAGTCTGGGGTCAGGGTGTGAGCTGAGCCCCCCAGATGGGCCTGGCTCCTCTGTTTTCCTCCGAGCACCCTGGTGTGGGACATCCCATCCACCCAGGCACAGCTGGAGTCAGGCACAGTGTCCCCTGTGTGTCACCAGCACAGGATGCCCTGGCCTCAGCCAGTATCCCAGCATGGCACTGGTGGCTCCTGGAGCTGGGGACGGAGCTGTGGGTAGCTCTGCTGCTCCCTGGGATTTGTCTCCTGGTAGTTTTTAGTCATTATTTTATTAATGGAGAAGGTGCGGTGCCATCAGATAAGTTATTATGGATGCTCTGGCAGTGTGATTATTTCAGTTCTGCAGCACTGCCGATGTGTTTTGCTGGAACATTCACATATTGATTCCAGATTCCTTTGTTGCCTGTACTAGAAAGAAAGTCCCTTTTCTCTCACTCCCTGTGTGGAGAGAAACAAAGAGTAAAGGAAGGTAGATGTTATCTGAGGCTTGCTCACATACCGAGGTAATTTTTGAGAGCTGCAGAGCCGCTTACTGACTCATAACTGGGGCTTGTTTTCAATCCCTTGATAGATTTTTGAATTCTCTAACAATGCCAAACAAGGTTGCTCACTTGGGGACAAGCTAGGGATTTGCCTCAGCGAGCTGGATCACCTTTGTTCTGCTTGCCCCAGCCTTCCCAGGGGAGATTCCTCTGCCACGGGGACAGGGTGGTGCTGCAGGGGAAGAGTCTCGTGTCCCTCTTGGGCTCCTCTTGATTGGCAGTCAGTGGCTGGCAGCTTTGTCCAAGGGGGGGGGATGGGATGGGATGGGATGGGATGGGATGGGATGGGATGGGATGGGATGGGGAAGGCACTGCCAGAAGTGCAGTGAGTTACTGCACAACCTTGGCGGGAGGTTTGCAGGTCAGTGCGTGATGTACAACTTCCCAGCCTGTAGCTGTGCCATGAGTTGGGGCTCAGCCCTGTCCTCATGCTGGAACACAAACCCACTTGTGGAATGTGGAATGATGTGCTGGAAAGGAGCTGGGCAGGATGAAACCTTTCTCCTTTAGTGAGGAAACACAGCTGGTCATTTGGTTGGTCTAGAAGAAGAGAGATGGGGTTCTTTGGACGTCACTGCATGCTGCATATTCCACACAGCAGCCCTCTGCTTTTAGTAATGTGGTGCACAACGTACCTGATCCTCCCTCAGTTGTGAGCCTGGTGGAAGCATGTCCTGTTTTCCATTTGTTTATTAATTTATCATCGTGTTTTTAGCCTCTGCAAAGCTTGATATTGGTATAGAGCCTGGGAAACGTGCACAGAGTGGAGTAACAGATAGTTGTGATTTGGTTACAAGGCAATAATTTAAGTGGACAGGTTTAGCTGATAACATAAAGCACATGAGAGAAATCGCTTCGGTTTATAAATGTCAGCAGAGCCCCTGCGAGGGAGCTGCTGCCTGGTGCTGCTGCTCCAGCCAATATATTATAAGGAGATATAAACAGATGTCTGAAAAAATCTGGCTGACCAAGATTAAAAGAATGGGGCTATAAATTAAAGTCTTCCTTGGCGTCTCTTTAAGCAACTTTATGGACAGAGTGCATCCAAATGAAGGAGTGCTAAAGCTCAGAGGGACCTCCAGGTGCTTTGGGCTGCAGAGGCAGCACCAAGGGGTGGGGACAGCTTGTGGGGACAGCAGTGTCAGTCAGAGCTGGCATGGGAGACCAAAGCCTGTCCTGGTGCTTCTGCAGCTGATAAAGGGATTAAATCAGGAACAGGAATAACACCATCCCTGCAGCGTCGCCACAGGATCAGTGTCTCCTGCTTGGAAAATAAATGCTGTCGCTCTGCTTTGACATTTATTCCCAATAAAAACCTTGTCATTTGTGCAGTGACAAGGGTTTTATCCTCTGGGTACTTTACCTGTTGGACGCTGTCTTTTTGGCTGCAAAGCAGCTGAGTGACTGAGGGGCACGTGGGTGACACGTTCCCAGCAGAGGCACTGGGAGCTCTGCTCAAACCCTGTGGCTTTCTCTCAATCCATCACCCCAAGGCAATGCAATAACACCTATTCCAACTGAGAGCGGGTTCTGATTGGATATTAGGGAGGAATTCTTCCCTGTTGGGCAGGCCCTGGCACAGGGTGCCCAGAGCAGCTGTGGCTGTCCCTGGATCCCTGGCAGTGCCCAAGGCCAGGCTGGACACTGGGGCTGGAGCAGCCTGGGACAGTGGGAGGTGTCCCTGCCATGGCAGGGGTGGCACTGGATTAGCTTTAAGGTTCCTTTCCACCCAAACCATTTGGGGATTCTGTGATCTTATGTTTAACTGATTTTAATTTATTTTAGTTGTAGTTAAAAAAATCCCAAGAGTGAGATATTTTTTAAGGGGTCCAAACCATTTGTGGGGGCAGGAGTTTGCCGCTTCCCCCTCCACAGCTGGAGCCCTTCTGGTAGGTTTGTGGAGGAGATTTCACAGCTATTTCTGCTCACTTGTAGTTGATTTAGAGCTGAGAAATTAACTAGAATGGAAAATCTTCTTTCCCTTTATGAGGAGCAAGGAATGAGGTCTGGCAGCTGTAGGATTTGCAGCTCTCAGGGAAGAGGGACCATTCAGTAACACATCTATGCAGTGCGTACCTGTGGATACAAATCTTGTATTTGTCTGAGGTGTCAAGGAGAAAAAATGTTAAAAAATGCCTTAAATAAAAACGTGGTTTTTGTATTTTTAATTGAGTTTCATTTCCCAAATGCACCTTAATGCAAACAATAAGTAAAAAATTAATTTCTCTCGGGAAAAAGCTATTAGCAGAATGATTCTGTTTTAGCAGCATGTGAAGCTATGTAATTGCTTACACATGTATTGCTCCAGTGTGTGCTCCCAGTTGTTGAATAGTATCAAATTATAGGAATCAAAGAGAATCAACTATTTTTAAGGGAAATGTCTAGAAGCTACATACTGAAACATGATTAAAATTCAGGATTTCCATCTTACTCGTCTAAATCAGCAATTTTAATCACATTATGCAAGTCAACCCACCCTCAAACACACTGTTGACTTCAAAATACCCCAAACTAAATAAGACAGAAGACCTTCCTTGAACAGCTGTAACATTTTTAAGTGTCAATGTCAATCTTTTTGTTGAAAACAGAGATGTTTTTCATGGTTTATTTATTAAAGCAGTGCATCTGTCCTGCTGTGCCATGAACCTGGGCTGCTGTGCCGAGAAGGGAGGGAAATCCCTGGAGCACCAAGAGCTGCTTAAACACATCGAGGCTGCAAGTTTTGCTCTGGGGTTCACATGCTCTTGGTTAAATCTTGTTTAGTGTGCAGAGCAGGAGCAGGAAGGGTTTGTGTCTTGGCTGATGCAGATACTGTGATTTGGCTGTGTTGGATGTGCAGCTCATGAGCACCATGCCTGGGTTTGGTTTTATTTCCTTCTTGCTTATGTGACAGATGAGTGATGCCGTGGCTGACTCTCACAATTCAAAGGCAAATATCCTGTATATCTGTTAGGAGAAGTTTTACAGATTTATAGTTGTGTTTTATCCCCCTTGTGCTGTTATCAGGGGTGCCTGGGTTTGGGACATTTGGGAGGGTCGGCTCCTTACTGTGGCAGCACCTGACCTCCAGTCAAGGTGTCAGGAAGTGATCTCCAGCACTGGGCAGAGCAGGAGGAGTCGATGGACAGAACTTTGGGGGAGATAAAGGGTTAAAAGGTGAAACCTCCACTGTGTGGATGAGCACACGGTGGGGAAAATCCTCTGCTCCCAACACTGTAATATTTTCTCTCTTCAGTCTTCTGTTGTATTTTTGATAAGGTTTAATAAACCTCTTAAATTTTTTGGAAGCAAGTAGTGTTTCTCACACTGAGAACAGGAATGGGAGGGCTGAGCCCCCCAGCCCTCCACCCTTCTGGAGCCTGCTCCCGTGCTTTCCTTTTGGGTGATTCCCTCAGAGGAATTCCGTCCACCTCCTTCCTCTCCCCTGGCAGGCGGGAGGCTGATGTGGCTGGATGCAGCTGGAGCTCAGCTGTGCTCCCTGTCAGGGGCCATTCCCGGCTGTGTGACAGCCCAGAGCTGCTGCAGTCACTGTTGGGGCTGTGACCTGGCCTGCCCAGCGCTGGTGATGCGGCCAGGAAAGCTTTGGGCTTTGGGGGGAGACAGCCAGCTGGGCCCTGGCTCTGCCCCTGAGCGCCTCGGTGTCTGCAGATGAGGGGATTGTCCTGCTGATCCCCTCCTGCCTCTTGCTCAGCACGCGATGGCATTTCATCCTACAGCAGCTTGGCCTGGAAAGGACCTTAAAGCTCATCTCGTTCCACCTCCCTGCTGTGGGCAGGGACATCTCCCACTCCACCACGCTCTCATTGGCTGTGTTTTCCTTGCTGGCAGAGCCCTGTCCCGGTGTTGCCCGAACGGTGTTGTCCTTTTCATGGAGATCCTACAAACTCCTCTCTGACCAGCACGTCCCAGCTCCACCACCAGCAAGGAGCACAGATTGGTGATGGCACAAAATTCCTGCAGAGCCCAACTTCCCAGTGTGGGAGGATGCTCCCATAGATAGACAGTGATTAAAGGTCCTATGTATCACAAGTTTAAGGAGCAGGAGGAGGTTGGGACATGTCCATGGAAAGCACTTCAAGTGTGGAGGAGGCACATCTAGCCTGTCCTCCCCTAAAATTGGGAGATAATCACACCTATCCTCTCACATATCCAACCAATGCAACTTCCAGTGGGCGGGACTGATGGAAAGAAAGAGAGTCTGCCAGAAATGCAAACCTTGTTTTCATAGGAAATCCTCCAAGATGGATTTTCCTGCATTTTCTAAACGCATTTATACCTACTGGATGACTACAGGCTTTGAAATGTTTCTGTCTGAATTGTCACAAACATCCCAGTCTTACATAAGAAGCACCAGGTCCTTTGATCAGGGAAATGTCTCTTTGGTCTTGAACAGGGAGGGATCAATCCAGTTGTTCCTGAGACCAGAGCTTTTTGTCTGCAAGTACATGTATTTATTCTACAAAATAATTACCCTTGTCTTCCCTTTGGTAGGAGATGCTTCCTGTCTCCTGCAAGCTGTTACTCTATCCCAGGTATATGTTTAGGTAAAAGGAAGAGAGAAAGGAAAGGCTGAATAAGGAATCCTCAGGAGGGAGGAGGGTGAGCAGCTATGGTCTGTCTGTCCATCTGTGAGCAGCTCTGTGGCTGTTCAGCTGCAGCCTTGCTGTCCTGGGCAGGCAGAATTCCTGCACTGAGAGAAGAAGAAATGCCATCAAGAAGTAGTAACCAAATATTGCCTCCTCTTCACCCCAGTGCTGGGCTGGCCACTGAGATGTGTTTGTGCTGAACTGCTGAAAACCACTCTGAATTTCCAATCTTTTCTGAATTTAAAACCAAAGCTTAATGTATTCTGTGTATTTTTGTTGGCAGATAGCAGTGATCATAAATTCCTTTTAATACAGTATTTCCACACCAGCGCAGCCTTGATGTGCAGCGTACCCAGCTGTACTCTGCGGGATGCTTTGATTTCCCTTTGGCAGCTTCATTTTATTCTGTCTGCCCCAATCAGCAACAATTTCCCTTTCTCCATGTAGCCTCCAAATCCATTCCTGGTGTGAAGTTTTAGTGCTCTCCTAGGACCTTGGCCAGAAGAGAGGAAGGAACCAGTGTCTGCTGGGCTCAGGGTTCCACCTCCACTGTGGATCAGAGCCAGCCTGGCAGTACAGGGACACCTTTGGTGGCTCGGGTGGCATTTCTGGGAGGAAAAAGCAGCACCTTAGGGGTGCTGCTGGATGGGAGGGGCGTCAGTGGTGAATATCCCACTCCTCACAGTATGGGATGAAGCTTTTCTCCCCTTCTCCCAGGGAGGAGCCTGTGCCTTCAGCTCCCAGTTCCTCCCAAAGCTGGAGTAATGCAGCGCTCTGAAATAACGTGACCTTTGTTTGTAGGTCAGGCGGTTCCTGCAGGGTCACACGTGCGGCTGAACCTGCAGACAGGAGAGAAAGAAGCCAAGCTCCCGGACAGAGAAAATGGGGAAAGTGACAGGAGGGAAGAGAGAAGAAGGAAAAGGTAGACATGCAAGGCATTGGGGTGGGTGGGCTGTGGCATTCATGACTTTTGTTAAGAGGCCGGGGTCCCTGGTGCACTCAGTTAGTGCCTCTTCCTGGGACTCAGCTGCTGGGTTAGGAGCTCAGCAGTGCTGAAAGCAGAGCCCTGTCCTTTGTGATCCCTTTGGGATGGCAGTGGAGGTGCCCTTAGTGCACTTTCAGTGGCACCTTCATGGCTTCTCATGCGTCGACACCGGAACAAAATTGATAACATGGCTACTTTGAATGACATTTAGTCCTTTAAAATATCTGCAGCAACTGGTCTGAAAGTGCTTTCTGAGCCTCCCCCTTGGGATCAGCTGTGAGGGGCTGAGGGCTGGCCTGAGCCTGGGGCTGTGTCCCGCTGGGAGCAGCCCCACAGCCTCAGCTGCACACCAGGCACTGCCAGAGGCCCTGGAGATCACACCTGCCCTGCAGCCAGCTTTGTAAAGGTGCTTTAAACGTCAGCTGGTGATGACTTTCCCCTTGGAACCCTTGGTTTAGTTCCTACGGGGAATTTCTCCCCTGAAGTAGGTGGGATTACCCACTGCCATCTGTGATGGGGATACTTGGGGAGTATGGGGATTTGAGGGCAGCTGCCCCGCAGGGGTTGAGCTTGGGGCCCTGTTGGGTTCATGGCCCCCAGCAACAGCAGCAGCCACAGGCCCAAAGCCCCCCACCCCCTGCCCAGCACAGCCTGCCCTGCCCCTCCAGCTGTCAGCCGAGTGGGGAACAGGGGCCAGTGGCCGCTGCCAGCAGCAGGAATGGGGGCAGGGTGAGGATCCCCTGGCTTGGCTTTTGTCTCTTAATCAGTGCGGGCACAGGGCAGTGCAAGGCGGGCTGGCAAGCGAAGCCCGGAGCCTTTGGAGGCTCCAAGCCTTAAACATCAGCCCCTGCAGCAGCCCAGATCCGGGACCCGCAGTTCCCAAGGCTGCCATGGCCTTCAGAGCACGAAGGTGGATTTGGCATGTCTGTGGCCCGATGCCGCCTCCCGGTCCAGGAGTCCCCGTGGCTCCAGCAGCAAGGGTGGCTGAAGGCTTCCTGCCTGCTTTGGGCCATTGCTGCAGGGGCCACTGCTGTCAGAGCCCCCTCTCTGCTGCTGACAGCTCTGCTCCTGGGGACACTGCTCTGGCCCAGCCCAGGAAGAGCAGCAGCGCCCAGTGCCAGGAGTGGTGTCGGTGGGACCCCCTGTGCACAGGGAGCCCCAGCCCCGGGGTGGCCGTGCCAGCCCCGCCAGGGACCTCCAGCCCCGGCAACCCAGAACAAGTGGAAAGCACAAGGGTAGGGTACAAACGCCGCCTGGGCCCAAAGGCATTGCAAAGAGAACTGAGATTTTAAAAAGAAACAGTATTTTTTTCCCAAAGATAGCCAAAAGCTAGGATTTACAGAAGATGTTTTATTTGGACAATCCTTATAAAAACAACAGTCTACAGAACATGTTTACATGGCAGCCTATAGAGTAACAATCTACAGAACATGTTTACATGGGTGCTTATAGACTAACAAACTTCCAAACATATTGACATGGGTACCTATAGTCTAACAAACTTCCTAACGTATTTACGTAGTGTGCAATTGACTGAAGGCGAAAAACCAAGCAGCAGAGCAGCGGGCTTCTGTTCACACTGAAGGCTATTGCAAGAATCCAGCAGCTGCTCCTTGCCAAGCACACTCAGCTGGCTATGTTCTTGCATTTTGACCGACTCACAGTTGCCCTTCTTTTCAGCAGCTGCCACCGTGTTCTCTGCATCTCGGAGCCTCTGGGGAGCAGCAAGAATTTCCAAGGAGGGATGCATGAAAACTAAAATAAAAACTCAGGAAAGTTGTCCTGGAACACCTTCCATTGGCATGCCAAGTGTGAATTCAAGAGGCAGGAGAGCGGCAGACACCGTCCTGCAGCAGTCTGCGAGCTTCGCACACAAGCCGGCTTCTTCGCGGCTTCGTTGTTCGCCTCTTACAAGCTACCGCGATTTCCGGCTGCCGGAGGCCAAGAAGCGGCTACTTCGCGCACAGATCACTGGAGCGGCAGCGGTGCGCTCCGAAGCGCCGCTTTTGCCGAAAGACGCCGGGAAGCGGCACTTGCTTTCGGCCAGCTGCGGAGCTGCGTATTCTGCCTCTCGAGTCGCCTTCATCTTAGCGAAAAGCTTTTCCGCTCCAGTTCTCAAGGAGAAAGTGTCCCAGCACTGCTCACTTAGCCCGACCTTGCCAGGAAATGAGATTTGCTGCACATTCCAAGGACACTGCATTTTCCTGGGCAAGCTGCAAACTGCTGGCAGATGGCCGTGCTCTCTGCTCACTCCTGTCCAGTTCTCGTTACTAGCGGTAACGTTGCAGCCTGGCGAAGGCAAGAAACATGCAGAGATCTCACAGAGCAGAAGGGCAGCTGAGATGCTGAAAAGCAGCAAAGCTGAACTGCCTGCCTCAGCTTCAGTAGTGTGCAATTGACTGAAGGTGAAAATCCAAGCAGCAGAGCAGCGGGCTTCTGTGCGCACTGAAGGCAATTGCTAGAATCCAGCAGCTGCACCTTGCCAAGCCCAGGCAGCTGCCTATGTTCTTGCTTCTTGACCGACTCACAGTTGCCCTTCTTCTCAGCAGCTGCCACCGTGTTCTCTGCATCTCGGAGCCTCTGGGGAGCAACAAGAATTTCCAAGGTGGGATGCATGACGACTACGTCAAAACCTAGGAAAGTTGTCCTGGAACACCTCCCATTGGCATGCCAAAAGTGAATTCAAGAGGCAGGAGAGCAGCAGCCACCGTCCTGCAGCTTTCTGCGAGCTTCGCACACAAGCCGGCTTCTTCGCGGCTTCGTTCTTCGCCTCTTGTAAGCTACCGCGATCTCCGGCTGCCGGAGGCCAAGAAGCGGCTACTTCGCGCACAGATCACTGGAGCGGCAGCGGTGCGCTCCGGAGCGCCGCTTCTGCCGAAAGACGCCGGGAAGCCGCACTTCCCTTCGGCCAGCTCCGGAGCTGCGTATTCTGCCTCTCTAGTCGCCTACATCTTAGCCAAAAGCTTTTCGCTCCAGTTCTCAAGGAGAAAGTGTACCAGCACTGCTCACTTAGCCCGACCTTGCCAGGAAATGAGATTTGCTGCACATTCCAAGGACACTGCATTTTCCTGGGCAAGCTGCAACCTGCTGGCAGATGGCCGTGCTCTCTGCCCACTCCTGCCCAGCTCTGGGTACTAGCGGGCACGTTGCAGCCTGGCGAAGGCAAGAAACCTCGAGAGCTGTCACACAGCAGAAGAGCAGCTGAGATGCTGAAAAGCAGCAAAGCTGAACAGCCTCCCTCAGCTTCAGCAGTGTGCAATTGACTGAAAAACCAAGCAGCAGAGCAGCGGGCTTCTGTGCGCATTGAAGGCAATTGCAAGAATCCAGCAGCTGCGCCTTGCCAAGCCCAGGCAGCTGCCTAGGTTCTTGCTTCTTGACCAACTCACAGTTGCCCTTCTTTTCAGCAGCTGCCACCGTTTCTCTCCATTTCGGAGCCTCTGGGGAGCAACAAGAATTTCCAAGGTGGGATGCATGACGACTACGTCAAAACCGAGGAAAATTGTCCTGGAACACCTCCCATTGGCATGCCAGAAGTGAATTCAAGAGGCAGGAGAGCGGCAGCCACCGTCCTGCAGCTTTCTGCGAGCTTCGCACACAAGCCGGCTTCTTCGCGGCTTCGTTCTTCGCCTATGCAAGCTACCGCGATCTCCGGCTGCCGGAGGCCAAGAAGCGGCTACTTCGCGCACAGATGACAGGAGCGGCAGCGGTGCGCTCCGGAGCGCCACTTCTGCCGAAAGACGCCGGGAAGCGGCACTTGCTTTCGACCAGCTCCGGAGCTGCGTATTCTGCCTCTCTAGTCGCCTACATCTTAGCCAAAAGCTTTTCCGCTCCAGTTCTCAAGGAGAAAGTGTACCAGCACTGCTCACTTAGCCCGACCTTGCCAGGAAATGAGATTTGCTGCACATTCCAAGGACACTGCATTTTCCTGGGCAAGCTGCAACCTGCTGACAGATGGCCGTGCTCTCTGCCCACTCCTGCCCAGCTCTGGGTACTAGCTGGCACGTTGCAGCCTGGCGAAGGAAGAAACCTCGAGAGCTGCCACAGAGCAGAAGGGCAGCTGAGATGCTGAAAAGCAGCAAAGCTGAACTGCCTGCCTGAGCTTCAGTAGTGTGTAATTGACTGAAGGCGAAAAACCAAGCAGCAGAGCAGCGGACTTCTGTGCGCACTGAAGGCAATTGCAAGAATCCAGCAGCTGCTCCTTGCCAAGCACAGTCAGCTGCCTAGGTTCTTGCTCCTTGACCGACTCACAGCTTCTTTTCAGCAGCTGCCACCGTTTCTCTGCATTTCGGAGCCTCTGGGGAGCAACAAGAATTTCCAAGGTGGGATGCATGACGACTACGTCAAAACCCAGGAAAGTTGTCCTGGAACACCTCCCATTGGCATGCCAAAAGTGAATTCAAGAGGCAGGAGAGCAGCAGCCACAGTCCTGCAGCTGTCTGCGAGCTTCGCACACAAGCCGGCTTCTTGGCGTCTTCGTTCTTCGCCTCTTGCAAGCTACCGCGATCTCCGGCTGCCGGAGGCGAAGAAGCGGCTACTTCGCGCACAGATGACTGGAGCGGCAGCGGTGCGCTCCGGAGCGCCGCTTCTGCCGAAAGACGCCGGGAAGCGGCACTTGCTTTCGGCCAGCTGCGGAGCTCCGTATTCTGCCTCTCTAGTCGCCTACATCTTAGCCAAAAGCTTTTCCGCTCCAGTTCTCAAGGAGAAAGTGTACCAGCACTGCTGACTTAGCCCGACCTTGCCAAGAAATAAGATTTGCTGCACATGACAAGGACGCTGCATTTTCCTGGGCAAGCTGCAACCTGCTGGCAGATGGCCGTGCTCTCTGCCCACTCCTGCCCAGCTCTGGGTAGTAGCGGGCACGTTGCAGCCTGGCGAAGGCAAGAAACCTGGAGAGCTGTCACACAGCAGAAGAGCAGCTGAGATGCTGAAACGCAGCAAAGCTGAACAGCCTCCCTCAGCTTCAGCAGTGTGCAATTGACTGAAAAACCAAGCAGCAGAGCAGCGGGCTTCTGTGCGCACTGAAGGCAATTGCAAGAATCCAGCAGCTGCTCCTTGCCAAGCACAGGCAGCTACCTAGGTTCTTGCTTCTTGACCGACAAACAGTTGCCCTTCTTTTCAGCAGCTGCCACCGTGTTCTCTGCATCTCGGAGCCTCTGGGGAGCAACAAGAAATTCTAAGGAGGGATGCATGACGACTATGTCAAAATCCAGGAAAATTGTCCTGGAACACCTTCCATTGGCATGCCAGAAGTGAATTCAAGAGGCAGGAGAGCAGCAGCCACCGTCCAGCAGCTGTCTGCGAGCTTCGCACACAAGCCGGCTTCTTCGCGGCTTCGTTCTTCGCCTCTTGCAAGCTACCGCGATCTCCGGCTGCCGGAGGCCAAGAAGCGGCTACTTCGTGCACAGATCACTGGAGCGGTAGCGGTGCGCTCCGGAGCGCCACTTCTGCCGAAAGACGCCGGGAAACGGCACTTGCTTTCGGCCAGCTCCGGAGCTGCGTATTCTGCCTCTCTAGTCGCCTACATCTTAGCGCAAAGCTTTTCCGCTCCAGTTCTCAAGGAGAAAGTGTACCAGCACTGCTCACTTAGCCCGACCTTGCCAGGATATAAGATTTACTGCACATGCCAAGGACACTGCACTTTCCTGGGCAAGCTGCAAACTACTGGCAGATGGCCGTGCTCTCTGCCCACTCCTGTCCAGTTCTTGGTACTAGCGGGCACGTTGCAGCCTGGCGAAGGCAAGAAATTTGGAGAGCTGTCACAGAGCAGAAGGGCAGCTGAGATGCTGAAAAGCAGCAAAGCTGAACTGCCTGCCTCAGTTTCAGCAATGTGTAATTGACTGAAGGCGAAAAACCAAGCAGCAGAGCAGCGGGCTTCTGTGCGCATTGAAGGCAATTGCAAGAATCCAGCAGCTGCGCCTTGCCAAGCCCAGGCAGCTGCCTGTGTTCTTGCTTCTTGACCAACTCACAGTTGCCCTTCTTTTCAGCAGCTGCCACCGTGTTCTCTGCATCTCGGAGCCTCTGGGGAGCAACAAGAATTTCCAAGGTGGGATGCATGACGACTACGTCAAAACCTAGGAAAGTTGTCCTGGAACACCTCCCATTGGCATGCCAAAAGTGAATTCAAGAGGCAGGAGAGCAGCAGCCACCGTCCTGCAGCTGTCTGCGAACTTCGCACACAAGCCGGCTTCTTGGCGTCTTCGTTCTTCGCCTCTTGCAAGCTACCGCGATCTCCGGCTGCCGGAGGCGAAGAAGCGCCTACTTCGCGCACAGATGACTGGAGCGGCAGCGGTGCGCTCCGGAGCGCCGCTTCTGCCGAAAGACGCCGGGAAGCGGCACTTGCTTTCGGCCAGCTCCGGAGCTGCGTATTCTGCCTCTCTAGTCGCCTACATCTTAGCGAAAAGCTTTTCCGCTCCAGTTCTCAAGGAGAAAGTGTACCAGCACTGCTGACTTAGCCCGACCTTGCCAAGAAATAAGATTTGCTGCACATGCCAAGGACGCTGCATTTTCCTGGGCAAGCTGCAACCTGCTGGCAGATGGCCGTGCTCTCTGCCCACTCCTGCCCAGCTCTGGGTACTAGCGGGCACCTTGCAGCCTGGCGAAGGCAAGAAACCTCGAGAGCTGTCACACAGCAGAAGAGCAGCTGAGATGCTGAAACGCAGCAAAGCTGAACAGCCTCCCTCAGCTTCAGCAGTGTGCAATTGACTGAAAAACCAAGCAGCAGAGCAGCGGGCTTCTGTGCGCACTGAAGGCAATTGCAAGAATCCAGCAGCTGCTCCTAGCCAAGCCCAGGCAGATGCCTCTGTTCTTGCTTCTTGACCAAATCACAGTTGCCCTTCTTTTCAGCAGCTGCCACCGTTTCTCTGCATTTCGGAGCCTCTGGGGAGCAACAAGAATTTCCAAGGTGGGATGCATGACGACTATGTCAAAACCCAGGAAAGTTGTCCTGGAACACCTTCCATTGGCATGCCAAGACTGAATTCAACAGGCATGGGAGCAGCAGCCACCGTCTTGCAGCTGTCTGCGAGCTTCGCACACAAGCCGGCTTCTTCGCGGCTTCGTTCTTCGCCTCTTGCAAGCTACCGCGATCTCCGGCTGCCGGAGGCGAAGAAGCGCCTACTTCGCGCACAGATGACTGGAGCGGCAGCGGTGCGC
The DNA here is from genome assembly GCF_024509145.1 of Vidua macroura. Classification (NCBI taxonomy): domain Eukaryota; kingdom Metazoa; phylum Chordata; class Aves; order Passeriformes; family Viduidae; genus Vidua; species Vidua macroura. The sequence continues at coordinate 694,690 of NC_071585.1, read as the reverse complement.
TCCGGAGCGCCGCTTTTGCCGAAAGACGCCGGGAAGCGGCACTTGCTTTCGGCCAGCTGCGGAGCTGCGTATTCTGCCTCTCTAGTCGCCTACATCTAAGCGAAAAGCTTTTCCGCTCCAGTTCTCAAGGAGAAAGTGTACCAGCACTGCTCACTTAGCCCGACCTTGCCAGGAAATAAGATTTGCTGCACATTCCAAGAACACTGCATTTTCCTGGGCAAGCTGCAACCTGCTGGCAAATGGCCGTGCTCTCTGCCCACTCCTGCCCAGCTCTGGGTACTAGCGGGCACGTTGCAGCCTGGCGAAGGCAAGAAACCTGGAGAGCTGTCTCAGAGCAGAAGGGCAGCTGAGATGCTGAAAAGCAGCAAAGCTGAACTGCCTGCCTCAGCTTCAGCAGTGTGTAATTGACTGAAGGCGAAAAACCAAGCAGCAGAGCAGCGGGCTTCTGTGCGCACTGAAGGCAATTGCAAGAATCCAGCAGCTGCTCCTTGCCAAGCACAGTCAGCTGCCTAGGTTCTTGCTCCTTGACCGACTCAGAGCTTCTTTTCAGCAGCTGCCACCGTGTTCTCTGCATCTCGGAGCCTCTGGGGAGCAACAAGAATTTCCAAGATGGGATGCATGACGACTACGTCAAAACCCAGGAAAGTTGTCCTGGAACACCTCCCATTGGCATGCCAAAAGTGAATTCAAGAGGCAGGAGAGCAGCAGCCACCGTCCTGCAGCTGTCTGCGAGCTTCGCACACAAGCCGGCTTCTTCGCGGCTTCGTTCTTCGCCTCTTGCAAGCTACCGCGATCTCCGGCTGCCGGAGGCGAAGAAGCGGCAACTTCGCGCACAGATGACTGGAGCGGCAGCGGTGCCCTCCGGAGCGCCGCTTCTGCCGAAAGACGCCGGGAAACGGCACTTGCTTTCGGCCAGCTGCGGAGCTGCGTATTCTGCCTCTCTAGTCGCCTACATCTTACCGCAAAGCTTTTCCGCTCCAGTTCTCAAGGAGAAAGTGTCCCAGCACTGCTCACTTAGCCCGACCTTGCCAGGAAATGAGATTTGCTGCACATTCCAAGGACACTGCATTTTCCTGGGCAAGCTGCAACCTGCTGGCAGATGGCCGTGCTCTCTGCCCACTCCTGCCCAGCTCTGGGTACTAGCCTCAGCTTCAGCAGTGTGTAATTGACTGAAGGCGAAAAACCAAGCAGCAGAGCAGCGGGCTTGTGTGCGCACTGAAGGAAATTGCAAGAATCCAGCAGCTGCTCCTTGCCAAGCACAGGCAGCTGCCTAGGTTCTTGCTCCTTGACCGACTCACAGCTTCTTTTCAGCAGCTGCCACCGTGTTCTCTGCATCTCGGAGCCTCTGGGGAGCAACAAGAATTTCCAAGGTGGGATGCATGACGACTACGTCAAAATCCAGAAAAGTTGTCCTGGAACACCTTCCACTCGCATGCCAAGACTGAATTCAAGAGGCAGGAGAGCAGCAGCCACCGTCCTGCAGCTGTCTGCGAGCTTCGCACACAAGCCGGCTTCTTCGCGGCTTCGTTCTTCGCCTCTTGCAAGCTACCGCGATCTCCGGCTGCCGGAGGCCAAGAAGCGGCAACTTCGCGCACAGATGACTGGAGCGGCAGCGGTGCGCTCCGAAGCGCCGCTTTTGCCGAAAGACGCCGGGAAGCGGCACTTGCTTTCGGCCAGCTGCGGAGCTGCGTATTCTGCCTCTCGAGTCGCCTACATCTTAGCCAAAAGCTTTTCCGCTCCAGTTCTCAAGGAGAAAGTGTCCCAGCACTGCTCACTTAGCCCGACCTTGCCAGGAAATAAGATTTGCTGCACATTCCAAGGACACTGCATTTTCCTGGGCAAGCTGCAACCTGCTGGCAGATGGCCGTGCTCTCTGCCCACTCCTGCCCAGCTCTGGGTAGTAGCGGGCACGTTGCAGCCTGGCGAAGGCAAGAAACCTGGAGAGCTGTCACAGAGCAGAAGGGCAGCTGAGATGATGAAAAGCAGCAAAGCTGAACAGCCTGCCTCAGCTTCAGCAGTGTGTAATTCACTGAAAAACCAAGCAGCAGAGCAGCGGGCTTCTGTGCGCACTGAAGGCAATTGCAAGAATCCAGCAGCTGCTCCTTGCCAAGCACAGTCAGCTGCCTAGGTTCTTACTCCTTGACCGACTCACAGCTTCTTTTCAGCAGCTGCCACCGTGTTCTCTGCATCTCGGAGCCTCTGGGGAGCAACAAGAATTTCCAAGATGGGATGCATGACGACTACGTCAAAACCCAGGAAAGTTGTCCTGGAACACCTCCCATTGGCATGTCAAAAGTGAATTCAAGAGGCAGGGGAGCAGCAGCCACCGTCCTGCAGCTTTCTGCGAGCTTCGCACACAAGCCGGCTTCTTCGCGGCTTCGTTCTTCGCCTCTTGTAAGCTACCGCGATCTCCGGCTGCCGGAGGCCAAGAAGCGGCTACTTCGCGCACAGATCACTGGAGCGGCAGCGGTGCGCTCCGGAGCGCCTCTTCTGCCGAAAGACGCCGGGAAGCCGCACTTCCCTTCGGCCAGATCCGGAGCTGCGTATTCTGCCTCTCTAGTCGCCTACATCTTAGCGAAAAGCTTTTCCGCTCCAGTTCTCAAGGAGAAAGTGTACCAGCACTGCTCACTTAGCCCGACCTTGCTAAGAAATGGGATTTGCTGAACGTTCCAAGGACACTGCACTTTCCTGGGCAAGCTGCAACCTGCTGGCAGATGGCCGTGCTCTCTGCCCACTCCTGCCCAGCTCTGGGTTCTAGCGGGCACGTTGCAGCCTGGCGAAGGCAAGAAACCTCGAGAGCTGTCACAGAGCAGAAGGGCAGCTGAGATGCTGAAAAGCAGCAAAGCTGAACTGCCTGCCTCAACTTCAGCAGTGTGTAATTGACTGAAGGCGAAAAACCAAGCAGCAGAGCAGCGGGCTTGTGTGCGCACTGAAGGCAATTTCAAGAATCCAGCAGCTGCTCCTTGCCAAGCACAGGCAGCTGCCTATGTTCTTGCTTCTTGACCAAATCACAGTTGCCCTTCTTTTCAGCAGCTGCCACCGTGTTCTCTGCATCTCGGAGCCTCTGGGGAGCAACAAGAATTTCCAAGATGGGATGCATGACGACTACGTCAAAACCCAGGAAAGTTGTCCTGGAACACCTCCCATTGGCATGCCAAAAGTGAATTCAAGAGGCAGGAGAGCAGCAGCCACCGTCCTGCAGCTTTCTGCGAGCTTCGCACACAAGCCGGCTTCTTCGCGGCTTCGTTCTTCGCCTCTTGCAAGCTACCGCGATCTCCGGCTGCCGGAGGCCAAGAAGCGGCAACTTCGCGCACAGATGACTGGAGCGGCAGCGGTGCCCTCCGGAGCGCCGCTTCTGCCGAAAGACGCCGGGAAACGGCACTTGCTTTCGGCCAGCTGCGGAGCTGCGTATTCTGCCTCTCTAGTCGCCTACATCTTACCGCAAAGCTTTTCCGCTCCAGTTCTCAAGGAGAAAGTGTACCAGCACTGCTCACTTAGCCCGACCTTGCCAGGAAATAAGATTTGCTGCACATTCCAAGGACACTGAATTTTCCTGGGCAAGCTGCAACCTGCTGACAGATGGCCGTGCTCTCTGCCCACTCCTGCCCAGCTCTGGGTACTAGCCTCAGCTTCAGCAGTGTGTCATTGACTGAAGGCGAAAAACCAAGCAGCAGAGCAGCGGGCTTGTGTGCGCACTGAAGGAAATTGCAAGAATCCAGCAGCTGCTCCTTGCCAAGCACAGGCAGCTGCCTAGGTTCTTGCTCCTTGACCGACTCACAGCTTCTTTTCAGCAGCTGCCACCGTGTTCTCTGCATCTCGGAGCCTCTGGGGAGCAACAAGAATTTCCAAGGTGGGATGCATGACGACTACGTCAAAATCCAGAAAAGTTGTCCTGGAACACCTTCCACTCGCATGCCAAGACTGAATTCAAGAGGCAGGAGAGCAGCAGCCACCGTCCTGCAGCTTTCTGTGAGCTTCGCACACAAGCCGGCTTCTTCGCGGCTTCGTTCTTCGCCTCTTGCAAGCTACCGCGATCTCCGGCTGCCGGAGGCCAAAAAGCGGCTACTTCGCGCGCAGATAACTGGAGCGGCAGCTGTGCGCTGCGAAGCGCCGCTTTTGCCGAAAGACGCCGGGAAGCGGCACTTGCTTTCGGCCAGCTCCGGAGCTGCGTATTCTGCCTCTCTAGTCGCCTACATCTTAGCCAAAAGCTTTTCCACTCCAGTTCTCAAGGAGAAAGTGTACCAGCACTGCTCACTTAGCCCGACCTTGCTAAGAAATGGGATTTGCTGAACGTTCCAAGGACACTGCACTTTCCTGGGCAAGCTGCAACCTGCTGGCAGATGGCCGTGCTCTCTGCCCACTCCTGCCCAGCTCTGGGTTCTAGCGGGCACGTTGCAGCCTGGCGAAGGCAAGAAACCTCGAGAGCTGTCACAGAGCAGAAGGGCAGCTGAGATGCTGAAAAGCAGCAAAGCTGAACTGCCTGCCTCAACTTCAGCAGTGTGTAATTGACTGAAGGCGAAAAACCAAGCAGCAGAGCAGCGGGCTTCTGTGCGCACTGAAGGCAATTTCAAGAATCCAGCAGCTGCTCCTTGCCAAGCACAGGCAGCTGCCTATGTTCTTGCTTCTTGACCAAATCACAGTTGCCCTTCTTTTCAGCAGCTGCCACCGTGTTCTCTGCATCTCGGAGCCTCTGGGGAGCAGCAGGACTTGCAAGGTGGGATGCATGACGACTACGTCAAAATCCAGGAAAATTGTTCCGGAACACCTTCCATTGGCATGCCAAAAGTGAATTCAACAGGCAGGAGAGCAGCAGCCACCGTCCTGCAGCAGCCTGTGAGCTTCGCACACAAGCCGGCTTCTTCGCGGCTTCGTTCTTCGCCTCTTGCAAGCTACCGCGATCTCCGGCTGCCGGAGGCGAAGAAGCGGCTACTTCGCGCACAGATCACTGGAGCGGCAGCGGTGCGCTCCGGAGCGCCGCTTCTGCCGAAAGACGCCGGGAAGCGGCACTTGCTTTCGGCCAGCTGCGGAGCTCCGTATTCTGCCTCTCTAGTAGCCTACATCTTAGCAAAAAGCTTTTCCGCTCAAGTTCTCAAGGAGAAAGTGTACCAGAACTGCTCACTTAGCCCGACCTTGCCAAGAAATTGGATTTGCTGCACATTCCAAGGACACTGCATTTTCCTGGGCAAGCTGCAACCTGCTGGCAGATGGCCGTGCTCTCTGCCCACTCCTGCCCAGTTCTTGGTACTAGCGGGCACGTTGCAGCCTGGCGAAGGCAAGAAACCTGGAGAGCTGTCACAGAGCAGAAGGGCAGCTGAGATGCTGAAAAGCAGCAAAGCTGAACTGCCTGCCTCAGCTTCAGCAGTGTGTAATTGACTGAAGGCGAAAAACCAAGCAGCAGAGCAGCGGGCTTCTGTGCGCACTGAAGGCAATTGCTAGAATCCAGCAGCTGCTCCTCGCCAAGCACAGTCAACTGCCTGTGTTCTTGCTTCTTGACCAACTCACAGTTGCCCTTCTTCTCAGCAGCTGCCACCCTGTTCTCTGCATCTCGGAGCCTCTGGGGAGCAGCAAGAATTTCCAAGGTGGGATGAAGTAGGACTACGCCAAAACCCAGGAAAATTGTCCTGGAACACCTTCCACTCGCATGCCAAGAGTGAATTCAACAGGCTTGGAGAGCGGCAGCCACCGTCCTGCAGCTGTCTGCGAGCTTCGCACACAAGCCGGCTTCTTCGCGGCTTCGTTCTTCGCCTATGCAAGCTACCGCGATCTCCGGCTGCCGGAGGCGAAGAAGCGGCAACTTCGCGCACAGATGACTGGAGCGGCAGCGGTGCGCTCCGAAGCGCCGCTTTTGCCGAAAGACGCCGGGAAGCGGCACTTGCTTTCGGCCAGCTGCGGAGCTCCGTATTCTGCCTCTCTAGTCGCCTACATCTTAGCGAAAAGCTTTTCCGCTCCAGTTCTCAAGGAGAAAGTGTCCCAGCACTGCTCACTTAGCCCGACCTTGCCAGGAAATGAGATTTGCTGCACATTCCAAGGACACTGCATTTTCCTGGGCAAGCTGCAACCTGCTGGCAGATGGCCGTGCTCTCTGCCCACTCCTGCCCAGCTCTGGGTAGTAGCGGGCACGTTGCAGCCTGGCGAAGGCAAGAAACCTGGAGAGCTGTCACACAGCAGAAGGGCAGCTGAGATGCTGAAAAGCAGCAAAGCTGAACTGCCTGCCTCAACTTCAGCAGTGTGTAATTGACTGAAGGCGAAAAACCAAGCAGCAGAGCAGCGGGCTTCTGTGCGCACTGAAGGCAATTGCAAGAATCCAGCAGCTGCTCCTCGCCAAGCACAGTCAACTGCCTGTGTTCTTGCTTCTTGACCAACTCACAGTTGCCCTTCTTCTCAGCAGCTGCCACCGTGTTCTCTGCATCTCGGAGCCTCTGGGGAGCAACAAGAATTTCCAAGGTGGGATGCATGAAAACTAAAATAAAAACTCAGGAAGGTTGTCCTGGAACACCTTCTATTGGCATGCCAAGAGTGAATTCAACAGGCAGGAGAGCGGCAGCCACCGTCCTGCAGCTGTCTGCGAGCTTCGCACACAAGCCGGCTTCTTCGCGGCTTCGTTCTTCGCCTCTTGCAAGCTACCGCGATCTCCGGCTGCCGGAGGCGAAGAAGCGGCAACTTCGCGCACAGATGACTGGAGCGGCAGCGGTGCGCTCCGAAGCGCCGCTTTTGCCGAAAGACGCCGGCAAGCGGCACTTGCTTTCGGCCAGCTGCGGAGCTGCGTATTCTGCCTCTCTAGTCGCCTACATCTTAGCGCAAAGCTTTTCCGCTCCAGTTCTCAAGGAGAAAGTGTCCCAGCACTGCTCACTTAGCCCGACCTTGCCAGGAAATAGGATTTGCTGCACATTCCAAGGACACTGCATTTTCCTGGGCAAGCTGCAACCTGCTGGCAGATGGCCGTGCTCTCTGCCCACTCCTGCCCAGTTCTTGGTACTAGCGGGCACGTTGCAGCCTGGCGAAGGCAAGAAACCTGGAGAGCTGTCACACAGCAGAAGGGCAGCTGAGATGCTGAAAAGCAGCAAAGCTGAACTGCCTGCCTCAGCTTCAGCAGTGTGTAATTGACTGAAGGCGAAAAACCAAGCAGCAGAGCAGCGGGCTTCTGTGCGCACTGAAGGCAATTGCTAGAATCCAGCAGCTGCTCCTCGCCAAGCACAGTCAACTGCCTGTGTTCTTGCTTCTTGACCAACTCACAGTTGCCTTTCTTCTCAGCAGCTGCCACCGTGTTCTCTGCATCTCGGAGCCTCTGGGGAGCAGCAAGAATTTCCAAGGTGGGATGAAGTAGGACTACGCCAAAACCCAGGAAAATTGTCCTGGAACACCTTCCACTCGCATGCCAAGAGTGAATTCAACAGGCTTGGAGAGCGGCAGCCACCGTCCTGCAGCTGTCTGCGAGCTTCGCACACAAGCCGGCTTCTTCGCGGCTTCGTTCTTCGCCTATGCAAGCTACCGCGATCTCCGGCTGCCGGAGGCGAAGAAGCGGCAACTTCGCGCACAGATGACTGGAGCGGCAGCGGTGCGCTCCGAAGCGCCGCTTTTGCCGAAAGACGCCGGGAAGCGGCACTTGCTTTCGGACAGCTGCGGAGCTCCGTATTCTGCCTCTCTAGTCGCCTACATCTTAGCGAAAAGCTTTTCCGCTCCAGTTCTCAAGGAGAAAGTGTACCAGCACTGCTCACTTAGCCCGACCTTGCCAGGAAATGAGATTTGCTGCACATTCCAAGGACACTGCATTTTCCTGGGCAAGCTGCAACCTGCTGGCAGATGGCCGTGCTCTCTGCCCACTCCTGCCCAGCTCTGGGTACTAGCGGGCACGTTGCAGCCTGGCGAAGGCAAGAAACCTGGAGAGCTGTCACACAGCAGAAGGGCAGCTGAGATGCTGAAAAGCAGCAAAGCTGAACTGCCTGCCTCAACTTCAGCAATGTGCAATTGACTGAAGGCGAAAAACCAAGCAGCAGAGCAGCGGGCTTCTGTGCGCACTGAAGGCAATTGCAAGAATCCAGCAGCTGCTCCTCGCCAAGCACAGTCAACTGCCTGTGTTCTTGCTTCTTGACCAACTCACAGTTGCCCTTCTTCTCAGCAGCTGCCACCGTGTTCTCTGCATCTCGGAGCCTCAGGGGAGCAACAAGAATTTCCAAGGTGGGATGCATGAAAACTAAAATAAAAACTCAGGAAGGTTGTCCTGGAACACCTTCTATTGGCATGCCAAGAGTGAATTCAACAGGCAGGAGAGCGGCAGCCACCGTCCTGCAGCTGTCTGCGAGCTTCGCACACAAGCCGGCTTCTTGGCGGCTTCGTTCTTCGCCTCTTTCAAGCTACCGCGATCTCCGGCTGCCGGAGGCCAAGAAGCGGCAACTTCGCGCACAGATGACTGGAGCGGCAGCGGTGCGCTCCGAAGCGCCGCTTTTGCCGAAAGACGCCGGGAAGCGGCACTTGCTTTCGGACAGCTGCGGAGCTCCGTATTCTGCCTCTCTAGTCGCCTACATCTTAGCGCAAAGCTTTTCCGCTCCAGTTCTCAAGGAGAAAGTGTCCCAGCACTGCTCACTTTGCCCGACCTTGCCAGGAAATAGGATTTGCTGCACATTCCAAGGACACTGCATTTTCCTGGGCAAGCTGCAACCTGCTGGCAGATGGCCGTGCTCTCTGCCCACTCCTGCCCAGTTCTTGGTACTAGCGGGCACGTTGCAGCCTGGCGAAGGCAAGAAACCTGGAGAGCTGTCACAGAGCAGAAGGGCAGCTGAGATGCTGAAAAGCAGCAAAGCTGAACTGCCTGCCTCAGCTTCAGCAGTGTGTAATTGACTGAAGGCGAAAAACCAAGCAGCAGAGCAGCGGGCTTCTGTGCGCACTGAAGGCAATTGCAAGAATCCAGCAGCTGCTCCTAGCCAAGCCCAGGCAGATGCCTCTGTTCTTGCTTCTTGACCAAATCACAGTTGCCCTTCTTTTCAGCAGCTGCCACCGTTTCTCTGCATTTCGGAGCCTCTGGGGAGCAACAAGAATTTCCAAGGTGGGATGCATGACGACTATGTCAAAACCCAGGAAAGTTGTCCTGGAACACCTTCCATTGGCATGCCAAGACTGAATTCAACAGGCATGGGAGCAGCAGCCACCGTCTTGCAGCTGTCTGCGAGCTTCGCACACAAGCCGGCTTCTTCGCGGCTTCGTTCTTCGCCTCTTGCAAGCTACCGCGATCTCCGGCTGCCGGAGGCGAAGAAGCGCCTACTTCGCGCACAGATGACTGGAGCGGCAGCGGTGCGCTCCGGAGCGCCGCTTTTGCCGAAAGACGCCGGGAAGCGGCACTTGCTTTCGGCCAGCTGCGGAGCTGCGTATTCTGCCTCTCTAGTCGCCTACATCTAAGCGAAAAGCTTTTCCGCTCCAGTTCTCAAGGAGAAAGTGTACCAGCACTGCTCACTTAGCCCGACCTTGCCAGGAAATAAGATTTGCTTCACATTCCAAGAACACTGCATTTTCCTGGGCAAGCTGCAACCTGCTGGCAAATGGCCGTGCTCTCTGCCCACTCCTGCCCAGCTCTGGGTACTAGCGGGCACGTTGCAGCCTGGCGAAGGCAAGAAACCTGGAGAGCTGTCTCAGAGCAGAAGGGCAGCTGAGATGCTGAAAAGCAGCAAAGCTGAACTGCCTGCCTCAGCTTCAGCAGTGTGTAATTGACTGAAGGCGAAAAACCAAGCAGCAGAGCAGCGGGCTTCTGTGCGCACTGAAGGCAATTGCAAGAATCCAGCAGCTGCGCCTTGCCAAGCCCAGGCAGCTGCCAATGTTCTTGCTTCTTGACCAAATCACAGTTGCCCTTCTTTTCAGCAGCTGCCGCCGTTTCTCTGCATTTCGGAGCCTCTGGGGAGCAACAAGAATTTCCAAGGTGGGATGCATGAAAACTAAAATAAAAACTCAGGAAGGTTGTCCTGGAACACCTCCCATTGGCATGCCAAAAGTGAATTCAAGAGGCAGGAGAGCGGCAGCCACCGTCCTGCAGCTGTCTGCGAGCTTCGCACACAAGCCGGCTTCTTCGCGGCTTCGTTCTTCGCCTCTTGTAAGCTACCGCGATCTCCGGCTGCCGGAGGCCAAGAAGCGGCTACTTCGCGCACAGATGACTGGAGCGGCAGCGGTGCGCTCCGAAGCGCCGCTTCTGCCGAAAGACGCCGGGAAACGGCACTTGCTTTCGGCCAGCTGCGGAGCTGCGTATTCTGCCTCTCTAGTCGCCTACATCTTAGCCAAAAGCTTTTCCGCTCCAGTTCTCAAGGAGAAAGTGTCCCAGCACTGCTCACTTAGCCCGACCTTGCCAGGATATAAGATTTGCTGCACATTCCAAGGACACTGCATTTTCCTGGGCAAGCTGCAACCTGCTGGCAGATGGCCGTGCTCTCTGCCCACTCCTGCCCAGCTCTGGGTACTAGCGGGCACGTTGCAGCCTGGCGAAGGCAAGAAACCTGGAGAGCTGTCACAGAGCAGAAGGGCAGCTGAGATGCTGAAAAGCAGCAAAGCTGAACTGCCTGCCTCAGCTTCAGCAGTGTGTAATTCACTGAAAAACCAAGCAGCAGAGCAGCGGATTTCTGTGCGCACTGAAGGCAATTGCAAGAATCCAGCAGCTGCTCCTTGCCAAGCACAGTCAGCTGCCTAGGTTCTTGCTCCTTGACCGACTCACAGCTTCTTTTCAGCAGCTGCCACCGTGTTCTCTGCATCTCGGAGCCTCTGGGGAGCAACAAGAATTTCCAAGGTGGGATGCATGACGACTACGTCAAAACCCAGGAAAGTTGTCCTGGAACACCTTCCATTGGCATGCCAGAAATGAATTCAACAGGCAGGAGAGCAGCAGCCACCGTCCTGCAGCTGTCTACGAGCTTCGCACACAAGCCGGCTTCTTCGCGGCTTCGTTCTTCGCCTCTTGCAAGCTACCGCGATCTCCGGCTGCCGGAGGCGAAGAAGCGGCAACTTCGCGCACAGATCACTGGAGCGGCAGCGGTGCGCTCCGAAGCGCCGCTTTTGCCGAAAGACGCCGGGAAGCGGCACTTTCTTTCGGCCAGCTGCGGAGCTGCGTATTCTGCCTCTCTAGTCGCCTACATCTTAGCCAAAAGCTTTTCCGCTCCAGTTCTCAAACAGAAAGTGTACCAGCACTGCTCACTTAGCCCGACCTTGCCAGGAAATGAGATTTGCTGCACATTCCAAGGACACTGCATTTTCCTGGGCAAGCTGCAACCTGCTGGCAAATGGCCGTGCTCTCTGCCCACTCCTGCCCAGCTCTGGGTACTAGCGGGCACGTTGCAGCCTGGCGAAGGCAAGAAACCTGGAGAGCTGTCACAGAGCAGAAGGGCAGCTGAGATGCTGAAAAGCAGCAAAGCTGAACTGCCTGCCTCAACTTCAGCAGTGTGTAATTGACTGAAGGCGAAAAACCAAGCAGCAGAGCAGCGGGCTTCTGTGCGCAGTGAAGGCAATTGCAAGAATCCAGCAGCTGCTCCTCGCCAAGCACAGTCAACTGCCTGTGTTCTTGCTTCTTGACCAACTCACAGTTGCCCTTCTTCTCAGCAGCTGCCATCGTGTTCTCTGCATCTCGGAGCCTCTGGGGAGCAGCAAGAATTTCCAAGGTGGGATGTAGTAGGACTACGTCAAAACACAGGAAAATTTTCCTGGAACACCTTCCACTCGCATGCCAAGATTGAATTCAACAGTCTGGAGAGCAGCAGCCACCGTCCTGCTGCAGTCTGCGATCTTCGCACACAAGCCGGCTTCTTCGCGGCTTCGTTCTTCGCCTCTTGCAAGCTACCGCGATCTCCGGCTGCCAGAGGCCAAGAAGCGGCTACTTCGCGCACAGATCACTGGAGCGGCAGCGGTGCGCTCCGGAGCGCCGCCTCTGCCGAAAGACGCCGGGAAGCGGCACTTGCTTTCGGCCAGCTGCGGAGCTGCGTATTCTGCCTCTCGAGTCGCCTACATCTAAGCGAAAAGCTTTTCCGCTCCAGTTCTCAAGGAGAAAGTGTCCCAGCACTGCTCACTTAGCCCGACCTTGCCAGGAAATAAGATTTGCTGCACATTCCAAGGACACTGCATTTTCCTAGGCAAGCTGCAACCTGCTGGCAGATGGCCGTGCTCTCTGCCCACTCCTGCCCAGCTCTGAATAGCGGGCACGTTGCAGCCTGGCGAAGGCAAGAAACCTGGAGAGCTGTCACAGAGCAGAAGGGCAGCTGAGATGATGAAAAGCAGCAAAGCTGAACAGCCTGCCTCAGCTTCAGCAGTGTGTAATTCACTGAAAAACCAAGCAGCAGAGCAGCGGGCTTCTGTGCGCACTGAAGGCAATTGCAAGAATCCAGCAGCTGCTCCTTGCCAAGCACAGGCAGCTGCCTGTGTTCTTGCTTCTTGCCCAACTCACAGTTGCCCTTCTTTTCAGCAGCTGCCACCGTGTTCTCTGCATCTCGGAGCCTCAGGGGAGCAACAAGAATTTCCAAGGTGGGATGCATGACGACTACGTCAAAATCCAGAAAAGTTGTCCTGGAACACCTTCCACTCGCATGCCAGAAATGAATTCAAAAGGCAGGAGAGCAGCAGCCACCGTCCTGCAGCAGTCTGTGAGCTTCGCACACAAGCCGGCTTCTTCGCGGCTTCGTTCTTCGCCTCTTGCAAGCTACCGCGATCTCCGGCTGCCGGAGGCCAAAAAGCGGCTACTTCGCGCGCAGATAACTGGAGCGGCAGCGGTGCGCTCCGAAGCGCCGCTTTTGCCGAAAGACGCCGGGAAGCGGCACTTTCTTTCGGCCAGCTGCGGAGCTGCGTATTCTGCCTCTCTAGTCGCCTACATCTTAGCCAAAAGCTTTTCCACTCCAGTTCTCAAGGAGAAAGTGTACCAGCACTGCTCACTTAGCCCGACCTTGCTAAGAAATGGGATTTGCTGAACGTTCCAAGGACACTGCACTTTCCTGGGCAAGCTGCAACCTGCTGGCAGATGGCCGTGCTCTCTGCCCACTCCTGCCCAGCTCTGGGTTCTAGCGGGCACGTTGCAGCCTGGCGAAGGCAAGAAACCTCGAGAGCTGTCACAGAGCAGAAGGGCAGCTGAGATGCTGAAAAGCAGCAAAGCTGAACTGCCTGCCTCAACTTCAGCAGTGTGTAATTGACTGAAGGCGAAAAACCAAGCAGCAGAGCAGCGGGCTTCTGTGCGCACTGAAGGCAATTTCAAGAATCCAGCAGCTGCTCCTTGCCAAGCACAGGCAGCTGCCTATGTTCTTGCTTCTTGACCAACTCACAGTTGCCCTTCTTTTCAGCAGCTGCCACCGTGTTCTCTGCATCTCGGAGCCTCTGGGGAGCAGCAGGACTTGCAAGGTGGGATGCATGACGACTACGTCAAAATCCAGGAAAATTGTTCCGGAACACCTTCCATTGGCATGCCAAAAGTGAATTCAACAGGCAGGAGAGCAGCAGCCACCGTCCTGCAGCAGCCTGTGAGCTTCGCACACAAGCCGGCTTCTTCGCGGCTTCGTTCTTCGCCTCTTGCAAGCTACCGCGATCTCCGGCTGCCGGAGGCGAAGAAGCGGCTACTTCGCGCACAGATCACTGGAGCGGCAGCGGTGCGCTCCGGAGCGCCGCTTCTGCCGAAAGACGCCGGGAAGCGGCACTTGCTTTCGGCCAGCTCCCGAGCTGCGTATTCTGCCTCTCTAGTCGCCTACATCTTAGCAAAAAGCTTTTCCGCTCAAGTTCTCAAGGAGAAAGTGTACCAGAACTGCTCACTTAGCCCGACCTTGCCAAGAAATTGGATTTGCTGCACATTCCAAGGACACTGCATTTTCCTGGGCAAGCTGCAACCTGCTGGCAGATGGCCGTGCTCTCTGCCCACTCCTGCCCAGCTCTGGGTTCTAGCGGGCACGTTGCAGCCTGGCGAAGGCAAGAAACCTGGAGAGCTGTCACACAGCAGAAGGGCAGCTGAGATGCTGAAAAGCAGCAAAGCTGAACTGCCTGCCTCAACTTCAGCAGTGTGTAATTGACTGAAGGCGAAAAACCAAGCAGCAGAGCAGCGGGCTTCTGTGCGCACTGAAGGCAATTTCAAGAATCCAGCAGCTGCTCCTTGCCAAGCACAGGCAGCTGCCTATGTTCTTGCTTCTTGACCAACTCACAGTTGCCCTTCTTTTCAGCAGCTGCCACCGTGTTCTCTGCATCTCGGAGCCTCTGGGGAGCAGCAGGACTTGCAAGGTGGGATGCATGACGACTACGTCAAAATCCAGGAAAATTGTTCCGGAACACCTTCCATTGGCATGCCAAAAGTGAATTCAACAGGCAGGAGAGCAGCAGCCACCGTCCTGCAGCTGTCTGCGAGCTTCGCACACAAGCCGGCTTCTTCGCGGCTTCGTTCTTCGCCTCTTGCAAGCTACCGCGATCTCCGGCTGCCGGAGGCGAAGAAGCGGCTACTTCGCGCACAGATCACTGGAGCGGCAGCGGTGCGCTCCGGAGCGCCGCTTCTGCCGAAAGACGCCGGGAAGCGGCACTTGCTTTCGGCCAGCTGCGGAGCTCCGTATTCTGCCTCTCTAGTCGCCTACATCTTAGCAAAAAGCTTTTCCGCTCCAGTTCTCAAGGAGAAAGTGTCCCAGCACTGCTCACTTAGCCCGACCTTGCCAAGAAATTGGATTTGCTGCACATTCCAAGGACACTGCATTTTCCTGGGCAAGCTGCAACCTGCTGGCAGATGGCCGTGCTCTCTGCCCACTCCTGCCCAGCTCTGGGTAGTAGCGGGCACGTTGCAGCCTGGCGAAGGCAAGAAACCTGGAGAGCTGTCACAGAGCAGAAGGGCAGCTGAGATGCTGAAAAGCAGCAAAGCTGAACAGCCTGCCTCAGCTTCAGCAGTGTGTAATTGACTGAAGGTGAAAATCCAAGCAGCAGAGCAGCGGGCTTCTGTGCGCACTGAAGGCAATTGCAAGAATCCAGCAGCTGCTCCTTGCCAAGCACAGTCAGCTGCCAAGGTTCTTGCTTCTTGACCAACTCACAGTTGCCCTTCTTTTCAGCAGCTGCCACCGTGTTCTCTGCAGCTCGGAGCCTCTGGGGAGCAACAAGAATTTCCAAGGTGGGATGCATGACGACTACGTCAAAACCCAGGAAAGTTGTCCTGGAACACCTTCCATTGGCATGCCAGAAATGAATTCAACAGGCAGGAGAGCAGCAGCCACCGTCCTGCAGCTGTCTACGAGCTTCGCACACAAGCCGGCTTCTTCGCGGCTTCGTTCTTCGCCTCTTGCAAGCTACCGCGATCTCCGGCTGCCGGAGGCGAAGAAGCGGCAACTTCGCGCACAGATCACTGGAGCGGCAGCGGTGCGCTCCGAAGCGCCGCTTTTGCCGAAAGACGCCGGGAAGCGGCACTTTCTTTCGGCCAGCTGCGGAGCTCCGTATTCTGCCTCTCTAGTCGCCTACATCTTAGCCAAAAGCTTTTCCGCTCCAGTTCTCAAACAGAAAGTGTACCAGCACTGCTCACTTAGCCCGACCTTGCCAGGAAATGAGATTTGCTGCACATTCCAAGGACACTGCACTTTCCTGGGCAAGCTGCAACCTGCTGGCAAATGGCCGTGCTCTCTGCCCACTCCTGCCCAGCTCTGGGTTCTAGCGGGCACGTTGCAGCCTGGCGAAGGCAAGAAACCTGGAGAGCTGTCACAGAGCAGAAGGGCAGCTGAGATGCTGAAAAGCAGCAAAGCTGAACTGCCTGCCTCAACTTCAGCAGTGTGTAATTGACTGAAGGCGAAAAACCAAGCAGCAGAGCAGCGGGCTTCTGTGCGCACTGAAGGCAATTGCAAGAATCCAGCAGCTGCTCCTTGCCAAGCACAGGCAGCTGCCTGTGTTCTTGCTTCTTGCCCAACTCACAGTTGCCCTTCTTTTCAGCAGCTGCCACCGTGTTCTCTGCATCTCGGAGCCTCTGGGGAGCAACAAGAATTTCCAAGGTGGGATGCATGACGACTACGTCAAAATCCAGAAAAGTTGTCCTGGAACACCTTCCATTGGCATGCCAGAAATGAATTCAAAAGGCAGGAGAGCAGCAGCCACCGTCCTGCAGCAGTCTGTGAGCTTCGCACACAAGCCGGCTTCTTCGCGGCTTCGTTCTTCGCCTCTTGCAAGCTACCGCGATCTCCGGCTGCCGGAGGCCAAAAAGCGGCTACTTCGCGCGCAGATAACTGGAGCGGCAGCGGTGCGCTCCGAAGCGCCGCTTTTGCCGAAAGACGCCGGGAAGCGGCACTTGCTTTCGGCCAGCTCCGGAGCTGCGTATTCTGCCTCTCTAGTCGCCTACATCTTAGCCAAAAGCTTTTCCACTCCAGTTCTCAAGGAGAAAGTGTCCCAGCACTGCTCACTTAGCCCGACCTTGCTAAGAAATGGGATTTGCTGAACGTTCCAAGGACACTGCACTTTCCTGGGCAAGCTGCAACCTGCTGGCAGATGGCCGTGCTCTCTGCCCACTCCTGCCCAGCTCTGGGTTCTAGCGGGCACGTTGCAGCCTGGCGAAGGCAAGAAACCTCGAGAGCTGTCACAGAGCAGAAGGGCAGCTGAGATGCTGAAAAGCAGCAAAGCTGAACTGCCTGCCTCAACTTCAGCAGTGTGTAATTGACTGAAGGCGAAAAACCCAGCAGCAGAGCAGCGGGCTTCTGTGAGCACTGAAGGCAATTTCAAGAATCCAGCAGCTGCTCCTTGCCAAGCACAGGCAGCTGCCTATGTTCTTGCTTCTTGACCAAATCACAGTTGCCCTTCTTTTCAGCAGCTGCCACCGTGTTCTCTGCATCTCGGAGCCTCTGGGGAGCAGCAGGACTTGCAAGGTGGGATGCATGACGACTACGTCAAAATCCAGGAAAATTGTTCCGGAACACCTTCCATTGGCATGCCAAAAGTGAATTCAACAGGCAGGAGAGCAGCAGCCACCGTCCTGCAGCAGCCTGTGAGCTTCGCACACAAGCCGGCTTCTTCGCGGCTTCGTTCTTCGCCTCTTGCAAGCTACCGCGATCTCCGGCTGCCGGAGGCGAAGAAGCGGCTACTTCGCGCACAGATCACTGGAGCGGCAGCGGTGCGCTCCGGAGCGCCGCTTCTGCCGAAAGACGCCGGGAAGCGGCACTTGCTTTCGGCCAGCTCCCGAGCTGCGTATTCTGCCTCTCTAGTCGCCTACATCTTAGCAAAAAGCTTTTCCGCTCAAGTTCTCAAGGAGAAAGTGTACCAGAACTGCTCACTTAGCCCGACCTTGCCAAGAAATTGGATTTGCTGCACATTCCAAGGACACTGCATTTTCCTGGGCAAGCTGCAACCTGCTGGCAGATGGCCGTGCTCTCTGCCCACTCCTGCCCAGCTCTGGGTTCTAGCGGGCACGTTGCAGCCTGGCGAAGGCAAGAAACCTGGAGAGCTGTCACACAGCAGAAGGGCAGCTGAGATGCTGAAAAGCAGCAAAGCTGAACTGCCTGCCTCAACTTCAGCAGTGTGTAATTGACTGAAGGCGAAAAACCAAGCAGCAGAGCAGCGGGCTTCTGTGCGCACTGAAGGCAATTTCAAGAATCCAGCAGCTGCTCCTTGCCAAGCACAGGCAGCTGCCTATGTTCTTGCTTCTTGACCAACTCACAGTTGCCCTTCTTTTCAGCAGCTGCCACCGTGTTCTCTGCATCTCGGAGCCTCTGGGGAGCAGCAGGACTTGCAAGGTGGGATGCATGACGACTACGTCAAAATCCAGGAAAATTGTTCCGGAACACCTTCCATTGGCATGCCAAAAGTGAATTCAACAGGCAGGAGAGCAGCAGCCACCGTCCTGCAGCAGCCTGTGAGCTTCGCACACAAGCCGGCTTCTTCGCGGCTTCGTTCTTCGCCTCTTGCAAGCTACCGCGATCTCCGGCTGCCGGAGGCGAAGAAGCGGCTACTTCGCGCACAGATCACTGGAGCGGCAGCGGTGCGCTCCGGAGCGCCGCTTCTGCCGAAAGACGCCGGGAAGCGGCACTTGCTTTCGGCCAGCTGCGGAGCTCCGTATTCTGCCTCTCTAGTCGCCTACATCTTAGCAAAAAGCTTTTCCGCTCCAGTTCTCAAGGAGAAAGTGTCCCAGCACTGCTCACTTAGCCCGACCTTGCCAAGAAATTGGATTTGCTGCACATTCCAAGGACACTGCATTTTCCTGGGCAAGCTGCAACCTGCTGGCAGATGGCCGTGCTCTCTGCCCACTCCTGCCCAGCTCTGGGTAGTAGCGGGCACGTTGCAGCCTGGCGAAGGCAAGAAACCTGGAGAGCTGTCACAGAGCAGAAGGGCAGCTGAGATGCTGAAAAGCAGCAAAGCTGAACTGCCTGCCTCAGCTTCAGCAGTGTGTAATTGACTGAAGGTGAAAATCCAAGCAGCAGAGCAGCGGGCTTCTGTGCGCACTGAAGGCAATTGCAAGAATCCAGCAGCTGCTCCTTGCCAAGCACAGTCAGCTGCCAAGGTTCTTGCTTCTTGACCAACTCACAGTTGCCCTTCTTTTCAGCAGCTGCCACCGTGTTCTCTGCAGCTCGGAGCCTCTGGGGAGCAACAAGAATTTCCAAGGTGGGATGCATGACGACTACGTCAAAACCCAGGAAAGTTGTCCTGGAACACCTTCCATTGGCATGCCAGAAATGAATTCAACAGGCAGGAGAGCAGCAGCCACCGTCCTGCAGCTGTCTACGAGCTTCGCACACAAGCCGGCTTCTTCGCGGCTTCGTTCTTCGCCTCTTGCAAGCTACCGCGATCTCCGGCTGCCGGAGGCGAAGAAGCGGCAACTTCGCGCACAGATCACTGGAGCGGCAGCGGTGCGCTCCGAAGCGCCGCTTTTGCCGAAAGACGCCGGGAAGCGGCACTTTCTTTCGGCCAGCTGCGGAGCTCCGTATTCTGCCTCTCTAGTCGCCTACATCTTAGCCAAAAGCTTTTCCGCTCCAGTTCTCAAACAGAAAGTGTACCAGCACTGCTCACTTAGCCCGACCTTGCCAGGAAATGAGATTTGCTGCACATTCCAAGGACACTGCACTTTCCTGGGCAAGCTGCAACCTGCTGGCAAATGGCCGTGCTCTCTGCCCACTCCTGCCCAGCTCTGGGTAGTAGCGGGCACGTTGCAGCCTGGCGAAGGCAAGAAACCTGGAGAGCTGTCACAGAGCAGAAGGGCAGCTGAGATGCTGAAAAGCAGCAAAGCTGAACTGCCTGCCTCAGCTTCAGCAGTGTGTAATTGACTGAAGGCGAAAAACCAAGCAGCAGAGCAGCGGGCTTCTGTGCGCACTGAAGGCAATTGCAAGAATCCAGCAGCTGCTCCTTGCCAAGCACAGGCAGCTGCCTGTGTTCTTGCTTCTTGCCCAACTCACAGTTGCCCTTCTTTTCAGCAGCTGCCACCGTGTTCTCTGCATCTCGGAGCCTCTGGGGAGCAACAAGAATTTCCAAGGTGGGATGCATGACGACTACGTCAAAATCCAGAAAAGTTGTCCTGGAACACCTTCCATTGGCATGCCAGAAATGAATTCAAAAGGCAGGAGAGCAGCAGCCACCGTCCTGCAGCAGTCTGTGAGCTTCGCACACAAGCCGGCTTCTTCGCGGCTTCGTTCTTCGCCTCTTGCAAGCTACCGCGATCTCCGGCTGCCGGAGGCCAAAAAGCGGCTACTTCGCGCGCAGATAACTGGAGCGGCAGCGGTGCGCTCCGAAGCGCCGCTTTTGCCGAAAGACGCCGGGAAGCGGCACTTGCTTTCGGCCAGCTGCGGAGCTGCGTATTCTGCCTCTCTAGTCGCCTACATCTTAGCCAAAAGCTTTTCCACTCCAGTTCTCAAGGAGAAAGTGTCCCAGCACTGCTCACTTAGCCCGACCTTGCTAAGAAATGGGATTTGCTGAACGTTCCAAGGACACTGCACTTTCCTGGGCAAGCTGCAACCTGCTGGCAGATGGCCGTGCTCTCTGCCCACTCCTGCCCAGCTCTGGGTTCTAGCGGGCACGTTGCAGCCTGGCGAAGGCAAGAAACCTCGAGAGCTGTCACAGAGCAGAAGGGCAGCTGAGATGCTGAAAAGCAGCAAAGCTGAACTGCCTGCCTCAACTTCAGCAGTGTGTAATTGACTGAAGGCGAAAAACCCAGCAGCAGAGCAGCGGGCTTCTGTGAGCACTGAAGGCAATTTCAAGAATCCAGCAGCTGCTCCTTGCCAAGCACAGGCAGCTGCCTATGTTCTTGCTTCTTGACCAACTCACAGTTGCCCTTCTTTTCAGCAGCTGCCACCGTGTTCTCTGCATCTCGGAGCCTCTGGGGAGCAGCAGGACTTGCAAGGTGGGATGCATGACGACTACGTCAAAACCCAGGAAAGTTGTCCTGGAACACCTTCCATTGGCATGCCAGAAATGAATTCAACAGGCAGGAGAGCAGCAGCCACCGTCCTGCAGCTGTCTACGAGCTTCGCACACAAGCCGGCTTCTTCGCGGCTTCGTTCTTCGCCTCTTGCAAGCTACCGCGATCTCCGGCTGCCGGAGGCGAAGAAGCGGCAACTTCGCGCACAGATCACTGGAGCGGCAGCGGTGCGCTCCGAAGCGCCGCTTTTGCCGAAAGACGCCGGGAAGCGGCACTTTCTTTCGGCCAGCTGCGGAGCTCCGTATTCTGCCTCTCTAGTCGCCTACATCTTAGCCAAAAGCTTTTCCGCTCCAGTTCTCAAACAGAAAGTGTACCAGCACTGCTCACTTAGCCCGACCTTGCCAGGAAATGAGATTTGCTGCACATTCCAAGGACACTGCATTTTCCTGGGCAAGCTGCAACCTGCTGGCAAATGGCCGTGCTCTCTGCCCACTCCTGCCCAGCTCTGGGTACTAGCGGGCACGTTGCAGCCTGGCGAAGGCAAGAAACCTGGAGAGCTGTCACACAGCAGAAGGGCAGCTGAGATGCTGAAAAGCAGCAAAGCTGAACTGCCTGCCTCAACTTCAGCAGTGTGTAATTGACTGAAGGCGAAAAACCAAGCAGCAGAGCAGCGGGCTTCTGTGCGCAGTGAAGGCAATTGCAAGAATCCAGCAGCTGCTCCTCGCCAAGCACAGTCAGCTGCCTGTGTTCTTGCTTCTTGACCAACTCACAGTTGCCTTTCTTCTCAGCAGCTGCCATCGTGTTCTCTGCATCTCGGAGCCTCTGGGGAGCAGCAAGAATTTCCAAGGTGGGATGTAGTAGGACTACGTCAAAACACAGGAAAATTTTCCTGGAACACCTTCCACTCGCATGCCAAGATTGAATTCAACAGTCTGGAGAGCAGCAGCCACCGTCCTGCTGCAGTCTGCGATCTTCGCACACAAGCCGGCTTCTTCGCGGCTTCGTTCTTCGCCTCTTGCAAGCTACCGCGATCTCCGGCTGCCAGAGGCCAAGAAGCGGCAACTTCGCGCACAGATGACTGGAGCGGCAGCGGTGCGCTCCGAAGCGCCGCTTTTGCCGAAAGACGCCGGGAAGCGGCACTTGCTTTCGGCCAGCTGCGGAGCTCCGTATTCTGCCTCTCTAGTCGCCTACATCTTAGCGAAAAGCTTTTCCGCTCCAGTTCTCAAGGAGAAAGTGTACCAGCACTGCTCACTTAGCCCGACCTTGCCAAGAAATAAGATTTGCTGCACATTCCAAGGACACTGCATTTTCCTGGGCAAGCTGCAACCTGCTGGCAAATGGCCGTGCTCTCTGCCCACTCCTGCCCAGCTCTGGGTAGTAGCGGGCACGTTGCAGCCTGGCGAAGGCAAGAAACCTCTGAAACGATACGCGGAAAAAATAAATAGACTCCATAACCTGGGGTAGTTATGAAGTGGGTACGTATGTCAGCGCCCGGCACAAGTGAGATAGCTCTCCAAAACTTGTGCCCCGAGCCTCAGTCTGACCCACACTTTTATTCTTAAAGACGTTCCATATGCAATACATTGCACAACTTTTTCATGCATATTCCACCCCTGGCCCCGCCTGTCCTCGCTTCTCACGCGAAGTAAGTCCACGCCCTTCTGGGCATGCGTGGTTTGCTGTGGTGGTCGTACGGGGGTCTCTTGGTGGTCCTGAGGCTGAAGATTGTGGTCTTCCTCATGATTGAACTTTTGAACTTTTCCTCTCTGCGCGTGCGCTTTTGGTCCTTTGGTGCTTATCTGAGTACGTCTGTCAGTCTTGATAGGCTTGGAGACAGAGGAGCTTCTTTATTTTAATTCAGAAGGAAAGGGTTCTTTCCTTCTTCTGGTATTGTTCTCTATGCAAGAAGCTTCAGAAATTTGCATTTTCCTATGCCCTTTGTACTAGGCAGAGGTTTCTTAAGTAAAAGGTTGAAAATTCAACAGATAACTCTACAAGCTAAATTAGAAATGCTTCATTCATTTTGTTAACCTAACTCTAAAAATCTCTGCTTCAGTCCCCCCTTTTCTTAAAATAGATTAAATTCTTTTACTACAGGGGTCTTGATTTAAATTCTGATCTACTATCATGACCGTCCTCTTTCAGTAAGATTCTAGGAGTTCTAGAGAGTGATGTCAGACTGGCCATGTGTTTTAACATCCTCGAATTCTACATGAGTGTTAAAGTAGACATCATTAAACTTACAGTAACTAAAATTAATAGGATTATAATTGGGTGACATAAAGTCTTCTAAACAGTGTATTTCACTAGTTATGACTTGTGTTTATTAGCTAGTGATTGGTGCTGGATACACCAAGTTAAGAGACTTAACATACAGGAGGTTAGTGACATGTCTTGGGTAGACATTCTCTTTCGCACCCCATATGGTTTTTCATAAAGCAATTCAAAGTGGTTTAGCTTTTCTTTAGTCTTGGGTTTGGTTCGGATCTGCAGTAGTGCTAATGGGAGGGATTGAGTCCATGACAAATTAGCTTCTTGTCCCAATTGTACAATTTGTTGTTTGATCAAATGATTCATTTTTTTTACCTGACCACTTGATTGTGGGTTATATGGGGTGCGAAGTTCTCAGTCTATGTTCAAGTATTGGCTAACTTGTTGCACGAATTTTACAATAAAATGTGGTCCTCTATTTGAGGAGATTGTGGCCAGGACTCCTAAAGCGTGGTATGTTTTCTTGTACTAATACCTTAGTTACTTCTTGAGCTTTAGAAGTCCTGGTGGGGAATGCTTCTGGCCATCCTGAAAAGGTATCTGTTAGCACCAGGAAAAACTTATACCCCCCTTTTCTTGGTAATTCTGTACAATCAATCTGCCATTGCTGCTCCGGCCCATGACCCTTCCGAATCTGGCTAAGCTTTGGTTTGGGAGTATTTTTGGGGTTGGTCTGGAGGCAAAGGTCACATTGTCGAGTTGTAAATGTCTAGTTATGCTAGAGCATCAATACCCCAATGGTTTTCTGGTGTTCTTCCTTTATTAGGGACCATCATAAATAGGAGGGTAGAACTAATTTTCCTTCTATGGTGGCCCATCCCTCTTGGTTATAGTCTCCTTTTTGCTCATAGATTAATTTTTTTTCTGGTTTGTTGTATCTTGGCTTACCTTTAGGGGAAATTTGCCCGTCTTGCTGCTTCTTTTGCTTCCCTATCTGCCAGCTCGTTTCCTTCTTCCAATTCAGAGTTGATCTTCTGATGTGCCTTAATGTGCATGATCGCTACTTTCTCTGGCAACTGGACTGCTGCTAGAAGTCGCAGTACTTCTGATGCATCTTTAATATTTTTCCCTTGAGACTTCAGCAGTCCTCTCTCTTTCTAAATGGCTCTGTGAGCATGCACTACTCCAAATGCATACTTCGAGTCCGTGTATATGTTTATTTCTTTCCCTCTTGCCAATTCTAGGGCCCGAGTTAGAGCAATTATCTCGGCCTTCTGTGCAGAGGTATTTGTTGGCAGGGGCCCAGATGATATTACTTCCTTGCACGTTGGAACTGCCTACCTGGCGTGCCGTTTTCCACTGATGATATAACTGCTTCCATCAGTAAACGAGACTTCTGCATTCTCGAGAGGGGTGTCCTTCGAGTCAGGGCAGCTGGAGTAGGTGGCTTCAATGGTCTCCAGGCAGTCATGTTCCACTGGTTCCCCTTGGTTTCTACTGAGGAAGGAGGCTGGATTGACAATGTTAGCCACTACTATCTCTACATCATCTTGCTCCGCTATGATAGCTTGGTATCTCAGGAGCCGTTGTGGGGAAAGCCAATGCCCACCTTTTACCTCTAGCACTGCAGACACTGTGTGAGACACTAGCACAGTTCTTTTCTGGCCTAGGGTGAATTTGTGTGCCTCTTGGATGTTCAGGACGACTGCTGCAACAGCTCTGAGGCACCCAGGCCACCCTTTAGCTGCTGTATCCAATTGCTTAGAGAAGTAAGCCACTGCTCTCCGATATGGGCCCAGGTCCTGTGCTAGTATTCCTAAGGCGATTCCTTGCTTCTCATGGGAGAATAAAAGGAAAGGCTTACTCACGTCCGGCAATCTCAGGGCTGGAGCTGACATGAGGGCTTTTTTCAGCTGGTTGAAAGCTTGCGTAGCTTCCTTTGTCTCTTGGATGTTCCTGCTTTCAGTTGCAATCAGTTCATAGAAGGGCTTAACAAACAGTCCATAGTTATAGATCCATAACCTGCACCACCCTGTCATCCTCAGGAAAGTTCGTAGTTCCTTTACCGTCTGAGGTTTTGGGCTCTGGCATATTGCCTCCTTCCGGCTTTGGCCCAAGGTACGTTGTCTAGCACTGACTTCCTAACCCAGCTAAGTTACTTTCTGTTTTACTACTTGGGCTTTTTTCTTTGATACTCGGTACCCTTGGAGCCCCAAAAAGTTCAAGAGGCTTATCGTCCAGGCCGTGCATGCTTCCCTTGTCCGTGTGGCTATCAGGATGTCATCTACGTACTCTAGCAACTTCCCTTCCTCTGGAGGGGCTTCTCAGGTCTCTAATTCTTTTGCAAGTTGTTCTCCAAACAAAGTGGGTGAGTTTTTGAATCCTTGTGGGAGTCTGGTCCATGTCAGTTGAGTTCTTCGCCCGCTCTTAGGATTTTCCCATTCAAATGCAAAAATTTTCTGGCTTCGTGGATAGGAAGGCAAAAGAAGGCATCTTTTAAATCTAGAACGGTAAACCAAGTTAGCTCGGGGGTTAAGCAAGTTAATAACGTGTAGGGATTGGCCACCACAGGATACAGATCCTCAGTGACCTTGTTTATGGCCCGCAGATCCTGTACTAACCGGTATGACCCATCAGGTTTACCAACTGGTAGGATAGGGGTATTAACACTTACATAACATAAGTTGGAACAAGGTATTATAGACAATATCATGGTCATCAATGGAAGCAATATTTGATGGAACTTTTTCAGTTCTGAGGGTTCGTAACTTGTGTTTGTCGGTGACAGCAGGGAAGCACAGTGAGGCTGCTTAACAGGGCAGGATGCATACATATACTTTCCTTCGTCTACATTCACTTAACTTTATTTTACTTACTCTTACACATAACAAAACAACCACAACAACAAGGTACCTTTTCTTTTTCAACACACCTATTACACTTGTAGGTGTCCCTGGCTAGTCCCAGTGTTCTTGGATACCCCTCAATCTAGCTGTGTGGTTCCCAACTCTAGATCCTGTCAGACTTCTCTTCAAACTGGCAAAATTTTTACTCAATCTTGGCTGCTCTCAACAACCCAGCAAACTTAATTCTGGGTGCTCTTGGAATGTTAATCCCTCAACCCAGCAGGTTTGACTTAACCCTGGATGCTCTTGGAACATTAATCCCTCAATCCAGCAGGTTTGAATCAACCCTGGATGCTCTTGGAACATTAATCCCTCAATCCAGCAGGTTTGAATCAACCCTGGATGCTCTTGGAATATTAATCCCTCAATCCAGCAGGTTTGATCTTGGATGTTCTCGGGCATTCTTATCCCTCAATCCAGCAGAATTTTTAGGGGCCCCTCCTACACATTTTACCTTTTATTTTTCCCCAATAGATTATGCCAAGAAAACCCTCTTTTTACCTTTTCATTCATTTTTTTTTCTAATTAATTACCTTTTACTCCCCCCCCCCCCCCCCCCCCCCACTAAGGGGTCCCACTCTTTCTCTGAGACCCAGTCCCAGGGGGGGTTCTCTCACTCTTTCTATTACTCGCTTCGTCTCTTTACTGGCCGCTTTTCTCGCGAAAAAGACGGAAACGCAGCATGGGAGACTGCCGCTCTCGCTTAGCAGGTCTGGGGTAACCAGCCCGCCTCTGTCACGATCCGCTTCTTGCGGGGTGTCGTGATGGTTCTTTTCACCCATCCCAAAAGTGCAACAAAGGCAAACAACAAGGGACTATCAGTTAATCACAACAAATGCACCTTTAGTAGGGGCCAAAACAGTAAACGCGATAGTGGGGATCTGAAAGGAGATAAAAGGTTAGAGAGAGAACAGGGCTATGGGAATAGCTACCAACACAGGCGAGATCCTCAGTGCTCCGGACGATGGGGATCCGTCTGTCGTGTCGGGGGAGTCTTCGAAGTTCTGGCCGACTCGGGGCTCCAATTATAGTCCACAGAGGAGAGAGGGGGGGAACAAGTGTAATAATGAAAGTCCATTGTAATCGCCCCGAGGGAACGGGTGAGTCCACAGAAACCACCAAAGCAAGACGAATCCAATGAAGAATAAGTCCATTTGAATCACTGAAGGGAAACAGGTCATGTCATTAGTGGTCAGACCACCAATTTCCCCTCCTCCCTATAGCAGGGGTCTCAGTCTCAGTCCTTGGGAGGAGGGTTCTCATTCTTTCTTTGTCACAGTGGTAACGAGGCAGATGAGGGGTCTTCAGTGAAGGACCGCGAGAGTCACCCCAAAAGTTCATTGGGCTTAAGAACGGAGATTAGAAGCAGGCCGCGCATCAGGCTGTCCCGTGCTGGCTCCATGTCAGGTCTTTGCCAAGTCCTTGCCAACTCCTTGCCAAGTTCTTACCAGGCCTTGTTGGGAACAGCCAGCATGACGGTTCAGTGGTCCCACCTGTGCTGTGTCCTGTTCTAAGCCGGAACTACAGTGGGGGAAGGGATTCTTTCTTGTGGCAATCGGAAGGCAGAATGGAAAATGAGGGGCTTCTGACGGGCTCTTACACCACCCCGTGACTGACGATTGCCCTCGAAAGATCTTCATCAGCAGGATTCCATGGTGTCGTCGTGGAGTCTTCAGGACTCGTCAAGTGTTGGCAGCAGGTCCCAGGGAAAAGAGAAGAGGAAAAGGGAAAGAAAGAGAAAACGGGAAAACTAAAACAATCACAACATATTAGTAATCACAACAAATTAGAATTAAACAATAAGCAAAATACAATTAGTAAATCAATAATAGTTATTTAAATAATAATCAATATGAATCAATTAAACAATAAATTGATCAAATAATAAACCAGTATCATCAATATTAAACAGTAAAGTAATAAACCTAGTATAATCGATATTACTCAGTACAATTTTATAAACAATAAACAAAAATAATTAAAACAGCGATTAGAACAAATCATAAAAGAAAATGATGTAAAACATATCTTCTAACCTTATCACCTTCTTGTGTCTACTGTCCTGGGAACATCTCTAGTGTAAAGGATGTCGGCCAAGTGGTGTGCATTAATTATAGATGTTAATTTTGTTCATCGTTTCATCATTCTCCAATTTACAATAAGCAAGATTACTGATAAAACAAAACCAATCATAACTAAAATCAGAAGAACAACAATGGGATGACACAATTTCTTCAGGATACCGGTGGCGGTGGGTGACCACCCGAAAAGGGTATCCCACCACTTGTGCTCGGCATCACTTTTCACCCTTTCTACAACACGATGTATTTCTTGCACATGATGATGAACAGTTACCAGAGTTTTCTGTCCATTCCCCTTGATTTTTCCTAGGATCTCTATTAGATCTTGATGAAGTAATAATTGCTTTACCAGAGAAAGGTTCATCCCAATGGCAGTAGGCAGTAGCTTGTGAATCAACGTGAGATTGGATTCTAAAAGTTCATGTGAAGTAACTGGAGCTACAAAAGAAAAATCACATCCTGCAATTTTAGTAAAGTTGCAAGCACAAAAATTGGAATGATTTTTAGTAGCTACTACTGTACTTTCTATAAACACAGTATCCCAAGCGGTTCTGAAGCAGGCACACCCATTGTCTGTAGATACAAGGACTGTTTCAGAAGTCTCGTTAGGATGAATATCAAAATGACAGCTATTTTGTTCTGTCTCCAGACAAATATCTTGAGCTACAATTGCATTACCTTCACAGATAAACCCTAGTTGTTCTCAGATGGTACAGGACTCTAAATTGACAGTTTGCCATTTGTCATCAATTTGACGGGCCCATTCTCTATGTTCAGAAGGATAGAAAGTGGGTCCATCATGATTTAATCCTAGTGCAATGATAGGGAATATCAAATGCACCGAGGCATTTCTTATGGTCAACGCAAATGCTGTGGCTGTGTTTGTGTTAGGGTCATAGGTAAAATTCACTAAATTCCACCAGGATTGGAAATCTCTTTCAAAGTCAGTGGCACTGTCCCAGACTATTTTCCTAATTTCAGTGGGAAAAGTGCCTTCTTCACCTTCTCTTAGAATTGAGGCAGCAACTGACTGCATCCATCATTGAGCCTGGATACGGCTAAGAGCTAAGGAAACGTTGCTTTGTGCGGCATTAAGTGCATCAATGATCAATTTGCTATTATTTACATTTATCTTTTCCCAATTTGCTAGAATGTTTGATAGCAACCACTGATGTGTTCCCAAGGCTGATAAGGACGATTGCAGTGGTTGTCGTATTTTGGTTAAATCTTTAGTTGTGGAAGCCAATTTATTCATTCATACTTCTGAATCAATACTATTTAGGATTCCCAATCCTGTTCCCACAAGACCAGTTATGTCTCTTGGCACGCGGTTTTTAGGAGGCTTCCACTGTCGCAGCCAGGTTGTCCAAGCCTGAAAAGAGGTCTGCAAAAAGGGTGAACAAGCTGGTTGTATTTCTCAGATATTGTTTTGCATCAGCAATTTGACTTGTTTAAGAGACCATAACAGATTAAACAATATCTGTTGTTGGCCAGTTTTCCTGATTCTATATGGTCCAATTTCAAAAATTTTCGGGCTAAGTGTAACCAGTGGTTGGGTGGTAGGTGTCACAACATTAACATCAAGTCCTACTCCAGTATTTGAATCAATACTTTCAACTTAAAAAACAAAAACAAAAACAAAAACAAAACAAAACAAAAAAAAAGTGCTTCAGTATTTTTGGACCAAAACCAAACTACTTCTACAGTTTGTGTTCATGTGAAATTGTGCCAACAATCCTGTATGCTTGGCTGCGTACAAACCTTTTTGTGCTTCAAGAGATCCTTTCACTTTTTCTGCATGCTACCACAATTAGTTCAGACCACGGTCACTCAGCTGCTTTCTGGCCATGGGGTTGCGGTAGGATGCAGAAAAGTATTACCAGTTTTATCATGGATTAGGTGGTCTTCATGTCCCTCGGAGTTCTTCTGAAAAAGTCAACACAACAGAATTCTGCCGCCGAGAGGCAGAAAAGTTAGAATGATGGAATTATCCAGCATCTATTTGTCCAATGCTCTTTCCCTAGAGCACCAGAGGATTCCCATGCATATTTCTTCAGAGGGGGTTTTAGCACAAGTGCTACTAGTCCTATAGTAAGAGAGGTCCACCAGAACAGGTTGGCCAGGGTCATGAGCTGGATTATTAGGATCATTTGGTACAGAGCATAGGAGTCAGTGTAGATGCAGACCAAAGAGGAATTCTGTGCTTCTCGTTGAAAAACACTCCAGACAGCTATCAGCTCCCCACTGTGTGTACTACCTTCTCCCTCTGTAATCATTTGCTCACCAGAGGAAAAGTGGAGGGCTTCTGCCCTAGATTTCCATCCTTTTCCTTCCCCTTTAGCAAAAGCATCAGTAAACCAAGAGTTTGCTGATTGTTCGGGGCAGAAAGGAGGGGTTACTTTGATTACAGAGGCAGGTTTGTCCAAGCTCTCAGTTTCTTGGATTGCTAAAGTTTTTACAGCTCCTTCTGTCATTGAGAAGAAGTTACAGTAATGTTCAACCTGAGCATACCACTTTCTCACTGAGGCCCTCTGGGC
Source organism: Vidua macroura (assembly GCF_024509145.1). Lineage (NCBI taxonomy): Eukaryota > Metazoa > Chordata > Aves > Passeriformes > Viduidae > Vidua > Vidua macroura. Next base: position 664,677 of record NC_071585.1, on the reverse strand, counting down.
CACCCCGTCAGGAGGGGGACTCCCACTAGTGACTGTCTTAATAACCTTGAAGGGGCCTCTCAATACAATTGGTTGTTTTTGTGCAATTTTTTCTACTTCTAGGAAAGCTAAGATAACCATCAACAATCCTTTTTCCCAGGTAGTGTATCTTTTCTCAGCATCTTTGGAACCACGGGAATCAAAACCAACAGGTCTTGTCGGAGCCTCAGGACCCCGCTGCCATATGTGTACTGACAGCCCTGAGGAGGCAAATGCCCATTCCACCTGGAAAGGATCTGTAGGATGGATAGGGCCCAGTGCTTGATGAGCTGTTGCTTCAAAAATCAGCAATTGCAATGCTGACTCCTGAGAAAGACTCCAATCCCATTTCACCCCTTTCCTCAACAAGTCATAAAGGGGAACAAATGGGTCGTTCCAGTGACCAGGAAATCTGTCTGGTCTTTCTACAGGAGATACAGCTGCTATCGTTTTTGGAAGGAGAATTGCTGTAGGTTTGAGTGATTCTGGAAGCCCACAAATTCAAGGGGTCATTATCTTGGGCTTCACAGGTAATTGCATCAGGGATTCAAAGCCAGGAATTCATTTCTTTTTGTGAGTCATTTGCAGGCAAGCAGCTTTGTGCACATTTTCCAAGAGCTGGTCGGGGGTACTAATTCTAGCTATGGGATCTCCCCTTTCCAAGGGGCTTGTTCCCCCGGCCCAAAAAGCTGCACGCTGTGTCAGGGACCATGTGTCACCTTTCTCTCCTGTTGTTAAGAAGACACCATGTCCCCAATACCCACTGGCTTCCTGTTCAGTGAATTGAATTGGATCACCACCAGTGAGGGACACCCGGAAAACATATTCTGTTTCTGATTCATGTGGAGGCTGTCCGTATTCCCTTTTAAGCTTAGCTAGCTCGGTGGCCGTGTTTAGTTGTGATGGTATGCGTTTGGTTGTGATGTGAGGTTCCAGATCATCATCACTGAGATAGTTCTACTCTGTTTTAATCAAGGGTCTCAAGTGATGGCAGCAATGTTCCCCACAATTACTTGCTGCTTCAAGTTCTTGATGAGGATAGATTTGTTTAATGTGAGGAGTTTCCTTCTCCTCAAGCTCTGTAGAGGAATCAGCATGATGTGATTTGTTAATATGTTCCTCTGTTAAGGCAGCTCGCAATGCATAGATCACATTTTTTTGCTTCATAGAACTGTTTTTGCAAAATTTCAACTAGATTTTGAAGGGAGTCTATTATAGCATAATAGTTCCTCACTTCTTCGCTCGAAGCCATTTTCTATAGCTGCCATAAGACAAGCTCCCAAAACTGAGCAGAAGATAGTTTTATTTTTGCCCAGTTTGAATTTTGTTTCATGTTGTAATGAACACACTCTATCAATAACATTTTCTAAGTTCAACCAATTACTCTGTGCCCATTTTTCTCCTTCTGTAGAAGGTTTGGCATTGTGTTTGGCTAGTAGTGCATAAAATTCAGCTTTAATTTCAAGGCTAAGATTGTCACTCATTTTGTGAAGGGACCAAAACCACGACAGGGAGCTACAAACTTAAGTTCCACAAAACTACACAGCCCTCGCTGTGTCGCCCTTCGCTTCCCTGGCTGGGTGAAAGGACAATAATCTGCCTGGGAGGCTCTGCTTAGTTGCTTCAAGTTGTCCCTTCCTTCCCAGACCACATACACACAACAACAACAAAACAACAGTGTCCCGCCCTTTGCACTAAGGGATCCTTTATGAATTGCCAAAGACAGTATCAGCTGCAACCCTTCTGTCTAGACAGAAATCCTGTCCGTGACGCCAATTTTAATGTCACGATCCGTTTCTTGCGGGGTGTCGTGATGGTTCTTTTCACCCATCCCAAAAGTGCAACAAAGGCAAACAACAAGGGACTATCAGTTAATCACAACAAATGCACCTTTAGTAGGGGCCAAAACAGTAAACGCGATAGTGGGGATCTGAAAGGAGATAAAAGGTTAGAGAGAGAAGAGGGATATGGGAATAGCTACCAACACAGGCGAGATCCTCAGTGCTCCGGACGATGGGGATCCGTCTGTCGTGTCGGGGGAGTCTTCGAAGTTCTGGTCGACTCGGGGCTCCAATTATAGTCCACAGAGGAGAGAGGGGGGGAACAAGTGTAATAATGAAAGTCCATTGTAATTGCCCCGAGGGAACGGGTGAGTCCACAGAAACCACCAAAGCAAGACGAATCCAATGAAGAATAAGTCCATTTGAATCACTGAAGGGAAACAGGTCATGTCATTAGTGGTCAGACCACCAATTTCCCCTCCTCCCTATAGCAGGGGTCTCAGTCTCAGTCCTTGGGAGGAGGGTTCTCATTCTTTCTTTGTCACAGTGGTAACGAGGCAGATGAGGGGTCTTCAGTGAAGGACCGCGAGAGTCACCCCAAAAGTTCATTGGGCTTAAGAACGGAGATTAGAAGCAGGCCGCGCATCAGGCTGTCCCGTGCTGGCTCCATGTCAGGTCTTTGCCAAGTCCTTGCCAACTCCTTGCCAAGTTCTTACCAGGCCTTGTTGGGAACAGCCAGCATGACGGTTCAGTGGTCCCACCTGTGCTGTGTCCTGTTCTAAGCCGGAACTACAGTGGGGGAAGGGATTCTTTCTTGTGGCAATCGGAAGGCAGAATGGAAAATGAGGGGCTTCTGACGGGCTCTTACACCACCCCGTGACTGACGATTGCCCTCGAAAGATCTTCATCAGCAGGATTCCATGGTGTCGTCGTGGAGTCTTCAGGACTCGTCAAGTGTTGGCAGCAGGTCCCAGGGAAAAGAGAAGAGGAAAAGGGAAAGAAAGAGAAAACGGGAAAACTAAAACAATCACAACATATTAGTAATCACAACAAATTAGAATTAAACAATAAGCAAAATACAATTAGTAAATCAATAATAGTTATTTAAATAATAATCAATATGAATCAATTAAACAATAAATTGATCAAATAATAAACCAGTATCATCAATATTAAACAGTAAAGTAATAAACCTAGTATAATCGATATTACTCAGTACAATTTTATAAACAATAAACAAAAATAATTAAAACAGCGATTAGAACAAATCATAAAAGAAAATGATGTAAAACATATCTTCTAACCTTATCATCTTCTTGTGTCTACTGTCCTGGGAACATCTCTAGTGTAAAGGATGTCGGCCAAGTGGTGTGCATTAATTATAGATGTTAATTTTGTTCATCGTTTCATCATTCTCCAATTTACAATAAGCAAGATTACTGATAAAACAAAACCAATCATAACTAAAATCAGAAGAACAACAATGGGATGACACAATTTCTTCAGGATACCGGTGGCGGTGGGTGACCACCCGAAAAGGGTATCCCACCACTTGTGCTCGGCATCACTTTTCACCCTTTCTACAACACGATGTATTTCTTGCACATGATGATGAACAGTTACCAGAGTTTTCTGTCCATTCCCCTTGATTTTTCCTAGGATCTCTATTAGATCTTGATGAAGTAATAATTGCTTTACCAGAGAAAGGTTCATCCCAATGGCAGTAGGCAGTAGCTTGTGAATCAACGTGAGATTGGATTCTAAAAGTTCATGTGAAGTAACTGGAGCTACAAAAGAAAAATCACATCCTGCAATTTTAGTAAAGTTGCAAGCACAAAAATTGGAATGATTTTTAGTAGCTACTACTGTACTTTCTATAAACACAGTATCCCAAGCGGTTCTGAAGCAGGCACACCCATTGTCTGTAGATACAAGGACTGTTTCAGAAGTCTCGTTAGGATGAATATCAAAATGACAGCTATTTTGTTCTGTCTCCAGACAAATATCTTGAGCTACAATTGCATTACCTTCACAGATAAACCCTAGTTGTTCTCAGATGGTACAGGACTCTAAATTGACAGTTTGCCATTTGTCATCAATTTGACGGGCCCATTCTCTATGTTCAGAAGGATAGAAAGTGGGTCCATCATGATTTAATCCTAGTGCAATGATAGGGAATATCAAATGCACCGAGGCATTTCTTATGGTCAACGCAAATGCTGTGGCTGTGTTTGTGTTAGGGTCATAGGTAAAATTCACTAAATTCCACCAGGATTGGAAATCTCTTTCAAAGTCAGTGGCACTGTCCCAGACTATTTTCCTAATTTCAGTGGGAAAAGTGCCTTCTTCACCTTCTCTTAGAATTGAGGCAGCAACTGACTGCATCCATCATTGAGCCTGGATACGGCTAAGAGCTAAGGAAACGTTGCTTTGTGCGGCATTAAGTGCATCAATGATCAATTTGCTATTATTTACATTTATCTTTTCCCAATTTGCTAGAATGTTTGATAGCAACCACTGATGTGTTCCCAAGGCTGATAAGGACGATTGCAGTGGTTGTTGTATTTTGGTTAAATCTTTAGTTGTGGAAGCCAATTTATTCATTCATACTTCTGAATCAATACTATTTAGGATTCCCAATCCTGTTCCCACAAGACCAGTTATGTCTCTTGGCACGCGGTTTTTAGGAGGCTTCCACTGTCGCAGCCAGGTTGTCCAAGCCTGAAAAGAGGTCTGCAAAAAGGGTGAACAAGCTGGTTGTATTTCTCAGATATTGTTTTGCATCAGCAATTTGACTTGTTTAAGAGACCATAACAGATTAAACAATATCTGTTGTTGGCCAGTTTTCCTGATTCTATATGGTCCAATTTCAAAAATTTTCGGGCTAAGTGTAACCAGTGGTTGGGTGGTAGGTGTCACAACATTAACATCAAGTCCTACTCCAGTATTTGAATCAATACTTTCAACTTAAAAAACAAAAACAAAAACAAAAACAAAACAAAACAAAAAAAAAGTGCTTCAGTATTTTTGGACCAAAACCAAACTACTTCTACAGTTTGTGTTCATGTGAAATTGTGCCAACAATCCTGTATGCTTGGCTGCGTACAAACCTTTTTGTGCTTCAAGAGATCCTTTCACTTTTTCTGCATGCTACCACAATTAGTTCAGACCACGGTCACTCAGCTGCTTTCTGGCCATGGGGTTGCGGTAGGATGCAGAAAAGTATTACCAGTTTTATCATGGATTAGGTGGTCTTCATGTCCCTCGGAGTTCTTCTGAGAAAGTCAACACAACAGAATTCTGCCGCCGAGAGGCAGAAAAGTTAGAATGATGGAATTATCCAGCATGTATTTGTCCAATGCTCTTTCCCTAGAGCACCAGAGGATTCCCATGCATATTTCTTCAGAGGGGGTTTTAGCACAAGTGCTACTAGTCCTATAGTAAGAGAGGTCCACCAGAACAGGTTGGCCAGGGTCATGAGCTGGATTATTAGGATCATTTGGTACAGAGCATAGGAGTCAGTGTAGATGCAGACCAAAGAGGAATTCTGTGCTTCTCGTTGAAAAACACTCCAGACAGCTATCAGCTCCCCACTGTGTGTACTACCTTCTCCCTCTGTAATCATTTGCTCACCAGAGGAAAAGTGGAGGGCTTCTGCCCTAGATTTCCATCCTTTTCCTTCCCCTTTAGCAAAAGCATCAGTAAACCAAGAGTTTGCTGATTGTTCGGGGCAGAAAGGAGGGGTTACTTTGATTACAGAGGCAGGTTTGTCCAAGCTCTCAGTTTCTTGGATTGCTAAAGTTTTTACAGCTCCTTCTGTCATTGAGAAGAAGTTACAGTAATGTTCAACCTGAGCATACCACTTTCTCACTGAGGCCCTCTGGGCCACCCCGTCAGGAGGGGGACTCCCACTAGTGACTGTCTTAATAACCTTGAAGGGGCCTCTCAATACAATTGGTTGTTTTTGTGCAATTTTTTCTACTTCTAGGAAAGCTAAGATAACCATCAACAATCCTTTTTCCCAGGTAGTGTATCTTTTCTCAGCATCTTTGGAACCACGGGAATCAAAACCAACAGGTCTTGTCGGAGCCTCAGGACCCCGCTGCCATATGTGTACTGACAGCCCTGAGGAGGCAAATGCCCATTCCACCTGGAAAGGATCTGTAGGATGGATAGGGCCCAGTGCTTGATGAGCTGTTGCTTCAAAAATCAGCAATTGCAATGCTGACTCCTGAGAAAGACTCCAATCCCATTTCACCCCTTTCCTCAACAAGTCATAAAGGGGAACAAATGGGTCGTTCCAGTGACTAGGAAATCTGTCTGGTCTTTCTACAGGAGATACAGCTGCTATCGTTTTTGGAAGGAGAATTGCTGTAGGTTTGAGTGATTCTGGAAGCCCACAAATTCAAGGGGTCATTATCTTGGGCTTCACAGGTAATTGCATCAGGGATTCAAAGCCAGGAATTCATTTCTTTTTGTGAGTCATTTGCAGGCAAGCAGCTTTGTGCACATTTTCCAAGAGCTGGTCGGGGGTACTAATTCTAGCTATGGGATCTCCCCTTTCCAAGGGGCTTGTTCCCCCGGCCCAAAAAGCTGCACGCTGTGTCAGGGACCATGTGTCACCTTTCTCTCCTGTTGTTAAGAAGACACCATGTCCCCAATACCCACTGGCTTCCTGTTCAGTGAATTGAATTTGATCACCACCAGTGAGGGACACCCGGAAAACATATTCTGTTTCTGATTCATGTGGAGGCTGTCCGTATTCCCTTTTAAGCTTAGCTAGCTCGGTGGCCGTGTTTAGTTGTGATGGTATGCGTTTGGTTGTGATGTGAGGTTCCAGATCATCATCACTGAGATAGTTCTACTCTGTTTTAATCAAGGGTCTCAAGTGATGGCAGCAATGTTCCCCACAATTACTTGCTGCTTCAAGTTCTTGATGAGGATAGATTTGTTTAATGTGAGGAGTTTCCTTCTCCTCAAGCTCTGTAGAGGAATCAGCATGATGTGATTTGTTAATATGTTCCTCTGTTAAGGCAGCTCGCAATGCATAGATCACATTTTTTTGCTTCATAGAACTGTTTTTGCAAAATTTCAACTAGATTTTGAAGGGAGTCTATTATAGCATAATAGTTCCTCACTTCTTCGCTCGAAGCCATTTTCTATAGCTGCCATAAGACAAGCTCCCAAAACTGAGCAGAAGATAGTTTTATTTTTGCCCAGTTTGAATTTTGTTTCATGTTGTAATGAACACACTCTATCAATAACATTTTCTAAGTTCAACCAATTACTCTGTGCCCATTTTTCTCCTTCTGTAGAAGGTTTGGCATTGTGTTTGGCTAGTAGTGCATAAAATTCAGCTTTAATTTCAAGGCTAAGATTGTCACTCATTTTGGGAAGGGACCAAAACCACGACAGGGAGCTACAAACTTAAGTTCCACAAAACTACACAGCCCTCGCTGTGTCGCCCTTCGCTTCCCTGGCTGGGTGAAAGGACAATAATCTGCCTGGGAGGCTCTGCTTAGTTGCTTCAAGTTGTCCCTTCCTTCCCAGACCACATACACACAACAACAACAAAACAACAGTGTCCCGCCCTTTGCACTAAGGGATCCTTTATGAATTGCCAAAGACAGTATCAGCTGCAACCCTTCTGTCTAGACAGAAATCCTGTCCGTGACGCCAATTTTAATGTCACGATCCGTTTCTTGCGGGGTGTCGTGATGGTTCTTTTCACCCATCCCAAAAGTGCAACAAAGGCAAACAACAAGGGACTATCAGTTAATCACAACAAATGCACCTTTAGTAGGGGCCAAAACAGTAAACGCGATAGTGGGGATCTGAAAGGAGATAAAAGGTTAGAGAGAGAAGAGGGATATGGGAATAGCTACCAACACAGGCGAGATCCTCAGTGCTCCGGACGATGGGGATCCGTCTGTCGTGTCGGGGGAGTCTTCGAAGTTCTGGTCGACTCGGGGCTCCAATTATAGTCCACAGAGGAGAGAGGGGGGGAACAAGTGTAATAATGAAAGTCCATTGTAATTGCCCCGAGGGAACGGGTGAGTCCACAGAAACCACCAAAGCAAGACGAATCCAATGAAGAATAAGTCCATTTGAATCACTGAAGGGAAACAGGTCATGTCATTAGTGGTCAGACCACCAATTTCCCCTCCTCCCTATAGCAGGGGTCTCAGTCTCAGTCCTTGGGAGGAGGGTTCTCATTCTTTCTTTGTCACAGTGGTAACGAGGCAGATGAGGGGTCTTCAGTGAAGGACCGCGAGAGTCACCCCAAAAGTTCATTGGGCTTAAGAACGGAGATTAGAAGCAGGCCGCGCATCAGGCTGTCCCGTGCTGGCTCCATGTCAGGTCTTTGCCAAGTCCTTGCCAACTCCTTGCCAAGTTCTTACCAGGCCTTGTTGGGAACAGCCAGCATGACGGTTCAGTGGTCCCACCTGTGCTGTGTCCTGTTCTAAGCCGGAACTACAGTGGGGGAAGGGATTCTTTCTTGTGGCAATCGGAAGGCAGAATGGAAAATGAGGGGCTTCTGACGGGCTCTTACACCACCCCGTGACTGACGATTGCCCTCGAAAGATCTTCATCAGCAGGATTCCATGGTGTCGTCGTGGAGTCTTCAGGACTCGTCAAGTGTTGGCAGCAGGTCCCAGGGAAAAGAGAAGAGGAAAAGGGAAAGAAAGAGAAAACGGGAAAACTAAAACAATCACAACATATTAGTAATCACAACAAATTAGAATTAAACAATAAGCAAAATACAATTAGTAAATCAATAATAGTTATTTAAATAATAATCAATATGAATCAATTAAACAATAAATTGATCAAATAATAAACCAGTATCATCAATATTAAACAGTAAAGTAATAAACCTAGTATAATCGATATTACTCAGTACAATTTTATAAACAATAAACAAAAATAATTAAAACAGCGATTAGAACAAATCATAAAAGAAAATGATGTAAAACATATCTTCTAACCTTATCACCTTCTTGTGTCTACTGTCCTGGGAACATCTCTAGTGTAAAGGATGTCGGCCAAGTGGTGTGCATTAATTATAGATGTTAATTTTGTTCATCGTTTCATCATTCTCCAATTTACAATAAGCAAGATTACTGATAAAACAAAACCAATCATAACTAAAATCAGAAGAACAACAATGGGATGACACAATTTCTTCAGGATACCGGTGGCGGTGGGTGACCACCCGAAAAGGGTATCCCACCACTTGTGCTCGGCATCACTTTTCACCCTTTCTACAACACGATGTATTTCTTGCACATGATGATGAACAGTTACCAGAGTTTTCTGTCCATTCCCCTTGATTTTTCCTAGGATCTCTATTAGATCTTGATGAAGTAATAATTGCTTTACCAGAGAAAGGTTCATCCCAATGGCAGTAGGCAGTAGCTTGTGAATCAACGTGAGATTGGATTCTAAAAGTTCATGTGAAGTAACTGGAGCTACAAAAGAAAAATCACATCCTGCAATTTTAGTAAAGTTGCAAGCACAAAAATTGGAATGATTTTTAGTAGCTACTACTGTACTTTCTATAAACACAGTATCCCAAGCGGTTCTGAAGCAGGCACACCCATTGTCTGTAGATACAAGGACTGTTTCAGAAGTCTCGTTAGGATGAATATCAAAATGACAGCTATTTTGTTCTGTCTCCAGACAAATATCTTGAGCTACAATTGCATTACCTTCACAGATAAACCCTAGTTGTTCTCAGATGGTACAGGACTCTAAATTGACAGTTTGCCATTTGTCATCAATTTGACGGGCCCATTCTCTATGTTCAGAAGGATAGAAAGTGGGTCCATCATGATTTAATCCTAGTGCAATGATAGGGAATATCAAATGCACCGAGGCATTTCTTATGGTCAACGCAAATGCTGTGGCTGTGTTTGTGTTAGGGTCATAGGTAAAATTCACTAAATTCCACCAGGATTGGAAATCTCTTTCAAAGTCAGTGGCACTGTCCCAGACTATTTTCCTAATTTCAGTGGGAAAAGTGCCTTCTTCACCTTCTCTTAGAATTGAGGCAGCAACTGACTGCATCCATCATTGAGCCTGGATACGGCTAAGAGCTAAGGAAACGTTGCTTTGTGCGGCATTAAGTGCATCAATGATCAATTTGCTATTATTTACATTTATCTTTTCCCAATTTGCTAGAATGTTTGATAGCAACCACTGATGTGTTCCCAAGGCTGATAAGGACGATTGCAGTGGTTGTCGTATTTTGGTTAAATCTTTAGTTGTGGAAGCCAATTTATTCATTCATACTTCTGAATCAATACTATTTAGGATTCCCAATCCTGTTCCCACAAGACCAGTTATGTCTCTTGGCACGCGGTTTTTAGGAGGCTTCCACTGTCGCAGCCAGGTTGTCCAAGCCTGAAAAGAGGTCTGCAAAAAGGGTGAACAAGCTGGTTGTATTTCTCAGATATTGTTTTGCATCAGCAATTTGACTTGTTTAAGAGACCATAACAGATTAAACAATATCTGTTGTTGGCCAGTTTTCCTGATTCTATATGGTCCAATTTCAAAAATTTTCGGGCTAAGTGTAACCAGTGGTTGGGTGGTAGGTGTCACAACATTAACATCAAGTCCTACTCCAGTATTTGAATCAATACTTTCAACTTAAAAAACAAAAACAAAAACAAAAACAAAACAAAACAAAAAAAAAGTGCTTCAGTATTTTTGGACCAAAACCAAACTACTTCTACAGTTTGTGTTCATGTGAAATTGTGCCAACAATCCTGTATGCTTGGCTGCGTACAAACCTTTTTGTGCTTCAAGAGATCCTTTCACTTTTTCTGCATGCTACCACAATTAGTTCAGACCACGGTCACTCAGCTGCTTTCTGGCCATGGGGTTGCGGTAGGATGCAGAAAAGTATTACCAGTTTTATCATGGATTAGGTGGTCTTCATGTCCCTCGGAGTTCTTCTGAGAAAGTCAACACAACAGAATTCTGCCGCCGAGAGGCAGAAAAGTTAGAATGATGGAATTATCCAGCATGTATTTGTCCAATGCTCTTTCCCTAGAGCACCAGAGGATTCCCATGCATATTTCTTCAGAGGGGGTTTTAGCACAAGTGCTACTAGTCCTATAGTAAGAGAGGTCCACCAGAACAGGTTGGCCAGGGTCATGAGCTGGATTATTAGGATCATTTGGTACAGAGCATAGGAGTCAGTGTAGATGCAGACCAAAGAGGAATTCTGTGCTTCTCGTTGAAAAACACTCCAGACAGCTATCAGCTCCCCACTGTGTGTACTACCTTCTCCCTCTGTAATCATTTGCTCACCAGAGGAAAAGTGGAGGGCTTCTGCCCTAGATTTCCATCCTTTTCCTTCCCCTTTAGCAAAAGCATCAGTAAACCAAGAGTTTGCTGATTGTTCGGGGCAGAAAGGAGGGGTTACTTTGATTACAGAGGCAGGTTTGTCCAAGCTCTCAGTTTCTTGGATTGCTAAAGTTTTTACAGCTCCTTCTGTCATTGAGAAGAAGTTACAGTAATGTTCAACCTGAGCATACCACTTTCTCACTGAGGCCCTCTGGGCCACCCCGTCAGGAGGGGGACTCCCACTAGTGACTGTCTTAATAACCTTGAAGGGGCCTCTCAATACAATTGGTTGTTTTTGTGCAATTTTTTCTACTTCTAGGAAAGCTAAGATAACCATCAACAATCCTTTTTCCCAGGTAGTGTATCTTTTCTCAGCATCTTTGGAACCACGGGAATCAAAACCAACAGGTCTTGTCGGAGCCTCAGGACCCCGCTGCCATATGTGTACTGACAGCCCTGAGGAGGCAAATGCCCATTCCACCTGGAAAGGATCTGTAGGATGGATAGGGCCCAGTGCTTGATGAGCTGTTGCTTCAAAAATCAGCAATTGCAATGCTGACTCCTGAGAAAGACTCCAATCCCATTTCACCCCTTTCCTCAACAAGTCATAAAGGGGAACAAATGGGTCGTTCCAGTGACTAGGAAATCTGTCTGGTCTTTCTACAGGAGATACAGCTGCTATCGTTTTTGGAAGGAGAATTGCTGTAGGTTTGAGTGATTCTGGAAGCCCACAAATTCAAGGGGTCATTATCTTGGGCTTCACAGGTAATTGCATCAGGGATTCAAAGCCAGGAATTCATTTCTTTTTGTGAGTCATTTGCAGGCAAGCAGCTTTGTGCACATTTTCCAAGAGCTGGTCGGGGGTACTAATTCTAGCTATGGGATCTCCCCTTTCCAAGGGGCTTGTTCCCCCGGCCCAAAAAGCTGCACACTGTGTCAGGGACCATGTGTCACCTTTCTCTCCTGTTGTTAAGAAGACACCATGTCCCCAATACCCACTGGCTTCCTGTTCAGTGAATTGAATTTGATCACCACCAGTGAGGGACACCCGGAAAACATATTCTGTTTCTGATTCATGTGGAGGCTGTCCGTATTCCCTTTTAAGCTTAGCTAGCTCGGTGGCCGTGTTTAGTTGTGATGGTATGCGTTTGGTTGTGATGTGAGGTTCCAGATCATCATCACTGAGATAGTTCTACTCTGTTTTAATCAAGGGTCTCAAGTGATGGCAGCAATGTTCCCCACAATTACTTGCTGCTTCAAGTTCTTGATGAGGATAGATTTGTTTAATGTGAGGAGTTTCCTTCTCCTCAAGCTCTGTAGAGGAATCAGCATGATGTGATTTGTTAATATGTTCCTCTGTTAAGGCAGCTCGCAATGCATAGATCACATTTTTTTGCTTCATAGAACTGTTTTTGCAAAATTTCAACTAGATTTTGAAGGGAGTCTATTATAGCATAATAGTTCCTCACTTCTTCGCTCGAAGCCATTTTCTATAGCTGCCATAAGACAAGCTCCCAAAACTGAGCAGAAGATAGTTTTATTTTTGCCCAGTTTGAATTTTGTTTCATGTTGTAATGAACACACTCTATCAATAACATTTTCTAAGTTCAACCAATTACTCTGTGCCCATTTTTCTCCTTCTGTAGAAGGTTTGGCATTGTGTTTGGCTAGTAGTGCATAAAATTCAGCTTTAATTTCAAGGCTAAGATTGTCACTCATTTTGTGAAGGGACCAAAACCACGACAGGGAGCTACAAACTTAAGTTCCACAAAACTACACAGCCCTCGCTGTGTCGCCCTTCGCTTCCCTGGCTGGGTGAAAGGACAATAATCTGCCTGGGAGGCTCTGCTTAGTTGCTTCAAGTTGTCCCTTCCTTCCCAGACCACATACACACAACAACAACAAAACAACAGTGTCCCGCCCTTTGCACTAAGGGATCCTTTATGAATTGCCAAAGACAGTATCAGCTGCAACCCTTCTGTCTAGACAGAAATCCTGTCCGTGACGCCAATTTTAATGTCACGATCCGTTTCTTGCGGGGTGTCGTGATGGTTCTTTTCACCCATCCCAAAAGTGCAACAAAGGCAAACAACAAGGGACTATCAGTTAATCACAACAAATGCACCTTTAGTAGGGGCCAAAACAGTAAACGCGATAGTGGGGATCTGAAAGGAGATAAAAGGTTAGAGAGAGAAGAGGGATATGGGAATAGCTACCAACACAGGCGAGATCCTCAGTGCTCCGGACGATGGGGATCCGTCTGTCGTGTCGGGGGAGTCTTCGAAGTTCTGGTCGACTCGGGGCTCCAATTATAGTCCACAGAGGAGAGAGGGGGGGAACAAGTGTAATAATGAAAGTCCATTGTAATTGCCCCGAGGGAACGGGTGAGTCCACAGAAACCACCAAAGCAAGACGAATCCAATGAAGAATAAGTCCATTTGAATCACTGAAGGGAAACAGGTCATGTCATTAGTGGTCAGACCACCAATTTCCCCTCCTCCCTATAGCAGGGGTCTCAGTCTCAGTCCTTGGGAGGAGGGTTCTCATTCTTTCTTTGTCACAGTGGTAACGAGGCAGATGAGGGGTCTTCAGTGAAGGACCGCGAGAGTCACCCCAAAAGTTCATTGGGCTTAAGAACGGAGATTAGAAGCAGGCCGCGCATCAGGCTGTCCCGTGCTGGCTCCATGTCAGGTCTTTGCCAAGTCCTTGCCAACTCCTTGCCAAGTTCTTACCAGGCCTTGTTGGGAACAGCCAGCATGACGGTTCAGTGGTCCCACCTGTGCTGTGTCCTGTTCTAAGCCGGAACTACAGTGGGGGAAGGGATTCTTTCTTGTGGCAATCGGAAGGCAGAATGGAAAATGAGGGGCTTCTGACGGGCTCTTACACCACCCCGTGACTGACGATTGCCCTCGAAAGATCTTCATCAGCAGGATTCCATGGTGTCGTCGTGGAGTCTTCAGGACTCGTCAAGTGTTGGCAGCAGGTCCCAGGGAAAAGAGAAGAGGAAAAGGGAAAGAAAGAGAAAACGGGAAAACTAAAACAATCACAACATATTAGTCATCACAACAAATTAGAATTAAACAATAAGCAAAATACAATTAGTAAATCAATAATAGTTATTTAAATAATAATCAATAGGAATCAATTAAACAATAAATTGATCAAATAATAAACCAGTATCATCAATATTAAACAGTAAAGTAATAAACCTAGTATAATCGATATTACTCAGTACAATTTTATAAACAATAAACAAAAATAATTAAAACAGCGATTAGAACAAATCATAAAAGAAAATGATGTAAAACATATCTTCTAACCTTATCATCTTCTTGTGTCTACTGTCCTGGGAACATCTCTAGTGTAAAGGATGTCGGCCAAGTGGTGTGCATTAATTATAGATGTTAATTTTGTTCATCGTTTCATCATTCTCCAATTTACAATAAGCAAGATTACTGATAAAACAAAACCAATCATAACTAAAATCAGAAGAACAACAATGGGATGACACAATTTCTTCAGGATACCGGTGGCGGTGGGTGACCACCCGAAAAGGGTATCCCACCACTTGTGCTCGGCATCACTTTTCACCCTTTCTACAACACGATGTATTTCTTGCACATGATGATGAACAGTTACCAGAGTTTTCTGTCCATTCCCCTTGATTTTTCCTAGGATCTCTATTAGATCTTGATGAAGTAATAATTGCTTTACCAGAGAAAGGTTCATCCCAATGGCAGTAGGCAGTAGCTTGTGAATCAACGTGAGATTGGATTCTAAAAGTTCATGTGAAGTAACTGGAGCTACAAAAGAAAAATCACATCCTGCAATTTTACTAAAGTTGCAAGCACAAAAATTGGAATGATTTTTAGTAGCTACTACTGTACTTTCTATAAACACAGTATCCCAAGCGGTTCTGAAGCAGGCACACCCATTGTCTGTAGATACAAGGACTGTTTCAGAAGTCTCGTTAGGATGAATATCAAAATGACAGCTATTTTGTTCTGTCTCCAGACAAATATCTTGAGCTACAATTGCATTACCTTCACAGATAAACCCTAGTTGTTCTCAGATGGTACAGGACTCTAAATTGACAGTTTGCCATTTGTCATCAATTTGACGGGCCCATTCTCTATGTTCAGAAGGATAGAAAGTGGGTCCATCATGATTTAATCCTAGTGCAATGATAGGGAATATCAAATGCACCGAGGCATTTCTTATGGTCAACGCAAATGCTGTGGCTGTGTTTGTGTTAGGGTCATAGGTAAAATTCACTAAATTCCACCAGGATTGGAAATCTCTTTCAAAGTCAGTGGCACTGTCCCAGACTATTTTCCTAATTTCAGTGGGAAAAGTGCCTTCTTCACCTTCTCTTAGAATTGAGGCAGCAACTGACTGCATCCATCATTGAGCCTGGATACGGCTAAGAGCTAAGGAAACGTTGCTTTGTGCGGCATTAAGTGCATCAATGATCAATTTGCTATTATTTACATTTATCTTTTCCCAATTTGCTAGAATGTTTGATAGCAACCACTGATGTGTTCCCAAGGCTGATAAGGACGATTGCAGTGGTTGTTGTATTTTGGTTAAATCTTTAGTTGTGGAAGCCAATTTATTCATTCATACTTCTGAATCAATACTATTTAGGATTCCCAATCCTGTTCCCACAAGACCAGTTATGTCTCTTGGCACGCGGTTTTTAGGAGGCTTCCACTGTCGCAGCCAGGTTGTCCAAGCCTGAAAAGAGGTCTGCAAAAAGGGTGAACAAGCTGGTTGTATTTCTCAGATATTGTTTTGCATCAGCAATTTGACTTGTTTAAGAGACCATAACAGATTAAACAATATCTGTTGTTGGCCAGTTTTCCTGATTCTATATGGTCCAATTTCAAAAATTTTCGGGCTAAGTGTAACCAGTGGTTGGGTGGTAGGTGTCACAACATTAACATCAAGTCCTACTCCAGTATTTGAATCAATACTTTCAACTTAAAAAACAAAAACAAAAACAAAAACAAAACAAAACAAAAAAAAAGTGCTTCAGTATTTTTGGACCAAAACCAAACTACTTCTACAGTTTGTGTTCATGTGAAATTGTGCCAACAATCCTGTATGCTTGGCTGCGTACAAACCTTTTTGTGCTTCAAGAGATCCTTTCACTTTTTCTGCATGCTACCACAATTAGTTCAGACCACGGTCACTCAGCTGCTTTCTGGCCATGGGGTTGCGGTAGGATGCAGAAAAGTATTACCAGTTTTATCATGGATTAGGTGGTCTTCATGTCCCTCGGAGTTCTTCTGAGAAAGTCAACACAACAGAATTCTGCCGCCGAGAGGCAGAAAAGTTAGAATGATGGAATTATCCAGCATGTATTTGTCCAATGCTCTTTCCCTAGAGCACCAGAGGATTCCCATGCATATTTCTTCAGAGGGGGTTTTAGCACAAGTGCTACTAGTCCTATAGTAAGAGAGGTCCACCAGAACAGGTTGGCCAGGGTCATGAGCTGGATTATTAGGATCATTTGGTACAGAGCATAGGAGTCAGTGTAGATGCAGACCAAAGAGGAATTCTGTGCTTCTCGTTGAAAAACACTCCAGACAGCTATCAGCTCCCCACTGTGTGTACTACCTTCTCCCTCTGTAATCATTTGCTCACCAGAGGAAAAGTGGAGGGCTTCTGCCCTAGATTTCCATCCTTTTCCTTCCCCTTTAGCAAAAGCATCAGTAAACCAAGAGTTTGCTGATTGTTCGGGGCAGAAAGGAGGGGTTACTTTGATTACAGAGGCAGGTTTGTCCAAGCTCTCAGTTTCTTGGATTGCTAAAGTTTTTACAGCTCCTTCTGTCATTGAGAAGAAGTTACAGTAATGTTCAACCTGAGCATACCACTTTCTCACTGAGGCCCTCTGGGCCACCCCGTCAGGAGGGGGACTCCCACTAGTGACTGTCTTAATAACCTTGAAGGGGCCTCTCAATACAATTGGTTGTTTTTGTGCAATTTTTTCTACTTCTAGGAAAGCTAAGATAACCATCAACAATCCTTTTTCCCAGGTAGTGTATCTTTTCTCAGCATCTTTGGAACCACGGGAATCAAAACCAACAGGTCTTGTCGGAGCCTCAGGACCCCGCTGCCATATGTGTACTGACAGCCCTGAGGAGGCAAATGCCCATTCCACCTGGAAAGGATCTGTAGGATGGATAGGGCCCAGTGCTTGATGAGCTGTTGCTTCAAAAATCAGCAATTGCAATGCTGACTCCTGAGAAAGACTCCAATCCCATTTCACCCCTTTCCTCAACAAGTCATAAAGGGGAACAAATGGGTCGTTCCAGTGACTAGGAAATCTGTCTGGTCTTTCTACAGGAGATACAGCTGCTATCGTTTTTGGAAGGAGAATTGCTGTAGGTTTGAGTGATTCTGGAAGCCCACAAATTCAAGGGGTCATTATCTTGGGCTTCACAGGTAATTGCATCAGGGATTCAAAGCCAGGAATTCATTTCTTTTTGTGAGTCATTTGCAGGCAAGCAGCTTTGTGCACATTTTCCAAGAGCTGGTCGGGGGTACTAATTCTAGCTATGGGATCTCCCCTTTCCAAGGGGCTTGTTCCCCCGGCCCAAAAAGCTGCACGCTGTGTCAGGGACCATGTGTCACCTTTCTCTCCTGTTGTTAAGAAGACACCATGTCCCCAATACCCACTGGCTTCCTGTTCAGTGAATTGAATTTGATCACCACCAGTGAGGGACACCCGGAAAACATATTCTGTTTCTGATTCATGTGGAGGCTGTCCGTATTCCCTTTTAAGCTTAGCTAGCTCGGTGGCCGTGTTTAGTTGTGATGGTATGCGTTTGGTTGTGATGTGAGGTTCCAGATCATCATCACTGAGATAGTTCTACTCTGTTTTAATCAAGGGTCTCAAGTGATGGCAGCAATGTTCCCCACAATTACTTGCTGCTTCAAGTTCTTGATGAGGATAGATTTGTTTAATGTGAGGAGTTTCCTTCTCCTCAAGCTCTGTAGAGGAATCAGCATGATGTGATTTGTTAATATGTTCCTCTGTTAAGGCAGCTCGCAATGCATAGATCACATTTTTTTGCTTCATAGAACTGTTTTTGCAAAATTTCAACTAGATTTTGAAGGGAGTCTATTATAGCATAATAGTTCCTCACTTCTTCGCTCGAAGCCATTTTCTATAGCTGCCATAAGACAAGCTCCCAAAACTGAGCAGAAGATAGTTTTATTTTTGCCCAGTTTGAATTTTGTTTCATGTTGTAATGAACACACTCTATCAATAACATTTTCTAAGTTCAACCAATTACTCTGTGCCCATTTTTCTCCTTCTGTAGAAGGTTTGGCATTGTGTTTGGCTAGTAGTGCATAAAATTCAGCTTTAATTTCAAGGCTAAGATTGTCACTCATTTTGTGAAGGGACCAAAACCACGACAGGGAGCTACAAACTTAAGTTCCACAAAACTACACAGCCCTCGCTGTGTCGCCCTTCGCTTCCCTGGCTGGGTGAAAGGACAATAATCTGCCTGGGAGGCTCTGCTTAGTTGCTTCAAGTTGTCCCTTCCTTCCCAGACCACATACACACAACAACAACAAAACAACAGTGTCCCGCCCTTTGCACTAAGGGATCCTTTATGAATTGCCAAAGACAGTATCAGCTGCAACCCTTCTGTCTAGACAGAAATCCTGTCCGTGACGCCAATTTTAATGTCACGATCCGTTTCTTGCGGGGTGTCGTGATGGTTCTTTTCACCCATCCCAAAAGTGCAACAAAGGCAAACAACAAGGGACTATCAGTTAATCACAACAAATGCACCTTTAGTAGGGGCCAAAACAGTAAACGCGATAGTGGGGATCTGAAAGGAGATAAAAGGTTAGAGAGAGAACAGGGCTATGGGAATAGCTACCAACACAGGCGAGATCCTCAGTGCTCCGGACGATGGGGATCCGTCTGTCGTGTCGGGGGAGTCTTCGAAGTTCTGGTCGACTCGGGGCTCCAATTATAGTCCACAGAGGAGAGAGGGGGGGAACAAGTGTAATAATGAAAGTCCATTGTAATTGCCCCGAGGGAACGGGTGAGTCCACAGAAACCACCAAAGCAAGACGAATCCAATGAAGAATAAGTCCATTTGAATCACTGAAGGGAAACAGGTCATGTCATTAGTGGTCAGACCACCAATTTCCCCTCCTCCCTATAGCAGGGGTCTCAGTCTCAGTCCTTGGGAGGAGGGTTCTCATTCTTTCTTTGTCACAGTGGTAACGAGGCAGATGAGGGGTCTTCAGTGAAGGACCGCGAGAGTCACCCCAAAAGTTCATTGGGCTTAAGAACGGAGATTAGAAGCAGGCCGCGCATCAGGCTGTCCCGTGCTGGCTCCATGTCAGGTCTTTGCCAAGTCCTTGCCAACTCCTTGCCAAGTTCTTACCAGGCCTTGTTGGGAACAGCCAGCATGACGGTTCAGTGGTCCCACCTGTGCTGTGTCCTGTTCTAAGCCGGAACTACAGTGGGGGAAGGGATTCTTTCTTGTGGCAATCGGAAGGCAGAATGGAAAATGAGGGGCTTCTGACGGGCTCTTACACCACCCCGTGACTGACGATTGCCCTCGAAAGATCTTCATCAGCAGGATTCCATGGTGTCGTCGTGGAGTCTTCAGGACTCGTCAAGTGTTGGCAGCAGGTCCCAGGGAAAAGAGAAGAGGAAAAGGGAAAGAAAGAGAAAACGGGAAAACTAAAACAATCACAACATATTAGTAATCACAACAAATTAGAATTAAACAATAAGCAAAATACAATTAGTAAATCAATAATAGTTATTTAAATAATAATCAATATGAATCAATTAAACAATAAATTGATCAAATAATAAACCAGTATCATCAATATTAAACAGTAAAGTAATAAACCTAGTATAATCGATATTACTCAGTACAATTTTATAAACAATAAACAAAAATAATTAAAACAGCGATTAGAACAAATCATAAAAGAAAATGATGTAAAACATATCTTCTAACCTTATCACCTTCTTGTGTCTACTGTCCTGGGAACATCTCTAGTGTAAAGGATGTCGGCCAAGTGGTGTGCATTAATTATAGATGTTAATTTTGTTCATCGTTTCATCATTCTCCAATTTACAATAAGCAAGATTACTGATAAAACAAAACCAATCATAACTAAAATCAGAAGAACAACAATGGGATGACACAATTTCTTCAGGATACCGGTGGCGGTGGGTGACCACCCGAAAAGGGTATCCCACCACTTGTGCTCGGCATCACTTTTCACCCTTTCTACAACACGATGTATTTCTTGCACATGATGATGAACAGTTACCAGAGTTTTCTGTCCATTCCCCTTGATTTTTCCTAGGATCTCTATTAGATCTTGATGAAGTAATAATTGCTTTACCAGAGAAAGGTTCATCCCAATGGCAGTAGGCAGTAGCTTGTGAATCAACGTGAGATTGGATTCTAAAAGTTCATGTGAAGTAACTGGAGCTACAAAAGAAAAATCACATCCTGCAATTTTAGTAAAGTTGCAAGCACAAAAATTGGAATGATTTTTAGTAGCTACTACTGTACTTTCTATAAACACAGTATCCCAAGCGGTTCTGAAGCAGGCACACCCATTGTCTGTAGATACAAGGACTGTTTCAGAAGTCTCGTTAGGATGAATATCAAAATGACAGCTATTTTGTTCTGTCTCCAGACAAATATCTTGAGCTACAATTGCATTACCTTCACAGATAAACCCTAGTTGTTCTCAGATGGTACAGGACTCTAAATTGACAGTTTGCCATTTGTCATCAATTTGACGGGCCCATTCTCTATGTTCAGAAGGATAGAAAGTGGGTCCATCATGATTTAATCCTAGTGCAATGATAGGGAATATCAAATGCACCGAGGCATTTCTTATGGTCAACGCAAATGCTGTGGCTGTGTTTGTGTTAGGGTCATAGGTAAAATTCACTAAATTCCACCAGGATTGGAAATCTCTTTCAAAGTCAGTGGCACTGTCCCAGACTATTTTCCTAATTTCAGTGGGAAAAGTGCCTTCTTCACCTTCTCTTAGAATTGAGGCAGCAACTGACTGCATCCATCATTGAGCCTGGATACGGCTAAGAGCTAAGGAAACGTTGCTTTGTGCGGCATTAAGTGCATCAATGATCAATTTGCTATTATTTACATTTATCTTTTCCCAATTTGCTAGAATGTTTGATAGCAACCACTGATGTGTTCCCAAGGCTGATAAGGACGATTGCAGTGGTTGTTGTATTTTGGTTAAATCTTTAGTTGTGGAAGCCAATTTATTCATTCATACTTCTGAATCAATACTATTTAGGATTCCCAATCCTGTTCCCACAAGACCAGTTATGTCTCTTGGCACGCGGTTTTTAGGAGGCTTCCACTGTCGCAGCCAGGTTGTCCAAGCCTGAAAAGAGGTCTGCAAAAAGGGTGAACAAGCTGGTTGTATTTCTCAGATATTGTTTTGCATCAGCAATTTGACTTGTTTAAGAGACCATAACAGATTAAACAATATCTGTTGTTGGCCAGTTTTCCTGATTCTATATGGTCCAATTTCAAAAATTTTCGGGCTAAGTGTAACCAGTGGTTGGGTGGTAGGTGTCACAACATTAACATCAAGTCCTACTCCAGTATTTGAATCAATACTTTCAACTTAAAAAACAAAAACAAAAACAAAAACAAAACAAAACAAAAAAAAAGTGCTTCAGTATTTTTGGACCAAAACCAAACTACTTCTACAGTTTGTGTTCATGTGAAATTGTGCCAACAATCCTGTATGCTTGGCTGCGTACAAACCTTTTTGTGCTTCAAGAGATCCTTTCACTTTTTCTGCATGCTACCACAATTAGTTCAGACCACGGTCACTCAGCTGCTTTCTGGCCATGGGGTTGCGGTAGGATGCAGAAAAGTATTACCAGTTTTATCATGGATTAGGTGGTCTTCATGTCCCTCGGAGTTCTTCTGAGAAAGTAAACACAACAGAATTCTGCCGCCGAGAGGCAGAAAAGTTAGAATGATGGAATTATCCAGCATCTATTTGTCCAATGCTCTTTCCCTAGAGCACCAGAGGATTCCCATGCATATTTCTTCAGCACAAGTGCTACTAGTCCTATAGTAAGAGAGGTCCACCAGAACAGGTTGGCCAGGGTCATGAGCTGGATTATTAGGATCATTTGGTACAGAGCATAGGAGTCAGTGTAGATGCAGACCAAAGAGGAATTCTGTGCTTCTCGTTGAAAAACACTCCAGACAGCTATCAGCTCCCCACTGTGTGTACTACCTTCTCCCTCTGTAATCATTTGCTCACCAGAGGAAAAGTGGAGGGCTTCTGCCCTAGATTTCCATCCTTTTCCTTCCCCTTTAGCAAAAGCATCAGTAAACCAAGAGTTTGCTGATTGTTCGGGGCAGAAAGGAGGGGTTACTTTGATTACAGAGGCAGGTTTGTCCAAGCTCTCAGTTTCTTGGATTGCTAAAGTTTTTACAGCTCCTTCTGTCATTGAGAAGAAGTTACAGTAATGTTCAACCTGAGCATACCACTTTCTCACTGAGGCCCTCTGGGCCACCCCGTCAGGAGGGGGACTCCCACTAGTGACTGTCTTAATAACCTTGAAGGGGCCTCTCAATACAATTGGTTGTTTTTGTGCAATTTTTTCTACTTCTAGGAAAGCTAAGATAACCATCAACAATCCTTTTTCCCAGGTAGTGTATCTTTTCTCAGCATCTTTGGAACCACGGGAATCAAAACCAACAGGTCTTGTCGGAGCCTCAGGACCCCGCTGCCATATGTGTACTGACAGCCCTGAGGAGGCAAATGCCCATTCCACCTGGAAAGGATCTGTAGGATGGATAGGGCCCAGTGCTTGATGAGCTGTTGCTTCAAAAATCAGCAATTGCAATGCTGACTCCTGAGAAAGACTCCAATCCCATTTCACCCCTTTCCTCAACAAGTCATAAAGGGGAACAAATGGGTCGTTCCAGTGACTAGGAAATCTGTCTGGTCTTTCTACAGGAGATACAGCTGCTATCGTTTTTGGAAGGAGAATTGCTGTAGGTTTGAGTGATTCTGGAAGCCCACAAATTCAAGGGGTCATTATCTTGGGCTTCACAGGTAATTGCATCAGGGATTCAAAGCCAGGAATTCATTTCTTTTTGTGAGTCATTTGCAGGCAAGCAGCTTTGTGCACATTTTCCAAGAGCTGGTCGGGGGTACTAATTCTAGCTATGGGATCTCCCCTTTCCAAGGGGCTTGTTCCCCCGGCCCAAAAAGCTGCACGCTGTGTCAGGGACCATGTGTCACCTTTCTCTCCTGTTGTTAAGAAGACACCATGTCCCCAATACCCACTGGCTTCCTGTTCAGTGAATTGAATTTGATCACCACCAGTGAGGGACACCCGGAAAACATATTCTGTTTCTGATTCATGTGGAGGCTGTCCGTATTCCCTTTTAAGCTTAGCTAGCTCGGTGGCCGTGTTTAGTTGTGATGGTATGCGTTTGGTTGTGATGTGAGGTTCCAGATCATCATCACTGAGATAGTTCTACTCTGTTTTAATCAAGGGTCTCAAGTGATGGCAGCAATGTTCCCCACAATTACTTGCTGCTTCAAGTTCTTGATGAGGATAGATTTGTTTAATGTGAGGAGTTTCCTTCTCCTCAAGCTCTGTAGAGGAATCAGCATGATGTGGTTTGTTAATATGTTCCTCTGTTAAGGCAGCTCGCAATGCATAGATCACATTTTTTTGCTTCATAGAACTGTTTTTGCAAAATTTCAACTAGATTTTGAAGGGAGTCTATTATAGCATGTTCCTCACTTCTTCGCTGGAAGCCATTTTCTATAGCTGCCATAAGACAAGCTCCCAAAACTGAGCAGAAGATAGTTTTATTTTTGCCCAGTTTGAATTTTGTTTCATGTTGTAATGAACACACTCTATCAATAACATTTTCTAAGTTCAACCAATTACTCTGTGCCCATTTTTCTCCTTCTGTAGAAGGTTTGGCATTGTGTTTGGCTAGTAGTGCATAAAATTCAGCTTTAATTTCAAGGCTAAGATTGTCACTCATTTTGGGAAGGGACCAAAACCACGACAGGGAGCTACAAACTTAAGTTCCACAAAACTACACAGCCCTCGCTGTGTCGCCCTTCGCTTCCCTGGCTGGGTGAAAGGACAATCATCTGCCTGGGAGGCTCTGCTTAGTTGCTTCAAGTTGTCCCTTCCTTCCCAGACCACATACACACAACAACAACAAAACAACAGTGTCCCGCCCTTTGCACTAAGGGATCCTTTATGAATTGCCAAAGACAGTATGGGTGCCTTTTCAGCTGCAACCCTTCTGTCTAGACAGAAATCCTGTCCGTGACGCCAATTTTAATGTCACGATCCGTTTCTTGCGGGGTGTCGTGATGGTTCTTTTCACCCATCCCAAAAGTGCAACAAAGGCAAACAACAAGGGACTATCAGTTAATCACAACAAATGCACCTTTAGTAGGGGCCAAAACAGTAAACGCGATAGTGGGGATCTGAAAGGAGATAAAAGGTTAGAGAGAGAACAGGGATATGGGAATAGCTACCAACACAGGCGAGATCCTCAGTGCTCCGGACGATGGGGATCCGTCTGTCGTGTCGGGGGAGTCTTCGAAGTTCTGGTCGACTCGGGGCTCCAATTATAGTCCACAGAGGAGAGAGGGGGGGAACAAGTGTAATAATGAAAGTCCATTGTAATTGCCCCGAGGGAACGGGTGAGTCCACAGAAACCACCAAAGCAAGACGAATCCAATGAAGAATAAGTCCATTTGAATCACTGAAGGGAAACAGGTCATGTCATTAGTGGTCAGACCACCAATTTCCCCTCCTCCCTATAGCAGGGGTCTCAGTCTCAGTCCTTGGGAGGAGGGTTCTCATTCTTTCTTTGTCACAGTGGTAACGAGGCAGATGAGGGGTCTTCAGTGAAGGACCGCGAGAGTCACCCCAAAAGTTCATTGGGCTTAAGAACGGAGATTAGAAGCAGGCCGCGCATCAGGCTGTCCCGTGCTGGCTCCATGTCAGGTCTTTGCCAAGTCCTTGCCAACTCCTTGCCAAGTTCTTACCAGGCCTTGTTGGGAACAGCCAGCATGACGGTTCAGTGGTCCCACCTGTGCTGTGTCCTGTTCTAAGCCGGAACTACAGTGGGGGAAGGGATTCTTTCTTGTGGCAATCGGAAGGCAGAATGGAAAATGAGGGGCTTCTGACGGGCTCTTACACCACCCCGTGACTGACGATTGCCCTCGAAAGATCTTCATCAGCAGGATTCCATGGTGTCGTCGTGGAGTCTTCAGGACTCGTCAAGTGTTGGCAGCAGGTCCCAGGGAAAAGAGAAGAGGAAAAGGGAAAGAAAGAGAAAACGGGAAAACTAAAACAATCACAACATATTGGTAATCACAACAAATTATAATTAAACAATAAGCAAAATACAATTAGTAAATCAATAATAGTTATTTAAATAATAATCAATATGAATCAATTAAACAATAAATTGATCAAATAATAAACCAGTATCATCAATATTAAACAGTAAAGTAATAAACCTAGTATAATCGATATTACTCAGTACAATTTTATAAACAATAAACAAAAATAATTAAAACAGCGATTAGAACAAATCATAAAAGAAAATGATGTAAAACATATCTTCTAACCTTATCATCTTCTTGTGTCTACTGTCCTGGGAACATCTCTAGTGTAAAGGATGTCGGCCAAGTGGTGTGCATTAATTATAGATGTTAATTTTGTTCATCGTTTCATCATTCTCCAATTTACAATAAGCAAGATTACTGATAAAACAAAACCAATCATAACTAAAATCAGAAGAACAACAATGGGATGACACAATTTCTTCAGGATACCGGTGGCGGTGGGTGACCACCCGAAAAGGGTATCCCACCACTTGTGCTCGGCATCACTTTTCACCCTTTCTACAACACGATGTATTTCTTGCACATGATGATGAACAGTTACCAGAGTTTTCTGTCCATTCCCCTTGATTTTTCCTAGGATCTCTATTAGATCTTGATGAAGTAATAATTGCTTTACCAGAGAAAGGTTCATCCCAATGGCAGTAGGCAGTAGCTTGTGAATCAACGTGAGATTGGATTCTAAAAGTTCATGTGAAGTAACTGGAGCTACAAAAGAAAAATCACATCCTGCAATTTTAGTAAAGTTGCAAGCACAAAAATTGGAATGATTTTTAGTAGCTACTACTGTACTTTCTATAAACACAGTATCCCAAGCGGTTCTGAAGCAGGCACACCCATTGTCTGTAGATACAAGGACTGTTTCAGAAGTCTCGTTAGGATGAATATCAAAATGACAGCTATTTTGTTCTGTCTCCAGACAAATATCTTGAGCTACAATTGCATTACCTTCACAGATAAACCCTAGTTGTTCTCAGATGGTACAGGACTCTAAATTGACAGTTTGCCATTTGTCATCAATTTGACGGGCCCATTCTCTATGTTCAGAAGGATAGAAAGTGGGTCCATCATGATTTAATCCTAGTGCAATGATAGGGAATATCAAATGCACCCAGGCATTTCTTATGGTCAACGCAAATGCTGTGGCTGTGTTTGTGTTAGGGTCATAGGTAAAATTCACTAAATTCCACCAGGATTGGAAATCTCTTTCAAAGTCAGTGGCACTGTCCCAGACTATTTTCCTAATTTCAGTGGGAAAAGTGCCTTCTTCACCTTCTCTTATAATTGAGGCAGCAACTGACTGCATCCATCATTGAGCCTGGATACGGCTAAGAGCTAAGGAAACGTTGCTTTGTGCGGCATTAAGTGCATCAATGATCAATTTGCTATTATTTACATTTATCTTTTCCCAATTTGCTAGAATGTTTGATAGCAACCACTGATGTGTTCCCAAGGCTGATAAGGACGATTGCAGTGGTTGTTGTATTTTGGTTAAATCTTTAGTTGTGGAAGCCAATTTATTCATTCATACTTCTGAATCAATACTATTTAGGATTCCCAATCCTGTTCCCACAAGACCAGTTATGTCTCTTGGCACGCGGTTTTTAGGAGGCTTCCACTGTCGCAGCCAGGTTGTCCAAGCCTGAAAAGAGGTCTGCAAAAAGGGTGAACAAGCTGGTTGTATTTCTCAGATATTGTTTTGCATCAGCAATTTGACTTGTTTAAGAGACCATAACAGATTAAACAATATCTGTTGTTGGCCAGTTTTCCTGATTCTATATGGTCCAATTTCAAAAATTTTCGGGCTAAGTGTAACCAGTGGTTGGGTGGTAGGTGTCACAACATTAACATCAAGTCCTACTCCAGTATTTGAATCAATACTTTCAACTTAAAAAACAAAAACAAAAACAAAAACAAAACAAAACAAAAAAAAAGTGCTTCAGTATTTTTGGACCAAAACCAAACTACTTCTACAGTTTGTGTTCATGTGAAATTGTGCCAACAATCCTGTATGCTTGGCTGCGTACAAACCTTTTTGTGCTTCAAGAGATCCTTTCACTTTTTCTGCATGCTACCACAATTAGTTCAGACCACGGTCACTCAGCTGCTTTCTGGCCATGGGGTTGCGGTAGGATGCAGAAAAGTATTACCAGTTTTATCATGGATTAGGTGGTCTTCATGTCCCTCGGAGTTCTTCTGAGAAAGTCAACACAACAGAATTCTGCCGCCGAGAGGCAGAAAAGTTAGAATGATGGAATTATCCAGCATGTATTTGTCCAATGCTCTTTCCCTAGAGCACCAGAGGATTCCCATGCATATTTCTTCAGAGGGGGTTTTAGCACAAGTGCTACTAGTCCTATAGTAAGAGAGGTCCACCAGAACAGGTTGGCCAGGGTCATGAGCTGGATTATTAGGATCATTTGGTACAGAGCATAGGAGTCAGTGTAGATGCAGACCAAAGAGGAATTCTGTGCTTCTCGTTGAAAAACACTCCAGACAGCTATCAGCTCCCCACTGTGTGTACTACCTTCTCCCTCTGTAATCATTTGCTCACCAGAGGAAAAGTGGAGGGCTTCTGCCCTAGATTTCCATCCTTTTCCTTCCCCTTTAGCAAAAGCATCAGTAAACCAAGAGTTTGCTGATTGTTCGGGGCAGAAAGGAGGGGTTACTTTGATTACAGAGGCAGGTTTGTCCAAGCTCTCAGTTTCTTGGATTGCTAAAGTTTTTACAGCTCCTTCTGTCATTGAGAAGAAGTTACAGTAATGTTCAACCTGAGCATACCACTTTCTCACTGAGGCCCTCTGGGCCACCCCGTCAGGAGGGGGACTCCCACTAGTGACTGTCTTAATAACCTTGAAGGGGCCTCTCAATACAATTGGTTGTTTTTGTGCAATTTTTTCTACTTCTAGGAAAGCTAAGATAACCATCAACAATCCTTTTTCCCAGGTAGTGTATCTTTTCTCAGCATCTTTGGAACCACGGGAATCAAAACCAACAGGTCTTGTCGGAGCCTCAGGACCCCGCTGCCATATGTGTACTGACAGCCCTGAGGAGGCAAATGCCCATTCCACCTGGAAAGGATCTGTAGGATGGATAGGGCCCAGTGCTTGATGAGCTGTTGCTTCAAAAATCAGCAATTGCAATGCTGACTCCTGAGAAAGACTCCAATCCCATTTCACCCCTTTCCTCAACAAGTCATAAAGGGGAACAAATGGGTCGTTCCAGTGACTAGGAAATCTGTCTGGTCTTTCTACAGGAGATACAGCTGCTATCGTTTTTGGAAGGAGAATTGCTGTAGGTTTGAGTGATTCTGGAAGCCCACAAATTCAAGGGGTCATTATCTTGGGCTTCACAGGTAATTGCATCAGGGATTCAAAGCCAGGAATTCATTTCTTTTTGTGAGTCATTTGCAGGCAAGCAGCTTTGTGCACATTTTCCAAGAGCTGGTCGGGGGTACTAATTCTAGCTATGGGATCTCCCCTTTCCAAGGGGCTTGTTCCCCCGGCCCAAAAAGCTGCACGCTGTGTCAGGGACCATGTGTCACCTTTCTCTCCTGTTGTTAAGAAGACACCATGTCCCCAATACCCACTGGCTTCCTGTTCAGTGAATTGAATTTGATCACCACCAGTGAGGGACACCCGGAAAACATATTCTGTTTCTGATTCATGTGGAGGCTGTCCGTATTCCCTTTTAAGCTTAGCTAGCTCGGTGGCCGTGTTTAGTTGTGATGGTATGCGTTTGGTTGTGATGTGAGGTTCCAGATCATCATCACTGAGATAGTTCTACTCTGTTTTAATCAAGGGTCTCAAGTGATGGCAGCAATGTTCCCCACAATTACTTGCTGCTTCAAGTTCTTGATGAGGATAGATTTGTTTAATGTGAGGAGTTTCCTTCTCCTCAAGCTCTGTAGAGGAATCAGCATGATGTGGTTTGTTAATATGTTCCTCTGTTAAGGCAGCTCGCAATGCATAGATCACATTTTTTTGCTTCATAGAACTGTTTTTGCAAAATTTCAACTAGATTTTGAAGGGAGTCTATTATAGCATGTTCCTCACTTCTTCGCTGGAAGCCATTTTCTATAGCTGCCATAAGACAAGCTCCCAAAACTGAGCAGAAGATAGTTTTATTTTTGCCCAGTTTGAATTTTGTTTCATGTTGTAATGAACACACTCTATCAATAACATTTTCTAAGTTCAACCAATTACTCTGTGCCCATTTTTCTCCTTCTGTAGAAGGTTTGGCATTGTGTTTGGCTAGTAGTGCATAAAATTCAGCTTTAATTTCAAGGCTAAGATTGTCACTCATTTTGGGAAGGGACCAAAACCACGACAGGGAGCTACAAACTTAAGTTCCACAAAACTACACAGCCCTCGCTGTGTCGCCCTTCGCTTCCCTGGCTGGGTGAAAGGACAATCATCTGCCTGGGAGGCTCTGCTTAGTTGCTTCAAGTTGTCCCTTCCTTCCCAGACCACATACACACAACAACAACAAAACAACAGTGTCCCGCCCTTTGCACTAAGGGATCCTTTATGAATTGCCAAAGACAGTATGGGTGCCTTTTCAGCTGCAACCCTTCTGTCTAGACAGAAATCCTGTCCGTGACGCCAATTTTAATGTCACGATCCGTTTCTTGCGGGGTGTCGTGATGGTTCTTTTCACCCATCCCAAAAGTGCAACAAAGGCAAACAACAAGGGACTATCAGTTAATCACAACAAATGCACCTTTAGTAGGGGCCAAAACAGTAAACGCGATAGTGGGGATCTGAAAGGAGATAAAAGGTTAGAGAGAGAACAGGGATATGGGAATAGCTACCAACACAGGCGAGATCCTCAGTGCTCCGGACGATGGGGATCCGTCTGTCGTGTCGGGGGAGTCTTCGAAGTTCTGGTCGACTCGGGGCTCCAATTATAGTCCACAGAGGAGAGAGGGGGGGAACAAGTGTAATAATGAAAGTCCATTGTAATTGCCCCGAGGGAACGGGTGAGTCCACAGAAACCACCAAAGCAAGACGAATCCAATGAAGAATAAGTCCATTTGAATCACTGAAGGGAAACAGGTCATGTCATTAGTGGTCAGACCACCAATTTCCCCTCCTCCCTATAGCAGGGGTCTCAGTCTCAGTCCTTGGGAGGAGGGTTCTCATTCTTTCTTTGTCACAGTGGTAACGAGGCAGATGAGGGGTCTTCAGTGAAGGACCGCGAGAGTCACCCCAAAAGTTCATTGGGCTTAAGAACGGAGATTAGAAGCAGGCCGCGCATCAGGCTGTCCCGTGCTGGCTCCATGTCAGGTCTTTGCCAAGTCCTTGCCAACTCCTTGCCAAGTTCTTACCAGGCCTTGTTGGGAACAGCCAGCATGACGGTTCAGTGGTCCCACCTGTGCTGTGTCCTGTTCTAAGCCGGAACTACAGTGGGGGAAGGGATTCTTTCTTGTGGCAATCGGAAGGCAGAATGGAAAATGAGGGGCTTCTGACGGGCTCTTACACCACCCCGTGACTGACGATTGCCCTCGAAAGATCTTCATCAGCAGGATTCCATGGTGTCGTCGTGGAGTCTTCAGGACTCGTCAAGTGTTGGCAGCAGGTCCCAGGGAAAAGAGAAGAGGAAAAGGGAAAGAAAGAGAAAACGGGAAAACTAAAACAATCACAACATATTAGTAATCACAACAAATTAGAATTAAACAATAAGCAAAATACAATTAGTAAATCAATAATAGTTATTTAAATAATAATCAATATGAATCAATTAAACAATAAATTGATCAAATAATAAACCAGTATCATCAATATTAAACAGTAAAGTAATAAACCTAGTATAATCGATATTACTCAGTACAATTTTATAAACAATAAACAAAAATAATTAAAACAGCGATTAGAACAAATCATAAAAGAAAATGATGTAAAACATATCTTCTAACCTTATCACCTTCTTGTGTCTACTGTCCTGGGAACATCTCTAGTGTAAAGGATGTCGGCCAAGTGGTGTGCATTAATTATAGATGTTAATTTTGTTCATCGTTTCATCATTCTCCAATTTACAATAAGCAAGATTACTGATAAAACAAAACCAATCATAACTAAAATCAGAAGAACAACAATGGGATGACACAATTTCTTCAGGATACCGGTGGCGGTGGGTGACCACCCGAAAAGGGTATCCCACCACTTGTGCTCGGCATCACTTTTCACCCTTTCTACAACACGATGTATTTCTTGCACATGATGATGAACAGTTACCAGAGTTTTCTGTCCATTCCCCTTGATTTTTCCTAGGATCTCTATTAGATCTTGATGAAGTAATAATTGCTTTACCAGAGAAAGGTTCATCCCAATGGCAGTAGGCAGTAGCTTGTGAATCAACGTGAGATTGGATTCTAAAAGTTCATGTGAAGTAACTGGAGCTACAAAAGAAAAATCACATCCTGCAATTTTAGTAAAGTTGCAAGCACAAAAATTGGAATGATTTTTAGTAGCTACTACTGTACTTTCTATAAACACAGTATCCCAAGCGGTTCTGAAGCAGGCACACCCATTGTCTGTAGATACAAGGACTGTTTCAGAAGTCTCGTTAGGATGAATATCAAAATGACAGCTATTTTGTTCTGTCTCCAGACAAATATCTTGAGCTACAATTGCATTACCTTCACAGATAAACCCTAGTTGTTCTCAGATGGTACAGGACTCTAAATTGACAGTTTGCCATTTGTCATCAATTTGACGGGCCCATTCTCTATGTTCAGAAGGATAGAAAGTGGGTCCATCATGATTTAATCCTAGTGCAATGATAGGGAATATCAAATGCACCGAGGCATTTCTTATGGTCAACGCAAATGCTGTGGCTGTGTTTGTGTTAGGGTCATAGGTAAAATTCACTAAATTCCACCAGGATTGGAAATCTCTTTCAAAGTCAGTGGCACTGTCCCAGACTATTTTCCTAATTTCAGTGGGAAAAGTGCCTTCTTCACCTTCTCTTAGAATTGAGGCAGCAACTGACTGCATCCATCATTGAGCCTGGATACGGCTAAGAGCTAAGGAAACGTTGCTTTGTGCGGCATTAAGTGCATCAATGATCAATTTGCTATTATTTACATTTATCTTTTCCCAATTTGCTAGAATGTTTGATAGCAACCACTGATGTGTTCCCAAGGCTGATAAGGACGATTGCAGTGGTTGTTGTATTTTGGTTAAATCTTTAGTTGTGGAAGCCAATTTATTCATTCATACTTCTGAATCAATACTATTTAGGATTCCCAATCCTGTTCCCACAAGACCAGTTATGTCTCTTGGCACGCGGTTTTTAGGAGGCTTCCACTGTCGCAGCCAGGTTGTCCAAGCCTGAAAAGAGGTCTGCAAAAAGGGTGAACAAGCTGGTTGTATTTCTCAGATATTGTTTTGCATCAGCAATTTGACTTGTTTAAGAGACCATAACAGATTAAACAATATCTGTTGTTGGCCAGTTTTCCTGATTCTATATGGTCCAATTTCAAAAATTTTCGGGCTAAGTGTAACCAGTGGTTGGGTGGTAGGTGTCACAACATTAACATCAAGTCCTACTCCAGTATTTGAATCAATACTTTCAACTTAAAAAACAAAAACAAAAACAAAAACAAAACAAAACAAAAAAAAAGTGCTTCAGTATTTTTGGACCAAAACCAAACTACTTCTACAGTTTGTGTTCATGTGAAATTGTGCCAACAATCCTGTATGCTTGGCTGCGTACAAACCTTTTTGTGCTTCAAGAGATCCTTTCACTTTTTCTGCATGCTACCACAATTAGTTCAGACCACGGTCACTCAGCTGCTTTCTGGCCATGGGGTTGCGGTAGGATGCAGAAAAGTATTACCAGTTTTATCATGGATTAGGTGGTCTTCATGTCCCTCGGAGTTCTTCTGAGAAAGTCAACACAACAGAATTCTGCCGCCGAGAGGCAGAAAAGTTAGAATGATGGAATTATCCAGCATGTATTTGTCCAATGCTCTTTCCCTAGAGCACCAGAGGATTCCCATGCATATTTCTTCAGAGGGGGTTTTAGCACAAGTGCTACTAGTCCTATAGTAAGAGAGGTCCACCAGAACAGGTTGGCCAGGGTCATGAGCTGGATTATTAGGATCATTTGGTACAGAGCATAGGAGTCAGTGTAGATGCAGACCAAAGAGGAATTCTGTGCTTCTCGTTGAAAAACACTCCAGACAGCTATCAGCTCCCCACTGTGTGTACTACCTTCTCCCTCTGTAATCATTTGCTCACCAGAGGAAAAGTGGAGGGCTTCTGCCCTAGATTTCCATCCTTTTCCTTCCCCTTTAGCAAAAGCATCAGTAAACCAAGAGTTTGCTGATTGTTCGGGGCAGAAAGGAGGGGTTACTTTGATTACAGAGGCAGGTTTGTCCAAGCTCTCAGTTTCTTGGATTGCTAAAGTTTTTACAGCTCCTTCTGTCATTGAGAAGAAGTTACAGTAATGTTCAACCTGAGCATACCACTTTCTCACTGAGGCCCTCTGGGCCACCCCGTCAGGAGGGGGACTCCCACTAGTGACTGTCTTAATAACCTTGAAGGGGCCTCTCAATACAATTGGTTGTTTTTGTGCAATTTTTTCTACTTCTAGGAAAGCTAAGATAACCATCAACAATCCTTTTTCCCAGGTAGTGTATCTTTTCTCAGCATCTTTGGAACCACGGGAATCAAAACCAACAGGTCTTGTCGGAGCCTCAGGACCCCGCTGCCATATGTGTACTGACAGCCCTGAGGAGGCAAATCCCCATTCCACCTGGAAAGGATCTGTAGGATGGATAGGGCCCAGTGCTTGATGAGCTGTTGCTTCAAAAATCAGCAATTGCAATGCTGACTCCTGAGAAAGACTCCAATCCCATTTCACCCCTTTCCTCAACAAGTCATAAAGGGGAACAAATGGGTCGTTCCAGTGACTAGGAAATCTGTCTGGTCTTTCTACAGGAGATACAGCTGCTATCGTTTTTGGAAGGAGAATTGCTGTAGGTTTGAGTGATTCTGGAAGCCCACAAATTCAAGGGGTCATTATCTTGGGCTTCACAGGTAATTGCATCAGGGATTCAAAGCCAGGAATTCATTTCTTTTTGTGAGTCATTTGCAGGCAAGCAGCTTTGTGCACATTTTCCAAGAGCTGGTCGGGGGTACTAATTCTAGCTATGGGATCTCCCCTTTCCAAGGGGCTTGTTCCCCCGGCCCAAAAAGCTGCACGCTGTGTCAGGGACCATGTGTCACCTTTCTCTCCTGTTGTTAAGAAGACACCATGTCCCCAATACCCACTGGCTTCCTGTTCAGTGAATTGAATTTGATCACCACCAGTGAGGGACACCCGGAAAACATATTCTGTTTCTGATTCATGTGGAGGCTGTCCGTATTCCCTTTTAAGCTTAGCTAGCTCGGTGGCCGTGTTTAGTTGTGATGGTATGCGTTTGGTTGTGATGTGAGGTTCCAGATCATCATCACTGAGATAGTTCTACTCTGTTTTAATCAAGGGTCTCAAGTGATGGCAGCAATGTTCCCCACAATTACTTGCTGCTTCAAGTTCTTGATGAGGATAGATTTGTTTAATGTGAGGAGTTTCCTTCTCCTCAAGCTCTGTAGAGGAATCAGCATGATGTGATTTGTTAATATGTTCCTCTGTTAAGGCAGCTCGCAATGCATAGATCACATTTTTTTGCTTCATAGAACTGTTTTTGCAAAATTTCAACTAGATTTTGAAGGGAGTCTATTATAGCATAATAGTTCCTCACTTCTTCGCTCGAAGCCATTTTCTATAGCTGCCATAAGACAAGCTCCCAAAACTGAGCAGAAGATAGTTTTATTTTTGCCCAGTTTGAATTTTGTTTCATGTTGTAATGAACACACTCTATCAATAACATTTTCTAAGTTCAACCAATTACTCTGTGCCCATTTTTCTCCTTCTGTAGAAGGTTTGGCATTGTGTTTGGCTAGTAGTGCATAAAATTCAGCTTTAATTTCAAGGCTAAGATTGTCACTCATTTTGGGAAGGGACCAAAACCACGACAGGGAGCTACAAACTTAAGTTCCACAAAACTACACAGCCCTCGCTGTGTCGCCCTTCGCTTCCCTGGCTGGGTGAAAGGACAATAATCTGCCTGGGAGGCTCTGCTTAGTTGCTTCAAGTTGTCCCTTCCTTCCCAGACCACATACACACAACAACAACAAAACAACAGTGTCCCGCCCTTTGCACTAAGGGATCCTTTATGAATTGCCAAAGACAGTATCAGCTGCAACCCTTCTGTCTAGACAGAAATCCTGTCCGTGACGCCAATTTTAATGTCACGATCCGTTTCTTGCGGGGTGTCGTGATGGTTCTTTTCACCCATCCCAAAAGTGCAACAAAGGCAAACAACAAGGGACTATCAGTTAATCACAACAAATGCACCTTTAGTAGGGGCCAAAACAGTAAACGCGATAGTGGGGATCTGAAAGGAGATAAAAGGTTAGAGAGAGAAGAGGGATATGGGAATAGCTACCAACACAGGCGAGATCCTCAGTGCTCCGGACGATGGGGATCCGTCTGTCGTGTCGGGGGAGTCTTCGAAGTTCTGGTCGACTCGGGCCTCCAATTATAGTCCACAGAGGAGAGAGGGGGGGAACAAGTGTAATAATGAAAGTCCATTGTAATTGCCCCGAGGGAACGGGTGAGTCCACAGAAACCACCAAAGCAAGACGAATCCAATGAAGAATAAGTCCATTTGAATCACTGAAGGGAAACAGGTCATGTCATTAGTGGTCAGACCACCAATTTCCCCTCCTCCCTATAGCAGGGGTCTCAGTCTCAGTCCTTGGGAGGAGGGTTCTCATTCTTTCTTTGTCACAGTGGTAACGAGGCAGATGAGGGGTCTTCAGTGAAGGACCGCGAGAGTCACCCCAAAAGTTCATTGGGCTTAAGAACGGAGATTAGAAGCAGGCCGCGCATCAGGCTGTCCCGTGCTGGCTCCATGTCAGGTCTTTGCCAAGTCCTTGCCAACTCCTTGCCAAGTTCTTACCAGGCCTTGTTGGGAACAGCCAGCATGACGGTTCAGTGGTCCCACCTGTGCTGTGTCCTGTTCTAAGCCGGAACTACAGTGGGGGAAGGGATTCTTTCTTGTGGCAATCGGAAGGCAGAATGGAAAATGAGGGGCTTCTGACGGGCTCTTACACCACCCCGTGACTGACGATTGCCCTCGAAAGATCTTCATCAGCAGGATTCCATGGTGTCGTCGTGGAGTCTTCAGGACTCGTCAAGTGTTGGCAGCAGGTCCCAGGGAAAAGAGAAGAGGAAAAGGGAAAGAAAGAGAAAACGGGAAAACTAAAACAATCACAACATATTAGTCATCACAACAAATTAGAATTAAACAATAAGCAAAATACAATTAGTAAATCAATAATAGTTATTTAAATAATAATCAATAGGAATCAATTAAACAATAAATTGATCAAATAATAAACCAGTATCATCAATATTAAACAGTAAAGTAATAAACCTAGTATAATCGATATTACTCAGTACAATTTTATAAACAATAAACAAAAATAATTAAAACAGCGATTAGAACAAATCATAAAAGAAAATGATGTAAAACATATCTTCTAACCTTATCATCTTCTTGTGTCTACTGTCCTGGGAACATCTCTAGTGTAAAGGATGTCGGCCAAGTGGTGTGCATTAATTATAGATGTTAATTTTGTTCATCGTTTCATCATTCTCCAATTTACAATAAGCAAGATTACTGATAAAACAAAACCAATCATAACTAAAATCAGAAGAACAACAATGGGATGACACAATTTCTTCAGGATACCGGTGGCGGTGGGTGACCACCCGAAAAGGGTATCCCACCACTTGTGCTCGGCATCACTTTTCACCCTTTCTACAACACGATGTATTTCTTGCACATGATGATGAACAGTTACCAGAGTTTTCTGTCCATTCCCCTTGATTTTTCCTAGGATCTCTATTAGATCTTGATGAAGTAATAATTGCTTTACCAGAGAAAGGTTCATCCCAATGGCAGTAGGCAGTAGCTTGTGAATCAACGTGAGATTGGATTCTAAAAGTTCATGTGAAGTAACTGGAGCTACAAAAGAAAAATCACATCCTGCAATTTTACTAAAGTTGCAAGCACAAAAATTGGAATGATTTTTAGTAGCTACTACTGTACTTTCTATAAACACAGTATCCCAAGCGGTTCTGAAGCAGGCACACCCATTGTCTGTAGATACAAGGACTGTTTCAGAAGTCTCGTTAGGATGAATATCAAAATGACAGCTATTTTGTTCTGTCTCCAGACAAATATCTTGAGCTACAATTGCATTACCTTCACAGATAAACCCTAGTTGTTCTCAGATGGTACAGGACTCTAAATTGACAGTTTGCCATTTGTCATCAATTTGACGGGCCCATTCTCTATGTTCAGAAGGATAGAAAGTGGGTCCATCATGATTTAATCCTAGTGCAATGATAGGGAATATCAAATGCACCGAGGCATTTCTTATGGTCAACGCAAATGCTGTGGCTGTGTTTGTGTTAGGGTCATAGGTAAAATTCACTAAATTCCACCAGGATTGGAAATCTCTTTCAAAGTCAGTGGCACTGTCCCAGACTATTTTCCTAATTTCAGTGGGAAAAGTGCCTTCTTCACCTTCTCTTAGAATTGAGGCAGCAACTGACTGCATCCATCATTGAGCCTGGATACGGCTAAGAGCTAAGGAAACGTTGCTTTGTGCGGCATT
Source organism: Vidua macroura (assembly GCF_024509145.1). Lineage (NCBI taxonomy): Eukaryota > Metazoa > Chordata > Aves > Passeriformes > Viduidae > Vidua > Vidua macroura. The sequence continues at coordinate 626,324 of NC_071585.1, read as the reverse complement.
AAGTGCATCAATGATCAATTTGCTATTATTTACATTTATCTTTTCCCAATTTGCTAGAATGTTTGATAGCAACCACTGATGTGTTCCCAAGGCTGATAAGGACGATTGCAGTGGTTGTTGTATTTTGGTTAAATCTTTAGTTGTGGAAGCCAATTTATTCATTCATACTTCTGAATCAATACTATTTAGGATTCCCAATCCTGTTCCCACAAGACCAGTTATGTCTCTTGGCAGCCGGTTTTTAGGAGGCTTCCACTGTCGCAGCCAGGTTGTCCAAGCCTGAAAAGAGGTCTGCAAAAAGGGTGAACAAGCTGGTTGTATTTCTCAGATATTGTTTTGCATCAGCAATTTGACTTGTTTAAGAGACCATAACAGATTAAACAATATCTGTTGTTGGCCAGTTTTCCTGATTCTATATGGTCCAATTTCAAAAATTTTCGGGCTAAGTGTAACCAGTGGTTGGGTGGTAGGTGTCACAACATTAACATCAAGTCCTACTCCAGTATTTGAATCAATACTTTCAACTTAAAAAACAAAAACAAAAACAAAAACAAAACAAAACAAAAAAAAAGTGCTTCAGTATTTTTGGACCAAAACCAAACTACTTCTACAGTTTGTGTTCATGTGAAATTGTGCCAACAATCCTGTATGCTTGGCTGCGTACAAACCTTTTTGTGCTTCAAGAGATCCTTTCACTTTTTCTGCATGCTACCACAATTAGTTCAGACCACGGTCACTCAGCTGCTTTCTGGCCATGGGGTTGCGGTAGGATGCAGAAAAGTATTACCAGTTTTATCATGGATTAGGTGGTCTTCATGTCCCTCGGAGTTCTTCTGAGAAAGTCAACACAACAGAATTCTGCCGCCGAGAGGCAGAAAAGTTAGAATGATGGAATTATCCAGCATGTATTTGTCCAATGCTCTTTCCCTAGAGCACCAGAGGATTCCCATGCATATTTCTTCAGAGGGGGTTTTAGCACAAGTGCTACTAGTCCTATAGTAAGAGAGGTCCACCAGAACAGGTTGGCCAGGGTCATGAGCTGGATTATTAGGATCATTTGGTACAGAGCATAGGAGTCAGTGTAGATGCAGACCAAAGAGGAATTCTGTGCTTCTCGTTGAAAAACACTCCAGACAGCTATCAGCTCCCCACTGTGTGTACTACCTTCTCCCTCTGTAATCATTTGCTCACCAGAGGAAAAGTGGAGGGCTTCTGCCCTAGATTTCCATCCTTTTCCTTCCCCTTTAGCAAAAGCATCAGTAAACCAAGAGTTTGCTGATTGTTCGGGGCAGAAAGGAGGGGTTACTTTGATTACAGAGGCAGGTTTGTCCAAGCTCTCAGTTTCTTGGATTGCTAAAGTTTTTACAGCTCCTTCTGTCATTGAGAAGAAGTTACAGTAATGTTCAACCTGAGCATACCACTTTCTCACTGAGGCCCTCTGGGCCACCCCGTCAGGAGGGGGACTCCCACTAGTGACTGTCTTAATAACCTTGAAGGGGCCTCTCAATACAATTGGTTGTTTTTGTGCAATTTTTTCTACTTCTAGGAAAGCTAAGATAACCATCAACAATCCTTTTTCCCAGGTAGTGTATCTTTTCTCAGCATCTTTGGAACCACGGGAATCAAAACCAACAGGTCTTGTCGGAGCCTCAGGACCCCGCTGCCATATGTGTACTGACAGCCCTGAGGAGGCAAATGCCCATTCCACCTGGAAAGGATCTGTAGGATGGATAGGGCCCAGTGCTTGATGAGCTGTTGCTTCAAAAATCAGCAATTGCAATGCTGACTCCTGAGAAAGACTCCAATCCCATTTCACCCCTTTCCTCAACAAGTCATAAAGGGGAACAAATGGGTCGTTCCAGTGACTAGGAAATCTGTCTGGTCTTTCTACAGGAGATACAGCTGCTATCGTTTTTGGAAGGAGAATTGCTGTAGGTTTGAGTGATTCTGGAAGCCCACAAATTCAAGGGGTCATTATCTTGGGCTTCACAGGTAATTGCATCAGGGATTCAAAGCCAGGAATTCATTTCTTTTTGTGAGTCATTTGCAGGCAAGCAGCTTTGTGCACATTTTCCAAGAGCTGGTCGGGGGTACTAATTCTAGCTATGGGATCTCCCCTTTCCAAGGGGCTTGTTCCCCCGGCCCAAAAAGCTGCACACTGTGTCAGGGACCATGTGTCACCTTTCTCTCCTGTTGTTAAGAAGACACCATGTCCCCAATACCCACTGGCTTCCTGTTCAGTGAATTGAATTTGATCACCACCAGTGAGGGACACCCGGAAAACATATTCTGTTTCTGATTCATGTGGAGGCTGTCCGTATTCCCTTTTAAGCTTAGCTAGCTCGGTGGCCGTGTTTAGTTGTGATGGTATGCGTTTGGTTGTGATGTGAGGTTCCAGATCATCATCACTGAGATAGTTCTACTCTGTTTTAATCAAGGGTCTCAAGTGATGGCAGCAATGTTCCCCACAATTACTTGCTGCTTCAAGTTCTTGATGAGGATAGATTTGTTTAATGTGAGGAGTTTCCTTCTCCTCAAGCTCTGTAGAGGAATCAGCATGATGTGATTTGTTAATATGTTCCTCTGTTAAGGCAGCTCGCAATGCATAGATCACATTTTTTTGCTTCATAGAACTGTTTTTGCAAAATTTCAACTAGATTTTGAAGGGAGTCTATTATAGCATAATAGTTCCTCACTTCTTCGCTCGAAGCCATTTTCTATAGCTGCCATAAGACAAGCTCCCAAAACTGAGCAGAAGATAGTTTTATTTTTGCCCAGTTTGAATTTTGTTTCATGTTGTAATGAACACACTCTATCAATAACATTTTCTAAGTTCAACCAATTACTCTGTGCCCATTTTTCTCCTTCTGTAGAAGGTTTGGCATTGTGTTTGGCTAGTAGTGCATAAAATTCAGCTTTAATTTCAAGGCTAAGATTGTCACTCATTTTGTGAAGGGACCAAAACCACGACAGGGAGCTACAAACTTAAGTTCCACAAAACTACACAGCCCTCGCTGTGTCGCCCTTCGCTTCCCTGGCTGGGTGAAAGGACAATAATCTGCCTGGGAGGCTCTGCTTAGTTGCTTCAAGTTGTCCCTTCCTTCCCAGACCACATACACACAACAACAACAAAACAACAGTGTCCCGCCCTTTGCACTAAGGGATCCTTTATGAATTGCCAAAGACAGTATCAGCTGCAACCCTTCTGTCTAGACAGAAATCCTGTCCGTGACGCCAATTTTAATGTCACGATCCGTTTCTTGCGGGGTGTCGTGATGGTTCTTTTCACCCATCCCAAAAGTGCAACAAAGGCAAACAACAAGGGACTATCAGTTAATCACAACAAATGCACCTTTAGTAGGGGCCAAAACAGTAAACGCGATAGTGGGGATCTGAAAGGAGATAAAAGGTTAGAGAGAGAACAGGGATATGGGAATAGCTACCAACACAGGCGAGATCCTCAGTGCTCCGGACGATGGGGATCCGTCTGTCGTGTCGGGGGAGTCTTCGAAGTTCTGGTCGACTCGGGGCTCCAATTATAGTCCACAGAGGAGAGAGGGGGGGAACAAGTGTAATAATGAAAGTCCATTGTAATTGCCCCGAGGGAACGGGTGAGTCCACAGAAACCACCAAAGCAAGACGAATCCAATGAAGAATAAGTCCATTTGAATCACTGAAGGGAAACAGGTCATGTCATTAGTGGTCAGACCACCAATTTCCCCTCCTCCCTATAGCAGGGGTCTCAGTCTCAGTCCTTGGGAGGAGGGTTCTCATTCTTTCTTTGTCACAGTGGTAACGAGGCAGATGAGGGGTCTTCAGTGAAGGACCGCGAGAGTCACCCCAAAAGTTCATTGGGCTTAAGAACGGAGATTAGAAGCAGGCCGTGCATCAGGCTGTCCCGTGCTGGCTCCATGTCAGGTCTTTGCCAAGTCCTTGCCAACTCCTTGCCAAGTTCTTACCAGGCCTTGTTGGGAACAGCCAGCATGACGGTTCAGTGGTCCCACCTGTGCTGTGTCCTGTTCTAAGCCGGAACTACAGTGGGGGAAGGGATTCTTTCTTGTGGCAATCGGAAGGCAGAATGGAAAATGAGGGGCTTCTGACGGGCTCTTACACCACCCCGTGACTGACGATTGCCCTCGAAAGATCTTCATCAGCAGGATTCCATGGTGTCGTCGTGGAGTCTTCAGGACTCGTCAAGTGTTGGCAGCAGGTCCCAGGGAAAAGAGAAGAGGAAAAGGGAAAGAAAGAGAAAACGGGAAAACTAAAACAATCACAACATATTAGTCATCACAACAAATTAGAATTAAACAATAAGCAAAATACAATTAGTAAATCAATAATAGTTATTTAAATAATAATCAATAGGAATCAATTAAACAATAAATTGATCAAATAATAAACCAGTATCATCAATATTAAACAGTAAAGTAATAAACCTAGTATAATCGATATTACTCAGTACAATTTTATAAACAATAAACAAAAATAATTAAAACAGCGATTAGAACAAATCATAAAAGAAAATGATGTAAAACATATCTTCTAACCTTATCATCTTCTTGTGTCTACTGTCCTGGGAACATCTCTAGTGTAAAGGATGTCGGCCAAGTGGTGTGCATTAATTATAGATGTTAATTTTGTTCATCGTTTCATCATTCTCCAATTTACAATAAGCAAGATTACTGATAAAACAAAACCAATCATAACTAAAATCAGAAGAACAACAATGGGATGACACAATTTCTTCAGGATACCGGTGGCGGTGGGTGACCACCCGAAAAGGGTATCCCACCACTTGTGCTCGGCATCACTTTTCACCCTTTCTACAACACGATGTATTTCTTGCACATGATGATGAACAGTTACCAGAGTTTTCTGTCCATTCCCCTTGATTTTTCCTAGGATCTCTATTAGATCTTGATGAAGTAATAATTGCTTTACCAGAGAAAGGTTCATCCCAATGGCAGTAGGCAGTAGCTTGTGAATCAACGTGAGATTGGATTCTAAAAGTTCATGTGAAGTAACTGGAGCTACAAAAGAAAAATCACATCCTGCAATTTTACTAAAGTTGCAAGCACAAAAATTGGAATGATTTTTAGTAGCTACTACTGTACTTTCTATAAACACAGTATCCCAAGCGGTTCTGAAGCAGGCACACCCATTGTCTGTAGATACAAGGACTGTTTCAGAAGTCTCGTTAGGATGAATATCAAAATTACAGCTATTTTGTTCTGTCTCCAGACAAATATCTTGAGCTACAATTGCATTACCTTCACAGATAAACCCTAGTTGTTCTCAGATGGTACAGGACTCTAAATTGACAGTTTGCCATTTGTCATCAATTTGACGGGCCCATTCTCTATGTTCAGAAGGATAGAAAGTGGGTCCATCATGATTTAATCCTAGTGCAATGATAGGGAATATCAAATGCACCCAGGCATTTCTTATGGTCAACGCAAATGCTGTGGCTGTGTTTGTGTTAGGGTCATAGGTAAAATTCACTAAATTCCACCAGGATTGGAAATCTCTTTCAAAGTCAGTGGCACTGTCCCAGACTATTTTCCTAATTTCAGTGGGAAAAGTGCCTTCTTCACCTTCTCTTAGAATTGAGGCAGCAACTGACTGCATCCATCATTGAGCCTGGATACGGCTAAGAGCTAAGGAAACGTTGCTTTGTGCGGCATTAAGTGCATCAATGATCAATTTGCTATTATTTACATTTATCTTTTCCCAATTTGCTAGAATGTTTGATAGCAACCACTGATGTGTTCCCAAGGCTGATAAGGACGATTGCAGTGGTTGTTGTATTTTGGTTAAATCTTTAGTTGTGGAAGCCAATTTATTCATTCATACTTCTGAATCAATACTATTTAGGATTCCCAATCCTGTTCCCACAAGACCAGTTATGTCTCTTGGCACGCGGTTTTTAGGAGGCTTCCACTGTCGCAGCCAGGTTGTCCAAGCCTGAAAAGAGGTCTGCAAAAAGGGTGAACAAGCTGGTTGTATTTCTCAGATATTGTTTTGCATCAGCAATTTGACTTGTTTAAGAGACCATAACAGATTAAACAATATCTGTTGTTGGCCAGTTTTCCTGATTCTATATGGTCCAATTTCAAAAATTTTCGGGCTAAGTGTAACCAGTGGTTGGGTGGTAGGTGTCACAACATTAACATCAAGTCCTACTCCAGTATTTGAATCAATACTTTCAACTTAAAAAACAAAAACAAAAACAAAAACAAAACAAAACAAAAAAAAAGTGCTTCAGTATTTTTGGACCAAAACCAAACTACTTCTACAGTTTGTGTTCATGTGAAATTGTGCCAACAATCCTGTATGCTTGGCTGCGTACAAACCTTTTTGTGCTTCAAGAGATCCTTTCACTTTTTCTGCATGCTACCACAATTAGTTCAGACCACGGTCACTCAGCTGCTTTCTGGCCATGGGGTTGCGGTAGGATGCAGAAAAGTATTACCAGTTTTATCATGGATTAGGTGGTCTTCATGTCCCTCGGAGTTCTTCTGAGAAAGTAAACACAACAGAATTCTGCCGCCGAGAGGCAGAAAAGTTAGAATGATGGAATTATCCAGCATCTATTTGTCCAATGCTCTTTCCCTAGAGCACCAGAGGATTCCCATGCATATTTCTTCAGCACAAGTGCTACTAGTCCTATAGTAAGAGAGGTCCACCAGAACAGGTTGGCCAGGGTCATGAGCTGGATTATTAGGATCATTTGGTACAGAGCATAGGAGTCAGTGTAGATGCAGACCAAAGAGGAATTCTGTGCTTCTCGTTGAAAAACACTCCAGACAGCTATCAGCTCCCCACTGTGTGTACTACCTTCTCCCTCTGTAATCATTTGCTCACCAGAGGAAAAGTGGAGGGCTTCTGCCCTAGATTTCCATCCTTTTCCTTCCCCTTTAGCAAAAGCATCAGTAAACCAAGAGTTTGCTGATTGTTCGGGGCAGAAAGGAGGGGTTACTTTGATTACAGAGGCAGGTTTGTCCAAGCTCTCAGTTTCTTGGATTGCTAAAGTTTTTACAGCTCCTTCTGTCATTGAGAAGAAGTTACAGTAATGTTCAACCTGAGCATACCACTTTCTCACTGAGGCCCTCTGGGCCACCCCGTCAGGAGGGGGACTCCCACTAGTGACTGTCTTAATAACCTTGAAGGGGCCTCTCAATACAATTGGTTGTTTTTGTGCAATTTTTTCTACTTCTAGGAAAGCTAAGATAACCATCAACAATCCTTTTTCCCAGGTAGTGTATCTTTTCTCAGCATCTTTGGAACCACGGGAATCAAAACCAACAGGTCTTGTCGGAGCCTCAGGACCCCGCTGCCATATGTGTACTGACAGCCCTGAGGAGGCAAATGCCCATTCCACCTGGAAAGGATCTGTAGGATGGATAGGGCCCAGTGCTTGATGAGCTGTTGCTTCAAAAATCAGCAATTGCAATGCTGACTCCTGAGAAAGACTCCAATCCCATTTCACCCCTTTCCTCAACAAGTCATAAAGGGGAACAAATGGGTCGTTCCAGTGACTAGGAAATCTGTCTGGTCTTTCTACAGGAGATACAGCTGCTATCGTTTTTGGAAGGAGAATTGCTGTAGGTTTGAGTGATTCTGGAAGCCCACAAATTCAAGGGGTCATTATCTTGGGCTTCACAGGTAATTGCATCAGGGATTCAAAGCCAGGAATTCATTTCTTTTTGTGAGTCATTTGCAGGCAAGCAGCTTTGTGCACATTTTCCAAGAGCTGGTCGGGGGTACTAATTCTAGCTATGGGATCTCCCCTTTCCAAGGGGCTTGTTCCCCCGGCCCAAAAAGCTGCACGCTGTGTCAGGGACCATGTGTCACCTTTCTCTCCTGTTGTTAAGAAGACACCATGTCCCCAATACCCACTGGCTTCCTGTTCAGTGAATTGAATTTGATCACCACCAGTGAGGGACACCCGGAAAACATATTCTGTTTCTGATTCATGTGGAGGCTGTCCGTATTCCCTTTTAAGCTTAGCTAGCTCGGTGGCCGTGTTTAGTTGTGATGGTATGCGTTTGGTTGTGATGTGAGGTTCCAGATCATCATCACTGAGATAGTTCTACTCTGTTTTAATCAAGGGTCTCAAGTGATGGCAGCAATGTTCCCCACAATTACTTGCTGCTTCAAGTTCTTGATGAGGATAGATTTGTTTAATGTGAGGAGTTTCCTTCTCCTCAAGCTCTGTAGAGGAATCAGCATGATGTGATTTGTTAATATGTTCCTCTGTTAAGGCAGCTCGCAATGCATAGATCACATTTTTTTGCTTCATAGAACTGTTTTTGCAAAATTTCAACTAGATTTTGAAGGGAGTCTATTATAGCATGTTCCTCACTTCTTCGCTCGAAGCCATTTTCTATAGCTGCCATAAGACAAGCTCCCAAAACTGAGCAGAAGATAGTTTTATTTTTGCCCAGTTTGAATTTTGTTTCATGTTGTAATGAACACACTCTATCAATAACATTTTCTAAGTTCAACCAATTACTCTGTGCCCATTTTTCTCCTTCTGTAGAAGGTTTGGCATTGTGTTTGGCTAGTAGTGCATAAAATTCAGCTTTAATTTCAAGGCTAAGATTGTCACTCATTTTGGGAAGGGACCAAAACCACGACAGGGAGCTACAAACTTAAGTTCCACAAAACTACACAGCCCTCGCTGTGTCGCCCTTCGCTTCCCTGGCTGGGTGAAAGGACAATCATCTGCCTGGGAGGCTCTGCTTAGTTGCTTCAAGTTGTCCCTTCCTTCCCAGACCACATACACACAACAACAACAAAACAACAGTGTCCCGCCCTTTGCACTAAGGGATCCTTTATGAATTGCCAAAGACAGTATGGGTGCCTTTTCAGCTGCAACCCTTCTGTCTAGACAGAAATCCTGTCCGTGACGCCAATTTTAATGTCACGATCCGTTTCTTGCGGGGTGTCGTGATGGTTCTTTTCACCCATCCCAAAAGTGCAACAAAGGCAAACAACAAGGGACTATCAGTTAATCACAACAAATGCACCTTTAGTAGGGGCCAAAACAGTAAACGCGATAGTGGGGATCTGAAAGGAGATAAAAGGTTAGAGAGAGAACAGGGATATGGGAATAGCTACCAACACAGGCGAGATCCTCAGTGCTCCGGACGATGGGGATCCGTCTGTCGTGTCGGGGGAGTCTTCGAAGTTCTGGTCGACTCGGGGCTCCAATTATAGTCCACAGAGGAGAGAGGGGGGGAACAAGTGTAATAATGAAAGTCCATTGTAATTGCCCCGAGGGAACGGGTGAGTCCACAGAAACCACCAAAGCAAGACGAATCCAATGAAGAATAAGTCCATTTGAATCACTGAAGGGAAACAGGTCATGTCATTAGTGGTCAGACCACCAATTTCCCCTCCTCCCTATAGCAGGGGTCTCAGTCTCAGTCCTTGGGAGGAGGGTTCTCATTCTTTCTTTGTCACAGTGGTAACGAGGCAGATGAGGGGTCTTCAGTGAAGGACCGCGAGAGTCACCCCAAAAGTTCATTGGGCTTAAGAACGGAGATTAGAAGCAGGCCGCGCATCAGGCTGTCCCGTGCTGGCTCCATGTCAGGTCTTTGCCAAGTCCTTGCCAACTCCTTGCCAAGTTCTTACCAGGCCTTGTTGGGAACAGCCAGCATGACGGTTCAGTGGTCCCACCTGTGCTGTGTCCTGTTCTAAGCCGGAACTACAGTGGGGGAAGGGATTCTTTCTTGTGGCAATCGGAAGGCAGAATGGAAAATGAGGGGCTTCTGACGGGCTCTTACAGCCTCGCATTCACACACATTCATCCCCCCTTTATTCGCCCTGTAATGCAAAGGATCTCCCAGTTGCCGAGCCGTGGGGGCTTTTAGCCGCTTGGCACGAAGCTCGGGTAGCTGGTACATCTGAGGGTCCACCAGAAGAACGGGAGGGACACTCGGGCTGCTGAAATCCTGCTCGTTGATTGAAGGGTCGCAGAAGGGGCAAACAGGGAGACAACGAAGCAGTAGAGAGGCAGATTCCGAGAGCCCCGAAGGGCGGGGTGAGGATTCTTTTACTGCGTAGGGGTAGGAGGGTTTAGCATTCGAGGGTACAATCGGGAGAAGGCTAAAGGGAGGGGAAATATAACATTAACCAGTGGGGAAAAGGGAAAGGAGTGTTCTTGGTGGAAGAACCGTGGAACAGAGAAGATTCTAGGCTAAGGGGCAGACTTGAACAACAACTGACAGGACAGGGGGAGGGTACAATTCTCTTCCGAAAGGGGGTGGAGAACTCATACAACTGCTGTTTCCCATGGCAACCCTAGACTGCCTTCCCCAACCCCTCCCCCTGCACCAGTGACAGCTTTTAACACTGAAGGGCAGTGCTATTGTATAACAAACACTTAATTCTTAGCCCAGCCGGGCTCGCTGGCTACTTTTGCAAGCTTTTTACCAACTAGCGATGCTTGTAAGCGGTGCTTGTAACTCCTAGCTTGTACCACGCTCCCACTAGCTGCGCTATCAGCTAGCGGCGTTCAAAGCAGCTCCTCAAACCGCGGCTTGTGCCCGCGCGCCCGCTGCGCTATCAGCTGGGCCGCGCCTAAAGCACCTTTGCAAGCCCCGACTGAAACGATACGCGGAAGAAATCAATAGACTCCATAACCTGGGGTAGTTATGAAGTGGGTACGTATGTCAGCGCCCGGCACAAGTGAGATAGCTCTCCAAAACTTGTGCCCCGAGCCTCAGTCTGACCCACACTTTTATTCTTAAAGACGTTCCATATGCAATACACTGCACAACTTTTTCATGCATATTCCACCCCTGGCCCCGCCTGTCCTCGCTTCTCATGCGAAGTAAGTCCACGCCCTTCTGGGCATGCGTGGTTTGCTGTGGTGGTCGTACGGGGGTCTCTTGGTGGTCCTGAGGCTGAAGATTGTGGTCTTCCTCGTGATTGAACTTTTGAACTTTTCCTCTCTGCGCGTGCGCTTTTGGTCCTTTGGTGCTTATCTGAGTACGTCTGTCAGTCTTGATAGGCTTGGAGACAGAGGAGCTTCTTTATTTTAATTCAGAAGGAAAGGGTTCTTTCCTTCTTCTGGTATTGTTCTTCATGCAAGAAGCTTCAGAAATTTGCATTTTCCTTTGCCCTTTGTATTAGGCAGAGGTTTCTTAAGCAAAAGGTTGAAAATTCAACACATAACTCTACAAGCTACATTAGAAATGCTTAATTCATTTTGTTAACCTAACTCTAAAAATCTCTATTTCACCTCGAGAGCTGTCACAGAGCAGAAAGCAGCTGAGATGCTGAAAAGCAGCAAAGCTGAACTGCCTGCCTCAGCTTCAGCAATGTGCAATTGACTGAAGGCGAAACACGAAGCAGCAGAGCAGCGGGCTTCTGTGCGCACTGAAGGCAATTGCAAGAATCCAGCAGCTGCTCCTTGCCAAGCACAGGCAGCTGCCTGTGTTCTTGCTTCTTGACCAACTCACAGTTGCCTTTCTTTTCAGCAGCTGCCACCGTGTTCTCTGCATCTCGGAGCCTCTGGGGAGCAACAAGAATTTCCAAGGTGGGATGCATGAAAACCAAAATAAAAACTCAGGAAGGTTGTCCTGGAACACCTCCCATTGGCATGCCAAGAGTGAATTCAAGAGGCAGGAGAGCGGCAGCCACCGTCCTGCAGCTGTCTGCGAGCTTCGCACACAAGCCGGCTTCTTCGCGGCTTCGTTCTTCGCCTATGCAAGCTACCGCGATCTCCGGCTGCCGGAGGCGAAGAAGCGGCAACTTCGCGCACAGATGACTGGAGCGGCAGCGGTGCGCTCCGAAGCGCCGCTTTTGCCGAAAGACGCCGGGAAGCGGCACTTGCTTTCGGCCAGCTGCGGAGCTCCGTATTCTGCCTCTCTAGTCGCCTACATCTTAGCGAAAAGCTTTTCCGCTCCAGTTCTCAAGGAGAAAGTGTCCCAGCACTGCTCACTTAGCCCGACCTTGCCAGGAAATGAGATTTGCTGCACATTCCAAGGACACTGCATTTTCCTGGGCAAGCTGCAACCTGCTGGCAGATGGCCGTGCTCTCTGCCCACTCCTGCCCAGTTCTTGGTACTAGCGGGCACGTTGCAGCCTGGCGAAGGCAAGAAACCTGGAGAGCTGTCACAGAGCAGAAGGGCAGCTGAGATGCTGAAAAGCAGCAAAGCTGAACAGCCTGCCTCAACTTCAGCAGTGTGTAATTGACTGAAGGCGAAAAACCAAGCAGCAAAGCAGCGGGCTTGACCCACACTTTTATTCTTAAAGACGTTCCATATGCAATACATTGCACAACTTTTTCATGCATATTCCACCCCTGGCCCCGCCTGTCCTCGCTTCTCACGCGAAGTAAGTCCACGCCCTTCTGGGCATGCGTGGTTTGCTGTGGTGGTCGTACGGGGGTCTCTTGGTGGTCCTGAGGCTGAAGATTGTGGTCTTCCTCATGATTGAACTTTTGAACTTTTCCTCTCTGCGCGTGCGCTTTTGGTCCTTTGGTGCTTATCTGAGTACGTCTGTCAGTCTTGATAGGCTTGGAGACAGAGGAGCTTCTTTATTTTAATTCAGAAGGAAAGGGTTCTTTCCTTCTTCTGGTATTGTTCTCTATGCAAGAAGCTTCAGAAATTTGCATTTTCCTATGCCCTTTGTACTAGGCAGAGGTTTCTTAAGTAAAAGGTTGAAAATTCAACAGATAACTCTACAAGCTAAATTAGAAATGCTTCATTCATTTTGTTAACCTAACTCTAAAAATCTCTGCTTCAGTCCCCCCTTTTCTTAAAATAGATTAAATTCTTTTACTACAGGGGTCTTGATTTAAATTCTGATCTACTATCATGACCGTCCTCTTTCAGTAAGATTCTAGGAGTTCTAGAGAGTGATGTCAGACTGGCCATGTGTTTTAACATCCTCGAATTCTACATGAGTGTTAAAGTAGACATCATTAAACTTACAGTAACTAAAATTAATAGGATTATAATTGGGTGACATAAAGTCTTCTAAACAGTGTATTTCACTAGTTATAACTTGTGTTTATTAGCTAGTGATTGGTGCTGGATACACCAAGTTAAGAGACTTAACATACAGGAGGTTAGTGACATGTCTTGGGTAGACATTCTCTTTCGCACCCCATATGGTTTTTCATAAAGCAATTCAAAGTGGTTTAGCTTTTCTTTAGTCTTGGGTTTGGTTCGGATCTGCAGTAGTGCTAATGGGAGGGATTGAGTCCATGACAAATTAGCTTCTTGTCCCAATTGTACAATTTGTTGTTTGATCAAATGATTCATTTTTTTTACCTGACCACTTGATTGTGGGTTATATGGGGTGCGAAGTTCTCAGTCTATGTTCAAGTATTGGCTAACTTGTTGCACGAATTTTACAATAAAATGTGGTCCTCTATTTGAGGAGATTGTGGCCAGGACTCTAAAGCGTGGTATGTTTTCTTGTACCAATACCTTAGTTACTTCTTGAGCTTTAGAAGTCCTGGTGGGGAATGCTTCTGGCCATCCTGAAAAGGTATCTGTTAGCACCAGGAAAAACTTATACCCCCCTTTTCTTGGCAATTCTGTACAATCAATCTGCCATTGCTGCTCCGGCCCATGACCCTTCCGAATCTGGCTAAGCTTTGGTTTGGGAGTATTTTTGGGGTTGGTCTGGAGGCAAAGGTCACATTGTCGAGTTGTAAATGTCTAGTTATGCTAGAGCATCAATACCCCAATGGTTTTCTGGTGTTCTTCCTTTATTAGGGACCATCATAAATAGGAGGGTAGAACTAATTTTCCTTCTATGGTGGCCCATCCCTCTTGGTTACAGTCTCCTTTTTGCTCATAGATTAATTTTTTTTCTGGTTTGTTGTATCTTGGCTTACCTTTAGGGGAAATTTGCCCGTCTTGCTGCTTCTTTTGCTTCCCTATCTGCCAGCTCGTTTCCTTCTTCCAATTCGGAGTTGATCTTCTGATGTGCCTTAATGTGCATGATCGCTACTTTCTCTGGCAACTGGACTGCTGCTAGAAGTCGCAGTACTTCTGATGCATCTTTAATATTTTTCCCTTGAGACTTCAGCAGTCCTCTCTCTTTCTAAATGGCTCTGTGAGCATGCACTACTCCAAATGCATACTTCGAGTCCGTGTATATGTTTATTTCTTTCCCTCTTGCCAATTCTAGGGCCCGAGTTAGAGCAATTATCTCGGCCTTCTGTGCAGAGGTATTTGTTGGCAGGGGCCCAGATGATATTACTTCCTTGCACGTTGGAACTGCCTACCTGGCGTGCCGTTTTCCACTGATGATATAACTGCTTCCATCAATAAACGAGACTTCTGCATTCTCGAGAGGGGTGTCCTTCGAGTCAGGGCAGCTGGAGTAGGTGGCTTCAATGGTCTCCAGGCAGTCATGTTCCACTGGTTCCCCTTGGTTTCTACTGAGGAAGGAGGCTGGATTGACAATGTTAGCCACTACTATCTCTACATCATCTTGCTCCGCTATGATAGCTTGGTATCTCAGGAGCCGTTGTGGGGAAAGCCAATGCCCACCTTTTACCTCTAGCACTGCAGACACTGTGTGAGACACTAGCACAGTTCTTTTCTGGCCTAGGGTGAATTTGTGTGCCTCTTGGATGTTCAGGACGACTGCTGCAACAGCTCTGAGGCACCCAGGCCACCCTTTAGCTGCTGTATCCAATTGCTTAGAGAAGTAAGCCACTGCTCTCCGATATGGGCCCAGGTCCTGTGCTAGTATTCCTAAGGCGATTCCTTGCTTCTCATGGGAGAATAAAAGGAAAGGCTTACTCACGTCCGGCAATCTTAGGGCTGGAGCTGACATGAGGGCTTTTTTCAGCTGGTTGAAAGCTTGCGTAGCTTCCTTTGTCTCTTGGATGTTCCTGCTTTCAGTTGCAATCAGTTCATAGAAGGGCTTAACAAACAGTCCATAGTTATAGATCCATAACCTGCACCACCCTGTCATCCTCAGGAAAGTTCGTAGTTCCTTTACCGTCTGAGGTTTTGGGGTCTGGCATATTGCCTCCTTCCGGCTTTGGCCCAAGGTACGTTGTCTAGCACTGACTTCCTAACCCAGCTAAGTTACTTTCTGTTTTACTACTTGGGCTTTTTTCTTTGATACTCGGTACCCTTGGAGCCCCAAAAAGTTCAAGAGGCTTATCGTCCAGGCCGTGCATGCTTCCCTTGTCCGTGTGGCTATCAGGATGTCATCTACGTACTCTAGCAACTTCCCTTCCTCTGGAGGGGCTTCTCAGGTCTCTAATTCTTTTGCAAGTTGTTCTCCAAACAAAGTGGGTGAGTTTTTGAATCCTTGTGGGAGTCTGGTCCATGTCAGTTGAGTTCTTCGCCCGCTCTTAGGATTTTCCCATTCAAATGCAAAAATTTTCTGGCTTCGTGGATAGGAAGGCAAAAGAAGGCATCTTTTAAATCTAGAACGGTAAACCAAGTTAGCTCGGGGGTTAAGCAAGTTAATAACGTGTAGGGATTGGCCACCACAGGATACAGATCCTCAGTGACCTTGTTTATGGCCCGCAGATCCTGTACTAACCGGTATGACCCATCAGGTTTACCAACTGGTAGGATAGGGGTATTAACACTTACATAACATAAGTTGGAACAAGGTATTATAGACAATATCATGGTCATCAATGGAAGCAATATTTGATGGAACTTTTTCAGTTCTGAGGGTTCGTAACTTGTGTTTGTCGGTGACAGCAGGGAAGCACAGTGAGGCTGCTTAACAGGGCAGGATGCATACATATACTTTCCTTCGTCTACATTCACTTAACTTTATTTTACTTACTCTTACACATAACAAAACAACCACAACAACAAGGTACCTTTTCTTTTTCAACACACCTATTACACTTGTAGGTGTCCCTGGCTAGTCCCAGTGTTCTTGGATACCCCTCAATCTAGCTGTGTGGTTCCCAACTCTAGATCCTGTCAGACTTCTCTTCAAACTGGCAAAATTTTTACTCAATCTTGGCTGCTCTCAACAACCCAGCAAACTTAATTCTGGGTGCTCTTGGAATGTTAATCCCTCAACCCAGCAGGTTTGACTTAACCCTGGATGCTCTTGGAACATTAATCCCTCAATCCAGCAGGTTTGAATCAACCCTGGATGCTCTTGGAACATTAATCCCTCAATCCAGCAGGTTTGAATCAACCCTGGATGCTCTTGGAATATTAATCCCTCAATCCAGCAGGTTTGATCTTGGATGTTCTCGGGCATTCTTATCCCTCAATCCAGCAGAATTTTTAGGGGCCCCTCCTACACATTTTACCTTTTATTTTTCCCCAATAGATTATGCCAAGAAAACCCTCTTTTTACCTTTTCATTAATTTTTTTTTCTAATTAATTACCTTTTACTTCCCCCCCCCCCCCCCCCCCCCCACTAAGGGGTCCCACTCTTTCTCTGAGACCCAGTCCCAGGGGGGGTTCTCTCACTCTTTCTATTACTCGCTTCGTCTCTTTACTGGCCGCTTTTCTCGCGAAAAAGACGGAAACGCAGCATGGGAGACTGCCGCTCTCGCTTAGCAGGTCTGGGGTAACCAGCCCGCCTCTGTCACGATCCGCTTCTTCCGGGGTGTCGTGATGGTTCTTTTCACCCATCCCAAAAGTGCAACAAAGGCAAACAACAAGGGACTATCAGTTAATCACAACAAATGCACCTTTAGTAGGGGCCAAAACAGTAAACGCGATAGTGGGGATCTGAAAGGAGATAAAAGGTTAGAGAGAGAACAGGGCTATGGGAATAGCTACCAACACAGGCGAGATCCTCAGTGCTCCGGACGATGGGGATCCGTCTGTCGTGTCGGGGGAGTCTTCGAAGTTCTGGTCGACTCGGGCCTCCAATTATAGTCCACAGAGGAGAGAGGGGGGGAACAAGTGTAATAATGAAAGTCCATTGTAATCGCCCCGAGGGAACGGGTGAGTCCACAGAAACCACCAAAGCAAGACGAATCCAATGAAGAATAAGTCCATTTGAATCACTGAAGGGAAACAGGTCATGTCATTAGTGGTCAGACCACCAATTTCCCCTCCTCCCTATAGCAGGGGTCTCAGTCTCAGTCCTTGGGAGGAGGGTTCTCATTCTTTCTTTGTCACAGTGGTAACGAGGCAGATGAGGGGTCTTCAGTGAAGGACCGCGAGAGTCACCCCAAAAGTTCATTGGGCTTAAGAACGGAGATTAGAAGCAGGCCGCGCATCAGGCTGTCCCGTGCTGGCTCCATGTCAGGTCTTTGCCAAGTCCTTGCCAACTCCTTGCCAAGTTCTTACCAGGCCTTGTTGGGAACAGCCAGCATGACGGTTCAGTGGTCCCACCTGTGCTGTGTCCTGTTCTAAGCCGGAACTACAGTGGGGGAAGGGATTCTTTCTTGTGGCAATCGGAAGGCAGAATGGAAAATGAGGGGATTCTGACAGGCTCTTACACCACCCCGTGACTGATGATTGCCCTCGAAAGATCTTCATCAGCAGGATTCCATGGTGTCGTCGTGGAGTCTTCAGGACTCGTCAAGTGTTGGCAGCACGTCCCAGGGAAAAGAGAAGAGGAAAAGGGAAAGAAAGAGAAAACAGGAAAACTAAAACAATCACAACATATTGGTAATCACAACAAATTATAATTAAACAATAAGCAAAATACAATTAGTAAATCAATAATAGTTATTTAAATAATAATCAATATGAATCAATTAAACAATAAATTGATCAAATAATAAACCAGTATCATCAATATTAAACAGTAAAGTAATAAACCTAGTATAATCGATATTACTCAGTACAATTTTATAAACAATAAACAAAAATAATTAAAACAGCGATTAGAACAAATCATAAAAGAAAATGATGTAAAACATATCTTCTAACCTTATCATCTTCTTGTGTCTACTGTCCTGGGAACATCTCTAGTGTAAAGGATGTCGGCCAAGTGGTGTGCATTAATTATAGATGTTAATTTTGTTCATCGTTTCATCATTCTCCAATTTACAATAAGCAAGATTACTGATAAAACAAAACCAATCATAACTAAAATCAGAAGAACAACAATGGGATGACACAATTTCTTCAGGATACCGGTGGCGGTGGGTGACCACCCGAAAAGGGTATCCCACCACTTGTGCTCGGCATCACTTTTCACCCTTTCTACAACACGATGTATTTCTTGCACATGATGATGAACAGTTACCAGAGTTTTCTGTCCATTCCCCTTGATTTTTCCTAGGATCTCTATTAGATCTTGATGAAGTAATAATTGCTTTACCAGAGAAAGGTTCATCCCAATGGCAGTAGGCAGTAGCTTGTGAATCAACGTGAGATTGGATTCTAAAAGTTCATGTGAAGTAACTGGAGCTACAAAAGAAAAATCACATCCTGCAATTTTAGTAAAGTTGCAAGCACAAAAATTGGAATGATTTTTAGTAGCTACTACTGTACTTTCTATAAACACAGTATCCCAAGCGGTTCTGAAGCAGGCACACCCATTGTCTGTAGATACAAGGACTGTTTCAGAAGTCTCGTTAGGATGAATATCAAAATGACAGCTATTTTGTTCTGTCTCCAGACAAATATCTTGAGCTACAATTGCATTACCTTCACAGATAAACCCTAGTTGTTCTCAGATGGTACAGGACTCTAAATTGACAGTTTGCCATTTGTCATCAATTTGACGGGCCCATTCTCTATGTTCAGAAGGATAGAAAGTGGGTCCATCATGATTTAATCCTAGTGCAATGATAGGGAATATCAAATGCACCGAGGCATTTCTTATGGTCAACGCAAATGCTGTGGCTGTGTTTGTGTTAGGGTCATAGGTAAAATTCACTAAATTCCACCAGGATTGGAAATCTCTTTCAAAGTCAGTGGCACTGTCCCAGACTATTTTCCTAATTTCAGTGGGAAAAGTGCCTTCTTCACCTTCTCTTAGAATTGAGGCAGCAACTGACTGCATCCATCATTGAGCCTGGATACGGCTAAGAGCTAAGGAAACGTTGCTTTGTGCGGCATTAAGTGCATCAATGATCAATTTGCTATTATTTACATTTATCTTTTCCCAATTTGCTAGAATGTTTGATAGCAACCACTGATGTGTTCCCAAGGCTGATAAGGACGATTGCAGTGGTTGTTGTATTTTGGTTAAATCTTTAGTTGTGGAAGCCAATTTATTCATTCATACTTCTGAATCAATACTATTTAGGATTCCCAATCCTGTTCCCACAAGACCAGTTATGTCTCTTGGCACGCGGTTTTTAGGAGGCTTCCACTGTCGCAGCCAGGTTGTCCAAGCCTGAAAAGAGGTCTGCAAAAAGGGTGAACAAGCTGGTTGTATTTCTCAGATATTGTTTTGCATCAGCAATTTGACTTGTTTAAGAGACCATAACAGATTAAACAATATCTGTTGTTGGCCAGTTTTCCTGATTCTATATGGTCCAATTTCAAAAATTTTCGGGCTAAGTGTAACCAGTGGTTGGGTGGTAGGTGTCACAACATTAACATCAAGTCCTACTCCAGTATTTGAATCAATACTTTCAACTTAAAAAACAAAAACAAAAACAAAAACAAAACAAAACAAAAAAAAAGTGCTTCAGTATTTTTGGACCAAAACCAAACTACTTCTACAGTTTGTGTTCATGTGAAATTGTGCCAACAATCCTGTATGCTTGGCTGCGTACAAACCTTTTTGTGCTTCAAGAGATCCTTTCACTTTTTCTGCATGCTACCACAATTAGTTCAGACCACGGTCACTCAGCTGCTTTCTGGCCATGGGGTTGCGGTAGGATGCAGAAAAGTATTACCAGTTTTATCATGGATTAGGTGGTCTTCATGTCCCTCGGAGTTCTTCTGAGAAAGTCAACACAACAGAATTCTGCCGCCGAGAGGCAGAAAAGTTAGAATGATGGAATTATCCAGCATGTATTTGTCCAATGCTCTTTCCCTAGAGCACCAGAGGATTCCCATGCATATTTCTTCAGAGGGGGTTTTAGCACAAGTGCTACTAGTCCTATAGTAAGAGAGGTCCACCAGAACAGGTTGGCCAGGGTCATGAGCTGGATTATTAGGATCATTTGGTACAGAGCATAGGAGTCAGTGTAGATGCAGACCAAAGAGGAATTCTGTGCTTCTCGTTGAAAAACACTCCAGACAGCTATCAGCTCCCCACTGTGTGTACTACCTTCTCCCTCTGTAATCATTTGCTCACCAGAGGAAAAGTGGAGGGCTTCTGCCCTAGATTTCCATCCTTTTCCTTCCCCTTTAGCAAAAGCATCAGTAAACCAAGAGTTTGCTGATTGTTCGGGGCAGAAAGGAGGGGTTACTTTGATTACAGAGGCAGGTTTGTCCAAGCTCTCAGTTTCTTGGATTGCTAAAGTTTTTACAGCTCCTTCTGTCATTGAGAAGAAGTTACAGTAATGTTCAACCTGAGCATACCACTTTCTCACTGAGGCCCTCTGGGCCACCCCGTCAGGAGGGGGACTCCCACTAGTGACTGTCTTAATAACCTTGAAGGGGCCTCTCAATACAATTGGTTGTTTTTGTGCAATTTTTTCTACTTCTAGGAAAGCTAAGATAACCATCAACAATCCTTTTTCCCAGGTAGTGTATCTTTTCTCAGCATCTTTGGAACCACGGGAATCAAAACCAACAGGTCTTGTCGGAGCCTCAGGACCCCGCTGCCATATGTGTACTGACAGCCCTGAGGAGGCAAATGCCCATTCCACCTGGAAAGGATCTGTAGGATGGATAGGGCCCAGTGCTTGATGAGCTGTTGCTTCAAAAATCAGCAATTGCAATGCTGACTCCTGAGAAAGACTCCAATCCCATTTCACCCCTTTCCTCAACAAGTCATAAAGGGGAACAAATGGGTCGTTCCAGTGACTAGGAAATCTGTCTGGTCTTTCTACAGGAGATACAGCTGCTATCGTTTTTGGAAGGAGAATTGCTGTAGGTTTGAGTGATTCTGGAAGCCCACAAATTCAAGGGGTCATTATCTTGGGCTTCACAGGTAATTGCATCAGGGATTCAAAGCCAGGAATTCATTTCTTTTTGTGAGTCATTTGCAGGCAAGCAGCTTTGTGCACATTTTCCAAGAGCTGGTCGGGGGTACTAATTCTAGCTATGGGATCTCCCCTTTCCAAGGGGCTTGTTCCCCCGGCCCAAAAAGCTGCACGCTGTGTCAGGGACCATGTGTCACCTTTCTCTCCTGTTGTTAAGAAGACACCATGTCCCCAATACCCACTGGCTTCCTGTTCAGTGAATTGAATTTGATCACCACCAGTGAGGGACACCCGGAAAACATATTCTGTTTCTGATTCATGTGGAGGCTGTCCGTATTCCCTTTTAAGCTTAGCTAGCTCGGTGGCCGTGTTTAGTTGTGATGGTATGCGTTTGGTTGTGATGTGAGGTTCCAGATCATCATCACTGAGATAGTTCTACTCTGTTTTAATCAAGGGTCTCAAGTGATGGCAGCAATGTTCCCCACAATTACTTGCTGCTTCAAGTTCTTGATGAGGATAGATTTGTTTAATGTGAGGAGTTTCCTTCTCCTCAAGCTCTGTAGAGGAATCAGCATGATGGGATTTGTTAATATGTTCCTCTGTTAAGGCAGCTCGCAATGCATAGATCACATTTTTTTGCTTCATAGAACTGTTTTTGCAAAATTTCAACTAGATTTTGAAGGGAGTCTATTATAGCATGTTCCTCACTTCTTCGCTCGAAGCCATTTTCTATAGCTGCCATAAGACAAGCTCCCAAAACTGAGCAGAAGATAGTTTTATTTTTGCCCAGTTTGAATTTTGTTTCATGTTGTAATGAACACACTCTATCAATAACATTTTCTAAGTTCAACCAATTACTCTGTGCCCATTTTTCTCCTTCTGTAGAAGGTTTGGCATTGTGTTTGGCTAGTAGTGCATAAAATTCAGCTTTAATTTCAAGGCTAAGATTGTCACTCATTTTGGGAAGGGACCAAAACCACGACAGGGAGCTACAAACTTAAGTTCCACAAAACTACACAGCCCTCGCTGTGTCGCCCTTCGCTTCCCTGGCTGGGTGAAAGGACAATAATCTGCCTGGGAGGCTCTGCTTAGTTGCTTCAAGTTGTCCCTTCCTTCCCAGACCACATACACACAACAACAACAAAACAACAGTGTCCCGCCCTTTGCACTAAGGGATCCTTTATGAATTGCCAAAGACAGTATGGGTGCCTTTTCAGCTGCAACCCTTCTGTCTAGACAGAAATCCTGTCCGTGACGCCAATTTTAATGTCACGATCCGTTTCTTGCGGGGTGTCGTGATGGTTCTTTTCACCCATCCCAAAAGTGCAACAAAGGCAAACAACAAGGGACTATCAGTTAATCACAACAAATGCACCTTTAGTAGGGGCCAAAACAGTAAACGCGATAGTGGGGATCTGAAAGGAGATAAAAGGTTAGAGAGAGAACAGGGATATGGGAATAGCTACCAACACAGGCGAGATCCTCAGTGCTCCGGACGATGGGGATCCGTCTGTCGTGTCGGGGGAGTCTTCGAAGTTCTGGTCGACTCGGGGCTCCAATTATAGTCCACAGAGGAGAGAGGGGGGGAACAAGTGTAATAATGAAAGTCCATTGTAATTGCCCCGAGGGAACGGGTGAGTCCACAGAAACCACCAAAGCAAGACGAATCCAATGAAGAATAAGTCCATTTGAATCACTGAAGGGAAACAGGTCATGTCATTAGTGGTCAGACCACCAATTTCCCCTCCTCCCTATAGCAGGGGTCTCAGTCTCAGTCCTTGGGAGGAGGGTTCTCATTCTTTCTTTGTCACAGTGGTAACGAGGCAGATGAGGGGTCTTCAGTGAAGGACCGCGAGAGTCACCCCAAAAGTTCATTGGGCTTAAGAACGGAGATTAGAAGCAGGCCGCGCATCAGGCTGTCCCGTGCTGGCTCCATGTCAGGTCTTTGCCAAGTCCTTGCCAACTCCTTGCCAAGTTCTTACCAGGCCTTGTTGGGAACAGCCAGCATGACGGTTCAGTGGTCCCACCTGTGCTGTGTCCTGTTCTAAGCCGGAACTACAGTGGGGGAAGGGATTCTTTCTTGTGGCAATCGGAAGGCAGAATGGAAAATGAGGGGCTTCTGACGGGCTCTTACAGCCTCGCATTCACACACATTCATCCCCCCTTTATTCGCCCTGTAATGCAAAGGATCTCCCAGTTGCCGAGCCGTGGGGGCTTTTAGCCGCTTGGCACGAAGCTCGGGTAGCTGGTACATCTGAGGGTCCACCAGAAGAACGGGAGGGACACTCGGGCTGCTGAAATCCTGCTCGTTGATTGAAGGGTCGCAGAAGGGGCAAACAGGGAGACAACGAAGCAGTAGAGAGGCAGATTCCGAGAGCCCCGAAGGGCGGGGTGAGGATTCTTTTACTGCGTAGGGGTAGGAGGGTTTAGCATTCGAGGGTACAATCGGGAGAAGGCTAAAGGGAGGGGAAATATAACATTAACCAGTGGGGAAAAGGGAAAGGAGTGTTCTTGGTGGAAGAACCGTGGAACAGAGAAGATTCTAGGCTAAGGGGCAGACTTGAACAACAACTGACAGGACAGGGGGAGGGTACAATTCTCTTCCGAAAGGGGGTGGAGAACTCATACAACTGCTGTTTCCCATGGCAACCCTAGACTGCCTTCCCCAACCCCTCCCCCTGCACCAGTGACAGCTTTTAACACTGAAGGGCAGTGCTATTGTATAACAAACACTTAATTCTTAGCCCAGCCGGGCTCGCTGGCTACTTTTGCAAGCTTTTTACCAACTAGCGATGCTTGTAAGCGGTGCTTGTAACTCCTAGCTTGTACCACGCTCCCACTAGCTGCGCTATCAGCTAGCGGCGTTCAAAGCAGCTCCTCAAACCGCGGCTTGTGCCCGCGCGCCCGCTGCGCTATCAGCTGGGCCGCGCCTAAAGCACCTTTGCAAGCCCCGACTGAAACGATACGCGGAAGAAATCAATAGACTCCATAACCTGGGGTAGTTATGAAGTGGGTACGTATGTCAGCGCCCGGCACAAGTGAGATAGCTCTCCAAAACTTGTGCCCCGAGCCTCAGTCTGACCCACACTTTTATTCTTAAAGACGTTCCATATGCAATACATTGCACAACTTTTTCATGCATATTCCACCCCTGGCCCCGCCTGTCCTCGCTTCTCATGCGAAGTAAGTCCACGCCCTTCTGGGCATGCGTGGTTTGCTGTGGTGGTCGTACGGGGGTCTCTTGGTGGTCCTGAGGCTGAAGATTGTGGTCTTCCTCATGATTGAACTTTTGAACTTTTCCTCTCTGCGCGTGCGCTTTTGGTCCTTTGGTGCTTATCTGAGTACGTCTGTCAGTCTTGATAGGCTTGGAGACAGAGGAGCTTCTTTATTTTAATTCAGAAGGAAAGGGTTCTTTCCTTCTTCTGGTATTGTTCTTCATGCAAGAAGCTTCAGAAATTTGCATTTTCCTTTGCCCTTTGTATTAGGCAGAGGTTTCTTAAGTAAAAGGTTGAAAATTCAACACATAACTCTACAAGCTAAATTAGAAATGCTTAATTCATTTTGTTAACCTAACTCTAAAAATCTCTATTTCACCTCGAGAGCTGTCACAGAGCAGAAAGCAGCTGAGATGCTGAAAAGCAGCAAAGCTGAACTGCCTGCCTCAGCTTCAGCAATGTGCAATTGACTGAAGGCGAAACACGAAGCAGCAGAGCAGCGGGCTTCTGTGCGCACTGAAGGCAATTGCAAGAATCCAGCAGCTGCTCCTTGCCAAGCACAGCCAGCTGCCTGTGTTCTTGCTTCTTGACCAACTCACAGTTGCCTTTCTTTTCAGCAGCTGCCACCGTGTTCTCTGCATCTCGGAGCCTCTGGGGAGCAACAAGAATTTCCAAGGTGGGATGCATGAAAACCAAAATAAAAACTCAGGAAGGTTGTCCTGGAACACCTCCCATTGGCATGCCAAGAGTGAATTCAAGAGGCAGGAGAGCGGCAGCCACCGTCCTGCAGCTGTCTGCGAGCTTCGCACACAAGCCGGCTTCTTCGCGGCTTCGTTCTTCGCCTATGCAAGCTACCGCGATCTCCGGCTGCCGGAGGCCAAGAAGCGGCAACTTCGCGCACAGATGACTGGAGCGGCAGCGGTGCGCTCCGAAGCGCCGCTTTTGCCGAAAGACGCCGGGAAGCGGCACTTGCTTTCGGCCAGCTGCGGAGCTCCGTATTCTGCCTCTCTAGTCGCCTACATCTTAGCGAAAAGCTTTTCCGCTCCAGTTCTCAAGGAGAAAGTGTCCCAGCACTGCTCACTTAGCCCGACCTTGCCAGGAAATGAGATTTGCTGCACATTCCAAGGACACTGCATTTTCCTGGGCAAGCTGCAACCTGCTGGCAGATGGCCGTGCTCTCTGCCCACTCCTGCCCAGTTCTTGGTACTAGCGGGCACGTTGCAGCCTGGCGAAGGCAAGAAACCTGGAGAGCTGTCACAGAGCAGAAGGGCAGCTGAGATGCTGAAAAGCAGCAAAGCTGAACTGCCTGCCTCAACTTCAGCAGTGTGTAATTGACTGAAGGCGAAAAACCAAGCAGCAAAGCAGCGGGCTTGACCCACACTTTTATTCTTAAAGACGTTCCATATGCAATACATTGCACAACTTTTTCATGCATATTCCACCCCTGGCCCCGCCTGTCCTCGCTTCTCATGCGAAGTAAGTCCACGCCCTTCTGGGCATGCGTGGTTTGCTGTGGTGGTCGTACGGGGGTCTCTTGGTGGTCCTGAGGCTGAAGATTGTGGTCTTCCTCATGATTGAACTTTTGAACTTTTCCTCTCTGCGCGTGCGCTTTTGGTCCTTTGGTGCTTATCTGAGTACGTCTGTCAGTCTTGATAGGCTTGGAGACAGAGGAGCTTCTTTATTTTAATTCAGAAGGAAAGGGTTCTTTCCTTCTTCTGGTATTGTTCTCTATGCAAGAAGCTTCAGAAATTTGCATTTTCCTATGCCCTTTGTACTAGGCAGAGGTTTCTTAAGTAAAAGGTTGAAAATTCAACAGATAACTCTACAAGCTAAATTAGAAATGCTTCATTCATTTTGTTAACCTAACTCTAAAAATCTCTGCTTCAGTCCCCCCTTTTCTTAAAATAGATTAAATTCTTTTACTACAGGGGTCTTGATTTAAATTCTGATCTACTATCATGACCGTCCTCTTTCAGTAAGATTCTAGGAGTTCTAGAGAGTGATGTCAGACTGGCCATGTGTTTTAACATCCTCGAATTCTACATGAGTGTTAAAGTAGACATCATTAAACTTACAGTAACTAAAATTAATAGGATTATAATTGGGTGACATAAAGTCTTCTAAACAGTGTATTTCACTAGTTATGACTTGTGTTTATTAGCTAGTGATTGGTGCTGGATACACCAAGTTAAGAGACTTAACATACAGGAGGTTAGTGACATGTCTTGGGTAGACATTCTCTTTCGCACCCCATATGGTTTTTCATAAAGCAATTCAAAGTGGTTTAGCTTTTCTTTAGTCTTGGGTTTGGTTCGGATCTGCAGTAGTGCTAATGGGAGGGATTGAGTCCATGACAAATTAGCTTCTTGTCCCAATTGTACAATTTGTTGTTTGATCAAATGATTCATTTTTTTTACCTGACCACTTGATTGTGGGTTATATGGGGTGCGAAGTTCTCAGTCTATGTTCAAGTATTGGCTAACTTGTTGCACGAATTTTACAATAAAATGTGGTCCTCTATTTGAGGAGATTGTGGCCAGGACTCTAAAGCGTGGTATGTTTTCTTGTACCAATACCTTAGTTACTTCTTGAGCTTTAGAAGTCCTGGTGGGGAATGCTTCTGGCCATCCTGAAAAGGTATCTGTTAGCACCAGGAAAAACTTATACCCCCCTTTTCTTGGCAATTCTGTACAATCAATCTGCCATTGCTGCTCCGGCCCATGACCCTTCCGAATCTGGCTAAGCTTTGGTTTGGGAGTATTTTTGGGGTTGGTCTGGAGGCAAAGGTCACATTGTCGAGTTGTAAATGTCTAGTTATGCTAGAGCATCAATACCCCAATGGTTTTCTGGTGTTCTTCCTTTATTAGGGACCATCATAAATAGGAGGGTAGAACTAATTTTCCTTCTATGGTGGCCCATCCCTCTTGGTTATAGTCTCCTTTTTGCTCATAGATTAATTTTTTTTCTGGTTTGTTGTATCTTGGCTTACCTTTAGGGGAAATTTGCCCGTCTTGCTGCTTCTTTTGCTTCCCTATCTGCCAGCTCGTTTCCTTCTTCCAATTCGGAGTTGATCTTCTGATGTGCCTTAATGTGCATGATCGCTACTTTCTCTGGCAACTGGACTGCTGCTAGAAGTCGCAGTACTTCTGATGCATCTTTAATATTTTTCCCTTGAGACTTCAGCAGTCCTCTCTCTTTCTAAATGGCTCTGTGAGCATGCACTACTCCAAATGCATACTTCGAGTCCGTGTATATGTTTATTTCTTTCCCTCTTGCCAATTCTAGGGCCCGAGTTAGAGCAATTATCTCGGCCTTCTGTGCAGAGGTATTTGTTGGCAGGGGCCCAGATGATATTACTTCCTTGCACATTGGAACTGCCTACCTGGCGTGCCGTTTTCCACTGATGATATAACTGCTTCCATCAGTAAACGAGACTTCTGCATTCTCGAGAGGGGTGTCCTTCGAGTCAGGGCAGCTGGAGTAGGTGGCTTCAATGGTCTCCAGGCAGTCATGTTCCACTGGTTCCCCTTGGTTTCTACTGAGGAAGGAGGCTGGATTGACAATGTTAGCCACTACTATCTCTACATCATCTTGCTCCGCTATGATAGCTTGGTATCTCAGGAGCCGTTGTGGGGAAAGCCAATGCCCACCTTTTACCTCTAGCACTGCAGACACTGTGTGAGACACTAGCACAGTTCTTTTCTGGCCTAGGGTGAATTTGTGTGCCTCTTGGATGTTCAGGACGACTGCTGCAACAGCTCTGAGGCACCCAGGCCACCCTTTAGCTGCTGTATCCAATTGCTTAGAGAAGTAAGCCACTGCTCTCCGATATGGGCCCAGGTCCTGTGCTAGTATTCCTAAGGCGATTCCTTGCTTCTCATGGGAGAATAAAAGGAAAGGCTTACTCACGTCCGGCAATCTTAGGGCTGGAGCTGACATGAGGGCTTTTTTCAGCTGGTTGAAAGCTTGCGTAGCTTCCTTTGTCTCTTGGATGTTCCTGCTTTCAGTTGCAATCAGTTCATAGAAGGGCTTAACAAACAGTCCATAGTTATAGATCCATAACCTGCACCACCCTGTCATCCTCAGGAAAGTTCGTAGTTCCTTTACCGTCTGAGGTTTTGGGCTCTGGCATATTGCCTCCTTCCGGCTTTGGCCCAAGGTACGTTGTCTAGCACTGACTTCCTAACCCAGATAAGTTACTTTCTGTTTTACTACTTGGGCTTTTTTCTTTGATACTCGGTACCCTTGGAGCCCCAAAAAGTTCAAGAGGCTTATCGTCCAGGCCGTGCATGCTTCCCTTGTCCGTGTGGCTATCAGGATGTCATCTACGTACTCTAGCAACTTCCCTTCCTCTGGAGGGGCTTCTCAGGTCTCTAATTCTTTTGCAAGTTGTTCTCCAAACAAAGTGGGTGAGTTTTTGAATCCTTGTGGGAGTCTGGTCCATGTCAGTTGAGTTCTTCGCCCGCTCTTAGGATTTTCCCATTCAAATGCAAAAATTTTCTGGCTTCGTGGATAGGAAGGCAAAAGAAGGCATCTTTTAAATCTAGAACGGTAAACCAAGTTAGCTCGGGGGTTAAGCAAGTTAATAACGTGTAGGGATTGGCCACCACAGGATACAGATCCTCAGTGACCTT
The DNA here is from genome assembly GCF_024509145.1 of Vidua macroura. Classification (NCBI taxonomy): domain Eukaryota; kingdom Metazoa; phylum Chordata; class Aves; order Passeriformes; family Viduidae; genus Vidua; species Vidua macroura. The sequence continues at coordinate 597,497 of NC_071585.1, read as the reverse complement.
GTTTATGGCCCGCAGATCCTGTACTAACCGGTATGACCCATCAGGTTTACCAACTGGTAGGATAGGGGTATTAACACTTACATAACATAAGTTGGAACAAGGTATTATAGACAATATCATGGTCATCAATGGAAGCAATATTTGATGGAACTTTTTCAGTTCTGAGGGTTCGTAACTTGTGTTTGTCGGTGACAGCAGGGAAGCACAGTGAGGCTGCTTAACAGGGCAGGATGCATACATATACTTTCCTTCGTCTACATTCACTTAACTTTATTTTACTTACTCTTACACATAACAAAACAACCACAACAACAAGGTACCTTTTCTTTTTCAACACACCTATTACACTTGTAGGTGTCCCTGGCTAGTCCCAGTGTTCTTGGATACCCCTCAATCTAGCTGTGTGGTTCCCAACTCTAGATCCTGTCAGACTTCTCTTCAAACTGGCAAAATTTTTACTCAATCTTGGCTGCTCTCAACAACCCAGCAAACTTAATTCTGGGTGCTCTTGGAATGTTAATCCCTCAACCCAGCAGGTTTGACTTAACCCTGGATGCTCTTGGAACATTAATCCCTCAATCCAGCAGGTTTGAATCAACCCTGGATGCTCTTGGAACATTAATCCCTCAATCCAGCAGGTTTGAATCAACCCTGGATGCTCTTGGAATATTAATCCCTCAATCCAGCAGGTTTGATCTTGGATGTTCTCGGGCATTCTTATCCCTCAATCCAGCAGAATTTTTAGGGGCCCCTCCTACACATTTTACCTTTTATTTTTCCCCAATAGATTATGCCAAGAAAACCCTCTTTTTACCTTTTCATTAATTTTTTTTTCTAATTAATTACCTTTTACTTCCCCCCCCCCCCCCCCCCCCCACTAAGGGGTCCCACTCTTTCTCTGAGACCCAGTCCCAGGGGGGGTTCTCTCACTCTTTCTATTACTCGCTTCGTCTCTTTACTGGCCGCTTTTCTCGCGAAAAAGACGGAAACGCAGCATGGGAGACTGCCGCTCTCGCTTAGCAGGTCTGGGGTAACCAGCCCGCCTCTGTCACGATCCGCTTCTTCCGGGGTGTCGTGATGGTTCTTTTCACCCATCCCAAAAGTGCAACAAAGGCAAACAACAAGGGACTATCAGTTAATCACAACAAATGCACCTTTAGTAGGGGCCAAAACAGTAAACGCGATAGTGGGGATCTGAAAGGAGATAAAAGGTTAGAGAGAGAACAGGGCTATGGGAATAGCTACCAACACAGGCGAGATCCTCAGTGCTCCGGACGATGGGGATCCGTCTGTCGTGTCGGGGGAGTCTTCGAAGTTCTGGTCGACTCGGGCCTCCAATTATAGTCCACAGAGGAGAGAGGGGGGGAACAAGTGTAATAATGAAAGTCCATTGTAATCGCCCCGAGGGAACGGGTGAGTCCACAGAAACCACCAAAGCAAGACGAATCCAATGAAGAATAAGTCCATTTGAATCACTGAAGGGAAACAGGTCATGTCATTAGTGGTCAGACCACCAATTTCCCCTCCTCCCTATAGCAGGGGTCTCAGTCTCAGTCCTTGGGAGGAGGGTTCTCATTCTTTCTTTGTCACAGTGGTAACGAGGCAGATGAGGGGTCTTCAGTGAAGGACCGCGAGAGTCACCCCAAAAGTTCATTGGGCTTAAGAACGGAGATTAGAAGCAGGCCGCGCATCAGGCTGTCCCGTGCTGGCTCCATGTCAGGTCTTTGCCAAGTCCTTGCCAACTCCTTGCCAAGTTCTTACCAGGCCTTGTTGGGAACAGCCAGCATGACGGTTCAGTGGTCCCACCTGTGCTGTGTCCTGTTCTAAGCCGGAACTACAGTGGGGGAAGGGATTCTTTCTTGTGGCAATCGGAAGGCAGAATGGAAAATGAGGGGATTCTGACAGGCTCTTACACCACCCCGTGACTGATGATTGCCCTCGAAAGATCTTCATCAGCAGGATTCCATGGTGTCGTCGTGGAGTCTTCAGGACTCGTCAAGTGTTGGCAGCACGTCCCAGGGAAAAGAGAAGAGGAAAAGGGAAAGAAAGAGAAAACAGGAAAACTAAAACAATCACAACATATTGGTAATCACAACAAATTATAATTAAACAATAAGCAAAATACAATTAGTAAATCAATAATAGTTATTTAAATAATAATCAATATGAATCAATTAAACAATAAATTGATCAAATAATAAACCAGTATCATCAATATTAAACAGTAAAGTAATAAACCTAGTATAATCGATATTACTCAGTACAATTTTATAAACAATAAACAAAAATAATTAAAACAGCGATTAGAACAAATCATAAAAGAAAATGATGTAAAACATATCTTCTAACCTTATCATCTTCTTGTGTCTACTGTCCTGGGAACATCTCTAGTGTAAAGGATGTCGGCCAAGTGGTGTGCATTAATTATAGATGTTAATTTTGTTCATCGTTTCATCATTCTCCAATTTACAATAAGCAAGATTACTGATAAAACAAAACCAATCATAACTAAAATCAGAAGAACAACAATGGGATGACACAATTTCTTCAGGATACCGGTGGCGGTGGGTGACCACCCGAAAAGGGTATCCCACCACTTGTGCTCGGCATCACTTTTCACCCTTTCTACAACACGATGTATTTCTTGCACATGATGATGAACAGTTACCAGAGTTTTCTGTCCATTCCCCTTGATTTTTCCTAGGATCTCTATTAGATCTTGATGAAGTAATAATTGCTTTACCAGAGAAAGGTTCATCCCAATGGCAGTAGGCAGTAGCTTGTGAATCAACGTGAGATTGGATTCTAAAAGTTCATGTGAAGTAACTGGAGCTACAAAAGAAAAATCACATCCTGCAATTTTAGTAAAGTTGCAAGCACAAAAATTGGAATGATTTTTAGTAGCTACTACTGTACTTTCTATAAACACAGTATCCCAAGCGGTTCTGAAGCAGGCACACCCATTGTCTGTAGATACAAGGACTGTTTCAGAAGTCTCGTTAGGATGAATATCAAAATGACAGCTATTTTGTTCTGTCTCCAGACAAATATCTTGAGCTACAATTGCATTACCTTCACAGATAAACCCTAGTTGTTCTCAGATGGTACAGGACTCTAAATTGACAGTTTGCCATTTGTCATCAATTTGACGGGCCCATTCTCTATGTTCAGAAGGATAGAAAGTGGGTCCATCATGATTTAATCCTAGTGCAATGATAGGGAATATCAAATGCACCCAGGCATTTCTTATGGTCAACGCAAATGCTGTGGCTGTGTTTGTGTTAGGGTCATAGGTAAAATTCACTAAATTCCACCAGGATTGGAAATCTCTTTCAAAGTCAGTGGCACTGTCCCAGACTATTTTCCTAATTTCAGTGGGAAAAGTGCCTTCTTCACCTTCTCTTATAATTGAGGCAGCAACTGACTGCATCCATCATTGAGCCTGGATACGGCTAAGAGCTAAGGAAACGTTGCTTTGTGCGGCATTAAGTGCATCAATGATCAATTTGCTATTATTTACATTTATCTTTTCCCAATTTGCTAGAATGTTTGATAGCAACCACTGATGTGTTCCCAAGGCTGATAAGGACGATTGCAGTGGTTGTTGTATTTTGGTTAAATCTTTAGTTGTGGAAGCCAATTTATTCATTCATACTTCTGAATCAATACTATTTAGGATTCCCAATCCTGTTCCCACAAGACCAGTTATGTCTCTTGGCACGCGGTTTTTAGGAGGCTTCCACTGTCGCAGCCAGGTTGTCCAAGCCTGAAAAGAGGTCTGCAAAAAGGGTGAACAAGCTGGTTGTATTTCTCAGATATTGTTTTGCATCAGCAATTTGACTTGTTTAAGAGACCATAACAGATTAAACAATATCTGTTGTTGGCCAGTTTTCCTGATTCTATATGGTCCAATTTCAAAAATTTTCGGGCTAAGTGTAACCAGTGGTTGGGTGGTAGGTGTCACAACATTAACATCAAGTCCTACTCCAGTATTTGAATCAATACTTTCAACTTAAAAAACAAAAACAAAAACAAAAACAAAACAAAACAAAAAAAAAGTGCTTCAGTATTTTTGGACCAAAACCAAACTACTTCTACAGTTTGTGTTCATGTGAAATTGTGCCAACAATCCTGTATGCTTGGCTGCGTACAAACCTTTTTGTGCTTCAAGAGATCCTTTCACTTTTTCTGCATGCTACCACAATTAGTTCAGACCACGGTCACTCAGCTGCTTTCTGGCCATGGGGTTGCGGTAGGATGCAGAAAAGTATTACCAGTTTTATCATGGATTAGGTGGTCTTCATGTCCCTCGGAGTTCTTCTGAGAAAGTCAACACAACAGAATTCTGCCGCCGAGAGGCAGAAAAGTTAGAATGATGGAATTATCCAGCATGTATTTGTCCAATGCTCTTTCCCTAGAGCACCAGAGGATTCCCATGCATATTTCTTCAGAGGGGGTTTTAGCACAAGTGCTACTAGTCCTATAGTAAGAGAGGTCCACCAGAACAGGTTGGCCAGGGTCATGAGCTGGATTATTAGGATCATTTGGTACAGAGCATAGGAGTCAGTGTAGATGCAGACCAAAGAGGAATTCTGTGCTTCTCGTTGAAAAACACTCCAGACAGCTATCAGCTCCCCACTGTGTGTACTACCTTCTCCCTCTGTAATCATTTGCTCACCAGAGGAAAAGTGGAGGGCTTCTGCCCTAGATTTCCATCCTTTTCCTTCCCCTTTAGCAAAAGCATCAGTAAACCAAGAGTTTGCTGATTGTTCGGGGCAGAAAGGAGGGGTTACTTTGATTACAGAGGCAGGTTTGTCCAAGCTCTCAGTTTCTTGGATTGCTAAAGTTTTTACAGCTCCTTCTGTCATTGAGAAGAAGTTACAGTAATGTTCAACCTGAGCATACCACTTTCTCACTGAGGCCCTCTGGGCCACCCCGTCAGGAGGGGGACTCCCACTAGTGACTGTCTTAATAACCTTGAAGGGGCCTCTCAATACAATTGGTTGTTTTTGTGCAATTTTTTCTACTTCTAGGAAAGCTAAGATAACCATCAACAATCCTTTTTCCCAGGTAGTGTATCTTTTCTCAGCATCTTTGGAACCACGGGAATCAAAACCAACAGGTCTTGTCGGAGCCTCAGGACCCCGCTGCCATATGTGTACTGACAGCCCTGAGGAGGCAAATGCCCATTCCACCTGGAAAGGATCTGTAGGATGGATAGGGCCCAGTGCTTGATGAGCTGTTGCTTCAAAAATCAGCAATTGCAATGCTGACTCCTGAGAAAGACTCCAATCCCATTTCACCCCTTTCCTCAACAAGTCATAAAGGGGAACAAATGGGTCGTTCCAGTGACTAGGAAATCTGTCTGGTCTTTCTACAGGAGATACAGCTGCTATCGTTTTTGGAAGGAGAATTGCTGTAGGTTTGAGTGATTCTGGAAGCCCACAAATTCAAGGGGTCATTATCTTGGGCTTCACAGGTAATTGCATCAGGGATTCAAAGCCAGGAATTCATTTCTTTTTGTGAGTCATTTGCAGGCAAGCAGCTTTGTGCACATTTTCCAAGAGCTGGTCGGGGGTACTAATTCTAGCTATGGGATCTCCCCTTTCCAAGGGGCTTGTTCCCCCGGCCCAAAAAGCTGCACGCTGTGTCAGGGACCATGTGTCACCTTTCTCTCCTGTTGTTAAGAAGACACCATGTCCCCAATACCCACTGGCTTCCTGTTCAGTGAATTGAATTTGATCACCACCAGTGAGGGACACCCGGAAAACATATTCTGTTTCTGATTCATGTGGAGGCTGTCCGTATTCCCTTTTAAGCTTAGCTAGCTCGGTGGCCGTGTTTAGTTGTGATGGTATGCGTTTGGTTGTGATGTGAGGTTCCAGATCATCATCACTGAGATAGTTCTACTCTGTTTTAATCAAGGGTCTCAAGTGATGGCAGCAATGTTCCCCACAATTACTTGCTGCTTCAAGTTCTTGATGAGGATAGATTTGTTTAATGTGAGGAGTTTCCTTCTCCTCAAGCTCTGTAGAGGAATCAGCATGATGTGATTTGTTAATATGTTCCTCTGTTAAGGCAGCTCGCAATGCATAGATCACATTTTTTTGCTTCATAGAACTGTTTTTGCAAAATTTCAACTAGATTTTGAAGGGAGTCTATTATAGCATGTTCCTCACTTCTTCGCTCGAAGCCATTTTCTATAGCTGCCATAAGACAAGCTCCCAAAACTGAGCAGAAGATAGTTTTATTTTTGCCCAGTTTGAATTTTGTTTCATGTTGTAATGAACACACTCTATCAATAACATTTTCTAAGTTCAACCAATTACTCTGTGCCCATTTTTCTCCTTCTGTAGAAGGTTTGGCATTGTGTTTGGCTAGTAGTGCATAAAATTCAGCTTTAATTTCAAGGCTAAGATTGTCACTCATTTTGGGAAGGGACCAAAACCACGACAGGGAGCTACAAACTTAAGTTCCACAAAACTACACAGCCCTCGCTGTGTCGCCCTTCGCTTCCCTGGCTGGGTGAAAGGACAATAATCTGCCTGGGAGGCTCTGCTTAGTTGCTTCAAGTTGTCCCTTCCTTCCCAGACCACATACACACAACAACAACAAAACAACAGTGTCCCGCCCTTTGCACTAAGGGATCCTTTATGAATTGCCAAAGACAGTATGGGTGCCTTTTCAGCTGCAACCCTTCTGTCTAGACAGAAATCCTGTCCGTGACGCCAATTTTAATGTCACGATCCGTTTCTTGCGGGGTGTCGTGATGGTTCTTTTCACCCATCCCAAAAGTGCAACAAAGGCAAACAACAAGGGACTATCAGTTAATCACAACAAATGCACCTTTAGTAGGGGCCAAAACAGTAAACGCGATAGTGGGGATCTGAAAGGAGATAAAAGGTTAGAGAGAGAAGAGGGATATGGGAATAGCTACCAACACAGGCGAGATCCTCAGTGCTCCGGACGATGGGGATCCGTCTGTCGTGTCGGGGGAGTCTTCGAAGTTCTGGTCGACTCGGGGCTCCAATTATAGTCCACAGAGGAGAGAGGGGGGGAACAAGTGTAATAATGAAAGTCCATTGTAATTGCCCCGAGGGAACGGGTGAGTCCACAGAAACCACCAAAGCAAGACGAATCCAATGAAGAATAAGTCCATTTGAATCACTGAAGGGAAACAGGTCATGTCATTAGTGGTCAGACCACCAATTTCCCCTCCTCCCTATAGCAGGGGTCTCAGTCTCAGTCCTTGGGAGGAGGGTTCTCATTCTTTCTTTGTCACAGTGGTAACGAGGCAGATGAGGGGTCTTCAGTGAAGGACCGCGAGAGTCACCCCAAAAGTTCATTGGGCTTAAGAACGGAGATTAGAAGCAGGCCGCGCATCAGGCTGTCCCGTGCTGGCTCCATGTCAGGTCTTTGCCAAGTCCTTGCCAACTCCTTGCCAAGTTCTTACCAGGCCTTGTTGGGAACAGCCAGCATGACGGTTCAGTGGTCCCACCTGTGCTGTGTCCTGTTCTAAGCCGGAACTACAGTGGGGGAAGGGATTCTTTCTTGTGGCAATCGGAAGGCAGAATGGAAAATGAGGGGCTTCTGACGGGCTCTTACAGCCTCGCATTCACACACATTCATCCCCCCTTTATTCGCCCTGTAATGCAAAGGATCTCCCAGTTGCCGAGCCGTGGGGGCTTTTAGCCGCTCGGCACGAAGCTCGGGTAGCTGGTACATCTGAGGGTCCACCAGAAGAACGGGAGGGACACTCGGGCTGCTGAAATCCTGCTCGTTGATTGAAGGGTCGCAGAAGGGGCAAACAGGGAGACAACGAAGCAGTAGAGAGGCAGATTCCGAGAGCCCCGAAGGGCGGGGTGAGGATTCTTTTACTGCGTAGGGGTAGGAGGGTTTAGCATTCGAGGGTACAATCGGGAGAAGGCTAAAGGGAGGGGAAATATAACATTAACCAGTGGGGAAAAGGGAAAGGAGTGTTCTTGGTGGAAGAACCGTGGAACAGAGAAGATTCTAGGCTAAGGGGCAGACTTGAACAACAACTGACAGGACAGGGGGAGGGTACAATTCTCTTCCGAAAGGGGGTGGAGAACTCATACAACTGCTGTTTCCCATGGCAACCCTAGACTGCCTTCCCCAACCCCTCCCCCTGCACCAGTGACAGCTTTTAACACTGAAGGGCAGTGCTATTGTATAACAAACACTTAATTCTTAGCCCAGCCGGGCTCGCTGGCTACTTTTGCAAGCTTTTTACCAACTAGCGATGCTTGTAAGCGGTGCTTGTAACTCCTAGCTTGTACCACGCTCCCACTAGCTGCGCTATCAGCTAGCGGCGTTCAAAGCAGCTCCTCAAACCGCGGCTTGTGCCCGCGCGCCCGCTGCGCTATCAGCTGGGCCGCGCCTAAAGCACCTTTGCAAGCCCCGACTGAAACGATACGCGGAAGAAATCAATAGACTCCATAACCTGGGGTAGTTATGAAGTGGGTACGTATGTCAGCGCCCGGCACAAGTGAGATAGCTCTCCAAAACTTGTGCCCCGAGCCTCAGTCTGACCCACACTTTTATTCTTAAAGACGTTCCATATGCAATACATTGCACAACTTTTTCATGCATATTCCACCCCTGGCCCCGCCTGTCCTCGCTTCTCATGCGAAGTAAGTCCACGCCCTTCTGGGCATGCGTGGTTTGCTGTGGTGGTCGTACGGGGGTCTCTTGGTGGTCCTGAGGCTGAAGATTGTGGTCTTCCTCATGATTGAACTTTTGAACTTTTCCTCTCTGCGCGTGCGCTTTTGGTCCTTTGGTGCTTATCTGAGTACGTCTGTCAGTCTTGATAGGCTTGGAGACAGAGGAGCTTCTTTATTTTAATTCAGAAGGAAAGGGTTCTTTCCTTCTTCTGGTATTGTTCTTCATGCAAGAAGCTTCAGAAATTTGCATTTTCCTTTGCCCTTTGTATTAGGCAGAGGTTTCTTAAGCAAAAGGTTGAAAATTCAACACATAACTCTACAAGCTACATTAGAAATGCTTAATTCATTTTGTTAACCTAACTCTAAAAATCTCTATTTCACCTCGAGAGCTGTCACAGAGCAGAAAGCAGCTGAGATGCTGAAAAGCAGCAAAGCTGAACTGCCTGCCTCAGCTTCAGCAATGTGCAATTGACTGAAGGCGAAACACGAAGCAGCAGAGCAGCGGGCTTCTGTGCGCACTGAAGGCAATTGCAAGAATCCAGCAGCTGCTCCTTGCCAAGCACAGCCAGCTGCCTGTGTTCTTGCTTCTTGACCAACTCACAGTTGCCTTTCTTTTCAGCAGCTGCCACCGTGTTCTCTGCATCTCGGAGCCTCTGGGGAGCAACAAGAATTTCCAAGGTGGGATGCATGAAAACCAAAATAAAAACTCAGGAAGGTTGTCCTGGAACACCTCCCATTGGCATGCCAAGAGTGAATTCAAGAGGCAGGAGAGCGGCAGCCACCGTCCTGCAGCTGTCTGCGAGCTTCGCACACAAGCCGGCTTCTTCGCGGCTTCGTTCTTCGCCTATGCAAGCTACCGCGATCTCCGGCTGCCGGAGGCCAAGAAGCGGCAACTTCGCGCACAGATGACTGGAGCGGCAGCGGTGCGCTCCGAAGCGCCGCTTTTGCCGAAAGACGCCGGGAAGCGGCACTTGCTTTCGGCCAGCTGCGGAGCTCCGTATTCTGCCTCTCTAGTCGCCTACATCTTAGCGAAAAGCTTTTCCGCTCCAGTTCTCAAGGAGAAAGTGTCCCAGCACTGCTCACTTAGCCCGACCTTGCCAGGAAATGAGATTTGCTGCACATTCCAAGGACACTGCATTTTCCTGGGCAAGCTGCAACCTGCTGGCAGATGGCCGTGCTCTCTGCCCACTCCTGCCCAGTTCTTGGTACTAGCGGGCACGTTGCAGCCTGGCGAAGGCAAGAAACCTGGAGAGCTGTCACAGAGCAGAAGGGCAGCTGAGATGCTGAAAAGCAGCAAAGCTGAACTGCCTGCCTCAGCTTCAGCAGTGTGTAATTGACTGAAGGCGAAAAACCAAGCAGCAAAGCAGCGGGCTTGACCCACACTTTTATTCTTAAAGACGTTCCATATGCAATACATTGCACAACTTTTTCATGCATATTCAACCCCTGGCCCCGCCTGTCCTCGCTTCTCACGCGAAGTAAGTCCACGCCCTTCTGGGCATGCGTGGTTTGCTGTGGTGGTCGTACGGGGGTCTCTTGGTGGTCCTGAGGCTGAAGATTGTGGTCTTCCTCATGATTGAACTTTTGAACTTTTCCTCTCTGCGCGTGCGCTTTTGGTCCTTTGGTGCTTATCTGAGTACGTCTGTCAGTCTTGATAGGCTTGGAGACAGAGGAGCTTCTTTATTTTAATTCAGAAGGAAAGGGTTCTTTCCTTCTTCTGGTATTGTTCTCTATGCAAGAAGCTTCAGAAATTTGCATTTTCCTATGCCCTTTGTACTAGGCAGAGGTTTCTTAAGTAAAAGGTTGAAAATTCAACAGATAACTCTACAAGCTAAATTAGAAATGCTTCATTCATTTTGTTAACCTAACTCTAAAAATCTCTGCTTCAGTCCCCCCTTTTCTTAAAATAGATTAAATTCTTTTACTACAGGGGTCTTGATTTAAATTCTGATCTACTATCATGACCGTCCTCTTTCAGTAAGATTCTAGGAGTTCTAGAGAGTGATGTCAGACTGGCCATGTGTTTTAACATCCTCGAATTCTACATGAGTGTTAAAGTAGACATCATTAAACTTACAGTAACTAAAATTAATAGGATTATAATTGGGTGACATAAAGTCTTCTAAACAGTGTATTTCACTAGTTATGACTTGTGTTTATTAGCTAGTGATTGGTGCTGGATACACCAAGTTAAGAGACTTAACATACAGGAGGTTAGTGACATGTCTTGGGTAGACATTCTCTTTCGCACCCCATATGGTTTTTCATAAAGCAATTCAAAGTGGTTTAGCTTTTCTTTAGTCTTGGGTTTGGTTCGGATCTGCAGTAGTGCTAATGGGAGGGATTGAGTCCATGACAAATTAGCTTCTTGTCCCAATTGTACAATTTGTTGTTTGATCAAATGATTCATTTTTTTTACCTGACCACTTGATTGTGGGTTATATGGGGTGCGAAGTTCTCAGTCTATGTTCAAGTATTGGCTAACTTGTTGCACGAATTTTACAATAAAATGTGGTCCTCTATTTGAGGAGATTGTGGCCAGGACTCTAAAGCGTGGTATGTTTTCTTGTACCAATACCTTAGTTACTTCTTGAGCTTTAGAAGTCCTGGTGGGGAATGCTTCTGGCCATCCTGAAAAGGTATCTGTTAGCACCAGGAAAAACTTATACCCCCCTTTTCTTGGCAATTCTGTACAATCAATCTGCCATTGCTGCTCCGGCCCATGACCCTTCCGAATCTGGCTAAGCTTTGGTTTGGGAGTATTTTTGGGGTTGGTCTGGAGGCAAAGGTCACATTGTCGAGTTGTAAATGTCTAGCTATGCTAGAGCATCAATACCCCAATGGTTTTCTGGTGTTCTTCCTTTATTAGGGACCATCATAAATAGGAGGGTAGAACTAATTTTCCTTCTATGGTGGCCCATCCCTCTTGGTTACAGTCTCCTTTTTGCTCATAGATTAATTTTTTTTCTGGTTTGTTGTATCTTGGCTTACCTTTAGGGGAAATTTGCCCGTCTTGCTGCTTCTTTTGCTTCCCTATCTGCCAGCTCGTTTCCTTCTTCCAATTCGGAGTTGATCTTCTGATGTGCCTTAATGTGCATGATCGCTACTTTCTCTGGCAACTGGACTGCTGCTAGAAGTCGCAGTACTTCTGATGCATCTTTAATATTTTTCCCTTGAGACTTCAGCAGTCCTCTCTCTTTCTAAATGGCTCTGTGAGCATGCACTACTCCAAATGCATACTTCGAGTCCGTGTATATGTTTATTTCTTTCCCTCTTGCCAATTCTAGGGCCCGAGTTAGAGCAATTATCTCGGCCTTCTGTGCAGAGGTATTTGTTGGCAGGGGCCCAGATGATATTACTTCCTTGCACGTTGGAACTGCCTACCTGGCGTGCCGTTTTCCACTGATGATATAACTGCTTCCATCAGTAAACGAGACTTCTGCATTCTCGAGAGGGGTGTCCTTCGAGTCAGGGCAGCTGGAGTAGGTGGCTTCAATGGTCTCCAGGCAGTCATGTTCCACTGGTTCCCCTTGGTTTCTACTGAGGAAGGAGGCTGGATTGACAATGTTAGCCACTACTATCTCTACATCATCTTGCTCCGCTATGATAGCTTGGTATCTCAGGAGCCGTTGTGGGGAAAGCCAATGCCCACCTTTTACCTCTAGCACTGCAGACACTGTGTGAGACACTAGCACAGTTCTTTTCTGGCCTAGGGTGAATTTGTGTGCCTCTTGGATGTTCAGGACGACTGCTGCAACAGCTCTGAGGCACCCAGGCCACCCTTTAGCTGCTGTATCCAATTGCTTAGAGAAGTAAGCCACTGCTCTCCGATATGGGCCCAGGTCCTGTGCTAGTATTCCTAAGGCGATTCCTTGCTTCTCATGGGAGAATAAAAGGAAAGGCTTACTCACGTCCGGCAATCTTAGGGCTGGAGCTGACATGAGGGCTTTTTTCAGCTGGTTGAAAGCTTGCGTAGCTTCCTTTGTCTCTTGGATGTTCCTGCTTTCAGTTGCAATCAGTTCATAGAAGGGCTTAACAAACAGTCCATAGTTATAGATCCATAACCTGCACCACCCTGTCATCCTCAGGAAAGTTCGTAGTTCCTTTACCGTCTGAGGTTTTGGGCTCTGGCATATTGCCTCCTTCCGGCTTTGGCCCAAGGTACGTTGTCTAGCACTGACTTCCTAACCCAGATAAGTTACTTTCTGTTTTACTACTTGGGCTTTTTTCTTTGATACTCGGTACCCTTGGAGCCCCAAAAAGTTCAAGAGGCTTATCGTCCAGGCCGTGCATGCTTCCCTTGTCCGTGTGGCTATCAGGATGTCATCTACGTACTCTAGCAACTTCCCTTCCTCTGGAGGGGCTTCTCAGGTCTCTAATTCTTTTGCAAGTTGTTCTCCAAACAAAGTGGGTGAGTTTTTGAATCCTTGTGGGAGTCTGGTCCATGTCAGTTGAGTTCTTCGCCCGCTCTTAGGATTTTCCCATTCAAATGCAAAAATTTTCTGGCTTCGTGGATAGGAAGGCAAAAGAAGGCATCTTTTAAATCTAGAACGGTAAACCAAGTTAGCTCGGGGGTTAAGCAAGTTAATAACGTGTAGGGATTGGCCACCACAGGATACAGATCCTCAGTGACCTTGTTTATGGCCCGCAGATCCTGTACTAACCGGTATGACCCATCAGGTTTACCAACTGGTAGGATAGGGGTATTAACACTTACATAACATAAGTTGGAACAAGGTATTATAGACAATATCATGGTCATCAATGGAAGCAATATTTGATGGAACTTTTTCAGTTCTGAGGGTTCGTAACTTGTGTTTGTCGGTGACAGCAGGGAAGCACAGTGAGGCTGCTTAACAGGGCAGGATGCATACATATACTTTCCTTCGTCTACATTCACTTAACTTTATTTTACTTACTCTTACACATAACAAAACAACCACAACAACAAGGTACCTTTTCTTTTTCAACACACCTATTACACTTGTAGGTGTCCCTGGCTAGTCCCAGTGTTCTTGGATACCCCTCAATCTAGCTGTGTGGTTCCCAACTCTAGATCCTGTCAGACTTCTCTTCAAACTGGCAAAATTTTTACTCAATCTTGGCTGCTCTCAACAACCCAGCAAACTTAATTCTGGGTGCTCTTGGAATGTTAATCCCTCAACCCAGCAGGTTTGACTTAACCCTGGATGCTCTTGGAACATTAATCCCTCAATCCAGCAGGTTTGAATCAACCCTGGATGCTCTTGGAACATTAATCCCTCAATCCAGCAGGTTTGAATCAACCCTGGATGCTCTTGGAATATTAATCCCTCAATCCAGCAGGTTTGATCTTGGATGTTCTCGGGCATTCTTATCCCTCAATCCAGCAGAATTTTTAGGGGCCCCTCCTACACATTTTACCTTTTATTTTTCCCCAATAGATTATGCCAAGAAAACCCTCTTTTTACCTTTTCATTAATTTTTTTTTCTAATTAATTACCTTTTACTTCCCCCCCCCCCCCCCCCCCCCACTAAGGGGTCCCACTCTTTCTCTGAGACCCAGTCCCAGGGGGGGTTCTCTCACTCTTTCTATTACTCGCTTCGTCTCTTTACTGGCCGCTTTTCTCGCGAAAAAGACGGAAACGCAGCATGGGAGACTGCCGCTCTCGCTTAGCAGGTCTGGGGTAACCAGCCCGCCTCTGTCACGATCCGCTTCTTCCGGGGTGTCGTGATGGTTCTTTTCACCCATCCCAAAAGTGCAACAAAGGCAAACAACAAGGGACTATCAGTTAATCACAACAAATGCACCTTTAGTAGGGGCCAAAACAGTAAACGCGATAGTGGGGATCTGAAAGGAGATAAAAGGTTAGAGAGAGAACAGGGCTATGGGAATAGCTACCAACACAGGCGAGATCCTCAGTGCTCCGGACGATGGGGATCCGTCTGTCGTGTCGGGGGAGTCTTCGAAGTTCTGGTCGACTCGGGCCTCCAATTATAGTCCACAGAGGAGAGAGGGGGGGAACAAGTGTAATAATGAAAGTCCATTGTAATCGCCCCGAGGGAACGGGTGAGTCCACAGAAACCACCAAAGCAAGACGAATCCAATGAAGAATAAGTCCATTTGAATCACTGAAGGGAAACAGGTCATGTCATTAGTGGTCAGACCACCAATTTCCCCTCCTCCCTATAGCAGGGGTCTCAGTCTCAGTCCTTGGGAGGAGGGTTCTCATTCTTTCTTTGTCACAGTGGTAACGAGGCAGATGAGGGGTCTTCAGTGAAGGACCGCGAGAGTCACCCCAAAAGTTCATTGGGCTTAAGAACGGAGATTAGAAGCAGGCCGCGCATCAGGCTGTCCCGTGCTGGCTCCATGTCAGGTCTTTGCCAAGTCCTTGCCAACTCCTTGCCAAGTTCTTACCAGGCCTTGTTGGGAACAGCCAGCATGACGGTTCAGTGGTCCCACCTGTGCTGTGTCCTGTTCTAAGCCGGAACTACAGTGGGGGAAGGGATTCTTTCTTGTGGCAATCGGAAGGCAGAATGGAAAATGAGGGGATTCTGACAGGCTCTTACACCACCCCGTGACTGATGATTGCCCTCGAAAGATCTTCATCAGCAGGATTCCATGGTGTCGTCGTGGAGTCTTCAGGACTCGTCAAGTGTTGGCAGCACGTCCCAGGGAAAAGAGAAGAGGAAAAGGGAAAGAAAGAGAAAACAGGAAAACTAAAACAATCACAACATATTGGTAATCACAACAAATTATAATTAAACAATAAGCAAAATACAATTAGTAAATCAATAATAGTTATTTAAATAATAATCAATATGAATCAATTAAACAATAAATTGATCAAATAATAAACCAGTATCATCAATATTAAACAGTAAAGTAATAAACCTAGTATAATCGATATTACTCAGTACAATTTTATAAACAATAAACAAAAATAATTAAAACAGCGATTAGAACAAATCATAAAAGAAAATGATGTAAAACATATCTTCTAACCTTATCATCTTCTTGTGTCTACTGTCCTGGGAACATCTCTAGTGTAAAGGATGTCGGCCAAGTGGTGTGCATTAATTATAGATGTTAATTTTGTTCATCGTTTCATCATTCTCCAATTTACAATAAGCAAGATTACTGATAAAACAAAACCAATCATAACTAAAATCAGAAGAACAACAATGGGATGACACAATTTCTTCAGGATACCGGTGGCGGTGGGTGACCACCCGAAAAGGGTATCCCACCACTTGTGCTCGGCATCACTTTTCACCCTTTCTACAACACGATGTATTTCTTGCACATGATGATGAACAGTTACCAGAGTTTTCTGTCCATTCCCCTTGATTTTTCCTAGGATCTCTATTAGATCTTGATGAAGTAATAATTGCTTTACCAGAGAAAGGTTCATCCCAATGGCAGTAGGCAGTAGCTTGTGAATCAACGTGAGATTGGATTCTAAAAGTTCATGTGAAGTAACTGGAGCTACAAAAGAAAAATCACATCCTGCAATTTTAGTAAAGTTGCAAGCACAAAAATTGGAATGATTTTTAGTAGCTACTACTGTACTTTCTATAAACACAGTATCCCAAGCGGTTCTGAAGCAGGCACACCCATTGTCTGTAGATACAAGGACTGTTTCAGAAGTCTCGTTAGGATGAATATCAAAATGACAGCTATTTTGTTCTGTCTCCAGACAAATATCTTGAGCTACAATTGCATTACCTTCACAGATAAACCCTAGTTGTTCTCAGATGGTACAGGACTCTAAATTGACAGTTTGCCATTTGTCATCAATTTGACGGGCCCATTCTCTATGTTCAGAAGGATAGAAAGTGGGTCCATCATGATTTAATCCTAGTGCAATGATAGGGAATATCAAATGCACCCAGGCATTTCTTATGGTCAACGCAAATGCTGTGGCTGTGTTTGTGTTAGGGTCATAGGTAAAATTCACTAAATTCCACCAGGATTGGAAATCTCTTTCAAAGTCAGTGGCACTGTCCCAGACTATTTTCCTAATTTCAGTGGGAAAAGTGCCTTCTTCACCTTCTCTTATAATTGAGGCAGCAACTGACTGCATCCATCATTGAGCCTGGATACGGCTAAGAGCTAAGGAAACGTTGCTTTGTGCGGCATTAAGTGCATCAATGATCAATTTGCTATTATTTACATTTATCTTTTCCCAATTTGCTAGAATGTTTGATAGCAACCACTGATGTGTTCCCAAGGCTGATAAGGACGATTGCAGTGGTTGTTGTATTTTGGTTAAATCTTTAGTTGTGGAAGCCAATTTATTCATTCATACTTCTGAATCAATACTATTTAGGATTCCCAATCCTGTTCCCACAAGACCAGTTATGTCTCTTGGCACGCGGTTTTTAGGAGGCTTCCACTGTCGCAGCCAGGTTGTCCAAGCCTGAAAAGAGGTCTGCAAAAAGGGTGAACAAGCTGGTTGTATTTCTCAGATATTGTTTTGCATCAGCAATTTGACTTGTTTAAGAGACCATAACAGATTAAACAATATCTGTTGTTGGCCAGTTTTCCTGATTCTATATGGTCCAATTTCAAAAATTTTCGGGCTAAGTGTAACCAGTGGTTGGGTGGTAGGTGTCACAACATTAACATCAAGTCCTACTCCAGTATTTGAATCAATACTTTCAACTTAAAAAACAAAAACAAAAACAAAAACAAAACAAAACAAAAAAAAAGTGCTTCAGTATTTTTGGACCAAAACCAAACTACTTCTACAGTTTGTGTTCATGTGAAATTGTGCCAACAATCCTGTATGCTTGGCTGCGTACAAACCTTTTTGTGCTTCAAGAGATCCTTTCACTTTTTCTGCATGCTACCACAATTAGTTCAGACCACGGTCACTCAGCTGCTTTCTGGCCATGGGGTTGCGGTAGGATGCAGAAAAGTATTACCAGTTTTATCATGGATTAGGTGGTCTTCATGTCCCTCGGAGTTCTTCTGAGAAAGTCAACACAACAGAATTCTGCCGCCGAGAGGCAGAAAAGTTAGAATGATGGAATTATCCAGCATGTATTTGTCCAATGCTCTTTCCCTAGAGCACCAGAGGATTCCCATGCATATTTCTTCAGAGGGGGTTTTAGCACAAGTGCTACTAGTCCTATAGTAAGAGAGGTCCACCAGAACAGGTTGGCCAGGGTCATGAGCTGGATTATTAGGATCATTTGGTACAGAGCATAGGAGTCAGTGTAGATGCAGACCAAAGAGGAATTCTGTGCTTCTCGTTGAAAAACACTCCAGACAGCTATCAGCTCCCCACTGTGTGTACTACCTTCTCCCTCTGTAATCATTTGCTCACCAGAGGAAAAGTGGAGGGCTTCTGCCCTAGATTTCCATCCTTTTCCTTCCCCTTTAGCAAAAGCATCAGTAAACCAAGAGTTTGCTGATTGTTCGGGGCAGAAAGGAGGGGTTACTTTGATTACAGAGGCAGGTTTGTCCAAGCTCTCAGTTTCTTGGATTGCTAAAGTTTTTACAGCTCCTTCTGTCATTGAGAAGAAGTTACAGTAATGTTCAACCTGAGCATACCACTTTCTCACTGAGGCCCTCTGGGCCACCCCGTCAGGAGGGGGACTCCCACTAGTGACTGTCTTAATAACCTTGAAGGGGCCTCTCAATACAATTGGTTGTTTTTGTGCAATTTTTTCTACTTCTAGGAAAGCTAAGATAACCATCAACAATCCTTTTTCCCAGGTAGTGTATCTTTTCTCAGCATCTTTGGAACCACGGGAATCAAAACCAACAGGTCTTGTCGGAGCCTCAGGACCCCGCTGCCATATGTGTACTGACAGCCCTGAGGAGGCAAATGCCCATTCCACCTGGAAAGGATCTGTAGGATGGATAGGGCCCAGTGCTTGATGAGCTGTTGCTTCAAAAATCAGCAATTGCAATGCTGACTCCTGAGAAAGACTCCAATCCCATTTCACCCCTTTCCTCAACAAGTCATAAAGGGGAACAAATGGGTCGTTCCAGTGACTAGGAAATCTGTCTGGTCTTTCTACAGGAGATACAGCTGCTATCGTTTTTGGAAGGAGAATTGCTGTAGGTTTGAGTGATTCTGGAAGCCCACAAATTCAAGGGGTCATTATCTTGGGCTTCACAGGTAATTGCATCAGGGATTCAAAGCCAGGAATTCATTTCTTTTTGTGAGTCATTTGCAGGCAAGCAGCTTTGTGCACATTTTCCAAGAGCTGGTCGGGGGTACTAATTCTAGCTATGGGATCTCCCCTTTCCAAGGGGCTTGTTCCCCCGGCCCAAAAAGCTGCACGCTGTGTCAGGGACCATGTGTCACCTTTCTCTCCTGTTGTTAAGAAGACACCATGTCCCCAATACCCACTGGCTTCCTGTTCAGTGAATTGAATTTGATCACCACCAGTGAGGGACACCCGGAAAACATATTCTGTTTCTGATTCATGTGGAGGCTGTCCGTATTCCCTTTTAAGCTTAGCTAGCTCGGTGGCCGTGTTTAGTTGTGATGGTATGCGTTTGGTTGTGATGTGAGGTTCCAGATCATCATCACTGAGATAGTTCTACTCTGTTTTAATCAAGGGTCTCAAGTGATGGCAGCAATGTTCCCCACAATTACTTGCTGCTTCAAGTTCTTGATGAGGATAGATTTGTTTAATGTGAGGAGTTTCCTTCTCCTCAAGCTCTGTAGAGGAATCAGCATGATGTGATTTGTTAATATGTTCCTCTGTTAAGGCAGCTCGCAATGCATAGATCACATTTTTTTGCTTCATAGAACTGTTTTTGCAAAATTTCAACTAGATTTTGAAGGGAGTCTATTATAGCATGTTCCTCACTTCTTCGCTCGAAGCCATTTTCTATAGCTGCCATAAGACAAGCTCCCAAAACTGAGCAGAAGATAGTTTTATTTTTGCCCAGTTTGAATTTTGTTTCATGTTGTAATGAACACACTCTATCAATAACATTTTCTAAGTTCAACCAATTACTCTGTGCCCATTTTTCTCCTTCTGTAGAAGGTTTGGCATTGTGTTTGGCTAGTAGTGCATAAAATTCAGCTTTAATTTCAAGGCTAAGATTGTCACTCATTTTGGGAAGGGACCAAAACCACGACAGGGAGCTACAAACTTAAGTTCCACAAAACTACACAGCCCTCGCTGTGTCGCCCTTCGCTTCCCTGGCTGGGTGAAAGGACAATCATCTGCCTGGGAGGCTCTGCTTAGTTGCTTCAAGTTGTCCCTTCCTTCCCAGACCACATACACACAACAACAACAAAACAACAGTGTCCCGCCCTTTGCACTAAGGGATCCTTTATGAATTGCCAAAGACAGTATGGGTGCCTTTTCAGCTGCAACCCTTCTGTCTAGACAGAAATCCTGTCCGTGACGCCAATTTTAATGTCACGATCCGTTTCTTGCGGGGTGTCGTGATGGTTCTTTTCACCCATCCCAAAAGTGCAACAAAGGCAAACAACAAGGGACTATCAGTTAATCACAACAAATGCACCTTTAGTAGGGGCCAAAACAGTAAACGCGATAGTGGGGATCTGAAAGGAGATAAAAGGTTAGAGAGAGAAGAGGGATATGGGAATAGCTACCAACACAGGCGAGATCCTCAGTGCTCCGGACGATGGGGATCCGTCTGTCGTGTCGGGGGAGTCTTCGAAGTTCTGGTCGACTCGGGGCTCCAATTATAGTCCACAGAGGAGAGAGGGGGGGAACAAGTGTAATAATGAAAGTCCATTGTAATTGCCCCGAGGGAACGGGTGAGTCCACAGAAACCACCAAAGCAAGACGAATCCAATGAAGAATAAGTCCATTTGAATCACTGAAGGGAAACAGGTCATGTCATTAGTGGTCAGACCACCAATTTCCCCTCCTCCCTATAGCAGGGGTCTCAGTCTCAGTCCTTGGGAGGAGGGTTCTCATTCTTTCTTTGTCACAGTGGTAACGAGGCAGATGAGGGGTCTTCAGTGAAGGACCGCGAGAGTCACCCCAAAAGTTCATTGGGCTTAAGAACGGAGATTAGAAGCAGGCCGCGCATCAGGCTGTCCCGTGCTGGCTCCATGTCAGGTCTTTGCCAAGTCCTTGCCAACTCCTTGCCAAGTTCTTACCAGGCCTTGTTGGGAACAGCCAGCATGACGGTTCAGTGGTCCCACCTGTGCTGTGTCCTGTTCTAAGCCGGAACTACAGTGGGGGAAGGGATTCTTTCTTGTGGCAATCGGAAGGCAGAATGGAAAATGAGGGGCTTCTGACGGGCTCTTACAGCCTCGCATTCACACACATTCATCCCCCCTTTATTCGCCCTGTAATGCAAAGGATCTCCCAGTTGCCGAGCCGTGGGGGCTTTTAGCCGCTCGGCACGAAGCTCGGGTAGCTGGTACATCTGAGGGTCCACCAGAAGAACGGGAGGGACACTCGGGCTGCTGAAATCCTGCTCGTTGATTGAAGGGTCGCAGAAGGGGCAAACAGGGAGACAACGAAGCAGTAGAGAGGCAGATTCCGAGAGCCCCGAAGGGCGGGGTGAGGATTCTTTTACTGCGTAGGGGTAGGAGGGTTTAGCATTCGAGGGTACAATCGGGAGAAGGCTAAAGGGAGGGGAAATATAACATTAACCAGTGGGGAAAAGGGAAAGGAGTGTTCTTGGTGGAAGAACCGTGGAACAGAGAAGATTCTAGGCTAAGGGGCAGACTTGAACAACAACTGACAGGACAGGGGGAGGGTACAATTCTCTTCCGAAAGGGGGTGGAGAACTCATACAACTGCTGTTTCCCATGGCAACCCTAGACTGCCTTCCCCAACCCCTCCCCCTGCACCAGTGACAGCTTTTAACACTGAAGGGCAGTGCTATTGTATAACAAACACTTAATTCTTAGCCCAGCCGGGCTCGCTGGCTACTTTTGCAAGCTTTTTACCAACTAGCGATGCTTGTAAGCGGTGCTTGTAACTCCTAGCTTGTACCACGCTCCCACTAGCTGCGCTATCAGCTAGCGGCGTTCAAAGCAGCTCCTCAAACCGCGGCTTGTGCCCGCGCGCCCGCTGCGCTATCAGCTGGGCCGCGCCTAAAGCACCTTTGCAAGCCCCGACTGAAACGATACGCGGAAGAAATCAATAGACTCCATAACCTGGGGTAGTTATGAAGTGGGTACGTATGTCAGCGCCCGGAACAAGTGAGATAGCTCTCCAAAACTTGTGCCCCGAGCCTCAGTCTGACCCACACTTTTATTCTTAAAGACGTTCCATATGCAATACATTGCACAACTTTTTCATGCATATTCCACCCCTGGCCCCGCCTGTCCTCGCTTCTCATGCGAAGTAAGTCCACGCCCTTCTGGGCATGCGTGGTTTGCTGTGGTGGTCGTACGGGGGTCTCTTGGTGGTCCTGAGGCTGAAGATTGTGGTCTTCCTCATGATTGAACTTTTGAACTTTTCCTCTCTGCGCGTGCGCTTTTGGTCCTTTGGTGCTTATCTGAGTACGTCTGTCAGTCTTGATAGGCTTGGAGACAGAGGAGCTTCTTTATTTTAATTCAGAAGGAAAGGGTTCTTTCCTTCTTCTGGTATTGTTCTTCATGCAAGAAGCTTCAGAAATTTGCATTTTCCTTTGCCCTTTGTATTAGGCAGAGGTTTCTTAAGCAAAAGGTTGAAAATTCAACACATAACTCTACAAGCTACATTAGAAATGCTTAATTCATTTTGTTAACCTAACTCTAAAAATCTCTATTTCACCTCGAGAGCTGTCACAGAGCAGAAAGCAGCTGAGATGCTGAAAAGCAGCAAAGCTGAACTGCCTGCCTCAGCTTCAGCAATGTGCAATTGACTGAAGGCGAAACACGAAGCAGCAGAGCAGCGGGCTTCTGTGCGCACTGAAGGCAATTGCAAGAATCCAGCAGCTGCTCCTTGCCAAGCACAGCCAGCTGCCTGTGTTCTTGCTTCTTGACCAACTCACAGTTGCCTTTCTTTTCAGCAGCTGCCACCGTGTTCTCTGCATCTCGGAGCCTCTGGGGAGCAACAAGAATTTCCAAGGTGGGATGCATGAAAACCAAAATAAAAACTCAGGAAGGTTGTCCTGGAACACCTCCCATTGGCATGCCAAGAGTGAATTCAAGAGGCAGGAGAGCGGCAGCCACCGTCCTGCAGCTGTCTGCGAGCTTCGCACACAAGCCGGCTTCTTCGCGGCTTCGTTCTTCGCCTATGCAAGCTACCGCGATCTCCGGCTGCCGGAGGCCAAGAAGCGGCAACTTCGCGCACAGATCACTGGAGCGGCAGCGGTGCGCTCCGAAGCGCCGCTTTTGCCGAAAGACGCCGGGAAGCGGCACTTGCTTTCGGCCAGCTGCGGAGCTCCGTATTCTGCCTCTCTAGTCGCCTACATCTTAGCGAAAAGCTTTTCCGCTCCAGTTCTCAAGGAGAAAGTGTCCCAGCACTGCTCACTTAGCCCGACCTTGCCAGGAAATGAGATTTGCTGCACATTCCAAGGACACTGCATTTTCCTGGGCAAGCTGCAACCTGCTGGCAGATGGCCGTGCTCTCTGCCCACTCCTGCCCAGTTCTTGGTACTAGCGGGCACGTTGCAGCCTGGCGAAGGCAAGAAACCTGGAGAGCTGTCACAGAGCAGAAGGGCAGCTGAGATGCTGAAAAGCAGCAAAGCTGAACAGCCTGCCTCAACTTCAGCAGTGTGTAATTGACTGAAGGCGAAAAACCAAGCAGCAAAGCAGCGGGCTTGACCCACACTTTTATTCTTAAAGACGTTCCATATGCAATACATTGCACAACTTTTTCATGCATATTCAACCCCTGGCCCCGCCTGTCCTCGCTTCTCACGCGAAGTAAGTCCACGCCCTTCTGGGCATGCGTGGTTTGCTGTGGTGGTCGTACGGGGGTCTCTTGGTGGTCCTGAGGCTGAAGATTGTGGTCTTCCTCATGATTGAACTTTTGAACTTTTCCTCTCTGCGCGTGCGCTTTTGGTCCTTTGGTGCTTATCTGAGTACGTCTGTCAGTCTTGATAGGCTTGGAGACAGAGGAGCTTCTTTATTTTAATTCAGAAGGAAAGGGTTCTTTCCTTCTTCTGGTATTGTTCTCTATGCAAGAAGCTTCAGAAATTTGCATTTTCCTATGCCCTTTGTACTAGGCAGAGGTTTCTTAAGTAAAAGGTTGAAAATTCAACAGATAACTCTACAAGCTAAATTAGAAATGCTTCATTCATTTTGTTAACCTAACTCTAAAAATCTCTGCTTCAGTCCCCCCTTTTCTTAAAATAGATTAAATTCTTTTACTACAGGGGTCTTGATTTAAATTCTGATCTACTATCATGACCGTCCTCTTTCAGTAAGATTCTAGGAGTTCTAGAGAGTGATGTCAGACTGGCCATGTGTTTTAACATCCTCGAATTCTACATGAGTGTTAAAGTAGACATCATTAAACTTACAGTAACTAAAATTAATAGGATTATAATTGGGTGACATAAAGTCTTCTAAACAGTGTATTTCACTAGTTATGACTTGTGTTTATTAGCTAGTGATTGGTGCTGGATACACCAAGTTAAGAGACTTAACATACAGGAGGTTAGTGACATGTCTTGGGTAGACATTCTCTTTCGCACCCCATATGGTTTTTCATAAAGCAATTCAAAGTGGTTTAGCTTTTCTTTAGTCTTGGGTTTGGTTCGGATCTGCAGTAGTGCTAATGGGAGGGATTGAGTCCATGACAAATTAGCTTCTTGTCCCAATTGTACAATTTGTTGTTTGATCAAATGATTCATTTTTTTTACCTGACCACTTGATTGTGGGTTATATGGGGTGCGAAGTTCTCAGTCTATGTTCAAGTATTGGCTAACTTGTTGCACGAATTTTACAATAAAATGTGGTCCTCTATTTGAGGAGATTGTGGCCAGGACTCTAAAGCGTGGTATGTTTTCTTGTACCAATACCTTAGTTACTTCTTGAGCTTTAGAAGTCCTGGTGGGGAATGCTTCTGGCCATCCTGAAAAGGTATCTGTTAGCACCAGGAAAAACTTATACCCCCCTTTTCTTGGCAATTCTGTACAATCAATCTGCCATTGCTGCTCCGGCCCATGACCCTTCCGAATCTGGCTAAGCTTTGGTTTGGGAGTATTTTTGGGGTTGGTCTGGAGGCAAAGGTCACATTGTCGAGTTGTAAATGTCTAGTTATGCTAGAGCATCAATACCCCAATGGTTTTCTGGTGTTCTTCCTTTATTAGGGACCATCATAAATAGGAGGGTAGAACTAATTTTCCTTCTATGGTGGCCCATCCCTCTTGGTTACAGTCTCCTTTTTGCTCATAGATTAATTTTTTTTCTGGTTTGTTGTATCTTGGCTTACCTTTAGGGGAAATTTGCCCGTCTTGCTGCTTCTTTTGCTTCCCTATCTGCCAGCTCGTTTCCTTCTTCCAATTCGGAGTTGATCTTCTGATGTGCCTTAATGTGCATGATCGCTACTTTCTCTGGCAACTGGACTGCTGCTAGAAGTCGCAGTACTTCTGATGCATCTTTAATATTTTTCCCTTGAGACTTCAGCAGTCCTCTCTCTTTCTAAATGGCTCTGTGAGCATGCACTACTCCAAATGCATACTTCGAGTCCGTGTATATGTTTATTTCTTTCCCTCTTGCCAATTCTAGGGCCCGAGTTAGAGCAATTATCTCGGCCTTCTGTGCAGAGGTATTTGTTGGCAGGGGCCCAGATGATATTACTTCCTTGCACGTTGGAACTGCCTACCTGGCGTGCCGTTTTCCACTGATGATATAACTGCTTCCATCAGTAAACGAGACTTCTGCATTCTCGAGAGGGGTGTCCTTCGAGTCAGGGCAGCTGGAGTAGGTGGCTTCAATGGTCTCCAGGCAGTCATGTTCCACTGGTTCCCCTTGGTTTCTACTGAGGAAGGAGGCTGGATTGACAATGTTAGCCACTACTATCTCTACATCATCTTGCTCCGCTATGA
Source organism: Vidua macroura (assembly GCF_024509145.1). Taxonomy (NCBI): domain Eukaryota; kingdom Metazoa; phylum Chordata; class Aves; order Passeriformes; family Viduidae; genus Vidua; species Vidua macroura. The sequence continues at coordinate 571,886 of NC_071585.1, read as the reverse complement.
TAGCTTGGTATCTCAGGAGCCGTTGTGGGGAAAGCCAATGCCCACCTTTTACCTCTAGCACTGCAGACACTGTGTGAGACACTAGCACAGTTCTTTTCTGGCCTAGGGTGAATTTGTGTGCCTCTTGGATGTTCAGGACGACTGCTGCAACAGCTCTGAGGCACCCAGGCCACCCTTTAGCTGCTGTATCCAATTGCTTAGAGAAGTAAGCCACTGGTCTCCGATATGGGCCCAGGTCCTGTGCTAGTATTCCTAAGGCGATTCCTTGCTTCTCATGGGAGAATAAAAGGAAAGGCTTACTCACGTCCGGCAATCTTAGGGCTGGAGCTGACATGAGGGCTTTTTTCAGCTGGTTGAAAGCTTGCGTAGCTTCCTTTGTCTCTTGGATGTTCCTGCTTTCAGTTGCAATCAGTTCATAGAAGGGCTTAACAAACAGTCCATAGTTATAGATCCATAACCTGCACCACCCTGTCATCCTCAGGAAAGTTCGTAGTTCCTTTACCGTCTGAGGTTTTGGGCTCTGGCATATTGCCTCCTTCCGGCTTTGGCCCAAGGTACGTTGTCTAGCACTGACTTCCTAACCCAGCTAAGTTACTTTCTGTTTTACTACTTGGGCTTTTTTCTTTGATACTCGGTACCCTTGGAGCCCCAAAAAGTTCAAGAGGCTTATCGTCCAGGCCGTGCATGCTTCCCTTGTCCGTGTGGCTATCAGGATGTCATCTACGTACTCTAGCAACTTCCCTTCCTCTGGAGGGGCTTCTCAGGTCTCTAATTCTTTTGCAAGTTGTTCTCCAAACAAAGTGGGTGAGTTTTTGAATCCTTGTGGGAGTCTGGTCCATGTCAGTTGAGTTCTTCGCCCGCTCTTAGGATTTTCCCATTCAAATGCAAAAATTTTCTGGCTTCGTGGATAGGAAGGCAAAAGAAGGCATCTTTTAAATCTAGAACGGTAAACCAAGTTAGCTCGGGGGTTAAGCAAGTTAATAACGTGTAGGGATTGGCCACCACAGGATACAGATCCTCAGTGACCTTGTTTATGGCCCGCAGATCCTGTACTAACCGGTATGACCCATCAGGTTTACCAACTGGTAGGATAGGGGTATTAACACTTACATAACATAAGTTGGAACAAGGTATTATAGACAATATCATGGTCATCAATGGAAGCAATATTTGATGGAACTTTTTCAGTTCTGAGGGTTCGTAACTTGTGTTTGTCGGTGACAGCAGGGAAGCACAGTGAGGCTGCTTAACAGGGCAGGATGCATACATATACTTTCCTTCGTCTACATTCACTTAACTTTATTTTACTTACTCTTACACATAACAAAACAACCACAACAACAAGGTACCTTTTCTTTTTCAACACACCTATTACACTTGTAGGTGTCCCTGGCTAGTCCCAGTGTTCTTGGATACCCCTCAATCTAGCTGTGTGGTTCCCAACTCTAGATCCTGTCAGACTTCTCTTCAAACTGGCAAAATTTTTACTCAATCTTGGCTGCTCTCAACAACCCAGCAAACTTAATTCTGGGTGCTCTTGGAATGTTAATCCCTCAACCCAGCAGGTTTGACTTAACCCTGGATGCTCTTGGAACATTAATCCCTCAATCCAGCAGGTTTGAATCAACCCTGGATGCTCTTGGAACATTAATCCCTCAATCCAGCAGGTTTGAATCAACCCTGGATGCTCTTGGAATATTAATCCCTCAATCCAGCAGGTTTGATCTTGGATGTTCTCGGGCATTCTTATCCCTCAATCCAGCAGAATTTTTAGGGGCCCCTCCTACACATTTTACCTTTTATTTTTCCCCAATAGATTATGCCAAGAAAACCCTCTTTTTACCTTTTCATTCATTTTTTTTTCTAATTAATTACCTTTTACTCCCCCCCCCCCCCCCCCCCACTAAGGGGTCCCACTCTTTCTCTGAGACCCAGTCCCAGGGGGGGTTCTCTCACTCTTTCTATTACTCGCTTCGTCTCTTTACTGGCCGCTTTTCTCGCGAAAAAGACGGAAACGCAGCATGGGAGACTGCCGCTCTCGCTTAGCAGGTCTGGGGTAACCAGCCCGCCTCTGTCACGATCCGCTTCTTCCGGGGTGTCGTGATGGTTCTTTTCACCCATCCCAAAAGTGCAACAAAGGCAAACAACAAGGGACTATCAGTTAATCACAACAAATGCACCTTTAGTAGGGGCCAAAACAGTAAACGCGATAGTGGGGATCTGAAAGGAGATAAAAGGTTAGAGAGAGAAGAGGGATATGGGAATAGCTACCAACACAGGCGAGATCCTCAGTGCTCCGGACGATGGGGATCCGTCTGTCGTGTCGGGGGAGTCTTCGAAGTTCTGGTCGACTCGGGCCTCCAATTATAGTCCACAGAGGAGAGAGGGGGGGAACAAGTGTAATAATGAAAGTCCATTGTAATTGCCCCGAGGGAACGGGTGAGTCCACAGAAACCACCAAAGCAAGACGAATCCAATGAAGAATAAGTCCATTTGAATCACTGAAGGGAAACAGGTCATGTCATTAGTGGTCAGACCACCAATTTCCCCTCCTCCCTATAGCAGGGGTCTCAGTCTCAGTCCTTGGGAGGAGGGTTCTCATTCTTTCTTTGTCACAGTGGTAACGAGGCAGATGAGGGGTCTTCAGTGAAGGACCGCGAGAGTCACCCCAAAAGTTCATTGGGCTTAAGAACGGAGATTAGAAGCAGGCCGCGCATCAGGCTGTCCCGTGCTGGCTCCATGTCAGGTCTTTGCCAAGTCCTTGCCAACTCCTTGCCAAGTTCTTACCAGGCCTTGTTGGGAACAGCCAGCATGACGGTTCAGTGGTCCCACCTGTGCTGTGTCCTGTTCTAAGCCGGAACTACAGTGGGGGAAGGGATTCTTTCTTGTGGCAATCGGAAGGCAGAATGGAAAATGAGGGGATTCTGACAGGCTCTTACACCACCCCGTGACTGATGATTGCCCTCGAAAGATCTTCATCAGCAGGATTCCATGGTGTCGTCGTGGAGTCTTCAGGACTCGTCAAGTGTTGGCAGCACGTCCCAGGGAAAAGAGAAGAGGAAAAGGGAAAGAAAGAGAAAACAGGAAAACTAAAACAATCACAACATATTGGTAATCACAACAAATTATAATTAAACAATAAGCAAAATACAATTAGTAAATCAATAATAGTTATTTAAATAATAATCAATATGAATCAATTAAACAATAAATTGATCAAATAATAAACCAGTATCATCAATATTAAACAGTAAAGTAATAAACCTAGTATAATCGATATTACTCAGTACAATTTTATAAACAATAAACAAAAATAATTAAAACAGCGATTAGAACAAATCATAAAAGAAAATGATGTAAAACATATCTTCTAACCTTATCATCTTCTTGTGTCTACTGTCCTGGGAACATCTCTAGTGTAAAGGATGTCGGCCAAGTGGTGTGCATTAATTATAGATGTTAATTTTGTTCATCGTTTCATCATTCTCCAATTTACAATAAGCAAGATTACTGATAAAACAAAACCAATCATAACTAAAATCAGAAGAACAACAATGGGATGACACAATTTCTTCAGGATACCGGTGGCGGTGGGTGACCACCCGAAAAGGGTATCCCACCACTTGTGCTCGGCATCACTTTTCACCCTTTCTACAACACGATGTATTTCTTGCACATGATGATGAACAGTTACCAGAGTTTTCTGTCCATTCCCCTTGATTTTTCCTAGGATCTCTATTAGATCTTGATGAAGTAATAATTGCTTTACCAGAGAAAGGTTCATCCCAATGGCAGTAGGCAGTAGCTTGTGAATCAACGTGAGATTGGATTCTAAAAGTTCATGTGAAGTAACTGGAGCTACAAAAGAAAAATCACATCCTGCAATTTTAGTAAAGTTGCAAGCACAAAAATTGGAATGATTTTTAGTAGCTACTACTGTACTTTCTATAAACACAGTATCCCAAGCGGTTCTGAAGCAGGCACACCCATTGTCTGTAGATACAAGGACTGTTTCAGAAGTCTCGTTAGGATGAATATCAAAATGACAGCTATTTTGTTCTGTCTCCAGACAAATATCTTGAGCTACAATTGCATTACCTTCACAGATAAACCCTAGTTGTTCTCAGATGGTACAGGACTCTAAATTGACAGTTTGCCATTTGTCATCAATTTGACGGGCCCATTCTCTATGTTCAGAAGGATAGAAAGTGGGTCCATCATGATTTAATCCTAGTGGAATGATAGGGAATATCAAATGCACCCAGGCATTTCTTATGGTCAACGCAAATGCTGTGGCTGTGTTTGTGTTAGGGTCATAGGTAAAATTCACTAAATTCCACCAGGATTGGAAATCTCTTTCAAAGTCAGTGGCACTGTCCCAGACTATTTTCCTAATTTCAGTGGGAAAAGTGCCTTCTTCACCTTCTCTTAGAATTGAGGCAGCAACTGACTGCATCCATCATTGAGCCTGGATACGGCTAAGAGCTAAGGAAACGTTGCTTTGTGCGGCATTAAGTGCATCAATGATCAATTTGCTATTATTTACATTTATCTTTTCCCAATTTGCTAGAATGTTTGATAGCAACCACTGATGTGTTCCCAAGGCTGATAAGGACGATTGCAGTGGTTGTTGTATTTTGGTTAAATCTTTAGTTGTGGAAGCCAATTTATTCATTCATACTTCTGAATCAATACTATTTAGGATTCCCAATCCTGTTCCCACAAGACCAGTTATGTCTCTTGGCACGCGGTTTTTAGGAGGCTTCCACTGTCGCAGCCAGGTTGTCCAAGCCTGAAAAGAGGTCTGCAAAAAGGGTGAACAAGCTGGTTGTATTTCTCAGATATTGTTTTGCATCAGCAATTTGACTTGTTTAAGAGACCATAACAGATTAAACAATATCTGTTGTTGGCCAGTTTTCCTGATTCTATATGGTCCAATTTCAAAAATTTTCGGGCTAAGTGTAACCAGTGGTGGGGTGGTAGGTGTCACAACATTAACATCAAGTCCTACTCCAGTATTTGAATCAATACTTTCAACTTAAAAAACAAAAACAAAAACAAAAACAAAACAAAACAAAAAAAAAGTGCTTCAGTATTTTTGGACCAAAACCAAACTACTTCTACAGTTTGTGTTCATGTGAAATTGTGCCAACAATCCTGTATGCTTGGCTGCGTACAAACCTTTTTGTGCTTCAAGAGATCCTTTCACTTTTTCTGCATGCTACCACAATTAGTTCAGACCACGGTCACTCAGCTGCTTTCTGGCCATGGGGTTGCGGTAGGATGCAGAAAAGTATTACCAGTTTTATCATGGATTAGGTGGTCTTCATGTCCCTCGGAGTTCTTCTGAAAAAGTAAACACAACAGAATTCTGCCGCCGAGAGGCAGAAAAGTTAGAATGATGGAATTATCCAGCATGTATTTGTCCAATGCTCTTTCCCTAGAGCACCAGAGGATTCCCATGCATATTTCTTCAGAGGGGGTTTTAGCACAAGTGCTACTAGTCCTATAGTAAGAGAGGTCCACCAGAACAGGTTGGCCAGGGTCATGAGCTGGATTATTAGGATCATTTGGTACAGAGCATAGGAGTCAGTGTAGATGCAGACCAAAGAGGAATTCTGTGCTTCTCGTTGAAAAACACTCCAGACAGCTATCAGCTCCCCACTGTGTGTACTACCTTCTCCCTCTGTAATCATTTGCTCACCAGAGGAAAAGTGGAGGGCTTCTGCCCTAGATTTCCATCCTTTTCCTTCCCCTTTAGCAAAAGCATCAGTAAACCAAGAGTTTGCTGATTGTTCGGGGCAGAAAGGAGGGGTTACTTTGATTACAGAGGCAGGTTTGTCCAAGCTCTCCGTTTCTTGGATTGCTAAAGTTTTTACAGCTCCTTCTGTCATTGAGAAGAAGTTACAGTAATGTTCAACCTGAGCATACCACTTTCTCACTGAGGCCCTCTGGGCCACCCCGTCAGGAGGGGGACTCCCACTAGTGACTGTCTTAATAACCTTGAAGGGGCCTCTCAATACAATTGGTTGTTTTTGTGCAATTTTTTCTACTTCTAGGAAAGCTAAGATAACCATCAACAATCCTTTTTCCCAGGTAGTGTATCTTTTCTCAGCATCTTTGGAACCACGGGAATCAAAACCAACAGGTCTTGTCGGAGCCTCAGGACCCCGCTGCCATATGTGTACTGACAGCCCTGAGGAGGCAAATGCCCATTCCACCTGGAAAGGATCTGTAGGATGGATAGGGCCCAGTGCTTGATGAGCTGTTGCTTCAAAAATCAGCAATTGCAATGCTGACTCCTGAGAAAGACTCCAATCCCATTTCACCCCTTTCCTCAACAAGTCATAAAGGGGAACAAATGGGTCGTTCCAGTGACTAGGAAATCTGTCTGGTCTTTCTACAGGAGATACAGCTGCTATCGTTTTTGGAAGGAGAATTGCTGTAGGTTTGAGTGATTCTGGAAGCCCACAAATTCAAGGGGTCATTATCTTGGGCTTCACAGGTAATTGCATCAGGGATTCAAAGCCAGGAATTCATTTCTTTTTGTGAGTCATTTGCAGGCAAGCAGCTTTGTGCACATTTTCCAAGAGCTGGTCGGGGGTACTAATTCTAGCTATGGGATCTCCCCTTTCCAAGGGGCTTGTTCCCCCGGCCCAAAAAGCTGCACGCTGTGTCAGGGACCATGTGTCACCTTTCTCTCCTGTTGTTAAGAAGACACCATGTCCCCAATACCCACTGGCTTCCTGTTCAGTGAATTGAATTGGATCACCACCAGTGAGGGACACCCGGAAAACATATTCTGTTTCTGATTCATGTGGAGGCTGTCCGTATTCCCTTTTAAGCTTAGCTAGCTCGGTGGCCGTGTTTAGTTGTGATGGTATGCGTTTGGTTGTGATGTGAGGTTCCAGATCATCATCACTGAGATAGTTCTACTCTGTTTTAATCAAGGGTCTCAAGTGATGGCAGCAATGTTCCCCACAATTACTTGCTGCTTCAAGTTCTTGATGAGGATAGATTTGTTTAATGTGAGGAGTTTCCTTCTCCTCAAGCTCTGTAGAGGAATCAGCATGATGTGATTTGTTAATATGTTCCTCTGTTAAGGCAGCTCGCAATGCATAGATCACATTTTTTTGCTTCATAGAACTGTTTTTGCAAAATTTCAACTAGATTTTGAAGGGAGTCTATTATAGCATGTTCCTCACTTCTTCGCTGGAAGCCATTTTCTATAGCTGCCATAAGACAAGCTCCCAAAACTGAGCAGAAGATAGTTTTATTTTTGCCCAGTTTGAATTTTGTTTCATGTTGTAATGAACACACTCTATCAATAACATTTTCTAAGTTCAACCAATTACTCTGTGCCCATTTTTCTCCTTCTGTAGAAGGTTTGGCATTGTGTTTGGCTAGTAGTGCATAAAATTCAGCTTTAATTTCAAGGCTAAGATTGTCACTCATTTTGGGAAGGGACCAAAACCACGACAGGGAGCTACAAACTTAAGTTCCACAAAACTACACAGCCCTCGCTGTGTCGCCCTTCGCTTCCCTGGCTGGGTGAAAGGACAATCATCTGCCTGGGAGGCTCTGCTTAGTTGCTTCAAGTTGTCCCTTCCTTCCCAGACCACATACACACAACAACAACAAAACAACAGTGTCCCGCCCTTTGCACTAAGGGATCCTTTATGAATTGCCAAAGACAGTATGGGTGCCTTTTCAGCTGCAACCCTTCTGTCTAGACAGAAATCCTGTCCGTGACGCCAATTTTAATGTCACGATCCGTTTCTTGCGGGGTGTCGTGATGGTTCTTTTCACCCATCCCAAAAGTGCAACAAAGGCAAACAACAAGGGACTATCAGTTAATCACAACAAATGCACCTTTAGTAGGGGCCAAAACAGTAAACGCGATAGTGGGGATCTGAAAGGAGATAAAAGGTTAGAGAGAGAACAGGGATATGGGAATAGCTACCAACACAGGCGAGATCCTCAGTGCTCCGGACGATGGGGATCCGTCTGTCGTGTCGGGGGAGTCTTCGAAGTTCTGGTCGACTCGGGGCTCCAATTATAGTCCACAGAGGAGAGAGGGGGGGAACAAGTGTAATAATGAAAGTCCATTGTAATTGCCCCGAGGGAACGGGTGAGTCCACAGAAACCACCAAAGCAAGACGAATCCAATGAAGAATAAGTCCATTTGAATCACTGAAGGGAAACAGGTCATGTCATTAGTGGTCAGACCACCAATTTCCCCTCCTCCCTATAGCAGGGGTCTCAGTCTCAGTCCTTGGGAGGAGGGTTCTCATTCTTTCTTTGTCACAGTGGTAACGAGGCAGATGAGGGGTCTTCAGTGAAGGACCGCGAGAGTCACCCCAAAAGTTCATTGGGCTTAAGAACGGAGATTAGAAGCAGGCCGCGCATCAGGCTGTCCCGTGCTGGCTCCATGTCAGGTCTTTGCCAAGTCCTTGCCAACTCCTTGCCAAGTTCTTACCAGGCCTTGTTGGGAACAGCCAGCATGACGGTTCAGTGGTCCCACCTGTGCTGTGTCCTGTTCTAAGCCGGAACTACAGTGGGGGAAGGGATTCTTTCTTGTGGCAATCGGAAGGCAGAATGGAAAATGAGGGGCTTCTGACGGGCTCTTACAGCCTCGCATTCACACACATTCATCCCCCCTTTATTCGCCCTGTAATGCAAAGGATCTCCCAGTTGCCGAGCCGTGGGGGCTTTTAGCCGCTCGGCACGAAGCTCGGGTAGCTGGTACATCTGAGGGTCCACCAGAAGAACGGGAGGGACACTCGGGCTGCTGAAATCCTGCTCGTTGATTGAAGGGTCGCAGAAGGGGCAAACAGGGAGACAACGAAGCAGTAGAGAGGCAGATTCCGAGAGCCCCGAAGGGCGGGGTGAGGATTCTTTTACTGCGTAGGGGTAGGAGGGTTTAGCATTCGAGGGTACAATCGGGAGAAGGCTAAAGGGAGGGGAAATATAACATTAACCAGTGGGGAAAAGGGAAAGGAGTGTTCTTGGTGGAAGAACCGTGGAACAGAGAAGATTCTAGGCTAAGGGGCAGACTTGAACAACAACTGACAGGACAGGGGGAGGGTACAATTCTCTTCCGAAAGGGGGTGGAGAACTCATACAACTGCTGTTTCCCATGGCAACCCTAGACTGCCTTCCCCAACCCCTCCCCCTGCACCAGTGACAGCTTTTAACACTGAAGGGCAGTGCTATTGTATAACAAACACTTAATTCTTAGCCCAGCCGGGCTCGCTGGCTACTTTTGCAAGCTTTTTACCAACTAGCGATGCTTGTAAGCGGTGCTTGTAACTCCTAGCTTGTACCACGCTCCCACTAGCTGCGCTATCAGCTAGCGGCGTTCAAAGCAGCTCCTCAAACCGCGGCTTGTGCCCGCGCGCCCGCTGCGCTATCAGCTGGGCCGCGCCTAAAGCACCTTTGCAAGCCCCGACTGAAACGATACGCGGAAGAAATCAATAGACTCCATAACCTGGGGTAGTTATGAAGTGGGTACGTATGTCAGCGCCCGGCACAAGTGAGATAGCTCTCCAAAACTTGTGCCCCGAGCCTCAGTCTGACCCACACTTTTATTCTTAAAGACGTTCCATATGCAATACATTGCACAACTTTTTCATGCATATTCCACCCCTGGCCCCGCCTGTCCTCGCTTCTCATGCGAAGTAAGTCCACGCCCTTCTGGGCATGCGTGGTTTGCTGTGGTGGTCGTACGGGGGTCTCTTGGTGGTCCTGAGGCTGAAGATTGTGGTCTTCCTCATGATTGAACTTTTGAACTTTTCCTCTCTGCGCGTGCGCTTTTGGTCCTTTGGTGCTTATCTGAGTACGTCTGTCAGTCTTGATAGGCTTGGAGACAGAGGAGCTTCTTTATTTTAATTCAGAAGGAAAGGGTTCTTTCCTTCTTCTGGTATTGTTCTTCATGCAAGAAGCTTCAGAAATTTGCATTTTCCTTTGCCCTTTGTATTAGGCAGAGGTTTCTTAAGCAAAAGGTTGAAAATTCAACACATAACTCTACAAGCTACATTAGAAATGCTTAATTCATTTTGTTAACCTAACTCTAAAAATCTCTATTTCACCTCGAGAGCTGTCACAGAGCAGAAAGCAGCTGAGATGCTGAAAAGCAGCAAAGCTGAACTGCCTGCCTCAGCTTCAGCAATGTGCAATTGACTGAAGGCGAAACACGAAGCAGCAGAGCAGCGGGCTTCTGTGCGCACTGAAGGCAATTGCAAGAATCCAGCAGCTGCTCCTTGCCAAGCACAGCCAGCTGCCTGTGTTCTTGCTTCTTGACCAACTCACAGTTGCCTTTCTTTTCAGCAGCTGCCACCGTGTTCTCTGCATCTCGGAGCCTCTGGGGAGCAACAAGAATTTCCAAGGTGGGATGCATGAAAACCAAAATAAAAACTCAGGAAGGTTGTCCTGGAACACCTCCCATTGGCATGCCAAGAGTGAATTCAAGAGGCAGGAGAGCGGCAGCCACCGTCCTGCAGCTGTCTGCGAGCTTCGCACACAAGCCGGCTTCTTCGCGGCTTCGTTCTTCGCCTATGCAAGCTACCGCGATCTCCGGCTGCCGGAGGCCAAGAAGCGGCAACTTCGCGCACAGATCACTGGAGCGGCAGCGGTGCGCTCCGAAGCGCCGCTTTTGCCGAAAGACGCCGGGAAGCGGCACTTGCTTTCGGCCAGCTGCGGAGCTCCGTATTCTGCCTCTCGATTCGCCTACATCTTAGCGAAAAGCTTTTCCGCTCCAGTTCTCAAGGAGAAAGTGTCCCAGCACTGCTCACTTAGCCCGACCTTGCCAGGAAATGAGATTTGCTGCACATTCCAAGGACACTGCATTTTCCTGGGCAAGCTGCAACCTGCTGGCAGATGGCCGTGCTCTCTGCCCACTCCTGCCCAGTTCTTGGTACTAGCGGGCACGTTGCAGCCTGGCGAAGGCAAGAAACCTGGAGAGCTGTCACAGAGCAGAAGGGCAGCTGAGATGCTGAAAAGCAGCAAAGCTGAACAGCCTGCCTCAACTTCAGCAGTGTGTAATTGACTGAAGGCGAAAAACCAAGCAGCAAAGCAGCGGGCTTGACCCACACTTTTATTCTTAAAGACGTTCCATATGCAATACATTGCACAACTTTTTCATGCATATTCAACCCCTGGCCCCGCCTGTCCTCGCTTCTCACGCGAAGTAAGTCCACGCCCTTCTGGGCATGCGTGGTTTGCTGTGGTGGTCGTACGGGGGTCTCTTGGTGGTCCTGAGGCTGAAGATTGTGGTCTTCCTCATGATTGAACTTTTGAACTTTTCCTCTCTGCGCGTGCGCTTTTGGTCCTTTGGTGCTTATCTGAGTACGTCTGTCAGTCTTGATAGGCTTGGAGACAGAGGAGCTTCTTTATTTTAATTCAGAAGGAAAGGGTTCTTTCCTTCTTCTGGTATTGTTCTCTATGCAAGAAGCTTCAGAAATTTGCATTTTCCTATGCCCTTTGTACTAGGCAGAGGTTTCTTAAGTAAAAGGTTGAAAATTCAACAGATAACTCTACAAGCTAAATTAGAAATGCTTCATTCATTTTGTTAACCTAACTCTAAAAATCTCTGCTTCAGTCCCCCCTTTTCTTAAAATAGATTAAATTCTTTTACTACAGGGGTCTTGATTTAAATTCTGATCTACTATCATGACCGTCCTCTTTCAGTAAGATTCTAGGAGTTCTAGAGAGTGATGTCAGACTGGCCATGTGTTTTAACATCCTCGAATTCTACATGAGTGTTAAAGTAGACATCATTAAACTTACAGTAACTAAAATTAATAGGATTATAATTGGGTGACATAAAGTCTTCTAAACAGTGTATTTCACTAGTTATGACTTGTGTTTATTAGCTAGTGATTGGTGCTGGATACACCAAGTTAAGAGACTTAACATACAGGAGGTTAGTGACATGTCTTGGGTAGACATTCTCTTTCGCACCCCATATGGTTTTTCATAAAGCAATTCAAAGTGGTTTAGCTTTTCTTTAGTCTTGGGTTTGGTTCGGATCTGCAGTAGTGCTAATGGGAGGGATTGAGTCCATGACAAATTAGCTTCTTGTCCCAATTGTACAATTTGTTGTTTGATCAAATGATTCATTTTTTTTACCTGACCACTTGATTGTGGGTTATATGGGGTGCGAAGTTCTCAGTCTATGTTCAAGTATTGGCTAACTTGTTGCACGAATTTTACAATAAAATGTGGTCCTCTATTTGAGGAGATTGTGGCCAGGACTCTAAAGCGTGGTATGTTTTCTTGTACCAATACCTTAGTTACTTCTTGAGCTTTAGAAGTCCTGGTGGGGAATGCTTCTGGCCATCCTGAAAAGGTATCTGTTAGCACCAGGAAAAACTTATACCCCCCTTTTCTTGGCAATTCTGTACAATCAATCTGCCATTGCTGCTCCGGCCCATGACCCTTCCGAATCTGGCTAAGCTTTGGTTTGGGAGTATTTTTGGGGTTGGTCTGGAGGCAAAGGTCACATTGTCGAGTTGTAAATGTCTAGTTATGCTAGAGCATCAATACCCCAATGGTTTTCTGGTGTTCTTCCTTTATTAGGGACCATCATAAATAGGAGGGTAGAACTAATTTTCCTTCTATGGTGGCCCATCCCTCTTGGTTACAGTCTCCTTTTTGCTCATAGATTAATTTTTTTTCTGGTTTGTTGTATCTTGGCTTACCTTTAGGGGAAATTTGCCCGTCTTGCTGCTTCTTTTGCTTCCCTATCTGCCAGCTCGTTTCCTTCTTCCAATTCGGAGTTGATCTTCTGATGTGCCTTAATGTGCATGATCGCTACTTTCTCTGGCAACTGGACTGCTGCTAGAAGTCGCAGTACTTCTGATGCATCTTTAATATTTTTCCCTTGAGACTTCAGCAGTCCTCTCTCTTTCTAAATGGCTCTGTGAGCATGCACTACTCCAAATGCATACTTCGAGTCCGTGTATATGTTTATTTCTTTCCCTCTTGCCAATTCTAGGGCCCGAGTTAGAGCAATTATCTCGGCCTTCTGTGCAGAGGTATTTGTTGGCAGGGGCCCAGATGATATTACTTCCTTGCACGTTGGAACTGCCTACCTGGCGTGCCGTTTTCCACTGATGATATAACTGCTTCCATCAGTAAACGAGACTTCTGCATTCTCGAGAGGGGTGTCCTTCGAGTCAGGGCAGCTGGAGTAGGTGGCTTCAATGGTCTCCAGGCAGTCATGTTCCACTGGTTCCCCTTGGTTTCTACTGAGGAAGGAGGCTGGATTGACAATGTTAGCCACTACTATCTCTACATCATCTTGCTCCGCTATGATAGCTTGGTATCTCAGGAGCCGTTGTGGGGAAAGCCAATGCCCACCTTTTACCTCTAGCACTGCAGACACTGTGTGAGACACTAGCACAGTTCTTTTCTGGCCTAGGGTGAATTTGTGTGCCTCTTGGATGTTCAGGACGACTGCTGCAACAGCTCTGAGGCACCCAGGCCACCCTTTAGCTGCTGTATCCAATTGCTTAGAGAAGTAAGCCACTGCTCTCCGATATGGGCCCAGGTCCTGTGCTAGTATTCCTAAGGCGATTCCTTGCTTCTCATGGGAGAATAAAAGGAAAGGCTTACTCACGTCCGGCAATCTCAGGGCTGGAGCTGACATGAGGGCTTTTTTCAGCTGGTTGAAAGCTTGCGTAGCTTCCTTTGTCTCTTGGATGTTCCTGCTTTCAGTTGCAATCAGTTCATAGAAGGGCTTAACAAACAGTCCATAGTTATAGATCCATAACCTGCACCACCCTGTCATCCTCAGGAAAGTTCGTAGTTCCTTTACCGTCTGAGGTTTTGGGCTCTGGCATATTGCCTCCTTCCGGCTTTGGCCCAAGGTACGTTGTCTAGCACTGACTTCCTAACCCAGATAAGTTACTTTCTGTTTTACTACTTGGGCTTTTTTTCTTTGATACTCGGTACCCTTGGAGCCCCAAAAAGTTCAAGAGGCTTATCGTCCAGGCCGTGCATGCTTCCCTTGTCCGTGTGGCTATCAGGATGTCATCTACGTACTCTAGCAACTTCCCTTCCTCTGGAGGGGCTTCTCAGGTCTCTAATTCTTTTGCAAGTTGTTCTCCAAACAAAGTGGGTGAGTTTTTGAATCCTTGTGGGAGTCTGGTCCATGTCAGTTGAGTTCTTCGCCCGCTCTTAGGATTTTCCCATTCAAATGCAAAAATTTTCTGGCTTCGTGGATAGGAAGGCAAAAGAAGGCATCTTTTAAATCTAGAACGGTAAACCAAGTTAGCTCGGGGGTTAAGCAAGTTAATAACGTGTAGGGATTGGCCACCACAGGATACAGATCCTCAGTGACCTTGTTTATGGCCCGCAGATCCTGTACTAACCGGTATGACCCATCAGGTTTACCAACTGGTAGGATAGGGGTATTAACACTTACATAACATAAGTTGGAACAAGGTATTATAGACAATATCATGGTCATCAATGGAAGCAATATTTGATGGAACTTTTTCAGTTCTGAGGGTTCGTAACTTGTGTTTGTCGGTGACAGCAGGGAAGCACAGTGAGGCTGCTTAACAGGGCAGGATGCATACATATACTTTCCTTCGTCTACATTCACTTAACTTTATTTTACTTACTCTTACACATAACAAAACAACCACAACAACAAGGTACCTTTTCTTTTTCAACACACCTATTACACTTGTAGGTGTCCCTGGCTAGTCCCAGTGTTCTTGGATACCCCTCAATCTAGCTGTGTGGTTCCCAACTCTAGATCCTGTCAGACTTCTCTTCAAACTGGCAAAATTTTTACTCAATCTTGGCTGCTCTCAACAACCCAGCAAACTTAATTCTGGGTGCTCTTGGAATGTTAATCCCTCAACCCAGCAGGTTTGACTTAACCCTGGATGCTCTTGGAACATTAATCCCTCAATCCAGCAGGTTTGAATCAACCCTGGATGCTCTTGGAACATTAATCCCTCAATCCAGCAGGTTTGAATCAACCCTGGATGCTCTTGGAATATTAATCCCTCAATCCAGCAGGTTTGATCTTGGATGTTCTCGGGCATTCTTATCCCTCAATCCAGCAGAATTTTTAGGGGCCCCTCCTACACATTTTACCTTTTATTTTTCCCCAATAGATTATGCCAAGAAAACCCTCTTTTTACCTTTTCATTAATTTTTTTTTCTAATTAATTACCTTTTACTCCCCCCCCCCCCCCCCCCCCCCACTAAGGGGTCCCACTCTTTCTCTGAGACCCAGTCCCAGGGGGGGTTCTCTCACTCTTTCTATTACTCGCTTCGTCTCTTTACTGGCCGCTTTTCTCGCGAAAAAGACGGAAACGCAGCATGGGAGACTGCCGCTCTCGCTTAGCAGGTCTGGGGTAACCAGCCCGCCTCTGTCACGATCCGCTTCTTCCGGGGTGTCGTGATGGTTCTTTTCACCCATCCCAAAAGTGCAACAAAGGCAAACAACAAGGGACTATCAGTTAATCACAACAAATGCACCTTTAGTAGGGGCCAAAACAGTAAACGCGATAGTGGGGATCTGAAAGGAGATAAAAGGTTAGAGAGAGAAGAGGGATATGGGAATAGCTACCAACACAGGCGAGATCCTCAGTGCTCCGGACGATGGGGATCCGTCTGTCGTGTCGGGGGAGTCTTCGAAGTTCTGGTCGACTCGGGCCTCCAATTATAGTCCACAGAGGAGAGAGGGGGGGAACAAGTGTAATAATGAAAGTCCATTGTAATTGCCCCGAGGGAACGGGTGAGTCCACAGAAACCACCAAAGCAAGACGAATCCAATGAAGAATAAGTCCATTTGAATCACTGAAGGGAAACAGGTCATGTCATTAGTGGTCAGACCACCAATTTCCCCTCCTCCCTATAGCAGGGGTCTCAGTCTCAGTCCTTGGGAGGAGGGTTCTCATTCTTTCTTTGTCACAGTGGTAACGAGGCAGATGAGGGGTCTTCAGTGAAGGACCGCGAGAGTCACCCCAAAAGTTCATTGGGCTTAAGAACGGAGATTAGAAGCAGGCCGCGCATCAGGCTGTCCCGTGCTGGCTCCATGTCAGGTCTTTGCCAAGTCCTTGCCAACTCCTTGCCAAGTTCTTACCAGGCCTTGTTGGGAACAGCCAGCATGACGGTTCAGTGGTCCCACCTGTGCTGTGTCCTGTTCTAAGCCGGAACTACAGTGGGGGAAGGGATTCTTTCTTGTGGCAATCGGAAGGCAGAATGGAAAATGAGGGGATTCTGACAGGCTCTTACACCACCCCGTGACTGATGATTGCCCTCGAAAGATCTTCATCAGCAGGATTCCATGGTGTCGTCGTGGAGTCTTCAGGACTCGTCAAGTGTTGGCAGCACGTCCCAGGGAAAAGAGAAGAGGAAAAGGGAAAGAAAGAGAAAACAGGAAAACTAAAACAATCACAACATATTGGTAATCACAACAAATTATAATTAAACAATAAGCAAAATACAATTAGTAAATCAATAATAGTTATTTAAATAATAATCAATATGAATCAATTAAACAATAAATTGATCAAATAATAAACCAGTATCATCAATATTAAACAGTAAAGTAATAAACCTAGTATAATCGATATTACTCAGTACAATTTTATAAACAATAAACAAAAATAATTAAAACAGCGATTAGAACAAATCATAAAAGAAAATGATGTAAAACATATCTTCTAACCTTATCATCTTCTTGTGTCTACTGTCCTGGGAACATCTCTAGTGTAAAGGATGTCGGCCAAGTGGTGTGCATTAATTATAGATGTTAATTTTGTTCATCGTTTCATCATTCTCCAATTTACAATAAGCAAGATTACTGATAAAACAAAACCAATCATAACTAAAATCAGAAGAACAACAATGGGATGACACAATTTCTTCAGGATACCGGTGGCGGTGGGTGACCACCCGAAAAGGGTATCCCACCACTTGTGCTCGGCATCACTTTTCACCCTTTCTACAACACGATGTATTTCTTGCACATGATGATGAACAGTTACCAGAGTTTTCTGTCCATTCCCCTTGATTTTTCCTAGGATCTCTATTAGATCTTGATGAAGTAATAATTGCTTTACCAGAGAAAGGTTCATCCCAATGGCAGTAGGCAGTAGCTTGTGAATCAACGTGAGATTGGATTCTAAAAGTTCATGTGAAGTAACTGGAGCTACAAAAGAAAAATCACATCCTGCAATTTTAGTAAAGTTGCAAGCACAAAAATTGGAATGATTTTTAGTAGCTACTACTGTACTTTCTATAAACACAGTATCCCAAGCGGTTCTGAAGCAGGCACACCCATTGTCTGTAGATACAAGGACTGTTTCAGAAGTCTCGTTAGGATGAATATCAAAATGACAGCTATTTTGTTCTGTCTCCAGACAAATATCTTGAGCTACAATTGCATTACCTTCACAGATAAACCCTAGTTGTTCTCAGATGGTACAGGACTCTAAATTGACAGTTTGCCATTTGTCATCAATTTGACGGGCCCATTCTCTATGTTCAGAAGGATAGAAAGTGGGTCCATCATGATTTAATCCTAGTGCAATGATAGGGAATATCAAATGCACCCAGGCATTTCTTATGGTCAACGCAAATGCTGTGGCTGTGTTTGTGTTAGGGTCATAGGTAAAATTCACTAAATTCCACCAGGATTGGAAATCTCTTTCAAAGTCAGTGGCACTGTCCCAGACTATTTTCCTAATTTCAGTGGGAAAAGTGCCTTCTTCACCTTCTCTTAGAATTGAGGCAGCAACTGACTGCATCCATCATTGAGCCTGGATACGGCTAAGAGCTAAGGAAACGTTGCTTTGTGCGGCATTAAGTGCATCAATGATCAATTTGCTATTATTTACATTTATCTTTTCCCAATTTGCTAGAATGTTTGATAGCAACCACTGATGTGTTCCCAAGGCTGATAAGGACGATTGCAGTGGTTGTTGTATTTTGGTTAAATCTTTAGTTGTGGAAGCCAATTTATTCATTCATACTTCTGAATCAATACTATTTAGGATTCCCAATCCTGTTCCCACAAGACCAGTTATGTCTCTTGGCACGCGGTTTTTAGGAGGCTTCCACTGTCGCAGCCAGGTTGTCCAAGCCTGAAAAGAGGTCTGCAAAAAGGGTGAACAAGCTGGTTGTATTTCTCAGATATTGTTTTGCATCAGCAATTTGACTTGTTTAAGAGACCATAACAGATTAAACAATATCTGTTGTTGGCCAGTTTTCCTGATTCTATATGGTCCAATTTCAAAAATTTTCGGGCTAAGTGTAACCAGTGGTGGGGTGGTAGGTGTCACAACATTAACATCAAGTCCTACTCCAGTATTTGAATCAATACTTTCAACTTAAAAAACAAAAACAAAAACAAAAACAAAACAAAACAAAAAAAAAGTGCTTCAGTATTTTTGGACCAAAACCAAACTACTTCTACAGTTTGTGTTCATGTGAAATTGTGCCAACAATCCTGTATGCTTGGCTGCGTACAAACCTTTTTGTGCTTCAAGAGATCCTTTCACTTTTTCTGCATGCTACCACAATTAGTTCAGACCACGGTCACTCAGCTGCTTTCTGGCCATGGGGTTGCGGTAGGATGCAGAAAAGTATTACCAGTTTTATCATGGATTAGGTGGTCTTCATGTCCCTCGGAGTTCTTCTGAAAAAGTAAACACAACAGAATTCTGCCGCCGAGAGGCAGAAAAGTTAGAATGATGGAATTATCCAGCATGTATTTGTCCAATGCTCTTTCCCTAGAGCACCAGAGGATTCCCATGCATATTTCTTCAGAGGGGGTTTTAGCACAAGTGCTACTAGTCCTATAGTAAGAGAGGTCCACCAGAACAGGTTGGCCAGGGTCATGAGCTGGATTATTAGGATCATTTGGTACAGAGCATAGGAGTCAGTGTAGATGCAGACCAAAGAGGAATTCTGTGCTTCTCGTTGAAAAACACTCCAGACAGCTATCAGCTCCCCACTGTGTGTACTACCTTCTCCCTCTGTAATCATTTGCTCACCAGAGGAAAAGTGGAGGGCTTCTGCCCTAGATTTCCATCCTTTTCCTTCCCCTTTAGCAAAAGCATCAGTAAACCAAGAGTTTGCTGATTGTTCGGGGCAGAAAGGAGGGGTTACTTTGATTACAGAGGCAGGTTTGTCCAAGCTCTCAGTTTCTTGGATTGCTAAAGTTTTTACAGCTCCTTCTGTCATTGAGAAGAAGTTACAGTAATGTTCAACCTGAGCATACCACTTTCTCACTGAGGCCCTCTGGGCCACCCCGTCAGGAGGGGGACTCCCACTAGTGACTGTCTTAATAACCTTGAAGGGGCCTCTCAATACAATTGGTTGTTTTTGTGCAATTTTTTCTACTTCTAGGAAAGCTAAGATAACCATCAACAATCCTTTTTCCCAGGTAGTGTATCTTTTCTCAGCATCTTTGGAACCACGGGAATCAAAACCAACAGGTCTTGTCGGAGCCTCAGGACCCCGCTGCCATATGTGTACTGACAGCCCTGAGGAGGCAAATGCCCATTCCACCTGGAAAGGATCTGTAGGATGGATAGGGCCCAGTGCTTGATGAGCTGTTGCTTCAAAAATCAGCAATTGCAATGCTGACTCCTGAGAAAGACTCCAATCCCATTTCACCCCTTTCCTCAACAAGTCATAAAGGGGAACAAATGGGTCGTTCCAGTGACTAGGAAATCTGTCTGGTCTTTCTACAGGAGATACAGCTGCTATCGTTTTTGGAAGGAGAATTGCTGTAGGTTTGAGTGATTCTGGAAGCCCACAAATTCAAGGGGTCATTATCTTGGGCTTCACAGGTAATTGCATCAGGGATTCAAAGCCAGGAATTCATTTCTTTTTGTGAGTCATTTGCAGGCAAGCAGCTTTGTGCACATTTTCCAAGAGCTGGTCGGGGGTACTAATTCTAGCTATGGGATCTCCCCTTTCCAAGGGGCTTGTTCCCCCGGCCCAAAAAGCTGCACGCTGTGTCAGGGACCATGTGTCACCTTTCTCTCCTGTTGTTAAGAAGACACCATGTCCCCAATACCCACTGGCTTCCTGTTCAGTGAATTGAATTGGATCACCACCAGTGAGGGACACCCGGAAAACATATTCTGTTTCTGATTCATGTGGAGGCTGTCCGTATTCCCTTTTAAGCTTAGCTAGCTCGGTGGCCGTGTTTAGTTGTGATGGTATGCGTTTGGTTGTGATGTGAGGTTCCAGATCATCATCACTGAGATAGTTCTACTCTGTTTTAATCAAGGGTCTCAAGTGATGGCAGCAATGTTCCCCACAATTACTTGCTGCTTCAAGTTCTTGATGAGGATAGATTTGTTTAATGTGAGGAGTTTCCTTCTCCTCAAGCTCTGTAGAGGAATCAGCATGATGTGATTTGTTAATATGTTCCTCTGTTAAGGCAGCTCGCAATGCATAGATCACATTTTTTTGCTTCATAGAACTGTTTTTGCAAAATTTCAACTAGATTTTGAAGGGAGTCTATTATAGCATGTTCCTCACTTCTTCGCTGGAAGCCATTTTCTATAGCTGCCATAAGACAAGCTCCCAAAACTGAGCAGAAGATAGTTTTATTTTTGCCCAGTTTGAATTTTGTTTCATGTTGTAATGAACACACTCTATCAATAACATTTTCTAAGTTCAACCAATTACTCTGTGCCCATTTTTCTCCTTCTGTAGAAGGTTTGGCATTGTGTTTGGCTAGTAGTGCATAAAATTCAGCTTTAATTTCAAGGCTAAGATTGTCACTCATTTTGGGAAGGGACCAAAACCACGACAGGGAGCTACAAACTTAAGTTCCACAAAACTACACAGCCCTCGCTGTGTCGCCCTTCGCTTCCCTGGCTGGGTGAAAGGACAATCATCTGCCTGGGAGGCTCTGCTTAGTTGCTTCAAGTTGTCCCTTCCTTCCCAGACCACATACACACAACAACAACAAAACAACAGTGTCCCGCCCTTTGCACTAAGGGATCCTTTATGAATTGCCAAAGACAGTATGGGTGCCTTTTCAGCTGCAACCCTTCTGTCTAGACAGAAATCCTGTCCGTGACGCCAATTTTAATGTCACGATCCGTTTCTTGCGGGGTGTCGTGATGGTTCTTTTCACCCATCCCAAAAGTGCAACAAAGGCAAACAACAAGGGACTATCAGTTAATCACAACAAATGCACCTTTAGTAGGGGCCAAAACAGTAAACGCGATAGTGGGGATCTGAAAGGAGATAAAAGGTTAGAGAGAGAACAGGGCTATGGGAATAGCTACCAACACAGGCGAGATCCTCAGTGCTCCGGACGATGGGGATCCGTCTGTCGTGTCGGGGGAGTCTTCGAAGTTCTGGTCGACTCGGGGCTCCAATTATAGTCCACAGAGGAGAGAGGGGGGGAACAAGTGTAATAATGAAAGTCCATTGTAATTGCCCCGAGGGAACGGGTGAGTCCACAGAAACCACCAAAGCAAGACGAATCCAATGAAGAATAAGTCCATTTGAATCACTGAAGGGAAACAGGTCATGTCATTAGTGGTCAGACCACCAATTTCCCCTCCTCCCTATAGCAGGGGTCTCAGTCTCAGTCCTTGGGAGGAGGGTTCTCATTCTTTCTTTGTCACAGTGGTAACGAGGCAGATGAGGGGTCTTCAGTGAAGGACCGCGAGAGTCACCCCAAAAGTTCATTGGGCTTAAGAACGGAGATTAGAAGCAGGCCGCGCATCAGGCTGTCCCGTGCTGGCTCCATGTCAGGTCTTTGCCAAGTCCTTGCCAACTCCTTGCCAAGTTCTTACCAGGCCTTGTTGGGAACAGCCAGCATGACGGTTCAGTGGTCCCACCTGTGCTGTGTCCTGTTCTAAGCCGGAACTACAGTGGGGGAAGGGATTCTTTCTTGTGGCAATCGGAAGGCAGAATGGAAAATGAGGGGCTTCTGACGGGCTCTTACAGCCTCGCATTCACACACATTCATCCCCCCTTTATTCGCCCTGTAATGCAAAGGATCTCCCAGTTGCCGAGCCGTGGGGGCTTTTAGCCGCTCGGCACGAAGCTCGGGTAGCTGGTACATCTGAGGGTCCACCAGAAGAACGGGAGGGACACTCGGGCTGCTGAAATCCTGCTCGTTGATTGAAGGGTCGCAGAAGGGGCAAACAGGGAGACAACGAAGCAGTAGAGAGGCAGATTCCGAGAGCCCCGAAGGGCGGGGTGAGGATTCTTTTACTGCGTAGGGGTAGGAGGGTTTAGCATTCGAGGGTACAATCGGGAGAAGGCTAAAGGGAGGGGAAATATAACATTAACCAGTGGGGAAAAGGGAAAGGAGTGTTCTTGGTGGAAGAACCGTGGAACAGAGAAGATTCTAGGCTAAGGGGCAGACTTGAACAACAACTGACAGGACAGGGGGAGGGTACAATTCTCTTCCGAAAGGGGGTGGAGAACTCATACAACTGCTGTTTCCCATGGCAACCCTAGACTGCCTTCCCCAACCCCTCCCCCTGCACCAGTGACAGCTTTTAACACTGAAGGGCAGTGCTATTGTATAACAAACACTTAATTCTTAGCCCAGCCGGGCTCGCTGGCTACTTTTGCAAGCTTTTTACCAACTAGCGATGCTTGTAAGCGGTGCTTGTAACTCCTAGCTTGTACCACGCTCCCACTAGCTGCGCTATCAGCTAGCGGCGTTCAAAGCAGCTCCTCAAACCGCGGCTTGTGCCCGCGCGCCCGCTGCGCTATCAGCTGGGCCGCGCCTAAAGCACCTTTGCAAGCCCCGACTGAAACGATACGCGGAAGAAATCAATAGACTCCATAACCTGGGGTAGTTATGAAGTGGGTACGTATGTCAGCGCCCGGCACAAGTGAGATAGCTCTCCAAAACTTGTGCCCCGAGCCTCAGTCTGACCCACACTTTTATTCTTAAAGACGTTCCATATGCAATACATTGCACAACTTTTTCATGCATATTCCACCCCTGGCCCCGCCTGTCCTCGCTTCTCATGCGAAGTAAGTCCACGCCCTTCTGGGCATGCGTGGTTTGCTGTGGTGGTCGTACGGGGGTCTCTTGGTGGTCCTGAGGCTGAAGATTGTGGTCTTCCTCATGATTGAACTTTTGAACTTTTCCTCTCTGCGCGTGCGCTTTTGGTCCTTTGGTGCTTATCTGAGTACGTCTGTCAGTCTTGATAGGCTTGGAGACAGAGGAGCTTCTTTATTTTAATTCAGAAGGAAAGGGTTCTTTCCTTCTTCTGGTATTGTTCTTCATGCAAGAAGCTTCAGAAATTTGCATTTTCCTTTGCCCTTTGTATTAGGCAGAGGTTTCTTAAGCAAAAGGTTGAAAATTCAACACATAACTCTACAAGCTACATTAGAAATGCTTAATTCATTTTGTTAACCTAACTCTAAAAATCTCTATTTCACCTCGAGAGCTGTCACAGAGCAGAAAGCAGCTGAGATGCTGAAAAGCAGCAAAGCTGAACTGCCTGCCTCAGCTTCAGCAATGTGCAATTGACTGAAGGCGAAACACGAAGCAGCAGAGCAGCGGGCTTCTGTGCGCACTGAAGGCAATTGCAAGAATCCAGCAGCTGCTCCTTGCCAAGCACAGCCAGCTGCCTGTGTTCTTGCTTCTTGACCAACTCACAGTTGCCTTTCTTTTCAGCAGCTGCCACCGTGTTCTCTGCATCTCGGAGCCTCTGGGGAGCAACAAGAATTTCCAAGGTGGGATGCATGAAAACCAAAATAAAAACTCAGGAAGGTTGTCCTGGAACACCTCCCATTGGCATGCCAAGAGTGAATTCAAGAGGCAGGAGAGCGGCAGCCACCGTCCTGCAGCTGTCTGCGAGCTTCGCACACAAGCCGGCTTCTTCGCGGCTTCGTTCTTCGCCTATGCAAGCTACCGCGATCTCCGGCTGCCGGAGGCGAAGAAGCGGCAACTTCGCGCACAGATCACTGGAGCGGCAGCGGTGCGCTCCGAAGCGCCGCTTTTGCCGAAAGACGCCGGGAAGCGGCACTTGCTTTCGGCCAGCTGCGGAGCTCCGTATTCTGCCTCTCTAGTCGCCTACATCTTAGCGAAAAGCTTTTCCGCTCCAGTTCTCAAGGAGAAAGTGTCCCAGCACTGCTCACTTAGCCCGACCTTGCCAGGAAATGAGATTTGCTGCACATTCCAAGGACACTGCATTTTCCTGGGCAAGCTGCAACCTGCTGGCAGATGGCCGTGCTCTCTGCCCACTCCTGCCCAGTTCTTGGTACTAGCGGGCACGTTGCAGCCTGGCGAAGGCAAGAAACCTGGAGAGCTGTCACAGAGCAGAAGGGCAGCTGAGATGCTGAAAAGCAGCAAAGCTGAACAGCCTGCCTCAACTTCAGCAGTGTGTAATTGACTGAAGGCGAAAAACCAAGCAGCAAAGCAGCGGGCTTGACCCACACTTTTATTCTTAAAGACGTTCCATATGCAATACATTGCACAACTTTTTCATGCATATTCAACCCCTGGCCCCGCCTGTCCTCGCTTCTCACGCGAAGTAAGTCCACGCCCTTCTGGGCATGCGTGGTTTGCTGTGGTGGTCGTACGGGGGTCTCTTGGTGGTCCTGAGGCTGAAGATTGTGGTCTTCCTCATGATTGAACTTTTGAACTTTTCCTCTCTGCGCGTGCGCTTTTGGTCCTTTGGTGCTTATCTGAGTACGTCTGTCAGTCTTGATAGGCTTGGAGACAGAGGAGCTTCTTTATTTTAATTCAGAAGGAAAGGGTTCTTTCCTTCTTCTGGTATTGTTCTCTATGCAAGAAGCTTCAGAAATTTGCATTTTCCTATGCCCTTTGTACTAGGCAGAGGTTTCTTAAGTAAAAGGTTGAAAATTCAACAGATAACTCTACAAGCTAAATTAGAAATGCTTCATTCATTTTGTTAACCTAACTCTAAAAATCTCTGCTTCAGTCCCCCCTTTTCTTAAAATAGATTAAATTCTTTTACTACAGGGGTCTTGATTTAAATTCTGATCTACTATCATGACCGTCCTCTTTCAGTAAGATTCTAGGAGTTCTAGAGAGTGATGTCAGACTGGCCATGTGTTTTAACATCCTCGAATTCTACATGAGTGTTAAAGTAGACATCATTAAACTTACAGTAACTAAAATTAATAGGATTATAATTGGGTGACATAAAGTCTTCTAAACAGTGTATTTCACTAGTTATGACTTGTGTTTATTAGCTAGTGATTGGTGCTGGATACACCAAGTTAAGAGACTTAACATACAGGAGGTTAGTGACATGTCTTGGGTAGACATTCTCTTTCGCACCCCATATGGTTTTTCATAAAGCAATTCAAAGTGGTTTAGCTTTTCTTTAGTCTTGGGTTTGGTTCGGATCTGCAGTAGTGCTAATGGGAGGGATTGAGTCCATGACAAATTAGCTTCTTGTCCCAATTGTACAATTTGTTGTTTGATCAAATGATTCATTTTTTTTACCTGACCACTTGATTGTGGGTTATATGGGGTGCGAAGTTCTCAGTCTATGTTCAAGTATTGGCTAACTTGTTGCACGAATTTTACAATAAAATGTGGTCCTCTATTTGAGGAGATTGTGGCCAGGACTCTAAAGCGTGGTATGTTTTCTTGTACCAATACCTTAGTTACTTCTTGAGCTTTAGAAGTCCTGGTGGGGAATGCTTCTGGCCATCCTGAAAAGGTATCTGTTAGCACCAGGAAAAACTTATACCCCCCTTTTCTTGGCAATTCTGTACAATCAATCTGCCATTGCTGCTCCGGCCCATGACCCTTCCGAATCTGGCTAAGCTTTGGTTTGGGAGTATTTTTGGGGTTGGTCTGGAGGCAAAGGTCACATTGTCGAGTTGTAAATGTCTAGTTATGCTAGAGCATCAATACCCCAATGGTTTTCTGGTGTTCTTCCTTTATTAGGGACCATCATAAATAGGAGGGTAGAACTAATTTTCCTTCTATGGTGGCCCATCCCTCTTGGTTACAGTCTCCTTTTTGCTCATAGATTAATTTTTTTTCTGGTTTGTTGTATCTTGGCTTACCTTTAGGGGAAATTTGCCCGTCTTGCTGCTTCTTTTGCTTCCCTATCTGCCAGCTCGTTTCCTTCTTCCAATTCGGAGTTGATCTTCTGATGTGCCTTAATGTGCATGATCGCTACTTTCTCTGGCAACTGGACTGCTGCTAGAAGTCGCAGTACTTCTGATGCATCTTTAATATTTTTCCCTTGAGACTTCAGCAGTCCTCTCTCTTTCTAAATGGCTCTGTGAGCATGCACTACTCCAAATGCATACTTCGAGTCCGTGTATATGTTTATTTCTTTCCCTCTTGCCAATTCTAGGGCCCGAGTTAGAGCAATTATCTCGGCCTTCTGTGCAGAGGTATTTGTTGGCAGGGGCCCAGATGATATTACTTCCTTGCACGTTGGAACTGCCTACCTGGCGTGCCGTTTTCCACTGATGATATAACTGCTTCCATCAGTAAACGAGACTTCTGCATTCTCGAGAGGGGTGTCCTTCGAGTCAGGGCAGCTGGAGTAGGTGGCTTCAATGGTCTCCAGGCAGTCATGTTCCACTGGTTCCCCTTGGTTTCTACTGAGGAAGGAGGCTGGATTGACAATGTTAGCCACTACTATCTCTACATCATCTTGCTCCGCTATGATAGCTTGGTATCTCAGGAGCCGTTGTGGGGAAAGCCAATGCCCACCTTTTACCTCTAGCACTGCAGACACTGTGTGAGACACTAGCACAGTTCTTTTCTGGCCTAGGGTGAATTTGTGTGCCTCTTGGATGTTCAGGACGACTGCTGCAACAGCTCTGAGGCACCCAGGCCACCCTTTAGCTGCTGTATCCAATTGCTTAGAGAAGTAAGCCACTGGTCTCCGATATGGGCCCAGGTCCTGTGCTAGTATTCCTAAGGCGATTCCTTGCTTCTCATGGGAGAATAAAAGGAAAGGCTTACTCACGTCCGGCAATCTTAGGGCTGGAGCTGACATGAGGGCTTTTTTCAGCTGGTTGAAAGCTTGCGTAGCTTCCTTTGTCTCTTGGATGTTCCTGCTTTCAGTTGCAATCAGTTCATAGAAGGGCTTAACAAACAGTCCATAGTTATAGATCCATAACCTGCACCACCCTGTCATCCTCAGGAAAGTTCGTAGTTCCTTTACCGTCTGAGGTTTTGGGCTCTGGCATATTGCCTCCTTCCGGCTTTGGCCCAAGGTACGTTGTCTAGCACTGACTTCCTAACCCAGCTAAGTTACTTTCTGTTTTACTACTTGGGCTTTTTTCTTTGATACTCGGTACCCTTGGAGCCCCAAAAAGTTCAAGAGGCTTATCGTCCAGGCCGTGCATGCTTCCCTTGTCCGTGTGGCTATCAGGATGTCATCTACGTACTCTAGCAACTTCCCTTCCTCTGGAGGGGCTTCTCAGGTCTCTAATTCTTTTGCAAGTTGTTCTCCAAACAAAGTGGGTGAGTTTTTGAATCCTTGTGGGAGTCTGGTCCATGTCAGTTGAGTTCTTCGCCCGCTCTTAGGATTTTCCCATTCAAATGCAAAAATTTTCTGGCTTCGTGGATAGGAAGGCAAAAGAAGGCATCTTTTAAATCTAGAACGGTAAACCAAGTTAGCTCGGGGGTTAAGCAAGTTAATAACGTGTAGGGATTGGCCACCACAGGATACAGATCCTCAGTGACCTTGTTTATGGCCCGCAGATCCTGTACTAACCGGTATGACCCATCAGGTTTACCAACTGGTAGGATAGGGGTATTAACACTTACATAACATAAGTTGGAACAAGGTATTATAGACAATATCATGGTCATCAATGGAAGCAATATTTGATGGAACTTTTTCAGTTCTGAGGGTTCGTAACTTGTGTTTGTCGGTGACAGCAGGGAAGCACAGTGAGGCTGCTTAACAGGGCAGGATGCATACATATACTTTCCTTCGTCTACATTCACTTAACTTTATTTTACTTACTCTTACACATAACAAAACAACCACAACAACAAGGTACCTTTTCTTTTTCAACACACCTATTACACTTGTAGGTGTCCCTGGCTAGTCCCAGTGTTCTTGGATACCCCTCAATCTAGCTGTGTGGTTCCCAACTCTAGATCCTGTCAGACTTCTCTTCAAACTGGCAAAATTTTTACTCAATCTTGGCTGCTCTCAACAACCCAGCAAACTTAATTCTGGGTGCTCTTGGAATGTTAATCCCTCAACCCAGCAGGTTTGACTTAACCCTGGATGCTCTTGGAACATTAATCCCTCAATCCAGCAGGTTTGAATCAACCCTGGATGCTCTTGGAACATTAATCCCTCAATCCAGCAGGTTTGAATCAACCCTGGATGCTCTTGGAATATTAATCCCTCAATCCAGCAGGTTTGATCTTGGATGTTCTCGGGCATTCTTATCCCTCAATCCAGCAGAATTTTTAGGGGCCCCTCCTACACATTTTACCTTTTATTTTTCCCCAATAGATTATGCCAAGAAAACCCTCTTTTTACCTTTTCATTCATTTTTTTTTCTAATTAATTACCTTTTACTCCCCCCCCCCCCCCCCCCCCCCCACTAAGGGGTCCCACTCTTTCTCTGAGACCCAGTCCCAGGGGGGGTTCTCTCACTCTTTCTATTACTCGCTTCGTCTCTTTACTGGCCGCTTTTCTCGCGAAAAAGACGGAAACGCAGCATGGGAGACTGCCGCTCTCGCTTAGCAGGTCTGGGGTAACCAGCCCGCCTCTGTCACGATCCGCTTCTTCCGGGGTGTCGTGATGGTTCTTTTCACCCATCCCAAAAGTGCAACAAAGGCAAACAACAAGGGACTATCAGTTAATCACAACAAATGCACCTTTAGTAGGGGCCAAAACAGTAAACGCGATAGTGGGGATCTGAAAGGAGATAAAAGGTTAGAGAGAGAACAGGGCTATGGGAATAGCTACCAACACAGGCGAGATCCTCAGTGCTCCGGACGATGGGGATCCGTCTGTCGTGTCGGGGGAGTCTTCGAAGTTCTGGTCGACTCGGGCCTCCAATTATAGTCCACAGAGGAGAGAGGGGGGGAACAAGTGTAATAATGAAAGTCCATTGTAATCGCCCCGAGGGAACGGGTGAGTCCACAGAAACCACCAAAGCAAGACGAATCCAATGAAGAATAAGTCCATTTGAATCACTGAAGGGAAACAGGTCATGTCATTAGTGGTCAGACCACCAATTTCCCCTCCTCCCTATAGCAGGGGTCTCAGTCTCAGTCCTTGGGAGGAGGGTTCTCATTCTTTCTTTGTCACAGTGGTAACGAGGCAGATGAGGGGTCTTCAGTGAAGGACCGCGAGAGTCACCCCAAAAGTTCATTGGGCTTAAGAACGGAGATTAGAAGCAGGCCGCGCATCAGGCTGTCCCGTGCTGGCTCCATGTCAGGTCTTTGCCAAGTCCTTGCCAACTCCTTGCCAAGTTCTTACCAGGCCTTGTTGGGAACAGCCAGCATGACGGTTCAGTGGTCCCACCTGTGCTGTGTCCTGTTCTAAGCCGGAACTACAGTGGGGGAAGGGATTCTTTCTTGTGGCAATCGGAAGGCAGAATGGAAAATGAGGGGATTCTGACAGGCTCTTACACCACCCCGTGACTGATGATTGCCCTCGAAAGATCTTCATCAGCAGGATTCCATGGTGTCGTCGTGGAGTCTTCAGGACTCGTCAAGTGTTGGCAGCACGTCCCAGGGAAAAGAGAAGAGGAAAAGGGAAAGAAAGAGAAAACAGGAAAACTAAAACAATCACAACATATTGGTAATCACAACAAATTATAATTAAACAATAAGCAAAATACAATTAGTAAATCAATAATAGTTATTTAAATAATAATCAATATGAATCAATTAAACAATAAATTGATCAAATAATAAACCAGTATCATCAATATTAAACAGTAAAGTAATAAACCTAGTATAATCGATATTACTCAGTACAATTTTATAAACAATAAACAAAAATAATTAAAACAGCGATTAGAACAAATCATAAAAGAAAATGATGTAAAACATATCTTCTAACCTTATCATCTTCTTGTGTCTACTGTCCTGGGAACATCTCTAGTGTAAAGGATGTCGGCCAAGTGGTGTGCATTAATTATAGATGTTAATTTTGTTCATCGTTTCATCATTCTCCAATTTACAATAAGCAAGATTACTGATAAAACAAAACCAATCATAACTAAAATCAGAAGAACAACAATGGGATGACACAATTTCTTCAGGATACCGGTGGCGGTGGGTGACCACCCGAAAAGGGTATCCCACCACTTGTGCTCGGCATCACTTTTCACCCTTTCTACAACACGATGTATTTCTTGCACATGATGATGAACAGTTACCAGAGTTTTCTGTCCATTCCCCTTGATTTTTCCTAGGATCTCTATTAGATCTTGATGAAGTAATAATTGCTTTACCAGAGAAAGGTTCATCCCAATGGCAGTAGGCAGTAGCTTGTGAATCAACGTGAGATTGGATTCTAAAAGTTCATGTGAAGTAACTGGAGCTACAAAAGAAAAATCACATCCTGCAATTTTAGTAAAGTTGCAAGCACAAAAATTGGAATGATTTTTAGTAGCTACTACTGTACTTTCTATAAACACAGTATCCCAAGCGGTTCTGAAGCAGGCACACCCATTGTCTGTAGATACAAGGACTGTTTCAGAAGTCTCGTTAGGATGAATATCAAAATGACAGCTATTTTGTTCTGTCTCCAGACAAATATCTTGAGCTACAATTGCATTACCTTCACAGATAAACCCTAGTTGTTCTCAGATGGTACAGGACTCTAAATTGACAGTTTGCCATTTGTCATCAATTTGACGGGCCCATTCTCTATGTTCAGAAGGATAGAAAGTGGGTCCATCATGATTTAATCCTAGTGGAATGATAGGGAATATCAAATGCACCCAGGCATTTCTTATGGTCAACGCAAATGCTGTGGCTGTGTTTGTGTTAGGGTCATAGGTAAAATTCACTAAATTCCACCAGGATTGGAAATCTCTTTCAAAGTCAGTGGCACTGTCCCAGACTATTTTCCTAATTTCAGTGGGAAAAGTGCCTTCTTCACCTTCTCTTAGAATTGAGGCAGCAACTGACTGCATCCATCATTGAGCCTGGATACGGCTAAGAGCTAAGGAAACGTTGCTTTGTGCGGCATTAAGTGCATCAATGATCAATTTGCTATTATTTACATTTATCTTTTCCCAATTTGCTAGAATGTTTGATAGCAACCACTGATGTGTTCCCAAGGCTGATAAGGACGATTGCAGTGGTTGTTGTATTTTGGTTAAATCTTTAGTTGTGGAAGCCAATTTATTCATTCATACTTCTGAATCAATACTATTTAGGATTCCCAATCCTGTTCCCACAAGACCAGTTATGTCTCTTGGCACGCGGTTTTTAGGAGGCTTCCACTGTCGCAGCCAGGTTGTCCAAGCCTGAAAAGAGGTCTGCAAAAAGGGTGAACAAGCTGGTTGTATTTCTCAGATATTGTTTTGCATCAGCAATTTGACTTGTTTAAGAGACCATAACAGATTAAACAATATCTGTTGTTGGCCAGTTTTCCTGATTCTATATGGTCCAATTTCAAAAATTTTCGGGCTAAGTGTAACCAGTGGTTGGGTGGTAGGTGTCACAACATTAACATCAAGTCCTACTCCAGTATTTGAATCAATACTTTCAACTTAAAAAACAAAAACAAAAACAAAAACAAAACAAAACAAAAAAAAAGTGCTTCAGTATTTTTGGACCAAAACCAAACTACTTCTACAGTTTGTGTTCATGTGAAATTGTGCCAACAATCCTGTATGCTTGGCTGCGTACAAACCTTTTTGTGCTTCAAGAGATCCTTTCACTTTTTCTGCATGCTACCACAATTAGTTCAGACCACGGTCACTCAGCTGCTTTCTGGCCATGGGGTTGCGGTAGGATGCAGAAAAGTATTACCAGTTTTATCATGGATTAGGTGGTCTTCATGTCCCTCGGAGTTCTTCTGAAAAAGTAAACACAACAGAATTCTGCCGCCGAGAGGCAGAAAAGTTAGAATGATGGAATTATCCAGCATGTATTTGTCCAATGCTCTTTCCCTAGAGCACCAGAGGATTCCCATGCATATTTCTTCAGAGGGGGTTTTAGCACAAGTGCTACTAGTCCTATAGTAAGAGAGGTCCACCAGAACAGGTTGGCCAGGGTCATGAGCTGGATTATTAGGATCATTTGGTACAGAGCATAGGAGTCAGTGTAGATGCAGACCAAAGAGGAATTCTGTGCTTCTCGTTGAAAAACACTCCAGACAGCTATCAGCTCCCCACTGTGTGTACTACCTTCTCCCTCTGTAATCATTTGCTCACCAGAGGAAAAGTGGAGGGCTTCTGCCCTAGATTTCCATCCTTTTCCTTCCCCTTTAGCAAAAGCATCAGTAAACCAAGAGTTTGCTGATTGTTCGGGGCAGAAAGGAGGGGTTACTTTGATTACAGAGGCAGGTTTGTCCAAGCTCTCAGTTTCTTGGATTGCTAAAGTTTTTACAGCTCCTTCTGTCATTGAGAAGAAGTTACAGTAATGTTCAACCTGAGCATACCACTTTCTCACTGAGGCCCTCTGGGCCACCCCGTCAGGAGGGGGACTCCCACTAGTGACTGTCTTAATAACCTTGAAGGGGCCTCTCAATACAATTGGTTGTTTTTGTGCAATTTTTTCTACTTCTAGGAAAGCTAAGATAACCATCAACAATCCTTTTTCCCAGGTAGTGTATCTTTTCTCAGCATCTTTGGAACCACGGGAATCAAAACCAACAGGTCTTGTCGGAGCCTCAGGACCCCGCTGCCATATGTGTACTGACAGCCCTGAGGAGGCAAATGCCCATTCCACCTGGAAAGGATCTGTAGGATGGATAGGGCCCAGTGCTTGATGAGCTGTTGCTTCAAAAATCAGCAATTGCAATGCTGACTCCTGAGAAAGACTCCAATCCCATTTCACCCCTTTCCTCAACAAGTCATAAAGGGGAACAAATGGGTCGTTCCAGTGACTAGGAAATCTGTCTGGTCTTTCTACAGGAGATACAGCTGCTATCGTTTTTGGAAGGAGAATTGCTGTAGGTTTGAGTGATTCTGGAAGCCCACAAATTCAAGGGGTCATTATCTTGGGCTTCACAGGTAATTGCATCAGGGATTCAAAGCCAGGAATTCATTTCTTTTTGTGAGTCATTTGCAGGCAAGCAGCTTTGTGCACATTTTCCAAGAGCTGGTCGGGGGTACTAATTCTAGCTATGGGATCTCCCCTTTCCAAGGGGCTTGTTCCCCCGGCCCAAAAAGCTGCACGCTGTGTCAGGGACCATGTGTCACCTTTCTCTCCTGTTGTTAAGAAGACACCATGTCCCCAATACCCACTGGCTTCCTGTTCAGTGAATTGAATTTGATCACCACCAGTGAGGGACACCCGGAAAACATATTCTGTTTCTGATTCATGTGGAGGCTGTCCGTATTCCCTTTTAAGCTTAGCTAGCTCGGTGGCCGTGTTTAGTTGTGATGGTATGCGTTTGGTTGTGATGTGAGGTTCCAGATCATCATCACTGAGATAGTTCTACTCTGTTTTAATCAAGGGTCTCAAGTGATGGCAGCAATGTTCCCCACAATTACTTGCTGCTTCAAGTTCTTGATGAGGATAGATTTGTTTAATGTGAGGAGTTTCCTTCTCCTCAAGCTCTGTAGAGGAATCAGCATGATGTGATTTGTTAATATGTTCCTCTGTTAAGGCAGCTCGCAATGCATAGATCACATTTTTTTGCTTCATAGAACTGTTTTTGCAAAATTTCAACTAGATTTTGAAGGGAGTCTATTATAGCATGTTCCTCACTTCTTCGCTGGAAGCCATTTTCTATAGCTGCCATAAGACAAGCTCCCAAAACTGAGCAGAAGATAGTTTTATTTTTGCCCAGTTTGAATTTTGTTTCATGTTGTAATGAACACACTCTATCAATAACATTTTCTAAGTTCAACCAATTACTCTGTGCCCATTTTTCTCCTTCTGTAGAAGGTTTGGCATTGTGTTTGGCTAGTAGTGCATAAAATTCAGCTTTAATTTCAAGGCTAAGATTGTCACTCATTTTGGGAAGGGACCAAAACCACGACAGGGAGCTACAAACTTAAGTTCCACAAAACTACACAGCCCTCGCTGTGTCGCCCTTCGCTTCCCTGGCTGGGTGAAAGGACAATCATCTGCCTGGGAGGCTCTGCTTAGTTGCTTCAAGTTGTCCCTTCCTTCCCAGACCACATACACACAACAACAACAAAACAACAGTGTCCCGCCCTTTGCACTAAGGGATCCTTTATGAATTGCCAAAGACAGTATGGGTGCCTTTTCAGCTGCAACCCTTCTGTCTAGACAGAAATCCTGTCCGTGACGCCAATTTTAATGTCACGATCCGTTTCTTGCGGGGTGTCGTGATGGTTCTTTTCACCCATCCCAAAAGTGCAACAAAGGCAAACAACAAGGGACTATCAGTTAATCACAACAAATGCACCTTTAGTAGGGGCCAAAACAGTAAACGCGATAGTGGGGATCTGAAAGGAGATAAAAGGTTAGAGAGAGAACAGGGATATGGGAATAGCTACCAACACAGGCGAGATCCTCAGTGCTCCGGACGATGGGGATCCGTCTGTCGTGTCGGGGGAGTCTTCGAAGTTCTGGTCGACTCGGGGCTCCAATTATAGTCCACAGAGGAGAGAGGGGGGGAACAAGTGTAATAATGAAAGTCCATTGTAATTGCCCCGAGGGAACGGGTGAGTCCACAGAAACCACCAAAGCAAGACGAATCCAATGAAGAATAAGTCCATTTGAATCACTGAAGGGAAACAGGTCATGTCATTAGTGGTCAGACCACCAATTTCCCCTCCTCCCTATAGCAGGGGTCTCAGTCTCAGTCCTTGGGAGGAGGGTTCTCATTCTTTCTTTGTCACAGTGGTAACGAGGCAGATGAGGGGTCTTCAGTGAAGGACCGCGAGAGTCACCCCAAAAGTTCATTGGGCTTAAGAACGGAGATTAGAAGCAGGCCGCGCATCAGGCTGTCCCGTGCTGGCTCCATGTCAGGTCTTTGCCAAGTCCTTGCCAACTCCTTGCCAAGTTCTTACCAGGCCTTGTTGGGAACAGCCAGCATGACGGTTCAGTGGTCCCACCTGTGCTGTGTCCTGTTCTAAGCCGGAACTACAGTGGGGGAAGGGATTCTTTCTTGTGGCAATCGGAAGGCAGAATGGAAAATGAGGGGCTTCTGACGGGCTCTTACAGCCTCGCATTCACACACATTCATCCCCCCTTTATTCGCCCTGTAATGCAAAGGATCTCCCAGTTGCCGAGCCGTGGGGGCTTTTAGCCGCTCGGCACGAAGCTCGGGTAGCTGGTACATCTGAGGGTCCACCAGAAGAACGGGAGGGACACTCGGGCTGCTGAAATCCTGCTCGTTGATTGAAGGGTCGCAGAAGGGGCAAACAGGGAGACAACGAAGCAGTAGAGAGGCAGATTCCGAGAGCCCCGAAGGGCGGGGTGAGGATTCTTTTACTGCGTAGGGGTAGGAGGGTTTAGCATTCGAGGGTACAATCGGGAGAAGGCTAAAGGGAGGGGAAATATAACATTAACCAGTGGGGAAAAGGGAAAGGAGTGTTCTTGGTGGAAGAACCGTGGAACAGAGAAGATTCTAGGCTAAGGGGCAGACTTGAACAACAACTGACAGGACAGGGGGAGGGTACAATTCTCTTCCGAAAGGGGGTGGAGAACTCATACAACTGCTGTTTCCCATGGCAACCCTAGACTGCCTTCCCCAACCCCTCCCCCTGCACCAGTGACAGCTTTTAACACTGAAGGGCAGTGCTATTGTATAACAAACACTTAATTCTTAGCCCAGCCGGGCTCGCTGGCTACTTTTGCAAGCTTTTTACCAACTAGCGATGCTTGTAAGCGGTGCTTGTAACTCCTAGCTTGTACCACGCTCCCACTAGCTGCGCTATCAGCTAGCGGCGTTCAAAGCAGCTCCTCAAACCGCGGCTTGTGCCCGCGCGCCCGCTGCGCTATCAGCTGGGCCGCGCCTAAAGCACCTTTGCAAGCCCCGACTGAAACGATACGCGGAAGAAATCAATAGACTCCATAACCTGGGGTAGTTATGAAGTGGGTACGTATGTCAGCGCCCGGCACAAGTGAGATAGCTCTCCAAAACTTGTGCCCCGAGCCTCAGTCTGACCCACACTTTTATTCTTAAAGACGTTCCATATGCAATACATTGCACAACTTTTTCATGCATATTCCACCCCTGGCCCCGCCTGTCCTCGCTTCTCATGCGAAGTAAGTCCACGCCCTTCTGGGCATGCGTGGTTTGCTGTGGTGGTCGTACGGGGGTCTCTTGGTGGTCCTGAGGCTGAAGATTGTGGTCTTCCTCATGATTGAACTTTTGAACTTTTCCTCTCTGCGCGTGCGCTTTTGGTCCTTTGGTGCTTATCTGAGTACGTCTGTCAGTCTTGATAGGCTTGGAGACAGAGGAGCTTCTTTATTTTAATTCAGAAGGAAAGGGTTCTTTCCTTCTTCTGGTATTGTTCTTCATGCAAGAAGCTTCAGAAATTTGCATTTTCCTTTGCCCTTTGTATTAGGCAGAGGTTTCTTAAGCAAAAGGTTGAAAATTCAACACATAACTCTACAAGCTACATTAGAAATGCTTAATTCATTTTGTTAACCTAACTCTAAAAATCTCTATTTCACCTCGAGAGCTGTCACAGAGCAGAAAGCAGCTGAGATGCTGAAAAGCAGCAAAGCTGAACTGCCTGCCTCAGCTTCAGCAATGTGCAATTGACTGAAGGCGAAACACGAAGCAGCAGAGCAGCGGGCTTCTGTGCGCACTGAAGGCAATTGCAAGAATCCAGCAGCTGCTCCTTGCCAAGCACAGCCAGCTGCCTGTGTTCTTGCTTCTTGACCAACTCACAGTTGCCTTTCTTTTCAGCAGCTGCCACCGTGTTCTCTGCATCTCGGAGCCTCTGGGGAGCAGCAAGAATTTCCAAGGTGGGATGAAGTAGGACTACGCCAAAACCCAGGAAAATTGTCCTGGAACACCTTCCACTCGCATGCCAAGAGTGAATTCAACAGGCTTGGAGAGCGGCAGTCACCGTCCTGCAGCTGTCTGCGAGCTTCGCACACAAGCCGGCTTCTTCGCGGCTTCGTTCTTCGCCTATGCAAGCTACCGCGATCTCCGGCTGCCGGAGGCCAAGAAGCGGCAGCTTCGCGCACAGATGACTGGAGCGGCAGCGGTGCGCTCCGAAGCGCCGCTTTTGCCGAAAGACGCCGGGAAGCGGCACTTGCTTTCGGCCAGCTGCGGAGCTCCGTATTCTGCCTCTCGAGTCGCCTACATCTTAGCGAAAAGCTTTTCCGCTCCAGTTCTCAAGGAGAAAGTGTCCCAGCACTGCTCACTTAGCCCGACCTTGCCAGGAAATGAGATTTGCTGCACATTCCAAGGACACTGCATTTTCCTGGGCAAGCTGCAACCTGCTGGCAGATGGCCGTGCTCTCTGCCCACTCCTGCCCAGCTCTGGGTAGTAGCGGGCACGTTGCAGCCTGGCGAAGGCAAGAAACCTCGAGAGCTGTCACACAGCAGAAGGGCAGCTGAGATGCTGAAAAGCAGCAAAGCTGAACTGCCTGCCTCAACTTCAGCAGTGTGTAATTGACTGAAGGCGAAAAACCAAGCAGCAGAGCAGCGGGCTTCTGTGCGCACTGAAGGCAATTGCTAGAATCCAGCAGCTGCTCCTAGCCAAGCACAGTCAACTGCCTGTGTTCTTGCTTCTTGACCAACTCACAGTTGCCCTTCTTCTCAGCAGCTGCCACCGTGTTCTCTGCATTTCGGAGCCTCTGGGGAGCAACAAGAATTTCCAAGGTGGGATGCATGAAAACTAAAATAAAAACTCAGGAAGGTTGTCCTGGAACACCTTCTATTGGCATGCCAAGAGTGAATTCAAGAGGCAGGAGAGCGGCAGCCACCGTCCTGCAGCTGTCTGCGAGCTTCGCACACAAGCCGGCTTCTTCGCGGCTTCGTTCTTCGCCTCTTGCAAGCTACCGCGATCTCCGGCTGCCTGAGGCGACGAAGCGGCTACTTCGCGCACAGATGACTGGAGCGGCAGCGGTGCGCTCCGAAGCGCCGCTTTTGCCGAAAGACGCCGGGAAGCGGCACTTGCTTTCGGCCAGCTGCGGAGCTCCGTATTCTGCCTCTCTAGTCGCCTACATCTTAGCGCAAAGCTTTTCCGCTCCAGTTCTCAAGGAGAAAGTGTCCCAGCACTGCTCACTTAGCCCGACCTTGCCAGGAAATAGGATTTGCTGCACATTCCAAGGACACTGCATTTTCCTGGGCAAGCTGCAACCTGCTGGCAGATGGCCGTGCTCTCTGCCCACTCCTGCCCAGTTCTTGGTACTAGCGGGCACGTTGCAGCCTGGCGAAGGCAAGAAACCTGGAGAGCTGTCACAGAGCAGAAGGGCAGCTGAGATGCTGAAAAGCAGCAAAGCTGAACTGCCTGCCTCAACTTCAGCAGTGTGTAATTGACTGAAGGCGAAAAACCAAGCAGCAGAGCAGCGGGCTTCTGTGCGCTCTGAAGGCAATTGCAAGAATCCAGCAGCTGCTCCTAGCCAAGCACAGTCAACTGCCTGTGTTCTTGCTTCTTGACCAACTCACAGTTGCCCTTCTTCTCAGCAGCTGCCACCGTGTTCTCTGCATCTCGGAGCCTCAGGGGAGCAACAAGAATTTCCAAGGTGGGATGCATGAAAACTAAAATAAAAACTCAGGAAGGTTGTCCTGGAACACCTTCTATTGGCATGCCAAGAGTGAATTCAACAGGCAGGAGAGCGGCAGCCACCGTCCTGCAGCTGTCTGCGAGCTTCGCACACAAGCCGGCTTCTTCGCGGCTTCGTTCTTCGCCTCTTGCAAGCTACCGCGATCTCCGGCTGCCGGAGGCGAAGAAGCGGCAACTTCGCGCACAGATGACTGGAGCGGTAGCGGTGCGCTCCGAAGCGCCGCTTTTGCCGAAAGACGCCGGGAAGCGGCACTTGCTTTCGGCCAGCTGCGGAGCTCTGTATTCTGCCTCTCTAGTCGCCTACATCTTAGCGAAAAGCTTTTCCGCTCCAGTTCTCAAGGAGAAAGTGTCCCAGCACTGCTCACTTAGCCCGACCTTGCCAGGAAATAGGATTTGCTGCACATTCCAAGCACACTGCATTTTCCTGGGCAAGCTGCAACCTGCTGGCAGATGGCCGTGCTCTCTGCCCACTCCTGCCTAGTTCTTGGTACTAGCGGGCACGTTGCAGCCTGGCGAAGGCAAGAAACCTGGAGAGCTGTCACAGAGCAGAAGGGCAGCTGAGATGCTGAAAAGCAGCAAAGCTGAACTGCCTGCCTCAGCTTCAGCAGTGTGTAATTGACTGAAGGCGAAAAACCAAGCAGCAGAGCAGCGGGCTTCTGTGCGCACTGAAGGCAATTGCTAGAATCCAGCAGCTGCTCCTAGCCAAGCACAGTCAACTGCCTGTGTTCTTGCTTCTTGACCAACTCACAGTTGCCCTTCTTCTCAGCAGCTGCCACCGTGTTCTCTGCATCTCGGAGCCTCTGGGGAGCAGCAAGAATTTCCAAGGTGGGATGAAGTAGGACTACGCCAAAACCCAGGAAAATTGTCCTGGAACACCTTCCACTCGCATGCCAAGAGTGAATTCAACAGGCTTGGAGAGCGGCAGCCACCGTCCTGCAGCTGTCTGCGAGCTTCGCACACAAGCCGGCTTCTTCGCGGCTTCGTTCTTCGCCTATGCAAGCTACCGCGATCTCCGGCTGCCGGAGGCGAAGAAGCGGCAACTTCGCGTACAGATGACTGGAGCGGCAGCGGTGCGCTCCGAAGCGCCGCTTTTGCCGAAAGACGCCGGGAAGCGGCACTTGCTTTCGGCCAGCTGCAGAGCTCCGTATTCTGTCTCTCTAGTCGCCTACATCTTAGCGCAAAGCTTTTCCGCTCCAGTTCTCAAGGAGAAAGTGTCCCAGCACTGCTCACTTAGCCCGACCTTGCCAGGAAATAGGATTTGCTGCACATTCCAAGGACACTGCATTTTCCTGGGCAAGCTGCAACCTGCTGGCAGATGGCCGTGCTCTCTGCCCACTCCTGCCCAGTTCTTGGTACTAGCGGGCACGTTGCAGCCTGGCGAAGGCAAGAAACCTGGAGAGCTGTCACAGAGCAGAAGGGCAGCTGAGATGCTGAAAAGCAGCAAAGCTGAACTGCCTGCCTCAACTTCAGCAGTGTGTAATTGACTGAAGGCGAAAAACCAAGCAGCAGAGCAGCGGGCTTCTGTGCGCACTGAAGGCAATTGCAAGAATCCAGCAGCTGCTCCTCGCCAAGCACAGTCAACTGCCTGTGTTCTTGCTTCTTGACCAACTCACAGTTGCCCTTCTTCTCAGCAGCTGCCACCGTGTTCTCTGCATCTCGGAGCCTCAGGGGAGCAACAAGAATTTCCAAGGTGGGATGCATGAAAACTAAAATAAAAACTCAGGAAGGTTGTCCTGGAACACCTTCTATTGGCATGCCAAGAGTGAATTCAACAGGCAGGAGAGCGGCAGCCACCGTCCTGCAGCTGTCTGCGAGCTTCGCACACAAGCCGGCTTCTTGGCGGCTTCGTTCTTCGCCTCTTGCAAGCTACCGCGATCTCCGGCTGCCGGAGGCCAAGAAGCGGCTACTTCGCGCACAGATGACTGGAGCGGCAGCGGTGCGCTCCGAAGCGCCGCTTTTGCCGAAAGACGCCGGGAAGCGGCACTTGCTTTCGGCCAGCTGCGGAGCTGCGTATTCTGCCTCTCGAGTCGCCTACATCTCAGCGAAAAGCTTTTCCGCTCCAGTTCTCAAGGAGAAAGTGTCCCAGCACTGCTCACTTAGCCCGACCTTGCCAGGAAATGAGATTTGCTGCACATTCCAAGCACACTGCATTTTCCTGGGCAAGCTGCAACCTGCTGGCAGATGGCCGTGCTCTCTGCCCACTCCTGCCCAGTTCTTGGTACTAGCGGGCACGTTGCAGCCTGGCGAAGGCAAGAAACCTGGAGAGCTGTCACAGAGCAGAAGGGCAGCTGAGATGCTGAAAAGCAGCAAAGCTGAACTGCCTGCCTCAGCTTCAGCAGTGTGTAATTGACTGAAGGCGAAAAACCAAGCAGCAGAGCAGCGGGCTTCTGTGCGCACTGAAGGCAATTGCTAGAATCCAGCAGCTGCTCCTCGCCAAGCACAGTCAACTGCCTGTGTTCTTGCTTCTTGACCAACTCACAGTTGCCCTTCTTCTCAGCAGCTGCCACCGTGTTCTCTGCATCTCGGAGCCTCTGGGGAGCAGCAAGAATTTCCAAGGTGGGATGAAGTAGGACTACGCCAAAACCCAGGAAAATTGTCCTGGAACACCTTCCACTCGCATGCCAAGAGTGAATTCAACAGGCTTGGAGAGCGGCAGCCACCGTCCTGCAGCTGTCTGCGAGCTTCGCACACAAGCCGGCTTCTTCGCGGCTTCGTTCTTCGCCTATGCAAGCTACCGCGATCTCCGGCTGCCGGAGGCCAAGAAGCGGCAACTTCGCGCAGAGATCACTGGAGCGGCAGCGGTGCGCTCCGAAGCGCCGCTTTTGCCGAAAGACGCCGGGAAGCGGCACTTGCTTTCGGCCAGCTGCGGAGCTCCGTATTCTGCCTCTCTAGTCGCCTACATCTTAGCGAAAAGCTTTTCCGCTCCAGTTCTCAAGGAGAAAGTGTCCCAGCACTGCTCACTTAGCCCGACCTTGCCAGGAAATAGGATTTGCTGCACATTCCAAGGACACTGCATTTTCCTGGGCAAGCTGCAACCTGCTGGCAGATGGCCGTGCTCTCTGCCCACTCCTGCCCAGTTCTTGGTACTAGCGGGCACGTTGCAGCCTGGCGAAGGCAAGAAACCTGGAGAGCTGTCACAGAGCAGAAGGGCAGCTGAGATGCTGAAAAGCAGCAAAGCTGAACTGCCTGCCTCAACTTCAGCAGTGTGTAATTGACTGAAGGCGAAAAACCAAGCAGCAGAGCAGCGGGCTTCTGTGCGCACTGAAGGCAATTGCAAGAATCCAGCAGCTGCTCCTCGCCAAGCACAGTCAACTGCCTGTGTTCTTGCTTCTTGACCAACTCACAGTTGCCCTTCTTCTCAGCAGCTGCCACCGTGTTCTCTGCATCTCGGAGCCTCTGGGGAGCAGCAAGAATTTCCAAGGTGGGATGAAGTAGGACTACGCCAAAACCCAGGAAAATTGTCCTGGAACACCTTCCACTCGCATGCCAAGAGTGAATTCAACAGGCTTGGAGAGCGGCAGCCACCGTCCTGCAGCTGTCTGCGAGCTTCGCACACAAGCCGGCTTCTTCGCGGCTTCGTTCTTCGCCTATGCAAGCTACCGCGATCTCCGGCTGCCGGAGGCCAAGAAGCGGCAACTTCGCGCACAGATGACTGGAGCGGCAGCGGTGCGCTCCGAAGCGCCGCTTTTGCCGAAAGACGCCGGGAAGCGGCACTTGCTTTCGGCCAGCTGCGGAGCTCCGTATTCTGCCTCTCGAGTCGCCTACATCTTAGCGAAAAGCTTTTCCGCTCCAGTTCTCAAGGAGAAAGTGTCCCAGCACTGCTCACTTAGCCCGACCTTGCCAGGAAATGAGATTTGCTGCACATTCCAAGGACACTGCATTTTCCTGGGCAAGCTGCAACCTGCTGGCAAATGGCCGTGCTCTCTGCCCACTCCTGCCCAGCTCTGGGTACTAGCGGGCACGTTGCAGCCTGGCGAAGGCAAGAAACCTCGAGAGCTGTCACACAGCAGAAGGGCAGCTGAGATGCTGAAAAGCAGCAAAGCTGAACTGCCTGCCTCAACTTCAGCAATGTGCAATTGACTGAAGGCGAAAAACCAAGCAGCAGAGCAGCGGGCTTCTGTGCGCACTGAAGGCAATTGCAAGAATCCAGCAGCTGCTCCTCGCCAAGCACAGTCAACTGCCTGTGTTCTTGCTTCTTGACCAACTCACAGTTGCCCTTCTTCTCAGCAGCTGCCACCGTGTTCTCTGCATCTCGGAGCCTCTGGGGAGCAACAAGAATTTCCAAGATGGGATGCATGAAAACTAAAATAAAAACTCAGGAAGGTTGTCCTGGAACACCTCCCATTGGCATGCCAAGAGTGAATTCAACAGGCAGAAGAGCGGCAGCCACCGTCCTGCAGCTGTCTGCGAGCTTCGCACACAAGCCGGCTTCTTCGCGGCTTCGTTCTTCGCCTCTTGCAAGCTACCGCGATCTCCGGCTGCCGGAGGCCAAGAAGCGGCAACTTCGCGCACAGATGACTGGAGCGGCAGCGGTGCGCTCCGAAGCGCCGCTTTTGCCGAAAGACGCCGGGAAGCGGCACTTGCTTTCGGCCAGCTGCGGAGCTCCGTATTCTGCCTCTCTAGTCGCCTACATCTTAGCGCAAAGCTTTTCCGCTCCAGTTCTCAAGGAGAAAGTGTCCCAGCACTGCTCACTTAGCCCGACCTTGCCAGGAAGTAGGATTTGCTGCACATTCCAAGCACACTGCATTTTCCTGGGCAAGCTGCAACCTGCTGGCAGATGGCCGTGCTCTCTGCCCACTCCTGCCCAGTTCTTGCTACTAGCGGGCACGTTGCAGCCTGGCGAAGGCAAGAAACCTCGAGAGCTGTCACACAGCAGAAGGGCAGCTGAGATGCTGAAAAGCAGCAAAGCTGAACTGCCTGCCTCAGCTTCAGCAGTGTGTAATTGACTGAAGGCGAAAAACCAAGCAGCAGAGCAGCGGGCTTCTGTGCGCACTGAAGGCAATTGCTAGAATCCAGCAGCTGCTCCTCGCCAAGCACAGTCAACTGCCTGTGTTCTTGCTTCTTGACCAACTCACAGTTGCCCTTCTTCTCAGCAGCTGCCACCGTGTTCTCTGCATCTCGGAGCCTCTGGGGAGCAACAAGAATTTCCAAGATGGGATGCATGAAAACTAAAATAAAAACTCAGGAAGGTTGTCCTGGAACACCTCGCATTGGCATGCCAAGAGTGAATTCAACAGGCAGAAGAGCGGCAGCCACCGTCCTGCAGCAGTCTGCGAGCTTCGCACACAAGCCGGCTTCTTCGCGGCTTCGTTCTTCGCCTCTTGCAAGCTACCGCGATCTCCGGCTGCCGGAGGCGAAGAAGCGGCAACTTCGCGCACAGATGACTGGAGCGGCAGCGGTGCGCTCCGAAGCGCCGCTTTTGCCGAAAGACGCCGGGAAGCGGCACTTGCTTTCGGCCAGCTGCGGAGCTCCGTATTCTGCCTCTCTAGTCGCCTACATCTTAGCGAAAAGCTTTTCCGCTCCAGTTCTCAAGGAGAAAGTGTCCCAGCACTGCTCACTTAGCCCGACCTTGCCAGGAAATGAGATTTGCTGCACATTCCAAGGACACTGCATTTTCCTGGGCAAGCTGCAACCTGCTGGCAGATGGCCGTGCTCTCTGCCCACTCCTGCCCAGCTCTGGGTAGTAGCGGGCACGTTGCAGCCTGGCGAAGGCAAGAAACCTCGAGAGCTGTCACACAGCAGAAGGGCAGCTGAGATGCTGAAAAGCAGCAAAGCTGAACTGCCTGCCTCAACTTCAGCAGTGTGTAATTGACTGAAGGCGAAAAACCAAGCAGCAGAGCAGCGGGCTTCTGTGCGCACTGAAGGCAATTGCAAGAATCCAGCAGCTGCTCCTAGCCAAGCACAGTCAACTGCCTGTGTTCTTGCTTCTTGACCAACTCACAGTTGCCCTTCTTCTCAGCAGCTGCCACCGTGTTCTCTGCATCTCGGAGCCTCAGGGGAGCAACAAGAATTTCCAAGGTGGGATGCATGAAAACTAAAATAAAAACTCAGGAAGTTTGTCCTGGAACACCTTCTATTGG
This sequence comes from Vidua macroura, assembly GCF_024509145.1. Taxonomy (NCBI): domain Eukaryota; kingdom Metazoa; phylum Chordata; class Aves; order Passeriformes; family Viduidae; genus Vidua; species Vidua macroura. Next base: position 527,004 of record NC_071585.1, on the reverse strand, counting down.
CATGCCAAGAGTGAATTCAAGAGGCAGGAGAGCGGCAGCCACCGTCCTGCAGCAGTCTGCGAGCTTCGCACACAAGCCGGCTTCTTGGCGGCTTCGTTCTTCGCCTCTTGCAAGCTACCGCGATCTCCGGCTGCCGGAGGCGAAGAAGCGGCAACTTCGCGCACAGATGACTGGAGCGGCAGCGGTGCGCTCCGAAGCGCCGCTTTTGCCGAAAGACGCCGGGAAGCGGCACTTGCTTTCGGCCAGCTGCGGAGCTGCGTATTCTGCCTCTCGAGTCGCCTACATCTCAGCGAAAAGCTTTTCCGCTCCAGTTCTCAAGGAGAAAGTGTCCCAGCACTGCTCACTTAGCCCGACCTTGCCAGGAAATGAGATTTGCTGCACATTCCAAGGACACTGCATTTTCCTGGGCAAGCTGCAACCTGCTGGCAGATGGCCGTGCTCTCTGCCCACTCCTGCCTAGTTCTTGGTACTAGCGGGCACGTTGCAGCCTGGCGAAGGCAAGAAACCTGGAGAGCTGTCACAGAGCAGAAGGGCAGCTGAGATGCTGAAAAGCAGCAAAGCTGAACTGCCTGCCTCAGCTTCAGCAGTGTGTAATTGACTGAAGGCGAAAAACCAAGCAGCAGAGCAGCGGGCTTCTGTGCGCACTGAAGGCAATTGCTAGAATCCAGCAGCTGCTCCTAGCCAAGCACAGTCAACTGCCTGTGTTCTTGCTTCTTGACCAACTCACAGTTGCCCTTCTTCTCAGCAGCTGCCACCGTGTTCTCTGCATCTCGGAGCCTCTGGGGAGCAGCAAGAATTTCCAAGGTGGGATGAAGTAGGACTACGCCAAAACCCAGGAAAATTGTCCTGGAACACCTTCCACTCGCATGCCAAGAGTGAATTCAACAGGCTTGGAGAGCGGCAGCCACCGTCCTGCAGCTGTCTGCGAGCTTCGCACACAAGCCGGCTTCTTCGCGGCTTCGTTCTTCGCCTATGCAAGCTACCGCGATCTCCGGCTGCCGGAGGCGAAGAAGCGGCAACTTCGCGCACAGATGACTGGAGCGGCAGCGGTGCGCTCCGAAGCGCCGCTTTTGCCGAAAGACGCCGGGAAGCGGCACTTGCTTTCGGCCAGCTGCGGAGCTCCGTATTCTGCCTCTCTAGTCGCCTACATCTTAGCGAAAAGCTTTTCCGCTCCAGTTCTCAAGGAGAAAGTGTACCAGCACTGCTCACTTAGCCCGACCTTGCCAGGAAATAGGATTTGCTGCACATTCCAAGGACACTGCATTTTCCTGGGCAAGCTGCAACCTGCTGGCAAATGGCCGTGCTCTCTGCCCACTCCTGCCCAGCTCTGGGTAGTAGCGGGCACGTTGCAGCTTGGCGAAGGCAAGAAACCTCGAGAGCTGTCACACAGCAGAAGGGCAGCTGAGATGCTGAAAAGCAGCAAAGCTGAACTGCCTGCCTCAACTTCAGCAGTGTGTAATTGACTGAAGGCGAAAAACCAAGCAGCAGAGCAGCGGGCTTCTGTGCGCACTGAAGGCAATTGCAAGAATCCAGCAGCTGCTCCTCGCCAAGCACAGTCAACTGCCTGTGTTCTTGCTTCTTGACCAACTCACAGTTGCCCTTCTTCTCAGCAGCTGCCACCGTGTTCTCTGCATCTCGGAGCCTCTGGGGAGCAACAAGAATTTCCAAGATGGGATGCATGAAAACTAAAATAAAAACTCAGGAAGGTTGTCCTGGAACACCTCCCATTGGTATGCCAAGAGTGAATTCAACAGGCAGAAGAGCGGCAGCCACCGTCCTGCAGCAGTCTGCGAGCTTCGCACACAAGCCGGCTTCTTGGCGGCTTCGTTCTTCGCCTCTTGCAAGCTACCGCGATCTCCGGCTGCCGGAGGCGAAGAAGCGGCAACTTCGCGCACAGATGACTGGAGCGGCAGCGGTGCGCTCCGAAGCGCCGCTTTTGCCGAAAGACGCCGGGAAGCGGCACTTGCTTTCGGCCAGCTGCGGAGCTGCGTATTCTGCCTCTCGATTCGCCTACATCTTAGCGCAAAGATTTTCCGCTCCAGTTCTCAAGGAGAAAGTGTCCCAGCACTGCTCACTTAGCCCGACCTTGCCAGGAAATGAGATTTGCTGCACATTCCAAGGACACTGCATTTTCCTGGGCAAGCTGCAACCTGCTGGCAGATGGCCGTGCTCTCTGCCCACTCCTGCCCAGTTCTTGGTACTAGCGTGCACGTTGCAGCCTGGCGAAGGGAAGAAACCTCTGTAACGATACGCGGAAGAAATAAATAGACTCCATAACCTGGGGTAGTTATGAAGTGGGTACGTATGTCAGCGCCCGGCACAAGTGAGATAGCTCTCCAAAACTTGTGCCCCGAGCCTCAGTCTGACCCACACTTTTATTCTTAAAGACGTTCCATATGCAATACATTGCACAACATTTTCATGCATATTCCACCCCTGGCCCCGCCTGTCCTCGCTTCTCATGCGAAGTCCACGGCCTTCTGGGCATGCGTGGTTTGCTGTGGTGGTCGTACGGGGGTCTCTTGGTGGTCCTGAGGCTGAAGATTGTGGTCTTCCTCATGATTGAACTTTTGAACTTTTCCTCTCTGCGCGTGCGCTTTTGGTCCTTTGGTGCTTATCTGAGTACGTCTGTCAGTCTTGATAGGCTTGGAGACAGAGGAGCTTCTTTATCTGGGTTCTTTCCTTCTTCTGGTATTGTTCTCTATGCAAGAAGCTTCAGAAATTTGCATTTTCCTATGCCCTTTGTACTAGGCAGAGGTTTCTTAAGTAAAAGGTTGAAAATTCAACAGATAACTCTACAAGCTAAATTAGAAATGCTTCATTCATTTTGTTAACCTAACTCTAAAAATCTCTGCTTCAGTCCCCCCTTTTCTTAAAATAGATTAAATTCTTTTACTACAGGGGTCTTGATTTAAATTCTGATCTACTATCATGACCGTCCTCTTTCAGTAAGATTCTATGAGTTCTAGAGAGTGATGTCAGACTGGCCATGTGTTTTAACATCCTCGAATTCTACATGAGTGTTAAAGTAGACATCATTAAACTTACAGTAACTAAAATTAATAGGATTATAATTGGGTGACATAAAGTCTTCTAAACAGTGTATTTCACTAGTTATGACTTGTGTTTATTAGCTAGTGATTGGTGCTGGATACACCAAGTTAAGAGACTTAACATACAGGAGGTTAGTGACATGTCTTGGGTAGACATTCTCTTTCGCACCCCATATGGTTTTTCATAAAGCAATTCAAAGTGGTTTAGCTTTTCTTTAGTCTTGGGTTTGGTTCGGATCTGCAGTAGTGCTAATGGGAGGGATTGAGTCCATGACAAATTAGCTTCTTGTCCCAATTGTACAATTTGTTGTTTGATCAAATGATTCATTTTTTTTACCTGACCACTTGATTGTGGGTTATATGGGGTGCGAAGTTCTCAGTCTATGTTCAAGTATTGGCTAACTTGTTGCACGAATTTTACAATAAAATGTGGTCCTCTATTTGAGGAGATTGTGGCCAGGACTCCTAAAGCGTGGTATGTTTTCTTGTACTAATACCTTAGTTACTTCTTGAGCTTTAGAAGTCCTGGTGGGGAATGCTTCTGGCCATCCTGAAAAGGTATCTGTTAGCACCAGGAAAAACTTATACCCCCCTTTTCTTGGCAATTCTGTACAATCAATCTGCCATTGCTGCTCCGGCCCATGACCCTTCCGAATCTGGCTAAGCTTTGGTTTGGGAGTATTTTTGGGGTTGGTCTGGAGGCAAAGGTCACATTGTCGAGTTGTAAATGTCTAGTTATGCTAGAGCATCAATACCCCAATGGTTTTCTGGTGTTCTTCCTTTATTAGGGACCATCATAAATAGGAGGGTAGAACTAATTTTCCTTCTATGGTGGCCCATCCCTCTTGGTTATAGTCTCCTTTTTGCTCATAGATTAATTTTTTTTCTGGTTTGTTGTATCTTGGCTTACCTTTAGGGGAAATTTGCCCGTCTTGCTGCTTCTTTTGCTTCCCTATCTGCCAGCTCGTTTCCTTCTTCCAATTCGGAGTTGATCTTCTGATGTGCCTTAATGTGCATGATCGCTACTTTCTCTGGCAACTGGACTGCTGCTAGAAGTCGCAGTACTTCTGATGCATCTTTAATATTTTTCCCTTGAGACTTCAGCAGTCCTCTCTCTTTCTAAATGGCTCTGTGAGCATGCACTACTCCAAATGCATACTTCGAGTCCGTGTATATGTTTATTTCTTTCCCTCTTGCCAATTCTAGGGCCCGAGTTAGAGCAATTATCTCGGCCTTCTGTGCAGAGGTATTTGTTGGCAGGGGCCCAGATGATATTACTTCCTTGCACGTTGGAACTGCCTAGCCGGCGTGCCGTTTTCCACTGATGATATAACTGCTTCCATCAGTAAACGAGACTTCTGCATTCTCGAGAGGGGTGTCCTTCGAGTCAGGGCAGCTGGAGTAGGTGGCTTCAATGGTCTCCAGGCAGTCATGTTCCACTGGTTCCCCTTGGTTTCTACTGAGGAAGGAGGCTGGATTGACAATGTTAGCCACTACTATCTCTACATCATCTTGCTCCGCTATGATAGCTTGGTATCTCAGGAGCCGTTGTGGGGAAAGCCAATGCCCACCTTTTACCTCTAGCACTGCAGACACTGTGTGAGACACTAGCACAGTTCTTTTCTGGCCTAGGGTGAATTTGTGTGCCTCTTGGATGTTCAGGACGACTGCTGCAACAGCTCTGAGGCACCCAGGCCACCCTTTAGCTGCTGTATCCAATTGCTTAGAGAAGTAAGCCACTGCTCTCCGATATGGGCCCAGGTCCTGTGCTAGTATTCCTAAGGCGATTCCTTGCTTCTCATGGGAGAATAAAAGGAAAGGCTTACTCACGTCCGGCAATCTTAGGGCTGGAGCTGACATGAGGGCTTTTTTCAGCTGGTTGAAAGCTTGCGTAGCTTCCTTTGTCTCTTGGATGTTCCTGCTTTCAGTTGCAATCAGTTCATAGAAGGGCTTAACAAACAGTCCATAGTTATAGATCCATAACCTGCACCACCCTGTCATCCTCAGGAAAGTTCGTAGTTCCTTTACCGTCTGAGGTTTTGGGGTCTGGCATATTGCCTCCTTCCGGCTTTGGCCCAAGGTACGTTGTCTAGCACTGACTTCCTAACCCAGATAAGTTACTTTCTGTTTTACTACTTGGGCTTTTTTCTTTGATACTCGGTACCCTTGGAGCCCCAAAAAGTTCAAGAGGCTTATCGTCCAGGCCGTGCATGCTTCCCTTGTCCGTGTGGTTATCAGGATGTCATCTACGTACTCTAGCAACTTCCCTTCCTCTGGAGGGGCTTCTCAGGTCTCTAATTCTTTTGCAAGTTGTTCTCCAAACAAAGTAGGTGAGTTTTTGAATCCTTGTGGGAGTCTGGTCCATGTCAGTTGAGTTCTTGGCCCGCTCTTAGGATTTTCCCATTCAAATGCAAAAATTTTCTGGCTTCGTGGATAGGAAGGCAAAAGAAGGCATCTTTTAAATCTAAAACGGTAAACCAAGTTAGCTCGGGGGTTAAGCAAGTTAATAACGTGTAGGGATTGGCCACCACAGGATACAGATCCTCAGTGACCTTGTTTATGGCCCGCAGATCCTGTACTAACCGGTATGACCCATCAGGTTTACCAACTGGTAGGATAGGGGTATTAACACTTACATAACATAAGTTGGAACAAGGTATTATAGACAATATCATGGTCATCAATGGAAGCAATATTTGATGGAACTTTTTCAGTTCTGAGGGTTCGTAACTTGTGTTTGTCGGTGACAGCAGGGAAGCACAGTGAGGCTGCTTAACAGGGCAGGATGCATACATATACTTTCCTTCGTCTACATTCACTTAACTTTATTTTACTTACTCTTACACATAACAAAACAACCACAACAACAAGGTACCTTTTCTTTTTCAACACACCTATTACACTTGTAGGTGTCCCTGGCTAGTCCCAGTGTTCTTGGATACCTCTCAATCTAGCTGTGTGGTTCCCAACTCTAGATCCTGTCAGACTTCTCTTCAAACTGGCAAAATTTTTACTCAATCTTGGCTGCTCTCAACAACCCAGCAAACTTAATTCTGGGTGCTCTTGGAATGTTAATCCCTCAACCCAGCAGGTTTGACTTAACCCTGGATGCTCTTGGAACATTAATCCCTCAATCCAGCAGGTTTGAATCAACCCTGGATGCTCTTGGAACATTAATCCCTCAATCCAGCAGGTTTGAATCAACCCTGGATGCTCTTGGAATATTAATCCCTCAATCCAGCAGGTTTGATCTTGGATGTTCTCGGGCATTCTTATCCCTCAATCCAGCAGAATTTTTAGGGGCCCCTCCTACACATTTTACCTTTTATTTTTCCCCAATAGATTATGCCAAGAAAACCCTCTTTTTACCTTTTCATTAATTTTTTTTTCTAATTAATTACCTTTTACTCCCCCCCCCCCCCCCCCCCCTAAGGGGTCCCACTCTTTCTCTGAGACCCAGTCCCAGGGGGGGTTCTCTCACTCTTTCTATTACTCGCTTCGTCTCTTTACTGGCCGCTTTTCTCGTGAAAAAGACGGAAACGCAGCATGGGAGACTGCCGCTCTCGCTTAGCAGGTCTGGGGTAACCAGCCCGCCTCTGTCACGATCCGCTTCTTCCGGGGTGTCGTGATGGTTCTTTTCACCCATCCCAAAAGTGCAACAAAGGCAAACAACAAGGGACTATCAGTTAATCACAACAAATGCACCTTTAGTAGGGGCCAAAACAGTAAACGCGATAGTGGGGATCTGAAAGGAGATAAAAGGTTAGAGAGAGAACAGGGCTATGGGAATAGCTACCAACACAGGCGAGATCCTCAGTGCTCCGGACGATGGGGATCCGTCTGTCGTGTCGGGGGAGTCTTCGAAGTTCTGGTCGACTCGGGCCTCCAATTATAGTCCACAGAGGAGAGAGGGGGGGAACAAGTGTAATAATGAAAGTCCATTGTAATTGCCCCGAGGGAACGGGTGAGTCCACAGAAACCACCAAAGCAAGACGAATCCAATGAAGAATAAGTCCATTTGAATCACTGAAGGGAAACAGGTCATGTCATTAGTGGTCAGACCACCAATTTCCCCTCCTCCCTATAGCAGGGGTCTCAGTCTCAGTCCTTGGGAGGAGGGTTCTCATTCTTTCTTTGTCACAGTGGTAACGAGGCAGATGAGGGGTCTTCAGTGAAGGACCGCGAGAGTCACCCCAAAAGTTCATTGGGCTTAAGAACGGAGATTAGAAGCAGGCCGCGCATCAGGCTGTCCCGTGCTGGCTCCATGTCAGGTCTTTGCCAAGTCCTTGCCAACTCCTTGCCAAGTTCTTACCAGGCCTTGTTGGGAACAGCCAGCATGACGGTTCAGTGGTCCCACCTGTGCTGTGTCCTGTTCTAAGCCAGAACTACAGTGGGGGAAGGGATTCTTTCTTGTGGCAATCGGAAGGCAGAATGGAAAATGAGGGGCTTCTGACGGGCTCTTACACCACCCCGTGACTGAGGATTGCCCTCGAAAGATCTTCATCAGCAGGATTCCATGGTGTCGTCGTGGAGTCTTCAGGACTCGTCAAGTGTTGGCAGCAGGTCCCAGGGAAAAGAGAAGAGGAAAAGGGAAAGAAAGAGAAAACGGGAAAACTAAAACAATCACAACATATTAGTAATCACAACAAATTATAATTAAACAATAAGCAAAATACAATTAGTAAATCAATAATAGTTATTTAAATAATAATCAATATGAATCAATTAAACAATAAATTGATCAAATAATAAACCAGTATCATCAATATTAAACAGTAAAGTAATAAACCTAGTATAATCGATATTACTCAGTACAATTTTATAAACAATAAACAAAAATAATTAAAACAGCGATTAGAACAAATCATAAAAGAAAATGATGTAAAACATATCTTCTAACCTTATCATCTTCTTGTGTCTACTGTCCTGGGAACATCTCTAGTGTAAAGGATGTCGGCCAAGTGGTGTGCATTAATTATAGATGTTAATTTTGTTCATCGTTTCATCATTCTCCAATTTACAATAAGCAAGATTACTGATAAAACAAAACCAATCATAACTAAAATCAGAAGAACAACAATGGGATGACACAATTTCTTCAGGATACCGGTGGCGGTGGGTGACCACCCGAAAAGGGTATCCCACCACTTGTGCTCGGCATCACTTTTCACCCTTTCTACAACACGATGTATTTCTTGCACATGATGATGAACAGTTACCAGAGTTTTCTGTCCATTCCCCTTGATTTTTCCTAGGATCTCTATTAGATCTTGATGAAGTAATAATTGCTTTACCAGAGAAAGGTTCATCCCAATGGCAGTAGGCAGTAGCTTGTGAATCAACGTGAGATTGGATTCTAAAAGTTCATGTGAAGTAACTGGAGCTACAAAAGAAAAATCACATCCTGCAATTTTAGTAAAGTTGCAAGCACAAAAATTGGAATGATTTTTAGTAGCTACTACTGTACTTTCTATAAACACAGTATCCCAAGCGGTTCTGAAGCAGGCACACCCATTGTCTGTAGATACAAGGACTGTTTCAGAAGTCTCGTTAGGATGAATATCAAAATGACAGCTATTTTGTTCTGTCTCCAGACAAATATCTTGAGCTACAATTGCATTACCTTCACAGATAAACCCTAGTTGTTCTCAGATGGTACAGGACTCTAAATTGACAGTTTGCCATTTGTCATCAATTTGACGGGCCCATTCTCTATGTTCAGAAGGATAGAAAGTGGGTCCATCATGATTTAATCCTAGTGCAATGATAGGGAATATCAAATGCACCCAGGCATTTCTTATGGTCAACGCAAATGCTGTGGCTGTGTTTGTGTTAGGGTCATAGGTAAAATTCACTAAATTCCACCAGGATTGGAAATCTCTTTCAAAGTCAGTGGCACTGTCCCAGACTATTTTCCTAATTTCAGTGGGAAAAGTGCCTTCTTCACCTTCTCTTATAATTGAGGCAGCAACTGACTGCATCCATCATTGAGCCTGGATACGGCTAAGAGCTAAGGAAACGTTGCTTTGTGCGGCATTAAGTGCATCAATGATCAATTTGCTATTATTTACATTTATCTTTTCCCAATTTGCTAGAATGTTTGATAGCAACCACTGATGTGTTCCCAAGGCTGATAAGGACGATTGCAGTGGTTGTTGTATTTTGGTTAAATCTTTAGTTGTGGAAGCCAATTTATTCATTCATACTTCTGAATCAATACTATTTAGGATTCCCAATCCTGTTCCCACAAGACCAGTTATGTCTCTTGGCAGCCGGTTTTTAGGAGGCTTCCACTGTCGCAGCCAGGTTGTCCAAGCCTGAAAAGAGGTCTGCAAAAAGGGTGAACAAGCTGGTTGTATTTCTCAGATATTGTTTTGCATCAGCAATTTGACTTGTTTAAGAGACCATAACAGATTAAACAATATCTGTTGTTGGCCAGTTTTCCTGATTCTATATGGTCCAATTTCAAAAATTTTCGGGCTAAGTGTAACCAGTGGTTGGGTGGTAGGTGTCACAACATTAACATCAAGTCCTACTCCAGTATTTGAATCAATACTTTCAACTTAAAAAACAAAAACAAAAACAAAAACAAAACAAAACAAAAAAAAAGTGCTTCAGTATTTTTGGACCAAAACCAAACTACTTCTACAGTTTGTGTTCATGTGAAATTGTGCCAACAATCCTGTATGCTTGGCTGCGTACAAACCTTTTTGTGCTTCAAGAGATCCTTTCACTTTTTCTGCATGCTACCACAATTAGTTCAGACCACGGTCACTCAGCTGCTTTCTGGCCATGGGGTTGCGGTAGGATGCAGAAAAGTATTACCAGTTTTATCATGGATTAGGTGGTCTTCATGTCCCTCGGAGTTCTTCTGAGAAAGTAAACACAACAGAATTCTGCCGCCGAGAGGCAGAAAAGTTAGAATGATGGAATTATCCAGCATGTATTTGTCCAATGCTCTTTCCCTAGAGCACCAGAGGATTCCCATGCATATTTCTTCAGAGGGGGTTTTAGCACAAGTGCTACTAGTCCTATAGTAAGAGAGGTCCACCAGAACAGGTTGGCCAGGGTCATGAGCTGGATTATTAGGATCATTTGGTACAGAGCATAGGAGTCAGTGTAGATGCAGACCAAAGAGGAATTCTGTGCTTCTCGTTGAAAAACACTCCAGACAGCTATCAGCTCCCCACTGTGTGTACTACCTTCTCCCTCTGTAATCATTTGCTCACCAGAGGAAAAGTGGAGGGCTTCTGCCCTAGATTTCCATCCTTTTCCTTCCCCTTTAGCAAAAGCATCAGTAAACCAAGAGTTTGCTGATTGTTCGGGGCAGAAAGGAGGGGTTACTTTGATTACAGAGGCAGGTTTGTCCAAGCTCTCAGTTTCTTGGATTGCTAAAGTTTTTACAGCTCCTTCTGTCATTGAGAAGAAGTTACAGTAATGTTCAACCTGAGCATACCACTTTCTCACTGAGGCCCTCTGGGCCACCCCGTCAGGAGGGGGACTCCCACTAGTGACTGTCTTAATAACCTTGAAGGGGCCTCTCAATACAATTGGTTGTTTTTGTGCAATTTTTTCTACTTCTAGGAAAGCTAAGATAACCATCAACAATCCTTTTTCCCAGGTAGTGTATCTTTTCTCAGCATCTTTGGAACCACGGGAATCAAAACCAACAGGTCTTGTCGGAGCCTCAGGACCCCGCTGCCATATGTGTACTGACAGCCCTGAGGAGGCAAATGCCCATTCCACCTGGAAAGGATCTGTAGGATGGATAGGGCCCAGTGCTTGATGAGCTGTTGCTTCAAAAATCAGCAATTGCAATGCTGACTCCTGAGAAAGACTCCAATCCCATTTCACCCCTTTCCTCAACAAGTCATAAAGGGGAACAAATGGGTCGTTCCAGTGACTAGGAAATCTGTCTGGTCTTTCTACAGGAGATACAGCTGCTATCGTTTTTGGAAGGAGAATTGCTGTAGGTTTGAGTGATTCTGGAAGCCCACAAATTCAAGGGGTCATTATCTTGGGCTTCACAGGTAATTGCATCAGGGATTCAAAGCCAGGAATTCATTTCTTTTTGTGAGTCATTTGCAGGCAAGCAGCTTTGTGCACATTTTCCAAGAGCTGGTCGGGGGTACTAATTCTAGCTATGGGATCTCCCCTTTCCAAGGGGCTTGTTCCCCCGGCCCAAAAAGCTGCACGCTGTGTCAGGGACCATGTGTCACCTTTCTCTCCTGTTGTTAAGAAGACACCATGTCCCCAATACCCACTGGCTTCCTGTTCAGTGAATTGAATTGGATCACCACCAGTGAGGGACACCCGGAAAACATATTCTGTTTCTGATTCATGTGGAGGCTGTCCGTATTCCCTTTTAAGCTTAGCTAGCTCGGTGGCCGTGTTTAGTTGTGATGGTATGCGTTTGGTTGTGATGTGAGGTTCCAGATCATCATCACTGAGATAGTTCTACTCTGTTTTAATCAAGGGTCTCAAGTGATGGCAGCAATGTTCCCCACAATTACTTGCTGCTTCAAGTTCTTGATGAGGATAGATTTGTTTAATGTGAGGAGTTTCCTTCTCCTCAAGCTCTGTAGAGGAATCAGCATGATGTGATTTGTTAATATGTTCCTCTGTTAAGGCAGCTCGCAATGCATAGATCACATTTTTTTGCTTCATAGAACTGTTTTTGCAAAATTTCAACTAGATTTTGAAGGGAGTCTATTATAGCATGTTCCTCACTTCTTCGCTGGAAGCCATTTTCTATAGCTGCCATAAGACAAGCTCCCAAAACTGAGCAGAAGATAGTTTTATTTTTGCCCAGTTTGAATTTTGTTTCATGTTGTAATGAACACACTCTATCAATAACATTTTCTAAGTTCAACCAATTACTCTGTGCCCATTTTTCTCCTTCTGTAGAAGGTTTGGCATTGTGTTTGGCTAGTAGTGCATAAAATTCAGCTTTAATTTCAAGGCTAAGATTGTCACTCATTTTGGGAAGGGACCAAAACCACGACAGGGAGCTACAAACTTAAGTTCCACAAAACTACACAGCCCTCGCTGTGTCGCCCTTCGCTTCCCTGGCTGGGTGAAAGGACAATCATCTGCCTGGGAGGCTCTGCTTAGTTGCTTCAAGTTGTCCCTTCCTTCCCAGACCACATACACACAACAACAACAAAACAACAGTGTCCCGCCCTTTGCACTAAGGGATCCTTTATGAATTGCCAAAGACAGTATGGGTGCCTTTTCAGCTGCAACCCTTCTGTCTAGACAGAAATCCTGTCCGTGACGCCAATTTTAATGTCACGATCCGTTTCTTCCGGGGTGTCGTGATGGTTCTTTTCACCCATCCCAAAAGTGCAACAAAGGCAAACAACAAGGGACTATCAGTTAATCACAACAAATGCACCTTTAGTAGGGGCCAAAACAGTAAACGCGATAGTGGGGATCTGAAAGGAGATAAAAGGTTAGAGAGAGAAGAGGGATATGGGAATAGCTACCAACACAGGCGAGATCCTCAGTGCTCCGGACGATGGGGATCCGTCTGTCGTGTCGGGGGAGTCTTCGAAGTTCTGGTCGACTCGGGGCTCCAATTATAGTCCACAGAGGAGAGAGGGGGGGAACAAGTGTAATAATGAAAGTCCATTGTAATTGCCCCGAGGGAACGGGTGAGTCCACAGAAACCACCAAAGCAAGACGAATCCAATGAAGAATAAGTCCATTTGAATCACTGAAGGGAAACAGGTCATGTCATTAGTGGTCAGACCACCAATTTCCCCTCCTCCCTATAGCAGGGGTCTCAGTCTCAGTCCTTGGGAGGAGGGTTCTCATTCTTTCTTTGTCACAGTGGTAACGAGGCAGATGAGGGGTCTTCAGTGAAGGACCGCGAGAGTCACCCCAAAAGTTCATTGGGCTTAAGAACGGAGATTAGAAGCAGGCCACGCATCAGGCTGTCCCGTGCTGGCTCCATGTCAGGTCTTTGCCAAGTCCTTGCCAACTCCTTGCCAAGTTCTTACCAGGCCTTGTTGGGAACAGCCAGCATGACGGTTCAGTGGTTCCACCTGTGCTGTGTCCTGTTCTACAGTGGGGGAAGGGATTCTTTCTTGTGGCAATCGGAAGGCAGAATGGAAAATGAGGGGCTTCTGACGGGCTCTTACAGCCTCTCATTCACACACATTCATCCCCCCTTTATTCGCCCTGTAATGCAAAGGATCTCCCAGTTGCCGAGCCGTGGGGGCTTTTAGCCGCTCGGCACGAAGCTCGGGTAGCTGGTACATCTGAGGGTCCACCAGAAGAACGGGAGGGACACTCGGGCTGCTGAAATCCTGCTCGTTGATTGAAGGGTCGCAGAAGGGGCAAACAGGGAGACAACGAAGCAGAAGGGAGGCAGATTCCGAGAGCCCCGAAGGGCGGGCTGAGGATTCTTTTACTGCGTAGGGGTAGGAAGGTTTAGCATTCGAGGGTACAATCGGGAGAAGGCTAAAGGGAGGGGAAATATAACATTAACCAGTGGGGAAAAGGGAAAGGAGTGTTCTTGGTGGAAGAACCGTGGAACAGAGAAGATTCTAGGCTAAGGGGCAGACTTGAACAACAACTGACAGGACAGGGGGAGGGTACAATTCTCTTCCGAAAGGGGGTGGAGAACTCATACAACTGCTGTTTCCCATGGCAACCCTAGACTGCCTTCCCCAACCCCTCCCCCTGCACCAGTGACAGCTTTTAACACTGAAGGGCAGTGCTATTGTATAACAAACACTTAATTCTTAGCCCAGCCGGGCTCGCTGGCTACTTTTGCAAGCTTTTTACCAACTAGCGATGCTTGTAAGCGGTGCTTGTAACTCCTAGCTTGTACCACGCTCCCACTAGCTGCGCTATCAGCTAGCGGCGTTCAAAGCAGCTCCTCAAACCGCGGCTTGTGCCCGCGCGCCCGCTGCGCTATCAGCTGGGCCGCGCCTAAAGCACCTTTGCAAGCCCCGACTGAAACGATACGCGGAAGAAATCAATAGACTCCATAACCTGGGGTAGTTATGAAGTGGGTACGTATGTCAGCGCCCGGCACAAGTGAGATAGCTCTCCAAAACTTGTGCCCCGAGCCTCAGTCTGACCCACACTTTTATTCTTAAAGACGTTCCATATGCAATACATTGCACAACTTTTTCATGCATATTCCACCCCTGGCCCCGCCTGTCCTCGCTTCTCATGCGAAGTAAGTCCACGCCCTTCTGGGCATGCGTGGTTTGCTGTGGTGGTCGTACGGGGGTCTCTTGGTGGTCCTGAGGCTGAAGATTGTGGTCTTCCTCATGATTGAACTTTTGAACTTTTCCTCTCTGCGCGTGCGCTTTTGGTCCTTTGGTGCTTATCTGAGTACGTCTGTCAGTCTTGATAGGCTTGGAGACAGAGGAGCTTCTTTATTTTAATTCAGAAGGAAAGGGTTCTTTCCTTCTTCTGGTATTGTTCTCTATGCAAGAAGCTTCAGAAATTTGCATTTTCCTATGCCCTTTGTACTAGGCAGAGGTTTCTTAAGTAAAAGGTTGAAAATTCAACAGATAACTCTACAAGCTAAATTAGAAATGCTTCATTCATTTTGTTAACCTAACTCTAAAAATCTCTGCTTCAGTCCCCCCTTTTCTTAAAATAGATTAAATTCTTTTACTACAGGGGTCTTGATTTAAATTCTGATCTACTATCATGACCGTCCTCTTTCAGTAAGATTCTAGGAGTTCTAGAGAGTGATGTCAGACTGGCCATGTGTTTTAACATCCTCGAATTCTACATGAGTGTTAAAGTAGACATCATTAAACTTACAGTAACTAAAATTAATAGGATTATAATTGGGTGACATAAAGTCTTCTAAACAGTGTATTTCACTAGTTATGACTTGTGTTTATTAGCTAGTGATTGGTGCTGGATACACCAAGTTAAGAGACTTAACATACAGGAGGTTAGTGACATGTCTTGGGTAGACATTCTCTTTCGCACCCCATATGGTTTTTCATAAAGCAATTCAAAGTGGTTTAGCTTTTCTTTAGTCTTGGGTTTGGTTCGGATCTGCAGTAGTGCTAATGGGAGGGATTGAGTCCATGACAAATTAGCTTCTTGTCCCAATTGTACAATTTGTTGTTTGATCAAATGATTCATTTTTTTTACCTGACCACTTGATTGTGGGTTATATGGGGTGCGAAGTTCTCAGTCTATGTTCAAGTATTGGCTAACTTGTTGCACGAATTTTACAATAAAATGTGGTCCTCTATTTGAGGAGATTGTGGCCAGGACTCTAAAGCGTGGTATGTTTTCTTGTACCAATACCTTAGTTACTTCTTGAGCTTTAGAAGTCCTGGTGGGGAATGCTTCTGGCCATCCTGAAAAGGTATCTGTTAGCACCAGGAAAAACTTATACCCCCCTTTTCTTGGCAATTCTGTACAATCAATCTGCCATTGCTGCTCCGGCCCATGACCCTTCCGAATCTGGCTAAGCTTTGGTTTGGGAGTATTTTTGGGGTTGGTCTGGAGGCAAAGGTCACATTGTCGAGTTGTAAATGTCTAGTTATGCTAGAGCATCAATACCCCAATGGTTTTCTGGTGTTCTTCCTTTATTAGGGACCATCATAAATAGGAGGGTAGAACTAATTTTCCTTCTATGGTGGCCCATCCCTCTTGGTTATAGTCTCCTTTTTGCTCATAGATTAATTTTTTTTCTGGTTTGTTGTATCTTGGCTTACCTTTAGGGGAAATTTGCCCGTCTTGCTGCTTCTTTTGCTTCCCTATCTGCCAGCTCGTTTCCTTCTTCCAATTCGGAGTTGATCTTCTGATGTGCCTTAATGTGCATGATCGCTACTTTCTCTGGCAACTGGACTGCTGCTAGAAGTCGCAGTACTTCTGATGCATCTTTAATATTTTTCCCTTGAGACTTCAGCAGTCCTCTCTCTTTCTAAATGGCTCTGTGAGCATGCACTACTCCAAATGCATACTTCGAGTCCGTGTATATGTTTATTTCTTTCCCTCTTGCCAATTCTAGGGCCCGAGTTAGAGCAATTATCTCGGCCTTCTGTGCAGAGGTATTTGTTGGCAGGGGCCCAGATGATATTACTTCCTTGCACGTTGGAACTGCCTAGCCGGCGTGCCGTTTTCCACTGATGATATAACTGCTTCCATCAGTAAACGAGACTTCTGCATTCTCGAGAGGGGTGTCCTTCGAGTCAGGGCAGCTGGAGTAGGTGGCTTCAATGGTCTCCAGGCAGTCATGTTCCACTGGTTCCCCTTGGTTTCTACTGAGGAAGGAGGCTGGATTGACAATGTTAGCCACTACTATCTCTACATCATCTTGCTCCGCTATGATAGCTTGGTATCTCAGGAGCCGTTGTGGGGAAAGCCAATGCCCACCTTTTACCTCTAGCACTGCAGACACTGTGTGAGACACTAGCACAGTTCTTTTCTGGCCTAGGGTGAATTTGTGTGCCTCTTGGATGTTCAGGACGACTGCTGCAACAGCTCTGAGGCACCCAGGCCACCCTTTAGCTGCTGTATCCAATTGCTTAGAGAAGTAAGCCACTGCTCTCCGATATGGGCCCAGGTCCTGTGCTAGTATTCCTAAGGCGATTCCTTGCTTCTCATGGGAGAATAAAAGGAAAGGCTTACTCACGTCCAGCAATCTCGGGGCTGGAGCTGACATGAGGGCTTTTTTCAGCTGGTTGAAAGCTTGCGTAGCTTCCTTTCTCTCTTGGATGTTCCTGCTTTCAGTTACAATCAGTTCATAGAAGGGCTTAACAAACAGTCCATAGTTATAGATCCATAACCTGCACCACCCTGTCATCCTCAGGAAAGTTCGTAGTTCCTTTACCGTCTGAGGTTTTGGGGTCTGGCATATTGCCTCCTTCCGGCTTTGGCCCAAGGTACGTTGTCTAGCACTGACTTCGTAACCCAGATAAGTTACTTACTGTTTTACTACTTGGGCTTTTTTCTTTGATACTCGGTACCCTTGGAGCCCCAAAAAGTTCAAGAGGCTTATCGTCCAGGCCGTGCATGCTTCCCTTGTCCGTGTGGCTATCAGGATGTCATCTACGTACTCTAGCAACTTCCCTTCCTCTGGAGGGGCTTCTCAGGTCTCTAATTCTTTTGCAAGTTGTTCTCCAAACAAAGTGGGTGAGTTTTTGAATCCTTGTGGGAGTCTGGTCCATGTCAGTTGAGTTCTTGGCCCGCTCTTAGGATTTTCCCATTCAAATGCAAAAATTTTCTGGCTTCGTGGATAGGAAGGCAAAAGAAGGCATCTTTTAAATCTAAAACGGTAAACCAAGTTAGCTCGGGGGTTAAGCAAGTTAATAACGTGTAGGGATTGGCCACCACAGGATACAGATCCTCAGTGACCTTGTTTATGGCCCGCAGATCCTGTACTAACCGGTATGACCCATCAGGTTTACCAACTGGTAGGATAGGGGTATTAACACTTACATAACATAAGTTGGAACAAGGTATTATAGACAATATCATGGTCATCAATGGAAGCAATATTTGATGGAACTTTTTCAGTTCTGAGGGTTCGTAACTTGTGTTTGTCGGTGACAGCAGGGAAGCACAGTGAGGCTGCTTAACAGGGCAGGATGCATACATATACTTTCCTTCGTCTACATTCACTTAACTTTATTTTACTTACTCTTACACATAACAAAACAACCACAACAACAAGGTACCTTTTCTTTTTCAACACACCTATTACACTTGTAGGTGTCCCTGGCTAGTCCCAGTGTTCTTGGATACCCCTCAATCTAGATGTGTGGTTCCCAACTCTAGATCCTGTCAGACTTCTCTTCAAACTGGCAAAATTTTTACTCAATCTTGGCTGCTCTCAACAACCCAGCAAACTTAATTCTGGGTGCTCTTGGAATGTTAATCCCTCAACCCAGCAGGTTTGACTTAACCCTGGATGCTCTTGGAACATTAATCCCTCAATCCAGCAGGTTTGAATCAACCCTGGATGCTCTTGGAACATTAATCCCTCAATCCAGCAGGTTTGAATCAACCCTGGATGCTCTTGGAATATTAATCCCTCAATCCAGCAGGTTTGATCTTGGATGTTCTCGGGCATTCTTATCCCTCAATCCAGCAGAATTTTTAGGGGCCCCTCCTACACATTTTACCTTTTATTTTTCCCCAATAGATTATGCCAAGAAAACCCTCTTTTTACCTTTTAATTCATTTTTTTTTCTAATTAATTACCTTTTACTCCCCCCCCCCCCCCCCACTAAGGGGTCCCACTCTTTCTCTGAGACCCAGTCCCAGGGGGGGTTCTCTCACTCTTTCTATTACTCGCTTCGTCTCTTTACTGGCCGCTTTTCTCGCGAAAAAGACGGAAACGCAGCATGGGAGACTGCCGCTCTCGCTTAGCAGGTCTGGGGTAACCAGCCCGCCTCTGTCACGATCCGCTTCTTCCGGGGTGTCGTGATGGTTCTTTTCACCCATCCCAAAAGTGCAACAAAGGCAAACAACAAGGGACTATCAGTTAATCACAACAAATGCACCTTTAGTAGGGGCCAAAACAGTAAACGCGATAGTGGGGATCTGAAAGGAGATAAAAGGTTAGAGAGAGAACAGGGCTATGGGAATAGCTACCAACACAGGCGAGATCCTCAGTGCTCCGGACGATGGGGATCCGTCTGTCGTGTCGGGGGAGTCTTCGAAGTTCTGGTCGACTCGGGGCTCCAATTATAGTCCACAGAGGAGAGAGGGGGGGAACAAGTGTAATAATGAAAGTCCATTGTAATTGCCCCGAGGGAACGGGTGAGTCCACAGAAACCACCAAAGCAAGACGAATCCAATGAAGAATAAGTCCATTTGAATCACTGAAGGGAAACAGGTCATGTCATTAGTGGTCAGACCACCAATTTCCCCTCCTCCCTATAGCAGGGGTCTCAGTCTCAGTCCTTGGGAAGAGGGTTCTCATTCTTTCTTTGTCACAGTGGTAACGAGGCAGATGAGGGGTCTTCAGTGAAGGACCGCGAGAGTCACCCCAAAAGTTCATTGGGCTTAAGAACGGAGATTAGAAGCAGGCCGTGCATCAGGCTGTCCCGTGCTGGCTCCATGTCAGGTCTTTGCCAAGTCCTTGCCAACTCCTTGCCAAGTTCTTACCAGGCCTTGTTGGGAACAGCCAGCATGACGGTTCAGTGGTCCCACCTGTGCTGTGTCCTGTTCTAAGCCGGAACTACAGTGGGGGAAGGGATTCTTTCTTGTGGCAATCGGAAGGCAGAATGGAAAATGAGGGGCTTCTGACGGGCTCTTACACCACCCCGTGACTGATGATTGCCCTCGAAAGATCTTCATCAGCAGGATTCCATGGTGTCGTCGTGGAGTCTTCAGGACTCGTCAAGTGTTGGCAGCAGGTCCCAGGGAAAAGAGAAGAGGAAAAGGGAAAGAAAGAGAAAACGGGAAAACTAAAACAATCACAACATATTAGTAATCACAACAAATTATAATTAAACAATAAGCAAAATACAATTAGTAAATCAATAATAGTTATTTAAATAATAATCAATATGAATCAATTAAACAATAAATTGATCAAATAATAAACCAGTATCATCAATATTAAACAGTAAAGTAATAAACCTAGTATAATCGATATTACTCAGTACAATTTTATAAACAATAAACAAAAATAATTAAAACAGCGATTAGAACAAATCATAAAAGAAAATGATGTAAAACATATCTTCTAACCTTATCATCTTCTTGTGTCTACTGTCCTGGGAACATCTCTAGTGTAAAGGATGTCAGCCAAGTGGTGTGCATTAATTATAGATGTTAATTTTGTTCATCGTTTCATCATTCTCCAATTTACAATAAGCAAGATTACTGATAAAACAAAACCAATCATAACTAAAATCAGAAGAACAACAATGGGATGACACAATTTCTTCAGGATACCGGTGGCGGTGGGTGACCACCCGAAAAGGGTATCCCACCACTTGTGCTCGGCATCACTTTTCACTCTTTCTACAACACGATGTATTTCTTGCACATGATGATGAACAGTTACCAGAGTTTTCTGTCCATTCCCCTTGATTTTTCCTAGGATCTCTATTAGATCTTGATGAAGTAATAATTGCTTTACCAGAGAAAGGTTCATCCCAATGGGAGTAGGCAGTAGCTTGTGAATCAATGTGAGATTGGATTCTAAAAGTTCATGTGAAGTAACTGGAGCTACAAAAGAAAAATCACATCCTGCAATTTTAGTAAAGTTGCAAGCACAAAAATTGGAATGATTTTTAGTAGCTACTACTGTACTTTCTATAAACACAGTATCCCAAGCGGTTCTGAAGCAGGCACACCCATTGTCTGTAGATACAAGGACTGTTTCAGAAGTCTCGTTAGGATGAATATCAAAATGACAGCTATTTTGTTCTGTGTCCAGACAAATATCTTGAGCTACAATTGCATTACCTTCACAGATAAACCCTAGTTGTTCTCAGATGGTACAGGACTCTAAATTGACAGTTTGCCATTTGTCATCAATTTGACGGGCCCATTCTCTATGTTCAGAAGGATAGAAAGTGGGTCCATCATGATTTAATCCTAGTGCAATGATAGGGAATATCAAATGCACCCAGGCATTTCTTATGGTCAACGCAAATGCTGTGGCTGTGTTTGTGTTAGGGTCATAGGTAAAATTCACTAAATTCCACCAGGATTGGAAATCTCTTTCAAAGTCAGTGGCACTGTCCCAGACTATTTTCCTAATTTCAGTGGGAAAAGTGCCTTCTTCACCTTCTCTTATAATTGAGGCAGCAACTGACTGCATCCATCATTGAGCCTGGATACGGCTAAGAGCTAAGGAAACGTTGCTTTGTGCGGCATTAAGTGCATCAATGATCAATTTGCTATTATTTACATTTATCTTTTCCCAATTTGCTAGAATGTTTGATAGCAACCACTGATGTGTTCCCAAGGCTGATAAGGACGATTGCAGTGGTTGTTGTATTTTGGTTAAATCTTTAGTTGTGGAAGCCAATTTATTCATTCATACTTCTGAATCAATACTATTTAGGATTCCCAATCCTGTTCCCACAAGACCAGTTATGTCTCTTGGCAGCCGGTTTTTAGGAGGCTTCCACTGTCGCAGCCAGGTTGTCCAAGCCTGAAAAGAGGTCTGCAAAAAGGGTGAACAAGCTGGTTGTATTTCTCAGATATTGTTTTGCATCAGCAATTTGACTTGTTTAAGAGACCATAACAGATTAAACAATATCTGTTGTTGGCCAGTTTTCCTGATTCTATATGGTCCAATTTCAAAAATTTTCGGGCTAAGTGTAACCAGTGGTTGGGTGGTAGGTGTCACAACATTAACATCAAGTCCTACTCCAGTATTTGAATCAATACTTTCAACTTAAAAAACAAAAACAAAAACAAAAACAAAACAAAACAAAAAAAAAAGTGCTTCGGTATTTTTGGACCAAAACCAAACTACTTCTACAGTTTGTGTTCATGTGAAATTGTGCCAACAATCCTGTATGCTTGGGTGCGTACAAACCTTTTTGTGCTTCAAGAGATCCTTTCACTTTTTCTGCATGCTACCACAATTAGTTCAGACCACGGTCACTCAGCTGCTTTCTGGCCATGGGGTTGCGGTAGGATGCAGAAAAGTATTACCAGTTTTATCATGGATTAGGTGGTCTTCATGTCCCTCGGAGTTCTTCTGAAAAAGTAAACACAACAGAATTCTGCCGCCGAGAGGCAGAAAAGTTAGAATGATGGAATTATCCAGCATGTATTTGTCCAATGCTCTTTCCCTAGAGCACCAGAGGATTCCCACGCATATTTCTTCAGAGGGGGTTTTAGCACAAGTGCTACTAGTCCTATAGTAAGAGAGGTCCACCAGAACAGGTTGGCCAGGGTCATGAGCTGGATTATTAGGATCATTTGGTACAGAGCATAGGAGTCAGTGTAGATGCAGACCAAAGAGGAATTCTGTGCTTCTCGTTGAAAAACACTCCAGACAGCTATCAGCTCCCCACTGTGTGTACTACCTTCTCCCTCTGTAATCATTTGCTCACCAGAGGAAAAGTGGAGGGCTTCTGCCCTAGATTTCCATCCTTTTCCTTCCCCTTTAGCAAAAGGATCAGTAAACCAAGAGTTTGCTGATTGTTCGGGGCAGAAAGGAGGGGTTACTTTGATTACAGAGGCAGGTTTGTCCAAGCTCTCAGTTTCTTGGATTGCTAAAGTTTTTACAGCTCCTTCTGTCATTGAGAAGAAGTTACAGTAATGTTCAACCTGAGCATACCACTTTCTCACTGAGGCCCTCTAGGCCACCCCGTCAGGAGGGGGACTCCCACTAGTGACTGTCTTAATAACCTTGAAGGGGCCTCTCAATACAATTGGTTGTTTTTGTGCAATTTTTTCTACTTCTAGGAAAGCTAAGATAACCATCAACAATCCTTTTTCCCAGGTAGTGTATCTTTTCTCAGCATCTTTGGAACCACGGGAATCAAAACCAACAGGTCTTGTCGGAGCCTCAGGACCCCGCTGCCATATGTGTACTGACAGCCCTGAGGAGGCAAATGCCCATTCCACCTGGAAAGGATCTGTAGGATGGATAGGGCCCAGTGCTTGATGAGCTGTTGCTTCAAAAATCAGCAATTGCAATGCTGACTCCTGAGAAAGACTCCAATCCCATTTCACCCCTTTCCTCAACAAGTCATAAAGGGGAACAAATGGGTCGTTCCAGTGACTAGGAAATCTGTCTGGTCTTTCTACAGGAGATACAGCTGCTATCGTTTTTGGAAGGAGAATTGCTGTAGGTTTGAGTGATTCTGGAAGCCCACAAATTCAAGGGGTCATTATCTTGGGCTTCACAGGTAATTGCATCAGGGATTCAAAGCCAGGAATTCATTTCTTTTTGTGAGTCATTTGCAGGCAAGCAGCTTTGTGCACATTTTCCAAGAGCTGGTCGGGGGTACTAATTCTAGCTATGGGATCTCCCCTTTCCAAGGGGCTTGTTCCCCCGGCCCAAAAAGCTGCACGCTGTGTCAGGGACCATGTGTCACCTTTCTCTCCTGTTGTTAAGAAGACACCATGTCCCCAATACCCACTGGCTTCCTGTTCAGTGAATTGAATTGGATCACCACCAGTGAGGGACACCCGGAAAACATATTCTGTTTCTGATTCATGTGGAGGCTGTCCGTATTCCCTTTTAAGCTTAGCTAGCTCGGTGGCCGTGTTTAGTTGTGATGGTATGCGTTTGGTTGTGATGTGAGGTTCCAGATCATCATCACTGAGATAGTTCTACTCTGTTTTAATCAAGGGTCTCAAGTGATGGCAGCAATGTTCCCCACAATTACTTGCTGCTTCAAGTTCTTGATGAGGATAGATTTGTTTAATGTGAGGAGTTTCCTTCTCCTCAAGCTCTGTAGAGGAATCAGCATGATGTGATTTGTTAATATGTTCCTCTGTTAAGGCAGCTCGCAATGCATAGATCACATTTTTTTGCTTCATAGAACTGTTTTTGCAAAATTTCAACTAGATTTTGAAGGGAGTCTATTATAGCATGTTCCTCACTTCTTCGCTCGAAGCCATTTTCTATAGCTGCCATAAGACAAGCTCCCAAAACTGAGCAGAAGATAGTTTTATTTTTGCCCAGTTTGAATTTTGTTTCATGTTGTAATGAACACACTCTATCAAGAACATTTTCTAAGTTCAACCAATTACTCTGTGCCCATTTTTCTCCTTCTGTAGAAGGTTTGGCATTGTGTTTGGCTAGTAGTGCATAAAATTCAGCTTTAATTTCAAGGCTAAGATTGTCACTCATTTTGGGAAGGGACCAAAACCACGACAGGGAGCTACAAACTTAAGTTCCACAAAACTACACAGCCCTCGCTGTGTCGCCCTTCGCTTCCCTGGCTGGGTGAAAGGACAATCATCTGCCTGGGAGGCTCTGCTTAGTTGCTTCAAGTTGTCCCTTCCTTCCCAGACCACATACACACAACAACAACAAAACAACAGTGTCCCGCCCTTTGCACTAAGGGATCCTTTATGAATTGCCAAAGACAGTATGGGTGCCTTTTCAGCTGCAACCCTTCTGTCTAGACAGAAATCCTGTCCGTGACGCCAATTTTAATGTCACGATCCGTTTCTTGCGGGGTGTCGTGATGGTTCTTTTCACCCATCCCAAAAGTGCAACAAAGGCAAACAACAAGGGACTATCAGTTAATCACAACAAATGCACCTTTAGTAGGGGCCAAAACAGTAAACGCGATAGTGGGGATCTGAAAGGAGATAAAAGGTTAGAGAGAGAACAGGGATATGGGAATAGCTACCAACACAGGCGAGATCCTCAGTGCTCCGGACGATGGGGATCCGTCTGTCGTGTCGGGGGAGTCTTCGAAGTTCTGGTCGACTCGGGGCTCCAATTATAGTCCACAGAGGAGAGAGGGGGGGAACAAGTGTAATAATGAAAGTCCATTGTAATTGCCCCGAGGGAACGGGTGAGTCCACAGAAACCACCAAAGCAAGACGAATCCAATGAAGAATAAGTCCATTTGAATCACTGAAGGGAAACAGGTCATGTCATTAGTGGTCAGACCACCAATTTCCCCTCCTCCCTATAGCAGGGGTCTCAGTCTCAGTCCTTGGGAGGAGGGTTCTCATTCTTTCTTTGTCACAGTGGTAACGAGGCAGATGAGGGGTCTTCAGTGAAGGACCGCGAGAGTCACCCCAAAAGTTCATTGGGCTTAAGAACGGAGATTAGAAGCAGGCCGCGCATCAGGCTGTCCCGTGCTGGCTCCATGTCAGGTCTTTGCCAAGTCCTTGCCAACTCCTTGCCAAGTTCTTACCAGGCCTTGTTGGGAACAGCCAGCATGACGGTTCAGTGGTCCCACCTGTGCTGTGTCCTGTTCTAAGCCGGAACTACAGTGGGGGAAGGGATTCTTTCTTGTGGCAATCGGAAGGCAGAATGGAAAATGAGGGGCTTCTGACGGGCTCTTACAGCCTCGCATTCACACACATTCATCCCCCCTTTATTCGCCCTGTAATGCAAAGGATCTCCCAGTTGCCGAGCCGTGGGGGCTTTTAGCCGCTTGGCACGAAGCTCGGGTAGCTGGTACATCTGAGGGTCCACCAGAAGAACGGGAGGGACACTCGGGCTGCTGAAATCCTGCTCGTTGATTGAAGGGTCGCAGAAGGGGCAAACAGGGAGACAACGAAGCAGTAGAGAGGCAGATTCCGAGAGCCCCGAAGGGCGGGGTGAGGATTCTTTTACTGCGTAGGGGTAGGAGGGTTTAGCATTCGAGGGTACAATCGGGAGAAGGCTAAAGGGAGGGGAAATATAACATTAACCAGTGGGGAAAAGGGAAAGGAGTGTTCTTGGTGGAAGAACCGTGGAACAGAGAAGATTCTAGGCTAAGGGGCAGACTTGAACAACAACTGACAGGACAGGGGGAGGGTACAATTCTCTTCCGAAAGGGGGTGGAGAACTCATACAACTGCTGTTTCCCATGGCAACCCTAGACTGCCTTCCCCAACCCCTCCCCCTGCACCAGTGACAGCTTTTAACACTGAAGGGCAGTGCTATTGTATAACAAACACTTAATTCTTAGCCCAGCCGGGCTCGCTGGCTACTTTTGCAAGCTTTTTACCAACTAGCGATGCTTGTAAGCGGTGCTTGTAACTCCTAGCTTGTACCACGCTCCCACTAGCTGCGCTATCAGCTAGCGGCGTTCAAAGCAGCTCCTCAAACCGCGGCTTGTGCCCGCGCGCCCGCTGCGCTATCAGCTGGGCCGCGCCTAAAGCACCTTTGCAAGCCCCGACTGAAACGATACGCGGAAGAAATCAATAGACTCCATAACCTGGGGTAGTTATGAAGTGGGTACGTATGTCAGCGCCCGGCACAAGTGAGATAGCTCTCCAAAACTTGTGCCCCGAGCCTCAGTCTGACCCACACTTTTATTCTTAAAGACGTTCCATATGCAATACATTGCACAACTTTTTCATGCATATTCCACCCCTGGCCCCGCCTGTCCTCGCTTCTCATGCGAAGTAAGTCCACGCCCTTCTGGGCATGCGTGGTTTGCTGTGGTGGTCGTACGGGGGTCTCTTGGTGGTCCTGAGGCTGAAGATTGTGGTCTTCCTCATGATTGAACTTTTGAACTTTTCCTCTCTGCGCGTGCGCTTTTGGTCCTTTGGTGCTTATCTGAGTACGTCTGTCAGTCTTGATAGGCTTGGAGACAGAGGAGCTTCTTTATTTTAATTCAGAAGGAAAGGGTTCTTTCCTTCTTCTGGTATTGTTCTTCATGCAAGAAGCTTCAGAAATTTGCATTTTCCTTTGCCCTTTGTATTAGGCAGAGGTTTCTTAAGTAAAAGGTTGAAAATTCAACACATAACTCTACAAGCTAAATTAGAAATGCTTAATTCATTTTGTTAACCTAACTCTAAAAATCTCTATTTCACCTCGAGAGCTGTCACAGAGCAGAAAGCAGCTGAGATGCTGAAAAGCAGCAAAGCTGAACTGCCTGCCTCAGCTTCAGCAATGTGCAATTGACTGAAGGCGAAACACGAAGCAGCAGAGCAGCGGGCTTCTGTGCGCACTGAAGGCAATTGCAAGAATCCAGCAGCTGCTCCTTGCCAAGCACAGGCAGCTGCCTGTGTTCTTGCTTCTTGACCAACTCACAGTTGCCTTTCTTTTCAGCAGCTGCCACCGTGTTCTCTGCATCTCGGAGCCTCTGGGGAGCAACAAGAATTTCCAAGGTGGGATGCATGAAAACCAAAATAAAAACTCAGGAAGGTTGTCCTGGAACACCTCCCATTGGCATGCCAAGAGTGAATTCAAGAGGCAGGAGAGCGGCAGCCACCGTCCTGCAGCTGTCTGCGAGCTTCGCACACAAGCCGGCTTCTTCGCGGCTTCGTTCTTCGCCTATGCAAGCTACCGCGATCTCCGGCTGCCGGAGGCGAAGAAGTGGCAACTTCGCGCACAGATCACTGGAGCGGCAGCGGTGCGCTCCGAAGCGCCGCTTTTGCCGAAAGACGCCGGGAAGCGGCACTTGCTTTCGGCCAGCTGCGGAGCTCCGTATTCTGCCTCTCTAGTCGCCTACATCTTAGCGAAAAGCTTTTCCGCTCCAGTTCTCAAGGAGAAAGTGTTATGGACAAAGTCAATTGGGGAGGCTAATTATAGATAAATCAATTAACAAGAATTTATTAAGCAAGCGGTATTAAGCAAAAAAAACAGCGCTGGGCGGCCGGGGAGTCTCCACTCTGCCACGGCGCACCTTCCCCCTTTGACCTTTTTGTTTTTATAGTCCCCCCTCTTTTTCGGTTGACGTATTTTCTCTCGATGTACTCTGCGCCGGTGCAATGGGTTGCTAGGGGGTCCTTTTTCTCTCTGCCCTTGGTGGTCATAGGGATGAAGGCTCCTTATCTTCTTTGCCGGTTGTCCTTGGCCTAAAAGTTAGCTTGTATATAGTTAGTTACACAGTCTTCTGTGCTAGCTGCATTTGCACAATTCTTAAGCAGAATACTTGTTGTTTATCAAACCACCCCCCCCTTTTTTTTTTTTTCTCTTTCTCTTCTCACAGTCTGAAATTCTCTATTCAGTTTAAATTCTTATTTTCTTTCAATGTTCGTTTTGATGAACAAAGACTTTTTTACTACAATCCCTCCTCTTTCTCTTTACCAATTTGTTCATTAAAACGCTTTAACTCTTGGTGGCTTAAGACCAGGGTTTCATCTACTTCTGAGTCCCTGGGCAATGCTTCGTACCTCTCCCTAATAAGCATTAGATGAGCTGCCTCTAGTCTTCCTTTTACAATGTCTATGATTTTATTAAAAATGCAAGGTCCGAAAGTTAAACCTAGTAACAACAATATCACAGGACCTGCAAGGGTTGATAGTAGCGTGGTAAGCCAAGGGGAGCTGTTGAACCAAGTCTCATACCAGCTTTGCTGTGACTCTCTCTCCCTCTTTCTCCGTTCGAGGCCTTCCCTTAGTTTAGTCATTGTATCTCTCACAATTCCCGTGTGGTCTGCATACACACAGCATTCCTCCCTAAGGGCAGCACATAATCCTCCCTGTTGCAAGAATATTAAGTCCAATCCTCTACGATTTTGTAATACTACCTCTGACAGGGATCTTACAGACTTTTCAAGGGCTGAGATCGACTGTTCAATGCGGGCTAAGTCTTCATCTACAGCAATCCTCAAGGAATTAAATTCCTGATTCTGTTTTACTAATGATGCCACCCCGGTGCCAACACCTGTTCCACCTACAATCATTAGGGTAGCCACTGTCAAGGCTGTGAAGGGTTCCCTTTTTGATAAGTGATGTTCAGAAGTGACTTGAGCATTAAACACATATTCCTCAGGATGATAAATGATTTTAGGGACTATTACCACTTGTATGCAAAACTCAGAGACTTCGTTGAATAGGTCAAGAGCAATACAGGGTGTAAGCCCCCCTCTGGAGCATATCCATTTAGTATTTTTGGCTGGAATCAACCATTTTGCCGGGTTACCCTTATGCTGTGCTTTACTGACTGTTTTACACAAATGTTTCTTTTGCCACGGGACTCTCCCTATGCATCGTCCCTTTCCAGTTACTGCTGCTAACGTTATCCCTTGGGTTTGGGGGTCTTTCCAGTTACATTGTGGCGGATTGCTCCCATTAACTCGCTTGGGTTTCTCATTGAGCCCTACTGCCTCATAGAAAGGAGGTTTAATATCAAAGCACAGCCAGCATTGTTCAGTAATGTTAGGTCGTGTTACATTGAGGACTTGGTACGCTGCCTGCATAAGTTTCCAAAGGGTACTTTGCTGGGGATCCGGGGTCGGGAGTATGAGGGTCCCGTTTCCGGGCATTGTGGTGTCACTGGTCCCTATAGCTGTCTCGGTTAACTTCTCCTCAGCAATTACAGAGTTAGGGCCTATGGGTAGAGGATCATGTGGTAGGATTTCCTTTTTTATTTGAATGTACCCTCCACGATCCTTACCCGGTTCCCAACACCTTACTCCCCAAGTTTTTCCTACCAGCCATCCTGGGTCCAGGGGGTTGAGCACCTGTATTTTCAAGGACCTACAATTCCCCATATACAGAATTTCTCCTTGAGTGCCATACGATGGAACTTTGCATCCTTTAGGATACCATGAGACCTGTAAAAATTTATCTGGATGGGTGACAGCCCAGGCAGTTGCTATGGTTTCACAGCCCCAATATCCACACAGATATTCCCCAGGGTAATTACAATATCCCCTCCCAGGATTGGAGCTAGGACACCAATAGATAGCGTGGAAGTCAGGTTTTCTCCATCCCCACACAGAGTTCACCAAGTCCTCATTAGTAACTAAAAAAGTAGGAGCTACAGTGGTGGCATTTTGCTTAACAACTTTCCCTTGGTCTATTTTGGTCAGAGTCCAATTAAATGGCTGGTGTGCATAGTCCCCTTGTACAGGCCAGGTACAACATATAACTAATATGTACAGAATTTGCCAGCAAGGGTGGAGTCCAAACCGCCCCAGAACTTGATTATCATTATTTCCCCCTTCCCACTGTTTGGTTTGACATGTTATTGCCGGGCTCACCTTTACCCTTGGGAGATCAGTACCCTTGAGGCAGTTCTTGAAATACCTTTGAATTGTCCCAGTTTGAGGGCTCTTTCCTCCACTGCTTCTTATCCCTCTGCCTCGCTCGCCGACCCGGTTGCTTCGAGCCGCGAGGTGTACCATCTTCTCAGCAGCAAGGATATTCTTCAGGAGGACCCTTACTCTGTTTTTGCTGCCTCTTTTTGAATGATTCCCAATTCTTATCCTTCACTTGCGGTGAATTACACTGAATTCCAGGTAAAGTCTTCCGGCAATTCCCTTTTATAATTTGAACAATTAGGGGAATTGGTTCATTAGAGTGGTAACAACAATTTTCAGGCCTAGCCCCCTTAGTAAACACCTCCCACCACTCTTGGGATTCCCTTGGTAGGGTCCCGTTCTCTTCTCCAATCTTTAGGACTGACTTTGTCAGTTCTCTTTCTAATTGATAACACCCTTTACAAATACCCCTAGGAGGGGTACCTCTATAACTATGGACCCACCACCGTTCCTGGCAGATTTTACAAATATAGCATACAAAAGGGTAACAATCACAATCCTTATTTGTACAATAGACTCTAAAATCATAAGTTATAGGATATCCATAATCCAGTATCTCACTATACCAGCTGGTTTGTACAATTTTTACTGAGTCCATTAAGTTCGTTTAAATGTGACCTTAAGATCTCCGGGTTGGCTGGTTATTCTCCAGGGGTCTTTGGCAGCAGCAGCAGTAATCGGTCCCTTTATTCGGCTCGCATGTGTCCATCCCTTCTCGGCGGTTCTGACTGCAGTTTCTGTAGTAAGTAAAACAACATAGGGGCCTTCCCAGTTTGGGATTAGTGAGGTTTCTTTCCAGGTTTTTATTAACACCTTATCACCTGGTTTTATATTATGGATTGCTAGGTCTAAAGGAGGTCGTTGCACTAGTAACCCAGCTCTTCTAAGCCCTTCCCGAGCCTTTATAAGTTGCATGACATATTGGTTAAGTTGTTGATTACTTATTTCAGGGTGGTCTATCGGAGAATTCATGTCATAAGGCATCCCATACAGCATTTCAAATGGAGAAATTCCAATATCTGTTCTGGGCTGAGTTCGTATATTTAACAAGGCTAAAGGTAGACATTTTACCCAGGATAACTGTGTTTCATACATCAATTTAGTTAGTTGTTTCTTAATTTCCCCATTTACCCTTTCCACTTTACCTGAGCTTTGTGGATGCCAGGGAGTATGATATTGCCACTTCGTTCCTAGAGCTGTAACTACTTCTTTAATTATTTTGGAGGTAAAGTGTGGCCCTCTGTCTGAGTCTATTACTTCTACTAGTCCATAACGGGAGATTATCTCTTCTAATAGTGTTTTTACTACTGTTTGTGTAGTTGCCCTGGAGGTAGGGAATGCCTCTACAAAGTGAGTCAAGTGATCTATTATCACCAATAAGTGTTTATACCTTCCTACTTTTGGCAAATCAGTAAAATCTATTTGAATGTGGGAAAACGGTCTATGTGCCAATTCCCGTCCCCCCATTTCCCTTTGTCTCCATTGCCTCTTGTTGACCCGTTGACAGGTTAGGCATTGTTGTGTTATTTGTTTAGCTAAGGTGTGCATCCCCATACAAGTATATTTAATTGCAAATTGATCTATTAATGCTTGGGTACCCCAGTGTGTTTTTGTGTGAATTGCTTCCAGGATTTTTCGAGCCACTGATTTTGGGAGTACCTCACGGCCATCTGGTAATTCTTTTCTATTTCCCTTTTCTATAATCCCCATTTCTTTTAGTTTTTCCTGCTCCTTTTCAGTGAACACCAATATCTGGATTGGTCCATGTAGTATACAATACTTCTTGTTGGGATTCTTGCAAACACAATTTATTCCACACATCCCAAATTTTTTCCGACAATCGTGACAAGGTTCACTCTCTAAATCAACTCCACAATCGGGGCAGTCTTCCCTACCCCTTTTGGTAATTACAGTTTCCTTTAACACTCTAAGAGCCGCATTCTTTGCCTCTTGATCAGCGACATTGTTTCCCCTTACTTGGTTACATATCCCGCTCTGATGGCCTTTTACATAAACTACAGCGATACCTTCAGGCAACCTTAAAGCTTGCAGTATTCTCCTAATTAAATCCTCATGAATTAATCCCTTTCCCTGTGAGTTAATCAAGCCCCTTTCCTCCCATATCTTTCCAAATGTATGTATTACCCCATAAGCATATTTTGAGTCTGTATAAATAGTTCCAGCCTTTCCTTTTAACAGCTCTAAGGCCCGTAATAGAGCATATAACTCACAAGCCTGTGCCGACCACCCTGAGCTTAATGGCCCTGATTCTATTACCTCCAAAGTTTTCCCATCAATTACAGCATAACCTGATTTTCTTTTTCCTTCTATTACTCGAGACGACCCATCCACAAACAATCTCTCACCGTCTTCTAATTCTTCTTCCTCCAAATCAGGCCTTATTTTTGTCTGTTCTTCAATAACTTTTAGGCAATCATGTGTCAGGTTTTCGCTAGGTTCTCCATACAGAAATTGAGCAGGGTTTTGGAGGGAAGTGGTTTCTAAGCTTAATTTCGGTGAGGAAATCAGAATTCCTTCATATTTTAGGAGCCTAGCATCTGTAATCCATTTCTCTGCTTTTTGCTGTAACACTCCTCGAATGTTGTGGGGAGATAGTACATGTAATTCCCCTCCAAAAGTTATTTTTATTGTTTCCTCTACTAACATTGCTGCTGCAACTATTGTTTGTAAACAAGTGGGCCAACCTCTAGATACTGGGTCTAACAGTTTTGATAAATAGGCCACCGGTTTTTTACTCCCTGCCCAATCTTGAGCTAATACTCCATATGCTGTACCATCCTTAATGTTTACAAAAAGATAAAAGGGCCTTTTTAAATCAGGAAGACTGAGAACCGGTGCATTTACTAATTCTGCCTTGAGGTCCTGTAGTTTTTCCTCATCTTCCCGAGTCCACTTAAGCAAGCCTTCTTTTGTTAGTTTCTCATATAGGAATTTTACTTTCCCGCTAAATCCCTCTATCCATTGTCTACAGTACCCAAACAATCCTAACAGCTGTCTAACCTCCCGCTTTGTCCTTGGCCCTGGCATAGCTAAGATTCCCTTAACCCTTTCTGGGTCTAGTTTCTTCGTTCCTTGACTCAGTCTATGTCCGAGATATTTCACCTCTTTTTCCACAAATTGTAATTTGGATTTTGACACTTTGAGTCCTTTCAAGCTTAGAAAATTGAGTAATCTTATACTCTCTTCCCTGACAATTTCCTCTTCTTTCCCAGCTACTAACAAGTCATCTACATACTGAATCAGGACAGTCCCTTCTCTCAACTGAAAATCTGTAAGCAGCTGCTCCAGTGCCTGGCCAAATAAATTAGGGGACTCTGTAAACCCTTGTGGGAGTACCGTCCAACGGAGTTGTTGTTTCCTGTGGGTGTCTGGGTCTTCCCATTCAAAGGCAAAATAGTCCCTACAACTTTCTTTAAGGGGACATGCCCAAAATGCATCCTTTAAATCTATAACACTATACCACTGATTTTCGGGGCCTAATTTACTTAATAAAGTATGAGGGTTAGTTACTACAGGGAATCTTTCTACAGTTCTTTTGTTAATTTCTCGTAAGTCATGTACCAAACGGTATTTCCCATCGGGTTTTTTAACAGGAAGGATAGGAGTATTAAAAGGAGACATGCAGGGTTCTAATAACCCTTGTGCTTTTAATCTTTCAATTTCAGGTTTGACCCCTTTCCTTCCTTCATTTGGAATTGGGTACTGCTTAACTCTAACTGGGACTTCAGGATTTCTTAATGTTATCTCAAAAGGTTTTATGTCCAATCGGCCTGCTTTTTCTGGGGTATACCACACTTCAGGGTTAATTTTCTGTTCGTCCTCTACCCGAAGAGGACATAATTTAATATTTAGCTTCTTGTCATTTATGTCGATTCCAATTCCTAATTCAATCATCAAATCTCATCCCAGTAAGTTATAGTCAGCCTCTGGAACTAACAACAGTGATCCTATACCTATTTTGGAGCTGGTTTCAAAAATCACGTCTTTGATTACAGGCACTCTAAAGGCTTCCCCTTTTGCCCCAACTACCTGTATTGTTTCTCTTGATAATTTACACCCTGAGGGAAGGGTTTGAACCGTTGATCTCTCAGCTCCTGAGTCTACAAGAAACTCATATTCTTGCTGCTGGGGACCAATTTTTAGTTTTACCAGGGGCTCTGTTTTTTCCTGGGTCCCCAGCAAATAGAGCCCCTGACCCCCTCAATCTTCCTTGAATTGCTTTTCATCTGCCAACCTTTTTCTGCATTCCCTCCGAAAATGCCCTCTCTTACCACAATAAAAGCAGCTTCCTTGTCCACTCTCCTTTTCTCTTCTCCCTTCTTCTACCTTCTGGCCCTTCAGCTTACTTCCCTGGAACTGACTAAACGTTCCCCTCTGCCCTTCACGTACCACAGCCATCATCACTCTTGCTTGTTTCCTATGTCCTTCCTCCTCTCTCCGTACATACACTTTCTGAGCTTCCCGCAACAATTCATCCAGGCCTCTACCATGCCAATCCTCAATCTTTTCCAATTTTCTCCTAATATCAGGCCAGGCTCTGGCCACAAACTGGGTCTTTAACAACATCTGTCCTTCCGGAGTGTCAGGGTTTGCTCCGGAGTACAGCTGAAAAGATCTCCGGAGCCATCCTAACCATTCCGTGGGGTCCTCATCTTTCTTTTGACTCTCACAAAAAGCTTTATTCACATTCTGCCCCTTAGGGACTGATTCTCTGATCCCCTGGATAAGAATTGTTCTTAAGTCTGCCATATGTGTCCTATGCAGGGGATCCTGCTTATCCCAATTAGGACGCTGTAAAGGCCATTTAGTATCTGCTTGGGGTCCTGCCTGATGGTCTCTATCCCAAATCCTCAGACCGGCCGTCCTGATCATCCCTCGCTCCTCAGATGTGAATAAAATCCCCAGTATTGACTGCATTTCATCCCACGTATACACATTGGGCCCCAGAAACTGATCCACCCACTCTGCAACTCCGAGGGGGTCTTCCAATAGATGTCCCATTTCTTTCTTGAGCTCCCTCACATCTCCTGAATTAAGAGGTACCTCCACATAACCTATTCCCGGAATTTGGGCTGGTTG
The DNA here is from genome assembly GCF_024509145.1 of Vidua macroura. NCBI lineage: Eukaryota > Metazoa > Chordata > Aves > Passeriformes > Viduidae > Vidua > Vidua macroura. The sequence continues at coordinate 492,260 of NC_071585.1, read as the reverse complement.
TCCCTGCTGACCAGCATTAGGATTAGGGATCATTCCCAAAGCTACTTCCCTTAATGGATATAGAGCTTGCCTTTCCCTCTCGCTTTTCCCCCTTGTTAGGCTACGAGTAACACGACGATTTTCCTCAGGGACCGGTTCCAGGACTTCTACTTCCTGGTTTTCAAGATCCCCCCCTTGATCTAAATTGGGGTAGACTACTGGTGGTGCTGGTGGAGGTGGAGGAGGGGGAGGTATGTATGGTAGAGGGGGTGCAGTTGGAACCTCCTCAGGCTTTTTATTTTTCTTCTTTTTTTTTTTTTTTTTCTCCCTGGGTGCTTAAGGCAAAAAGTTTTGCTCTTGTTTCCCCCACTATCCAGAGAGCAGCGTACTTGCGCTCTTCCATATCAAAAGGTTCTTTAGAATTTACATAAATGTTTAATGACTGGCAAATCCAGTCCTCGAATCTTCCAAACACTGGCCAAAATAAATTATCACCACAGATTTGTTTCCCTCCCCATACTTCCATACAATAATGTATCATTTTTGCCCTATCCTTCCCTTTTCTTGAAGGGTATTCATCCCAAGATTTTATTATTAAACCTAACGGACTGTCAGGTGGTATCTGGGGAAACTTTACTGGGGTCCCCGTCCCCATGGAATCAGAGGGCTTGCTTTTCCTCTGTCCCATCTTCCAGGACACCTTCACACACACACACACTCGCGGCCCCCTGTTCGTGGCCCAGCCCCTCTCGGGGTCTGGAAACCGCACTACTTAGAGGTCCACACTTGCCTCGTCCTAAAAGGACGTCTCGTACGTTATGTCCTGGGATCCCAACCCCAACCGAGCGGATCCCACTTTTATACTCACGCTGTCCTGCGTCTTCGCCCGGGCTTCGTGCACAAAGATTACGGGGTTACCGGTATCCCTTTTGCTTAATACCGAATTTAGGTTCGTCGGTAAGGGCCCGAGAAGGAAAAGCCTGCACCAGGGCCGCTGAAAAGGCAGCGGGGCGCCTCCCTGATTAGGAATTCCTGCCCGTTTGCCCTTATCCGAGTCACGGCACCAAATTTGTTATGGACAAAGTCAATTGGGGAGGCTAATTATAGATAAATCAATTAACAAGAATTTATTAAGCAAGCGGTATTAAGCAAAAAAAACAGCGCTGGGCGGCCGGGGAGTCTCCACTCTGCCACGGCGCACCTTCCCCCTTTGACCTTTTTGTTTTTATAGTCCCCCCTCTTTTTCGGTTGACGTATTTTCTCTCGATGTACTCTGCGCCGGTGCAATGGGTTGCTAGGGGGTCCTTTTTCTCTCTGCCCTTGGTGGTCATAGGGATGAAGGCTCCTTATCTTCTTTGCCGGTTGTCCTTGGCCTAAAAGTTAGCTTGTATATAGTTAGTTACACAGTCTTCTGTGCTAGCTGCATTTGCACAATTCTTAAGCAGAATACTTGTTGTTTATCAAACCACCCCCCCCCTTTTTTTTTTTTCTCTTTCTCTTCTCACAGTCTGAAATTCTCTATTCAGTTTAAATTCTTATTTTCTTTCAATGTTCGTTTTGATGAACAAAGACTTTTTTACTACAAAAGTGTCCCAGCACTGCTCACTTAGCCCGACCTTGCCAGGAAATGAGATTTGCTGCACATTCCAAGGACACTGCATTTTCCTGGGCAAGCTGCAACCTGCTGGCAGATGGCCGTGCTCTCTGCCCACTCCTGCCCAGTTCTTGGTACTAGCGGGCACGTTGCAGCCTGGCGAAGGCAAGAAACCTGGAGAGCTGTCACAGAGCAGAAGGGCAGCTGAGATGCTGAAAAGCAGCAAAGCTGAACAGCCTGCCTCAACTTCAGCAGTGTGTAATTGACTGAAGGCGAAAAACCAAGCAGCAAAGCAGCGGGCTTGACCCACACTTTTATTCTTAAAGACGTTCCATATGCAATACATTGCACAACTTTTTCATGCATATTCCACCCCTGGCCCCGCCTGTCCTCGCTTCTCATGCGAAGTAAGTCCACGCCCTTCTGGGCATGCGTGGTTTGCTGTGGTGGTCGTACGGGGGTCTCTTGGTGGTCCTGAGGCTGAAGATTGTGGTCTTCCTCATGATTGAACTTTTGAACTTTTCCTCTCTGCGCGTGCGCTTTTGGTCCTTTGGTGCTTATCTGAGTACGTCTGTCAGTCTTGATAGGCTTGGAGACAGAGGAGCTTCTTTATTTTAATTCAGAAGGAAAGGGTTCTTTCCTTCTTCTGGTATTGTTCTCTATGCAAGAAGCTTCAGAAATTTGCATTTTCCTATGCCCTTTGTACTAGGCAGAGGTTTCTTAAGTAAAAGGTTGAAAATTCAACAGATAACTCTACAAGCTAAATTAGAAATGCTTCATTCATTTTGTTAACCTAACTCTAAAAATCTCTGCTTCAGTCCCCCCTTTTCTTAAAATAGATTAAATTCTTTTACTACAGGGGTCTTGATTTAAATTCTGATCTACTATCATGACCGTCCTCTTTCAGTAAGATTCTAGGAGTTCTAGAGAGTGATGTCAGACTGGCCATGTGTTTTAACATCCTCGAATTCTACATGAGTGTTAAAGTAGACATCATTAAACTTACAGTAACTAAAATTAATAGGATTATAATTGGGTGACATAAAGTCTTCTAAACAGTGTATTTCACTAGTTATGACTTGTGTTTATTAGCTAGTGATTGGTGCTGGATACACCAAGTTAAGAGACTTAACATACAGGAGGTTAGTGACATGTCTTGGGTAGACATTCTCTTTCGCACCCCATATGGTTTTTCATAAAGCAATTCAAAGTGGTTTAGCTTTTCTTTAGTCTTGGGTTTGGTTCGGATCTGCAGTAGTGCTAATGGGAGGGATTGAGTCCATGACAAATTAGCTTCTTGTCCCAATTGTACAATTTGTTGTTTGATCAAATGATTCATTTTTTTTACCTGACCACTTGATTGTGGGTTATATGGGGTGCGAAGTTCTCAGTCTATGTTCAAGTATTGGCTAACTTGTTGCACGAATTTTACAATAAAATGTGGTCCTCTATTTGAGGAGATTGTGGCGAGGACTCTAAAGCGTGGTATGTTTTCTTGTACCAATACCTTAGTTACTTCTTGAGCTTTAGAAGTCCTGGTGGGGAATGCTTCTGGCCATCCTGAAAAGGTATCTGTTAGCACCAGGAAAAACTTATACCCCCCTTTTCTTGGCAATTCTGTACAATCAATCTGCCATTGCTGCTCCGGCCCATGACCCTTCCGAATCTGGCTAAGCTTTGGTTTGGGAGTATTTTTGGGGTTGGTCTGGAGGCAAAGGTCACATTGTCGAGTTGTAAATGTCTAGTTATGCTAGAGCATCAATACCCCAATGGTTTTCTGGTGTTCTTCCTTTATTAGGGACCATCATAAATAGGAGGGTAGAACTAATTTTCCTTCTATGGTGGCCCATCCCTCTTGGTTATAGTCTCCTTTTTGCTCATAGATTAATTTTTTTTCTGGTTTGTTGTATCTTGGCTTACCTTTAGGGGAAATTTGCCCGTCTTGCTGCTTCTTTTGCTTCCCTATCTGCCAGCTCGTTTCCTTCTTCCAATTCGGAGTTGATCTTCTGATGTGCCTTAATGTGCATGATCGCTACTTTCTCTGGCAACTGGACTGCTGCTAGAAGTCGCAGTACTTCTGATGCATCTTTAATATTTTTCCCTTGAGACTTCAGCAGTCCTCTCTCTTTCTAAATGGCTCTGTGAGCATGCACTACTCCAAATGCATACTTCGAGTCCGTGTATATGTTTATTTCTTTCCCTCTTGCCAATTCTAGGGCCCGAGTTAGAGCAATTATCTCGGCCTTCTGTGCAGAGGTATTTGTTGGCAGGGGCCCAGATGATATTACTTCCTTGCACGTTGGAACTGCCTACCTGGCGTGCCGTTTTCCACTGATGATATAACTGCTTCCATCAGTAAACGAGACTTCTGCATTCTCGAGAGGGGTGTCCTTCGAGTCAGGGCAGCTGGAGTAGGTGGCTTCAATGGTCTCCAGGCAGTCATGTTCCACTGGTTCCCCTTGGTTTCTACTGAGGAAGGAGGCTGGATTGACAATGTTAGCCACTACTATCTCTACATCATCTTGCTCCGCTATGATAGCTTGGTATCTCAGGAGCCGTTGTGGGGAAAGCCAATGCCCACCTTTTACCTCTAGCACTGCAGACACTGTGTGAGACACTAGCACAGTTCTTTTCTGGCCTAGGGTGAATTTGTGTGCCTCTTGGATGTTCAGGACGACTGCTGCAACAGCTCTGAGGCACCCAGGCCACCCTTTAGCTGCTGTATCCAATTGCTTAGAGAAGTAAGCCACTGCTCTCCGATATGGGCCCAGGTCCTGAGCTAGTATTCCTAAGGCGATTCCTTGCTTCTCATGGGAGAATAAAAGGAAAGGCTTACTCACGTCCGGCAATCTCAGGGCTGGAGCTGACATGAGGGCTTTTTTCAGCTGGTTGAAAGCTTGCGTAGCTTCCTTTGTCTCTTGGATGTTCCTGCTTTCAGTTGCAATCAGTTCATAGAAGGGCTTAACAAACAGTCCATAGTTATAGATCCATAACCTGCACCACCCTGTCATCCTCAGGAAAGTTCGTAGTTCCTTTACCGTCTGAGGTTTTGGGGTCTGGCATATTGCCTCCTTCCGGCTTTGGCCCAAGGTACGTTGTCTAGCACTGACTTCGTAACCCAGATAAGTTACTTACTGTTTTACTACTTGGGCTTTTTTCTTTGATACTCGGTACCCTTGGAGCCCCAAAAAGTTCAAGAGGCTTATCGTCCAGGCCGTGCATGCTTCCCTTGTCCGTGTGGCTATCAGGATGTCATCTACGTACTCTAGCAACTTCCCTTCCTCTGGAGGGGCTTCTCAGGTCTCTAATTCTTTTGCAAGTTGTTCTCCAAACAAAGTGGGTGAGTTTTTGAATCCTTGTGGGAGTCTGGTCCATGTCAGTTGAGTTCTTCGCCCGCTCTTAGGATTTTCCCATTCAAATGCAAAAATTTTCTGGCTTCGTGGATAGGAAGGCAAAAGAAGGCATCTTTTAAATCTAGAACGGTAAACCAAGTTAGCTCGGGGGTTAAGCAAGTTAATAACGTGTAGGGATTGGCCACCACAGGATACAGATCCTCAGTGACCTTGTTTATGGCCCGCAGATCCTGTACTAACCGGTATGACCCATCAGGTTTACCAACTGGTAGGATAGGGGTATTAACACTTACATAACATAAGTTGGAACAAGGTATTATAGACAATATCATGGTCATCAATGGAAGCAATATTTGATGGAACTTTTTCAGTTCTGAGGGTTCGTAACTTGTGTTTGTCGGTGACAGCAGGGAAGCACAGTGAGGCTGCTTAACAGGGCAGGATGCATACATATACTTTCCTTCGTCTACATTCACTTAACTTTATTTTACTTACTCTTACACATAACAAAACAACCACAACAACAAGGTACCTTTTCTTTTTCAACACACCTATTACACTTGTAGGTGTCCCTGGCTAGTCCCAGTGTTCTTGGATACCCCTCAATCTAGCTGTGTGGTTCCCAACTCTAGATCCTGTCAGACTTCTCTTCAAACTGGCAAAATTTTTACTCAATCTTGGCTGCTCTCAACAACCCAGCAAACTTAATTCTGGGTGCTCTTGGAATGTTAATCCCTCAACCCAGCAGGTTTGACTTAACCCTGGATGCTCTTGGAACATTAATCCCTCAATCCAGCAGGTTTGAATCAACCCTGGATGCTCTTGGAACATTAATCCCTCAATCCAGCAGGTTTGAATCAACCCTGGATGCTCTTGGAATATTAATCCCTCAATCCAGCAGGTTTGATCTTGGATGTTCTCGGGCATTCTTATCCCTCAATCCAGCAGAATTTTTAGGGGCCCCTCCTACACATTTTACCTTTTCTTTTTCCCCAATAGATTATGCCAAGAAAACCCTCTTTTTACCTTTTCATTAATTTTTTTTTCTAATTAATTACCTTTTACTCCCCCCCCCCCCCCCACTAAGGGGTCCCACTCTTTCTCTGAGACCCAGTCCCAGGGGGGGTTCTCTCACTCTTTCTATTACTCGCTTCGTCTCTTTACTGGCCGCTTTTCTCGCGAAAAAGACGGAAACGCAGCATGGGAGACTGCCGCTCTCGCTTAGCAGGTCTGGGGTAACCAGCCCGCCTCTGTCACGATCCGCTTCTTCCGGGGTGTCGTGATGGTTCTTTTCACCCATCCCAAAAGTGCAACAAAGGCAAACAACAAGGGACTATCAGTTAATCACAACAAATGCACCTTTAGTAGGGGCCAAAACAGTAAACGCGATAGTGGGGATCTGAAAGGAGATAAAAGGTTAGAGAGAGAACAGGGCTATGGGAATAGCTACCAACACAGGCGAGATCCTCAGTGCTCCGGACGATGGGGATCTGTCTGTCGTGTCGGGGGAGTCTTCGAAGTTCTGGTCGACTCGGGGCTCCAATTATAGTCCACAGAGGAGAGAGGGGGGGAACAAGTGTAATAATGAAAGTCCATTGTAATTGCCCCGAGGGAACGGGTGAGTCCACAGAAACCACCAAAGCAAGACGAATCCAATGAAGAATAAGTCCATTTGAATCACTGAAGGGAAACAGGTCATGTCATTAGTGGTCAGACCACCAATTTCCCCTCCTCCCTATAGCAGGGGTCTCAGTCTCAGTCCTTGGGAAGAGGGTTCTCATTCTTTCTTTGTCACAGTGGTAACGAGGCAGATGAGGGGTCTTCAGTGAAGGACCGCGAGAGTCACCCCAAAAGTTCATTGGGCTTAAGAACGGAGATTAGAAGCAGGCCGTGCATCAGGCTGTCCCGTGCTGGCTCCATGTCAGGTCTTTGCCAAGTCCTTGCCAACTCCTTGCCAAGTTCTTACCAGGCCTTGTTGGGAACAGCCAGCATGACGGTTCAGTGGTCCCACCTGTGCTGTGTCCTGTTCTAAGCCGGAACTACAGTGGGGGAAGGGATTCTTTCTTGTGGCAATCGGAAGGCAGAATGGAAAATGAGGGGCTTCTGACGGGCTCTTACACCACCCCGTGACTGATGATTGCCCTCGAAAGATCTTCATCAGCAGGATTCCATGGTGTCGTCGTGGAGTCTTCAGGACTCGTCAAGTGTTGGCAGCAGGTCCCAGGGAAAAGAGAAGAGGAAAAGGGAAAGAAAGAGAAAACGGGAAAACTAAAACAATCACAACATATTAGTAATCACAACAAATTATAATTAAACAATAAGCAAAATACAATTAGTAAATCAATAATAGTTATTTAAATAATAATCAATATGAATCAATTAAACAATAAATTGATCAAATAATAAACCAGTATCATCAATATTAAACAGTAAAGTAATAAACCTAGTATAATCGATATTACTCAGTACAATTTTATAAACAATAAACAAAAATAATTAAAACAGCGATTAGAACAAATCATAAAAGAAAATGATGTAAAACATATCTTCTAACCTTATCATCTTCTTGTGTCTACTGTCCTGGGAACATCTCTAGTGTAAAGGATGTCGGCCAAGTGGTGTGCATTAATTATAGATGTTAATTTTGTTCATCGTTTCATCATTCTCCAATTTACAATAAGCAAGATTACTGATAAAACAAAACCAATCATAACTAAAATCAGAAGAACAACAATGGGATGACACAATTTCTTCAGGATACCGGTGGCGGTGGGTGACCACCCGAAAAGGGTATCCCACCACTTGTGCTCGGCATCACTTTTCACCCTTTCTACAACACGATGTATTTCTTGCACATGATGATGAACAGTTACCAGAGTTTTCTGTCCATTCCCCTTGATTTTTCCTAGGATCTCTATTAGATCTTGATGAAGTAATAATTGCTTTACCAGAGAAAGGTTCATCCCAATGGCAGTAGGCAGTAGCTTGTGAATCAACGTGAGATTGGATTCTAAAAGTTCATGTGAAGTAACTGGAGCTACAAAAGAAAAATCACATCCTGCAATTTTAGTAAAGTTGCAAGCACAAAAATTTGAATGATTTTTAGTAGCTACTACTGTACTTTCTATAAACACAGTATCCCAAGCGGTTCTGAAGCAGGCACACCCATTGTCTGTAGATACAAGGACTGTTTCAGAAGTCTCGTTAGGATGAATATCAAAATGACAGCTATTTTGTTCTGTGTCCAGACAAATATCTTGAGCTACAATTGCATTACCTTCACAGATAAACCCTAGTTGTTCTCAGATGGTACAGGACTCTAAATTGACAGTTTGCCATTTGTCATCAATTTGACGGGCCCATTCTCTATGTTCAGAAGGATAGAAAGTGGGTCCATCATGATTTAATCCTAGTGGAATGATAGGGAATATCAAATGCACCCAGGCATTTCTTATGGTCAACGCAAATGCTGTGGCTGTGTTTGTGTTAGGGTCATAGGTAAAATTCACTAAATTCCACCAGGATTGGAAATCTCTTTCAAAGTCAGTGGCACTGTCCCAGACTATTTTCCTAATTTCAGTGGGAAAAGTGCCTTCTTCACCTTCTCTTAGAATTGAGGCAGCAACTGACTGCATCCATCATTGAGCCTGGATACGGCTAAGAGCTAAGGAAACGTTGCTTTGTGCGGCATTAAGTGCATCAATGATCAATTTGCTATTATTTACATTTATCTTTTCCCAATTTGCTAGAATGTTTGATAGCAACCACTGATGTGTTCCCAAGGCTGATAAGGACGATTGCAGTGGTTGTTGTATTTTGGTTAAATCTTTAGTTGTGGAAGCCAATTTATTCATTCATACTTCTGAATCAATACTATTTAGGATTCCCAATCCTGTTCCCACAAGACCAGTTATGTCTCTTGGCACGCGGTTTTTAGGAGGCTTCCACTGTCGCAGCCAGGTTGTCCAAGCCTGAAAAGAGGTCTGCAAAAAGGGTGAACAAGCTGGTTGTATTTCTCAGATATTGTTTTGCATCAGCAATTTGACTTGTTTAAGAGACCATAACAGATTAAACAATATCTGTTGTTGGCCAGTTTTCCTGATTCTATATGGTCCAATTTCAAAAATTTTCGGGCTAAGTGTAACCAGTGGTTGGGTGGTAGGTGTCACAACATTAACATCAAGTCCTACTCCAGTATTTGAATCAATACTTTCAACTTAAAAAACAAAAACAAAAACAAAAACAAAACAAAACAAAAAAAAAGTGCTTCAGTATTTTTGGACCAAAACCAAACTACTTCTACAGTTTGTGTTCATGTGAAATTGTGCCAACAATCCTGTATGCTTGGCTGCGTACAAACCTTTTTGTGCTTCAAGAGATCCTTTCACTTTTTCTGCATGCTACCACAATTAGTTCAGACCACGGTCACTCAGCTGCTTTCTGGCCATGGGGTTGCGGTAGGATGCAGAAAAGTATTACCAGTTTTATCATGGATTAGGTGGTCTTCATGTCCCTCGGAGTTCTTCTGAAAAAGTCAACACAACAGAATTCTGCCGCCGAGAGGCAGAAAAGTTAGAATGATGGAATTATCCAGCATGTATTTGTCCAATGCTCTTTCCCTAGAGCACCAGAGGATTCCCATGCATATTTCTTCAGAGGGGGTTTTAGCACAAGTGCTACTAGTCCTATAGTAAGAGAGGTCCACCAGAACAGGTTGGCCAGGGTCATGAGCTGGATTATTAGGATCATTTGGTACAGAGCATAGGAGTCAGTGTAGATGCAGACCAAAGAGGAATTCTGTGCTTCTCGTTGAAAAACACTCCAGACAGCTATCAGCTCCCCACTGTGTGTACTACCTTCTCCCTCTGTAATCATTTGCTCACCAGAGGAAAAGTGGAGGGCTTCTGCCCTAGATTTCCATCCTTTTCCTTCCCCTTTAGCAAAAGCATCAGTAAACCAAGAGTTTGCTGATTGTTCGGGGCAGAAAGGAGGGGTTACTTTGATTACAGAGGCAGGTTTGTCCAAGCTCTCAGTTTCTTGGATTGCTAAAGTTTTTACAGCTCCTTCTGTCATTGAGAAGAAGTTACAGTAATGTTCAACCTGAGCATACCACTTTCTCACTGAGGCCCTCTGGGCCACCCCGTCAGGAGGGGGACTCCCACTAGTGACTGTCTTAATAACCTTGAAGGGGCCTCTCAATACAATTGGTTGTTTTTGTGCAATTTTTTCTACTTCTAGGAAAGCTAAGATAACCATCAACAATCCTTTTTCCCAGGTAGTGTATCTTTTCTCAGCATCTTTGGAACCACGGGAATCAAAACCAACAGGTCTTGTCGGAGCCTCAGGACCCCGCTGCCATATGTGTACTGACAGCCCTGAGGAGGCAAATGCCCATTCCACCTGGAAAGGATCTGTAGGATGGATAGGGCCCAGTGCTTGATGAGCTGTTGCTTCAAAAATCAGCAATTGCAATGCTGACTCCTGAGAAAGACTCCAATCCCATTTCACCCCTTTCCTCAACAAGTCATAAAGGGGAACAAATGGGTCGTTCCAGTGACTAGGAAATCTGTCTGGTCTTTCTACAGGAGATACAGCTGCTATCGTTTTTGGAAGGAGAATTGCTGTAGGTTTGAGTGATTCTGGAAGCCCACAAATTCAAGGGGTCATTATCTTGGGCTTCACAGGTAATTGCATCAGGGATTCAAAGCCAGGAATTCATTTCTTTTTGTGAGTCATTTGCAGGCAAGCAGCTTTGTGCACATTTTCCAAGAGCTGGTCGGGGGTACTAATTCTAGCTATGGGATCTCCCCTTTCCAAGGGGCTTGTTCCCCCGGCCCAAAAAGCTGCACGCTGTGTCAGGGACCATGTGTCACCTTTCTCTCCTGTTGTTAAGAAGACACCATGTCCCCAATACCCACTGGCTTCCTGTTCAGTGAATTGAATTTGATCACCACCAGTGAGGGACACCCGGAAAACATATTCTGTTTCTGATTCATGTGGAGGCTGTCCGTATTCCCTTTTAAGCTTAGCTAGCTCGGTGGCCGTGTTTAGTTGTGATGGTATGCGTTTGGTTGTGATGTGAGGTTCCAGATCATCATCACTGAGATAGTTCTACTCTGTTTTAATCAAGGGTCTCAAGTGATGGCAGCAATGTTCCCCACAATTACTTGCTGCTTCAAGTTCTTGATGAGGATAGATTTGTTTAATGTGAGGAGTTTCCTTCTCCTCAAGCTCTGTAGAGGAATCAGCATGATGTGATTTGTTAATATGTTCCTCTGTTAAGGCAGCTCGCAATGCATAGATCACATTTTTTTGCTTCATAGAACTGTTTTTGCAAAATTTCAACTAGATTTTGAAGGGAGTCTATTATAGCATGTTCCTCACTTCTTCGCTGGAAGCCATTTTCTATAGCTGCCATAAGACAAGCTCCCAAAACTGAGCAGAAGATAGTTTTATTTTTGCCCAGTTTGAATTTTGTTTCATGTTGTAATGAACACACTCTATCAATAACATTTTCTAAGTTCAACCAATTACTCTGTGCCCATTTTTCTCCTTCTGTAGAAGGTTTGGCATTGTGTTTGGCTAGTAGTGCATAAAATTCAGCTTTAATTTCAAGGCTAAGATTGTCACTCATTTTGGGAAGGGACCAAAACCACGACAGGGAGCTACAAACTTAAGTTCCACAAAACTACACAGCCCTCGCTGTGTCGCCCTTCGCTTCCCTGGCTGGGTGAAAGGACAATCATCTGCCTGGGAGGCTCTGCTTAGTTGCTTCAAGTTGTCCCTTCCTTCCCAGACCACATACACACAACAACAACAAAACAACAGTGTCCCGCCCTTTGCACTAAGGGATCCTTTATGAATTGCCAAAGACAGTATGGGTGCCTTTTCAGCTGCAACCCTTCTGTCTAGACAGAAATCCTGTCCGTGACGCCAATTTTAATGTCACGATCCGTTTCTTGCGGGGTGTCGTGATGGTTCTTTTCACCCATCCCAAAAGTGCAACAAAGGCAAACAACAAGGGACTATCAGTTAATCACAACAAATGCACCTTTAGTAGGGGCCAAAACAGTAAACGCGATAGTGGGGATCTGAAAGGAGATAAAAGGTTAGAGAGAGAAGAGGGATATGGGAATAGCTACCAACACAGGCGAGATCCTCAGTGCTCCGGACGATGGGGATCCGTCTGTCGTGTCGGGGGAGTCTTCGAAGTTCTGGTCGACTCGGGGCTCCAATTATAGTCCACAGAGGAGAGAGGGGGGGAACAAGTGTAATAATGAAAGTCCATTGTAATTGCCCCGAGGGAACGGGTGAGTCCACAGAAACCACCAAAGCAAGACGAATCCAATGAAGAATAAGTCCATTTGAATCACTGAAGGGAAACAGGTCATGTCATTAGTGGTCAGACCACCAATTTCCCCTCCTCCCTATAGCAGGGGTCTCAGTCTCAGTCCTTGGGAGGAGGGTTCTCATTCTTTCTTTGTCACAGTGGTAACGAGGCAGATGAGGGGTCTTCAGTGAAGGACCGCGAGAGTCACCCCAAAAGTTCATTGGGCTTAAGAACGGAGATTAGAAGCAGGCCGCGCATCAGGCTGTCCCGTGCTGGCTCCATGTCAGGTCTTTGCCAAGTCCTTGCCAACTCCTTGCCAAGTTCTTACCAGGCCTTGTTGGGAACAGCCAGCATGACGGTTCAGTGGTCCCACCTGTGCTGTGTCCTGTTCTAAGCCGGAACTACAGTGGGGGAAGGGATTCTTTCTTGTGGCAATCGGAAGGCAGAATGGAAAATGAGGGGCTTCTGACGGGCTCTTACAGCCTCGCATTCACACACATTCATCCCCCCTTTATTCGCCCTGTAATGCAAAGGATCTCCCAGTTGCCGAGCCGTGGGGGCTTTTAGCCGCTCGGCACGAAGCTCGGGTAGCTGGTACATCTGAGGGTCCACCAGAAGAACGGGAGGGACACTCGGGCTGCTGAAATCCTGCTCGTTGATTGAAGGGTCGCAGAAGGGGCAAACAGGGAGACAACGAAGCAGTAGAGAGGCAGATTCCGAGAGCCCCGAAGGGCGGGGTAAGGATTCTTTTACTGCGTAGGGGTAGGAGGGTTTAGCATTCGAGGGTACAATCGGGAGAAGGCTAAAGGGAGGGGAAATATAACATTAACCAGTGGGGAAAAGGGAAAGGAGTGTTCTTGGTGGAAGAACCGTGGAACAGAGAAGATTCTAGGCTAAGGGGCAGACTTGAACAACAACTGACAGGACAGGGGGAGGGTACAATTCTCTTCCGAAAGGGGGTGGAGAACTCATACAACTGCTGTTTCCCATGGCAACCCTAGACTGCCTTCCCCAACCCCTCCCCCTGCACCAGTGACAGCTTTTAACACTGAAGGGCAGTGCTATTGTATAACAAACACTTAATTCTTAGCCCAGCCGGGCTCGCTGGCTACTTTTGCAAGCTTTTTACCAACTAGCGATGCTTGTAAGCGGTGCTTGTAACTCCTAGCTTGTACCACGCTCCCACTAGCTGCGCTATCAGCTAGCGGCGTTCAAAGCAGCTCCTCAAACCGCGGCTTGTGCCCGCGCGCCCGCTGCGCTATCAGCTGGGCCGCGCCTAAAGCACCTTTGCAAGCCCCGACTGAAACGATACGCGGAAGAAATCAATAGACTCCATAACCTGGGGTAGTTATGAAGTGGGTACGTATGTCAGCGCCCGGCACAAGTGAGATAGCTCTCCAAAACTTGTGCCCCGAGCCTCAGTCTGACCCACACTTTTATTCTTAAAGACGTTCCATATGCAATACATTGCACAACTTTTTCATGCATATTCCACCCCTGGCCCCGCCTGTCCTCGCTTCTCATGCGAAGTAAGTCCACGCCCTTCTGGGCATGCGTGGTTTGCTGTGGTGGTCGTACGGGGGTCTCTTGGTGGTCCTGAGGCTGAAGATTGTGGTCTTCCTCATGATTGAACTTTTGAACTTTTCCTCTCTGCGCGTGCGCTTTTGGTCCTTTGGTGCTTATCTGAGTACGTCTGTCAGTCTTGATAGGCTTGGAGACAGAGGAGCTTCTTTATTTTAATTCAGAAGGAAAGGGTTCTTTCCTTCTTCTGGTATTGTTCTTCATGCAAGAAGCTTCAGAAATTTGCATTTTCCTTTGCCCTTTGTATTAGGCAGAGGTTTCTTAAGCAAAAGGTTGAAAATTCAACACATAACTCTACAAGCTAAATTAGAAATGCTTAATTCATTTTGTTAACCTAACTCTAAAAATCTCTATTTCACCTCGAGAGCTGTCACAGAGCAGAAAGCAGCTGAGATGCTGAAAAGCAGCAAAGCTGAACTGCCTGCCTCAGCTTCAGCAATGTGCAATTGACTGAAGGCGAAACACGAAGCAGCAGAGCAGCGGGCTTCTGTGCGCACTGAAGGCAATTGCAAGAATCCAGCAGCTGCTCCTTGCCAAGCACAGGCAGCTGCCTGTGTTCTTGCTTCTTGACCAACTCACAGTTGCCTTTCTTTTCAGCAGCTGCCACCGTGTTCTCTGCATCTCGGAGCCTCTGGGGAGCAACAAGAATTTCCAAGGTGGGATGCATGAAAACCAAAATAAAAACTCAGGAAGGTTGTCCTGGAACACCTCCCATTGGCATGCCAAGAGTGAATTCAAGAGGCAGGAGAGCGGCAGCCACCGTCCTGCAGCTGTCTGCGAGCTTCGCACACAAGCCGGCTTCTTCGCGGCTTCGTTCTTCGCCTATGCAAGCTACCGCGATCTCCGGCTGCCGGAGGCCAAGAAGCGGCAACTTCGCGCACAGATCACTGGAGCGGCAGCGGTGCGCTCCGAAGCGCCGCTTTTGCCGAAAGACGCCGGGAAGCGGCACTTGCTTTCGGCCAGCTGCGGAGCTCCGTATTCTGCCTCTCTAGTCGCCTACATCTTAGCGCAAAGCTTTTCCGCTCCAGTTCTCAAGGAGAAAGTGTCCCAGCACTGCTCACTTAGCCCGACCTTGCCAGGAAATAGGATTTGCTGCACATTCCAAGCACACTGCATTTTCCTGGGCAAGCTGCAACCTGCTGGCAGATGGCCGTGCTCTCTGCCCACTCCTGCCCAGTTCTTGGTACTAGCGGGCACGTTGCAGCCTGGCGAAGGCAAGAAACCTGGAGAGCTGTCACAGAGCAGAAGGGCAGCTGAGATGCTGAAAAGCAGCAAAGCTGAACTGCCTGCCTCAGCTTCAGCAGTGTGTAATTGACTGAAGGCGAAAAACCAAGCAGCAGAGCAGCGGACTTCTGTGCGCACTGAAGGCAATTGCTAGAATCCAGCAGCTGCTCCTCGCCAAGCACAGTCAACTGCCTGTGTTCTTGCTTCTTGACCAACTCACAGTTGCCCTTCTTCTCAGCAGCTGCCACCGTGTTCTCTGCATCTCGGAGCCTCTGGGGAGCAGCAAGAATTTCCAAGGTGGGATGAAGTAGGACTACGCCAAAACCCAGGAAAATTGTCCTGGAACACCTTCCACTCGCATGCCAAGAGTGAATTCAACAGGCTTGGAGAGCGGCAGCCACCGTCCTGCAGCTGTCTGCGAGCTTCGCACACAAGCCGGCTTCTTCGCGGCTTCGTTCTTCGCCTATGCAAGCTACCGCGATCTCCGGCTGCCGGAGGCGAAGAAGCGGCAACTTCGCGCACAGATGACTGGAGCGGCAGCGGTGCGCTCCGAAGCGCCGCTTTTGCCGAAAGACGCCGGGAAGCGGCACTTGCTTTCGGCCAGCTGCGGAGCTGCGTATTCTGCCTCTCTAGTCGCCTACATCTTAGCGCAAAGCTTTTCCGCTCCAGTTCTCAAGGAGAAAGTGTCCCAGCACTGCTCACTTAGCCCGACCTTGCCAGGAAATAGGATTTGCTGCACATTCCAAGGACACTGCATTTTCCTGGGCAAGCTGCAACCTGCTGGCAAATGGCCGTGCTCTCTGCCCACTCCTGCCCAGCTCTGGGTAGTAGCGGGCACGTTGCAGCCTGGCGAAGGCAAGAAACCTGGAGAGCTGTCACAGAGCAGAAGGGCAGCTGAGATGCTGAAAAGCAGCAAAGCTGAACTGCCTGCCTCAACTTCAGCAGTGTGTAATTGACTGAAGGCGAAAAACCAAGCAGCAGAGCAGCGGGCTTCTGTGCGCACTGAAGGCAATTGCTAGAATCCAGCAGCTGCTCCTCGCCAAGCACAGTCAACTGCCTGTGTTCTTGCTTCTTGACCAACTCACAGTTGCCCTTCTTCTCAGCAGCTGCCACCGTGTTCTCTGCATCTCGGAGCCTCTGGGGAGCAGCAAGAATTTCCAAGGTGGGATGAAGTAGGACTACGCCAAAACCCAGGAAAATTGTCCTGGAACACCTTCCACTCGCATGCCAAGAGTGAATTCAACAGGCTTGGAGAGCGGCAGCCACCGTCCTGCAGCTGTCTGCGAGCTTCGCACACAAGCCGGCTTCTTCGCGGCTTCGTTCTTCGCCTATGCAAGCTACCGCGATCTCCGGCTGCCGGAGGCCAAGAAGCGGCTACTTCGCGCACAGATGACTGGAGCGGCAGCGGTGCGCTCCGAAGCGCCGCTTTTGCCGAAAGACGCCGGGAAGCGGCACTTGCTTTCGGCCAGCTCCGGAGCTCCGTATTCTGCCTCTCGAGTCGCCTACATCTTAGCGAAAAGCTTTTCCGCTCCAGTTCTCAAGGAGAAAGTGTCCCAGCACTGCTCACTTAGCCCGACCTTGCCAGGAAATAGGATTTGCTGCACATTCCAAGCACACTGCATTTTCCTGGGCAAGCTGCAACCTGCTGGCAGATGGCCGTGCTCTCTGCCCACTCCTGCCCAGTTCTTGGTACTAGCGGGCACGTTGCAGCCTGGCGAAGGCAAGAAACCTGGAGAGCTGTCACAGAGCAGAAGGGCAGCTGAGATGCTGAAAAGCAGCAAAGCTGAACTGCCTGCCTCAGCTTCAGCAGTGTGTAGTTGACTGAAGGCGAAAAACCAAGCAGCAGAGCAGCGGGCTTCTGTGCGCACTGAAGGCAATTGCAAGAATCCAGCAGCTGCTCCTCGCCAAGCACAGTCAACTGCCTGTGTTCTTGCTTCTTGACCAACTCACAGTTGCCCTTCTTTTCAGCAGCTGCCACCGTGTTCTCTGCATCTCGGAGCCTCTGGGGAGCAACAAGAATTTCCAAGATGGGATGCATGAAAACTAAAATAAAAACTCAGGAAGGTTGTCCTGGAACACCTTCTATTGGCATGCCAAGAGTGAATTCAACAGGCAGGAGAGCGGCAGCCACCGTCCTGCAGCTGTCTGCGAGCTTCGCACACAAGCCGGCTTCTTCGCGGCTTCGTTCTTCGCCTCTTGCAAGCTACCGCGATCTCCGGCTGCCGGAGGCGAAGAAGCGGCAACTTCGCGCACAGATGACTGGAGCGGCAGCGGTGCGCTCCGAAGCGCCGCTTTTGCCGAAAGACGCCGGGAAGCGGCACTTGCTTTCGGCCAGCTGCGGAGCTCCGTATTCTGCCTCTCTAGTCGCCTACATCTTAGCGCAAAGCTTTTCCGCTCCAGTTCTCAAGGAGAAAGTGTCCCAGCACTGCTCACTTAGCCCGACCTTGCCAGGAAATAGGATTTGCTGCACATTCCAAGGACACTGCATTTTCCTGGGCAAGCTGCAACCTGCTGGCAGATGGCCGTGCTCTCTGCCCACTCCTGCCCAGTTCTTGGTACTAGCGGGCACGTTGCAGCCTGGCGAAGGCAAGAAACCTGGAGAGCTGTCACAGAGCAGAAGGGCAGCTGAGATGCTGAAAAGCAGCAAAGCTGAACTGCCTGCCTCAGCTTCAGCAGTGTGTAATTGACTGAAGGCGAAAAACCAAGCAGCAGAGCAGCGGGCTTCTGTGCGCACTGAAGGCAATTGCTAGAATCCAGCAGCTGCTCCTCGCCAAGCACAGTCAACTGCCTGTGTTCTTGCTTCTTGACCAACTCACAGTTGCCCTTCTTCTCAGCAGCTGCCACCGTGTTCTCTGCATCTCGGAGCCTCTGGGGAGCAACAAGAATTTCCAAGGTGGGATGCATGAAAACTAAAATAAAAACTCAGGAAGGTTGTCCTGGAACACCTTCTATTGGCATGCCAAGAGTGAATTCAACAGGCAGGAGAGCGGCAGCCACCGTCCTGCAGCTGTCTGCGAGCTTCGCACACAAGCCGGCTTCTTCGCGGCTTCGTTCTTCGCCTCTTGCAAGCTACCGCGATCTCCGGCTGCCGGAGGCGAAGAAGCGGCAACTTCGCGCACAGATGACTGGAGCGGCAGCGGTGCGCTCCGAAGCGCCGCTTTTGCCGAAAGACGCCGGGAAGCGGCACTTGCTTTCGGCCAGCTGCGGAGCTCCGTATTCTGCCTCTCTAGTCGCCTACATCTTAGCGCAAAGCTTTTCCGCTCCAGTTCTCAAGGAGAAAGTGTCCCAGCACTGCTCACTTAGCCCGACCTTGCCAGGAAATAGGATTTGCTGCACATTCCAAGGACACTGCATTTTCCTGGGCAAGCTGCAACCTGCTGGCAGATGGCCGTGCTCTCTGCCCACTCCTGCCCAGTTCTTGGTACTAGCGGGCACGTTGCAGCCTGGCGAAGGCAAGAAACCTGGAGAGCTGTCACAGAGCAGAAGGGCAGCTGAGATGCTGAAAAGCAGCAAAGCTGAACTGCCTGCCTCAGCTTCAGCAGTGTGTAATTGACTGAAGGCGAAAAACCAAGCAGCAGAGCAGCGGGCTTCTGTGCGCACTGAAGGCAATTGCTAGAATCCAGCAGCTGCTCCTCGCCAAGCACAGTCAACTGCCTGTGTTCTTGCTTCTTGACCAACTCACAGTTGCCCTTCTTCTCAGCAGCTGCCACCCTGTTCTCTGCATCTCGGAGCCTCTGGGGAGCAGCAAGAATTTCCAAGGTGGGATGAAGTAGGACTACGCCAAAACCCAGGAAAATTGTCCTGGAACACCTTCCACTCGCATGCCAAGAGTGAATTCAACAGGCTTGGAGAGCGGCAGCCACCGTCCTGCAGCTGTCTGCGAGCTTCGCACACAAGCCGGCTTCTTCGCGGCTTCGTTCTTCGCCTATGCAAGCTACCGCGATCTCCGGCTGCCGGAGGCGAAGAAGCGGCAACTTCGCGCACAGATGACTGGAGCGGCAGCGGTGCGCTCCGAAGCGCCGCTTTTGCCGAAAGACGCCGGGAAGCGGCACTTGCTTTCGGCCAGCTCCGGAGCTCCGTATTCTGCCTCTCTAGTCGCCTACATCTTAGCGCAAAGCTTTTCCGCTCCAGTTCTCAAGGAGAAAGTGTCCCAGCACTGCTCACTTAGCCCGACCTTGCCAGGAAATGAGATTTGCTGCACATTCCAAGGACACTGCATTTTCCTGGGCAAGCTGCAACCTGCTGGCAGATGGCCGTGCTCTCTGCCCACTCCTGCCCAGTTCTTGGTACTAGCGGGCACGTTGCAGCCTGGCGAAGGCAAGAAACCTGGAGAGCTGTCACAGAGCAGAAGGGCAGCTGAGATGCTGAAAAGCAGCAAAGCTGAACTGCCTGCCTCAACTTCAGCAGTGTGTAATTGACTGAAGGCGAAAAACCAAGCAGCAGAGCAGCGGGCTTCTGTGCGCACTGAAGGCAATTGCAAGAATCCAGCAGCTGCTCCTCGCCAAGCACAGTCAACTGCCTGTGTTCTTGCTTCTTGACCAACTCACAGTTGCCCTTCTTCTCAGCAGCTGCCACCGTGTTCTCTGCATCTCGGAGCCTCTGGGGAGCAACAAGAATTTCCAAGGTGGGATGCATGAAAACTAAAATAAAAACTCAGGAAGGTTGTCCTGGAACACCTTCTATTGGCATGCCAAGAGTGAATTCAACAGGCAGGAGAGCGGCAGCCACCGTCCTGCAGCTGTCTGCGAGCTTCGCACACAAGCCGGCTTCTTCGCGGCTTCGTTCTTCGCCTCTTGCAAGCTACCGCGATCTCCGGCTGCCGGAGGCGAAGAAGCGGCAACTTCGCGCACAGATGACTGGAGCGGCAGCGGTGCGCTCCGAAGCGCCGCTTTTGCCGAAAGACGCCGGGAAGCGGCACTTGCTTTCGGCCAGCTGCGGAGCTGCGTATTCTGCCTCTCTAGTCGCCTACATCTTAGCGCAAAGCTTTTCCGCTCCAGTTCTCAAGGAGAAAGTGTCCCAGCACTGCTCACTTAGCCCGACCTTGCCAGGAAATAGGATTTGCTGCACATTCCAAGGACACTGCATTTTCCTGGGCAAGCTGCAACCTGCTGGCAGATGGCCGTGCTCTCTGCCCACTCCTGCCCAGTTCTTGGTACTAGCGGGCACGTTGCAGCCTGGCGAAGGCAAGAAACCTGGAGAGCTGTCACAGAGCAGAAGGGCAGCTGAGATGCTGAAAAGCAGCAAAGCTGAACTGCCTGCCTCAGCTTCAGCAGTGTGTAATTGACTGAAGGCGAAAAACCAAGCAGCAGAGCAGCGGGCTTCTGTGCGCACTGAAGGCAATTGCTAGAATCCAGCAGCTGCTCCTCGCCAAGCACAGTCAACTGCCTGTGTTCTTGCTTCTTGACCAACTCACAGTTGCCCTTCTTCTCAGCAGCTGCCACCCTGTTCTCTGCATCTCGGAGCCTCTGGGGAGCAGCAAGAATTTCCAAGGTGGGATGAAGTAGGACTACGCCAAAACCCAGGAAAATTGTCCTGGAACACCTTCCACTCGCATGCCAAGAGTGAATTCAACAGGCTTGGAGAGCGGCAGCCACCGTCCTGCAGCTGTCTGCGAGCTTCGCACACAAGCCGGCTTCTTCGCGGCTTCGTTCTTCGCCTATGCAAGCTACCGCGATCTCCGGCTGCCGGAGGCCAAGAAGCGGCAACTTCGCGCACAGATGACTGGAGCGGCAGCGGTGCGCTCCGAAGCGCCGCTTTTGCCGAAAGACGCCGGGAAGCGGCACTTGCTTTCGGACAGCTGCGGAGCTCCGTATTCTGCCTCTCTAGTCGCCTACATCTTAGCGAAAAGCTTTTCCGCTCCAGTTCTCAAGGAGAAAGTGTACCAGCACTGCTCACTTAGCCCGACCTTGCCAGGAAATGAGATTTGCTGCACATTCCAAGGACACTGCATTTTCCTGGGCAAGCTGCAACCTGCTGGCAGATGGCCGTGCTCTCTGCCCACTCCTGCCCAGCTCTGGGTACTAGCGGGCACGTTGCAGCCTGGCGAAGGCAAGAAACCTGGAGAGCTGTCACAGAGCAGAAGGGCAGCTGAGATGCTGAAAAGCAGCAAAGCTGAACTGCCTGCCTCAACTTCAGCAATGTGCAATTGACTGAAGGCGAAAAACCAAGCAGCAGAGCAGCGGGCTTCTGTGCGCACTGAAGGCAATTGCAAGAATCCAGCAGCTGCTCCTCGCCAAGCACAGTCAACTGCCTGTGTTCTTGCTTCTTGACCAACTCACAGTTGCCCTTCTTCTCAGCAGCTGCCACCGTGTTCTCTGCATCTCGGAGCCTCAGGGGAGCAACAAGAATTTCCAAGGTGGGATGCATGAAAACTAAAATAAAAACCCAGGAAAATTGTCCTGGAACACCTTCTATTGGCATGCCAAGAGTGAATTCAACAGGCTTGGAGAGCGGCAGCCACCGTCCTGCAGCTGTCTGCGAGCTTCGCACACAAGCCGGCTTCTTCGCGGCTTCGTTCTTCGCCTATGCAAGCTACCGCGATCTCCGGCTGCCGGAGGCCAAGAAGCGGCTACTTCGCGCACAGATGACTGGAGCGGCAGCGGTGCGCTCCGAAGCGCCGCTTTTGCCGAAAGACGCCGGGAAGCGGCACTTGCTTTCGGCCAGCTGCGGAGCTGCGTATTCTGCCTCTCTAGTCGCCTACATCTTAGCGCAAAGCTTTTCCGCTCCAGTTCTCAAGGAGAAAGTGTCCCAGCACTGCTCACTTAGCCCGACCTTGCCAGGAAATAGGATTTGCTGCACATTCCAAGGACACTGCATTTTCCTGGGCAAGCTGCAACCTGCTGGCAGATGGCCGTGCTCTCTGCCCACTCCTGCCCAGTTCTTGGTACTAGCGGGCACGTTGCAGCCTGGCGAAGGCAAGAAACCTGGAGAGCTGTCACAGAGCAGAAGGGCAGCTGAGATGCTGAAAAGCAGCAAAGCTGAACTGCCTGCCTCAACTTCAGCAGTGTGTAATTGACTGAAGGCGAAAAACCAAGCAGCAGAGCAGCGGGCTTCTGTGCGCACTGAAGGCAATTGCAAGAATCCAGCAGCTGCTCCTCGCCAAGCACAGTCAACTGCCTGTGTTCTTGCTTCTTGACCAACTCACAGTTGCCCTTCTTCTCAGCAGCTGCCACCGTGTTCTCTGCATCTCGGAGCCTCTGGGGAGCAACAAGAATTTCCAAGGTGGGATGCATGAAAACTAAAATAAAAACTCAGGAAGGTTGTCCTGGAACACCTTCTATTGGCATGCCAAGAGTGAATTCAACAGGCAGGAGAGCGGCAGCCACCGTCCTGCAGCTGTCTGCGAGCTTCGCACACAAGCCGGCTTCTTCGCGGCTTCGTTCTTCGCCTCTTGCAAGCTACCGCGATCTCCGGCTGCCGGAGGCGAAGAAGCGGCAACTTCGCGCACAGATGACTGGAGCGGCAGCGGTGCGCTCCGAAGCGCCGCTTTTGCCGAAAGACGCCGGGAAGCGGCACTTGCTTTCGGCCAGCTGCGGAGCTGCGTATTCTGCCTCTCTAGTCGCCTACATCTTAGCGCAAAGCTTTTCCGCTCCAGTTCTCAAGGAGAAAGTGTCCCAGCACTGCTCACTTAGCCCGACCTTGCCAGGAAATAGGATTTGCTGCACATTCCAAGGACACTGCATTTTCCTGGGCAAGCTGCAACCTGCTGGCAGATGGCCGTGCTCTCTGCCCACTCCTGCCCAGTTCTTGGTACTAGCGGGCACGTTGCAGCCTGGCGAAGGCAAGAAACCTGGAGAGCTGTCACAGAGCAGAAGGGCAGCTGAGATGCTGAAAAGCAGCAAAGCTGAACTGCCTGCCTCAGCTTCAGCAGTGTGTAATTGACTGAAGGCGAAAAACCAAGCAGCAGAGCAGCGGGCTTCTGTGCGCACTGAAGGCAATTGCTAGAATCCAGCAGCTGCTCCTCGCCAAGCACAGTCAACTGCCTGTGTTCTTGCTTCTTGACCAACTCACAGTTGCCCTTCTTCTCAGCAGCTGCCACCCTGTTCTCTGCATCTCGGAGCCTCTGGGGAGCAGCAAGAATTTCCAAGGTGGGATGAAGTAGGACTACGCCAAAACCCAGGAAAATTGTCCTGGAACACCTTCCACTCGCATGCCAAGAGTGAATTCAACAGGCTTGGAGAGCGGCAGCCACCGTCCTGCAGCTGTCTGCGAGCTTCGCACACAAGCCGGCTTCTTCGCGGCTTCGTTCTTCGCCTATGCAAGCTACCGCGATCTCCGGCTGCCGGAGGCCAAGAAGCGGCAACTTCGCGCACAGATGACTGGAGCGGCAGCGGTGCGCTCCGAAGCGCCGCTTTTGCCGAAAGACGCCGGGAAGCGGCACTTGCTTTCGGACAGCTGCGGAGCTCCGTATTCTGCCTCTCTAGTCGCCTACATCTTAGCGAAAAGCTTTTCCGCTCCAGTTCTCAAGGAGAAAGTGTACCAGCACTGCTCACTTAGCCCGACCTTGCCAGGAAATGAGATTTGCTGCACATTCCAAGGACACTGCATTTTCCTGAGCAAGCTGCAACCTGCTGGCAGATGGCCGTGCTCTCTGCCCACTCCTGCCCAGCTCTGGGTACTAGCGGGCACGTTGCAGCCTGGCGAAGGCAAGAAACCTCGAGAGCTGTCACACAGCAGAAGGGCAGCTGAGATGCTGAAAAGCAGCAAAGCTGAACTGCCTGCCTCAACTTCAGCAATGTGCAATTGACTGAAGGCGAAAAACCAAGCAGCAGAGCAGCGGGCTTCTGTGCGCACTGAAGGCAATTGCAAGAATCCAGCAGCTGCTCCTCGCCAAGCACAGTCAACTGCCTGTGTTCTTGCTTCTTGACCAACTCACAGTTGCCCTTCTTCTCAGCAGCTGCCACCGTGTTCTCTGCATCTCGGAGCCTCAGGGGAGCAACAAGAATTTCCAAGGTGGGATGCATGAAAACTAACATAAAAACCCAGGAAAATTGTCCTGGAACACCTTCTATTGGCATGCCAAGAGTGAATTCAACAGGCTTGGAGAGCGGCAGCCACCGTCCTGCAGCTGTCTGCGAGCTTCGCACACAAGCCGGCTTCTTCGCGGCTTCGTTCTTCGCCTATGCAAGCTACCGCGATCTCCGGCTGCCGGAGGCCAAGAAGCGGCTACTTCGCGCACAGATGACTGGAGCGGCAGCGGTGCGCTCCGAAGCGCCGCTTTTGCCGAAAGACGCCGGGAAGCGGCACTTGCTTTCGGCCAGCTGCGGAGCTGCGTATTCTGCCTCTCTAGTCGCCTACATCTTAGCGCAAAGCTTTTCCGCTCCAGTTCTCAAGGAGAAAGTGTCCCAGCACTGCTCACTTAGCCCGACCTTGCCAGGAAATAGGATTTGCTGCACATTCCAAGGACACTGCATTTTCCTGGGCAAGCTGCAACCTGCTGGCAGATGGCCGTGCTCTCTGCCCACTCCTGCCCAGTTCTTGGTACTAGCGGGCACGTTGCAGCCTGGCGAAGGCAAGAAACCTGGAGAGCTGTCACAGAGCAGAAGGGCAGCTGAGATGCTGAAAAGCAGCAAAGCTGAACTGCCTGCCTCAGCTTCAGCAGTGTGTAATTGACTGAAGGCGAAAAACCAAGCAGCAGAGCAGCGGGCTTCTGTGCGCACTGAAGGCAATTGCTAGAATCCAGCAGCTGCTCCTCGCCAAGCACAGTCAACTGCCTGTGTTCTTGCTTCTTGACCAACTCACAGTTGCCCTTCTTCTCAGCAGCTGCCACCGTGTTCTCTGCATCTCGGAGCCTCTGGGGAGCAACAAGAATTTCCAAGGTGGGATGCATGAAAACTAAAATAAAAACTCAGGAAGGTTGTCCTGGAACACCTTCTATTGGCATGCCAAGAGTGAATTCAACAGGCAGGAGAGCGGCAGCCACCGTCCTGCAGCTGTCTGCGAGCTTCGCACACAAGCCGGCTTCTTCGCGGCTTCGTTCTTCGCCTCTTGCAAGCTACCGCGATCTCCGGCTGCCGGAGGCGAAGAAGCGGCAACTTCGCGCACAGATGACTGGAGCGGCAGCGGTGCGCTCCGAAGCGCCGCTTTTGCCGAAAGACGCCGGGAAGCGGCACTTGCTTTCGGCCAGCTGCGGAGCTGCGTATTCTGCCTCTCTAGTCGCCTACATCTTAGCGCAAAGCTTTTCCGCTCCAGTTCTCAAGGAGAAAGTGTCCCAGCACTGCTCACTTAGCCCGACCTTGCCAGGAAATAGGATTTGCTGCACATTCCAAGGACACTGCATTTTCCTGGGCAAGCTGCAACCTGCTGGCAGATGGCCGTGCTCTCTGCCCACTCCTGCCCAGTTCTTGGTACTAGCGGGCACGTTGCAGCCTGGCGAAGGCAAGAAACCTGGAGAGCTGTCACAGAGCAGAAGGGCAGCTGAGATGCTGAAAAGCAGCAAAGCTGAACTGCCTGCCTCAGCTTCAGCAGTGTGTAATTGACTGAAGGCGAAAAACCAAGCAGCAGAGCAGCGGGCTTCTGTGCGCACTGAAGGCAATTGCTAGAATCCAGCAGCTGCTCCTCGCCAAGCACAGTCAACTGCCTGTGTTCTTGCTTCTTGACCAACTCACAGTTGCCCTTCTTCTCAGCAGCTGCCACCGTGTTCTCTGCATCTCGGAGCCTCTGGGGAGCAGCAAGAATTTCCAAGGTGGGATGAAGTAGGACTACGCCAAAACCCAGGAAAATTGTCCTGGAACACCTTCCACTCGCATGCCAAGAGTGAATTCAACAGGCTTGGAGAGCGGCAGCCACCGTCCTGCAGCTGTCTGCGAGCTTCGCACACAAGCCGGCTTCTTCGCGGCTTCGTTCTTCGCCTATGCAAGCTACCGCGATCTCCGGCTGCCGGAGGCGAAGAAGCGGCAACTTCGCGCACAGATGACTGGAGCGGCAGCGGTGCGCTCCGAAGCGCCGCTTTTGCCGAAAGACGCCGGGAAGCGGCACTTGCTTTCGGCCAGCTCCGGAGCTCCGTATTCTGCCTCTCTAGTCGCCTACATCTTAGCGCAAAGCTTTTCCGCTCCAGTTCTCAAGGAGAAAGTGTCCCAGCACTGCTCACTTAGCCCGACCTTGCCAGGAAATGAGATTTGCTGCACATTCCAAGGACACTGCATTTTCCTGGGCAAGCTGCAACCTGCTGGCAGATGGCCGTGCTCTCTGCCCACTCCTGCCCAGCTCTGGGTACTAGCGGGCACGTTGCAGCCTGGCGAAGGCAAGAAACCTCGAGAGCTGTCACACAGCAGAAGGGCAGCTGAGATGCTGAAAAGCAGCAAAGCTGAACTGCCTGCCTCAACTTCAGCAGTGTGTAATTGACTGAAGGCGAAAAACCAAGCAGCAGAGCAGCGGGCTTCTGTGCGCACTGAAGGCAATTGCAAGAATCCAGCAGCTGCTCCTCGCCAAGCACAGTCAACTGCCTGTGTTCTTGCTTCTTGACCAACTCACAGTTGCCCTTCTTCTCAGCAGCTGCCACCGTGTTCTCTGCATCTCGGAGCCTCTGGGGAGCAACAAGAATTTCCAAGATGGGATGCATGAAAACTAAAATAAAAACTCAGGAAGGTTGTCCTGGAACACCTTCTATTGGCATGCCAAGAGTGAATTCAACAGGCAGGAGAGCGGCAGCCACCGTCCTGCAGCTGTCTGCGAGCTTCGCACACAAGCCGGCTTCTTCGCGGCTTCGTTCTTCGCCTCTTGCAAGCTACCGCGATCTCCGGCTGCCGGAGGCGAAGAAGCGGCAACTTCGCGCACAGATGACTGGAGCGGCAGCGGTGCGCTCCGAAGCGCCGCTTTTGCCGAAAGACGCCGGGAAGCGGCACTTGCTTTCGGCCAGCTGCGGAGCTGCGTATTCTGCCTCTCTAGTCGCCTACATCTTAGCGCAAAGCTTTTCCGCTCCAGTTCTCAAGGAGAAAGTGTCCCAGCACTGCTCACTTAGCCCGACCTTGCCAGGAAATAGGATTTGCTGCACATTCCAAGGACACTGCATTTTCCTGGGCAAGCTGCAACCTGCTGGCAGATGGCCGTGCTCTCTGCCCACTCCTGCCCAGTTCTTGGTACTAGCGGGCACGTTGCAGCCTGGCGAAGGCAAGAAACCTGGAGAGCTGTCACAGAGCAGAAGGGCAGCTGAGATGCTGAAAAGCAGCAAAGCTGAACTGCCTGCCTCAGCTTCAGCAGTGTGTAATTGACTGAAGGCGAAAAACCAAGCAGCAGAGCAGCGGGCTTCTGTGCGCACTGAAGGCAATTGCTAGAATCCAGCAGCTGCTCCTCGCCAAGCACAGTCAACTGCCTGTGTTCTTGCTTCTTGACCAACTCACAGTTGCCCTTCTTCTCAGCAGCTGCCACCCTGTTCTCTGCATCTCGGAGCCTCTGGGGAGCAGCAAGAATTTCCAAGGTGGGATGAAGTAGGACTACGCCAAAACCCAGGAAAATTGTCCTGGAACACCTTCCACTCGCATGCCAAGAGTGAATTCAACAGGCTTGGAGAGCGGCAGCCACCGTCCTGCAGCTGTCTGCGAGCTTCGCACACAAGCCGGCTTCTTCGCGGCTTCGTTCTTCGCCTATGCAAGCTACCGCGATCTCCGGCTGCCGGAGGCCAAGAAGCGGCAACTTCGCGCACAGATGACTGGAGCGGCAGCGGTGCGCTCCGAAGCGCCGCTTTTGCCGAAAGACGCCGGGAAGCGGCACTTGCTTTCGGACAGCTGCGGAGCTCCGTATTCTGCCTCTCTAGTCGCCTACATCTTAGCGAAAAGCTTTTCCGCTCCAGTTCTCAAGGAGAAAGTGTCCCAGCACTGCTCACTTAGCCCGACCTTGCCAGGAAATGAGATTTGCTGCACATTCCAAGGACACTGCATTTTCCTGGGCAAGCTGCAACCTGCTGGCAGATGGCCGTGCTCTCTGCCCACTCCTGCCCAGCTCTGGGTACTAGCGGGCACGTTGCAGCCTGGCGAAGGCAAGAAACCTCGAGAGCTGTCACACAGCAGAAGGGCAGCTGAGATGCTGAAAAGCAGCAAAGCTGAACTGCCTGCCTCAACTTCAGCAATGTGCAATTGACTGAAGGCGAAAAACCAAGCAGCAGAGCAGCGGGCTTCTGTGCGCACTGAAGGCAATTGCAAGAATCCAGCAGCTGCTCCTCGCCAAGCACAGTCAACTGCCTGTGTTCTTGCTTCTTGACCAACTCACAGTTGCCCTTCTTCTCAGCAGCTGCCACCGTGTTCTCTGCATCTCGGAGCCTCAGGGGAGCAACAAGAATTTCCAAGGTGGGATGCATGAAAACTAAAATAAAAACCCAGGAAAATTGTCCTGGAACACCTTCCACTCGCATGCCAAGAGTGAATTCAACAGGCTTGGAGAGCGGCAGCCACCGTCCTGCAGCTGTCTGCGAGCTTCGCACACAAGCCGGCTTCTTCGCGGCTTCGTTCTTCGCCTATGCAAGCTACCGCGATCTCCGGCTGCCGGAGGCCAAGAAGCGGCTACTTCGCGCACAGATGACTGGAGCGGCAGCGGTGCGCTCCGAAGCGCCGCTTTTGCCGAAAGACGCCGGGAAGCGGCACTTGCTTTCGGCCAGCTGCGGAGCTGCGTATTCTGCCTCTCTAGTCGCCTACATCTTAGCGAAAAGCTTTTCCGCTCCAGTTCTCAAGGAGAAAGTGTCCCAGCACTGCTCACTTAGCCCGACCTTGCCAGGAAATAGGATTTGCTGCACATTCCAAGGACACTGCATTTTCCTGGGCAAGCTGCAACCTGCTGGCAAATGGCCGTGCTCTCTGCCCACTCCTGCCCAGCTCTGGGTACTAGCGGGCACGTTGCAGCCTGGCGAAGGCAAGAAACCTCGAGAGCTGTCACACAGCAGAAGGGCAGCTGAGATGCTGAAAAGCAGCAAAGCTGAACTGCCTGCCTCAACTTCAGCAATGTGCAATTGACTGAAGGCGAAAAACCAAGCAGCAGAGCAGCGGGCTTCTGTGCGCACTGAAGGCAATTGCTAGAATCCAGCAGCTGCTCCTAGCCAAGCACAGTCAACTGCCTGTGTTCTTGCTTCTTGACCAACTCACAGTTGCCCTTCTTCTCAGCAGCTGCCACCGTGTTCTCTGCATCTCGGAGCCTCTGGGGAGCAGCAAGAATTTCCAAGGTGGGATGAAGTAGGACTACGCCAAAACCCAGGAAAATTGTCCTGGAACACCTTCCACTCGCATGCCAAGAGTGAATTCAACAGGCTTGGAGAGCGGCAGCCACCGTCCTGCAGCTGTCTGCGAGCTTCGCACACAAGCCGGCTTCTTCGCGGCTTCGTTCTTCGCCTATGCAAGCTACCGCGATCTCCGGCTGCCGGAGGCGAAGAAGCGGCAACTTCGCGCACAGATGACTGGAGCGGCAGCGGTGCGCTCCGAAGCGCCGCTTTTGCCGAAAGACGCCGGGAAGCGGCACTTGCTTTCGGCCAGCTGCGGAGCTCCGTATTCTGCCTCTCTAGTCGCCTACATCTTAGCGCAAAGCTTTTCCGCTCCAGTTCTCAAGGAGAAAGTGTCCCAGCACTGCTCACTTAGCCCGACCTTGCCAGGAAATAGGATTTGCTGCACATTCCAAGGACACTGCATTTTCCTGGGCAAGCTGCAACCTGCTGGCAGATGGCCGTGCTCTCTGCCCACTCCTGCCCAGTTCTTGGTACTAGCGGGCACGTTGCAGCCTGGCGAAGGCAAGAAACCTGGAGAGCTGTCACAGAGCAGAAGGGCAGCTGAGATGCTGAAAAGCAGCAAAGCTGAACTGCCTGCCTCAGCTTCAGCAGTGTGTAATTGACTGAAGGCGAAAAACCAAGCAGCAGAGCAGCGGGCTTCTGTGCGCACTGAAGGCAATTGCTAGAATCCAGCAGCTGCTCCTCGCCAAGCACAGTCAACTGCCTGTGTTCTTGCTTCTTGACCAACTCACAGTTGCCCTTCTTCTCAGCAGCTGCCACCGTGTTCTCTGCATCTCGGAGCCTCTGGGGAGCAACAAGAATTTCCAAGGTGGGATGCATGAAAACTAAAATAAAAACTCAGGAAGGTTGTCCTGGAACACCTTCTATTGGCATGCCAAGAGTGAATTCAACAGGCAGGAGAGCGGCAGCCACCGTCCTGCAGCTGTCTGCGAGCTTCGCACACAAGCCGGCTTCTTCGCGGCTTCGTTCTTCGCCTCTTGCAAGCTACCGCGATCTCCGGCTGCCGGAGGCGAAGAAGCGGCAACTTCGCGCACAGATGACTGGAGCGGCAGCGGTGCGCTCCGAAGCGCCGCTTTTGCCGAAAGACGCCGGGAAGCGGCACTTGCTTTCGGCCAGCTGCGGAGCTCCGTATTCTGCCTCTCTAGTCGCCTACATCTTAGCGCAAAGCTTTTCCGCTCCAGTTCTCAAGGAGAAAGTGTCCCAGCACTGCTCACTTAGCCCGACCTTGCCAGGAAATAGGATTTGCTGCACATTCCAAGGACACTGCATTTTCCTGGGCAAGCTGCAACCTGCTGGCAGATGGCCGTGCTCTCTGCCCACTCCTGCCCAGTTCTTGGTACTAGCGGGCACGTTGCAGCCTGGCGAAGGCAAGAAACCTGGAGAGCTGTCACAGAGCAGAAGGGCAGCTGAGATGCTGAAAAGCAGCAAAGCTGAACTGCCTGCCTCAGCTTCAGCAGTGTGTAATTGACTGAAGGCGAAAAACCAAGCAGCAGAGCAGCGGGCTTCTGTGCGCACTGAAGGCAATTGCTAGAATCCAGCAGCTGCTCCTCGCCAAGCACAGTCAACTGCCTGTGTTCTTGCTTCTTGACCAACTCACAGTTGCCCTTCTTCTCAGCAGCTGCCACCCTGTTCTCTGCATCTCGGAGCCTCTGGGGAGCAGCAAGAATTTCCAAGGTGGGATGAAGTAGGACTACGCCAAAACCCAGGAAAATTGTCCTGGAACACCTTCCACTCGCATGCCAAGAGTGAATTCAACAGGCTTGGAGAGCGGCAGCCACCGTCCTGCAGCTGTCTGCGAGCTTCGCACACAAGCCGGCTTCTTCGCGGCTTCGTTCTTCGCCTATGCAAGCTACCGCGATCTCCGGCTGCCGGAGGCGAAGAAGCGGCAACTTCGCGCACAGATGACTGGAGCGGCAGCGGTGCGCTCCGAAGCGCCGCTTTTGCCGAAAGACGCCGGGAAGCGGCACTTGCTTTCGGCCAGCTCCGGAGCTCCGTATTCTGCCTCTCTAGTCGCCTACATCTTAGCGCAAAGCTTTTCCGCTCCAGTTCTCAAGGAGAAAGTGTCCCAGCACTGCTCACTTAGCCCGACCTTGCCAGGAAATGAGATTTGCTGCACATTCCAAGGACACTGCATTTTCCTGGGCAAGCTGCAACCTGCTGGCAGATGGCCGTGCTCTCTGCCCACTCCTGCCCAGTTCTTGGTACTAGCGGGCACGTTGCAGCCTGGCGAAGGCAAGAAACCTGGAGAGCTGTCACAGAGCAGAAGGGCAGCTGAGATGCTGAAAAGCAGCAAAGCTGAACTGCCTGCCTCAACTTCAGCAGTGTGTAATTGACTGAAGGCGAAAAACCAAGCAGCAGAGCAGCGGGCTTCTGTGCGCACTGAAGGCAATTGCAAGAATCCAGCAGCTGCTCCTCGCCAAGCACAGTCAACTGCCTGTGTTCTTGCTTCTTGACCAACTCACAGTTGCCCTTCTTCTCAGCAGCTGCCACCGTGTTCTCTGCATCTCGGAGCCTCTGGGGAGCAACAAGAATTTCCAAGGTGGGATGCATGAAAACTAAAATAAAAACTCAGGAAGGTTGTCCTGGAACACCTTCTATTGGCATGCCAAGAGTGAATTCAACAGGCAGGAGAGCGGCAGCCACCGTCCTGCAGCTGTCTGCGAGCTTCGCACACAAGCCGGCTTCTTCGCGGCTTCGTTCTTCGCCTCTTGCAAGCTACCGCGATCTCCGGCTGCCGGAGGCGAAGAAGCGGCAACTTCGCGCACAGATGACTGGAGCGGCAGCGGTGCGCTCCGAAGCGCCGCTTTTGCCGAAAGACGCCGGGAAGCGGCACTTGCTTTCGGCCAGCTGCGGAGCTGCGTATTCTGCCTCTCTAGTCGCCTACATCTTAGCGCAAAGCTTTTCCGCTCCAGTTCTCAAGGAGAAAGTGTCCCA
This sequence comes from Vidua macroura, assembly GCF_024509145.1. Lineage (NCBI taxonomy): Eukaryota > Metazoa > Chordata > Aves > Passeriformes > Viduidae > Vidua > Vidua macroura. The sequence continues at coordinate 460,062 of NC_071585.1, read as the reverse complement.
GCACTGCTCACTTAGCCCGACCTTGCCAGGAAATAGGATTTGCTGCACATTCCAAGGACACTGCATTTTCCTGGGCAAGCTGCAACCTGCTGGCAGATGGCCGTGCTCTCTGCCCACTCCTGCCCAGTTCTTGGTACTAGCGGGCACGTTGCAGCCTGGCGAAGGCAAGAAACCTGGAGAGCTGTCACAGAGCAGAAGGGCAGCTGAGATGCTGAAAAGCAGCAAAGCTGAACTGCCTGCCTCAGCTTCAGCAGTGTGTAATTGACTGAAGGCGAAAAACCAAGCAGCAGAGCAGCGGGCTTCTGTGCGCACTGAAGGCAATTGCTAGAATCCAGCAGCTGCTCCTCGCCAAGCACAGTCAACTGCCTGTGTTCTTGCTTCTTGACCAACTCACAGTTGCCCTTCTTCTCAGCAGCTGCCACCCTGTTCTCTGCATCTCGGAGCCTCTGGGGAGCAGCAAGAATTTCCAAGGTGGGATGAAGTAGGACTACGCCAAAACCCAGGAAAATTGTCCTGGAACACCTTCCACTCGCATGCCAAGAGTGAATTCAACAGGCTTGGAGAGCGGCAGCCACCGTCCTGCAGCTGTCTGCGAGCTTCGCACACAAGCCGGCTTCTTCGCGGCTTCGTTCTTCGCCTATGCAAGCTACCGCGATCTCCGGCTGCCGGAGGCCAAGAAGCGGCAACTTCGCGCACAGATGACTGGAGCGGCAGCGGTGCGCTCCGAAGCGCCGCTTTTGCCGAAAGACGCCGGGAAGCGGCACTTGCTTTCGGACAGCTGCGGAGCTCCGTATTCTGCCTCTCTAGTCGCCTACATCTTAGCGAAAAGCTTTTCCGCTCCAGTTCTCAAGGAGAAAGTGTACCAGCACTGCTCACTTAGCCCGACCTTGCCAGGAAATGAGATTTGCTGCACATTCCAAGGACACTGCATTTTCCTGGGCAAGCTGCAACCTGCTGGCAGATGGCCGTGCTCTCTGCCCACTCCTGCCCAGCTCTGGGTACTAGCGGGCACGTTGCAGCCTGGCGAAGGCAAGAAACCTGGAGAGCTGTCACAGAGCAGAAGGGCAGCTGAGATGCTGAAAAGCAGCAAAGCTGAACTGCCTGCCTCAACTTCAGCAATGTGCAATTGACTGAAGGCGAAAAACCAAGCAGCAGAGCAGCGGGCTTCTGTGCGCACTGAAGGCAATTGCAAGAATCCAGCAGCTGCTCCTCGCCAAGCACAGTCAACTGCCTGTGTTCTTGCTTCTTGACCAACTCACAGTTGCCCTTCTTCTCAGCAGCTGCCACCGTGTTCTCTGCATCTCGGAGCCTCAGGGGAGCAACAAGAATTTCCAAGGTGGGATGCATGAAAACTAAAATAAAAACCCAGGAAAATTGTCCTGGAACACCTTCTATTGGCATGCCAAGAGTGAATTCAACAGGCTTGGAGAGCGGCAGCCACCGTCCTGCAGCTGTCTGCGAGCTTCGCACACAAGCCGGCTTCTTCGCGGCTTCGTTCTTCGCCTATGCAAGCTACCGCGATCTCCGGCTGCCGGAGGCCAAGAAGCGGCTACTTCGCGCACAGATGACTGGAGCGGCAGCGGTGCGCTCCGAAGCGCCGCTTTTGCCGAAAGACGCCGGGAAGCGGCACTTGCTTTCGGCCAGCTGCGGAGCTGCGTATTCTGCCTCTCTAGTCGCCTACATCTTAGCGCAAAGCTTTTCCGCTCCAGTTCTCAAGGAGAAAGTGTCCCAGCACTGCTCACTTAGCCCGACCTTGCCAGGAAATAGGATTTGCTGCACATTCCAAGGACACTGCATTTTCCTGGGCAAGCTGCAACCTGCTGGCAGATGGCCGTGCTCTCTGCCCACTCCTGCCCAGTTCTTGGTACTAGCGGGCACGTTGCAGCCTGGCGAAGGCAAGAAACCTGGAGAGCTGTCACAGAGCAGAAGGGCAGCTGAGATGCTGAAAAGCAGCAAAGCTGAACTGCCTGCCTCAACTTCAGCAGTGTGTAATTGACTGAAGGCGAAAAACCAAGCAGCAGAGCAGCGGGCTTCTGTGCGCACTGAAGGCAATTGCAAGAATCCAGCAGCTGCTCCTCGCCAAGCACAGTCAACTGCCTGTGTTCTTGCTTCTTGACCAACTCACAGTTGCCCTTCTTCTCAGCAGCTGCCACCGTGTTCTCTGCATCTCGGAGCCTCTGGGGAGCAACAAGAATTTCCAAGGTGGGATGCATGAAAACTAAAATAAAAACTCAGGAAGGTTGTCCTGGAACACCTTCTATTGGCATGCCAAGAGTGAATTCAACAGGCAGGAGAGCGGCAGCCACCGTCCTGCAGCTGTCTGCGAGCTTCGCACACAAGCCGGCTTCTTCGCGGCTTCGTTCTTCGCCTCTTGCAAGCTACCGCGATCTCCGGCTGCCGGAGGCGAAGAAGCGGCAACTTCGCGCACAGATGACTGGAGCGGCAGCGGTGCGCTCCGAAGCGCCGCTTTTGCCGAAAGACGCCGGGAAGCGGCACTTGCTTTCGGCCAGCTGCGGAGCTGCGTATTCTGCCTCTCTAGTCGCCTACATCTTAGCGCAAAGCTTTTCCGCTCCAGTTCTCAAGGAGAAAGTGTCCCAGCACTGCTCACTTAGCCCGACCTTGCCAGGAAATAGGATTTGCTGCACATTCCAAGGACACTGCATTTTCCTGGGCAAGCTGCAACCTGCTGGCAGATGGCCGTGCTCTCTGCCCACTCCTGCCCAGTTCTTGGTACTAGCGGGCACGTTGCAGCCTGGCGAAGGCAAGAAACCTGGAGAGCTGTCACAGAGCAGAAGGGCAGCTGAGATGCTGAAAAGCAGCAAAGCTGAACTGCCTGCCTCAGCTTCAGCAGTGTGTAATTGACTGAAGGCGAAAAACCAAGCAGCAGAGCAGCGGGCTTCTGTGCGCACTGAAGGCAATTGCTAGAATCCAGCAGCTGCTCCTCGCCAAGCACAGTCAACTGCCTGTGTTCTTGCTTCTTGACCAACTCACAGTTGCCCTTCTTCTCAGCAGCTGCCACCCTGTTCTCTGCATCTCGGAGCCTCTGGGGAGCAGCAAGAATTTCCAAGGTGGGATGAAGTAGGACTACGCCAAAACCCAGGAAAATTGTCCTGGAACACCTTCCACTCGCATGCCAAGAGTGAATTCAACAGGCTTGGAGAGCGGCAGCCACCGTCCTGCAGCTGTCTGCGAGCTTCGCACACAAGCCGGCTTCTTCGCGGCTTCGTTCTTCGCCTATGCAAGCTACCGCGATCTCCGGCTGCCGGAGGCCAAGAAGCGGCAACTTCGCGCACAGATGACTGGAGCGGCAGCGGTGCGCTCCGAAGCGCCGCTTTTGCCGAAAGACGCCGGGAAGCGGCACTTGCTTTCGGACAGCTGCGGAGCTCCGTATTCTGCCTCTCTAGTCGCCTACATCTTAGCGAAAAGCTTTTCCGCTCCAGTTCTCAAGGAGAAAGTGTACCAGCACTGCTCACTTAGCCCGACCTTGCCAGGAAATGAGATTTGCTGCACATTCCAAGGACACTGCATTTTCCTGAGCAAGCTGCAACCTGCTGGCAGATGGCCGTGCTCTCTGCCCACTCCTGCCCAGCTCTGGGTACTAGCGGGCACGTTGCAGCCTGGCGAAGGCAAGAAACCTCGAGAGCTGTCACACAGCAGAAGGGCAGCTGAGATGCTGAAAAGCAGCAAAGCTGAACTGCCTGCCTCAACTTCAGCAATGTGCAATTGACTGAAGGCGAAAAACCAAGCAGCAGAGCAGCGGGCTTCTGTGCGCACTGAAGGCAATTGCAAGAATCCAGCAGCTGCTCCTCGCCAAGCACAGTCAACTGCCTGTGTTCTTGCTTCTTGACCAACTCACAGTTGCCCTTCTTCTCAGCAGCTGCCACCGTGTTCTCTGCATCTCGGAGCCTCAGGGGAGCAACAAGAATTTCCAAGGTGGGATGCATGAAAACTAAAATAAAAACCCAGGAAAATTGTCCTGGAACACCTTCTATTGGCATGCCAAGAGTGAATTCAACAGGCTTGGAGAGCGGCAGCCACCGTCCTGCAGCTGTCTGCGAGCTTCGCACACAAGCCGGCTTCTTCGCGGCTTCGTTCTTCGCCTATGCAAGCTACCGCGATCTCCGGCTGCCGGAGGCCAAGAAGCGGCTACTTCGCGCACAGATGACTGGAGCGGCAGCGGTGCGCTCCGAAGCGCCGCTTTTGCCGAAAGACGCCGGGAAGCGGCACTTGCTTTCGGCCAGCTGCGGAGCTGCGTATTCTGCCTCTCTAGTCGCCTACATCTTAGCGCAAAGCTTTTCCGCTCCAGTTCTCAAGGAGAAAGTGTCCCAGCACTGCTCACTTAGCCCGACCTTGCCAGGAAATAGGATTTGCTGCACATTCCAAGGACACTGCATTTTCCTGGGCAAGCTGCAACCTGCTGGCAGATGGCCGTGCTCTCTGCCCACTCCTGCCCAGTTCTTGGTACTAGCGGGCACGTTGCAGCCTGGCGAAGGCAAGAAACCTGGAGAGCTGTCACAGAGCAGAAGGGCAGCTGAGATGCTGAAAAGCAGCAAAGCTGAACTGCCTGCCTCAGCTTCAGCAGTGTGTAATTGACTGAAGGCGAAAAACCAAGCAGCAGAGCAGCGGGCTTCTGTGCGCACTGAAGGCAATTGCTAGAATCCAGCAGCTGCTCCTCGCCAAGCACAGTCAACTGCCTGTGTTCTTGCTTCTTGACCAACTCACAGTTGCCCTTCTTCTCAGCAGCTGCCACCGTGTTCTCTGCATCTCGGAGCCTCTGGGGAGCAACAAGAATTTCCAAGGTGGGATGCATGAAAACTAAAATAAAAACTCAGGAAGGTTGTCCTGGAACACCTTCTATTGGCATGCCAAGAGTGAATTCAACAGGCAGGAGAGCGGCAGCCACCGTCCTGCAGCTGTCTGCGAGCTTCGCACACAAGCCGGCTTCTTCGCGGCTTCGTTCTTCGCCTCTTGCAAGCTACCGCGATCTCCGGCTGCCGGAGGCGAAGAAGCGGCAACTTCGCGCACAGATGACTGGAGCGGCAGCGGTGCGCTCCGAAGCGCCGCTTTTGCCGAAAGACGCCGGGAAGCGGCACTTGCTTTCGGCCAGCTGCGGAGCTGCGTATTCTGCCTCTCTAGTCGCCTACATCTTAGCGCAAAGCTTTTCCGCTCCAGTTCTCAAGGAGAAAGTGTCCCAGCACTGCTCACTTAGCCCGACCTTGCCAGGAAATAGGATTTGCTGCACATTCCAAGGACACTGCATTTTCCTGGGCAAGCTGCAACCTGCTGGCAGATGGCCGTGCTCTCTGCCCACTCCTGCCCAGTTCTTGGTACTAGCGGGCACGTTGCAGCCTGGCGAAGGCAAGAAACCTGGAGAGCTGTCACAGAGCAGAAGGGCAGCTGAGATGCTGAAAAGCAGCAAAGCTGAACTGCCTGCCTCAGCTTCAGCAGTGTGTAATTGACTGAAGGCGAAAAACCAAGCAGCAGAGCAGCGGGCTTCTGTGCGCACTGAAGGCAATTGCTAGAATCCAGCAGCTGCTCCTCGCCAAGCACAGTCAACTGCCTGTGTTCTTGCTTCTTGACCAACTCACAGTTGCCCTTCTTCTCAGCAGCTGCCACCGTGTTCTCTGCATCTCGGAGCCTCTGGGGAGCAGCAAGAATTTCCAAGGTGGGATGAAGTAGGACTACGCCAAAACCCAGGAAAATTGTCCTGGAACACCTTCCACTCGCATGCCAAGAGTGAATTCAACAGGCTTGGAGAGCGGCAGCCACCGTCCTGCAGCTGTCTGCGAGCTTCGCACACAAGCCGGCTTCTTCGCGGCTTCGTTCTTCGCCTATGCAAGCTACCGCGATCTCCGGCTGCCGGAGGCGAAGAAGCGGCAACTTCGCGCACAGATGACTGGAGCGGCAGCGGTGCGCTCCGAAGCGCCGCTTTTGCCGAAAGACGCCGGGAAGCGGCACTTGCTTTCGGCCAGCTCCGGAGCTCCGTATTCTGCCTCTCTAGTCGCCTACATCTTAGCGCAAAGCTTTTCCGCTCCAGTTCTCAAGGAGAAAGTGTCCCAGCACTGCTCACTTAGCCCGACCTTGCCAGGAAATGAGATTTGCTGCACATTCCAAGGACACTGCATTTTCCTGGGCAAGCTGCAACCTGCTGGCAGATGGCCGTGCTCTCTGCCCACTCCTGCCCAGCTCTGGGTACTAGCGGGCACGTTGCAGCCTGGCGAAGGCAAGAAACCTCGAGAGCTGTCACACAGCAGAAGGGCAGCTGAGATGCTGAAAAGCAGCAAAGCTGAACTGCCTGCCTCAACTTCAGCAGTGTGTAATTGACTGAAGGCGAAAAACCAAGCAGCAGAGCAGCGGGCTTCTGTGCGCACTGAAGGCAATTGCAAGAATCCAGCAGCTGCTCCTCGCCAAGCACAGTCAACTGCCTGTGTTCTTGCTTCTTGACCAACTCACAGTTGCCCTTCTTCTCAGCAGCTGCCACCGTGTTCTCTGCATCTCGGAGCCTCTGGGGAGCAACAAGAATTTCCAAGATGGGATGCATGAAAACTAAAATAAAAACTCAGGAAGGTTGTCCTGGAACACCTTCTATTGGCATGCCAAGAGTGAATTCAACAGGCAGGAGAGCGGCAGCCACCGTCCTGCAGCTGTCTGCGAGCTTCGCACACAAGCCGGCTTCTTCGCGGCTTCGTTCTTCGCCTCTTGCAAGCTACCGCGATCTCCGGCTGCCGGAGGCGAAGAAGCGGCAACTTCGCGCACAGATGACTGGAGCGGCAGCGGTGCGCTCCGAAGCGCCGCTTTTGCCGAAAGACGCCGGGAAGCGGCACTTGCTTTCGGCCAGCTGCGGAGCTGCGTATTCTGCCTCTCTAGTCGCCTACATCTTAGCGCAAAGCTTTTCCGCTCCAGTTCTCAAGGAGAAAGTGTCCCAGCACTGCTCACTTAGCCCGACCTTGCCAGGAAATAGGATTTGCTGCACATTCCAAGGACACTGCATTTTCCTGGGCAAGCTGCAACCTGCTGGCAGATGGCCGTGCTCTCTGCCCACTCCTGCCCAGTTCTTGGTACTAGCGGGCACGTTGCAGCCTGGCGAAGGCAAGAAACCTGGAGAGCTGTCACAGAGCAGAAGGGCAGCTGAGATGCTGAAAAGCAGCAAAGCTGAACTGCCTGCCTCAGCTTCAGCAGTGTGTAATTGACTGAAGGCGAAAAACCAAGCAGCAGAGCAGCGGGCTTCTGTGCGCACTGAAGGCAATTGCTAGAATCCAGCAGCTGCTCCTCGCCAAGCACAGTCAACTGCCTGTGTTCTTGCTTCTTGACCAACTCACAGTTGCCCTTCTTCTCAGCAGCTGCCACCCTGTTCTCTGCATCTCGGAGCCTCTGGGGAGCAGCAAGAATTTCCAAGGTGGGATGAAGTAGGACTACGCCAAAACCCAGGAAAATTGTCCTGGAACACCTTCCACTCGCATGCCAAGAGTGAATTCAACAGGCTTGGAGAGCGGCAGCCACCGTCCTGCAGCTGTCTGCGAGCTTCGCACACAAGCCGGCTTCTTCGCGGCTTCGTTCTTCGCCTATGCAAGCTACCGCGATCTCCGGCTGCCGGAGGCCAAGAAGCGGCTACTTCGCGCACAGATGACTGGAGCGGCAGCGGTGCGCTCCGAAGCGCCGCTTTTGCCGAAAGACGCCGGGAAGCGGCACTTGCTTTCGGCCAGCTGCGGAGCTGCGTATTCTGCCTCTCTAGTCGCCTACATCTTAGCGAAAAGCTTTTCCGCTCCAGTTCTCAAGGAGAAAGTGTCCCAGCACTGCTCACTTAGCCCGACCTTGCCAGGAAATAGGATTTGCTGCACATTCCAAGGACACTGCATTTTCCTGGGCAAGCTGCAACCTGCTGGCAAATGGCCGTGCTCTCTGCCCACTCCTGCCCAGCTCTGGGTACTAGCGGGCACGTTGCAGCCTGGCGAAGGCAAGAAACCTCGAGAGCTGTCACACAGCAGAAGGGCAGCTGAGATGCTGAAAAGCAGCAAAGCTGAACTGCCTGCCTCAACTTCAGCAATGTGCAATTGACTGAAGGCGAAAAACCAAGCAGCAGAGCAGCGGGCTTCTGTGCGCACTGAAGGCAATTGCTAGAATCCAGCAGCTGCTCCTAGCCAAGCACAGTCAACTGCCTGTGTTCTTGCTTCTTGACCAACTCACAGTTGCCCTTCTTCTCAGCAGCTGCCACCGTGTTCTCTGCATCTCGGAGCCTCTGGGGAGCAGCAAGAATTTCCAAGGTGGGATGAAGTAGGACTACGCCAAAACCCAGGAAAATTGTCCTGGAACACCTTCCACTCGCATGCCAAGAGTGAATTCAACAGGCTTGGAGAGCGGCAGCCACCGTCCTGCAGCTGTCTGCGAGCTTCGCACACAAGCCGGCTTCTTCGCGGCTTCGTTCTTCGCCTATGCAAGCTACCGCGATCTCCGGCTGCCGGAGGCGAAGAAGCGGCAACTTCGCGCACAGATGACTGGAGCGGCAGCGGTGCGCTCCGAAGCGCCGCTTTTGCCGAAAGACGCCGGGAAGCGGCACTTGCTTTCGGCCAGCTCCGGAGCTCCGTATTCTGCCTCTCTAGTCGCCTACATCTTAGCGCAAAGCTTTTCCGCTCCAGTTCTCAAGGAGAAAGTGTCCCAGCACTGCTCACTTAGCCCGACCTTGCCAGGAAATGAGATTTGCTGCACATTCCAAGGACACTGCATTTTCCTGGGCAAGCTGCAACCTGCTGGCAGATGGCCGTGCTCTCTGCCCACTCCTACCCAGTTCTTGGTACTAGCGGGCACGTTGCAGCCTGGCGAAGGCAAGAAACCTGGAGAGCTGTCACAGAGCAGAAGGGCAGCTGAGATGCTGAAAAGCAGCAAAGCTGAACTGCCTGCCTCAACTTCAGCAGTGTGTAATTGACTGAAGGCGAAAAACCAAGCAGCAGAGCAGCGGGCTTCTGTGCGCACTGAAGGCAATTGCAAGAATCCAGCAGCTGCTCCTCGCCAAGCACAGTCAACTGCCTGTGTTCTTGCTTCTTGACCAACTCACAGTTGCCCTTCTTCTCAGCAGCTGCCACCGTGTTCTCTGCATCTCGGAGCCTCTGGGGAGCAACAAGAATTTCCAAGGTGGGATGCATGAAAACTAAAATAAAAACTCAGGAAGGTTGTCCTGGAACACCTTCTATTGGCATGCCAAGAGTGAATTCAACAGGCAGGAGAGCGGCAGCCACCGTCCTGCAGCTGTCTGCGAGCTTCGCACACAAGCCGGCTTCTTCGCGGCTTCGTTCTTCGCCTCTTGCAAGCTACCGCGATCTCCGGCTGCCGGAGGCGAAGAAGCGGCAACTTCGCGCACAGATGACTGGAGCGGCAGCGGTGCGCTCCGAAGCGCCGCTTTTGCCGAAAGACGCCGGGAAGCGGCACTTGCTTTCGGCCAGCTCCGGAGCTGCGTATTCTGCCTCTCTAGTCGCCTACATCTTAGCGCAAAGCTTTTCCGCTCCAGTTCTCAAGGAGAAAGTGTCCCAGCACTGCTCACTTAGCCCGACCTTGCCAGGAAATAGGATTTGCTGCACATTCCAAGGACACTGCATTTTCCTGGGCAAGCTGCAACCTGCTGGCAGATGGCCGTGCTCTCTGCCCACTCCTGCCCAGTTCTTGGTACTAGCGGGCACGTTGCAGCCTGGCGAAGGCAAGAAACCTGGAGAGCTGTCACAGAGCAGAAGGGCAGCTGAGATGCTGAAAAGCAGCAAAGCTGAACTGCCTGCCTCAGCTTCAGCAGTGTGTAATTGACTGAAGGCGAAAAACCAAGCAGCAGAGCAGCGGGCTTCTGTGCGCACTGAAGGCAATTGCTAGAATCCAGCAGCTGCTCCTCGCCAAGCACAGTCAACTGCCTGTGTTCTTGCTTCTTGACCAACTCACAGTTGCCCTTCTTCTCAGCAGCTGCCACCGTGTTCTCTGCATCTCGGAGCCTCTGGGGAGCAGCAAGAATTTCCAAGGTGGGATGAAGTAGGACTACGCCAAAACCCAGGAAAATTGTCCTGGAACACCTTCCACTCGCATGCCAAGAGTGAATTCAACAGGCTTGGAGAGCGGCAGCCACCGTCCTGCAGCTGTCTGTGAGCTTCGCACACAAGCCGGCTTCTTCGCGGCTTCGTTCTTCGCCTATGCAAGCTACCGCGATCTCCGGCTGCCGGAGGCGAAGAAGCGGCAACTTCGCGCACAGATGACTGGAGCGGCAGCGGTGCGCTCCGAAGCGCCGCTTTTGCCGAAAGACGCCGGGAAGCGGCACTTGCTTTCGGCCAGCTGCGGAGCTGCGTATTCTGCCTCTCTAGTCGCCTACATCTTAGCGCAAAGCTTTTCCGCTCCAGTTCTCAAGGAGAAAGTGTCCCAGCACTGCTCACTTAGCCCGACCTTGCCAGGAAATAGGATTTGCTGCACATTCCAAGGACACTGCATTTTCCTGGGCAAGCTGCAACCTGCTGGCAAATGGCCGTGCTCTCTGCCCACTCCTGCCCAGCTCTGGGTACTAGCGGGCACGTTGCAGCCTGGCGAAGGCAAGAAACCTCGAGAGCTGTCACAGAGCAGAAGGGCAGCTGAGATGCTGAAAAGCAGCAAAGCTGAACTGCCTGCCTCAACTTCAGCAGTGTGTAATTGACTGAAGGCGAAAAACCAAGCAGCAGAGCAGCGGGCTTCTGTGCGCACTGAAGGCAATTGCAAGAATCCAGCAGCTGCTCCTCGCCAAGCACAGGCAGCTGCCTGTGTTCTTGCTTCTTGACCAACTCACAGTTGCCCTTCTTCTCAGCAGCTGCCACCGTGTTCTCTGCATCTCGGAGCCTCTGGGGAGCAACAAGAATTTCCAAGATGGGATGCATGAAAACTAAAATAAAAACTCAGGAAGGTTGTCCTGGAACACCTCCCATTGGCATGCCAAGAGTGAATTCAACAGGCAGAAGAGCGGCAGCCACCGTCCTGCAGCAGTCTGCGAGCTTCGCACACAAGCCGGCTTCTTGGCGGCTTCGTTCTTCGCCTCTTGCAAGCTACCGCGATCTCCGGCTGCCGGAGGCGAAGAAGCGGCAACTTCGCGCACAGATGACTGGAGCGGCAGCGGTGCGCTCCGAAGCGCCGCTTTTGCCGAAAGACGCCGGGAAGCGGCACTTGCTTTCGGCCAGCTGCGGAGCTGCGTATTCTGCCTCTCGAGTCGCCTACATCTTAGCGCAAAGATTTTCCGCTCCAGTTCTCAAGGAGAAAGTGTCCCAGCACTGCTCACTTAGCCCGACCTTGCCAGGAAATGAGATTTGCTGCACATTCCAAGGACACTGCATTTTCCTGGGCAAGCTGCAACCTGCTGGCAGATGGCCGTGCTCTCTGCCCACTCCTGCCCAGTTCTTGGTACTAGCGGGCACGTTGCAGCCTGGCGAAGGGAAGAAACCTCTGTAACGATACGCGGAAGAAATAAATAGACTCCATAACCTGGGGTAGTTATGAAGTGGGTACGTATGTCAGCGCCCGGCACAAGTGAGATAGCTCTCCAAAACTTGTGCCCCGAGCCTCAGTCTGACCCACACTTTTATTCTTAAAGACGTTCCATATGCAATACATTGCACAACTTTTTCATGCATATTCCACCCCTGGCCCCGCCTGTCCTCGCTTCTCATGCGAAGTCCACGGCCTTCTGGGCATGCGTGGTTTGCTGTGGTGGTCGTACGGGGGTCTCTTGGTGGTCCTGAGGCTGAAGATTGTGGTCTTCCTCATGATTGAACTTTTGAACTTTTCCTCTCTGCGCGTGCGCTTTTGGTCCTTTGGTGCTTATCTGAGTACGTCTGTCAGTCTTGATAGGCTTGGAGACAGAGGAGCTTCTTTATCTGGGTTCTTTCCTTCTTCTGGTATTGTTCTCTATGCAAGAAGCTTCAGAAATTTGCATTTTCCTATGCCCTTTGTACTAGGCAGAGGTTTCTTAAGTAAAAGGTTGAAAATTCAACAGATAACTCTACAAGCTAAATTAGAAATGCTTCATTCATTTTGTTAACCTAACTCTAAAAATCTCTGCTTCAGTCCCCCCTTTTCTTAAAATAGATTAAATTCTTTTACTACAGGGGTCTTGATTTAAATTCTGATCTACTATCATGACCGTCCTCTTTCAGTAAGATTCTATGAGTTCTAGAGAGTGATGTCAGACTGGCCATGTGTTTTAACATCCTCGAATTCTACATGAGTGTTAAAGTAGACATCATTAAACTTACAGTAACTAAAATTAATAGGATTATAATTGGGTGACATAAAGTCTTCTAAACAGTGTATTTCACTAGTTATGACTTGTGTTTATTAGCTAGTGATTGGTGCTGGATACACCAAGTTAAGAGACTTAACATACAGGAGGTTAGTGACATGTCTTGGGTAGACATTCTCTTTCGCACCCCATATGGTTTTTCATAAAGCAATTCAAAGTGGTTTAGCTTTTCTTTAGTCTTGGGTTTGGTTCGGATCTGCAGTAGTGCTAATGGGAGGGATTGAGTCCATGACAAATTAGCTTCTTGTCCCAATTGTACAATTTGTTGTTTGATCAAATGATTCATTTTTTTTACCTGACCACTTGATTGTGGGTTATATGGGGTGCGAAGTTCTCAGTCTATGTTCAAGTATTGGCTAACTTGTTGCACGAATTTTACAATAAAATGTGGTCCTCTATTTGAGGAGATTGTGGCCAGGACTCCTAAAGCGTGGTATGTTTTCTTGTACTAATACCTTAGTTACTTCTTGAGCTTTAGAAGTCCTGGTGGGGAATGCTTCTGGCCATCCTGAAAAGGTATCTGTTAGCACCAGGAAAAACTTATACCCCCCTTTTCTTGGCAATTCTGTACAATCAATCTGCCATTGCTGCTCCGGCCCATGACCCTTCCGAATCTGGCTAAGCTTTGGTTTGGGAGTATTTTTGGGGTTGGTCTGGAGGCAAAGGTCACATTGTCGAGTTGTAAATGTCTAGTTATGCTAGAGCATCAATACCCCAATGGTTTTCTGGTGTTCTTCCTTTATTAGGGACCATCATAAATAGGAGGGTAGAACTAATTTTCCTTCTATGGTGGCCCATCCCTCTTGGTTATAGTCTCCTTTTTGCTCATAGATTAATTTTTTTTCTGGTTTGTTGTATCTTGGCTTACCTTTAGGGGAAATTTGCCCGTCTTGCTGCTTCTTTTGCTTCCCTATCTGCCAGCTCGTTTCCTTCTTCCAATTCGGAGTTGATCTTCTGATGTGCCTTAATGTGCATGATCGCTACTTTCTCTGGCAACTGGACTGCTGCTAGAAGTCGCAGTACTTCTGATGCATCTTTAATATTTTTCCCTTGAGACTTCAGCAGTCCTCTCTCTTTCTAAATGGCTCTGTGAGCATGCACTACTCCAAATGCATACTTCGAGTCCGTGTATATGTTTATTTCTTTCCCTCTTGCCAATTCTAGGGCCCGAGTTAGAGCAATTATCTCGGCCTTCTGTGCAGAGGTATTTGTTGGCAGGGGCCCAGATGATATTACTTCCTTGCACGTTGGAACTGCCTAGCCGGCGTGCCGTTTTCCACTGATGATATAACTGCTTCCATCAGTAAACGAGACTTCTGCATTCTCGAGAGGGGTGTCCTTCGAGTCAGGGCAGCTGGAGTAGGTGGCTTCAATGGTCTCCAGGCAGTCATGTTCCACTGGTTCCCCTTGGTTTCTACTGAGGAAGGAGGCTGGATTGACAATGTTAGCCACTACTATCTCTACATCATCTTGCTCCGCTATGATAGCTTGGTATCTCAGGAGCCGTTGTGGGGAAAGCCAATGCCCACCTTTTACCTCTAGCACTGCAGACACTGTGTGAGACACTAGCACAGTTCTTTTCTGGCCTAGGGTGAATTTGTGTGCCTCTTGGATGTTCAGGACGACTGCTGCAACAGCTCTGAGGCACCCAGGCCACCCTTTAGCTGCTGTATCCAATTGCTTAGAGAAGTAAGCCACTGCTCTCCGATATGGGCCCAGGTCCTGTGCTAGTATTCCTAAGGCGATTCCTTGCTTCTCATGGGAGAATAAAAGGAAAGGCTTACTCACGTCCGGCAATCTTAGGGCTGGAGCTGACATGAGGGCTTTTTTCAGCTGGTTGAAAGCTTGCGTAGCTTCCTTTGTCTCTTGGATGTTCCTGCTTTCAGTTGCAATCAGTTCATAGAAGGGCTTAACAAACAGTCCATAGTTATAGATCCATAACCTGCACCACCCTGTCATCCTCAGGAAAGTTCGTAGTTCCTTTACCGTCTGAGGTTTTGGGGTCTGGCATATTGCCTCCTTCCGGCTTTGGCCCAAGGTACGTTGTCTAGCACTGACTTCCTAACCCAGATAAGTTACTTTCTGTTTTACTACTTGGGCTTTTTTCTTTGATACTCGGTACCCTTGGAGCCCCAAAAAGTTCAAGAGGCTTATCGTCCAGGCCGTGCATGCTTCCCTTGTCCGTGTGGTTATCAGGATGTCATCTACGTACTCTAGCAACTTCCCTTCCTCTGGAGGGGCTTCTCAGGTCTCTAATTCTTTTGCAAGTTGTTCTCCAAACAAAGTAGGTGAGTTTTTGAATCCTTGTGGGAGTCTGGTCCATGTCAGTTGAGTTCTTGGCCCGCTCTTAGGATTTTCCCATTCAAATGCAAAAATTTTCTGGCTTCGTGGATAGGAAGGCAAAAGAAGGCATCTTTTAAATCTAAAACGGTAAACCAAGTTAGCTCGGGGGTTAAGCAAGTTAATAACGTGTAGGGATTGGCCACCACAGGATACAGATCCTCAGTGACCTTGTTTATGGCCCGCAGATCCTGTACTAACCGGTATGACCCATCAGGTTTACCAACTGGTAGGATAGGGGTATTAACACTTACATAACATAAGTTGGAACAAGGTATTATAGACAATATCATGGTCATCAATGGAAGCAATATTTGATGGAACTTTTTCAGTTCTGAGGGTTCGTAACTTGTGTTTGTCGGTGACAGCAGGGAAGCACAGTGAGGCTGCTTAACAGGGCAGGATGCATACATATACTTTCCTTCGTCTACATTCACTTAACTTTATTTTACTTACTCTTACACATAACAAAACAACCACAACAACAAGGTACCTTTTCTTTTTCAACACACCTATTACACTTGTAGGTGTCCCTGGCTAGTCCCAGTGTTCTTGGATACCTCTCAATCTAGCTGTGTGGTTCCCAACTCTAGATCCTGTCAGACTTCTCTTCAAACTGGCAAAATTTTTACTCAATCTTGGCTGCTCTCAACAACCCAGCAAACTTAATTCTGGGTGCTCTTGGAATGTTAATCCCTCAACCCAGCAGGTTTGACTTAACCCTGGATGCTCTTGGAACATTAATCCCTCAATCCAGCAGGTTTGAATCAACCCTGGATGCTCTTGGAACATTAATCCCTCAATCCAGCAGGTTTGAATCAACCCTGGATGCTCTTGGAATATTAATCCCTCAATCCAGCAGGTTTGATCTTGGATGTTCTCGGGCATTCTTATCCCTCAATCCAGCAGAATTTTTAGGGGCCCCTCCTACACATTTTACCTTTTATTTTTCCCCAATAGATTATGCCAAGAAAACCCTCTTTTTACCTTTTCATTAATTTTTTTTTCTAATTAATTACCTTTTACTCCCCCCCCCCCCCCCCCCCCCTAAGGGGTCCCACTCTTTCTCTGAGACCCAGTCCCAGGGGGGGTTCTCTCACTCTTTCTATTACTCGCTTCGTCTCTTTACTGGCCGCTTTTCTCGCGAAAAAGACGGAAACGCAGCATGGGAGACTGCCGCTCTCGCTTAGCAGGTCTGGGGTAACCAGCCCGCCTCTGTCACGATCCGCTTCTTCCGGGGTGTCGTGATGGTTCTTTTCACCCATCCCAAAAGTGCAACAAAGGCAAACAACAAGGGACTATCAGTTAATCACAACAAATGCACCTTTAGTAGGGGCCAAAACAGTAAACGCGATAGTGGGGATCTGAAAGGAGATAAAAGGTTAGAGAGAGAACAGGGATATGGGAATAGCTACCAACACAGGCGAGATCCTCAGTGCTCCGGACGATGGGGATCCGTCTGTCGTGTCGGGGGAGTCTTCGAAGTTCTGGTCGACTCGGGCCTCCAATTATAGTCCACAGAGGAGAGAGGGGGGGAACAAGTGTAATAATGAAAGTCCATTGTAATTGCCCCGAGGGAACGGGTGAGTCCACAGAAACCACCAAAGCAAGACGAATCCAATGAAGAATAAGTCCATTTGAATCACTGAAGGGAAACAGGTCATGTCATTAGTGGTCAGACCACCAATTTCCCCTCCTCCCTATAGCAGGGGTCTCAGTCTCAGTCCTTGGGAGGAGGGTTCTCATTCTTTCTTTGTCACAGTGGTAACGAGGCAGATGAGGGGTCTTCAATGAAGGACCGCGAGAGTCACCCCAAAAGTTCATTGGGCTTAAGAACGGAGATTAGAAGCAGGCCGCGCATCAGGCTGTCCCGTGCTGGCTCCATGTCAGGTCTTTGCCAAGTCCTTGCCAACTCCTTGCCAAGTTCTTACCAGGCCTTGTTGGGAACAGCCAGCATGACGGTTCAGTGGTCCCACCTGTGCTGTGTCCTGTTCTAAGCCAGAACTACAGTGGGGGAAGGGATTCTTTCTTGTGGCAATCGGAAGGCAGAATGGAAAATGAGGGGCTTCTGACGGGCTCTT
The DNA here is from genome assembly GCF_024509145.1 of Vidua macroura. Classification (NCBI taxonomy): domain Eukaryota; kingdom Metazoa; phylum Chordata; class Aves; order Passeriformes; family Viduidae; genus Vidua; species Vidua macroura. Next base: position 443,358 of record NC_071585.1, on the reverse strand, counting down.
ACACCACCCCGTGACTGAGGATTGCCCTCGAAAGATCTTCATCAGCAGGATTCCATGGTGTCGTCGTGGAGTCTTCAGGACTCGTCAAGTGTTGGCAGCAGGTCCCAGGGAAAAGAGAAGAGGAAAAGGGAAAGAAAGAGAAAACGGGAAAACTAAAACAATCACAACATATTAGTAATCACAACAAATTATAATTAAACAATAAGCAAAATACAATTAGTAAATCAATAATAGTTATTTAAATAATAATCAATAGGAATCAATGAAACAATAAATTGATCAAATAATAAACCAGTATCATCAATATTAAACAGTAAAGTAATAAACCTAGTATAATCGATATTACTCAGTACAATTTTATAAACAATAAACAAAAATAATTAAAACAGCGATTAGAACAAATCATAAAAGAAAATGATGTAAAACATATCTTCTAACCTTATCATCTTCTTGTGTCTACTGTCCTGGGAACATCTCTAGTGTAAAGGATGTCGGCCAAGTGGTGTGCATTAATTATAGATGTTAATTTTGTTCATCGTTTCATCATTCTCCAATTTACAATAAGCAAGATTACTGATAAAACAAAACCAATCATAACTAAAATCAGAAGAACAACAATGGGATGACACAATTTCTTCAGGATACCGGTGGCGGTGGGTGACCACCCGAAAAGGGTATCCCACCACTTGTGCTCGGCATCACTTTTCACCCTTTCTACAACACGATGTATTTCTTGCACATGATGATGAACAGTTACCAGAGTTTTCTGTCCATTCCCCTTGATTTTTCCTAGGATCTCTATTAGATCTTGATGAAGTAATAATTGCTTTACCAGAGAAAGGTTCATCCCAATGGCAGTAGGCAGTAGCTTGTGAATCAACGTGAGATTGGATTCTAAAAGTTCATGTGAAGTAACTGGAGCTACAAAAGAAAAATCACATCCTGCAATTTTAGTAAAGTTGCAAGCACAAAAATTGGAATGATTTTTAGTAGCTACTACTGTACTTTCTATAAACACAGTATCCCAAGCGGTTCTGAAGCAGGCACACCCATTGTCTGTAGATACAAGGACTGTTTCAGAAGTCTCGTTAGGATGAATATCAAAATGACAGCTATTTTGTTCTGTCTCCAGACAAATATCTTGAGCTACAATTGCATTACCTTCACAGATAAACCCTAGTTGTTCTCAGATGGTACAGGACTCTAAATTGACAGTTTGCCATTTGTCATCAATTTGACGGGCCCATTCTCTATGTTCAGAAGGATAGAAAGTGGGTCCATCATGATTTAATCCTAGTGCAATGATAGGGAATATCAAATGCACCCAGGCATTTCTTATGGTCAACGCAAATGCTGTGGCTGTGTTTGTGTTAGGGTCATAGGTAAAATTCACTAAATTCCACCAGGATTGGAAATCTCTTTCAAAGTCAGTGGCACTGTCCCAGACTATTTTCCTAATTTCAGTGGGAAAAGTGCCTTCTTCACCTTCTCTTATAATTGAGGCAGCAACTGACTGCATCCATCATTGAGCCTGGATACGGCTAAGAGCTAAGGAAACGTTGCTTTGTGCGGCATTAAGTGCATCAATGATCAATTTGCTATTATTTACATTTATCTTTTCCCAATTTGCTAGAATGTTTGATAGCAACCACTGATGTGTTCCCAAGGCTGATAAGGACGATTGCAGTGGTTGTTGTATTTTGGTTAAATCTTTAGTTGTGGAAGCCAATTTATTCATTCATACTTCTGAATCAATACTATTTAGGATTCCCAATCCTGTTCCCACAAGACCAGTTATGTCTCTTGGCACGCGGTTTTTAGGAGGCTTCCACTGTCGCAGCCAGGTTGTCCAAGCCTGAAAAGAGGTCTGCAAAAAGGGTGAACAAGCTGGTTGTATTTCTCAGATATTGTTTTGCATCAGCAATTTGACTTGTTTAAGAGACCATAACAGATTAAACAATATCTGTTGTTGGCCAGTTTTCCTGATTCTATATGGTCCAATTTCAAAAATTTTCGGGCTAAGTGTAACCAGTGGTTGGGTGGTAGGTGTCACAACATTAACATCAAGTCCTACTCCAGTATTTGAATCAATACTTTCAACTTAAAAAACAAAAACAAAAACAAAAACAAAACAAAACAAAAAAAAAGTGCTTCAGTATTTTTGGACCAAAACCAAACTACTTCTACAGTTTGTGTTCATGTGAAATTGTGCCAACAATCCTGTATGCTTGGCTGCGTACAAACCTTTTTGTGCTTCAAGAGATCCTTTCACTTTTTCTGCATGCTACCACAATTAGTTCAGACCACGGTCACTCAGCTGCTTTCTGGCCATGGGGTTGCGGTAGGATGCAGAAAAGTATTACCAGTTTTATCATGGATTAGGTGGTCTTCATGTCCCTCGGAGTTCTTCTGAAAAAGTAAACACAACAGAATTCTGCCGCCGAGAGGCAGAAAAGTTAGAATGATGGAATTATCCAGCATGTATTTGTCCAATGCTCTTTCCCTAGAGCACCAGAGGATTCCCATGCATATTTCTTCAGAGGGGGTTTTAGCACAAGTGCTACTAGTCCTATAGTAAGAGAGGTCCACCAGAACAGGTTGGCCAGGGTCATGAGCTGGATTATTAGGATCATTTGGTACAGAGCATAGGAGTCAGTGTAGATGCAGACCAAAGAGGAATTCTGTGCTTCTCGTTGAAAAACACTCCAGACAGCTATCAGCTCCCCACTGTGTGTACTACCTTCTCCCTCTGTAATCATTTGCTCACCAGAGGAAAAGTGGAGGGCTTCTGCCCTAGATTTCCATCCTTTTCCTTCCCCTTTAGCAAAAGCATCAGTAAACCAAGAGTTTGCTGATTGTTCGGGGCAGAAAGGAGGGGTTACTTTGATTACAGAGGCAGGTTTGTCCAAGCTCTCAGTTTCTTGGATTGCTAAAGTTTTTACAGCTCCTTCTGTCATTGAGAAGAAGTTACAGTAATGTTCAACCTGAGCATACCACTTTCTCACTGAGGCCCTCTGGGCCACCCCGTCAGGAGGGGGACTCCCACTAGTGACTGTCTTAATAACCTTGAAGGGGCCTCTCAATACAATTGGTTGTTTTTGTGCAATTTTTTCTACTTCTAGGAAAGCTAAGATAACCATCAACAATCCTTTTTCCCAGGTAGTGTATCTTTTCTCAGCATCTTTGGAACCACGGGAATCAAAACCAACAGGTCTTGTCGGAGCCTCAGGACCCCGCTGCCATATGTGTACTGACAGCCCTGAGGAGGCAAATGCCCATTCCACCTGGAAAGGATCTGTAGGATGGATAGGGCCCAGTGCTTGATGAGCTGTTGCTTCAAAAATCAGCAATTGCAATGCTGACTCCTGAGAAAGACTCCAATCCCATTTCACCCCTTTCCTCAACAAGTCATAAAGGGGAACAAATGGGTCGTTCCAGTGACTAGGAAATCTGTCTGGTCTTTCTACAGGAGATACAGCTGCTATCGTTTTTGGAAGGAGAATTGCTGTAGGTTTGAGTGATTCTGGAAGCCCACAAATTCAAGGGGTCATTATCTTGGGCTTCACAGGTAATTGCATCAGGGATTCAAAGCCAGGAATTCATTTCTTTTTGTGAGTCATTTGCAGGCAAGCAGCTTTGTGCACATTTTCCAAGAGCTGGTCGGGGGTACTAATTCTAGCTATGGGATCTCCCCTTTCCAAGGGGCTTGTTCCCCCGGCCCAAAAAGCTGCACGCTGTGTCAGGGACCATGTGTCACCTTTCTCTCCTGTTGTTAAGAAGACACCATGTCCCCAATACCCACTGGCTTCCTGTTCAGTGAATTGAATTTGATCACCACCAGTGAGGGACACCCGGAAAACATATTCTGTTTCTGATTCATGTGGAGGCTGTCCGTATTCCCTTTTAAGCTTAGCTAGCTCGGTGGCCGTGTTTAGTTGTGATGGTATGCGTTTGGTTGTGATGTGAGGTTCCAGATCATCATCACTGAGATAGTTCTACTCTGTTTTAATCAAGGGTCTCAAGTGATGGCAGCAATGTTCCCCACAATTACTTGCTGCTTCAAGTTCTTGATGAGGATAGATTTGTTTAATGTGAGGAGTTTCCTTCTCCTCAAGCTCTGTAGAGGAATCAGCATGATGTGATTTGTTAATATCTTCCTCTGTTAAGGCAGCTCGCAATGCATAGATCACATTTTTTTGCTTCATAGAACTGTTTTTGCAAAATTTCAACTAGATTTTGAAGGGAGTCTATTATAGCATGTTCCTCACTTCTTCGCTGGAAGCCATTTTCTATAGCTGCCATAAGACAAGCTCCCAAAACTGAGCAGAAGATAGTTTTATTTTTGCCCAGTTTGAATTTTGTTTCATGTTGTAATGAACACACTCTATCAAGAACATTTTCTAAGTTCAACCAATTACTCTGTGCCCATTTTTCTCCTTCTGTAGAAGGTTTGGCATTGTGTTTGGCTAGTAGTGCATAAAATTCAGCTTTAATTTCAAGGCTAAGATTGTCACTCATTTTGGGAAGGGACCAAAACCACGACAGGGAGCTACAAACTTAAGTTCCACAAAACTACACAGCCCTCGCTGTGTTGCCCTTCGCTTCCCTGGCTGGGTGAAAGGACAATCATCTGCCTGGGAGGCTCTGCTTAGTTGCTTCAAGTTGTCCCTTCCTTCCCAGACCACATACACACAACAACAACAAAACAACAGTGTCCCGCCCTTTGCACTAAGGGATCCTTTATGAATTGCCAAAGACAGTATGGGTGCCTTTTCAGCTGCAACCCTTCTGTCTAGACAGAAATCCTGTCCGTGACGCCAATTTTAATGTCACGATCCGTTTCTTGCGGGGTGTCGTGATGGTTCTTTTCACCCATCCCAAAAGTGCAACAAAGGCAAACAACAAGGGACTATCAGTTAATCACAACAAATGCACCTTTAGTAGGGGCCAAAACAGTAAACGCGATAGTGGGGATCTGAAAGGAGATAAAAGGTTAGAGAGAGAACAGGGATATGGGAATAGCTACCAACACAGGCGAGATCCTCAGTGCTCCGGACGATGGGGATCCGTCTGTCGTGTCGGGGGAGTCTTCGAAGTTCTGGTCGACTCGGGGCTCCAATTATAGTCCACAGAGGAGAGAGGGGGGGAACAAGTGTAATAATGAAAGTCCATTGTAATTGCCCCGAGGGAACGGGTGAGTCCACAGAAACCACCAAAGCAAGACGAATCCAATGAAGAATAAGTCCATTTGAATCACTGAAGGGAAACAGGTCATGTCATTAGTGGTCAGACCACCAATTTCCCCTCCTCCCTATAGCAGGGGTCTCAGTCTCAGTCCTTGGGAGGAGGGTTCTCATTCTTTCTTTGTCACAGTGGTAACGAGGCAGATGAGGGGTCTTCAGTGAAGGACCGCGAGAGTCACCCCAAAAGTTCATTGGGCTTAAGAACGGAGATTAGAAGCAGGCCGCGCATCAGGCTGTCCCGTGCTGGCTCCATGTCAGGTCTTTGCCAAGTCCTTGCCAACTCCTTGCCAAGTTCTTACCAGGCCTTGTTGGGAACAGCCAGCATGACGGTTCAGTGGTCCCACCTGTGCTGTGTCCTGTTCTAAGCCGGAACTACAGTGGGGGAAGGGATTCTTTCTTGTGGCAATCGGAAGGCAGAATGGAAAATGAGGGGCTTCTGACGGGCTCTTACACCACCCCGTGACTGATGATTGCCCTCGAAAGATCTTCATCAGCAGGATTCCATGGTGTCGTCGTGGAGTCTTCAGGACTCGTCAAGTGTTGGCAGCAGGTCCCAGGGAAAAGAGAAGAGGAAAAGGGAAAGAAAGAGAAAACGGGAAAACTAAAACAATCACAACATATTAGTAATCACAACAAATTATAATTAAACAATAAGCAAAATACAATTAGTAAATCAATAATAGTTATTTAAATAATAATCAATATGAATCAATTAAACAATAAATTGATCAAATAATAAACCAGTATCATCAATATTAAACAGTAAAGTAATAAACCTAGTATAATCGATATTACTCAGTACAATTTTATAAACAATAAACAAAAATAATTAAAACAGCGATTAGAACAAATCATAAAAGAAAATGATGTAAAACATATCTTCTAACCTTATCATCTTCTTGTGTCTACTGTCCTGGGAACATCTCTAGTGTAAAGGATGTCAGCCAAGTGGTGTGCATTAATTATAGATGTTAATTTTGTTCATCGTTTCATCATTCTCCAATTTACAATAAGCAAGATTACTGATAAAACAAAACCAATCATAACTAAAATCAGAAGAACAACAATGGGATGACACAATTTCTTCAGGATACCGGTGGCGGTGGGTGACCACCCGAAAAGGGTATCCCACCACTTGTGCTCGGCATCACTTTTCACTCTTTCTACAACACGATGTATTTCTTGCACATGATGATGAACAGTTACCAGAGTTTTCTGTCCATTCCCCTTGATTTTTCCTAGGATCTCTATTAGATCTTGATGAAGTAATAATTGCTTTACCAGAGAAAGGTTCATCCCAATGGGAGTAGGCAGTAGCTTGTGAATCAATGTGAGATTGGATTCTAAAAGTTCATGTGAAGTAACTGGAGCTACAAAAGAAAAATCACATCCTGCAATTTTAGTAAAGTTGCAAGCACAAAAATTGGAATGATTTTTAGTAGCTACTACTGTACTTTCTATAAACACAGTATCCCAAGCGGTTCTGAAGCAGGCACACCCATTGTCTGTAGATACAAGGACTGTTTCAGAAGTCTCGTTAGGATGAATATCAAAATGACAGCTATTTTGTTCTGTCTCCAGACAAATATCTTGAGCTACAATTGCATTACCTTCACAGATAAACCCTAGTTGTTCTCAGATGGTACAGGACTCTAAATTGACAGTTTGCCATTTGTCATCAATTTGACGGGCCCATTCTCTATGTTCAGAAGGATAGAAAGTGGGTCCATCATGATTTAATCCTAGTGCAATGATAGGGAATATCAAATGCACCGAGGCATTTCTTATGGTCAACGCAAATGCTGTGGCTGTGTTTGTGTTAGGGTCATAGGTAAAATTCACTAAATTCCACCAGGATTGGAAATCTCTTTCAAAGTCAGTGGCACTGTCCCAGACTATTTTCCTAATTTCAGTGGGAAAAGTGCCTTCTTCACCTTCTCTTATAATTGAGGCAGCAACTGACTGCATCCATCATTGAGCCTGGATACGGCTAAGAGCTAAGGAAACGTTGCTTTGTGCGGCATTAAGTGCATCAATGATCAATTTGCTATTATTTACATTTATCTTTTCCCAATTTGCTAGAATGTTTGATAGCAACCACTGATGTGTTCCCAAGGCTGATAAGGACGATTGCAGTGGTTGTTGTATTTTGGTTAAATCTTTAGTTGTGGAAGCCAATTTATTCATTCATACTTCTGAATCAATACTATTTAGGATTCCCAATCCTGTTCCCACAAGACCAGTTATGTCTCTTGGCAGCCGGTTTTTAGGAGGCTTCCACTGTCGCAGCCAGGTTGTCCAAGCCTGAAAAGAGGTCTGCAAAAAGGGTGAACAAGCTGGTTGTATTTCTCAGATATTGTTTTGCATCAGCAATTTGACTTGTTTAAGAGACCATAACAGATTAAACAATATCTGTTGTTGGCCAGTTTTCCTGATTCTATATGGTCCAATTTCAAAAATTTTCGGGCTAAGTGTAACCAGTGGTTGGGTGGTAGGTGTCACAACATTAACATCAAGTCCTACTCCAGTATTTGAATCAATACTTTCAACTTAAAAAACAAAAACAAAAACAAAAACAAAACAAAACAAAAAAAAAAGTGCTTCGGTATTTTTGGACCAAAACCAAACTACTTCTACAGTTTGTGTTCATGTGAAATTGTGCCAACAATCCTGTATGCTTGGGTGCGTACAAACCTTTTTGTGCTTCAAGAGATCCTTTCACTTTTTCTGCATGCTACCACAATTAGTTCAGACCACGGTCACTCAGCTGCTTTCTGGCCATGGGGTTGCGGTAGGATGCAGAAAAGTATTACCAGTTTTATCATGGATTAGGTGGTCTTCATGTCCCTCGGAGTTCTTCTGAAAAAGTAAACACAACAGAATTCTGCCGCCGAGAGGCAGAAAAGTTAGAATGATGGAATTATCCAGCATGTATTTGTCCAATGCTCTTTCCCTAGAGCACCAGAGGATTCCCATGCATATTTCTTCAGAGGGGGTTTTAGCACAAGTGCTACTAGTCCTATAGTAAGAGAGGTCCACCAGAACAGGTTGGCCAGGGTCATGAGCTGGATTATTAGGATCATTTGGTACAGAGCATAGGAGTCAGTGTAGATGCAGACCAAAGAGGAATTCTGTGCTTCTCGTTGAAAAACACTCCAGACAGCTATCAGCTCCCCACTGTGTGTACTACCTTCTCCCTCTGTAATCATTTGCTCACCAGAGGAAAAGTGGAGGGCTTCTGCCCTAGATTTCCATCCTTTTCCTTCCCCTTTAGCAAAAGCATCAGTAAACCAAGAGTTTGCTGATTGTTCGGGGCAGAAAGGAGGGGTTACTTTGATTACAGAGGCAGGTTTGTCCAAGCTCTCAGTTTCTTGGATTGCTAAAGTTTTTACAGCTCCTTCTGTCATTGAGAAGAAGTTACAGTAATGTTCAACCTGAGCATACCACTTTCTCACTGAGGCCCTCTAGGCCACCCCGTCAGGAGGGGGACTCCCACTAGTGACTGTCTTAATAACCTTGAAGGGGCCTCTCAATACAATTGGTTGTTTTTGTGCAATTTTTTCTACTTCTAGGAAAGCTAAGATAACCATCAACAATCCTTTTTCCCAGGTAGTGTATCTTTTCTCAGCATCTTTGGAACCACGGGAATCAAAACCAACAGGTCTTGTCGGAGCCTCAGGACCCCGCTGCCATATGTGTACTGACAGCCCTGAGGAGGCAAATGCCCATTCCACCTGGAAAGGATCTGTAGGATGGATAGGGCCCAGTGCTTGATGAGCTGTTGCTTCAAAAATCAGCAATTGCAATGCTGACTCCTGAGAAAGACTCCAATCCCATTTCACCCCTTTCCTCAACAAGTCATAAAGGGGAACAAATGGGTCGTTCCAGTGACTAGGAAATCTGTCTGGTCTTTCTACAGGAGATACAGCTGCTATCGTTTTTGGAAGGAGAATTGCTGTAGGTTTGAGTGATTCTGGAAGCCCACAAATTCAAGGGGTCATTATCTTGGGCTTCACAGGTAATTGCATCAGGGATTCAAAGCCAGGAATTCATTTCTTTTTGTGAGTCATTTGCAGGCAAGCAGCTTTGTGCACATTTTCCAAGAGCTGGTCGGGGGTACTAATTCTAGCTATGGGATCTCCCCTTTCCAAGGGGCTTGTTCCCCCGGCCCAAAAAGCTGCACGCTGTGTCAGGGACCATGTGTCACCTTTCTCTCCTGTTGTTAAGAAGACACCATGTCCCCAATACCCACTGGCTTCCTGTTCAGTGAATTGAATTTGATCACCACCAGTGAGGGACACCCGGAAAACATATTCTGTTTCTGATTCATGTGGAGGCTGTCCGTATTCCCTTTTAAGCTTAGCTAGCTCGGTGGCCGTGTTTAGTTGTGATGGTATGCGTTTGGTTGTGATGTGAGGTTCCAGATCATCATCACTGAGATAGTTCTACTCTGTTTTAATCAAGGGTCTCAAGTGATGGCAGCAATGTTCCCCACAATTACTTGCTGCTTCAAGTTCTTGATGAGGATAGATTTGTTTAATGTGAGGAGTTTCCTTCTCCTCAAGCTCTGTAGAGGAATCAGCATGATGTGATTTGTTAATATGTTCCTCTGTTAAGGCAGCTCGCAATGCATAGATCACATTTTTTTGCTTCATAGAACTGTTTTTGCAAAATTTCAACTAGATTTTGAAGGGAGTCTATTATAGCATGTTCCTCACTTCTTCGCTGGAAGCCATTTTCTATAGCTGCCATAAGACAAGCTCCCAAAACTGAGCAGAAGATAGTTTTATTTTTGCCCAGTTTGAATTTTGTTTCATGTTGTAATGAACACACTCTATCAATAACATTTTCTAAGTTCAACCAATTACTCTGTGCCCATTTTTCTCCTTCTGTAGAAGGTTTGGCATTGTGTTTGGCTAGTAGTGCATAAAATTCAGCTTTAATTTCAAGGCTAAGATTGTCACTCATTTTGGGAAGGGACCAAAACCACGACAGGGAGCTACAAACTTAAGTTCCACAAAACTACACAGCCCTCGCTGTGTTGCCCTTCGCTTCCCTGGCTGGGTGAAAGGACAATCATCTGCCTGGGAGGCTCTGCTTAGTTGCTTCAAGTTGTCCCTTCCTTCCCAGACCACATACACACAACAACAACAAAACAACAGTGTCCCGCCCTTTGCACTAAGGGATCCTTTATGAATTGCCAAAGACAGTATGGGTGCCTTTTCAGCTGCAACCCTTCTGTCTAGACAGAAATCCTGTCCGTGACGCCAATTTTAATGTCACGATCCGTTTCTTGCGGGGTGTCGTGATGGTTCTTTTCACCCATCCCAAAAGTGCAACAAAGGCAAACAACAAGGGACTATCAGTTAATCACAACAAATGCACCTTTAGTAGGGGCCAAAACAGTAAACGCGATAGTGGGGATCTGAAAGGAGATAAAAGGTTAGAGAGAGAACAGGGATATGGGAATAGCTACCAACACAGGCGAGATCCTCAGTGCTCCGGACGATGGGGATCCGTCTGTCGTGTCGGGGGAGTCTTCGAAGTTCTGGTCGACTCGGGCCTCCAATTATAGTCCACAGAGGAGAGAGGGGGGGAACAAGTGTAATAATGAAAGTCCATTGTAATTGCCCCGAGGGAACGGGTGAGTCCACAGAAACCACCAAAGCAAGACGAATCCAATGAAGAATAAGTCCATTTGAATCACTGAAGGGAAACAGGTCATGTCATTAGTGGTCAGACCACCAATTTCCCCTCCTCCCTATAGCAGGGGTCTCAGTCTCAGTCCTTGGGAGGAGGGTTCTCATTCTTTCTTTGTCACAGTGGTAACGAGGCAGATGAGGGGTCTTCAGTGAAGGACCGCGAGAGTCACCCCAAAAGTTCATTGGGCTTAAGAACGGAGATTAGAAGCAGGCCGCGCATCAGGCTGTCCCGTGCTGGCTCCATGTCAGGTCTTTGCCAAGTCCTTGCCAACTCCTTGCCAAGTTCTTACCAGGCCTTGTTGGGAACAGCCAGCATGACGGTTCAGTGGTCCCACCTGTGCTGTGTCCTGTTCTAAGCCGGAACTACAGTGGGGGAAGGGATTCTTTCTTGTGGCAATCGGAAGGCAGAATGGAAAATGAGGGGCTTCTGACGGGCTCTTACAGCCTCGCATTCACACACATTCATCCCCCCTTTATTCGCCCTGTAATGCAAAGGATCTCCCAGTTGCCGAGCCGTGGGGGCTTTTAGCCGCTTGGCACGAAGCTCGGGTAGCTGGTACATCTGAGGGTCCACCAGAAGAACGGGAGGGACACTCGGGCTGCTGAAATCCTGCTCGTTGATTGAAGGGTCGCAGAAGGGGCAAACAGGGAGACAACGAAGCAGTAGAGAGGCAGATTCCGAGAGCCCCGAAGGGCGGGGTGAGGATTCTTTTACTGCGTAGGGGTAGGAGGGTTTAGCATTCGAGGGTACAATCGGGAGAAGGCTAAAGGGAGGGGAAATATAACATTAACCAGTGGGGAAAAGGGAAAGGAGTGCTCTTGGTGGAAGAACCGTGGAACAGAGAAGATTCTAGGCTAAGGGGCAGACTTGAACAACAACTGACAGGACAGGGGGAGGGTACAATTCTCTTCCGAAAGGGGGTGGAGAACTCATACAACTGCTGTTTCCCATGGCAACCCTAGACTGCCTTCCCCAACCCCTCCCCCTGCACCAGTGACAGCTTTTAACACTGAAGGGCAGTGCTATTGTATAACAAACACTTAATTCTTAGCCCAGCCGGGCTCGCTGGCTACTTTTGCAAGCTTTTTACCAACTAGCGATGCTTGTAAGCGGTGCTTGTAACTCCTAGCTTGTACCACGCTCCCACTAGCTGCGCTATCAGCTAGCGGCGTTCAAAGCAGCTCCTCAAACCGCGGCTTGTGCCCGCGCGCCCGCTGCGCTATCAGCTGGGCCGCGCCTAAAGCACCTTTGCAAGCCCCGACTGAAACGATACGCGGAAGAAATCAATAGACTCCATAACCTGGGGTAGTTATGAAGTGGGTACGTATGTCAGCGCCCGGCACAAGTGAGATAGCTCTCCAAAACTTGTGCCCCGAGCCTCAGTCTGACCCACACTTTTATTCTTAAAGACGTTCCATATGCAATACATTGCACAACTTTTTCATGCATATTCCACCCCTGGCCCCGCCTGTCCTCGCTTCTCATGCGAAGTAAGTCCACGCCCTTCTGGGCATGCGTGGTTTGCTGTGGTGGTCGTACGGGGGTCTCTTGGTGGTCCTGAGGCTGAAGATTGTGGTCTTCCTCATGATTGAACTTTTGAACTTTTCCTCTCTGCGCGTGCGCTTTTGGTCCTTTGGTGCTTATCTGAGTACGTCTGTCAGTCTTGATAGGCTTGGAGACAGAGGAGCTTCTTTATTTTAATTCAGAAGGAAAGGGTTCTTTCCTTCTTCTGGTATTGTTCTTCATGCAAGAAGCTTCAGAAATTTGCATTTTCCTTTGCCCTTTGTATTAGGCAGAGGTTTCTTAAGTAAAAGGTTGAAAATTCAACACATAACTCTACAAGCTAAATTAGAAATGCTTAATTCATTTTGTTAACCTAACTCTAAAAATCTCTATTTCACCTCGACAGCTGTCACAGAGCAGAAAGCAGCTGAGATGCTGAAAAGCAGCAAAGCTGAACTGCCTGCCTCAGCTTCAGCAATGTGCAATTGACTGAAGGCGAAACACGAAGCAGCAGAGCAGCGGGCTTCTGTGCGCACTGAAGGCAATTGCAAGAATCCAGCAGCTGCTCCTTGCCAAGCACAGGCAGCTGCCTGTGTTCTTGCTTCTTGACCAACTCACAGTTGCCTTTCTTTTCAGCAGCTGCCACCGTGTTCTCTGCATCTCGGAGCCTCTGGGGAGCAACAAGAATTTCCAAGGTGAGATGCATGAAAACCAAAATAAAAACTCAGGAAGGTTGTCCTGGAACACCTCCCATTGGCATGCCAAGAGTGAATTCAAGAGGCAGGAGAGCGGCAGCCACCGTCCTGCAGCTGTCTGCGAGCTTCGCACACAAGCCGGCTTCTTCGCGGCTTCGTTCTTCGCCTATGCAAGCTACCGCGATCTCCGGCTGCCGGAGGCGAAGAAGTGGCAACTTCGCGCACAGATCACTGGAGCGGCAGCGGTGCGCTCCGAAGCGCCGCTTTTGCCGAAAGACGCCGGGAAGCGGCACTTGCTTTCGGCCAGCTGCGGAGCTCCGTATTCTGCCTCTCTAGTCGCCTACATCTTAGCGAAAAGCTTTTCCGCTCCAGTTCTCAAGGAGAAAGTGTTATGGACAAAGTCAATTGGGGAGGCTAATTATAGATAAATCAATTAACAAGAATTTATTAAGCAAGCGGTATTAAGCAAAAAAAACAGCGCTGGGCGGCCGGGGAGTCTCCACTCTGCCACGGCGCACCTTCCCCCTTTGACCTTTTTGTTTTTATAGTCCCCCCTCTTTTTCGGTTGACGTATTTTCTCTCGATGTACTCTGCGCCGGTGCAATGGGTTGCTAGGGGGTCCTTTTTCTCTCTGCCCTTGGTGGTCATAGGGATGAAGGCTCCTTATCTTCTTTGCCGGTTGTCCTTGGCCTAAAAGTTAGCTTGTATATAGTTAGTTACACAGTCTTCTGTGCTAGCTGCATTTGCACAATTCTTAAGCAGAATACTTGTTGTTTATCAAACCACCCCCCCCTTTTTTTTTTTTTCTCTTTCTCTTCTCACAGTCTGAAATTCTCTATTCAGTTTAAATTCTTATTTTCTTTCAATGTTCGTTTTGATGAACAAAGACTTTTTTACTACAATCCCTCCTCTTTCTCTTTACCAATTTGTTCATTAAAACGCTTTAACTCTTGGTGGCTTAAGACCAGGGTTTCATCTACTTCTGAGTCCCTGGGCAATGCTTCGTACCTCTCCCTAATAAGCATTAGATGAGCTGCCTCTAGTCTTCCTTTTACAATGTCTATGATTTTATTAAAAATGCAAGGTCCGAAAGTTAAACCTAGTAACAACAATATCACAGGACCTGCAAGGGTTGATAGTAGCGTGGTAAGCCAAGGGGAGCTGTTGAACCAAGTCTCATACCAGCTTTGCTGTGACTCTCTCTCCCTCTTTCTCCGTTCGAGGCCTTCCCTTAGTTTAGTCATTGTATCTCTCACAATTCCCGTGTGGTCTGCATACACACAGCATTCCTCCCTAAGGGCAGCACATAATCCTCCCTGTTGCAAGAATATTAAGTCCAATCCTCTACGATTTTGTAATACTACCTCTGACAGGGATCTTACAGACTTTTCAAGGGCTGAGATCGACTGTTCAATGCGGGCTAAGTCTTCATCTACAGCAATCCTCAAGGAATTAAATTCCTGATTCTGTTTTACTAATGATGCCACCCCGGTGCCAACACCTGTTCCACCTACAATCATTAGGGTAGCCACTGTCAAGGCTGTGAAGGGTTCCCTTTTTGATAAGTGATGTTCAGAAGTGACTTGAGCATTAAACACATATTCCTCAGGATGATAAATGATTTTAGGGACTATTACCACTTGTATGCAAAACTCAGAGACTTCGTTGAATAGGTCAAGAGCAATACAGGGTGTAAGCCCCCCTCTGGAGCATATCCATTTAGTATTTTTGGCTGGAATCAACCATTTTGCCGGGTTACCCTTATGCTGTGCTTTACTGACTGTTTTACACAAATGTTTCTTTTGCCACGGGACTCTCCCTATGCATCGTCCCTTTCCAGTTACTGCTGCTAACGTTATCCCTTGGGTTTGGGGGTCTTTCCAGTTACATTGTGGCGGATTGCTCCCATTAACTCGCTTGGGTTTCTCATTGAGCCCTACTGCCTCATAGAAAGGAGGTTTAATATCAAAGCACAGCCAGCATTGTTCAGTAATGTTAGGTCGTGTTACATTGAGGACTTGGTACGCTGCCTGCATAAGTTTCCAAAGGGTACTTTGCTGGGGATCCGGGGTCGGGAGTATGAGGGTCCCGTTTCCGGGCATTGTGGTGTCACTGGTCCCTATAGCTGTCTCGGTTAACTTCTCCTCAGCAATTACAGAGTTAGGGCCTATGGGTAGAGGATCATGTGGTAGGATTTCCTTTTTTATTTGAATGTACCCTCCACGATCCTTACCCGGTTCCCAACACCTTACTCCCCAAGTTTTTCCTACCAGCCATCCTGGGTCCAGGGGGTTGAGCACCTGTATTTTCAAGGACCTACAATTCCCCATATACAGAATTTCTCCTTGAGTGCCATACGATGGAACTTTGCATCCTTTAGGATACCATGAGACCTGTAAAAATTTATCTGGATGGGTGACAGCCCAGGCAGTTGCTATGGTTTCACAGCCCCAATATCCACACAGATATTCCCCAGGGTAATTACAATATCCCCTCCCAGGATTGGAGCTAGGACACCAATAGATAGCGTGGAAGTCAGGTTTTCTCCATCCCCACACAGAGTTCACCAAGTCCTCATTAGTAACTAAAAAAGTAGGAGCTACAGTGGTGGCATTTTGCTTAACAACTTTCCCTTGGTCTATTTTGGTCAGAGTCCAATTAAATGGCTGGTGTGCATAGTCCCCTTGTACAGGCCAGGTACAACATATAACTAATATGTACAGAATTTGCCAGCAAGGGTGGAGTCCAAACCGCCCCAGAACTTGATTATCATTATTTCCCCCTTCCCACTGTTTGGTTTGACATGTTATTGCCGGGCTCACCTTTACCCTTGGGAGATCAGTACCCTTGAGGCAGTTCTTGAAATACCTTTGAATTGTCCCAGTTTGAGGGCTCTTTCCTCCACTGCTTCTTATCCCTCTGCCTCGCTCGCCGACCCGGTTGCTTCGAGCCGCGAGGTGTACCATCTTCTCGGCAGCAAGGATATTCTTCAGGAGGACCCTTACTCTGTTTTTGCTGCCTCTTTTTGAATGATTCCCAATTCTTATCCTTCACTTGCGGTGAATTACACTGAATTCCAGGTAAAGTCTTCCGGCAATTCCCTTTTATAATTTGAACAATTAGGGGAATTGGTTCATTAGAGTGGTAACAACAATTTTCAGGCCTAGCCCCCTTAGTAAACACCTCCCACCACTCTTGGGATTCCCTTGGTAGGGTCCCGTTCTCTTCTCCAATCTTTAGGACTGACTTTGTCAGTTCTCTTTCTAATTGATAACACCCTTTACAAATACCCCTAGGAGGGGTACCTCTATAACTATGGACCCACCACCGTTCCTGGCAGATTTTACAAATATAGCATACAAAAGGGTAACAATCACAATCCTTATTTGTACAATAGACTCTAAAATCATCAGTTATAGGATATCCATAATCCAGTATCTCACTATACCAGCTGGTTTGTACAATTTTTACTGAGTCCATTAAGTTCGTTTAAATGTGACCTTAAGATCTCCGGGTTGGCTGGTTATTCTCCAGGGGTCTTTGGCAGCAGCAGCAGTAATCGGTCCCTTTATTCGGCTCGCATGTGTCCATCCCTTCTCGGCGGTTCTGACTGCAGTTTCTGTAGTAAGTAAAACAACATAGGGGCCTTCCCAGTTTGGGATTAGTGAGGTTTCTTTCCAGGTTTTTATTAACACCTTATCACCTGGTTTTATATTATGGATTGCTAGGTCTAAAGGAGGTCGTTGCACTAGTAACCCAGCTCTTCTAAGCCCTTCCCGAGCCTTTATAAGTTGCATGACATATTGGTTAAGTTGTTGATTACTTATTTCAGGGTGGTCTATCGGAGAATTCATGTCATAAGGCATCCCATACAGCATTTCAAATGGAGAAATTCCAATATCTGTTCTGGGCTGAGTTCGTATATTTAACAAGGCTAAAGGTAGACATTTTACCCAGGATAACTGTGTTTCATACATCAATTTAGTTAGTTGTTTCTTAATTTCCCCATTTACCCTTTCCACTTTACCTGAGCTTTGTGGATGCCAGGGAGTATGATATTGCCACTTCGTTCCTAGAGCTGTAACTACTTCTTTAATTATTTTGGAGGTAAAGTGTGGCCCTCTGTCTGAGTCTATTACTTCTACTAGTCCATAACGGGAGATTATCTCTTCTAATAGTGTTTTTACTACTGTTTGTGTAGTTGCCCTGGAGGTAGGGAATGCCTCTACAAAGTGAGTCAAGTGATCTATTATCACCAATAAGTGTTTATACCTTCCTACTTTTGGCAAATCAGTAAAATCTATTTGAATGTGGGAAAACGGTCTATGTGCCAATTCCCGTCCCCCCATTTCCCTTTGTCTCCATTGCCTCTTGTTGACCCGTTGACAGGTTAGGCATTGTTGTGTTATTTGTTTAGCTAAGGTGTGCATCCCCATACAAGTATATTTAATTGCAAATTGATCTATTAATGCTTGGGTACCCCAGTGTGTTTTTGTGTGAATTGCTTCCAGGATTTTTCGAGCCACTGATTTTGGGAGTACCTCACGGCCATCTGGTAATTCTTTTCTATTTCCCTTTTCTATAATCCCCATTTCTTTTAGTTTTTCCTGCTCCTTTTCAGTGAACACCAATATCTGGATTGGTCCATGTAGTATACAATACTTCTTGTTGGGATTCTTGCAAACACAATTTATTCCACACATCCCAAATTTTTTCCGACAATCGTGACAAGGTTCACTCTCTAAATCAACTCCACAATCGGGGCAGTCTTCCCTACCCCTTTTGGTAATTACAGTTTCCTTTAACACTCTAAGAGCCGCATTCTTTGCCTCTTGATCAGCGACATTGTTTCCCCTTACTTGGTTACATATCCCGCTCTGATGGCCTTTTACATAAACTACAGCGATACCTTCAGGCAACCTTAAAGCTTGCAGTATTCTCCTAATTAAATCCTCATGAATTAATCCCTTTCCCTGTGAGTTAATCAAGCCCCTTTCCTCCCATATCTTTCCAAATGTATGTATTACCCCATAAGCATATTTTGAGTCTGTATAAATAGTTCCAGCCTTTCCTTTTAACAGCTCTAAGGCCCGTAATAGAGCATATAACTCACAAGCCTGTGCCGACCACCCTGAGCTTAATGGCCCTGATTCTATTACCTCCAAAGTTTTCCCATCAATTACAGCATAACCTGATTTTCTTTTTCCTTCTATTACTCGAGACGACCCATCCACAAACAATCTCTCACCGTCTTCTAATTCTTCTTCCTCCAAATCAGGCCTTATTTTTGTCTGTTCTTCAATAACTTTTAGGCAATCATGTGTCAGGTTTTCGCTAGGTTCTCCATACAGAAATTGAGCAGGGTTTTGGAGGGAAGTGGTTTCTAAGCTTAATTTCGGTGAGGAAATCAGAATTCCTTCATATTTTAGGAGCCTAGCATCTGTAATCCATTTCTCTGCTTTTTGCTGTAACACTCCTCGAATGTTGTGGGGAGATAGTACATGTAATTCCCCTCCAAAAGTTATTTTTATTGTTTCCTCTACTAACATTGCTGCTGCAACTATTGTTTGTAAACAAGTGGGCCAACCTCTAGATACTGGGTCTAACAGTTTTGATAAATAGGCCACCGGTTTTTTACTCCCTGCCCAATCTTGAGCTAATACTCCATATGCTGTACCATCCTTAATGTTTACAAAAAGATAAAAGGGCCTTTTTAAATCAGGAAGACTGAGAACCGGTGCATTTACTAATTCTGCCTTGAGGTCCTGTAGTTTTTCCTCATCTTCCCGAGTCCACTTAAGCAAGCCTTCTTTTGTTAGTTTCTCATATAGGAATTTTACTTTCCCGCTAAATCCCTCTATCCATTGTCTACAGTACCCAAACAATCCTAACAGCTGTCTAACCTCCCGCTTTGTCCTTGGCCCTGGCATAGCTAAGATTCCCTTAACCCTTTCTGGGTCTAGTTTCTTCGTTCCTTGACTCAGTCTATGTCCGAGATATTTCACCTCTTTTTCCACAAATTGTAATTTGGATTTTGACACTTTGAGTCCTTTCAAGCTTAGAAAATTGAGTAATCTTATACTCTCTTCCCTGACAATTTCCTCTTCTTTCCCAGCTACTAACAAGTCATCTACATACTGAATCAGGACAGTCCCTTCTCTCAACTGAAAATCTGTAAGCAGCTGCTCCAGTGCCTGGCCAAATAAATTAGGGGACTCTGTAAACCCTTGTGGGAGTACCGTCCAACGGAGTTGTTGTTTCCTGTGGGTGTCTGGGTCTTCCCATTCAAAGGCAAAATAGTCCCTACAACTTTCTTTAAGGGGACATGCCCAAAATGCATCCTTTAAATCTATAACACTATACCACTGATTTTCGGGGCCTAATTTACTTAATAAAGTATGAGGGTTAGTTACTACAGGGAATCTTTCTACAGTTCTTTTGTTAATTTCTCGTAAGTCATGTACCAAACGGTATTTCCCATCGGGTTTTTTAACAGGAAGGATAGGAGTATTAAAAGGAGACATGCAGGGTTCTAATAACCCTTGTGCTTTTAATCTTTCAATTTCAGGTTTGACCCCTTTCCTTCCTTCATTTGGAATTGGGTACTGCTTAACTCTAACTGGGACTTCAGGATTTCTTAATGTTATCTCAAAAGGTTTTATGTCCAATCGGCCTGCTTTTTCTGGGGTATACCACACTTCAGGGTTAATTTTCTGTTCGTCCTCTACCCGAAGAGGACATAATTTAATATTTAGCTTCTTGTCATTTATGTCGATTCCAATTCCTAATTCAATCATCAAATCTCGTCCCAGTAAGTTATAGTCAGCCTCTGGAACTAACAACAGTGATCCTATACCTATTTTGGAGCTGGTTTCAAAAATCACGTCTTTGATTACAGGCACTCTAAAGGCTTCCCCTTTTGCCCCAACTACCTGTATTGTTTCTCTTGATAATTTACACCCTGAGGGAAGGGTTTGAACCGTTGATCTCTCAGCTCCTGAGTCTACAAGAAACTCATATTCTTGCTGCTGGGGACCAATTTTTAGTTTTACCAGGGGCTCTGTTTTTTCCTGGGTCCCCAGCAAATAGAGCCCCTGACCCCCTCAATCTTCCTTGAATTGCTTTTCATCTGCCAACCTTTTTCTGCATTCCCTCCGAAAATGCCCTCTCTTACCACAATAAAAGCAGCTTCCTTGTCCACTCTCCTTTTCTCTTCTCCCTTCTTCTACCTTCTGGCCCTTCAGCTTACTTCCCTGGAACTGACTAAACGTTCCCCTCTGCCCTTCACGTACCACAGCCATCATCACTCTTGCTTGTTTCCTATGTCCTTCCTCCTCTCTCCGTACATACACTTTCTGAGCTTCCCGCAACAATTCATCCAGGCCTCTACCATGCCAATCCTCAATCTTTTCCAATTTTCTCCTAATATCAGGCCAGGCTCTGGCCACAAACTGGGTCTTTAACAACATCTGTCCTTCCGGAGTGTCAGGGTTTGCTCCGGAGTACAGCTGAAAAGATCTCCGGAGCCATCCTAACCATTCCGTGGGGTCCTCATCTTTCTTTTGACTCTCACAAAAAGCTTTATTCACATTCTGCCCCTTAGGGACTGATTCTCTGATCCCCTGGATAAGAATTGTTCTTAAGTCTGCCATATGTGTCCTATGCAGGGGATCCTGCTTATCCCAATTAGGACGCTGTAAAGGCCATTTAGTATCTGCTTGGGGTCCTGCCTGATGGTCTCTATCCCAAATCCTCAGACCGGCCGTCCTGATCATCCCTCGCTCCTCAGATGTGAATAAAATCCCCAGTATTGACTGCATTTCATCCCACGTATACACATTGGGCCCCAGAAACTGATCCACCCGCTCTGCAACTCCGAGGGGGTCTTCCAATAGATGTCCCATTTCTTTCTTGAGCTCCCTCACATCTCCTGAATTAAGAGGTACCTCCACATAACCTATTCCCGGAATTTGGGCTGGTTGTCCCTGCTGACCAGCATTAGGATTAGGGATCATTCCCAAAGCTACTTCCCTTAATGGATATAGAGCTTGCCTTTCCCTCTCGCTTTTCCCCCTTGTTAGGCTACGAGTAACACGACGATTTTCCTCAGGGACCGGTTCCAGGACTTCTACTTCCTGGTTTTCAAGATCCCCCCCTTGATCTAAATTGGGGTAGACTACTGGTGGTGCTGGTGGAGGTGGAGGAGGGGGAGGTATGTATGGTAGAGGGGGTGCAGTTGGAACCTCCTCAGGCTTTTTATTTTTCTTCTTTTTTTTTTTTTTTTTCTCCCTGGGTGCTTAAGGCAAAAAGTTTTGCTCTTGTTTCCCCCACTATCCAGAGAGCAGCGTACTTGCGCTCTTCCATATCAAAAGGTTCTTTAGAATTTACATAAATGTTTAATGACTGGCAAATCCAGTCCTCGAATCTTCCAAACACTGGCCAAAATAAATTATCACCACAGATTTGTTTCCCTCCCCATACTTCCATACAATAATGTATCATTTTTGCCCTATCCTTCCCTTTTCTTGAAGGGTATTCATCCCAAGATTTTATTATTAAACCTAACGGACTGTCAGGTGGTATCTGGGGAAACTTTACTGGGGTCCCCGTCCCCATGGAATCAGAGGGCTTGCTTTTCCTCTGTCCCATCTTCCAGGACACCTTCACACACACACACACTCGCGGCCCCCTGTTCGTGGCCCAGCCCCTCTCGGGGTCTGGAAACCGCACTACTTAGAGGTCCACACTTGCCTCGTCCTAAAAGGACGTCTCGTACGTTATGTCCTGGGATCCCAACCCCAACCGAGCGGATCCCACTTTTATACTCACGCTGTCCTGCGTCTTCGCCCGGGCTTCGTGCACAAAGATTACGGGGTTACCGGTATCCCTTTTGCTTAATACCGAATTTAGGTTCGTCGGTAAGGGCCCGAGAAGGAAAAGCCTGCACCAGGGCCGCTGAAAAGGCAGCGGGGCGCCTCCCTGATTAGGAATTCCTGCCCGTTTGCCCTTATCCGAGTCACGGCACCAAATTTGTTATGGACAAAGTCAATTGGGGAGGCTAATTATAGATAAATCAATTAACAAGAATTTATTAAGCAAGCGGTATTAAGCAAAAAAAACAGCGCTGGGCGGCCGGGGAGTCTCCACTCTGCCACGGCGCACCTTCCCCCTTTGACCTTTTTGTTTTTATAGTCCCCCCTCTTTTTCGGTTGACGTATTTTCTCTCGATGTACTCTGCGCCGGTGCAATGGGTTGCTAGGGGGTCCTTTTTCTCTCTGCCCTTGGTGGTCATAGGGATGAAGGCTCCTTATCTTCTTTGCCGGTTGTCCTTGGCCTAAAAGTTAGCTTGTATATAGTTAGTTACACAGTCTTCTGTGCTAGCTGCATTTGCACAATTCTTAAGCAGAATACTTGTTGTTTATCAAACCACCCCCCCCCTTTTTTTTTTTTCTCTTTCTCTTCTCACAGTCTGAAATTCTCTATTCAGTTTAAATTCTTATTTTCTTTCAATGTTCGTTTTGATGAACAAAGACTTTTTTACTACAAAAGTGTCCCAGCACTGCTCACTTAGCCCGACCTTGCCAGGAAATGAGATTTGCTGCACATTCCAAGGACACTGCATTTTCCTGGGCAAGCTGCAACCTGCTGGCAGATGGCCGTGCTCTCTGCCCACTCCTGCCCAGTTCTTGGTACTAGCGGGCACGTTGCAGCCTGGCGAAGGCAAGAAACCTGGAGAGCTGTCACAGAGCAGAAGGGCAGCTGAGATGCTGAAAAGCAGCAAAGCTGAACAGCCTGCCTCAACTTCAGCAGTGTGTAATTGACTGAAGGCGAAAAACCAAGCAGCAAAGCAGCGGGCTTGACCCACACTTTTATTCTTAAAGACGTTCCATATGCAATACATTGCACAACTTTTTCATGCATATTCCACCCCTGGCCCCGCCTGTCCTCGCTTCTCATGCGAAGTAAGTCCACGCCCTTCTGGGCATGCGTGGTTTGCTGTGGTGGTCGTACGGGGGTCTCTTGGTGGTCCTGAGGCTGAAGATTGTGGTCTTCCTCATGATTGAACTTTTGAACTTTTCCTCTCTGCGCGTGCGCTTTTGGTCCTTTGGTGCTTATCTGAGTACGTCTGTCAGTCTTGATAGGCTTGGAGACAGAGGAGCTTCTTTATTTTAATTCAGAAGGAAAGGGTTCTTTCCTTCTTCTGGTATTGTTCTCTATGCAAGAAGCTTCAGAAATTTGCATTTTCCTATGCCCTTTGTACTAGGCAGAGGTTTCTTAAGTAAAAGGTTGAAAATTCAACAGATAACTCTACAAGCTAAATTAGAAATGCTTCATTCATTTTGTTAACCTAACTCTAAAAATCTCTGCTTCAGTCCCCCCTTTTCTTAAAATAGATTAAATTCTTTTACTACAGGGGTCTTGATTTAAATTCTGATCTACTATCATGACCGTCCTCTTTCAGTAAGATTCTATGAGTTCTAGAGAGTGATGTCAGACTGGCCATGTGTTTTAACATCCTCGAATTCTACATGAGTGTTAAAGTAGACATCATTAAACTTACAGTAACTAAAATTAATAGGATTATAATTGGGTGACATAAAGTCTTCTAAACAGTGTATTTCACTAGTTATGACTTGTGTTTATTAGCTAGTGATTGGTGCTGGATACACCAAGTTAAGAGACTTAACATACAGGAGGTTAGTGACATGTCTTGGGTAGACATTCTCTTTCGCACCCCATATGGTTTTTCATAAAGCAATTCAAAGTGGTTTAGCTTTTCTTTAGTCTTGGGTTTGGTTCGGATCTGCAGTAGTGCTAATGGGAGGGATTGAGTCCATGACAAATTAGCTTCTTGTCCCAATTGTACAATTTGTTGTTTGATCAAATGATTCATTTTTTTTACCTGACCACTTGATTGTGGGTTATATGGGGTGCGAAGTTCTCAGTCTATGTTCAAGTATTGGCTAACTTGTTGCACGAATTTTACAATAAAATGTGGTCCTCTATTTGAGGAGATTGTGGCCAGGACTCTAAAGCGTGGTATGTTTTCTTGTACCAATACCTTAGTTACTTCTTGAGCTTTAGAAGTCCTGGTGGGGAATGCTTCTGGCCATCCTGAAAAGGTATCTGTTAGCACCAGGAAAAACTTATACCCCCCTTTTCTTGGCAATTCTGTACAATCAATCTGCCATTGCTGCTCCGGCCCATGACCCTTCCGAATCTGGCTAAGCTTTGGTTTGGGAGTATTTTTGGGGTTGGTCTGGAGGCAAAGGTCACATTGTCGAGTTGTAAATGTCTAGTTATGCTAGAGCATCAATACCCCAATGGTTTTCTGGTGTTCTTCCTTTATTAGGGACCATCATAAATAGGAGGGTAGAACTAATTTTCCTTCTATGGTGGCCCATCCCTCTTGGTTATAGTCTCCTTTTTGCTCATAGATTAATTTTTTTTCTGGTTTGTTGTATCTTGGCTTACCTTTAGGGGAAATTTGCCCGTCTTGCTGCTTCTTTTGCTTCCCTATCTGCCAGCTCGTTTCCTTCTTCCAATTCGGAGTTGATCTTCTGATGTGCCTTAATGTGCATGATCGCTACTTTCTCTGGCAACTGGACTGCTGCTAGAAGTCGCAGTACTTCTGATGCATCTTTAATATTTTTCCCTTGAGACTTCAGCAGTCCTCTCTCTTTCTAAATGGCTCTGTGAGCATGCACTACTCCAAATGCATACTTCGAGTCCGTGTATATGTTTATTTCTTTCCCTCTTGCCAATTCTAGGGCCCGAGTTAGAGCAATTATCTCGGCCTTCTGTGCAGAGGTATTTGTTGGCAGGGGCCCAGATGATATTACTTCCTTGCACGTTGGAACTGCCTACCTGGCGTGCCGTTTTCCACTGATGATATAACTGCTTCCATCAGTAAACGAGACTTCTGCATTCTCGAGAGGGGTGTCCTTCGAGTCAGGGCAGCTGGAGTAGGTGGCTTCAATGGTCTCCAGGCAGTCATGTTCCACTGGTTCCCCTTGGTTTCTACTGAGGAAGGAGGCTGGATTGACAATGTTAGCCACTACTATCTCTACATCATCTTGCTCCGCTATGATAGCTTGGTATCTCAGGAGCCGTTGTGGGGAAAGCCAATGCCCACCTTTTACCTCTAGCACTGCAGACACTGTGTGAGACACTAGCACAGTTCTTTTCTGGCCTAGGGTGAATTTGTGTGCCTCTTGGATGTTCAGGACGACTGCTGCAACAGCTCTGAGGCACCCAGGCCACCCTTTAGCTGCTGTATCCAATTGCTTAGAGAAGTAAGCCACTGCTCTCCGATATGGGCCCAGGTCCTGTGCTAGTATTCCTAAGGCGATTCCTTGCTTCTCATGGGAGAATAAAAGGAAAGGCTTACTCACGTCCGGCAATCTCAGGGCTGGAGCTGACATGAGGGCTTTTTTCAGCTGGTTGAAAGCTTGCGTAGCTTCCTTTGTCTCTTGGATGTTCCTGCTTTCAGTTGCAATCAGTTCATAGAAGGGCTTAACAAACAGTCCATAGTTATAGATCCATAACCTGCACCACCCTGTCATCCTCAGGAAAGTTCGTAGTTCCTTTACCGTCTGAGGTTTTGGGGTCTGGCATATTGCCTCCTTCCGGCTTTGGCCCAAGGTACGTTGTCTAGCACTGACTTCGTAACCCAGATAAGTTACTTACTGTTTTACTACTTGGGCTTTTTTCTTTGATACTCGGTACCCTTGGAGCCCCAAAAAGTTCAAGAGGCTTATCGTCCAGGCCGTGCATGCTTCCCTTGTCCGTGTGGCTATCAGGATGTCATCTACGTACTCTAGCAACTTCCCTTCCTCTGGAGGGGCTTCTCAGGTCTCTAATTCTTTTGCAAGTTGTTCTCCAAACAAAGTGGGTGAGTTTTTGAATCCTTGTGGGAGTCTGGTCCATGTCAGTTGAGTTCTTCGCCCGCTCTTAGGATTTTCCCATTCAAATGCAAAAATTTTCTGGCTTCGTGGATAGGAAGGCAAAAGAAGGCATCTTTTAAATCTAAAACGGTAAACCAAGTTAGCTCGGGGGTTAAGCAAGTTAATAACGTGTAGGGATTGGCCACCACAGGATACAGATCCTCAGTGACCTTGTTTATGGCCCGCAGATCCTGTACTAACCGGTATGACCCATCAGGTTTACCAACTGGTAGGATAGGGGTATTAACACTTACATAACATAAGTTGGAACAAGGTATTATAGACAATATCATGGTCATCAATGGAAGCAATATTTGATGGAACTTTTTCAGTTCTGAGGGTTCGTAACTTGTGTTTGTCGGTGACAGCAGGGAAGCACAGTGAGGCTGCTTAACAGGGCAGGATGCATACATATACTTTCCTTCGTCTACATTCACTTAACTTTATTTTACTTACTCTTACACATAACAAAACAACCACAACAACAAGGTACCTTTTCTTTTTCAACACACCTATTACACTTGTAGGTGTCCCTGGCTAGTCCCAGTGTTCTTGGATACCCCTCAATCTAGCTGTGTGGTTCCCAACTCTAGATCCTGTCAGACTTCTCTTCAAACTGGCAAAATTTTTACTCAATCTTGGCTGCTCTCAACAACCCAGCAAACTTAATTCTGGGTGCTCTTGGAATGTTAATCCCTCAACCCAGCAGGTTTGACTTAACCCTGGATGCTCTTGGAACATTAATCCCTCAATCCAGCAGGTTTGAATCAACCCTGGATGCTCTTGGAACATTAATCCCTCAATCCAGCAGGTTTGAATCAACCCTGGATGCTCTTGGAATATTAATCCCTCAATCCAGCAGGTTTGATCTTGGATGTTCTCGGGCATTCTTATCCCTCAATCCAGCAGAATTTTTAGGGGCCCCTCCTACACATTTTACCTTTTCTTTTTCCCCAATAGATTATGCCAAGAAAACCCTCTTTTTACCTTTTCATTAATTTTTTTTTCTAATTAATTACCTTTTACTCCCCCCCCCCCCCCCCACTAAGGGGTCCCACTCTTTCTCTGAGACCCAGTCCCAGGGGGGGTTCTCTCACTCTTTCTATTACTCGCTTCGTCTCTTTACTGGCCGCTTTTCTCGCGAAAAAGACGGAAACGCAGCATGGGAGACTGCCGCTCTCGCTTAGCAGGTCTGGGGTAACCAGCCCGCCTCTGTCACGATCCGCTTCTTGCGGGGTGTCGTGATGGTTCTTTTCACCCATCCCAAAAGTGCAACAAAGGCAAACAACAAGGGACTATCAGTTAATCACAACAAATGCACCTTTAGTAGGGGCCAAAACAGTAAACGCGATAGTGGGGATCTGAAAGGAGATAAAAGGTTAGAGAGAGAACAGGGCTATGGGAATAGCTACCAACACAGGCGAGATCCTCAGTGCTCCGGACGATGGGGATCTGTCTGTCGTGTCGGGGGAGTCTTCGAAGTTCTGGTCGACTCGGGGCTCCAATTATAGTCCACAGAGGAGAGAGGGGGGGAACAAGTGTAATAATGAAAGTCCATTGTAATTGCCCCGAGGGAACGGGTGAGTCCACAGAAACCACCAAAGCAAGACGAATCCAATGAAGAATAAGTCCATTTGAATCACTGAAGGGAAACAGGTCATGTCATTAGTGGTCAGACCACCAATTTCCCCTCCTCCCTATAGCAGGGGTCTCAGTCTCAGTCCTTGGGAGGAGGGTTCTCATTCTTTCTTTGTCACAGTGGTAACGAGGCAGATGAGGGGTCTTCAATGAAGGACCGCGAGAGTCACCCCAAAAGTTCATTGGGCTTAAGAACGGAGATTAGAAGCAGGCCGCGCATCAGGCTGTCCCGTGCTGGCTCCATGTCAGGTCTTTGCCAAGTCCTTGCCAACTCCTTGCCAAGTTCTTACCAGGCCTTGTTGGGAACAGCCAGCATGACGGTTCAGTGGTCCCACCTGTGCTGTGTCCTGTTCTAAGCCGGAACTACAGTGGGGGAAGGGATTCTTTCTTGTGGCAATCGGAAGGCAGAATGGAAAATGAGGGGCTTCTGACGGGCTCTTACACCACCCCGTGACTGAGGATTGCCCTCGAAAGATCTTCATCAGCAGGATTCCATGGTGTCGTCGTGGAGTCTTCAGGACTCGTCAAGTGTTGGCAGCACGTCCCAGGGAAAAGAGAAGAGGAAAAGGGAAAGAAAGAGAAAACGGGAAAACTAAAACAATCACAACATATTAGTAATCACAACAAATTATAATTAAACAATAAGCAAAATACAATTAGTAAATCAATAATAGTTATTTAAATAATAATCAATATGAATCAATGAAACAATAAATTGATCAAATAATAAACCAGTATCATCAATATTAAACAGTAAAGTAATAAACCTAGTATAATCGATATTACTCAGTACAATTTTATAAACAATAAACAAAAATAATTAAAACAGCGATTAGAACAAATCATAAAAGAAAATGATGTAAAACATATCTTCTAACCTTATCATCTTCTTGTGTCTACTGTCCTGGGAACATCTCTAGTGTAAAGGATGTCGGCCAAGTGGTGTGCATTAATTATAGATGTTAATTTTGTTCATCGTTTCATCATTCTCCAATTTACAATAAGCAAGATTACTGATAAAACAAAACCAATCATAACTAAAATCAGAAGAACAACAATGGGATGACACAATTTCTTCAGGATACCGGTGGCGGTGGGTGACCACCCGAAAAGGGTATCCCACCACTTGTGCTCGGCATCACTTTTCACCCTTTCTACAACACGATGTATTTCTTGCACATGATGATGAACAGTTACCAGAGTTTTCTGTCCATTCCCCTTGATTTTTCCTAGGATCTCTATTAGATCTTGATGAAGTAATAATTGCTTTACCAGAGAAAGGTTCATCCCAATGGCAGTAGGCAGTAGCTTGTGAATCAACGTGAGATTGGATTCTAAAAGTTCATGTGAAGTAACTGGAGCTACAAAAGAAAAATCACATCCTGCAATTTTAGTAAAGTTGCAAGCACAAAAATTGGAATGATTTTTAGTAGCTACTACTGTACTTTCTATAAACACAGTATCCCAAGCGGTTCTGAAGCAGGCACACCCATTGTCTGTAGATACAAGGACTGTTTCAGAAGTCTCGTTAGGATGAATATCAAAATGACAGCTATTTTGTTCTGTCTCCAGACAAATATCTTGAGCTACAATTGCATTACCTTCACAGATAAACCCTAGTTGTTCTCAGATGGTACAGGACTCTAAATTGACAGTTTGCCATTTGTCATCAATTTGACGGGCCCATTCTCTATGTTCAGAAGGATAGAAAGTGGGTCCATCATGATTTAATCCTAGTGCAATGATAGGGAATATCAAATGCACCGAGGCATTTCTTATGGTCAACGCAAATGCTGTGGCTGTGTTTGTGTTAGGGTCATAGGTAAAATTCACTAAATTCCACCAGGATTGGAAATCTCTTTCAAAGTCAGTGGCACTGTCCCAGACTATTTTCCTAATTTCAGTGGGAAAAGTGCCTTCTTCACCTTCTCTTATAATTGAGGCAGCAACTGACTGCATCCATCATTGAGCCTGGATACGGCTAAGAGCTAAGGAAACGTTGCTTTGTGCGGCATTAAGTGCATCAATGATCAATTTGCTATTATTTACATTTATCTTTTCCCAATTTGCTAGAATGTTTGATAGCAACCACTGATGTGTTCCCAAGGCTGATAAGGACGATTGCAGTGGTTGTTGTATTTTGGTTAAATCTTTAGTTGTGGAAGCCAATTTATTCATTCATACTTCTGAATCAATACTATTTAGGATTCCCAATCCTGTTCCCACAAGACCAGTTATGTCTCTTGGCACGCGGTTTTTAGGAGGCTTCCACTGTCGCAGCCAGGTTGTCCAAGCCTGAAAAGAGGTCTGCAAAAAGGGTGAACAAGCTGGTTGTATTTCTCAGATATTGTTTTGCATCAGCAATTTGACTTGTTTAAGAGACCATAACAGATTAAACAATATCTGTTGTTGGCCAGTTTTCCTGATTCTATATGGTCCAATTTCAAAAATTTTCGGGCTAAGTGTAACCAGTGGTTGGGTGGTAGGTGTCACAACATTAACATCAAGTCCTACTCCAGTATTTGAATCAATACTTTCAACTTAAAAAACAAAAACAAAAACAAAAACAAAACAAAACAAAAAAAAAGTGCTTCAGTATTTTTGGACCAAAACCAAACTACTTCTACAGTTTGTGTTCATGTGAAATTGTGCCAACAATCCTGTATGCTTGGCTGCGTACAAACCTTTTTGTGCTTCAAGAGATCCTTTCACTTTTTCTGCATGCTACCACAATTAGTTCAGACCACGGTCACTCAGCTGCTTTCTGGCCATGGGGTTGCGGTAGGATGCAGAAAAGTATTACCAGTTTTATCATGGATTAGGTGGTCTTCATGTCCCTCGGAGTTCTTCTGAAAAAGTAAACACAACAGAATTCTGCCGCCGAGAGGCAGAAAAGTTAGAATGATGGAATTATCCAGCATGTATTTGTCCAATGCTCTTTCCCTAGAGCACCAGAGGATTCCCATGCATATTTCTTCAGAGGGGGTTTTAGCACAAGTGCTACTAGTCCTATAGTAAGAGAGGTCCACCAGAACAGGTTGGCCAGGGTCATGAGCTGGATTATTAGGATCATTTGGTACAGAGCATAGGAGTCAGTGTAGATGCAGACCAAAGAGGAATTCTGTGCTTCTCGTTGAAAAACACTCCAGACAGCTATCAGCTCCCCACTGTGTGTACTACCTTCTCCCTCTGTAATCATTTGCTCACCAGAGGAAAAGTGGAGGGCTTCTGCCCTAGATTTCCATCCTTTTCCTTCCCCTTTAGCAAAAGCATCAGTAAACCAAGAGTTTGCTGATTGTTCGGGGCAGAAAGGAGGGGTTACTTTGATTACAGAGGCAGGTTTGTCCAAGCTCTCAGTTTCTTGGATTGCTAAAGTTTTTACAGCTCCTTCTGTCATTGAGAAGAAGTTACAGTAATGTTCAACCTGAGCATACCACTTTCTCACTGAGGCCCTCTGGGCCACCCCGTCAGGAGGGGGACTCCCACTAGTGACTGTCTTAATAACCTTGAAGGGGCCTCTCAATACAATTGGTTGTTTTTGTGCAATTTTTTCTACTTCTAGGAAAGCTAAGATAACCATCAACAATCCTTTTTCCCAGGTAGTGTATCTTTTCTCAGCATCTTTGGAACCACGGGAATCAAAACCAACAGGTCTTGTCGGAGCCTCAGGACCCCGCTGCCATATGTGTACTGACAGCCCTGAGGAGGCAAATGCCCATTCCACCTGGAAAGGATCTGTAGGATGGATAGGGCCCAGTGCTTGATGAGCTGTTGCTTCAAAAATCAGCAATTGCAATGCTGACTCCTGAGAAAGACTCCAATCCCATTTCACCCCTTTCCTCAACAAGTCATAAAGGGGAACAAATGGGTCGTTCCAGTGACTAGGAAATCTGTCTGGTCTTTCTACAGGAGATACAGCTGCTATCGTTTTTGGAAGGAGAATTGCTGTAGGTTTGAGTGATTCTGGAAGCCCACAAATTCAAGGGGTCATTATCTTGGGCTTCACAGGTAATTGCATCAGGGATTCAAAGCCAGGAATTCATTTCTTTTTGTGAGTCATTTGCAGGCAAGCAGCTTTGTGCACATTTTCCAAGAGCTGGTCGGGGGTACTAATTCTAGCTATGGGATCTCCCCTTTCCAAGGGGCTTGTTCCCCCGGCCCAAAAAGCTGCACGCTGTGTCAGGGACCATGTGTCACCTTTCTCTCCTGTTGTTAAGAAGACACCATGTCCCCAATACCCACTGGCTTCCTGTTCAGTGAATTGAATTGGATCACCACCAGTGAGGGACACCCGGAAAACATATTCTGTTTCTGATTCATGTGGAGGCTGTCCGTATTCCCTTTTAAGCTTAGCTAGCTCGGTGGCCGTGTTTAGTTGTGATGGTATGCGTTTGGTTGTGATGTGAGGTTCCAGATCATCATCACTGAGATAGTTCTACTCTGTTTTAATCAAGGGTCTCAAGTGATGGCAGCAATGTTCCCCACAATTACTTGCTGCTTCAAGTTCTTGATGAGGATAGATTTGTTTAATGTGAGGAGTTTCCTTCTCCTCAAGCTCTGTAGAGGAATCAGCATGATGTGATTTGTTAATATGTTCCTCTGTTAAGGCAGCTCGCAATGCATAGATCACATTTTTTTGCTTCATAGAACTGTTTTTGCAAAATTTCAACTAGATTTTGAAGGGAGTCTATTATAGCATGTTCCTCACTTCTTCGCTGGAAGCCATTTTCTATAGCTGCCATAAGACAAGCTCCCAAAACTGAGCAGAAGATAGTTTTATTTTTGCCCAGTTTGAATTTTGTTTCATGTTGTAATGAACACACTCTATCAATAACATTTTCTAAGTTCAACCAATTACTCTGTGCCCATTTTTCTCCTTCTGTAGAAGGTTTGGCATTGTGTTTGGCTAGTAGTGCATAAAATTCAGCTTTAATTTCAAGGCTAAGATTGTCACTCATTTTGGGAAGGGACCAAAACCACGACAGGGAGCTACAAACTTAAGTTCCACAAAACTACACAGCCCTCGCTGTGTCGCCCTTCGCTTCCCTGGCTGGGTGAAAGGACAATAATCTGCCTGGGAGGCTCTGCTTAGTTGCTTCAAGTTGTCCCTTCCTTCCCAGACCACATACACACAACAACAACAAAACAACAGTGTCCCGCCCTTTGCACTAAGGGATCCTTTATGAATTGCCAAAGACAGTATGGGTGCCTTTTCAGCTGCAACCCTTCTGTCTAGACAGAAATCCTGTCCGTGACGCCAATTTTAATGTCACGATCCGTTTCTTGCGGGGTGTCGTGATGGTTCTTTTCACCCATCCCAAAAGTGCAACAAAGGCAAACAACAAGGGACTATCAGTTAATCACAACAAATGCACCTTTAGTAGGGGCCAAAACAGTAAACGCGATAGTGGGGATCTGAAAGGAGATAAAAGGTTAGAGAGAGAAGAGGGCTATGGGAATAGCTACCAACACAGGTGAGATCCTCAGTGCTCCGGACGATGGGGATCCGTCTGTCGTGTCGGGGGAGTCTTCGAAGTTCTGGCCGACTCGGGGCTCCAATTATAGTCCACAGAGGAGAGAGGGGGGGAACAAGTGTAATAATGAAAGTCCATTGTAATCGCCCCGAGGGAACGGGTGAGTCCACAGAAACCACCAAAGCAAGACGAATCCAATGAAGAATAAGTCCATTTGAATCACTGAAGGGAAACAGGTCATGTCATTAGTGGTCAGACCACCAATTTCCCCTCCTCCCTATAGCAGGGGTCTCAGTCTCAGTCCTTGGGAGGAGGGTTCTCATTCTTTCTTTGTCACAGTGGTAACGAGGCAGATGAGGGGTCTTCAGTGAAGGACCGCGAGAGTCACCCCAAAAGTTCATTGGGCTTAAGAACGGAGATTAGAAGCAGGCCGCGCATCAGGCTGTCCCGTGCTGGCTCCATGTCAGGTCTTTGCCAAGTCCTTGCCAACTCCTTGCCAAGTTCTTACCAGGCCTTGTTGGGAACAGCCAGCATGACGGTTCAGTGGTTCCACCTGTGCTGTGTCCTGTTCTAAGCCGGAACTACAGTGGGGGAAGGGATTCTTTCTTGTGGCAATCGGAAGGCAGAATGGAAAATGAGGGGCTTCTGACGGGCTCTTACACCACCCCGTGACTGAGGATTGCCCTCGAAAGATCTTCATCAGCAGGATTCCATGGTGTCGTCGTGGAGTCTTCAGGACTCGTCAAGTGTTGGCAGCAGGTCCCAGGGAAAAGAGAAGAGGAAAAGGGAAAGAAAGAGAAAACGGGAAAACTAAAACAATCACAACATATTAGTAATCACAACAAATTATAATTAAACAATAAGCAAAATACAATTAGTAAATCAATAATAGTTATTTAAATAATAATCAATATGAATCAATTAAACAATAAATTGATCAAATAATAAACCAGTATCATCAATATTAAACAGTAAAGTAATAAACCTAGTATAATCGATATTACTCAGTACAATTTTATAAACAATAAACAAAAATAATTAAAACAGCGATTAGAACAAATCATAAAAGAAAATGATGTAAAACATATCTTCTAACCTTATCATCTTCTTGTGTCTACTGTCCTGGGAACATCTCTAGTGTAAAGGATGTCGGCCAAGTGGTGTGCATTAATTATAGATGTTAATTTTGTTCATCGTTTCATCATTCTCCAATTTACAATAAGCAAGATTACTGATAAAACAAAACCAATCATAACTAAAATCAGAAGAACAACAATGGGATGACACAATTTCTTCAGGATACCGGTGGCGGTGGGTGACCACCCGAAAAGGGTATCCCACCACTTGTGCTCGGCATCACTTTTCACCCTTTCTACAACACGATGTATTTCTTGCACATGATGATGAACAGTTACCAGAGTTTTCTGTCCATTCCCCTTGATTTTTCCTAGGATCTCTATTAGATCTTGATGAAGTAATAATTGCTTTACCAGAGAAAGGTTCATCCCAATGGGAGTAGGCAGTAGCTTGTGAATCAACGTGAGATTGGATTCTAAAAGTTCATGTGAAGTAACTGGAGCTACAAAAGAAAAATCACATCCTGCAATTTTAGTAAAGTTGCAAGCACAAAAATTGGAATGATTTTTAGTAGCTACTACTGTACTTTCTATAAACACAGTATCCCAAGCGGTTCTGAAGCAGGCACACCCATTGTCTGTAGATACAAGGACTGTTTCAGAAGTCTCGTTAGGATGAATATCAAAATGACAGCTATTTTGTTCTGTCTCCAGACAAATATCTTGAGCTACAATTGCATTACCTTCACAGATAAACCCTAGTTGTTCTCAGATGGTACAGGACTCTAAATTGACAGTTTGCCATTTGTCATCAATTTGACGGGCCCATTCTCTATGTTCAGAAGGATAGAAAGTGGGTCCATCATGATTTAATCCTAGTGCAATGATAGGGAATATCAAATGCACCGAGGCATTTCTTATGGTCAACGCAAATGCTGTGGCTGTGTTTGTGTTAGGGTCATAGGTAAAATTCACTAAATTCCACCAGGATTGGAAATCTCTTTCAAAGTCAGTGGCACTGTCCCAGACTATTTTCCTAATTTCAGTGGGAAAAGTGCCTTCTTCACCTTCTCTTAGAATTGAGGCAGCAACTGACTGCATCCATCATTGAGCCTGGATACGGCTAAGAGCTAAGGAAACGTTGCTTTGTGCGGCATTAAGTGCATCAATGATCAATTTGCTATTATTTACATTTATCTTTTCCCAATTTGCTAGAATGTTTGATAGCAACCACTGATGTGTTCCCAAGGCTGATAAGGACGATTGCAGTGGTTGTTGTATTTTGGTTAAATCTTTAGTTGTGGAAGCCAATTTATTCATTCATACTTCTGAATCAATACTATTTAGGATTCCCAATCCTGTTCCCACAAGACCAGTTATGTCTCTTGGCACGCGGTTTTTAGGAGGCTTCCACTGTCGCAGCCAGGTTGTCCAAGCCTGAAAAGAGGTCTGCAAAAAGGGTGAACAAGCTGGTTGTATTTCTCAGATATTGTTTTGCATCAGCAATTTGACTTGTTTAAGAGACCATAACAGATTAAACAATATCTGTTGTTGGCCAGTTTTCCTGATTCTATATGGTCCAATTTCAAAAATTTTCGGGCTAAGTGTAACCAGTGGTTGGGTGGTAGGTGTCACAACATTAACATCAAGTCCTACTCCAGTATTTGAATCAATACTTTCAACTTAAAAAACAAAAACAAAAACAAAAACAAAACAAAACAAAAAAAAAGTGCTTCAGTATTTTTGGACCAAAACCAAACTACTTCTACAGTTTGTGTTCATGTGAAATTGTGCCAACAATCCTGTATGCTTGGCTGCGTACAAACCTTT
This sequence comes from Vidua macroura, assembly GCF_024509145.1. Classification (NCBI taxonomy): domain Eukaryota; kingdom Metazoa; phylum Chordata; class Aves; order Passeriformes; family Viduidae; genus Vidua; species Vidua macroura. Next base: position 407,249 of record NC_071585.1, on the reverse strand, counting down.
TTGTGCTTCAAGAGATCCTTTCACTTTTTCTGCATGCTACCACAATTAGTTCAGACCACGGTCACTCAGCTGCTTTCTGGCCATGGGGTTGCGGTAGGATGCAGAAAAGTATTACCAGTTTTATCATGGATTAGGTGGTCTTCATGTCCCTCGGAGTTCTTCTGAAAAAGTAAACACAACAGAATTCTGCCGCCGAGAGGCAGAAAAGTTAGAATGATGGAATTATCCAGCATGTATTTGTCCAATGCTCTTTCCCTAGAGCACCAGAGGATTCCCATGCATATTTCTTCAGAGGGGGTTTTAGCACAAGTGCTACTAGTCCTATAGTAAGAGAGGTCCACCAGAACAGGTTGGCCAGGGTCATGAGCTGGATTATTAGGATCATTTGGTACAGAGCATAGGAGTCAGTGTAGATGCAGACCAAAGAGGAATTCTGTGCTTCTCGTTGAAAAACACTCCAGACAGCTATCAGCTCCCCACTGTGTGTACTACCTTCTCCCTCTGTAATCATTTGCTCACCAGAGGAAAAGTGGAGGGCTTCTGCCCTAGATTTCCATCCTTTTCCTTCCCCTTTAGCAAAAGCATCAGTAAACCAAGAGTTTGCTGATTGTTCGGGGCAGAAAGGAGGGGTTACTTTGATTACAGAGGCAGGTTTGTCCAAGCTCTCAGTTTCTTGGATTGCTAAAGTTTTTACAGCTCCTTCTGTCATTGAGAAGAAGTTACAGTAATGTTCAACCTGAGCATACCACTTTCTCACTGAGGCCCTCTGGGCCACCCCGTCAGGAGGGGGACTCCCACTAGTGACTGTCTTAATAACCTTGAAGGGGCCTCTCAATACAATTGGTTGTTTTTGTGCAATTTTTTCTACTTCTAGGAAAGCTAAGATAACCATCAACAATCCTTTTTCCCAGGTAGTGTATCTTTTCTCAGCATCTTTGGAACCACGGGAATCAAAACCAACAGGTCTTGTCGGAGCCTCAGGACCCCGCTGCCATATGTGTACTGACAGCCCTGAGGAGGCAAATGCCCATTCCACCTGGAAAGGATCTGTAGGATGGATAGGGCCCAGTGCTTGATGAGCTGTTGCTTCAAAAATCAGCAATTGCAATGCTGACTCCTGAGAAAGACTCCAATCCCATTTCACCCCTTTCCTCAACAAGTCATAAAGGGGAACAAATGGGTCGTTCCAGTGACTAGGAAATCTGTCTGGTCTTTCTACAGGAGATACAGCTGCTATCGTTTTTGGAAGGAGAATTGCTGTAGGTTTGAGTGATTCTGGAAGCCCACAAATTCAAGGGGTCATTATCTTGGGCTTCACAGGTAATTGCATCAGGGATTCAAAGCCAGGAATTCATTTCTTTTTGTGAGTCATTTGCAGGCAAGCAGCTTTGTGCACATTTTCCAAGAGCTGGTCGGGGGTACTAATTCTAGCTATGGGATCTCCCCTTTCCAAGGGGCTTGTTCCCCCGGCCCAAAAAGCTGCACGCTGTGTCAGGGACCATGTGTCACCTTTCTCTCCTGTTGTTAAGAAGACACCATGTCCCCAATACCCACTGGCTTCCTGTTCAGTGAATTGAATTGGATCACCACCAGTGAGGGACACCCGGAAAACATATTCTGTTTCTGATTCATGTGGAGGCTGTCCGTATTCCCTTTTAAGCTTAGCTAGCTCGGTGGCCGTGTTTAGTTGTGATGGTATGCGTTTGGTTGTGATGTGAGGTTCCAGATCATCATCACTGAGATAGTTCTACTCTGTTTTAATCAAGGGTCTCAAGTGATGGCAGCAATGTTCCCCACAATTACTTGCTGCTTCAAGTTCTTGATGAGGATAGATTTGTTTAATGTGAGGAGTTTCCTTCTCCTCAAGCTCTGTAGAGGAATCAGCATGATGTGATTTGTTAATATGTTCCTCTGTTAAGGCAGCTCGCAATGCATAGATCACATTTTTTTGCTTCATAGAACTGTTTTTGCAAAATTTCAACTAGATTTTGAAGGGAGTCTATTATAGCATGTTCCTCACTTCTTCGCTCGAAGCCATTTTCTATAGCTGCCATAAGACAAGCTCCCAAAACTGAGCAGAAGATAGTTTTATTTTTGCCCAGTTTGAATTTTGTTTCATGTTGTAATGAACACACTCTATCAATAACATTTTCTAAGTTCAACCAATTACTCTGTGCCCATTTTTCTCCTTCTGTAGAAGGTTTGGCATTGTGTTTGGCTAGTAGTGCATAAAATTCAGCTTTAATTTCAAGGCTAAGATTGTCACTCATTTTGGGAAGGGACCAAAACCACGACAGGGAGCTACAAACTTAAGTTCCACAAAACTACACAGCCCTCGCTGTGTCGCCCTTCGCTTCCCTGGCTGGGTGAAAGGACAATCATCTGCCTGGGAGGCTCTGCTTAGTTGCTTCAAGTTGTCCCTTCCTTCCCAGACCACATACACACAACAACAACAAAACAACAGTGTCCCGCCCTTTGCACTAAGGGATCCTTTATGAATTGCCAAAGACAGTATGGGTGCCTTTTCAGCTGCAACCCTTCTGTCTAGACAGAAATCCTGTCCGTGACGCCAATTTTAATGTCACGATCCGTTTCTTGCGGGGTGTCGTGATGGTTCTTTTCACCCATCCCAAAAGTGCAACAAAGGCAAACAACAAGGGACTATCAGTTAATCACAACAAATGCACCTTTAGTAGGGGCCAAAACAGTAAACGCGATAGTGGGGATCTGAAAGGAGATAAAAGGTTAGAGAGAGAAGAGGGCTATGGGAATAGCTACCAACACAGGCGAGATCCTCAGTGCTCCGGACGATGGGGATCCGTCTGTCGTGTCGGGGGAGTCTTCGAAGTTCTGGCCGACTCGGGGCTCCAATTATAGTCCACAGAGGAGAGAGGGGGGGAACAAGTGTAATAATGAAAGTCCATTGTAATCGCCCCGAGGGAACGGGTGAGTCCACAGAAACCACCAAAGCAAGACGAATCCAATGAAGAATAAGTCCATTTGAATCACTGAAGGGAAACAGGTCATGTCATTAGTGGTCAGACCACCAATTTCCCCTCCTCCCTATAGCAGGGGTCTCAGTCTCAGTCCTTGGGAGGAGGGTTCTCATTCTTTCTTTGTCACAGTGGTAACGAGGCAGATGAGGGGTCTTCAGTGAAGGACCGCGAGAGTCACCCCAAAAGTTCATTGGGCTTAAGAACGGAAGCAGGCCGCGCATCAGGCTGTCCCGTGCTGGCTCCATGTCAGGTCTTTGCCAAGTCCTTGCCAACTCCTTGCCAAGTTCTTACCAGGCCTTGTTGGGAACAGCCAGCATGACGGTTCAGTGGTTCCACCTGTGCTGTGTCCTGTTCTAAGCCGGAACTACAGTGGGGGAAGGGATTCTTTCTTGTGGCAATCGGAAGGCAGAATGGAAAATGAGGGGCTTCTGACGGGCTCTTACACCACCCCGTGACTGAGGATTGCCCTCGAAAGATCTTCATCAGCAGGATTCCATGGTGTCGTCGTGGAGTCTTCAGGACTCGTCAAGTGTTGGCAGCAGGTCCCAGGGAAAAGAGAAGAGGAAAAGGGAAAGAAAGAGAAAACGGGAAAACTAAAACAATCACAACATATTAGTAATCACAACAAATTATAATTAAACAATAAGCAAAATACAATTAGTAAATCAATAATAGTTATTTAAATAATAATCAATAGGAATCAATTAAACAATAAATTGATCAAATAATAAACCAGTATCATCAATATTAAACAGTAAAGTAATAAACCTAGTATAATCGATATTACTCAGTACAATTTTATAAACAATAAACAAAAATAATTAAAACAGCGATTAGAACAAATCATAAAAGAAAATGATGTAAAACATATCTTCTAACCTTATCATCTTCTTGTGTCTACTGTCCTGGGAACATCTCTAGTGTAAAGGATGTCGGCCAAGTGGTGTGCATTAATTATAGATGTTAATTTTGTTCATCGTTTCATCATTCTCCAATTTACAATAAGCAAGATTACTGATAAAACAAAACCAATCATAACTAAAATCAGAAGAACAACAATGGGATGACACAATTTCTTCAGGATACCGGTGGCGGTGGGTGACCACCCGAAAAGGGTATCCCACCACTTGTGCTCGGCATCACTTTTCACCCTTTCTACAACACGATGTATTTCTTGCACATGATGATGAACAGTTACCAGAGTTTTCTGTCCATTCCCCTTGATTTTTCCTAGGATCTCTATTAGATCTTGATGAAGTAATAATTGCTTTACCAGAGAAAGGTTCATCCCAATGGCAGTAGGCAGTAGCTTGTGAATCAACGTGAGATTGGATTCTAAAAGTTCATGTGAAGTAACTGGAGCTACAAAAGAAAAATCACATCCTGCAATTTTAGTAAAGTTGCAAGCACAAAAATTGGAATGATTTTTAGTAGCTACTACTGTACTTTCTATAAACACAGTATCCCAAGCGGTTCTGAAGCAGGCACACCCATTGTCTGTAGATACAAGGACTGTTTCAGAAGTCTCGTTAGGATGAATATCAAAATGACAGCTATTTTGTTCTGTCTCCAGACAAATATCTTGAGCTACAATTGCATTACCTTCACAGATAAACCCTAGTTGTTCTCAGATGGTACAGGACTCTAAATTGACAGTTTGCCATTTGTCATCAATTTGACGGGCCCATTCTCTATGTTCAGAAGGATAGAAAGTGGGTCCATCATGATTTAATCCTAGTGCAATGATAGGGAATATCAAATGCACCGAGGCATTTCTTATGGTCAACGCAAATGCTGTGGCTGTGTTTGTGTTAGGGTCATAGGTAAAATTCACTAAATTCCACCAGGATTGGAAATCTCTTTCAAAGTCAGTGGCACTGTCCCAGACTATTTTCCTAATTTCAGTGGGAAAAGTGCCTTCTTCACCTTCTCTTATAATTGAGGCAGCAACTGACTGCATCCATCATTGAGCCTGGATACGGCTAAGAGCTAAGGAAACGTTGCTTTGTGCGGCATTAAGTGCATCAATGATCAATTTGCTATTATTTACATTTATCTTTTCCCAATTTGCTAGAATGTTTGATAGCAACCACTGATGTGTTCCCAAGGCTGATAAGGACGATTGCAGTGGTTGTTGTATTTTGGTTAAATCTTTAGTTGTGGAAGCCAATTTATTCATTCATACTTCTGAATCAATACTATTTAGGATTCCCAATCCTGTTCCCACAAGACCAGTTATGTCTCTTGGCACGCGGTTTTTAGGAGGCTTCCACTGTCGCAGCCAGGTTGTCCAAGCCTGAAAAGAGGTCTGCAAAAAGGGTGAACAAGCTGGTTGTATTTCTCAGATATTGTTTTGCATCAGCAATTTGACTTGTTTAAGAGACCATAACAGATTAAACAATATCTGTTGTTGGCCAGTTTTCCTGATTCTATATGGTCCAATTTCAAAAATTTTCGGGCTAAGTGTAACCAGTGGTTGGGTGGTAGGTGTCACAACATTAACATCAAGTCCTACTCCAGTATTTGAATCAATACTTTCAACTTAAAAAACAAAAACAAAAACAAAAACAAAACAAAACAAAAAAAAAGTGCTTCAGTATTTTTGGACCAAAACCAAACTACTTCTACAGTTTGTGTTCATGTGAAATTGTGCCAACAATCCTGTATGCTTGGCTGCGTACAAACCTTTTTGTGCTTCAAGAGATCCTTTCACTTTTTCTGCATGCTACCACAATTAGTTCAGACCACGGTCACTCAGCTGCTTTCTGGCCATGGGGTTGCGGTAGGATGCAGAAAAGTATTACCAGTTTTATCATGGATTAGGTGGTCTTCATGTCCCTCGGAGTTCTTCTGAAAAAGTAAACACAACAGAATTCTGCCGCCGAGAGGCAGAAAAGTTAGAATGATGGAATTATCCAGCATGTATTTGTCCAATGCTCTTTCCCTAGAGCACCAGAGGATTCCCATGCATATTTCTTCAGAGGGGGTTTTAGCACAAGTGCTACTAGTCCTATAGTAAGAGAGGTCCACCAGAACAGGTTGGCCAGGGTCATGAGCTGGATTATTAGGATCATTTGGTACAGAGCATAGGAGTCAGTGTAGATGCAGACCAAAGAGGAATTCTGTGCTTCTCGTTGAAAAACACTCCAGACAGCTATCAGCTCCCCACTGTGTGTACTACCTTCTCCCTCTGTAATCATTTGCTCACCAGAGGAAAAGTGGAGGGCTTCTGCCCTAGATTTCCATCCTTTTCCTTCCCCTTTAGCAAAAGCATCAGTAAACCAAGAGTTTGCTGATTGTTCGGGGCAGAAAGGAGGGGTTACTTTGATTACAGAGGCAGGTTTGTCCAAGCTCTCAGTTTCTTGGATTGCTAAAGTTTTTACAGCTCCTTCTGTCATTGAGAAGAAGTTACAGTAATGTTCAACCTGAGCATACCACTTTCTCACTGAGGCCCTCTGGGCCACCCCGTCAGGAGGGGGACTCCCACTAGTGACTGTCTTAATAACCTTGAAGGGGCCTCTCAATACAATTGGTTGTTTTTGTGCAATTTTTTCTACTTCTAGGAAAGCTAAGATAACCATCAACAATCCTTTTTCCCAGGTAGTGTATCTTTTCTCAGCATCTTTGGAACCACGGGAATCAAAACCAACAGGTCTTGTCGGAGCCTCAGGACCCCGCTGCCATATGTGTACTGACAGCCCTGAGGAGGCAAATGCCCATTCCACCTGGAAAGGATCTGTAGGATGGATAGGGCCCAGTGCTTGATGAGCTGTTGCTTCAAAAATCAGCAATTGCAATGCTGACTCCTGAGAAAGACTCCAATCCCATTTCACCCCTTTCCTCAACAAGTCATAAAGGGGAACAAATGGGTCGTTCCAGTGACTAGGAAATCTGTCTGGTCTTTCTACAGGAGATACAGCTGCTATCGTTTTTGGAAGGAGAATTGCTGTAGGTTTGAGTGATTCTGGAAGCCCACAAATTCAAGGGGTCATTATCTTGGGCTTCACAGGTAATTGCATCAGGGATTCAAAGCCAGGAATTCATTTCTTTTTGTGAGTCATTTGCAGGCAAGCAGCTTTGTGCACATTTTCCAAGAGCTGGTCGGGGGTACTAATTCTAGCTATGGGATCTCCCCTTTCCAAGGGGCTTGTTCCCCCAGCCCAAAAAGCTGCACGCTGTGTCAGGGACCATGTGTCACCTTTCTCTCCTGTTGTTAAGAAGACACCATGTCCCCAATACCCACTGGCTTCCTGTTCAGTGAATTGAATTGGATCACCACCAGTGAGGGACACCCGGAAAACATATTCTGTTTCTGATTCATGTGGAGGCTGTCCGTATTCCCTTTTAAGCTTAGCTAGCTCGGTGGCCGTGTTTAGTTGTGATGGTATGCGTTTGGTTGTGATGTGAGGTTCCAGATCATCATCACTGAGATAGTTCTACTCTGTTTTAATCAAGGGTCTCAAGTGATGGCAGCAATGTTCCCCACAATTACTTGCTGCTTCAAGTTCTTGATGAGGATAGATTTGTTTAATGTGAGGAGTTTCCTTCTCCTCAAGCTCTGTAGAGGAATCAGCATGATGTGATTTGTTAATATGTTCCTCTGTTAAGGCAGCTCGCAATGCATAGATCACATTTTTTTGCTTCATAGAACTGTTTTTGCAAAATTTCAACTAGATTTTGAAGGGAGTCTATTATAGCATGTTCCTCACTTCTTCGCTGGAAGCCATTTTCTATAGCTGCCATAAGACAAGCTCCCAAAACTGAGCAGAAGATAGTTTTATTTTTGCCCAGTTTGAATTTTGTTTCATGTTGTAATGAACACACTCTATCAATAACATTTTCTAAGTTCAACCAATTACTCTGTGCCCATTTTTCTCCTTCTGTAGAAGGTTTGGCATTGTGTTTGGCTAGTAGTGCATAAAATTCAGCTTTAATTTCAAGGCTAAGATTGTCACTCATTTTGGGAAGGGACCAAAACCACGACAGGGAGCTACAAACTTAAGTTCCACAAAACTACACAGCCCTCGCTGTGTCGCCCTTCGCTTCCCTGGCTGGGTGAAAGGACAATAATCTGCCTGGGAGGCTCTGCTTAGTTGCTTCAAGTTGTCCCTTCCTTCCCAGACCACATACACACAACAACAACAAAACAACAGTGTCCCGCCCTTTGCACTAAGGGATCCTTTATGAATTGCCAAAGACAGTATGGGTGCCTTTTCAGCTGCAACCCTTCTGTCTAGACAGAAATCCTGTCCGTGACGCCAATTTTAATGTCACGATCCGTTTCTTGCGGGGTGTCGTGATGGTTCTTTTCACCCATCCCAAAAGTGCAACAAAGGCAAACAACAAGGGACTATCAGTTAATCACAACAAATGCACCTTTAGTAGGGGCCAAAACAGTAAACGCGATAGTGGGGATCTGAAAGGAGATAAAAGGTTAGAGAGAGAAGAGGGCTATGGGAATAGCTACCAACACAGGCGAGATCCTCAGTGCTCCGGACGATGGGGATCCGTCTGTCGTGTCGGGGGAGTCTTCGAAGTTCTGGCCGACTCGGGGCTCCAATTATAGTCCACAGAGGAGAGAGGGGGGGAACAAGTGTAATAATGAAAGTCCATTGTAATCGCCCCGAGGGAACGGGTGAGTCCACAGAAACCACCAAAGCAAGACGAATCCAATGAAGAATAAGTCCATTTGAATCACTGAAGGGAAACAGGTCATGTCATTAGTGGTCAGACCACCAATTTCCCCTCCTCCCTATAGCAGGGGTCTCAGTCTCAGTCCTTGGGAGGAGGGTTCTCATTCTTTCTTTGTCACAGTGGTAACGAGGCAGATGAGGGGTCTTCAGTGAAGGACCGCGAGAGTCACCCCAAAAGTTCATTGGGCTTAAGAACGGAAGCAGGCCGCGCATCAGGCTGTCCCGTGCTGGCTCCATGTCAGGTCTTTGCCAAGTCCTTGCCAACTCCTTGCCAAGTTCTTACCAGGCCTTGTTGGGAACAGCCAGCATGACGGTTCAGTGGTCCCACCTGTGCTGTGTCCTGTTCTAAGCCGGAACTACAGTGGGGGAAGGGATTCTTTCTTGTGGCAATCGGAAGGCAGAATGGAAAATGAGGGGCTTCTGACGGGCTCTTACAGCCTCGCATTCACACACATTCATCCCCCCTTTATTCGCCCTGTAATGCAAAGGATCTCCCAGTTGCCGAGCCGTGGGGGCTTTTAGCCGCTCGGCACGAAGCTCGGGTAGCTGGTACATCTGAGGGTCCACCAGAAGAACGGGAGGGACACTCGGGCTGCTGAAATCCTGCTCGTTGATTGAAGGGTCGCAGAAGGGGCAAACAGGGAGACAACGAAGCAGTAGAGAGGCAGATTCCGAGAGCCCCGAAGGGCGGGGTAAGGATTCTTTTACTGCGTAGGGGTAGGAGGGTTTAGCATTCGAGGGTACAATCGGGAGAAGGCTAAAGGGAGGGGAAATATAACATTAACCAGTGGGGAAAAGGGAAAGGAGTGTTCTTGGTGGAAGAACCGTGGAACAGAGAAGATTCTAGGCTAAGGGGCAGACTTGAACAACAACTGACAGGACAGGGGGAGGGTACAATTCTCTTCCGAAAGGGGGTGGAGAACTCATACAACTGCTGTTTCCCATGGCAACCCTAGACTGCCTTCCCCAACCCCTCCCCCTGCACCAGTGACAGCTTTTAACACTGAAGGGCAGTGCTATTGTATAACAAACACTTAATTCTTAGCCCAGCCGGGCTCGCTGGCTACTTTTGCAAGCTTTTTACCAACTAGCGATGCTTGTAAGCGGTGCTTGTAACTCCTAGCTTGTACCACGCTCCCACTAGCTGCGCTATCAGCTAGCGGCGTTCAAAGCAGCTCCTCAAACCGCGGCTTGTGCCCGCGCGCCCGCTGCGCTATCAGCTGGGCCGCGCCTAAAGCACCTTTGCAAGCCCCGACTGAAACGATACGCGGAAGAAATCAATAGACTCCATAACCTGGGGTAGTTATGAAGTGGGTACGTATGTCAGCGCCCGGCACAAGTGAGATAGCTCTCCAAAACTTGTGCCCCGAGCCTCAGTCTGACCCACACTTTTATTCTTAAAGACGTTCCATATGCAATACATTGCACAACTTTTTCATGCATATTCCACCCCTGGCCCCGCCTGTCCTCGCTTCTCATGCGAAGTAAGTCCACGCCCTTCTGGGCATGCGTGGTTTGCTGTGGTGGTCGTACGGGGGTCTCTTGGTGGTCCTGAGGCTGAAGATTGTGGTCTTCCTCATGATTGAACTTTTGAACTTTTCCTCTCTGCGCGTGCGCTTTTGGTCCTTTGGTGCTTATCTGAGTACGTCTGTCAGTCTTGATAGGCTTGGAGACAGAGGAGCTTCTTTATTTTAATTCAGAAGGAAAGGGTTCTTTCCTTCTTCTGGTATTGTTCTTCATGCAAGAAGCTTCAGAAATTTGCATTTTCCTTTGCCCTTTGTATTAGGCAGAGGTTTCTTAAGTAAAAGGTTGAAAATTCAACACATAACTCTACAAGCTAAATTAGAAATGCTTAATTCATTTTGTTAACCTAACTCTAAAAATCTCTATTTCACCTCGACAGCTGTCACAGAGCAGAAAGCAGCTGAGATGCTGAAAAGCAGCAAAGCTGAACTGCCTGCCTCAGCTTCAGCAATGTGCAATTGACTGAAGGCGAAACACGAAGCAGCAGAGCAGCGGGCTTCTGTGCGCACTGAAGGCAATTGCAAGAATCCAGCAGCTGCTCCTTGCCAAGCACAGGCAGCTGCCTGTGTTCTTGCTTCTTGACCAACTCACAGTTGCCTTTCTTTTCAGCAGCTGCCACCGTGTTCTCTGCATCTCGGAGCCTCTGGGGAGCAACAAGAATTTCCAAGGTGGGATGCATGAAAACCAAAATAAAAACTCAGGAAGGTTGTCCTGGAACACCTCCCATTGGCATGCCAAGAGTGAATTCAAGAGGCAGGAGAGCGGCAGCCACCGTCCTGCAGCTGTCTGCGAGCTTCGCACACAAGCCGGCTTCTTCGCGGCTTCGTTCTTCGCCTATGCAAGCTACCGCGATCTCCGGCTGCCGGAGGCCAAGAAGCGGCAACTTCGCGCACAGATGACTGGAGCGGCAGCGGTGCGCTCCGAAGCGCCGCTTTTGCCGAAAGACGCCGGGAAGCGGCACTTGCTTTCGGCCAGCTGCGGAGCTGCGTATTCTGCCTCTCTAGTCGCCTACATCTTAGCGCAAAGCTTTTCCGCTCCAGTTCTCAAGGAGAAAGTGTCCCAGCACTGCTCACTTAGCCCGACCTTGCCAGGAAATAGGATTTGCTGCACATTCCAAGGACACTGCATTTTCCTGGGCAAGCTGCAACCTGCTGGCAAATGGCCGTGCTCTCTGCCCACTCCTGCCCAGCTCTGGGTAGTAGCGGGCACGTTGCAGCCTGGCGAAGGCAAGAAACCTGGAGAGCTGTCACACAGCAGAAGGGCAGCTGAGATGCTGAAAAGCAGCAAAGCTGAACTGCCTGCCTCAACTTCAGCAGTGTGTAATTGACTGAAGGCGAAAAACCAAGCAGCAGAGCAGCGGGCTTCTGTGCGCACTGAAGGCAATTGCTAGAATCCAGCAGCTGCTCCTCGCCAAGCACAGTCAACTGCCTGTGTTCTTGCTTCTTGACCAACTCACAGTTGCCCTTCTTTTCAGCAGCTGCCACCCTGTTCTCTGCATCTCGGAGCCTCTGGGGAGCAGCAAGAATTTCCAAGGTGGGATGAAGTAGGACTACGCCAAAACCCAGGAAAATTGTCCTGGAACACCTTCCACTCGCATGCCAAGAGTGAATTCAACAGGCTTGGAGAGCGGCAGCCACCGTCCTGCAGCTGTCTGCGAGCTTCGCACACAAGCCGGCTTCTTCGCGGCTTCGTTCTTCGCCTATGCAAGCTACCGCGATCTCCGGCTGCCGGAGGCCAAGAAGCGGCTACTTCGCGCACAGATGACTGGAGCGGCAGCGGTGCGCTCCGAAGCGCCGCTTTTGCCGAAAGACGCCGGGAAGCGGCACTTGCTTTCGGCCAGCTCCGGAGCTCCGTATTCTGCCTCTCGAGTCGCCTACATCTTAGCGAAAAGCTTTTCCGCTCCAGTTCTCAAGGAGAAAGTGTCCCAGCACTGCTCACTTATCCCGACCTTGCCAGGAAATAGGATTTGCTGCACATTCCAAGCACACTGCATTTTCCTGGGCAAGCTGCAACCTGCTGGCAGATGGCCGTGCTCTCTGCCCACTCCTGCCCAGCTCTGGGTACTAGCGGGCACGTTGCAGCCTGGCGAAGGCAAGAAACCTCGAGAGCTGTCACACAGCAGAAGGGCTGCTGAGATGCTGAAAAGCAGCAAAGCTGAACTGCCTGCCTCAACTTCAGCAATGTGCAATTGACTGAAGGCGAAAAACCAAGCAGCAGAGCAGCGGGCTTCTGTGCGCACTGAAGGCAATTGCAAGAATCCAGCAGCTGCTCCTCGCCAAGCACAGTCAACTGCCTGTGTTCTTGCTTCTTGACCAACTCACAGTTGCCCTTCTTCTCAGCAGCTGCCACCGTGTTCTCTGCATCTCGGAGCCTCAGGGGAGCAACAAGAATTTCCAAGGTGGGATGCATGAAAACTAAAATAAAAACTCAGGAAGGTTGTCCTGGAACACCTTCTATTGGCATGCCAAGAGTGAATTCAACAGGCAGGAGAGCGGCAGCCACCGTCCTGCAGCTGTCTGCGAGCTTCGCACACAAGCCGGCTTCTTGGCGGCTTCGTTCTTCGCCTCTTGCAAGCTACCGCGATCTCCGGCTGCCGGAGGCCAAGAAGCGGCAACTTCGCGCACAGATGACTGGAGCGGCAGCGCTGCGCTCCGAAGCGCCGCTTTTGCCGAAAGACGCCGGGAAGCGGCACTTGCTTTCGGCCAGCTGCGGAGCTCCGTATTCTGCCTCTCTAGTCGCCTACATCTTAGCGCAAAGCTTTTCCGCTCCAGTTCTCAAGGAGAAAGTGTCCCAGCACTGCTCACTTAGCCCGACCTTGCCAGGAAATAGGATTTGCTGCACATTCCAAGGACACTGCATTTTCCTGGGCAAGCTGCAACCTGCTGGCAGATGGCCGTGCTCTCTGCCCACTCCTGCCCAGTTCTTGGTACTAGCGGGCACGTTGCAGCCTGGCGAAGGCAAGAAACCTGGAGAGCTGTCACAGAGCAGAAGGGCAGCTGAGATGCTGAAAAGCAGCAAAGCTGAACTGCCTGCCTCAGCTTCAGCAGTGTGTAATTGACTGAAGGCGAAAAACCAAGCAGCAGAGCAGCGGGCTTCTGTGCGCACTGAAGGCAATTGCTAGAATCCAGCAGCTGCTCCTCGCCAAGCACAGTCAACTGCCTGTGTTCTTGCTTCTTGACCAACTCACAGTTGCCCTTCTTCTCAGCAGCTGCCACCGTGTTCTCTGCATCTCGGAGCCTCTGGGGAGCAGCAAGAATTTCCAAGGTGGGATGAAGTAGGACTACGCCAAAACCCAGGAAAATTGTCCTGGAACACCTTCCACTCGCATGCCAAGAGTGAATTCAACAGGCAGGAGAGCGGCAGCCACCGTCCTGCAGCTGTCTGCGAGCTTCGCACACAAGCCGGCTTCTTCGCGGCTTCGTTCTTCGCCTCTTGCAAGCTACCGCGATCTCCGGCTGCCGGAGGCGAAGAAGCGGCAACTTCGCGCACAGATGACTGGAGCGGCAGCGGTGCGCTCCGAAGCGCCGCTTTTGCCGAAAGACGCCGGGAAGCGGCACTTGCTTTCGGCCAGCTGCGGAGCTGCGTATTCTGCCTCTCTAGTCGCCTACATCTTAGCGCAAAGCTTTTCCGCTCCAGTTCTCAAGGAGAAAGTGTCCCAGCACTGCTCACTTAGCCCGACCTTGCCAGGAAATAGGATTTGCTGCACATTCCAAGGACACTGCATTTTCCTGGGCAAGCTGCAACCTGCTGGCAGATGGCCGTGCTCTCTGCCCACTCCTGCCCAGTTCTTGGTACTAGCGGGCACGTTGCAGCCTGGCGAAGGCAAGAAACCTGGAGAGCTGTCACAGAGCAGAAGGGCAGCTGAGATGCTGAAAAGCAGCAAAGCTGAACTGCCTGCCTCAGCTTCAGCAGTGTGTAATTGACTGAATGCGAAAAACCAAGCAGCAGAGCAGCGGGCTTCTGTGCGCACTGAAGGCAATTGCTAGAATCCAGCAGCTGCTCCTCGCCAAGCACAGTCAACTGCCTGTGTTCTTGCTTCTTGACCAACTCACAGTTGCCCTTCTTCTCAGCAGCTGCCACCCTGTTCTCTGCATCTCGGAGCCTCTGGGGAGCAGCAAGAATTTCCAAGGTGGGATGAAGTAGGACTACGCCAAAACCCAGGAAAATTGTCCTGGAACACCTTCCACTCGCATGCCAAGAGTGAATTCAACAGGCTTGGAGAGCGGCAGCCACCGTCCTGCAGCTGTCTGCGAGCTTCGCACACAAGCCGGCTTCTTCGCGGCTTCGTTCTTCGCCTATGCAAGCTACCGCGATCTCCGGCTGCCGGAGGCGAAGAAGCGGCAACTTCGCGCACAGATGACTGGAGCGGCAGCGGTGCGCTCCGAAGCGCCGCTTTTGCCGAAAGACGCCGGGAAGCGGCACTTGCTTTCGGCCAGCTGCGGAGCTCCGTATTCTGCCTCTCTAGTCGCCTACATCTTAGCGAAAAGCTTTTCCGCTCCAGTTCTCAAGGAGAAAGTGTACCAGCACTGCTCACTTAGCCCGACCTTGCCAGGAAATGAGATTTGCTGCACATTCCAAGGACACTGCATTTTCCTGGGCAAGCTGCAACCTGCTGGCAGATGGCCGTGCTCTCTGCCCACTCCTGCCCAGCTCTGGGTACTAGCGGGCACGTTGCAGCCTGGCGAAGGCAAGAAACCTGGAGAGCTGTCACACAGCAGAAGGGCAGCTGAGATGCTGAAAAGCAGCAAAGCTGAACTGCCTGCCTCAACTTCAGCAATGTGCAATTGACTGAAGGCGAAAAACCAAGCAGCAGAGCAGCGGGCTTCTGTGCGCACTGAAGGCAATTGCAAGAATCCAGCAGCTGCTCCTCGCCAAGCACAGTCAACTGCCTGTGTTCTTGCTTCTTGACCAACTCACAGTTGCCCTTCTTCTCAGCAGCTGCCACCGTGTTCTCTGCATCTCGGAGCCTCTGGGGAGCAACAAGAATTTCCAAGGTGGGATGCATGAAAACTAAAATAAAAACTCAGGAAGGTTGTCCTGGAACACCTTCTATTGGCATGCCAAGAGTGAATTCAACAGGCAGGAGAGCGGCAGCCACCGTCCTGCAGCTGTCTGCGAGCTTCGCACACAAGCCGGCTTCTTGGCGGCTTCGTTCTTCGCCTCTTGCAAGCTACCGCGATCTCCGGCTGCCGGAGGCCAAGAAGCGGCAACTTCGCGCACAGATGACTGGAGCGGCAGCGGTGCGCTCCGAAGCGCCGCTTTTGCCGAAAGACGCCGGGAAGCGGCACTTGCTTTCGGACAGCTGCGGAGCTCCGTATTCTGCCTCTCTAGTCGCCTACATCTTAGCGCAAAGCTTTTCCGCTCCAGTTCTCAAGGAGAAAGTGTCCCAGCACTGCTCACTTAGCCCGACCTTGCCAGGAAATAGGATTTGCTGCACATTCCAAGGACACTGCATTTTCCTGGGCAAGCTGCAACCTGCTGGCAGATGGCCGTGCTCTCTGCCCACTCCTGCCCAGTTCTTGGTACTAGCGGGCACGTTGCAGCCTGGCGAAGGCAAGAAACCTGGAGAGCTGTCACAGAGCAGAAGGGCAGCTGAGATGCTGAAAAGCAGCAAAGCTGAACTGCCTGCCTCAGCTTCAGCAGTGTGTAATTGACTGAAGGCGAAAAACCAAGCAGCAGAGCAGCGGGCTTCTGTGCGCACTGAAGGCAATTGCTAGAATCCAGCAGCTGCTCCTCGCCAAGCACAGTCAACTGCCTGTGTTCTTGCTTCTTGACCAACTCACAGTTGCCCTTCTTCTCAGCAGCTGCCACCGTGTTCTCTGCATCTCGGAGCCTCTGGGGAGCAGCAAGAATTTCCAAGGTGGGATGAAGTAGGACTACGCCAAAACCCAGGAAAATTGTCCTGGAACACCTTCCACTCGCATGCCAAGAGTGAATTCAACAGGCTTGGAGAGCGGCAGCCACCGTCCTGCAGCTGTCTGCGAGCTTCGCACACAAGCCGGCTTCTTCGCGGCTTCGTTCTTCGCCTATGCAAGCTACCGCGATCTCCGGCTGCCGGAGGCGAAGAAGCGGCAACTTCGCGCACAGATGACTGGAGCGGCAGCGGTGCGCTCCGAAGCGCCGCTTTTGCCGAAAGACGCCGGGAAGCGGCACTTGCTTTCGGACAGCTGCGGAGCTCCGTATTCTGCCTCTCTAGTCGCCTACATCTTAGCGCAAAGCTTTTCCGCTCCAGTTCTCAAGGAGAAAGTGTACCAGCACTGCTCACTTAGCCCGACCTTGCCAGGAAAAGAGATTTGCTGCACATTCCAAGGACACTGCATTTTCCTGGGCAAGCTGCAACCTGCTGGCAAATGGCCGTGCTCTCTGCCCACTCCTGCCCAGCTCTGGGTACTAGCGGGCACGTTGCAGCCTGGCGAAGGCAAGAAACCTCGAGAGCTGTCACACAGCAGAAGGGCAGCTGAGATGCTGAAAAGCAGCAAAGCTGAACTGCCTGCCTCAACTTCAGCAATGTGCAATTGACTGAAGGCGAAAAACCAAGCAGCAGAGCAGCGGGCTTCTGTGCGCACTGAAGGCAATTGCTAGAATCCAGCAGCTGCTCCTAGCCAAGCACAGTCAACTGCCTGTGTTCTTGCTTCTTGACCAACTCACAGTTGCCCTTCTTCTCAGCAGCTGCCACCGTGTTCTCTGCATCTCGGAGCCTCTGGGGAGCAGCAAGAATTTCCAAGGTGGGATGAAGTAGGACTACGCCAAAACCCAGGAAAATTGTCCTGGAACACCTTCCACTCGCATGCCAAGAGTGAATTCAACAGGCTTGGAGAGCGGCAGCCACCGTCCTGCAGCTGTCTGTGAGCTTCGCACACAAGCCGGCTTCTTCGCGGCTTCGTTCTTCGCCTATGCAAGCTACCGCGATCTCCGGCTGCCGGAGGCGAAGAAGCGGCAACTTCGCGCACAGATGACTGGAGCGGCAGCGGTGCGCTCCGAAGCGCCGCTTTTGCCGAAAGACGCCGGGAAGCGGCACTTGCTTTCGGCCAGCTGCGGAGCTCCGTATTCTGCCTCTCTAGTCGCCTACATCTTAGCGAAAAGCTTTTCCGCTCCAGTTCTCAAGGAGAAAGTGTACCAGCACTGCTCACTTAGCCCGACCTTGCCAGGAAATAGGATTTGCTGCACATTCCAAGGACACTGCATTTTCCTGGGCAAGCTGCAACCTGCTGGCAAATGGCCGTGCTCTCTGCCCACTCCTGCCCAGCTCTGGGTACTAGCGGGCACGTTGCAGCCTGGCGAAGGCAAGAAACCTGGAGAGCTGTCACACAGCAGAAGGGCAGCTGAGATGCTGAAAAGCAGCAAAGCTGAACTGCCTGCCTCAACTTCAGCAGTGTGTAATTGACTGAAGGCGAAAAACCAAGCAGCAGAGCAGCGGGCTTCTGTGCGCACTGAAGGCAATTGCAAGAATCCAGCAGCTGCTCCTCGCCAAGCACAGTCAACTGCCTGTGTTCTTGCTTCTTGACCAACTCACAGTTGCCCTTCTTCTCAGCAGCTGCCACCGTGTTCTCTGCATCTCGGAGCCTCTGGGGAGCAACAAGAATTTCCAAGATGGGATGCATGAAAACTAAAATAAAAACTCAGGAAGGTTGTCCTGGAACACCTCCCATTGGTATGCCAAGAGTGAATTCAACAGGCAGAAGAGCGGCAGCCACCGTCCTGCAGCAGTCTGCGAGCTTCGCACACAAGCCGGCTTCTTCGCGGCTTCGTTCTTCGCCTCTTGCAAGCTACCGCGATCTCCGGCTGCCGGAGGCGAAGAAGCGGCAACTTCGCGCACAGATGACTGGAGCGGCAGCGGTGCGCTCCGAAGCGCCGCTTTTGCCGAAAGACGCCGGGAAGCGGCACTTGCTTTCGGCCAGCTGCGGAGCTGCGTATTCTGCCTCTCGAGTCGCCTACATCTTAGCGCAAAGCTTTTCCGCTCCAGTTCTCAAGGAGAAAGTGTCCCAGCACTGCTCACTTAGCCCGACCTTGCCAGGAAATGAGATTTGCTGCACATTCCAAGGACACTGCATTTTCCTGGGCAAGCTGCAACCTGCTGGCAGATGGCCGTGCTCTCTGCCCACTCCTGCCCAGTTCTTGGTACTAGCGGGCACGTTGCAGCCTGGCGAAGGGAAGAAACCTCTGTAACGATACGCGGAAGAAATAAATAGACTCCATAACCTGGGGTAGTTATGAAGTGGGTACGTATGTCAGCGCCCGGCACAAGTGAGATAGCTCTCCAAAACTTGTGCCCCGAGCCTCAGTGTGACCCACACTTTTATTCTTAAAGACGTTCCATATGCAATACATTGCACAACATTTTCATGCATATTCCACCCCTGGCCCCGCCTGTCCTCGCTTCTCATGCGAAGTAAGTCCACGGCCTTCTGGGCATGCGTGGTTTGCTGTGGTGGTCGTACGGGGGTCTCTTGGTGGTCCTGAGGCTGAAGATTGTGGTCTTCCTCATGATTGAACTTTTGAACTTTTCCTCTCTGCGCGTGCGCTTTTGGTCCTTTGGTGCTTATCTGAGTACGTCTGTCAGTCTTGATAGGCTTGGAGACAGAGGAGCTTCTTTATCTGGGTTCTTTCCTTCTTCTGGTATTGTTCTCTATGCAAGAAGCTTCAGAAATTTGCATTTTCCTATGCCCTTTGTACTAGGCAGAGGTTTCTTAAGTAAAAGGTTGAAAATTCAACAGATAACTCTACAAGCTAAATTAGAAATGCTTCATTCATTTTGTTAACCTAACTCTAAAAATCTCTGCTTCAGTCCCCCCTTTTCTTAAAATAGATTAAATTCTTTTACTACAGGGGTCTTGATTTAAATTCTGATCTACTATCATGACCGTCCTCTTTCAGTAAGATTCTATGAGTTCTAGAGAGTGATGTCAGACTGGCCATGTGTTTTAACATCCTCGAATTCTACATGAGTGTTAAAGTAGACATCATTAAACTTACAGTAACTAAAATTAATAGGATTATAATTGGGTGACATAAAGTCTTCTAAACAGTGTATTTCACTAGTTATGACTTGTGTTTATTAGCTAGTGATTGGTGCTGGATACACCAAGTTAAGAGACTTAACATACAGGAGGTTAGTGACATGTCTTGGGTAGACATTCTCTTTCGCACCCCATATGGTTTTTCATAAAGCAATTCAAAGTGGTTTAGCTTTTCTTTAGTCTTGGGTTTGGTTCGGATCTGCAGTAGTGCTAATGGGAGGGATTGAGTCCATGACAAATTAGCTTCTTGTCCCAATTGTACAATTTGTTGTTTGATCAAATGATTCATTTTTTTTACCTGACCACTTGATTGTGGGTTATATGGGGTGCGAAGTTCTCAGTCTATGTTCAAGTATTGGCTAACTTGTTGCACGAATTTTACAATAAAATGTGGTCCTCTATTTGAGGAGATTGTGGCCAGGACTCCTAAAGCGTGGTATGTTTTCTTGTACCAATACCTTAGTTACTTCTTGAGCTTTAGAAGTCCTGGTGGGGAATGCTTCTGGCCATCCTGAAAAGGTATCTGTTAGCACCAGGAAAAACTTATACCCCCCTTTTCTTGGCAATTCTGTACAATCAATCTGCCATTGCTGCTCCGGCCCATGACCCTTCCGAATCTGGCTAAGCTTTGGTTTGGGAGTATTTTTGGGGTTGGTCTGGAGGCAAAGGTCACATTGTCGAGTTGTAAATGTCTAGTTATGCTAGAGCATCAATACCCCAATGGTTTTCTGGTGTTCTTCCTTTATTAGGGACCATCATAAATAGGAGGGTAGAACTAATTTTCCTTCTATGGTGGCCCATCCCTCTTGGTTATAGTCTCCTTTTTGCTCATAGATTAATTTTTTTTCTGGTTTGTTGTATCTTGGCTTACCTTTAGGGGAAATTTGCCCGTCTTGCTGCTTCTTTTGCTTCCCTATCTGCCAGCTCGTTTCCTTCTTCCAATTCGGAGTTGATCTTCTGATGTGCCTTAATGTGCATGATCGCTACTTTCTCTGGCAACTGGACTGCTGCTAGAAGTCGCAGTACTTCTGATGCATCTTTAATATTTTTCCCTTGAGACTTCAGCAGTCCTCTCTCTTTCTAAATGGCTCTGTGAGCATGCACTACTCCAAATGCATACTTCGAGTCCGTGTATATGTTTATTTCTTTCCCTCTTGCCAATTCTAGGGCCCGAGTTAGAGCAATTATCTCGGCCTTCTGTGCAGAGGTATTTGTTGGCAGGGGCCCAGATGATATTACTTCCTTGCACGTTGGAACTGCCTAGCCGGCGTGCCGTTTTCCACTGATGATATAACTGCTTCCATCAGTAAACGAGACTTCTGCATTCTCGAGAGGGGTGTCCTTCGAGTCAGGGCAGCTGGAGTAGGTGGCTTCAATGGTCTCCAGGCAGTCATGTTCCACTGGTTCCCCTTGGTTTCTACTGAGGAAGGAGGCTGGATTGACAATGTTAGCCACTACTATCTCTACATCATCTTGCTCCGCTATGATAGCTTGGTATCTCAGGAGCCGTTGTGGGGAAAGCCAATGCCCACCTTTTACCTCTAGCACTGCAGACACTGTGTGAGACACTAGCACAGTTCTTTTCTGGCCTAGGGTGAATTTGTGTGCCTCTTGGATGTTCAGGACGACTGCTGCAACAGCTCTGAGGCACCCAGGCCACCCTTTAGCTGCTGTATCCAATTGCTTAGAGAAGTAAGCCACTGCTCTCCGATATGGGCCCAGGTCCTGTGCTAGTATTCCTAAGGCGATTCCTTGCTTCTCATGGGAGAATAAAAGGAAAGGCTTACTCACGTCCGGCAATCTTAGGGCTGGAGCTGACATGAGGGCTTTTTTCAGCTGGTTGAAAGCTTGCGTAGCTTCCTTTGTCTCTTGGATGTTCCTGCTTTCAGTTGCAATCAGTTCATAGAAGGGCTTAACAAACAGTCCATAGTTATAGATCCATAACCTGCACCACCCTGTCATCCTCAGGAAAGTTCGTAGTTCCTTTACCGTCTGAGGTTTTGGGGTCTGGCATATTGCCTCCTTCCGGCTTTGGCCCAAGGTACGTTGTCTAGCACTGACTTCCTAACCCAGATAAGTTACTTTCTGTTTTACTACTTGGGCTTTTTTCTTTGATACTCGGTACCCTTGGAGCCCCAAAAAGTTCAAGAGGCTTATCGTCCAGGCCGTGCATGCTTCCCTTGTCCGTGTGGTTATCAGGATGTCATCTACGTACTCTAGCAACTTCCCTTCCTCTGGAGGGGCTTCTCAGGTCTCTAATTCTTTTGCAAGTTGTTCTCCAAACAAAGTAGGTGAGTTTTTGAATCCTTGTGGGAGTCTGGTCCATGTCAGTTGAGTTCTTGGCCCGCTCTTAGGATTTTCCCATTCAAATGCAAAAATTTTCTGGCTTCGTGGATAGGAAGGCAAAAGAAGGCATCTTTTAAATCTAAAACGGTAAACCAAGTTAGCTCGGGGGTTAAGCAAGTTAATAACGTGTAGGGATTGGCCACCACAGGATACAGATCCTCAGTGACCTTGTTTATGGCCCGCAGATCCTGTACTAACCGGTATGACCCATCAGGTTTACCAACTGGTAGGATAGGGGTATTAACACTTACATAACATAAGTTGGAACAAGGTATTATAGACAATATCACGGTCATCAATGGAAGCAATATTTGATGGAACTTTTTCAGTTCTGAGGGTTCGTAACTTGTGTTTGTCGGTGACAGCAGGGAAGCACAGTGAGGCTGCTTAACAGGGCAGGATGCATACATATACTTTCCTTCGTCTACATTCACTTAACTTTATTTTACTTACTCTTACACATAACAAAACAACCACAACAACAAGGTACCTTTTCTTTTTCAACACACCTATTACACTTGTAGGTGTCCCTGGCTAGTCCCAGTGTTCTTGGATACCTCTCAATCTAGCTGTGTGGTTCCCAACTCTAGATCCTGTCAGACTTCTCTTCAAACTGGCAAAATTTTTACTCAATCTTGGCTGCTCTCAACAACCCAGCAAACTTAATTCTGGGTGCTCTTGGAATGTTAATCCCTCAACCCAGCAGGTTTGACTTAACCCTGGATGCTCTTGGAACATTAATCCCTCAATCCAGCAGGTTTGAATCAACCCTGGATGCTCTTGGAACATTAATCCCTCAATCCAGCAGGTTTGAATCAACCCTGGATGCTCTTGGAATATTAATCCCTCAATCCAGCAGGTTTGATCTTGGATGTTCTCGGGCATTCTTATCCCTCAATCCAGCAGAATTTTTAGGGGCCCCTCCTACACATTTTACCTTTTATTTTTCCCCAATAGATTATGCCAAGAAAACCCTCTTTTTACCTTTTCATTAATTTTTTTTTCTAATTAATTACCTTTTACTCCCCCCCCCCCCCCCCCCCCCCCCACTAAGGGGTCCCACTCTTTCTCTGAGACCCAGTCCCAGGGGGGGTTCTCTCACTCTTTCTATTACTCGCTTCGTCTCTTTACTGGCCGCTTTTCTCGCGAAAAAGACGGAAACGCAGCATGGGAGACTGCCGCTCTCGCTTAGCAGGTCTGGGGTAACCAGCCCGCCTCTGTCACGATCCGCTTCTTCCGGGGTGTCGTGATGGTTCTTTTCACCCATCCCAAAAGTGCAACAAAGGCAAACAACAAGGGACTATCAGTTAATCACAACAAATGCACCTTTAGTAGGGGCCAAAACAGTAAACGCGATAGTGGGGATCTGAAAGGAGATAAAAGGTTAGAGAGAGAACAGGGATATGGGAATAGCTACCAACACAGGCGAGATCCTCAGTGCTCCGGACGATGGGGATCCGTCTGTCGTGTCGGGGGAGTCTTCGAAGTTCTGGTCGACTCGGGCCTCCAATTATAGTCCACAGAGGAGAGAGGGGGGGAACAAGTGTAATAATGAAAGTCCATTGTAATTGCCCCGAGGGAACGGGTGAGTCCACAGAAACCACCAAAGCAAGACGAATCCAATGAAGAATAAGTCCATTTGAATCACTGAAGGGAAACAGGTCATGTCATTAGTGGTCAGACCACCAATTTCCCCTCCTCCCTATAGCAGGGGTCTCAGTCTCAGTCCTTGGGAGGAGGGTTCTCATTCTTTCTTTGTCACAGTGGTAACGAGGCAGATGAGGGGTCTTCAGTGAAGGACCGCGAGAGTCACCCCAAAAGTTCATTGGGCTTAAGAACGGAGATTAGAAGCAGGCCGCGCATCAGGCTGTCCCGTGCTGGCTCCATGTCAGGTCTTTGCCAAGTCCTTGCCAACTCCTTGCCAAGTTCTTACCAGGCCTTGTTGGGAACAGCCAGCATGACGGTTCAGTGGTTCCACCTGTGCTGTGTCCTGTTCTAAGCCGGAACTACAGTGGGGGAAGGGATTCTTTCTTGTGGCAATCGGAAGGCAGAATGGAAAATGAGGGGCTTCTGACGGGCTCTTACACCACCCCGTGACTGAGGATTGCCCTCGAAAGATCTTCATCAGCAGGATTCCATGGTGTCGTCGTGGAGTCTTCAGGACTCGTCAAGTGTTGGCAGCAGGTCCCAGGGAAAAGAGAAGAGGAAAAGGGAAAGAAAGAGAAAACGGGAAAACTAAAACAATCACAACATATTAGTAATCACAACAAATTATAATTAAACAATAAGCAAAATACAATTAGTAAATCAATAATAGTTATTTAAATAATAATCAATAGGAATCAATTAAACAATAAATTGATCAAATAATAAACCAGTATCATCAATATTAAACAGTAAAGTAATAAACCTAGTATAATCGATATTACTCAGTACAATTTTATAAACAATAAACAAAAATAATTAAAACAGCGATTAGAACAAATCATAAAAGAAAATGATGTAAAACATATCTTCTAACCTTATCATCTTCTTGTGTCTACTGTCCTGGGAACATCTCTAGTGTAAAGGATGTCGGCCAAGTGGTGTGCATTAATTATAGATGTTAATTTTGTTCATCGTTTCATCATTCTCCAATTTACAATAAGCAAGATTACTGATAAAACAAAACCAATCATAACTAAAATCAGAAGAACAACAATGGGATGACACA
Source organism: Vidua macroura (assembly GCF_024509145.1). Classification (NCBI taxonomy): domain Eukaryota; kingdom Metazoa; phylum Chordata; class Aves; order Passeriformes; family Viduidae; genus Vidua; species Vidua macroura. The sequence goes on along the minus strand of NC_071585.1, from coordinate 382,960 downwards.
ATTTCTTCAGGATACCGGTGGCGGTGGGTGACCACCCGAAAAGGGTATCCCACCACTTGTGCTCGGCATCACTTTTCACCCTTTCTACAACACGATGTATTTCTTGCACATGATGATGAACAGTTACCAGAGTTTTCTGTCCATTCCCCTTGATTTTTCCTAGGATCTCTATTAGATCTTGATGAAGTAATAATTGCTTTACCAGAGAAAGGTTCATCCCAATGGCAGTAGGCAGTAGCTTGTGAATCAACGTGAGATTGGATTCTAAAAGTTCATGTGAAGTAACTGGAGCTACAAAAGAAAAATCACATCCTGCAATTTTAGTAAAGTTGCAAGCACAAAAATTGGAATGATTTTTAGTAGCTACTACTGTACTTTCTATAAACACAGTATCCCAAGCGGTTCTGAAGCAGGCACACCCATTGTCTGTAGATACAAGGACTGTTTCAGAAGTCTCGTTAGGATGAATATCAAAATGACAGCTATTTTGTTCTGTCTCCAGACAAATATCTTGAGCTACAATTGCATTACCTTCACAGATAAACCCTAGTTGTTCTCAGATGGTACAGGACTCTAAATTGACAGTTTGCCATTTGTCATCAATTTGACGGGCCCATTCTCTATGTTCAGAAGGATAGAAAGTGGGTCCATCATGATTTAATCCTAGTGCAATGATAGGGAATATCAAATGCACCGAGGCATTTCTTATGGTCAACGCAAATGCTGTGGCTGTGTTTGTGTTAGGGTCATAGGTAAAATTCACTAAATTCCACCAGGATTGGAAATCTCTTTCAAAGTCAGTGGCACTGTCCCAGACTATTTTCCTCATTTCAGTGGGAAAAGTGCCTTCTTCACCTTCTCTTAGAATTGAGGCAGCAACTGACTGCATCCATCATTGAGCCTGGATACGGCTAAGAGCTAAGGAAACGTTGCTTTGTGCGGCATTAAGTGCATCAATGATCAATTTGCTATTATTTACATTTATCTTTTCCCAATTTGCTAGAATGTTTGATAGCAACCACTGATGTGTTCCCAAGGCTGATAAGGACGATTGCAGTGGTTGTTGTATTTTGGTTAAATCTTTAGTTGTGGAAGCCAATTTATTCATTCGTACTTCTGAATCAATACTATTTAGGATTCCCAATCCTGTTCCCACAAGACCAGTTATGTCTCTTGGCACGCGGTTTTTAGGAGGCTTCCACTGTCGCAGCCAGGTTGTCCAAGCCTGAAAAGAGGTCTGCAAAAAGGGTGAACAAGCTGGTTGTATTTCTCAGATATTGTTTTGCATCAGCAATTTGACTTGTTTAAGAGACCATAACAGATTAAACAATATCTGTTGTTGGCCAGTTTTCCTGATTCTATATGGTCCAATTTCAAAAATTTTCGGGCTAAGTGTAACCAGTGGTTGGGTGGTAGGTGTCACAACATTAACATCAAGTCCTACTCCAGTATTTGAATCAATACTTTCAACTTAAAAAACAAAAACAAAAACAAAAACAAAACAAAACAAAACAAAAAGTGCTTCGGTATTTTTGGACCAAAACCAAACTACTTCTACAGTTTGTGTTCATGTGAAATTGTGCCAACAATCCTGTATGCTTGGCTGCGTACAAACCTTTTTGTGCTTCAAGAGATCCTTTCACTTTTTCTGCATGCTACCACAATTAGTTCAGACCACGGTCACTCAGCTGCTTTCTGGCCATGGGGTTGCGGTAGGATGCAGAAAAGTATTACCAGTTTTATCATGGATTAGGTGGTCTTCATGTCCCTCGGAGTTCTTCTGAAAAAGTAAACACAACAGAATTCTGCCGCCGAGAGGCAGAAAAGTTAGAATGATGGAATTATCCAGCATGTATTTGTCCAATGCTCTTTCCCTAGAGCACCAGAGGATTCCCATGCATATTTCTTCAGAGGGGGTTTTAGCACAAGTGCTACTAGTCCTATAGTAAGAGAGGTCCACCAGAACAGGTTGGCCAGGGTCATGAGCTGGATTATTAGGATCATTTGGTACAGAGCATAGGAGTCAGTGTAGATGCAGACCAAAGAGGAATTCTGTGCTTCTCGTTGAAAAACACTCCAGACAGCTATCAGCTCCCCACTGTGTGTACTACCTTCTCCCTCTGTAATCATTTGCTCACCAGAGGAAAAGTGGAGGGCTTCTGCCCTAGATTTCCATCCTTTTCCTTCCCCTTTAGCAAAAGCATCAGTAAACCAAGAGTTTGCTGATTGTTCGGGGCAGAAAGGAGGGGTTACTTTGATTACAGAGGCAGGTTTGTCCAAGCTCTCAGTTTCTTGGATTGCTAAAGTTTTTACAGCTCCTTCTGTCATTGAGAAGAAGTTACAGTAATGTTCAACCTGAGCATACCACTTTCTCACTGAGGCCCTCTGGGCCACCCCGTCAGGAGGGGGACTCCCACTAGTGACTGTCTTAATAACCTTGAAGGGGCCTCTCAATACAATTGGTTGTTTTTGTGCAATTTTTTCTACTTCTAGGAAAGCTAAGATAACCATCAACAATCCTTTTTCCCAGGTAGTGTATCTTTTCTCAGCATCTTTGGAACCACGGGAATCAAAACCAACAGGTCTTGTCGGAGCCTCAGGACCCCGCTGCCATATGTGTACTGACAGCCCTGAGGAGGCAAATGCCCATTCCACCTGGAAAGGATCTGTAGGATGGATAGGGCCCAGTGCTTGATGAGCTGTTGCTTCAAAAATCAGCAATTGCAATGCTGACTCCTGAGAAAGACTCCAATCCCATTTCACCCCTTTCCTCAACAAGTCATAAAGGGGAACAAATGGGTCGTTCCAGTGACTAGGAAATCTGTCTGGTCTTTCTACAGGAGATACAGCTGCTATCGTTTTTGGAAGGAGAATTGCTGTAGGTTTGAGTGATTCTGGAAGCCCACAAATTCAAGGGGTCATTATCTTGGGCTTCACAGGTAATTGCATCAGGGATTCAAAGCCAGGAATTCATTTCTTTTTGTGAGTCATTTGCAGGCAAGCAGCTTTGTGCACATTTTCCAAGAGCTGGTCGGGGGTACTAATTCTAGCTATGGGATCTCCCCTTTCCAAGGGGCTTGTTCCCCCGGCCCAAAAAGCTGCACGCTGTGTCAGGGACCATGTGTCACCTTTCTCTCCTGTTGTTAAGAAGACACCATGTCCCCAATACCCACTGGCTTCCTGTTCAGTGAATTGAATTGGATCACCACCAGTGAGGGACACCCGGAAAACATATTCTGTTTCTGATTCATGTGGAGGCTGTCCGTATTCCCTTTTAAGCTTAGCTAGCTCGGTGGCCGTGTTTAGTTGTGATGGTATGCGTTTGGTTGTGATGTGAGGTTCCAGATCATCATCACTGAGATAGTTCTACTCTGTTTTAATCAAGGGTCTCAAGTGATGGCAGCAATGTTCCCCACAATTACTTGCTGCTTCAAGTTCTTGATGAGGATAGATTTGTTTAATGTGAGGAGTTTCCTTCTCCTCAAGCTCTGTAGAGGAATCAGCATGATGTGATTTGTTAATATGTTCCTCTGTTAAGGCAGCTCGCAATGCATAGATCACATTTTTTTGCTTCATAGAACTGTTTTTGCAAAATTTCAACTAGATTTTGAAGGGAGTCTATTATAGCATGTTCCTCACTTCTTCGCTGGAAGCCATTTTCTATAGCTGCCATAAGACAAGCTCCCAAAACTGAGCAGAAGATAGTTTTATTTTTGCCCAGTTTGAATTTTGTTTCATGTTGTAATGAACACACTCTATCAATAACATTTTCTAAGTTCAACCAATTACTCTGTGCCCATTTTTCTCCTTCTGTAGAAGGTTTGGCATTGTGTTTGGCTAGTAGTGCATAAAATTCAGCTTTAATTTCAAGGCTAAGATTGTCACTCATTTTGGGAAGGGACCAAAACCACGACAGGGAGCTACAAACTTAAGTTCCACAAAACTACACAGCCCTCGCTGTGTCGCCCTTCGCTTCCCTGGCTGGGTGAAAGGACAATAATCTGCCTGGGAGGCTCTGCTTAGTTGCTTCAAGTTGTCCCTTCCTTCCCAGACCACATACACACAACAACAACAAAACAACAGTGTCCCGCCCTTTGCACTAAGGGATCCTTTATGAATTGCCAAAGACAGTATGGGTGCCTTTTCAGCTGCAACCCTTCTGTCTAGACAGAAATCCTGTCCGTGACGCCAATTTTAATGTCACGATCCGTTTCTTGCGGGGTGTCGTGATGGTTCTTTTCACCCATCCCAAAAGTGCAACAAAGGCAAACAACAAGGGACTATCAGTTAATCACAACAAATGCACCTTTAGTAGGGGCCAAAACAGTAAACGCGATAGTGGGGATCTGAAAGGAGATAAAAGGTTAGAGAGAGAACAGGGATATGGGAATAGCTACCAACACAGGCGAGATCCTCAGTGCTCCGGACGATGGGGATCCGTCTGTCGTGTCGGGGGAGTCTTCGAAGTTCTGGCCGACTCGGGGCTCCAATTATAGTCCACAGAGGAGAGAGGGGGGGAACAAGTGTAATAATGAAAGTCCATTGTAATCGCCCCGAGGGAACGGGTGAGTCCACAGAAACCACCAAAGCAAGACGAATCCAATGAAGAATAAGTCCATTTGAATCACTGAAGGGAAACAGGTCATGTCATTAGTGGTCAGACCACCAATTTCCCCTCCTCCCTATAGCAGGGGTCTCAGTCTCAGTCCTTGGGAGGAGGGTTCTCATTCTTTCTTTGTCACAGTGGTAACGAGGCAGATGAGGGGTCTTCAGTGAAGGACCGCGAGAGTCACCCCAAAAGTTCATTGGGCTTAAGAACGGAAGCAGGCCGCGCATCAGGCTGTCCCGTGCTGGCTCCATGTCAGGTCTTTGCCAAGTCCTTGCCAACTCCTTGCCAAGTTCTTACCAGGCCTTGTTGGGAACAGCCAGCATGACGGTTCAGTGGTCCCACCTGTGCTGTGTCCTGTTCTAAGCCGGAACTACAGTGGGGGAAGGGATTCTTTCTTGTGGCAATCGGAAGGCAGAATGGAAAATGAGGGGCTTCTGACGGGCTCTTACAGCCTCGCATTCACACACATTCATCCCCCCTTTATTCGCCCTGTAATGCAAAGGATCTCCCAGTTGCCGAGCCGTGGGGGCTTTTAGCCGCTCGGCACGAAGCTCGGGTAGCTGGTACATCTGAGGGTCCACCAGAAGAACGGGAGGGACACTCGGGCTGCTGAAATCCTGCTCGTTGATTGAAGGGTCGCAGAAGGGGCAAACAGGGAGACAACGAAGCAGTAGAGAGGCAGATTCCGAGAGCCCCGAAGGGCGGGGTAAGGATTCTTTTACTGCGTAGGGGTAGGAGGGTTTAGCATTCGAGGGTACAATCGGGAGAAGGCTAAAGGGAGGGGAAATATAACATTAACCAGTGGGGAAAAGGGAAAGGAGTGTTCTTGGTGGAAGAACCGTGGAACAGAGAAGATTCTAGGCTAAGGGGCAGACTTGAACAACAACTGACAGGACAGGGGGAGGGTACAATTCTCTTCCGAAAGGGGGTGGAGAACTCATACAACTGCTGTTTCCCATGGCAACCCTAGACTGCCTTCCCCAACCCCTCCCCCTGCACCAGTGACAGCTTTTAACACTGAAGGGCAGTGCTATTGTATAACAAACACTTAATTCTTAGCCCAGCCGGGCTCGCTGGCTACTTTTGCAAGCTTTTTACCAACTAGCGATGCTTGTAAGCGGTGCTTGTAACTCCTAGCTTGTACCACGCTCCCACTAGCTGCGCTATCAGCTAGCGGCGTTCAAAGCAGCTCCTCAAACCGCGGCTTGTGCCCGCGCGCCCGCTGCGCTATCAGCTGGGCCGCGCCTAAAGCACCTTTGCAAGCCCCGACTGAAACGATACGCGGAAGAAATCAATAGACTCCATAACCTGGGGTAGTTATGAAGTGGGTACGTATGTCAGCGCCCGGCACAAGTGAGATAGCTCTCCAAAACTTGTGCCCCGAGCCTCAGTCTGACCCACACTTTTATTCTTAAAGACGTTCCATATGCAATACATTGCACAACTTTTTCATGCATATTCCACCCCTGGCCCCGCCTGTCCTCGCTTCTCATGCGAAGTAAGTCCACGCCCTTCTGGGCATGCGTGGTTTGCTGTGGTGGTCGTACGGGGGTCTCTTGGTGGTCCTGAGGCTGAAGATTGTGGTCTTCCTCATGATTGAACTTTTGAACTTTTCCTCTCTGCGCGTGCGCTTTTGGTCCTTTGGTGCTTATCTGAGTACGTCTGTCAGTCTTGATAGGCTTGGAGACAGAGGAGCTTCTTTATTTTAATTCAGAAGGAAAGGGTTCTTTCCTTCTTCTGGTATTGTTCTTCATGCAAGAAGCTTCAGAAATTTGCATTTTCCTTTGCCCTTTGTATTAGGCAGAGGTTTCTTAAGTAAAAGGTTGAAAATTCAACACATAACTCTACAAGCTAAATTAGAAATGCTTAATTCATTTTGTTAACCTAACTCTAAAAATCTCTATTTCACCTCGACAGCTGTCACAGAGCAGAAAGCAGCTGAGATGCTGAAAAGCAGCAAAGCTGAACTGCCTGCCTCAGCTTCAGCAATGTGCAATTGACTGAAGGCGAAACACGAAGCAGCAGAGCAGCGGGCTTCTGTGCGCACTGAAGGCAATTGCAAGAATCCAGCAGCTGCTCCTTGCCAAGCACAGGCAGCTGCCTGTGTTCTTGCTTCTTGACCAACTCACAGTTGCCTTTCTTTTCAGCAGCTGCCACCGTGTTCTCTGCATCTCGGAGCCTCTGGGGAGCAACAAGAATTTCCAAGGTGGGATGCATGAAAACCAAAATAAAAACTCAGGAAGGTTGTCCTGGAACACCTCCCATTGGCATGCCAAGAGTGAATTCAAGAGGCAGGAGAGCGGCAGCCACCGTCCTGCAGCTGTCTGCGAGCTTCGCACACAAGCCGGCTTCTTCGCGGCTTCGTTCTTCGCCTATGCAAGCTACCGCGATCTCCGGCTGCCGGAGGCCAAGAAGCGGCAACTTCGCGCACAGATGACTGGAGCGGCAGCGGTGCGCTCCGAAGCGCCGCTTTTGCCGAAAGACGCCGGGAAGCGGCACTTGCTTTCGGCCAGCTCCGGAGCTCCGTATTCTGCCTCTCTAGTCGCCTACATCTTAGCGCAAAGCTTTTCCGCTCCAGTTCTCAAGGAGAAAGTGTCCCAGCACTGCTCACTTAGCCCGACCTTGCCAGGAAATAGGATTTGCTGCACATTCCAAGCACACTGCATTTTCCTGGGCAAGCTGCAACCTGCTGGCAGATGGCCGTGCTCTCTGCCCACTCCTGCCCAGTTCTTGGTACTAGCGGGCACGTTGCAGCCTGGCGAAGGCAAGAAACCTGGAGAGCTGTCACAGAGCAGAAGGGCAGCTGAGATGCTGAAAAGCAGCAAAGCTGAACTGCCTGCCTCAGCTTCAGCAGTGTGTAATTGACTGAAGGCGAAAAACCAAGCAGCAGAGCAGCGGGCTTCTGTGCGCACTGAAGGCAATTGCTAGAATCCAGCAGCTGCTCCTAGCCAAGCACAGTCAACTGCCTGTGTTCTTGCTTCTTGACCAACTCACAGTTGCCCTTCTTCTCAGCAGCTGCCACCGTGTTCTCTGCATCTCGGAGCCTCTGGGGAGCAGCAAGAATTTCCAAGGTGGGATGAAGTAGGACTACGCCAAAACCCAGGAAAATTGTCCTGGAACACCTTCCACTCGCATGCCAAGAGTGAATTCAACAGGCTTGGAGAGCGGCAGCCACCGTCCTGCAGCTGTCTGTGAGCTTCGCACACAAGCCGGCTTCTTCGCGGCTTCGTTCTTCGCCTATGCAAGCTACCGCGATCTCCGGCTGCCGGAGGCGAAGAAGCGGCAACTTCGCGCACAGATGACTGGAGCGGCAGCGGTGCGCTCCGAAGCGCCGCTTTTGCCGAAAGACGCCGGGAAGCGGCACTTGCTTTCGGCCAGCTGCGGAGCTGCGTATTCTGCCTCTCTAGTCGCCTACATCTTAGCGCAAAGCTTTTCCGCTCCAGTTCTCAAGGAGAAAGTGTCCCAGCACTGCTCACTTAGCCCGACCTTGCCAGGAAATAGGATTTGCTGCACATTCCAAGGACACTGCATTTTCCTGGGCAAGCTGCAACCTGCTGGCAAATGGCCGTGCTCTCTGCCCACTCCTGCCCAGCTCTGGGTAGTAGCGGGCACGTTGCAGCCTGGCGAAGGCAAGAAACCTGGAGAGCTGTCACACAGCAGAAGGGCAGCTGAGATGCTGAAAAGCAGCAAAGCTGAACTGCCTGCCTCAACTTCAGCAGTGTGTAATTGACTGAAGGCGAAAAACCAAGCAGCAGAGCAGCGGGCTTCTGTGCGCACTGAAGGCAATTGCTAGAATCCAGCAGCTGCTCCTCGCCAAGCACAGTCAACTGCCTGTGTTCTTGCTTCTTGACCAACTCACAGTTGCCCTTCTTTTCAGCAGCTGCCACCCTGTTCTCTGCATCTCGGAGCCTCTGGGGAGCAGCAAGAATTTCCAAGGTGGGATGAAGTAGGACTACGCCAAAACCCAGGAAAATTGTCCTGGAACACCTTCCACTCGCATGCCAAGAGTGAATTCAACAGGCTTGGAGAGCGGCAGCCACCGTCCTGCAGCTGTCTGCGAGCTTCGCACACAAGCCGGCTTCTTCGCGGCTTCGTTCTTCGCCTATGCAAGCTACCGCGATCTCCGGCTGCCGGAGGCCAAGAAGCGGCTACTTCGCGCACAGATGACTGGAGCGGCAGCGGTGCGCTCCGAAGCGCCGCTTTTGCCGAAAGACGCCGGGAAGCGGCACTTGCTTTCGGCCAGCTCCGGAGCTCCGTATTCTGCCTCTCGAGTCGCCTACATCTTAGCGAAAAGCTTTTCCGCTCCAGTTCTCAAGGAGAAAGTGTCCCAGCACTGCTCACTTATCCCGACCTTGCCAGGAAATAGGATTTGCTGCACATTCCAAGCACACTGCATTTTCCTGGGCAAGCTGCAACCTGCTGGCAGATGGCCGTGCTCTCTGCCCACTCCTGCCCAGCTCTGGGTACTAGCGGGCACGTTGCAGCCTGGCGAAGGCAAGAAACCTCGAGAGCTGTCACACAGCAGAAGGGCTGCTGAGATGCTGAAAAGCAGCAAAGCTGAACTGCCTGCCTCAACTTCAGCAATGTGCAATTGACTGAAGGCGAAAAACCAAGCAGCAGAGCAGCGGGCTTCTGTGCGCACTGAAGGCAATTGCAAGAATCCAGCAGCTGCTCCTCGCCAAGCACAGTCAACTGCCTGTGTTCTTGCTTCTTGACCAACTCACAGTTGCCCTTCTTCTCAGCAGCTGCCACCGTGTTCTCTGCATCTCGGAGCCTCAGGGGAGCAACAAGAATTTCCAAGGTGGGATGCATGAAAACTAAAATAAAAACTCAGGAAGGTTGTCCTGGAACACCTTCTATTGGCATGCCAAGAGTGAATTCAACAGGCAGGAGAGCGGCAGCCACCGTCCTGCAGCTGTCTGCGAGCTTCGCACACAAGCCGGCTTCTTGGCGGCTTCGTTCTTCGCCTCTTGCAAGCTACCGCGATCTCCGGCTGCCGGAGGCCAAGAAGCGGCAACTTCGCGCACAGATGACTGGAGCGGCAGCGCTGCGCTCCGAAGCGCCGCTTTTGCCGAAAGACGCCGGGAAGCGGCACTTGCTTTCGGCCAGCTGCGGAGCTCCGTATTCTGCCTCTCTAGTCGCCTACATCTTAGCGCAAAGCTTTTCCGCTCCAGTTCTCAAGGAGAAAGTGTCCCAGCACTGCTCACTTAGCCCGACCTTGCCAGGAAATAGGATTTGCTGCACATTCCAAGGACACTGCATTTTCCTGGGCAAGCTGCAACCTGCTGGCAGATGGCCGTGCTCTCTGCCCACTCCTGCCCAGTTCTTGGTACTAGCGGGCACGTTGCAGCCTGGCGAAGGCAAGAAACCTGGAGAGCTGTCACAGAGCAGAAGGGCAGCTGAGATGCTGAAAAGCAGCAAAGCTGAACTGCCTGCCTCAGCTTCAGCAGTGTGTAATTGACTGAAGGCGAAAAACCAAGCAGCAGAGCAGCGGGCTTCTGTGCGCACTGAAGGCAATTGCTAGAATCCAGCAGCTGCTCCTCGCCAAGCACAGTCAACTGCCTGTGTTCTTGCTTCTTGACCAACTCACAGTTGCCCTTCTTCTCAGCAGCTGCCACCGTGTTCTCTGCATCTCGGAGCCTCTGGGGAGCAGCAAGAATTTCCAAGGTGGGATGAAGTAGGACTACGCCAAAACCCAGGAAAATTGTCCTGGAACACCTTCCACTCGCATGCCAAGAGTGAATTCAACAGGCAGGAGAGCGGCAGCCACCGTCCTGCAGCTGTCTGCGAGCTTCGCACACAAGCCGGCTTCTTCGCGGCTTCGTTCTTCGCCTCTTGCAAGCTACCGCGATCTCCGGCTGCCGGAGGCGAAGAAGCGGCAACTTCGCGCACAGATGACTGGAGCGGCAGCGGTGCGCTCCGAAGCGCCGCTTTTGCCGAAAGACGCCGGGAAGCGGCACTTGCTTTCGGCCAGCTGCGGAGCTGCGTATTCTGCCTCTCTAGTCGCCTACATCTTAGCGCAAAGCTTTTCCGCTCCAGTTCTCAAGGAGAAAGTGTCCCAGCACTGCTCACTTAGCCCGACCTTGCCAGGAAATAGGATTTGCTGCACATTCCAAGGACACTGCATTTTCCTGGGCAAGCTGCAACCTGCTGGCAGATGGCCGTGCTCTCTGCCCACTCCTGCCCAGTTCTTGGTACTAGCGGGCACGTTGCAGCCTGGCGAAGGCAAGAAACCTGGAGAGCTGTCACAGAGCAGAAGGGCAGCTGAGATGCTGAAAAGCAGCAAAGCTGAACTGCCTGCCTCAGCTTCAGCAGTGTGTAATTGACTGAATGCGAAAAACCAAGCAGCAGAGCAGCGGGCTTCTGTGCGCACTGAAGGCAATTGCTAGAATCCAGCAGCTGCTCCTCGCCAAGCACAGTCAACTGCCTGTGTTCTTGCTTCTTGACCAACTCACAGTTGCCCTTCTTCTCAGCAGCTGCCACCCTGTTCTCTGCATCTCGGAGCCTCTGGGGAGCAGCAAGAATTTCCAAGGTGGGATGAAGTAGGACTACGCCAAAACCCAGGAAAATTGTCCTGGAACACCTTCCACTCGCATGCCAAGAGTGAATTCAACAGGCTTGGAGAGCGGCAGCCACCGTCCTGCAGCTGTCTGCGAGCTTCGCACACAAGCCGGCTTCTTCGCGGCTTCGTTCTTCGCCTATGCAAGCTACCGCGATCTCCGGCTGCCGGAGGCGAAGAAGCGGCAACTTCGCGCACAGATGACTGGAGCGGCAGCGGTGCGCTCCGAAGCGCCGCTTTTGCCGAAAGACGCCGGGAAGCGGCACTTGCTTTCGGCCAGCTGCGGAGCTCCGTATTCTGCCTCTCTAGTCGCCTACATCTTAGCGAAAAGCTTTTCCGCTCCAGTTCTCAAGGAGAAAGTGTACCAGCACTGCTCACTTAGCCCGACCTTGCCAGGAAATGAGATTTGCTGCACATTCCAAGGACACTGCATTTTCCTGGGCAAGCTGCAACCTGCTGGCAGATGGCCGTGCTCTCTGCCCACTCCTGCCCAGCTCTGGGTACTAGCGGGCACGTTGCAGCCTGGCGAAGGCAAGAAACCTGGAGAGCTGTCACACAGCAGAAGGGCAGCTGAGATGCTGAAAAGCAGCAAAGCTGAACTGCCTGCCTCAACTTCAGCAATGTGCAATTGACTGAAGGCGAAAAACCAAGCAGCAGAGCAGCGGGCTTCTGTGCGCACTGAAGGCAATTGCAAGAATCCAGCAGCTGCTCCTCGCCAAGCACAGTCAACTGCCTGTGTTCTTGCTTCTTGACCAACTCACAGTTGCCCTTCTTCTCAGCAGCTGCCACCGTGTTCTCTGCATCTCGGAGCCTCTGGGGAGCAACAAGAATTTCCAAGGTGGGATGCATGAAAACTAAAATAAAAACTCAGGAAGGTTGTCCTGGAACACCTTCTATTGGCATGCCAAGAGTGAATTCAACAGGCAGGAGAGCGGCAGCCACCGTCCTGCAGCTGTCTGCGAGCTTCGCACACAAGCCGGCTTCTTGGCGGCTTCGTTCTTCGCCTCTTGCAAGCTACCGCGATCTCCGGCTGCCGGAGGCCAAGAAGCGGCAACTTCGCGCACAGATGACTGGAGCGGCAGCGGTGCGCTCCGAAGCGCCGCTTTTGCCGAAAGACGCCGGGAAGCGGCACTTGCTTTCGGACAGCTGCGGAGCTCCGTATTCTGCCTCTCTAGTCGCCTACATCTTAGCGCAAAGCTTTTCCGCTCCAGTTCTCAAGGAGAAAGTGTCCCAGCACTGCTCACTTAGCCCGACCTTGCCAGGAAATAGGATTTGCTGCACATTCCAAGGACACTGCATTTTCCTGGGCAAGCTGCAACCTGCTGGCAGATGGCCGTGCTCTCTGCCCACTCCTGCCCAGTTCTTGGTACTAGCGGGCACGTTGCAGCCTGGCGAAGGCAAGAAACCTGGAGAGCTGTCACAGAGCAGAAGGGCAGCTGAGATGCTGAAAAGCAGCAAAGCTGAACTGCCTGCCTCAGCTTCAGCAGTGTGTAATTGACTGAAGGCGAAAAACCAAGCAGCAGAGCAGCGGGCTTCTGTGCGCACTGAAGGCAATTGCTAGAATCCAGCAGCTGCTCCTCGCCAAGCACAGTCAACTGCCTGTGTTCTTGCTTCTTGACCAACTCACAGTTGCCCTTCTTCTCAGCAGCTGCCACCGTGTTCTCTGCATCTCGGAGCCTCTGGGGAGCAGCAAGAATTTCCAAGGTGGGATGAAGTAGGACTACGCCAAAACCCAGGAAAATTGTCCTGGAACACCTTCCACTCGCATGCCAAGAGTGAATTCAACAGGCTTGGAGAGCGGCAGCCACCGTCCTGCAGCTGTCTGCGAGCTTCGCACACAAGCCGGCTTCTTCGCGGCTTCGTTCTTCGCCTATGCAAGCTACCGCGATCTCCGGCTGCCGGAGGCGAAGAAGCGGCAACTTCGCGCACAGATGACTGGAGCGGCAGCGGTGCGCTCCGAAGCGCCGCTTTTGCCGAAAGACGCCGGGAAGCGGCACTTGCTTTCGGACAGCTGCGGAGCTCCGTATTCTGCCTCTCTAGTCGCCTACATCTTAGCGCAAAGCTTTTCCGCTCCAGTTCTCAAGGAGAAAGTGTACCAGCACTGCTCACTTAGCCCGACCTTGCCAGGAAAAGAGATTTGCTGCACATTCCAAGGACACTGCATTTTCCTGGGCAAGCTGCAACCTGCTGGCAAATGGCCGTGCTCTCTGCCCACTCCTGCCCAGCTCTGGGTACTAGCGGGCACGTTGCAGCCTGGCGAAGGCAAGAAACCTCGAGAGCTGTCACACAGCAGAAGGGCAGCTGAGATGCTGAAAAGCAGCAAAGCTGAACTGCCTGCCTCAACTTCAGCAATGTGCAATTGACTGAAGGCGAAAAACCAAGCAGCAGAGCAGCGGGCTTCTGTGCGCACTGAAGGCAATTGCTAGAATCCAGCAGCTGCTCCTAGCCAAGCACAGTCAACTGCCTGTGTTCTTGCTTCTTGACCAACTCACAGTTGCCCTTCTTCTCAGCAGCTGCCACCGTGTTCTCTGCATCTCGGAGCCTCTGGGGAGCAGCAAGAATTTCCAAGGTGGGATGAAGTAGGACTACGCCAAAACCCAGGAAAATTGTCCTGGAACACCTTCCACTCGCATGCCAAGAGTGAATTCAACAGGCTTGGAGAGCGGCAGCCACCGTCCTGCAGCTGTCTGTGAGCTTCGCACACAAGCCGGCTTCTTCGCGGCTTCGTTCTTCGCCTATGCAAGCTACCGCGATCTCCGGCTGCCGGAGGCGAAGAAGCGGCAACTTCGCGCACAGATGACTGGAGCGGCAGCGGTGCGCTCCGAAGCGCCGCTTTTGCCGAAAGACGCCGGGAAGCGGCACTTGCTTTCGGCCAGCTGCGGAGCTCCGTATTCTGCCTCTCTAGTCGCCTACATCTTAGCGAAAAGCTTTTCCGCTCCAGTTCTCAAGGAGAAAGTGTACCAGCACTGCTCACTTAGCCCGACCTTGCCAGGAAATAGGATTTGCTGCACATTCCAAGGACACTGCATTTTCCTGGGCAAGCTGCAACCTGCTGGCAAATGGCCGTGCTCTCTGCCCACTCCTGCCCAGCTCTGGGTACTAGCGGGCACGTTGCAGCCTGGCGAAGGCAAGAAACCTGGAGAGCTGTCACACAGCAGAAGGGCAGCTGAGATGCTGAAAAGCAGCAAAGCTGAACTGCCTGCCTCAACTTCAGCAGTGTGTAATTGACTGAAGGCGAAAAACCAAGCAGCAGAGCAGCGGGCTTCTGTGCGCACTGAAGGCAATTGCAAGAATCCAGCAGCTGCTCCTCGCCAAGCACAGTCAACTGCCTGTGTTCTTGCTTCTTGACCAACTCACAGTTGCCCTTCTTCTCAGCAGCTGCCACCGTGTTCTCTGCATCTCGGAGCCTCTGGGGAGCAACAAGAATTTCCAAGATGGGATGCATGAAAACTAAAATAAAAACTCAGGAAGGTTGTCCTGGAACACCTCCCATTGGTATGCCAAGAGTGAATTCAACAGGCAGAAGAGCGGCAGCCACCGTCCTGCAGCAGTCTGCGAGCTTCGCACACAAGCCGGCTTCTTCGCGGCTTCGTTCTTCGCCTCTTGCAAGCTACCGCGATCTCCGGCTGCCGGAGGCGAAGAAGCGGCAACTTCGCGCACAGATGACTGGAGCGGCAGCGGTGCGCTCCGAAGCGCCGCTTTTGCCGAAAGACGCCGGGAAGCGGCACTTGCTTTCGGCCAGCTGCGGAGCTGCGTATTCTGCCTCTCGAGTCGCCTACATCTTAGCGCAAAGCTTTTCCGCTCCAGTTCTCAAGGAGAAAGTGTCCCAGCACTGCTCACTTAGCCCGACCTTGCCAGGAAATGAGATTTGCTGCACATTCCAAGGACACTGCATTTTCCTGGGCAAGCTGCAACCTGCTGGCAGATGGCCGTGCTCTCTGCCCACTCCTGCCCAGTTCTTGGTACTAGCGGGCACGTTGCAGCCTGGCGAAGGGAAGAAACCTCTGTAACGATACGCGGAAGAAATAAATAGACTCCATAACCTGGGGTAGTTATGAAGTGGGTACGTATGTCAGCGCCCGGCACAAGTGAGATAGCTCTCCAAAACTTGTGCCCCGAGCCTCAGTGTGACCCACACTTTTATTCTTAAAGACGTTCCATATGCAATACATTGCACAACATTTTCATGCATATTCCACCCCTGGCCCCGCCTGTCCTCGCTTCTCATGCGAAGTAAGTCCACGGCCTTCTGGGCATGCGTGGTTTGCTGTGGTGGTCGTACGGGGGTCTCTTGGTGGTCCTGAGGCTGAAGATTGTGGTCTTCCTCATGATTGAACTTTTGAACTTTTCCTCTCTGCGCGTGCGCTTTTGGTCCTTTGGTGCTTATCTGAGTACGTCTGTCAGTCTTGATAGGCTTGGAGACAGAGGAGCTTCTTTATCTGGGTTCTTTCCTTCTTCTGGTATTGTTCTCTATGCAAGAAGCTTCAGAAATTTGCATTTTCCTATGCCCTTTGTACTAGGCAGAGGTTTCTTAAGTAAAAGGTTGAAAATTCAACAGATAACTCTACAAGCTAAATTAGAAATGCTTCATTCATTTTGTTAACCTAACTCTAAAAATCTCTGCTTCAGTCCCCCCTTTTCTTAAAATAGATTAAATTCTTTTACTACAGGGGTCTTGATTTAAATTCTGATCTACTATCATGACCGTCCTCTTTCAGTAAGATTCTATGAGTTCTAGAGAGTGATGTCAGACTGGCCATGTGTTTTAACATCCTCGAATTCTACATGAGTGTTAAAGTAGACATCATTAAACTTACAGTAACTAAAATTAATAGGATTATAATTGGGTGACATAAAGTCTTCTAAACAGTGTATTTCACTAGTTATGACTTGTGTTTATTAGCTAGTGATTGGTGCTGGATACACCAAGTTAAGAGACTTAACATACAGGAGGTTAGTGACATGTCTTGGGTAGACATTCTCTTTCGCACCCCATATGGTTTTTCATAAAGCAATTCAAAGTGGTTTAGCTTTTCTTTAGTCTTGGGTTTGGTTCGGATCTGCAGTAGTGCTAATGGGAGGGATTGAGTCCATGACAAATTAGCTTCTTGTCCCAATTGTACAATTTGTTGTTTGATCAAATGATTCATTTTTTTTACCTGACCACTTGATTGTGGGTTATATGGGGTGCGAAGTTCTCAGTCTATGTTCAAGTATTGGCTAACTTGTTGCACGAATTTTACAATAAAATGTGGTCCTCTATTTGAGGAGATTGTGGCCAGGACTCCTAAAGCGTGGTATGTTTTCTTGTACCAATACCTTAGTTACTTCTTGAGCTTTAGAAGTCCTGGTGGGGAATGCTTCTGGCCATCCTGAAAAGGTATCTGTTAGCACCAGGAAAAACTTATACCCCCCTTTTCTTGGCAATTCTGTACAATCAATCTGCCATTGCTGCTCCGGCCCATGACCCTTCCGAATCTGGCTAAGCTTTGGTTTGGGAGTATTTTTGGGGTTGGTCTGGAGGCAAAGGTCACATTGTCGAGTTGTAAATGTCTAGTTATGCTAGAGCATCAATACCCCAATGGTTTTCTGGTGTTCTTCCTTTATTAGGGACCATCATAAATAGGAGGGTAGAACTAATTTTCCTTCTATGGTGGCCCATCCCTCTTGGTTATAGTCTCCTTTTTGCTCATAGATTAATTTTTTTTCTGGTTTGTTGTATCTTGGCTTACCTTTAGGGGAAATTTGCCCGTCTTGCTGCTTCTTTTGCTTCCCTATCTGCCAGCTCGTTTCCTTCTTCCAATTCGGAGTTGATCTTCTGATGTGCCTTAATGTGCATGATCGCTACTTTCTCTGGCAACTGGACTGCTGCTAGAAGTCGCAGTACTTCTGATGCATCTTTAATATTTTTCCCTTGAGACTTCAGCAGTCCTCTCTCTTTCTAAATGGCTCTGTGAGCATGCACTACTCCAAATGCATACTTCGAGTCCGTGTATATGTTTATTTCTTTCCCTCTTGCCAATTCTAGGGCCCGAGTTAGAGCAATTATCTCGGCCTTCTGTGCAGAGGTATTTGTTGGCAGGGGCCCAGATGATATTACTTCCTTGCACGTTGGAACTGCCTAGCCGGCGTGCCGTTTTCCACTGATGATATAACTGCTTCCATCAGTAAACGAGACTTCTGCATTCTCGAGAGGGGTGTCCTTCGAGTCAGGGCAGCTGGAGTAGGTGGCTTCAATGGTCTCCAGGCAGTCATGTTCCACTGGTTCCCCTTGGTTTCTACTGAGGAAGGAGGCTGGATTGACAATGTTAGCCACTACTATCTCTACATCATCTTGCTCCGCTATGATAGCTTGGTATCTCAGGAGCCGTTGTGGGGAAAGCCAATGCCCACCTTTTACCTCTAGCACTGCAGACACTGTGTGAGACACTAGCACAGTTCTTTTCTGGCCTAGGGTGAATTTGTGTGCCTCTTGGATGTTCAGGACGACTGCTGCAACAGCTCTGAGGCACCCAGGCCACCCTTTAGCTGCTGTATCCAATTGCTTAGAGAAGTAAGCCACTGCTCTCCGATATGGGCCCAGGTCCTGTGCTAGTATTCCTAAGGCGATTCCTTGCTTCTCATGGGAGAATAAAAGGAAAGGCTTACTCACGTCCGGCAATCTTAGGGCTGGAGCTGACATGAGGGCTTTTTTCAGCTGGTTGAAAGCTTGCGTAGCTTCCTTTGTCTCTTGGATGTTCCTGCTTTCAGTTGCAATCAGTTCATAGAAGGGCTTAACAAACAGTCCATAGTTATAGATCCATAACCTGCACCACCCTGTCATCCTCAGGAAAGTTCGTAGTTCCTTTACCGTCTGAGGTTTTGGGGTCTGGCATATTGCCTCCTTCCGGCTTTGGCCCAAGGTACGTTGTCTAGCACTGACTTCCTAACCCAGATAAGTTACTTTCTGTTTTACTACTTGGGCTTTTTTCTTTGATACTCGGTACCCTTGGAGCCCCAAAAAGTTCAAGAGGCTTATCGTCCAGGCCGTGCATGCTTCCCTTGTCCGTGTGGTTATCAGGATGTCATCTACGTACTCTAGCAACTTCCCTTCCTCTGGAGGGGCTTCTCAGGTCTCTAATTCTTTTGCAAGTTGTTCTCCAAACAAAGTAGGTGAGTTTTTGAATCCTTGTGGGAGTCTGGTCCATGTCAGTTGAGTTCTTGGCCCGCTCTTAGGATTTTCCCATTCAAATGCAAAAATTTTCTGGCTTCGTGGATAGGAAGGCAAAAGAAGGCATCTTTTAAATCTAAAACGGTAAACCAAGTTAGCTCGGGGGTTAAGCAAGTTAATAACGTGTAGGGATTGGCCACCACAGGATACAGATCCTCAGTGACCTTGTTTATGGCCCGCAGATCCTGTACTAACCGGTATGACCCATCAGGTTTACCAACTGGTAGGATAGGGGTATTAACACTTACATAACATAAGTTGGAACAAGGTATTATAGACAATATCACGGTCATCAATGGAAGCAATATTTGATGGAACTTTTTCAGTTCTGAGGGTTCGTAACTTGTGTTTGTCGGTGACAGCAGGGAAGCACAGTGAGGCTGCTTAACAGGGCAGGATGCATACATATACTTTCCTTCGTCTACATTCACTTAACTTTATTTTACTTACTCTTACACATAACAAAACAACCACAACAACAAGGTACCTTTTCTTTTTCAACACACCTATTACACTTGTAGGTGTCCCTGGCTAGTCCCAGTGTTCTTGGATACCTCTCAATCTAGCTGTGTGGTTCCCAACTCTAGATCCTGTCAGACTTCTCTTCAAACTGGCAAAATTTTTACTCAATCTTGGCTGCTCTCAACAACCCAGCAAACTTAATTCTGGGTGCTCTTGGAATGTTAATCCCTCAACCCAGCAGGTTTGACTTAACCCTGGATGCTCTTGGAACATTAATCCCTCAATCCAGCAGGTTTGAATCAACCCTGGATGCTCTTGGAACATTAATCCCTCAATCCAGCAGGTTTGAATCAACCCTGGATGCTCTTGGAATATTAATCCCTCAATCCAGCAGGTTTGATCTTGGATGTTCTCGGGCATTCTTATCCCTCAATCCAGCAGAATTTTTAGGGGCCCCTCCTACACATTTTACCTTTTATTTTTCCCCAATAGATTATGCCAAGAAAACCCTCTTTTTACCTTTTCATTAATTTTTTTTTCTAATTAATTACCTTTTACTCCCCCCCCCCCCCCCCCCCCCCCCACTAAGGGGTCCCACTCTTTCTCTGAGACCCAGTCCCAGGGGGGGTTCTCTCACTCTTTCTATTACTCGCTTCGTCTCTTTACTGGCCGCTTTTCTCGCGAAAAAGACGGAAACGCAGCATGGGAGACTGCCGCTCTCGCTTAGCAGGTCTGGGGTAACCAGCCCGCCTCTGTCACGATCCGCTTCTTCCGGGGTGTCGTGATGGTTCTTTTCACCCATCCCAAAAGTGCAACAAAGGCAAACAACAAGGGACTATCAGTTAATCACAACAAATGCACCTTTAGTAGGGGCCAAAACAGTAAACGCGATAGTGGGGATCTGAAAGGAGATAAAAGGTTAGAGAGAGAACAGGGATATGGGAATAGCTACCAACACAGGCGAGATCCTCAGTGCTCCGGACGATGGGGATCCGTCTGTCGTGTCGGGGGAGTCTTCGAAGTTCTGGTCGACTCGGGCCTCCAATTATAGTCCACAGAGGAGAGAGGGGGGGAACAAGTGTAATAATGAAAGTCCATTGTAATTGCCCCGAGGGAACGGGTGAGTCCACAGAAACCACCAAAGCAAGACGAATCCAATGAAGAATAAGTCCATTTGAATCACTGAAGGGAAACAGGTCATGTCATTAGTGGTCAGACCACCAATTTCCCCTCCTCCCTATAGCAGGGGTCTCAGTCTCAGTCCTTGGGAGGAGGGTTCTCATTCTTTCTTTGTCACAGTGGTAACGAGGCAGATGAGGGGTCTTCAGTGAAGGACCGCGAGAGTCACCCCAAAAGTTCATTGGGCTTAAGAACGGAGATTAGAAGCAGGCCGCGCATCAGGCTGTCCCGTGCTGGCTCCATGTCAGGTCTTTGCCAAGTCCTTGCCAACTCCTTGCCAAGTTCTTACCAGGCCTTGTTGGGAACAGCCAGCATGACGGTTCAGTGGTTCCACCTGTGCTGTGTCCTGTTCTAAGCCGGAACTACAGTGGGGGAAGGGATTCTTTCTTGTGGCAATCGGAAGGCAGAATGGAAAATGAGGGGCTTCTGACGGGCTCTTACACCACCCCGTGACTGAGGATTGCCCTCGAAAGATCTTCATCAGCAGGATTCCATGGTGTCGTCGTGGAGTCTTCAGGACTCGTCAAGTGTTGGCAGCAGGTCCCAGGGAAAAGAGAAGAGGAAAAGGGAAAGAAAGAGAAAACGGGAAAACTAAAACAATCACAACATATTAGTAATCACAACAAATTATAATTAAACAATAAGCAAAATACAATTAGTAAATCAATAATAGTTATTTAAATAATAATCAATAGGAATCAATTAAACAATAAATTGATCAAATAATAAACCAGTATCATCAATATTAAACAGTAAAGTAATAAACCTAGTATAATCGATATTACTCAGTACAATTTTATAAACAATAAACAAAAATAATTAAAACAGCGATTAGAACAAATCATAAAAGAAAATGATGTAAAACATATCTTCTAACCTTATCATCTTCTTGTGTCTACTGTCCTGGGAACATCTCTAGTGTAAAGGATGTCGGCCAAGTGGTGTGCATTAATTATAGATGTTAATTTTGTTCATCGTTTCATCATTCTCCAATTTACAATAAGCAAGATTACTGATAAAACAAAACCAATCATAACTAAAATCAGAAGAACAACAATGGGATGACACAATTTCTTCAGGATACCGGTGGCGGTGGGTGACCACCCGAAAAGGGTATCCCACCACTTGTGCTCGGCATCACTTTTCACCCTTTCTACAACACGATGTATTTCTTGCACATGATGATGAACAGTTACCAGAGTTTTCTGTCCATTCCCCTTGATTTTTCCTAGGATCTCTATTAGATCTTGATGAAGTAATAATTGCTTTACCAGAGAAAGGTTCATCCCAATGGCAGTAGGCAGTAGCTTGTGAATCAACGTGAGATTGGATTCTAAAAGTTCATGTGAAGTAACTGGAGCTACAAAAGAAAAATCACATCCTGCAATTTTAGTAAAGTTGCAAGCACAAAAATTGGAATGATTTTTAGTAGCTACTACTGTACTTTCTATAAACACAGTATCCCAAGCGGTTCTGAAGCAGGCACACCCATTGTCTGTAGATACAAGGACTGTTTCAGAAGTCTCGTTAGGATGAATATCAAAATGACAGCTATTTTGTTCTGTCTCCAGACAAATATCTTGAGCTACAATTGCATTACCTTCACAGATAAACCCTAGTTGTTCTCAGATGGTACAGGACTCTAAATTGACAGTTTGCCATTTGTCATCAATTTGACGGGCCCATTCTCTATGTTTAGAAGGATAGAAAGTGGGTCCATCATGATTTAATCCTAGTGCAATGATAGGGAATATCAAATGCACCGAGGCATTTCTTATGGTCAACGCAAATGCTGTGGCTGTGTTTGTGTTAGGGTCATAGGTAAAATTCACTAAATTCCACCAGGATTGGAAATCTCTTTCAAAGTCAGTGGCACTGTCCCAGACTATTTTCCTCATTTCAGTGGGAAAAGTGCCTTCTTCACCTTCTCTTAGAATTGAGGCAGCAACTGACTGCATCCATCATTGAGCCTGGATACGGCTAAGAGCTAAGGAAACGTTGCTTTGTGCGGCATTAAGTGCATCAATGATCAATTTGCTATTATTTACATTTATCTTTTCCCAATTTGCTAGAATGTTTGATAGCAACCACTGATGTGTTCCCAAGGCTGATAAGGACGATTGCAGTGGTTGTTGTATTTTGGTTAAATCTTTAGTTGTGGAAGCCAATTTATTCATTCGTACTTCTGAATCAATACTATTTAGGATTCCCAATCCTGTTCCCACAAGACCAGTTATGTCTCTTGGCACGCGGTTTTTAGGAGGCTTCCACTGTCGCAGCCAGGTTGTCCAAGCCTGAAAAGAGGTCTGCAAAAAGGGTGAACAAGCTGGTTGTATTTCTCAGATATTGTTTTGCATCAGCAATTTGACTTGTTTAAGAGACCATAACAGATTAAACAATATCTGTTGTTGGCCAGTTTTCCTGATTCTATATGGTCCAATTTCAAAAATTTTCGGGCTAAGTGTAACCAGTGGTTGGGTGGTAGGTGTCACAACATTAACATCAAGTCCTACTCCAGTATTTGAATCAATACTTTCAACTTAAAAAACAAAAACAAAAACAAAAACAAAACAAAACAAAAAAAAAGTGCTTCAGTATTTTTGGACCAAAACCAAACTACTTCTACAGTTTGTGTTCATGTGAAATTGTGCCAACAATCCTGTATGCTTGGCTGCGTACAAACCTTTTTGTGCTTCAAGAGATCCTTTCACTTTTTCTGCATGCTACCACAATTAGTTCAGACCACGGTCACTCAGCTGCTTTCTGGCCATGGGGTTGCGGTAGGATGCAGAAAAGTATTACCAGTTTTATCATGGATTAGGTGGTCTTCATGTCCCTCGGAGTTCTTCTGAAAAAGTAAACACAACAGAATTCTGCCGCCGAGAGGCAGAAAAGTTAGAATGATGGAATTATCCAGCATGTATTTGTCCAATGCTCTTTCCCTAGAGCACCAGAGGATTCCCATGCATATTTCTTCAGAGGGGGTTTTAGCACAAGTGCTACTAGTCCTATAGTAAGAGAGGTCCACCAGAACAGGTTGGCCAGGGTCATGAGCTGGATTATTAGGATCATTTGGTACAGAGCATAGGAGTCAGTGTAGATGCAGACCAAAGAGGAATTCTGTGCTTCTCGTTGAAAAACACTCCAGACAGCTATCAGCTCCCCACTGTGTGTACTACCTTCTCCCTCTGTAATCATTTGCTCACCAGAGGAAAAGTGGAGGGCTTCTGCCCTAGATTTCCATCCTTTTCCTTCCCCTTTAGCAAAAGCATCAGTAAACCAAGAGTTTGCTGATTGTTCGGGGCAGAAAGGAGGGGTTACTTTGATTACAGAGGCAGGTTTGTCCAAGCTCTCAGTTTCTTGGATTGCTAAAGTTTTTACAGCTCCTTCTGTCATTGAGAAGAAGTTACAGTAATGTTCAACCTGAGCATACCACTTTCTCACTGAGGCCCTCTGGGCCACCCCGTCAGGAGGGGGACTCCCACTAGTGACTGTCTTAATAACCTTGAAGGGGCCTCTCAATACAATTGGTTGTTTTTGTGCAATTTTTTCTACTTCTAGGAAAGCTAAGATAACCATCAACAATCCTTTTTCCCAGGTAGTGTATCTTTTCTCAGCATCTTTGGAACCACGGGAATCAAAACCAACAGGTCTTGTCGGAGCCTCAGGACCCCGCTGCCATATGTGTACTGACAGCCCTGAGGAGGCAAATGCCCATTCCACCTGGAAAGGATCTGTAGGATGGATAGGGCCCAGTGCTTGATGAGCTGTTGCTTCAAAAATCAGCAATTGCAATGCTGACTCCTGAGAAAGACTCCAATCCCATTTCACCCCTTTCCTCAACAAGTCATAAAGGGGAACAAATGGGTCGTTCCAGTGACTAGGAAATCTGTCTGGTCTTTCTACAGGAGATACAGCTGCTATCGTTTTTGGAAGGAGAATTGCTGTAGGTTTGAGTGATTCTGGAAGCCCACAAATTCAAGGGGTCATTATCTTGGGCTTCACAGGTAATTGCATCAGGGATTCAAAGCCAGGAATTCATTTCTTTTTGTGAGTCATTTGCAGGCAAGCAGCTTTGTGCACATTTTCCAAGAGCTGGTCGGGGGTACTAATTCTAGCTATGGGATCTCCCCTTTCCAAGGGGCTTGTTCCCCCGGCCCAAAAAGCTGCACGCTGTGTCAGGGACCATGTGTCACCTTTCTCTCCTGTTGTTAAGAAGACACCATGTCCCCAATACCCACTGGCTTCCTGTTCAGTGAATTGAATTTGATCACCACCAGTGAGGGACACCCGGAAAACATATTCTGTTTCTGATTCATGTGGAGGCTGTCCGTATTCCCTTTTAAGCTTAGCTAGCTCGGTGGCCGTGTTTAGTTGTGATGGTATGCGTTTGGTTGTGATGTGAGGTTCCAGATCATCATCACTGAGATAGTTCTACTCTGTTTTAATCAAGGGTCTCAAGTGATGGCAGCAATGTTCCCCACAATTACTTGCTGCTTCAAGTTCTTGATGAGGATAGATTTGTTTAATGTGAGGAGTTTCCTTCTCCTCAAGCTCTGTAGAGGAATCAGCATGATGTGATTTGTTAATATGTTCCTCTGTTAAGGCAGCTCGCAATGCATAGATCACATTTTTTTGCTTCATAGAACTGTTTTTGCAAAATTTCAACTAGATTTTGAAGGGAGTCTATTATAGCATGTTCCTCACTTCTTCGCTCGAAGCCATTTTCTATAGCTGCCATAAGACAAGCTCCCAAAACTGAGCAGAAGATAGTTTTATTTTTGCCCAGTTTGAATTTTGTTTCATGTTGTAATGAACACACTCTATCAATAACATTTTCTAAGTTCAACCAATTACTCTGTGCCCATTTTTCTCCTTCTGTAGAAGGTTTGGCATTGTGTTTGGCTAGTAGTGCATAAAATTCAGCTTTAATTTCAAGGCTAAGATTGTCACTCATTTTGGGAAGGGACCAAAACCACGACAGGGAGCTACAAACTTAAGTTCCACAAAACTACACAGCCCTCGCTGTGTCGCCCTTCGCTTCCCTGGCTGGGTGAAAGGACAATAATCTGCCTGGGAGGCTCTGCTTAGTTGCTTCAAGTTGTCCCTTCCTTCCCAGACCACATACACACAACAACAACAAAACAACAGTGTCCCGCCCTTTGCACTAAGGGATCCTTTATGAATTGCCAAAGACAGTATGGGTGCCTTTTCAGCTGCAACCCTTCTGTCTAGACAGAAATCCTGTCCGTGACGCCAATTTTAATGTCACGATCCGTTTCTTGCGGGGTGTCGTGATGGTTCTTTTCACCCATCCCAAAAGTGCAACAAAGGCAAACAACAAGGGACTATCAGTTAATCACAACAAATGCACCTTTAGTAGGGGCCAAAACAGTAAACGCGATAGTGGGGATCTGAAAGGAGATAAAAGGTTAGAGAGAGAAGAGGGCTATGGGAATAGCTACCAACACAGGCGAGATCCTCAGTGCTCCGGACGATGGGGATCCGTCTGTCGTGTCGGGGGAGTCTTCGAAGTTCTGGTCGACTCGGGGCTCCAATTATAGTCCACAGAGGAGAGAGGGGGGGAACAAGTGTAATAATGAAAGTCCATTGTAATCGCCCCGAGGGAACGGGTGAGTCCACAGAAACCACCAAAGCAAGACGAATCCAATGAAGAATAAGTCCATTTGAATCACTGAAGGGAAACAGGTCATGTCATTAGTGGTCAGACCACCAATTTCCCCTCCTCCCTATAGCAGGGGTCTCAGTCTCAGTCCTTGGGAGGAGGGTTCTCATTCTTTCTTTGTCACAGTGGTAACGAGGCAGATGAGGGGTCTTCAGTGAAGGACCGCGAGAGTCACCCCAAAAGTTCATTGGGCTTAAGAACGGAGATTAGAAGCAGGCCGCGCATCAGGCTGTCCCGTGCTGGCTCCATGTCAGGTCTTTGCCAAGTCCTTGCCAACTCCTTGCCAAGTTCTTACCAGGCCTTGTTGGGAACAGCCAGCATGACGGTTCAGTGGTTCCACCTGTGCTGTGTCCTGTTCTAAGCCGGAACTACAGTGGGGGAAGGGATTCTTTCTTGTGGCAATCGGAAGGCAGAATGGAAAATGAGGGGCTTCTGACGGGCTCTTACAGCCTCGCATTCACACACATTCATCCCCCCTTTATTCGCCCTGTAATGCAAAGGATCTCCCAGTTGCCGAGCCGTGGGGGCTTTTAGCCGCTCGGCACGAAGCTCGGGTAGCTGGTACATCTGAGGGTCCACCAGAAGAACGGGAGGGACACTCGGGCTGCTGAAATCCTGCTCGTTGATTGAAGGGTCGCAGAAGGGGCAAACAGGGAGACAACGAAGCAGTAGAGAGGCAGATTCCGAGAGCCCCGAAGGGCGGGGTGAGGATTCTTTTACTGCGTAGGGGTAGGAGGGTTTAGCATTCGAGGGTACAATCGGGAGAAGGCTAAAGGGAGGGGAAATATAACATTAACCAGTGGGGAAAAGGGAAAGGAGTGTTCTTGGTGGAAGAACCGTGGAACAGAGAAGATTCTAGGCTAAGGGGCAGACTTGAACAACAACTGACAGGACAGGGGGAGGGTACAATTCTCTTCCGAAAGGGGGTGGAGAACTCATACAACTGCTGTTTCCCATGGCAACCCTAGACTGCCTTCCCCAACCCCTCCCCCTGCACCAGTGACAGCTTTTAACACTGAAGGGCAGTGCTATTGTATAACAAACACTTAATTCTTAGCCCAGCCGGGCTCGCTGGCTACTTTTGCAAGCTTTTTACCAACTAGCGATGCTTGTAAGCGGTGCTTGTAACTCCTAGCTTGTACCACGCTCCCACTAGCTGCGCTATCAGCTAGCGGCGTTCAAAGCAGCTCCTCAAACCGCGGCTTGTGCCCGCGCGCCCGCTGCGCTATCAGCTGGGCCGCGCCTAAAGCACCTTTGCAAGCCCCGACTGAAACGATACGCGGAAGAAATCAATAGACTCCATAACCTGGGGTAGTTATGAAGTGGGTACGTATGTCAGCGCCCGGCACAAGTGAGATAGCTCTCCAAAACTTGTGCCCCGAGCCTCAGTCTGACCCACACTTTTATTCTTAAAGACGTTCCATATGCAATACATTGCACAACTTTTTCATGCATATTCCACCCCTGGCCCCGCCTGTCCTCGCTTCTCATGCGAAGTAAGTCCACGCCCTTCTGGGCATGCGTGGTTTGCTGTGGTGGTCGTACGGGGGTCTCTTGGTGGTCCTGAGGCTGAAGATTGTGGTCTTCCTCATGATTGAACTTTTGAACTTTTCCTCTCTGCGCGTGCGCTTTTGGTCCTTTGGTGCTTATCTGAGTACGTCTGTCAGTCTTGATAGGCTTGGAGACAGAGGAGCTTCTTTATTTTAATTCAGAAGGAAAGGGTTCTTTCCTTCTTCTGGTATTGTTCTTCATGCAAGAAGCTTCAGAAATTTGCATTTTCCTTTGCCCTTTGTATTAGGCAGAGGTTTCTTAAGTAAAAGGTTGAAAATTCAACACATAACTCTACAAGCTAAATTAGAAATGCTTAATTCATTTTGTTAACCTAACTCTAAAAATCTCTATTTCACCTCGACAGCTGTCACAGAGCAGAAAGCAGCTGAGATGCTGAAAAGCAGCAAAGCTGAACTGCCTGCCTCAGCTTCAGCAATGTGCAATTGACTGAAGGCGAAACACGAAGCAGCAGAGCAGCGGGCTTCTGTGCGCACTGAAGGCAATTGCAAGAATCCAGCAGCTGCTCCTTGCCAAGCACAGGCAGCTGCCTGTGTTCTTGCTTCTTGACCAACTCACAGTTGCCTTTCTTTTCAGCAGCTGCCACCGTGTTCTCTGCATCTCGGAGCCTCTGGGGAGCAACAAGAATTTCCAAGGTGGGATGCATGAAAACCAAAATAAAAACTCAGGAAGGTTGTCCTGGAACACCTCCCATTGGCATGCCAAGAGTGAATTCAAGAGGCAGGAGAGCGGCAGCCACCGTCCTGCAGCTGTCTGCGAGCTTCGCACACAAGCCGGCTTCTTCGCGGCTTCGTTCTTCGCCTATGCAAGCTACCGCGATCTCCGGCTGCCGGAGGCCAAGAAGCGGCAACTTCGCGCACAGATGACTGGAGCGGCAGCGGTGCGC
This sequence comes from Vidua macroura, assembly GCF_024509145.1. NCBI lineage: Eukaryota > Metazoa > Chordata > Aves > Passeriformes > Viduidae > Vidua > Vidua macroura. Next base: position 354,800 of record NC_071585.1, on the reverse strand, counting down.
TCCGAAGCGCCGCTTTTGCCGAAAGACGCCGGGAAGCGGCACTTGCTTTCGGCCAGCTCCGGAGCTCCGTATTCTGCCTCTCTAGTCGCCTACATCTTAGCGCAAAGCTTTTCCGCTCCAGTTCTCAAGGAGAAAGTGTCCCAGCACTGCTCACTTAGCCCGACCTTGCCAGGAAATAGGATTTGCTGCACATTCCAAGCACACTGCATTTTCCTGGGCAAGCTGCAACCTGCTGGCAGATGGCCGTGCTCTCTGCCCACTCCTGCCCAGTTCTTGGTACTAGCGGGCACGTTGCAGCCTGGCGAAGGCAAGAAACCTGGAGAGCTGTCACAGAGCAGAAGGGCAGCTGAGATGCTGAAAAGCAGCAAAGCTGAACTGCCTGCCTCAGCTTCAGCAGTGTGTAATTGACTGAAGGCGAAAAACCAAGCAGCAGAGCAGCGGGCTTCTGTGCGCACTGAAGGCAATTGCTAGAATCCAGCAGCTGCTCCTAGCCAAGCACAGTCAACTGCCTGTGTTCTTGCTTCTTGACCAACTCACAGTTGCCCTTCTTCTCAGCAGCTGCCACCGTGTTCTCTGCATCTCGGAGCCTCTGGGGAGCAGCAAGAATTTCCAAGGTGGGATGAAGTAGGACTACGCCAAAACCCAGGAAAATTGTCCTGGAACACCTTCCACTCGCATGCCAAGAGTGAATTCAACAGGCTTGGAGAGCGGCAGCCACCGTCCTGCAGCTGTCTGTGAGCTTCGCACACAAGCCGGCTTCTTCGCGGCTTCGTTCTTCGCCTATGCAAGCTACCGCGATCTCCGGCTGCCGGAGGCGAAGAAGCGGCAACTTCGCGCACAGATGACTGGAGCGGCAGCGGTGCGCTCCGAAGCGCCGCTTTTGCCGAAAGACGCCGGGAAGCGGCACTTGCTTTCGGCCAGCTGCGGAGCTGCGTATTCTGCCTCTCGAGTCGCCTACATCTTAGCGCAAAGCTTTTCCGCTCCAGTTCTCAAGGAGAAAGTGTCCCAGCACTGCTCACTTAGCCCGACCTTGCCAGGAAATAGGATTTGCTGCACATTCCAAGGACACTGCATTTTCCTGGGCAAGCTGCAACCTGCTGGCAAATGGCCGTGCTCTCTGCCCACTCCTGCCCAGCTCTGGGTAGTAGCGGGCACGTTGCAGCCTGGCGAAGGCAAGAAACCTGGAGAGCTGTCACACAGCAGAAGGGCAGCTGAGATGCTGAAAAGCAGCAAAGCTGAACTGCCTGCCTCAACTTCAGCAGTGTGTAATTGACTGAAGGCGAAAAACCAAGCAGCAGAGCAGCGGGCTTCTGTGCGCACTGAAGGCAATTGCTAGAATCCAGCAGCTGCTCCTCGCCAAGCACAGTCAACTGCCTGTGTTCTTGCTTCTTGACCAACTCACAGTTGCCCTTCTTTTCAGCAGCTGCCACCCTGTTCTCTGCATCTCGGAGCCTCTGGGGAGCAGCAAGAATTTCCAAGGTGGGATGAAGTAGGACTACGCCAAAACCCAGGAAAATTGTCCTGGAACACCTTCCACTCGCATGCCAAGAGTGAATTCAACAGGCTTGGAGAGCGGCAGCCACCGTCCTGCAGCTGTCTGCGAGCTTCGCACACAAGCCGGCTTCTTCGCGGCTTCGTTCTTCGCCTATGCAAGCTACCGCGATCTCCGGCTGCCGGAGGCCAAGAAGCGGCTACTTCGCGCACAGATGACTGGAGCGGCAGCGGTGCGCTCCGAAGCGCCGCTTTTGCCGAAAGACGCCGGGAAGCGGCACTTGCTTTCGGCCAGCTCCGGAGCTCCGTATTCTGCCTCTCGAGTCGCCTACATCTTAGCGAAAAGCTTTTCCGCTCCAGTTCTCAAGGAGAAAGTGTCCCAGCACTGCTCACTTATCCCGACCTTGCCAGGAAATAGGATTTGCTGCACATTCCAAGCACACTGCATTTTCCTGGGCAAGCTGCAACCTGCTGGCAGATGGCCGTGCTCTCTGCCCACTCCTGCCCAGCTCTGGGTACTAGCGGGCACGTTGCAGCCTGGCGAAGGCAAGAAACCTCGAGAGCTGTCACACAGCAGAAGGGCTGCTGAGATGCTGAAAAGCAGCAAAGCTGAACTGCCTGCCTCAACTTCAGCAATGTGCAATTGACTGAAGGCGAAAAACCAAGCAGCAGAGCAGCGGGCTTCTGTGCGCACTGAAGGCAATTGCAAGAATCCAGCAGCTGCTCCTCGCCAAGCACAGTCAACTGCCTGTGTTCTTGCTTCTTGACCAACTCACAGTTGCCCTTCTTCTCAGCAGCTGCCACCGTGTTCTCTGCATCTCGGAGCCTCAGGGGAGCAACAAGAATTTCCAAGGTGGGATGCATGAAAACTAAAATAAAAACTCAGGAAGGTTGTCCTGGAACACCTTCTATTGGCATGCCAAGAGTGAATTCAACAGGCAGGAGAGCGGCAGCCACCGTCCTGCAGCTGTCTGCGAGCTTCGCACACAAGCCGGCTTCTTGGCGGCTTCGTTCTTCGCCTCTTGCAAGCTACCGCGATCTCCGGCTGCCGGAGGCCAAGAAGCGGCAACTTCGCGCACAGATGACTGGAGCGGCAGCGCTGCGCTCCGAAGCGCCGCTTTTGCCGAAAGACGCCGGGAAGCGGCACTTGCTTTCGGCCAGCTGCGGAGCTGCGTATTCTGCCTCTCTAGTCGCCTACATCTTAGCGCAAAGCTTTTCCGCTCCAGTTCTCAAGGAGAAAGTGTCCCAGCACTGCTCACTTAGCCCGACCTTGCCAGGAAATAGGATTTGCTGCACATTCCAAGGACACTGCATTTTCCTGGGCAAGCTGCAACCTGCTGGCAGATGGCCGTGCTCTCTGCCCACTCCTGCCCAGTTCGTGGTACTAGCGGGCACGTTGCAGCCTGGCGAAGGCAAGAAACCTGGAGAGCTGTCACAGAGCAGAAGGGCAGCTGAGATGCTGAAAAGCAGCAAAGCTGAACTGCCTGCCTCAGCTTCAGCAGTGTGTAATTGACTGAAGGCGAAAAACCAAGCAGCAGAGCAGCGGGCTTCTGTGCGCACTGAAGGCAATTGCTAGAATCCAGCAGCTGCTCCTCGCCAAGCACAGTCAACTGCCTGTGTTCTTGCTTCTTGACCAACTCACAGTTGCCCTTCTTCTCAGCAGCTGCCACCGTGTTCTCTGCATCTCGGAGCCTCTGGGGAGCAGCAAGAATTTCCAAGGTGGGATGAAGTAGGACTACGCCAAAACCCAGGAAAATTGTCCTGGAACACCTTCCACTCGCATGCCAAGAGTGAATTCAACAGGCAGGAGAGCGGCAGCCACCGTCCTGCAGCTGTCTGCGAGCTTCGCACACAAGCCGGCTTCTTCGCGGCTTCGTTCTTCGCCTCTTGCAAGCTACCGCGATCTCCGGCTGCCGGAGGCGAAGAAGCGGCAACTTCGCGCACAGATCACTGGAGCGGCAGCGGTGCGCTCCGAAGCGCCGCTTTTGCCGAAAGACGCCGGGAAGCGGCACTTGCTTTCGGCCAGCTGCGGAGCTGCGTATTCTGCCTCTCTAGTCGCCTACATCTTAGCGCAAAGCTTTTCCGCTCCAGTTCTCAAGGAGAAAGTGTCCCAGCACTGCTCACTTAGCCCGACCTTGCCAGGAAATAGGATTTGCTGCACATTCCAAGGACACTGCATTTTCCTGGGCAAGCTGCAACCTGCTGGCAGATGGCCGTGCTCTCTGCCCACTCCTGCCCAGTTCTTGGTACTAGCGGGCACGTTGCAGCCTGGCGAAGGCAAGAAACCTGGAGAGCTGTCACAGAGCAGAAGGGCAGCTGAGATGCTGAAAAGCAGCAAAGCTGAACTGCCTGCCTCAGCTTCAGCAGTGTGTAATTGACTGAATGCGAAAAACCAAGCAGCAGAGCAGCGGGCTTCTGTGCGCACTGAAGGCAATTGCTAGAATCCAGCAGCTGCTCCTCGCCAAGCACAGTCAACTGCCTGTGTTCTTGCTTCTTGACCAACTCACAGTTGCCCTTCTTCTCAGCAGCTGCCACCCTGTTCTCTGCATCTCGGAGCCTCTGGGGAGCAGCAAGAATTTCCAAGGTGGGATGAAGTAGGACTACGCCAAAACCCAGGAAAATTGTCCTGGAACACCTTCCACTCGCATGCCAAGAGTGAATTCAACAGGCTTGGAGAGCGGCAGCCACCGTCCTGCAGCTGTCTGCGAGCTTCGCACACAAGCCGGCTTCTTCGCGGCTTCGTTCTTCGCCTATGCAAGCTACCGCGATCTCCGGCTGCCGGAGGCGAAGAAGCGGCAACTTCGCGCACAGATGACTGGAGCGGCAGCGGTGCGCTCCGAAGCGCCGCTTTTGCCGAAAGACGCCGGGAAGCGGCACTTGCTTTCGGACAGCTGCGGAGCTCCGTATTCTGCCTCTCTAGTCGCCTACATCTTAGCGAAAAGCTTTTCCGCTCCAGTTCTCAAGGAGAAAGTGTACCAGCACTGCTCACTTAGCCCGACCTTGCCAGGAAATGAGATTTGCTGCACATTCCAAGGACACTGCATTTTCCTGGGCAAGCTGCAACCTGCTGGCAGATGGCCGTGCTCTCTGCCCACTCCTGCCCAGCTCTGGGTACTAGCGGGCACGTTGCAGCCTGGCGAAGGCAAGAAACCTGGAGAGCTGTCACACAGCAGAAGGGCAGCTGAGATGCTGAAAAGCAGCAAAGCTGAACTGCCTGCCTCAACTTCAGCAATGTGCAATTGACTGAAGGCGAAAAACCAAGCAGCAGAGCAGCGGGCTTCTGTGCGCACTGAAGGCAATTGCAAGAATCCAGCAGCTGCTCCTCGCCAAGCACAGTCAACTGCCTGTGTTCTTGCTTCTTGACCAACTCACAGTTGCCCTTCTTCTCAGCAGCTGCCACCGTGTTCTCTGCATCTCGGAGCCTCTGGGGAGCAACAAGAATTTCCAAGGTGGGATGCATGAAAACTAAAATAAAAACTCAGGAAGGTTGTCCTGGAACACCTTCTATTGGCATGCCAAGAGTGAATTCAACAGGCAGGAGAGCGGCAGCCACCGTCCTGCAGCTGTCTGCGAGCTTCGCACACAAGCCGGCTTCTTGGCGGCTTCGTTCTTCGCCTCTTGCAAGCTACCGCGATCTCCGGCTGCCGGAGGCCAAGAAGCGGCAACTTCGCGCACAGATGACTGGAGCGGCAGCGGTGCGCTCCGAAGCGCCGCTTTTGCCGAAAGACGCCGGGAAGCGGCACTTGCTTTCGGACAGCTGCGGAGCTCCGTATTCTGCCTCTCTAGTCGCCTACATCTTAGCGCAAAGCTTTTCCGCTCCAGTTCTCAAGGAGAAAGTGTCCCAGCACTGCTCACTTAGCCCGACCTTGCCAGGAAATAGGATTTGCTGCACATTCCAAGGACACTGCATTTTCCTGGGCAAGCTGCAACCTGCTGGCAGATGGCCGTGCTCTCTGCCCACTCCTGCCCAGTTCTTGGTACTAGCGGGCACGTTGCAGCCTGGCGAAGGCAAGAAACCTGGAGAGCTGTCACAGAGCAGAAGGGCAGCTGAGATGCTGAAAAGCAGCAAAGCTGAACTGCCTGCCTCAGCTTCAGCAGTGTGTAATTGACTGAAGGCGAAAAACCAAGCAGCAGAGCAGCGGGCTTCTGTGCGCACTGAAGGCAATTGCTAGAATCCAGCAGCTGCTCCTCGCCAAGCACAGTCAACTGCCTGTGTTCTTGCTTCTTGACCAACTCACAGTTGCCCTTCTTCTCAGCAGCTGCCACCGTGTTCTCTGCATCTCGGAGCCTCTGGGGAGCAGCAAGAATTTCCAAGGTGGGATGAAGTAGGACTACGCCAAAACCCAGGAAAATTGTCCTGGAACACCTTCCACTCGCATGCCAAGAGTGAATTCAACAGGCTTGGAGAGCGGCAGCCACCGTCCTGCAGCTGTCTGCGAGCTTCGCACACAAGCCGGCTTCTTCGCGGCTTCGTTCTTCGCCTATGCAAGCTACCGCGATCTCCGGCTGCCGGAGGCCAAGAAGCGGCAACTTCGCGCACAGATGACTGGAGCGGCAGCGGTGCGCTCCGAAGCGCCGCTTTTGCCGAAAGACGCCGGGAAGCGGCACTTGCTTTCGGACAGCTGCGGAGCTCCGTATTCTGCCTCTCTAGTCGCCTACATCTTAGCGCAAAGCTTTTCCGCTCCAGTTCTCAAGGAGAAAGTGTACCAGCACTGCTCACTTAGCCCGACCTTGCCAGGAAAAGAGATTTGCTGCACATTCCAAGGACACTGCATTTTCCTGGGCAAGCTGCAACCTGCTGGCAAATGGCCGTGCTCTCTGCCCACTCCTGCCCAGCTCTGGGTACTAGCGGGCACGTTGCAGCCTGGCGAAGGCAAGAAACCTGGAGAGCTGTCACACAGCAGAAGGGCAGCTGAGATGCTGAAAAGCAGCAAAGCTGAACTGCCTGCCTCAACTTCAGCAATGTGCAATTGACTGAAGGCGAAAAACCAAGCAGCAGAGCAGCGGGCTTCTGTGCGCACTGAAGGCAATTGCAAGAATCCAGCAGCTGCTCCTCGCCAAGCACAGTCAACTGCCTGTGTTCTTGCTTCTTGACCAACTCACAGTTGCCCTTCTTCTCAGCAGCTGCCACCGTGTTCTCTGCATCTCGGAGCCTCTGGGGAGCAACAAGAATTTCCAAGGTGGGATGCATGAAAACTAAAATAAAAACTCAGGAAGGTTGTCCTGGAACACCTTCTATTGGCATGCCAAGAGTGAATTCAACAGGCAGGAGAGCGGCAGCCACCGTCCTGCAGCTGTCTGCGAGCTTCGCACACAAGCCGGCTTCTTGGCGGCTTCGTTCTTCGCCTCTTGCAAGCTACCGCGATCTCCGGCTGCCGGAGGCCAAGAAGCGGCAACTTCGCGCACAGATGACTGGAGCGGCAGCGGTGCGCTCCGAAGCGCCGCTTTTGCCGAAAGACGCCGGGAAGCGGCACTTGCTTTCGGACAGCTGCGGAGCTCCGTATTCTGCCTCTCTAGTCGCCTACATCTTAGCGCAAAGCTTTTCCGCTCCAGTTCTCAAGGAGAAAGTGTCCCAGCACTGCTCACTTAGCCCGACCTTGCCAGGAAATAGGATTTGCTGCACATTCCAAGGACACTGCATTTTCCTGGGCAAGCTGCAACCTGCTGGCAGATGGCCGTGCTCTCTGCCCACTCCTGCCCAGTTCTTGGTACTAGCGGGCACGTTGCAGCCTGGCGAAGGCAAGAAACCTGGAGAGCTGTCACAGAGCAGAAGGGCAGCTGAGATGCTGAAAAGCAGCAAAGCTGAACTGCCTGCCTCAGCTTCAGCAGTGTGTAATTGACTGAAGGCGAAAAACCAAGCAGCAGAGCAGCGGGCTTCTGTGCGCACTGAAGGCAATTGCTAGAATCCAGCAGCTGCTCCTCGCCAAGCACAGTCAACTGCCTGTGTTCTTGCTTCTTGACCAACTCACAGTTGCCCTTCTTCTCAGCAGCTGCCACCGTGTTCTCTGCATCTCGGAGCCTCTGGGGAGCAGCAAGAATTTCCAAGGTGGGATGAAGTAGGACTACGCCAAAACCCAGGAAAATTGTCCTGGAACACCTTCCACTCGCATGCCAAGAGTGAATTCAACAGGCTTGGAGAGCGGCAGCCACCGTCCTGCAGCTGTCTGCGAGCTTCGCACACAAGCCGGCTTCTTCGCGGCTTCGTTCTTCGCCTATGCAAGCTACCGCGATCTCCGGCTGCCGGAGGCGAAGAAGCGGCAACTTCGCGCACAGATGACTGGAGCGGCAGCGGTGCGCTCCGAAGCGCCGCTTTTGCCGAAAGACGCCGGGAAGCGGCACTTGCTTTCGGACAGCTGCGGAGCTCCGTATTCTGCCTCTCTAGTCGCCTACATCTTAGCGCAAAGCTTTTCCGCTCCAGTTCTCAAGGAGAAAGTGTACCAGCACTGCTCACTTAGCCCGACCTTGCCAGGAAAAGAGATTTGCTGCACATTCCAAGGACACTGCATTTTCCTGGGCAAGCTGCAACCTGCTGGCAAATGGCCGTGCTCTCTGCCCACTCCTGCCCAGCTCTGGGTACTAGCGGGCACGTTGCAGCCTGGCGAAGGCAAGAAACCTGGAGAGCTGTCACACAGCAGAAGGGCAGCTGAGATGCTGAAAAGCAGCAAAGCTGAACTGCCTGCCTCAACTTCAGCAATGTGCAATTGACTGAAGGCGAAAAACCAAGCAGCAGAGCAGCGGGCTTCTGTGCGCACTGAAGGCAATTGCTAGAATCCAGCAGCTGCTCCTAGCCAAGCACAGTCAACTGCCTGTGTTCTTGCTTCTTGACCAACTCACAGTTGCCCTTCTTCTCAGCAGCTGCCACCGTGTTCTCTGCATCTCGGAGCCTCTGGGGAGCAGCAAGAATTTCCAAGGTGGGATGAAGTAGGACTACGCCAAAACCCAGGAAAATTGTCCTGGAACACCTTCCACTCGCATGCCAAGAGTGAATTCAACAGGCTTGGAGAGCGGCAGCCACCGTCCTGCAGCTGTCTGTGAGCTTCGCACACAAGCCGGCTTCTTCGCGGCTTCGTTCTTCGCCTATGCAAGCTACCGCGATCTCCGGCTGCCGGAGGCGAAGAAGCGGCAACTTCGCGCACAGATCACTGGAGCGGCAGCGGTGCGCTCCGAAGCGCCGCTTTTGCCGAAAGACGCCGGGAAGCGGCACTTGCTTTCGGCCAGCTGCGGAGCTCCGTATTCTGCCTCTCTAGTCGCCTACATCTTAGCGAAAAGCTTTTCCGCTCCAGTTCTCAAGGAGAAAGTGTACCAGCACTGCTCACTTAGCCCGACCTTGCCAGGAAATAGGATTTGCTGCACATTCCAAGGACACTGCATTTTCCTGGGCAAGCTGCAACCTGCTGGCAAATGGCCGTGCTCTCTGCCCACTCCTGCCCAGCTCTGGGTACTAGCGGGCACGTTGCAGCCTGGCGAAGGCAAGAAACCTGGAGAGCTGTCACACAGCAGAAGGGCAGCTGAGATGCTGAAAAGCAGCAAAGCTGAACTGCCTGCCTCAACTTCAGCAGTGTGTAATTGACTGAAGGCGAAAAACCAAGCAGCAGAGCAGCGGGCTTCTGTGCGCACTGAAGGCAATTGCAAGAATCCAGCAGCTGCTCCTCGCCAAGCACAGTCAACTGCCTGTGTTCTTGCTTCTTGACCAACTCACAGTTGCCCTTCTTCTCAGCAGCTGCCACCGTGTTCTCTGCATCTCGGAGCCTCTGGGGAGCAACAAGAATTTCCAAGATGGGATGCATGAAAACTAAAATAAAAACTCAGGAAGGTTGTCCTGGAACACCTCCCATTGGTATGCCAAGAGTGAATTCAACAGGCAGAAGAGCGGCAGCCACCGTCCTGCAGCAGTCTGCGAGCTTCGCACACAAGCCGGCTTCTTCGCGGCTTCGTTCTTCGCCTCTTGCAAGCTACCGCGATCTCCGGCTGCCGGAGGCGAAGAAGCGGCAACTTCGCGCACAGATGACTGGAGCGGCAGCGGTGCGCTCCGAAGCGCCGCTTTTGCCGAAAGACGCCGGGAAGCGGCACTTGCTTTCGGCCAGCTGCGGAGCTGCGTATTCTGCCTCTCGAGTCGCCTACATCTTAGCGCAAAGCTTTTCCGCTCCAGTTCTCAAGGAGAAAGTGTCCCAGCACTGCTCACTTAGCCCGACCTTGCCAGGAAATGAGATTTGCTGCACATTCCAAGGACACTGCATTTTCCTGGGCAAGCTGCAACCTGCTGGCAGATGGCCGTGCTCTCTGCCCACTCCTGCCCAGTTCTTGGTACTAGCGGGCACGTTGCAGCCTGGCGAAGGGAAGAAACCTCTGTAACGATACGCGGAAGAAATAAATAGACTCCATAACCTGGGGTAGTTATGAAGTGGGTACGTATGTCAGCGCCCGGCACAAGTGAGATAGCTCTCCAAAACTTGTGCCCCGAGCCTCAGTGTGACCCACACTTTTATTCTTAAAGACGTTCCATATGCAATACATTGCACAACATTTTCATGCATATTCCACCCCTGGCCCCGCCTGTCCTCGCTTCTCATGCGAAGTAAGTCCACGCCCTTCTGGGCATGCGTGGTTTGCTGTGGTGGTCGTACGGGGGTCTCTTGGTGGTCCTGAGGCTGAAGATTGTGGTCTTCCTCATGATTGAACTTTTGAACTTTTCCTCTCTGCGCGTGCGCTTTTGGTCCTTTGGTGCTTATCTGAGTACGTCTGTCAGTCTTGATAGGCTTGGAGACAGAGGAGCTTCTTTATCTGGGTTCTTTCCTTCTTCTGGTATTGTTCTCTATGCAAGAAGCTTCAGAAATTTGCATTTTCCTATGCCCTTTGTACTAGGCAGAGGTTTCTTAAGTAAAAGGTTGAAAATTCAACAGATAACTCTACAAGCTAAATTAGAAATGCTTCATTCATTTTGTTAACCTAACTCTAAAAATCTCTGCTTCAGTCCCCCCTTTTCTTAAAATAGATTAAATTCTTTTACTACAGGGGTCTTGATTTAAATTCTGATCTACTATCATGACCGTCCTCTTTCAGTAAGATTCTATGAGTTCTAGAGAGTGATGTCAGACTGGCCATGTGTTTTAACATCCTCGAATTCTACATGAGTGTTAAAGTAGACATCATTAAACTTACAGTAACTAAAATTAATAGGATTATAATTGGGTGACATAAAGTCTTCTAAACAGTGTATTTCACTAGTTATGACTTGTGTTTATTAGCTAGTGATTGGTGCTGGATACACCAAGTTAAGAGACTTAACATACAGGAGGTTAGTGACATGTCTTGGGTAGACATTCTCTTTCGCACCCCATATGGTTTTTCATAAAGCAATTCAAAGTGGTTTAGCTTTTCTTTAGTCTTGGGTTTGGTTCGGATCTGCAGTAGTGCTAATGGGAGGGATTGAGTCCATGACAAATTAGCTTCTTGTCCCAATTGTACAATTTGTTGTTTGATCAAATGATTCATTTTTTTTACCTGACCACTTGATTGTGGGTTATATGGGGTGCGAAGTTCTCAGTCTATGTTCAAGTATTGGCTAACTTGTTGCACGAATTTTACAATAAAATGTGGTCCTCTATTTGAGGAGATTGTGGCCAGGACTCCTAAAGCGTGGTATGTTTTCTTGTACCAATACCTTAGTTACTTCTTGAGCTTTAGAAGTCCTGGTGGGGAATGCTTCTGGCCATCCTGAAAAGGTATCTGTTAGCACCAGGAAAAACTTATACCCCCCTTTTCTTGGCAATTCTGTACAATCAATCTGCCATTGCTGCTCCGGCCCATGACCCTTCCGAATCTGGCTAAGCTTTGGTTTGGGAGTATTTTTGGGGTTGGTCTGGAGGCAAAGGTCACATTGTCGAGTTGTAAATGTCTAGTTATGCTAGAGCATCAATACCCCAATGGTTTTCTGGTGTTCTTCCTTTATTAGGGACCATCATAAATAGGAGGGTAGAACTAATTTTCCTTCTATGGTGGCCCATCCCTCTTGGTTATAGTCTCCTTTTTGCTCATAGATTAATTTTTTTTCTGGTTTGTTGTATCTTGGCTTACCTTTAGGGGAAATTTGCCCGTCTTGCTGCTTCTTTTGCTTCCCTATCTGCCAGCTCGTTTCCTTCTTCCAATTCGGAGTTGATCTTCTGATGTGCCTTAATGTGCATGATCGCTACTTTCTCTGGCAACTGGACTGCTGCTAGAAGTCGCAGTACTTCTGATGCATCTTTAATATTTTTCCCTTGAGACTTCAGCAGTCCTCTCTCTTTCTAAATGGCTCTGTGAGCATGCACTACTCCAAATGCATACTTCGAGTCCGTGTATATGTTTATTTCTTTCCCTCTTGCCAATTCTAGGGCCCGAGTTAGAGCAATTATCTCGGCCTTCTGTGCAGAGGTATTTGTTGGCAGGGGCCCAGATGATATTACTTCCTTGCACGTTGGAACTGCCTAGCCGGCGTGCCGTTTTCCACTGATGATATAACTGCTTCCATCAGTAAACGAGACTTCTGCATTCTCGAGAGGGGTGTCCTTCGAGTCAGGGCAGCTGGAGTAGGTGGCTTCAATGGTCTCCAGGCAGTCATGTTCCACTGGTTCCCCTTGGTTTCTACTGAGGAAGGAGGCTGGATTGACAATGTTAGCCACTACTATCTCTACATCATCTTGCTCCGCTATGATAGCTTGGTATCTCAGGAGCCGTTGTGGGGAAAGCCAATGCCCACCTTTTACCTCTAGCACTGCAGACACTGTGTGAGACACTAGCACAGTTCTTTTCTGGCCTAGGGTGAATTTGTGTGCCTCTTGGATGTTCAGGACGACTGCTGCAACAGCTCTGAGGCACCCAGGCCACCCTTTAGCTGCTGTATCCAATTGCTTAGAGAAGTAAGCCACTGCTCTCCGATATGGGCCCAGGTCCTGTGCTAGTATTCCTAAGGCGATTCCTTGCTTCTCATGGGAGAATAAAAGGAAAGGCTTACTCACGTCCGGCAATCTTAGGGCTGGAGCTGACATGAGGGCTTTTTTCAGCTGGTTGAAAGCTTGCGTAGCTTCCTTTGTCTCTTGGATGTTCCTGCTTTCAGTTGCAATCAGTTCATAGAAGGGCTTAACAAACAGTCCATAGTTATAGATCCATAACCTGCACCACCCTGTCATCCTCAGGAAAGTTCGTAGTTCCTTTACCGTCTGAGGTTTTGGGGTCTGGCATATTGCCTCCTTCCGGCTTTGGCCCAAGGTACGTTGTCTAGCACTGACTTCCTAACCCAGATAAGTTACTTTCTGTTTTACTACTTGGGCTTTTTTCTTTGATACTCGGTACCCTTGGAGCCCCAAAAAGTTCAAGAGGCTTATCGTCCAGGCCGTGCATGCTTCCCTTGTCCGTGTGGTTATCAGGATGTCATCTACGTACTCTAGCAACTTCCCTTCCTCTGGAGGGGCTTCTCAGGTCTCTAATTCTTTTGCAAGTTGTTCTCCAAACAAAGTAGGTGAGTTTTTGAATCCTTGTGGGAGTCTGGTCCATGTCAGTTGAGTTCTTGGCCCGCTCTTAGGATTTTCCCATTCAAATGCAAAAATTTTCTGGCTTCGTGGATAGGAAGGCAAAAGAAGGCATCTTTTAAATCTAAAACGGTAAACCAAGTTAGCTCGGGGGTTAAGCAAGTTAATAACGTGTAGGGATTGGCCACCACAGGATACAGATCCTCAGTGACCTTGTTTATGGCCCGCAGATCCTGTACTAACCGGTATGACCCATCAGGTTTACCAACTGGTAGGATAGGGGTATTAACACTTACATAACATAAGTTGGAACAAGGTATTATAGACAATATCATGGTCATCAATGGAAGCAATATTTGATGGAACTTTTTCAGTTCTGAGGGTTCGTAACTTGTGTTTGTCGGTGACAGCAGGGAAGCACAGTGAGGCTGCTTAACAGGGCAGGATGCATACATATACTTTCCTTCGTCTACATTCACTTAACTTTATTTTACTTACTCTTACACATAACAAAACAACCACAACAACAAGGTACCTTTTCTTTTTCAACACACCTATTACACTTGTAGGTGTCCCTGGCTAGTCCCAGTGTTCTTGGATACCTCTCAATCTAGCTGTGTGGTTCCCAACTCTAGATCCTGTCAGACTTCTCTTCAAACTGGCAAAATTTTTACTCAATCTTGGCTGCTCTCAACAACCCAGCAAACTTAATTCTGGGTGCTCTTGGAATGTTAATCCCTCAACCCAGCAGGTTTGACTTAACCCTGGATGCTCTTGGAACATTAATCCCTCAATCCAGCAGGTTTGAATCAACCCTGGATGCTCTTGGAACATTAATCCCTCAATCCAGCAGGTTTGAATCAACCCTGGATGCTCTTGGAATATTAATCCCTCAATCCAGCAGGTTTGATCTTGGATGTTCTCGGGCATTCTTATCCCTCAATCCAGCAGAATTTTTAGGGGCCCCTCCTACACATTTTACCTTTTCTTTTTCCCCAATAGATTATGCCAAGAAAACCCTCTTTTTACCTTTTCATTAATTTTTTTTTCTAATTAATTACCTTTTACTCCCCCCCCCCCCCCCCCCCCCCCCCACTAAGGGGTCCCACTCTTTCTCTGAGACCCAGTCCCAGGGGGGGTTCTCTCACTCTTTCTATTACTCGCTTCGTCTCTTTACTGGCCGCTTTTCTCGCGAAAAAGACGGAAACGCAGCATGGGAGACTGCCGCTCTCGCTTAGCAGGTCTGGGGTAACCAGCCCGCCTCTGTCACGATCCGCTTCTTCCGGGGTGTCGTGATGGTTCTTTTCACCCATCCCAAAAGTGCAACAAAGGCAAACAACAAGGGACTATCAGTTAATCACAACAAATGCACCTTTAGTAGGGGCCAAAACAGTAAACGCGATAGTGGGGATCTGAAAGGAGATAAAAGGTTAGAGAGAGAACAGGGATATGGGAATAGCTACCAACACAGGCGAGATCCTCAGTGCTCCGGACGATGGGGATCCGTCTGTCGTGTCGGGGGAGTCTTCGAAGTTCTGGTCGACTCGGGCCTCCAATTATAGTCCACAGAGGAGAGAGGGGGGGAACAAGTGTAATAATGAAAGTCCATTGTAATTGCCCCGAGGGAACGGGTGAGTCCACAGAAACCACCAAAGCAAGACGAATCCAATGAAGAATAAGTCCATTTGAATCACTGAAGGGAAACAGGTCATGTCATTAGTGGTCAGACCACCAATTTCCCCTCCTCCCTATAGCAGGGGTCTCAGTCTCAGTCCTTGGGAGGAGGGTTCTCATTCTTTCTTTGTCACAGTGGTAACGAGGCAGATGAGGGGTCTTCAGTGAAGGACCGCGAGAGTCACCCCAAAAGTTCATTGGGCTTAAGAACGGAGATTAGAAGCAGGCCGCGCATCAGGCTGTCCCGTGCTGGCTCCATGTCAGGTCTTTGCCAAGTCCTTGCCAACTCCTTGCCAAGTTCTTACCAGGCCTTGTTGGGAACAGCCAGCATGACGGTTCAGTGGTTCCACCTGTGCTGTGTCCTGTTCTAAGCCGGAACTACACTGGGGGAAGGGATTCTTTCTTGTGGCAATCGGAAGGCAGAATGGAAAATGAGGGGCTTCTGACGGGCTCTTACACCACCCCGTGACTGATGATTGCCCTCGAAAGATCTTCATCAGCAGGATTCCATGGTGTCGTCGTGGAGTCTTCAGGACTCGTCAAGTGTTGGCAGCAGGTCCCAGGGAAAAGAGAAGAGGAAAAGGGAAAGAAAGAGAAAACGGGAAAACTAAAACAATCACAACATATTAGTAATCACAACAAATTATAATTAAACAATAAGCAAAATACAATTAGTAAATCAATAATAGTTATTTAAATAATAATCAATATGAATCAATTAAACAATAAATTGATCAAATAATAAACCAGTATCATCAATATTAAACAGTAAAGTAATAAACCTAGTATAATCGATATTACTCAGTACAATTTTATAAACAATAAACAAAAATAATTAAAACAGCGATTAGAACAAATCATAAAAGAAAATGATGTAAAACATATCTTCTAACCTTATCATCTTCTTGTGTCTACTGTCCTGGGAACATCTCTAGTGTAAAGGATGTCGGCCAAGTGGTGTGCATTAATTATAGATGTTAATTTTGTTCATCGTTTCATCATTCTCCAATTTACAATAAGCAAGATTACTGATAAAACAAAACCAATCATAACTAAAATCAGAAGAACAACAATGGGATGACACAATTTCTTCAGGATACCGGTGGCGGTGGGTGACCACCCGAAAAGGGTATCCCACCACTTGTGCTCGGCATCACTTTTCACCCTTTCTACAACACGATGTATTTCTTGCACATGATGATGAACAGTTACCAGAGTTTTCTGTCCATTCCCCTTGATTTTTCCTAGGATCTCTATTAGATCTTGATGAAGTAATAATTGCTTTACCAGAGAAAGGTTCATCCCAATGGCAGTAGGCAGTAGCTTGTGAATCAACGTGAGATTGGATTCTAAAAGTTCATGTGAAGTAACTGGAGCTACAAAAGAAAAATCACATCCTGCAATTTTAGTAAAGTTGCAAGCACAAAAATTGGAATGATTTTTAGTAGCTACTACTGTACTTTCTATAAACACAGTATCCCAAGCGGTTCTGAAGCAGG
Source organism: Vidua macroura (assembly GCF_024509145.1). Lineage (NCBI taxonomy): Eukaryota > Metazoa > Chordata > Aves > Passeriformes > Viduidae > Vidua > Vidua macroura. The sequence goes on along the minus strand of NC_071585.1, from coordinate 338,632 downwards.
CACACCCATTGTCTGTAGATACAAGGACTGTTTCAGAAGTCTCGTTAGGATGAATATCAAAATGACAGCTATTTTGTTCTGTCTCCAGACAAATATCTTGAGCTACAATTGCATTACCTTCACAGATAAACCCTAGTTGTTCTCAGATGGTACAGGACTCTAAATTGACAGTTTGCCATTTGTCATCAATTTGACGGGCCCATTCTCTATGTTCAGAAGGATAGAAAGTGGGTCCATCATGATTTAATCCTAGTGCAATGATAGGGAATATCAAATGCACCGAGGCATTTCTTATGGTCAACGCAAATGCTGTGGCTGTGTTTGTGTTAGGGTCATAGGTAAAATTCACTAAATTCCACCAGGATTGGAAATCTCTTTCAAAGTCAGTGGCACTGTCCCAGACTATTTTCCTCATTTCAGTGGGAAAAGTGCCTTCTTCACCTTCTCTTAGAATTGAGGCAGCAACTGACTGCATCCATCATTGAGCCTGGATACGGCTAAGAGCTAAGGAAACGTTGCTTTGTGTGGCATTAAGTGCATCAATGATCAATTTGCTATTATTTACATTTATCTTTTCCCAATTTGCTAGAATGTTTGATAGCAACCACTGATGTGTTCCCAAGGCTGATAAGGACGATTGCAGTGGTTGTTGTATTTTGGTTAAATCTTTAGTTGTGGAAGCCAATTTATTCATTCGTACTTCTGAATCAATACTATTTAGGATTCCCAATCCTGTTCCCACAAGACCAGTTATGTCTCTTGGCACGCGGTTTTTAGGAGGCTTCCACTGTCGCAGCCAGGTTGTCCAAGCCTGAAAAGAGGTCTGCAAAAAGGGTGAACAAGCTGGTTGTATTTTTCAGATATTGTTTTGCATCAGCAATTTGACTTGTTTAAGAGACCATAACAGATTAAACAATATCTGTTGTTGGCCAGTTTTCCTGATTCTATATGGTCCAATTTCAAAAATTTTCGGGCTAAGTGTAACCAGTGGTTGGGTGGTAGGTGTCACAACATTAACATCAAGTCCTACTCCAGTATTTGAATCAATACTTTCAACTTAAAAAACAAAAACAAAAACAAAAACAAAACAAAACAAAAAAAAAGTGCTTCAGTATTTTTGGACCAAAACCAAACTACTTCTACAGTTTGTGTTCATGTGAAATTGTGCCAACAATCCTGTATGCTTGGGTGCGTACAAACCTTTTTGTGCTTCAAGAGATCCTTTCACTTTTTCTGCATGCTACCACAATTAGTTCAGACCACGGTCACTCAGCTGCTTTCTGGCCATGGGGTTGCGGTAGGATGCAGAAAAGTATTACCAGTTTTATCATGGATTAGGTGGTCTTCATGTCCCTCGGAGTTCTTCTGAAAAAGTAAACACAACAGAATTCTGCCGCCGAGAGGCAGAAAAGTTAGAATGATGGAATTATCCAGCATGTATTTGTCCAATGCTCTTTCCCTAGAGCACCAGAGGATTCCCATGCATATTTCTTCAGAGGGGGTTTTAGCACAAGTGCTACTAGTCCTATAGTAAGAGAGGTCCACCAGAACAGGTTGGCCAGGGTCATGAGCTGGATTATTAGGATCATTTGGTACAGAGCATAGGAGTCAGTGTAGATGCAGACCAAAGAGGAATTCTGTGCTTCTCGTTGAAAAACACTCCAGACAGCTATCAGCTCCCCACTGTGTGTACTACCTTCTCCCTCTGTAATCATTTGCTCACCAGAGGAAAAGTGGAGGGCTTCTGCCCTAGATTTCCATCCTTTTCCTTCCCCTTTAGCAAAAGCATCAGTAAACCAAGAGTTTGCTGATTGTTCGGGGCAGAAAGGAGGGGTTACTTTGATTACAGAGGCAGGTTTGTCCAAGCTCTCAGTTTCTTGGATTGCTAAAGTTTTTACAGCTCCTTCTGTCATTGAGAAGAAGTTACAGTAATGTTCAACCTGAGCATACCACTTTCTCACTGAGGCCCTCTGGGCCACCCCGTCAGGAGGGGGACTCCCACTAGTGACTGTCTTAATAACCTTGAAGGGGCCTCTCAATACAATTGGTTGTTTTTGTGCAATTTTTTCTACTTCTAGGAAAGCTAAGATAACCATCAACAATCCTTTTTCCCAGGTAGTGTATCTTTTCTCAGCATCTTTGGAACCACGGGAATCAAAACCAACAGGTCTTGTCGGAGCCTCAGGACCCCGCTGCCATATGTGTACTGACAGCCCTGAGGAGGCAAATGCCCATTCCACCTGGAAAGGATCTGTAGGATGGATAGGGCCCAGTGCTTGATGAGCTGTTGCTTCAAAAATCAGCAATTGCAATGCTGACTCCTGAGAAAGACTCCAATCCCATTTCACCCCTTTCCTCAACAAGTCATAAAGGGGAACAAATGGGTCGTTCCAGTGACTAGGAAATCTGTCTGGTCTTTCTACAGGAGATACAGCTGCTATCGTTTTTGGAAGGAGAATTGCTGTAGGTTTGAGTGATTCTGGAAGCCCACAAATTCAAGGGGTCATTATCTTGGGCTTCACAGGTAATTGCATCAGGGATTCAAAGCCAGGAATTCATTTCTTTTTGTGAGTCATTTGCAGGCAAGCAGCTTTGTGCACATTTTCCAAGAGCTGGTCGGGGGTACTAATTCTAGCTATGGGATCTCCCCTTTCCAAGGGGCTTGTTCCCCCGGCCCAAAAAGCTGCACGCTGTGTCAGGGACCATGTGTCACCTTTCTCTCCTGTTGTTAAGAAGACACCATGTCCCCAATACCCACTGGCTTCCTGTTCAGTGAATTGAATTTGATCACCACCAGTGAGGGACACCCGGAAAACATATTCTGTTTCTGATTCATGTGGAGGCTGTCCGTATTCCCTTTTAAGCTTAGCTAGCTCGGTGGCCGTGTTTAGTTGTGATGGTATGCGTTTGGTTGTGATGTGAGGTTCCAGATCATCATCACTGAGATAGTTCTACTCTGTTTTAATCAAGGGTCTCAAGTGATGGCAGCAATGTTCCCCACAATTACTTGCTGCTTCAAGTTCTTGATGAGGATAGATTTGTTTAATGTGAGGAGTTTCCTTCTCCTCAAGCTCTGTAGAGGAATCAGCATGATGTGATTTGTTAATATGTTCCTCTGTTAAGGCAGCTCGCAATGCATAGATCACATTTTTTTGCTTCATAGAACTGTTTTTGCAAAATTTCAACTAGATTTTGAAGGGAGTCTATTATAGCATGTTCCTCACTTCTTCGCTGGAAGCCATTTTCTATAGCTGCCATAAGACAAGCTCCCAAAACTGAGCAGAAGATAGTTTTATTTTTGCCCAGTTTGAATTTTGTTTCATGTTGTAATGAACACACTCTATCAATAACATTTTCTAAGTTCAACCAATTACTCTGTGCCCATTTTTCTCCTTCTGTAGAAGGTTTGGCATTGTGTTTGGCTAGTAGTGCATAAAATTCAGCTTTAATTTCAAGGCTAAGATTGTCACTCATTTTGGGAAGGGACCAAAACCACGACAGGGAGCTACAAACTTAAGTTCCACAAAACTACACAGCCCTCGCTGTGTCGCCCTTCGCTTCCCTGGCTGGGTGAAAGGACAATAATCTGCCTGGGAGGCTCTGCTTAGTTGCTTCAAGTTGTCCCTTCCTTCCCAGACCACATACACACAACAACAACAAAACAACAGTGTCCCGCCCTTTGCACTAAGGGATCCTTTATGAATTGCCAAAGACAGTATGGGTGCCTTTTCAGCTGCAACCCTTCTGTCTAGACAGAAATCCTGTCCGTGACGCCAATTTTAATGTCACGATCCGTTTCTTGCGGGGTGTCGTGATGGTTCTTTTCACCCATCCCAAAAGTGCAACAAAGGCAAACAACAAGGGACTATCAGTTAATCACAACAAATGCACCTTTAGTAGGGGCCAAAACAGTAAACGCGATAGTGGGGATCTGAAAGGAGATAAAAGGTTAGAGAGAGAAGAGGGATATGGGAATAGCTACCAACACAGGCGAGATCCTCAGTGCTCCGGACGATGGGGATCCGTCTGTCGTGTCGGGGGAGTCTTCGAAGTTCTGGTCGACTCGGGGCTCCAATTATAGTCCACAGAGGAGAGAGGGGGGGGAACAAGTGTAATAATGAAAGTCCATTGTAATTGCCCCGAGGGAACGGGTGAGTCCACAGAAACCACCAAAGCAAGACGAATCCAATGAAGAATAAGTCCATTTGAATCACTGAAGGGAAACAGGTCATGTCATTAGTGGTCAGACCACCAATTTCCCCTCCTCCCTATAGCAGGGGTCTCAGTCTCAGTCCTTGGGAGGAGGGTTCTCATTCTTTCTTTGTCACAGTGGTAACGAGGCAGATGAGGGGTCTTCAGTGAAGGACCGCGAGAGTCACCCCAAAAGTTCATTGGGCTTAAGAACGGAGATTAGAAGCAGGCCGCGCATCAGGCTGTCCCGTGCTGGCTCCATGTCAGGTCTTTGCCAAGTCCTTGCCAACTCCTTGCCAAGTTCTTACCAGGCCTTGTTGGGAACAGCCAGCATGACGGTTCAGTGGTCCCACCTGTGCTGTGTCCTGTTCTAAGCCGGAACTACAGTGGGGGAAGGGATTCTTTCTTGTGGCAATCGGAAGGCAGAATGGAAAATGAGGGGCTTCTGACGGGCTCTTACAGCCTCGCATTCACACACATTCATCCCCCCTTTATTCGCCCTGTAATGCAAAGGATCTCCCAGTTGCCGAGCCGTGGGGGCTTTTAGCCGCTCGGCACGAAGCTCGGGTAGCTGGTACATCTGAGGGTCCACCAGAAGAACGGGAGGGACACTCGGGCTGCTGAAATCCTGCTCGTTGATTGAAGGGTCGCAGAAGGGGCAAACAGGGAGACAACGAAGCAGTAGAGAGGCAGATTCCGAGAGCCCCGAAGGGCGGGGTGAGGATTCTTTTACTGCGTAGGGGTAGGAGGGTTTAGCATTCGAGGGTACAATCGGGAGAAGGCTAAAGGGAGGGGAAATATAACATTAACCAGTGGGGAAAAGGGAAAGGAGTGTTCTTGGTGGAAGAACCGTGGAACAGAGAAGATTCTAGGCTAAGGGGCAGACTTGAACAACAACTGACAGGACAGGGGGAGGGTACAATTCTCTTCCGAAAGGGGGTGGAGAACTCATACAACTGCTGTTTCCCATGGCAACCCTAGACTGCCTTCCCCAACCCCTCCCCCTGCACCAGTGACAGCTTTTAACACTGAAGGGCAGTGCTATTGTATAACAAACACTTAATTCTTAGCCCAGCCGGGCTCGCTGGCTACTTTTGCAAGCTTTTTACCAACTAGCGATGCTTGTAAGCGGTGCTTGTAACTCCTAGCTTGTACCACGCTCCCACTAGCTGCGCTATCAGCTAGCGGCGTTCAAAGCAGCTCCTCAAACCGCGGCTTGTGCCCGCGCGCCCGCTGCGCTATCAGCTGGGCCGCGCCTAAAGCACCTTTGCAAGCCCCGACTGAAACGATACGCGGAAGAAATCAATAGACTCCATAACCTGGGGTAGTTATGAAGTGGGTACGTATGTCAGCGCCCGGCACAAGTGAGATAGCTCTCCAAAACTTGTGCCCCGAGCCTCAGTCTGACCCACACTTTTATTCTTAAAGACGTTCCATATGCAATACATTGCACAACTTTTTCATGCATATTCCACCCCTGGCCCCGCCTGTCCTCGCTTCTCATGCGAAGTAAGTCCACGCCCTTCTGGGCATGCGTGGTTTGCTGTGGTGGTCGTACGGGGGTCTCTTGGTGGTCCTGAGGCTGAAGATTGTGGTCTTCCTCATGATTGAACTTTTGAACTTTTCCTCTCTGCGCGTGCGCTTTTGGTCCTTTGGTGCTTATCTGAGTACGTCTGTCAGTCTTGATAGGCTTGGAGACAGAGGAGCTTCTTTATTTTAATTCAGAAGGAAAGGGTTCTTTCCTTCTTCTGGTATTGTTCTTCATGCAAGAAGCTTCAGAAATTTGCATTTTCCTTTGCCCTTTGTATTAGGCAGAGGTTTCTTAAGTAAAAGGTTGAAAATTCAACAGATAACTCTACAAGCTAAATTAGAAATGCTTCATTCATTTTGTTAACCTAACTCTAAAAATCTCTGCTTCAGTCCCCCCTTTTCTTAAAATAGATTAAATTCTTTTACTACAGGGGTCTTGATTTAAATTCTGATCTACTATCATGACCGTCCTCTTTCAGTAAGATTCTAGGAGTTCTAGAGAGTGATGTCAGACTGGCCATGTGTTTTAACATCCTCGAATTCTACATGAGTGTTAAAGTAGACATCATTAAACTTACAGTAACTAAAATTAATAGGATTATAATTGGGTGACATAAAGTCTTCTAAACAGTGTATTTCACTAGTTATGACTTGTGTTTATTAGCTAGTGATTGGTGCTGGATACACCAAGTTAAGAGACTTAACATACAGGAGGTTAGTGACATGTCTTGGGTAGACATTCTCTTTCGCACCCCATATGGTTTTTCATAAAGCAATTCAAAGTGGTTTAGCTTTTCTTTAGTCTTGGGTTTGGTTCGGATCTGCAGTAGTGCTAATGGGAGGGATTGAGTCCATGACAAATTAGCTTCTTGTCCCAATTGTACAATTTGTTGTTTGATCAAATGATTCATTTTTTTTACCTGACCACTTGATTGTGGGTTATATGGGGTGCGAAGTTCTCAGTCTATGTTCAAGTATTGGCTAACTTGTTGCACGAATTTTACAATAAAATGTGGTCCTCTATTTGAGGAGATTGTGGCCAGGACTCTAAAGCGTGGTATGTTTTCTTGTACCAATACCTTAGTTACTTCTTGAGCTTTAGAAGTCCTGGTGGGGAATGCTTCTGGCCATCCTGAAAAGGTATCTGTTAGCACCAGGAAAAACTTATACCCCCCTTTTCTTGGCAATTCTGTACAATCAATCTGCCATTGCTGCTCCGGCCCATGACCCTTCCGAATCTGGCTAAGCTTTGGTTTGGGAGTATTTTTGGGGTTGGTCTGGAGGCAAAGGTCACATTGTCGAGTTGTAAATGTCTAGTTATGCTAGAGCATCAATACCCCAATGGTTTTCTGGTGTTCTTCCTTTATTAGGGACCATCATAAATAGGAGGGTAGAACTAATTTTCCTTCTATGGTGGCCCATCCCTCTTGGTTATAGTCTCCTTTTTGCTCATAGATTAATTTTTTTTCTGGTTTGTTGTATCTTGGCTTACCTTTAGGGGAAATTTGCCCGTCTTGCTGCTTCTTTTGCTTCCCTATCTGCCAGCTCGTTTCCTTCTTCCAATTCGGAGTTGATCTTCTGATGTGCCTTAATGTGCATGATCGCTACTTTCTCTGGCAACTGGACTGCTGCTAGAAGTCGCAGTACTTCTGATGCATCTTTAATATTTTTCCCTTGAGACTTCAGCAGTCCTCTCTCTTTCTAAATGGCTCTGTGAGCATGCACTACTCCAAATGCATACTTCGAGTCCGTGTATATGTTTATTTCTTTCCCTCTTGCCAATTCTAGGGCCCGAGTTAGAGCAATTATCTCGGCCTTCTGTGCAGAGGTATTTGTTGGCAGGGGCCCAGATGATATTACTTCCTTGCACGTTGGAACTGCCTACCCAGCGTGCCGTTTTCCACTGATGATATAACTGCTTCCATCAGTAAACGAGACTTCTGCATTCTCGAGAGGGGTGTCCTTCGAGTCAGGGCAGCTGGAGTAGGTGGCTTCAATGGTCTCCAGGCAGTCATGTTCCACTGGTTCCCCTTGGTTTCTACTGAGGAAGGAGGCTGGATTGACAATGTTAGCCACTACTATCTCTACATCATCTTGCTCCGCTATGATAGCTTGGTATCTCAGGAGCCGTTGTGGGGAAAGCCAATGCCCACCTTTTACCTCTAGCACTGCAGACACTGTGTGAGACACTAGCACAGTTCTTTTCTGGCCTAGGGTGAATTTGTGTGCCTCTTGGATGTTCAGGACGACTGCTGCAACAGCTCTGAGGCACCCAGGCCACCCTTTAGCTGCTGTATCCAATTGCTTAGAGAAGTAAGCCACTGCTCTCCGATATGGGCCCAGGTCCTGTGCTAGTATTCCTAAGGCGATTCCTTGCTTCTCATGGGAGAATAAAAGGAAAGGCTTACTCACGTCCAGCAATCTCGGGGCTGGAGCTGACATGAGGGCTTTTTTCAGCTGGTTGAAAGCTTGCGTAGCTTCCTTTCTCTCTTGGATGTTCCTGCTTTCAGTTACAATCAGTTCATAGAAGGGCTTAACAAACAGTCCATAGTTATAGATCCATAACCTGCACCACCCTGTCATCCTCAGGAAAGTTCGTAGTTCCTTTACCGTCTGAGGTTTTGGGGTCTGGCATATTGCCTCCTTCCGGCTTTGGCCCAAGGTACGTTGTTGTCTAGCACTGACTTCGTAACCCAGATAAGTTACTTACTGTTTTACTACTTGGGCTTTTTTCTTTGATACTCGGTACCCTTGGAGCCCCAAAAAGTTCAAGAGGCTTATCGTCCAGGCCGTGCATGCTTCCCTTGTCCGTGTGGCTATCAGGATGTCATCTACGTACTCTAGCAACTTCCCTTCCTCTGGAGGGGCTTCTCAGGTCTCTAATTCTTTTGCAAGTTGTTCTCCAAACAAAGTGGGTGAGTTTTTGAATCCTTGTGGGAGGCTGGTCCATGTCAGTTGAGTTCTTCGCCCGCTCTTAGGATTTTCCCATTCAAATGCAAAAATTTTCTGGCTTCGTGGATAGGAAGGCAAAAGAAGGCATCTTTTAAATCTAAAACGGTAAACCAAGTTAGCTCGGGGGTTAAGCAAGTTAATAACGTGTAGGGATTGGCCACCACAGGATACAGATCCTCAGTGACCTTGTTTATGGCCCGCAGATCCTGTACTAACCGGTATGACCCATCAGGTTTACCAACTGGTAGGATAGGGGTATTAACACTTACATAACATAAGTTGGAACAAGGTATTATAGACAATATCATGGTCATCAATGGAAGCAATATTTGATGGAACTTTTTCAGTTCTGAGGGTTCGTAACTTGTGTTTGTCGGTGACAGCAGGGAAGCACAGTGAGGCTGCTTAACAGGGCAGGATGCATACATATACTTTCCTTCGTCTACATTCACTTAACTTTATTTTACTTACTCTTACACATAACAAAACAACCACAACAACAAGGTACCTTTTCTTTTTCAACACACCTATTACACTTGTAGGTGTCCCTGGCTAGTCCCAGTGTTCTTGGATACCCCTCAATCTAGCTGTGTGGTTCCCAACTCTAGATCCTGTCAGACTTCTCTTCAAACTGGCAAAATTTTTACTCAATCTTGGCTGCTCTCAACAACCCAGCAAACTTAATTCTGGGTGCTCTTGGAATGTTAATCCCTCAACCCAGCAGGTTTGACTTAACCCTGGATGCTCTTGGAACATTAATCCCTCAATCCAGCAGGTTTGAATCAACCCTGGATGCTCTTGGAACATTAATCCCTCAATCCAGCAGGTTTGAATCAACCCTGGATGCTCTTGGAATATTAATCCCTCAATCCAGCAGGTTTGATCTTGGATGTTCTCGGGCATTCTTATCCCTCAATCCAGCAGAATTTTTAGGGGCCCCTCCTACACATTTTACCTTTTATTTTTCCCCAATAGATTATGCCAAGAAAACCCTCTTTTTACCTTTTAATTCATTTTTTTTTCTAATTAATTACCTTTTACTCCCCCCCCCCCCCCCCACTAAGGGGTCCCACTCTTTCTCTGAGACCCAGTCCCAGGGGGGGTTCTCTCACTCTTTTTATTACTCGCTTCGTCTCTTTACTGGCCGCTTTTCTCGCGAAAAAGACGGAAACGCAGCATGGGAGACTGCCGCTCTCGCTTAGCAGGTCTGGGGTAACCAGCCCGCCTCTGTCACGATCCGCTTATTGCGGGGTGTCGTGATGGTTCTTTTCACCCATCCCAAAAGTGCAACAAAGGCAAACAACAAGGGACTATCAGTTAATCACAACAAATGCACCTTTAGTAGGGGCCAAAACAGTAAACGCGATAGTGGGGATCTGAAAGGAGATAAAAGGTTAGAGAGAGAACAGGGATATGGGAATAGCTACCAACACAGGCGAGATCCTCAGTGCTCCGGACGATGGGGATCCGTCTGTCGTGTCGGGGGAGTCTTCGAAGTTCTGGTCGACTCGGGCCTCCAATTATAGTCCACAGAGGAGAGAGGGGGGGGAACAAGTGTAATAATGAAAGTCCATTGTAATTGCCCCGAGGGAACGGGTGAGTCCACAGAAACCACCAAAGCAAGACGAATCCAATGAAGAATAAGTCCATTTGAATCACTGAAGGGAAACAGGTCATGTCATTAGTGGTCAGACCACCAATTTCCCCTCCTCCCTATAGCAGGGGTCTCAGTCTCAGTCCTTGGGAGGAGGGTTCTCATTCTTTCTTTGTCACAGTGGTAACGAGGCAGATGAGGGGTCTTCAGTGAAGGACCGCGAGAGTCACCCCAAAAGTTCATTGGGCTTAAGAACGGAGATTAGAAGCAGGCCGTGCATCAGGCTGTCCCGTGCTGGCTCCATGTCAGGTCTTTGCCAAGTCCTTGCCAAGTCCTTGCCAAGTTCTTACCAGGCCTTGTTGGGAACAGCCAGCATGACGGTTCAGTGGTCCCACCTGTGCTGTGTCCTGTTCTAAGCCGGAACTACAGTGGGGGAAGGGAATCTTTCTTGTGGCAATCGGAAGGCAGAATGGAAAATGAGGGGCTTCTGACGGGCTCTTACAGCCTCGCATTCACACACATTCATCCCCCCTTTATTCGCCCTGTAATGCAAAGGATCTCCCAGTTGCCGAGCCGTGGGGGCTTTTAGCCGCTCGGCACGAAGCTCGGGTAGCTGGTACATCTGAGGGTCCACCAGAAGAACGGGAGGGACACTCGGGCTGCTGAAATCCTGCTCGTTGATTGAAGGGTCGCAGAAGGGGCAAACAGGGAGACAACGAAGCAGTAGAGAGGCAGATTCCGAGAGCCCCGAAGGGCGGGGTGAGGATTCTTTTACTGCGTAGGGGTAGGAGGGTTTAGCATTCGAGGGTACAATCGGGAGAAGGCTAAAGGGAGGGGAAATATAACATTAACCAGTGGGGAAAAGGGAAAGGAGTGTTCTTGGTGGAAGAACCGTGGAACAGAGAAGATTCTAGGCTAAGGGGCAGACTTGAACAACAACTGACAGGACAGGGGGAGGGTACAATTCTCTTCCGAAAGGGGGTGGAGAACTCATACAACTGCTGTTTCCCATGGCAACCCTAGACTGCCTTCCCCAACCCCTCCCCCTGCACCAGTGACAGCTTTTAACACTGAAGGGCAGTGCTATTGTATAACAAACACTTAATTCTTAGCCCAGCCGGGCTCGCTGGCTACTTTTGCAAGCTTTTTACCAACTAGCGATGCTTGTAAGCGGTGCTTGTAACTCCTAGCTTGTACCACGCTCCCACTAGCTGCGCTATCAGCTAGCGGCGTTCAAAGCAGCTCCTCAAACCGCGGCTTGTGCCCGCGCGCCCGCTGCGCTATCAGCTGGGCCGCGCCTAAAGCACCTTTGCAAGCCCCGACTGAAACGATACGCGGAAGAAATCAATAGACTCCATAACCTGGGGTAGTTATGAAGTGGGTACGTATGTCAGCGCCCGGCACAAGTGAGATAGCTCTCCAAAACTTGTGCCCCGAGCCTCAGTCTGACCCACACTTTTATTCTTAAAGACGTTCCATATGCAATACATTGCACAACTTTTTCATGCATATTCCACCCCTGGCCCCGCCTGTCCTCGCTTCTCATGCGAAGTAAGTCCACGCCCTTCTGGGCATGCGTGGTTTGCTGTGGTGGTCGTACGGGGGTCTCTTGGTGGTCCTGAGGCTGAAGATTGTGGTCTTCCTCATGATTGAACTTTTGAACTTTTCCTCTCTGCGCGTGCGCTTTTGGTCCTTTGGTGCTTATCTGAGTACGTCTGTCAGTCTTGATAGGCTTGGAGACAGAGGAGCTTCTTTATCTGGGTTCTTTCCTTCTTCTGGTATTGTTCTCTATGCAAGAAGCTTCAGAAATTTGCATTTTCCTATGCCCTTTGTACTAGGCAGAGGTTTCTTAAGTAAAAGGTTGAAAATTCAACAGATAACTCTACAAGCTAAATTAGAAATGCTTCATTCATTTTGTTAACCTAACTCTAAAAATCTCTGCTTCAGTCCCCCCTTTTCTTAAAATAGATTAAATTCTTTTACTACAGGGGTCTTGATTTAAATTCTGATCTACTATCATGACCGTCCTCTTTCAGTAAGATTCTATGAGTTCTAGAGAGTGATGTCAGACTGGCCATGTGTTTTAACATCCTCGAATTCTACATGAGTGTTAAAGTAGACATCATTAAACTTACAGTAACTAAAATTAATAGGATTATAATTGGGTGACATAAAGTCTTCTAAACAGTGTATTTCACTAGTTATGACTTGTGTTTATTAGCTAGTGATTGGTGCTGGATACACCAAGTTAAGAGACTTAACATACAGGAGGTTAGTGACATGTCTTGGGTAGACATTCTCTTTCGCACCCCATATGGTTTTTCATAAAGCAATTCAAAGTGGTTTAGCTTTTCTTTAGTCTTGGGTTTGGTTCGGATCTGCAGTAGTGCTAATGGGAGGGATTGAGTCCATGACAAATTAGCTTCTTGTCCCAATTGTACAATTTGTTGTTTGATCAAATGATTCATTTTTTTTACCTGACCACTTGATTGTGGGTTATATGGGGTGCGAAGTTCTCAGTCTATGTTCAAGTATTGGCTAACTTGTTGCACGAATTTTACAATAAAATGTGGTCCTCTATTTGAGGAGATTGTGGCCAGGACTCTAAAGCGTGGTATGTTTTCTTGTACCAATACTTTAGTTACTTCTTGAGCTTTAGAAGTCCTGGTGGGGAATGCTTCTGGCCATCCTGAAAAGGTATCTGTTAGCACCAGGAAAAACTTATACCCCCCTTTTCTTGGCAATTCTGTACAATCAATCTGCCATTGCTGCTCCGGCCCATGACCCTTCCTAATCTGGCTAAGCTTTGGTTTGGGAGTATTTTTGGGGTTGGTCTGGAGGCAAAGGTCACATTGTCGAGTTGTAAATGTCTAGCTATGCTAGAGCATCAATACCCCAATGGTTTTCTGGTGTTCTTCCTTTATTAGGGACCATCATAAATAGGAGGGTAGAACTAATTTTCCTTCTATGGTGGCCCATCCCTCTTGGTTATAGTCTCCTTTTTGCTCATAGATTAATTTTTTTTCTGGTTTGTTGTATCTTGGCTTACCTTTAGGGGAAATGTGCCCGTCTTGCTGCTTCTTTTGCTTCCCTATCTGCCAGCTCGTTTCCTTCTTCCAATTCGGAGTTGATCTTCTGATGTGCCTTAATGTGCATGATCGCTACTTTCTCTGGCAACTGGACTGCTGCTAGAAGTCGCAGTACTTCTGATGCATCTTTAATATTTTTCCCTTGAGACTTCAGCAGTCCTCTCTCTTTCTAAATGGCTCTGTGAGCATGCACTACTCCAAATGCATACTTCGAGTCCGTGTATATGTTTATTTCTTTCCCTCTTGCCAATTCTAGGGCCCGAGTTAGAGCAATTATCTCGGCCTTCTGTGCAGAGGTATTTGTTGGCAGGGGCCCAGATGATATTACTTCCTTGCACGTTGGAACTGCCTAGCCGGCGTGCCGTTTTCCACTGATGATATAACTGCTTCCATCAGTAAACGAGACTTCTGCATTCTCGAGAGGGGTGTCCTTCGAGTCAGGGCAGCTGGAGTAGGTGGCTTCAATGGTCTCCAGGCAGTCATGTTCCACTGGTTCCCCTTGGTTTCTACTGAGGAAGGAGGCTGGATTGACAATGTTAGCCACTACTATCTCTACATCATCTTGCTCCGCTATGATAGCTTGGTATCTCAGGAGCCGTTGTGGGGAAAGCCAATGCCCACCTTTTACCTCTAGCACTGCAGACACTGTGTGAGACACTAGCACAGTTCTTTTCTGGCCTAGGGTGAATTTGTGTGCCTCTTGGATGTTCAGGATGACTGCTGCAACAGCTCTGAGGCACCCAGGCCACCCTTTAGCTGCTGTATCCAATTGCTTAGAGAAGTAAGCCACTGCTCTCCGATATGGGCCCAGGTCCTGTGCTAGTATTCCTAAGGCGATTCCTTGCTTCTCATGGGAGAATAAAAGGAAAGGCTTACTCACGTCTGGCAATCTCGGGGCTGGAGCTGACATGAGGGCTTTTTTCAGCTGGTTGAAAGCTTGCGTAGCTTCCTTTGTCTCTTGGATGTTCCTGCTTTCAGTTACAATCAGTTCATAGAAGGGCTTAACAAACAGTCCATAGTTATAGATCCATAACCTGCACCACCCTGTCATCCTCAGGAAAGTTCGTAGTTCCTTTACCGTCTGAGGTTTTGGGGTCTGGCATATTGCCTCCTTCCGGCTTTGGCCCAAGGTACGTTGTCTAGCACTGACTTCGTAACCCAGATAAGTTACTTTCTGTTTTACTACTTGGGCTTTTTTCTTTGATACTCGGTACCCTTGGAGCCCCAAAAAGTTCAAGAGGCTTATCGTCCAGGCCGTGCATGCTTCCCTTGTCCGTGTGGCTATCAGGATGTCATCTACGTACTCTAGCAACTTCCCTTCCTCTGGAGGGGCTTCTCAGGTCTCTAATTCTTTTGCAAGTTGTTCTCCAAACAAAGTGGGTGAGTTTTTGAATCCTTGTGGGAGTCTGGTCCATGTCAGTTGAGTTCTTCGCCCGCTCTTAGGATTTTCCCATTCAAATGCAAAAATTTTCTGGCTTCGTGGATAGGAAGGCAAAAGAAGGCATCTTTTAAATCTAGAACGGTAAACCAAGTTAGCTCGGGGGTTAAGCAAGTTAATAACGTGTAGGGATTGGCCACCACAGGATACAGATCCTCAGTGACCTTGTTTATGGCCCGCAGATCCTGTACTAACCGGTATGACCCATCAGGTTTACCAACTGGTAGGATAGGGGTATTAACACTTACATAACATAAGTTGGAACAAGGTATTATAGACAATATCATGGTCATCAATGGAAGCAATATTTGATGGAACTTTTTCAGTTCTGAGGGTTCGTAACTTGTGTTTGTCGGTGACAGCAGGGAAGCACAGTGAGGCTGCTTAACAGGGCAGGATGCATACATATACTTTCCTTCGTCTACATTCACTTAACTTTATTTTACTTACTCTTACACATAACAAAACAACCACAACAACAAGGTACCTTTTCTTTTTCAACACACCTATTACACTTGTAGGTGTCCCTGGCTAGTCCCAGTGTTCTTGGATACCCCTCAATCTAGCTGTGTGGTTCCCAACTCTAGATCCTGTCAGACTTCTCTTCAAACTGGCAAAATTTTTACTCAATCTTGGCTGCTCTCAACAACCCAGCAAACTTAATTCTGGGTGCTCTTGGAATGTTAATCCCTCAACCCAGCAGGTTTGACTTAACCCTGGATGCTCTTGGAACATTAATCCCTCAATCCAGCAGGTTTGAATCAACCCTGGATGCTCTTGGAACATTAATCCCTCAATCCAGCAGGTTTGAATCAACCCTGGATGCTCTTGGAATATTAATCCCTCAATCCAGCAGGTTTGATCTTGGATGTTCTCGGGCATTCTTATCCCTCAATCCAGCAGAATTTTTAGGGGCCCCTCCTACACATTTTACCTTTTATTTTTCCCCAATAGATTATGCCAAGAAAACCCTCTTTTTACCTTTTAATTCATTTTTTTTTCTAATTAATTACCTTTTACTCCCCCCCCCCCCCCCCCCACTAAGGGGTCCCACTCTTTCTCTGAGACCCAGTCCCAGGGGGGGTTCTCTCACTCTTTTTATTACTCGCTTCGTCTCTTTACTGGCCGCTTTTCTCGCGAAAAAGACGGAAACGCAGCATGGGAGACTGCCGCTCTCGCTTAGCAGGTCTGGGGTAACCAGCCCGCCTCTGTCACGATCCGCTTATTGCGGGGTGTCGTGATGGTTCTTTTCACCCATCCCAAAAGTGCAACAAAGGCAAACAACAAGGGACTATCAGTTAATCACAACAAATGCACCTTTAGTAGGGGCCAAAACAGTAAACGCGATAGTGGGGATCTGAAAGGAGATAAAAGGTTAGAGAGAGAACAGGGCTATGGGAATAGCTACCAACACAGGCGAGATCCTCAGTGCTCCGGACGATGGGGATCCGTCTGTCGTGTCGGGGGAGTCTTCGAAGTTCTGGCCGACTCGGGGCTCCAATTATAGTCCACAGAGGAGAGAGGGGGGGAACAAGTGTAATAATGAAAGTCCATTGTAATCGCCCCGAGGGAACGGGTGAGTCCACAGAAACCACCAAAGCAAGACGAATCCAATGAAGAATAAGTCCATTTGAATCACTGAAGGGAAACAGGTCATGTCATTAGTGGTCAGACCACCAATTTCCCCTCCTCCCTATAGCAGGGGTCTCAGTCTCAGTCCTTGGGAAGAGGGTTCTCATTCTTTCTTTGTCACAGTGGTAACGAGGCAGATGAGGGGTCTTCAGTGAAGGACCGCGAGAGTCACCCCAAAAGTTCATTGGGCTTAAGAACGGAGATTAGAAGCAGGCCGTGCATCAGGCTGTCCCGTGCTGGCTCCATGTCAGGTCTTTGCCAAGTCCTTGCCAACTCCTTGCCAAGTTCTTACCAGGCCTTGTTGGGAACAGCCAGCATGACGGTTCAGTGGTCCCACCTGTGCTGTGTCCTGTTCTAAGCCGGAACTACAGTGGGGGAAGGGATTCTTTCTTGTGGCAATCGGAAGGCAGAATGGAAAATGAGGGGCTTCTGACGGGCTCTTACACCACCCCGTGACTGACGATTGCCCTCGAAAGATCTTCATCAGCAGGATTCCATGGTGTCGTCGTGGAGTCTTCAGGACTCGTCAAGTGTTGGCAGCAGGTCCCAGGGAAAAGAGAAGAGGAAAAGGGAAAGAAAGAGAAAACGGGAAAACTAAAACAATCACAACATATTAGTAATCACAACAAATTATAATTAAACAATAAGCAAAATACAATTAGTAAATCAATAATAGTTATTTAAATAATAATCAATATGAATCAATTAAACAATAAATTGATCAAATAATAAACCAGTATCATCAATATTAAACAGTAAAGTAATAAACCTAGTATAATCGATATTACTCAGTACAATTTTATAAACAATAAACAAAAATAATTAAAACAGCGATTAGAACAAATCATAAAAGAAAATGATGTAAAACATATCTTCTAACCTTATCATCTTCTTGTGTCTACTGTCCTGGGAACATCTCTAGTGTAAAGGATGTCGGCCAAGTGGTGTGCATTAATTATAGATGTTAATTTTGTTCATCGTTTCATCATTCTCCAATTTACAATAAGCAAGATTACTGATAAAACAAAACCAATCATAACTAAAATCAGAAGAACAACAATGGGATGACACAATTTCTTCAGGATACCGGTGGCGGTGGGTGACCACCCGAAAAGGGTATCCCACCACTTGTGCTCGGCATCACTTTTCACTCTTTCTACAACACGATGTATTTCTTGCACATGATGATGAACAGTTACCAGAGTTTTCTGTCCATTCCCCTTGATTTTTCCTAGGATCTCTATTAGATCTTGATGAAGTAATAATTGCTTTACCAGAGAAAGGTTCATCCCAATGGGAGTAGGCAGTAGCTTGTGAATCAATGTGAGATTGGATTCTAAAAGTTCATGTGAAGTAACTGGAGCTACAAAAGAAAAATCACATCCTGCAATTTTAGTAAAGTTGCAAGCACAAAAATTGGAATGATTTTTAGTAGCTACTACTGTACTTTCTATAAACACAGTATCCCAAGCGGTTCTGAAGCAGGCACACCCATTGTCTGTAGATACAAGGACTGTTTCAGAAGTCTCGTTAGGATGAATATCAAAATGACAGCTATTTTGTTCTGTCTCCAGACAAATATCTTGAGCTACAATTGCATTACCTTCACAGATAAACCCTAGTTGTTCTCAGATGGTACAGGACTCTAAATTGACAGTTTGCCATTTGTCATCAATTTGACGGGCCCATTCTCTATGTTCAGAAGGATAGAAAGTGGGTCCATCATGATTTAATCCTAGTGCAATGATAGGGAATATCAAATGCACCCAGGCATTTCTTATGGTCAACGCAAATGCTGTGGCTGTGTTTGTGTTAGGGTCATAGGTAAAATTCACTAAATTCCACCAGGATTGGAAATCTCTTTCAAAGTCAGTGGCACTGTCCCAGACTATTTTCCTAATTTCAGTGGGAAAAGTGCCTTCTTCACCTTCTCTTATAATTGAGGCAGCAACTGACTGCATCCATCATTGAGCCTGGATACGGCTAAGAGCTAAGGAAACGTTGCTTTGTGCGGCATTAAGTGCATCAATGATCAATTTGCTATTATTTACATTTATCTTTTCCCAATTTGCTAGAATGTTTGATAGCAACCACTGATGTGTTCCCAAGGCTGATAAGGACGATTGCAGTGGTTGTTGTATTTTGGTTAAATCTTTAGTTGTGGAAGCCAATTTATTCATTCATACTTCTGAATCAATACTATTTAGGATTCCCAATCCTGTTCCCACAAGACCAGTTATGTCTCTTGGCACGCGGTTTTTAGGAGGCTTCCACTGTCGCAGCCAGGTTGTCCAAGCCTGAAAAGAGGTCTGCAAAAAGGGTGAACAAGCTGGTTGTATTTCTCAGATATTGTTTTGCATCAGCAATTTGACTTGTTTAAGAGACCATAACAGATTAAACAATATCTGTTGTTGGCCAGTTTTCCTGATTCTATATGGTCCAATTTCAAAAATTTTCGGGCTAAGTGTGACCAGTGGTTGGGTGGTAGGTGTCACAACATTAACATCAAGTCCTACTCCAGTATTTGAATCAATACTTTCAACTTAAAAAACAAAAACAAAAACAAAAACAAAACAAAACAAAACAAAAAGTGCTTCGGTATTTTTGGACCAAAACCAAACTACTTCTACAGTTTGTGTTCATGTGAAATTGTGCCAACAATCCTGTATGCTTGGCTGCGTACAAACCTTTTTGTGCTTCAAGAGATCCTTTCACTTTTTCTGCATGCTACCACAATTAGTTCAGACCACGGTCACTCAGCTGCTTTCTGGCCATGGGGTTGCGGTAGGATGCAGAAAAGTATTACCAGTTTTATCATGGATTAGGTGGTCTTCATGTCCCTCGGAGTTCTTCTGAAAAAGTAAACACAACAGAATTCTGCCGCCGAGAGGCAGAAAAGTTAGAATGATGGAATTATCCAGCATGTATTTGTCCAATGCTCTTTCCCTAGAGCACCAGAGGATTCCCATGCATATTTCTTCAGAGGGGGTTTTAGCACAAGTGCTACTAGTCCTATAGTAAGAGAGGTCCACCAGAACAGGTTGGCCAGGGTCATGAGCTGGATTATTAGGATCATTTGGTACAGAGCATAGGAGTCAGTGTAGATGCAGACCAAAGAGGAATTCTGTGCTTCTCGTTGAAAAACACTCCAGACAGCTATCAGCTCCCCACTGTGTGTACTACCTTCTCCCTCTGTAATCATTTGCTCACCAGAGGAAAAGTGGAGGGCTTCTGCCCTAGATTTCCATCCTTTTCCTTCCCCTTTAGCAAAAGCATCAGTAAACCAAGAGTTTGCTGATTGTTCGGGGCAGAAAGGAGGGGTTACTTTGATTACAGAGGCAGGTTTGTCCAAGCTCTCAGTTTCTTGGATTGCTAAAGTTTTTACAGCTCCTTCTGTCATTGAGAAGAAGTTACAGTAATGTTCAACCTGAGCATACCACTTTCTCACTGAGGCCCTCTAGGCCACCCCGTCAGGAGGGGGACTCCCACTAGTGACTGTCTTAATAACCTTGAAGGGGCCTCTCAATACAATTGGTTGTTTTTGTGCAATTTTTTCTACTTCTAGGAAAGCTAAGATAACCATCAACAATCCTTTTTCCCAGGTAGTGTATCTTTTCTCAGCATCTTTGGAACCACGGGAATCAAAACCAACAGGTCTTGTCGGAGCCTCAGGACCCCGCTGCCATATGTGTACTGACAGCCCTGAGGAGGCAAATGCCCATTCCACCTGGAAAGGATCTGTAGGATGGATAGGGCCCAGTGCTTGATGAGCTGTTGCTTCAAAAATCAGCAATTGCAATGCTGACTCCTGAGAAAGACTCCAATCCCATTTCACCCCTTTCCTCAACAAGTCATAAAGGGGAACAAATGGGTCGTTCCAGTGACTAGGAAATCTGTCTGGTCTTTCTACAGGAGATACAGCTGCTATCGTTTTTGGAAGGAGAATTGCTGTAGGTTTGAGTGATTCTGGAAGCCCACAAATTCAAGGGGTCATTATCTTGGGCTTCACAGGTAATTGCATCAGGGATTCAAAGCCAGGAATTCATTTCTTTTTGTGAGTCATTTGCAGGCAAGCAGCTTTGTGCACATTTTCCAAGAGCTGGTCGGGGGTACTAATTCTAGCTATGGGATCTCCCCTTTCCAAGGGGCTTGTTCCCCCGGCCCAAAAAGCTGCACGCTGTGTCAGGGACCATGTGTCACCTTTCTCTCCTGTTGTTAAGAAGACACCATGTCCCCAATACCCACTGGCTTCCTGTTCAGTGAATTGAATTGGATCACCACCAGTGAGGGACACCCGGAAAACATATTCTGTTTCTGATTCATGTGGAGGCTGTCCGTATTCCCTTTTAAGCTTAGCTAGCTCGGTGGCCGTGTTTAGTTGTGATGGTATGCGTTTGGTTGTGATGTGAGGTTCCAGATCATCATCACTGAGATAGTTCTACTCTGTTTTAATCAAGGGTCTCAAGTGATGGCAGCAATGTTCCCCACAATTACTTGCTGCTTCAAGTTCTTGATGAGGATAGATTTGTTTAATGTGAGGAGTTTCCTTCTCCTCAAGCTCTGTAGAGGAATCAGCATGATGTGATTTGTTAATATGTTCCTCTGTTAAGGCAGCTCGCAATGCATAGATCACATTTTTTTGCTTCATAGAACTGTTTTTGCAAAATTTCAACTAGATTTTGAAGGGAGTCTATTATAGCATGTTCCTCACTTCTTCGCTGGAAGCCATTTTCTATAGCTGCCATAAGACAAGCTCCCAAAACTGAGCAGAAGATAGTTTTATTTTTGCCCAGTTTGAATTTTGTTTCATGTTGTAATGAACACACTCTATCAATAACATTTTCTAAGTTCAACCAATTACTCTGTGCCCATTTTTCTCCTTCTGTAGAAGGTTTGGCATTGTGTTTGGCTAGTAGTGCATAAAATTCAGCTTTAATTTCAAGGCTAAGATTGTCACTCATTTTGGGAAGGGACCAAAACCACGACAGGGAGCTACAAACTTAAGTTCCACAAAACTACACAGCCCTCGCTGTGTCGCCCTTCGCTTCCCTGGCTGGGTGAAAGGACAATAATCTGCCTGGGAGGCTCTGCTTAGTTGCTTCAAGTTGTCCCTTCCTTCCCAGACCACATACACACAACAACAACAAAACAACAGTGTCCCGCCCTTTGCACTAAGGGATCCTTTATGAATTGCCAAAGACAGTATGGGTGCCTTTTCAGCTGCAACCCTTCTGTCTAGACAGAAATCCTGTCCGTGACGCCAATTTTAATGTCACGATCCGTTTCTTGCGGGGTGTCGTGATGGTTCTTTTCACCCATCCCAAAAGTGCAACAAAGGCAAACAACAAGGGACTATCAGTTAATCACAACAAATGCACCTTTAGTAGGGGCCAAAACAGTAAACGCGATAGTGGGGATCTGAAAGGAGATAAAAGGTTAGAGAGAGAAGAGGGCTATGGGAATAGCTACCAACACAGGCGAGATCCTCAGTGCTCCGGACGATGGGGATCCGTCTGTCGTGTCGGGGGAGTCTTCGAAGTTCTGGCCGACTCGGGGCTCCAATTATAGTCCACAGAGGAGAGAGGGGGGGAACAAGTGTAATAATGAAAGTCCATTGTAATCGCCCCGAGGGAACGGGTGAGTCCACAGAAACCACCAAAGCAAGACGAATCCAATGAAGAATAAGTCCATTTGAATCACTGAAGGGAAACAGGTCATGTCATTAGTGGTCAGACCACCAATTTCCCCTCCTCCCTATAGCAGGGGTCTCAGTCTCAGTCCTTGGGAGGAGGGTTCTCATTCTTTCTTTGTCACAGTGGTAACGAGGCAGATGACGGGTCTTCAATGAAGGACCGCGAGAGTCACCCCAAAAGTTCATTGGGCTTAAGAACGGAGATTAGAAGCAGGCCGCGCATCAGGCTGTCCCGTGCTGGCTCCATGTCAGGTCTTTGCCAAGTCCTTGCCAACTCCTTACCAAGTTCTTACCAGGCCTTGTTGGGAACAGCCAGCATGACGGTTCAGTGGTTCCACCTGTGCTGTGTCCTGTTCTAAGCCGGAACTACAGTGGGGGAAGGGATTCTTTCTTGTGGCAATCGGAAGGCAGAATGGAAAATGAGGGGCTTCTGACGGGCTCTTACACCACCCCGTGACTGACGATTGCCCTCGAAAGATCTTCATCAGCAGGATTCCATGGTGTCGTCGTGGAGTCTTCAGGACTCGTCAAGTGTTGGCAGCAGGTCCCAGGGAAAAGAGAAGAGGAAAAGGGAAAGAAAGAGAAAACGGGAAAACTAAAACAATCACAACATATTAGTAATCACAACAAATTATAATTAAACAATAAGCAAAATACAATTAGTAAATCAATAATAGTTATTTAAATAATAATCAATATGAATCAATTAAACAATAAATTGATCAAATAATAAACCAGTATCATCAATATTAAACAGTAAAGTAATAAACCTAGTATAATCGATATTACTCAGTACAATTTTATAAACAATAAACAAAAATAATTAAAACAGCGATTAGAACAAATCATAAAAGAAAATGATGTAAAACATATCTTCTAACCTTATCATCTTCTTGTGTCTACTGTCCTGGGAACATCTCTAGTGTAAAGGATGTCGGCCAAGTGGTGTGCATTAATTATAGATGTTAATTTTGTTCATCGTTTCATCATTCTCCAATTTACAATAAGCAAGATTACTGATAAAACAAAACCAATCATAACTAAAATCAGAAGAACAACAATGGGATGACACAATTTCTTCAGGATACCGGTGGCGGTGGGTGACCACCCGAAAAGGGTATCCCACCACTTGTGCTCGGCATCACTTTTCACTCTTTCTACAACACGATGTATTTCTTGCACATGATGATGAACAGTTACCAGAGTTTTCTGTCCATTCCCCTTGATTTTTCCTAGGATCTCTATTAGATCTTGATGAAGTAATAATTGCTTTACCAGAGAAAGGTTCATCCCAATGGGAGTAGGCAGTAGCTTGTGAATCAACGTGAGATTGGATTCTAAAAGTTCATGTGAAGTAACTGGAGCTACAAAAGAAAAATCACATCCTGCAATTTTAGTAAAGTTGCAAGCACAAAAATTGGAATGATTTTTAGTAGCTACTACTGTACTTTCTATAAACACAGTATCCCAAGCGGTTCTGAAGCAGGCACACCCATTGTCTGTAGATACAAGGACTGTTTCAGAAGTCTCGTTAGGATGAATATCAAAATGACAGCTATTTTGTTCTGTCTCCAGACAAATATCTTGAGCTACAATTGCATTACCTTCACAGATAAACCCTAGTTGTTCTCAGATGGTACAGGACTCTAAATTGACAGTTTGCCATTTGTCATCAATTTGACGGGCCCATTCTCTATGTTCAGAAGGATAGAAAGTGGGTCCATCATGATTTAATCCTAGTGCAATGATAGGGAATATCAAATGCACCCAGGCATTTCTTATGGTCAACGCAAATGCTGTGGCTGTGTTTGTGTTAGGGTCATAGGTAAAATTCACTAAATTCCACCAGGATTGGAAATCTCTTTCAAAGTCAGTGGCACTGTCCCAGACTATTTTCCTAATTTCAGTGGGAAAAGTGCCTTCTTCACCTTCTCTTAGAATTGAGGCAGCAACTGACTGCATCCATCATTGAGCCTGGATACGGCTAAGAGCTAAGGAAACGTTGCTTTGTGCGGCATTAAGTGCATCAATGATCAATTTGCTATTATTTACATTTATCTTTTCCCAATTTGCTAGAATGTTTGATAGCAACCACTGATGTGTTCCCAAGGCTGATAAGGACGATTGCAGTGGTTGTTGTATTTTGGTTAAATCTTTAGTTGTGGAAGCCAATTTATTCATTCATACTTCTGAATCAATACTATTTAGGATTCCCAATCCTGTTCCCACAAGACCAGTTATGTCTCTTGGCACGCGGTTTTTAGGAGGCTTCCACTGTCGCAGCCAGGTTGTCCAAGCCTGAAAAGAGGTCTGCAAAAAGGGTGAACAAGCTGGTTGTATTTCTCAGATATTGTTTTGCATCAGCAATTTGACTTGTTTAAGAGACCATAACAGATTAAACAATATCTGTTGTTGGCCAGTTTTCCTGATTCTATATGGTCCAATTTCAAAAATTTTCGGGCTAAGTGTAACCAGTGGTTGGGTGGTAGGTGTCACAACATTAACATCAAGTCCTACTCCAGTATTTGAATCAATACTTTCAACTTAAAAAACAAAAACAAAAACAAAAACAAAACAAAACAAAACAAAAAGTGCTTCGGTATTTTTGGACCAAAACCAAACTACTTCTACAGTTTGTGTTCATGTGAAATTGTGCCAACAATCCTGTATGCTTGGCTGCGTACAAACCTTTTTGTGCTTCAAGAGATCCTTTCACTTTTTCTGCATGCTACCACAATTAGTTCAGACCACGGTCACTCAGCTGCTTTCTGGCCATGGGGTTGCGGTAGGATGCAGAAAAGTATTACCAGTTTTATCATGGATTAGGTGGTCTTCATGTCCCTCGGAGTTCTTCTGAAAAAGTAAACACAACAGAATTCTGCCGCCGAGAGGCAGAAAAGTTAGAATGATGGAATTATCCAGCATGTATTTGTCCAATGCTCTTTCCCTAGAGCACCAGAGGATTCCCATGCATATTTCTTCAGAGGGGGTTTTAGCACAAGTGCTACTAGTCCTATAGTAAGAGAGGTCCACCAGAACAGGTTGGCCAGGGTCATGAGCTGGATTATTAGGATCATTTGGTACAGAGCATAGGAGTCAGTGTAGATGCAGACCAAAGAGGAATTCTGTGCTTCTCGTTGAAAAACACTCCAGACAGCTATCAGCTCCCCACTG
Organism: Vidua macroura; assembly: GCF_024509145.1. Taxonomy (NCBI): domain Eukaryota; kingdom Metazoa; phylum Chordata; class Aves; order Passeriformes; family Viduidae; genus Vidua; species Vidua macroura. Next base: position 313,340 of record NC_071585.1, on the reverse strand, counting down.
TGTGTACTACCTTCTCCCTCTGTAATCATTTGCTCACCAGAGGAAAAGTGGAGGGCTTCTGCCCTAGATTTCCATCCTTTTCCTTCCCCTTTAGCAAAAGCATCAGTAAACCAAGAGTTTGCTGATTGTTCGGGGCAGAAAGGAGGGGTTACTTTGATTACAGAGGCAGGTTTGTCCAAGCTCTCAGTTTCTTGGATTGCTAAAGTTTTTACAGCTCCTTCTGTCATTGAGAAGAAGTTACAGTAATGTTCAACCTGAGCATACCACTTTCTCACTGAGGCCCTCTGGGCCACCCCGTCAGGAGGGGGACTCCCACTAGTGACTGTCTTAATAACCTTGAAGGGGCCTCTCAATACAATTGGTTGTTTTTGTGCAATTTTTTCTACTTCTAGGAAAGCTAAGATAACCATCAACAATCCTTTTTCCCAGGTAGTGTATCTTTTCTCAGCATCTTTGGAACCACGGGAATCAAAACCAACAGGTCTTGTCGGAGCCTCAGGACCCCGCTGCCATATGTGTACTGACAGCCCTGAGGAGGCAAATGCCCATTCCACCTGGAAAGGATCTGTAGGATGGATAGGGCCCAGTGCTTGATGAGCTGTTGCTTCAAAAATCAGCAATTGCAATGCTGACTCCTGAGAAAGACTCCAATCCCATTTCACCCCTTTCCTCAACAAGTCATAAAGGGGAACAAATGGGTCGTTCCAGTGACTAGGAAATCTGTCTGGTCTTTCTACAGGAGATACAGCTGCTATCGTTTTTGGAAGGAGAATTGCTGTAGGTTTGAGTGATTCTGGAAGCCCACAAATTCAAGGGGTCATTATCTTGGGCTTCACAGGTAATTGCATCAGGGATTCAAAGCCAGGAATTCATTTCTTTTTGTGAGTCATTTGCAGGCAAGCAGCTTTGTGCACATTTTCCAAGAGCTGGTCGGGGGTACTAATTCTAGCTATGGGATCTCCCCTTTCCAAGGGGCTTGTTCCCCCGGCCCAAAAAGCTGCACGCTGTGTCAGGGACCATGTGTCACCTTTCTCTCCTGTTGTTAAGAAGACACCATGTCCCCAATACCCACTGGCTTCCTGTTCAGTGAATTGAATTGGATCACCACCAGTGAGGGACACCCGGAAAACATATTCTGTTTCTGATTCATGTGGAGGCTGTCCGTATTCCCTTTTAAGCTTAGCTAGCTCGGTGGCCGTGTTTAGTTGTGATGGTATGCGTTTGGTTGTGATGTGAGGTTCCAGATCATCATCACTGAGATAGTTCTACTCTGTTTTAATCAAGGGTCTCAAGTGATGGCAGCAATGTTCCCCACAATTACTTGCTGCTTCAAGTTCTTGATGAGGATAGATTTGTTTAATGTGAGGAGTTTCCTTCTCCTCAAGCTCTGTAGAGGAATCAGCATGATGTGATTTGTTAATATGTTCCTCTGTTAAGGCAGCTCGCAATGCATAGATCACATTTTTTTGCTTCATAGAACTGTTTTTGCAAAATTTCAACTAGATTTTGAAGGGAGTCTATTATAGCATGTTCCTCACTTCTTCGCTGGAAGCCATTTTCTATAGCTGCCATAAGACAAGCTCCCAAAACTGAGCAGAAGATAGTTTTATTTTTGCCCAGTTTGAATTTTGTTTCATGTTGTAATGAACACACTCTATCAATAACATTTTCTAAGTTCAACCAATTACTCTGTGCCCATTTTTCTCCTTCTGTAGAAGGTTTGGCATTGTGTTTGGCTAGTAGTGCATAAAATTCAGCTTTAATTTCAAGGCTAAGATTGTCACTCATTTTGGGAAGGGACCAAAACCACGACAGGGAGCTACAAACTTAAGTTCCACAAAACTACACAGCCCTCGCTGTGTCGCCCTTCGCTTCCCTGGCTGGGTGAAAGGACAATAATCTGCCTGGGAGGCTCTGCTTAGTTGCTTCAAGTTGTCCCTTCCTTCCCAGACCACATACACACAACAACAACAAAACAACAGTGTCCCGCCCTTTGCACTAAGGGATCCTTTATGAATTGCCAAAGACAGTATGGGTGCCTTTTCAGCTGCAACCCTTCTGTCTAGACAGAAATCCTGTCCGTGACGCCAATTTTAATGTCACGATCCGTTTCTTGCGGGGTGTCGTGATGGTTCTTTTCACCCATCCCAAAAGTGCAACAAAGGCAAACAACAAGGGACTATCAGTTAATCACAACAAATGCACCTTTAGTAGGGGCCAAAACAGTAAACGCGATAGTGGGGATCTGAAAGGAGATAAAAGGTTAGAGAGAGAAGAGGGCTATGGGAATAGCTACCAACACAGGCGAGATCCTCAGTGCTCCGGACGATGGGGATCCGTCTGTCGTGTCGGGGGAGTCTTCGAAGTTCTGGCCGACTCGGGGCTCCAATTATAGTCCACAGAGGAGAGAGGGGGGGAACAAGTGTAATAATGAAAGTCCATTGTAATCGCCCCGAGGGAACGGGTGAGTCCACAGAAACCACCAAAGCAAGACGAATCCAATGAAGAATAAGTCCATTTGAATCACTGAAGGGAAACAGGTCATGTCATTAGTGGTCAGACCACCAATTTCCCCTCCTCCCTATAGCAGGGGTCTCAGTCTCAGTCCTTGGGAGGAGGGTTCTCATTCTTTCTTTGTCACAGTGGTAACGAGGCAGATGAGGGGTCTTCAGTGAAGGACCGCGAGAGTCACCCCAAAAGTTCATTGGGCTTAAGAACGGAGATTAGAAGCAGGCCGCGCATCAGGCTGTCCCGTGCTGGCTCCATGTCAGGTCTTTGCCAAGTCCTTGCCAACTCCTTGCCAAGTTCTTACCAGGCCTTGTTGGGAACAGCCAGCATGACGGTTCAGTGGTTCCACCTGTGCTGTGTCCTGTTCTAAGCCGGAACTACAGTGGGGGAAGGGATTCTTTCTTGTGGCAATCGGAAGGCAGAATGGAAAATGAGGGGCTTCTGACGGGCTCTTACACCACCCCGTGACTGAGGATTGCCCTCGAAAGATCTTCATCAGCAGGATTCCATGGTGTCGTCGTGGAGTCTTCAGGACTCGTCAAGTGTTGGCAGCAGGTCCCAGGGAAAAGAGAAGAGGAAAAGGGAAAGAAAGAGAAAACGGGAAAACTAAAACAATCACAACATATTAGTAATCACAACAAATTATAATTAAACAATAAGCAAAATACAATTAGTAAATCAATAATAGTTATTTAAATAATAATCAATATGAATCAATGAAACAATAAATTGATCAAATAATAAACCAGTATCATCAATATTAAACAGTAAAGTAATAAACCTAGTATAATCGATATTACTCAGTACAATTTTATAAACAATAAACAAAAATAATTAAAACAGCGATTAGAACAAATCATAAAAGAAAATGATGTAAAACATATCTTCTAACCTTATCATCTTCTTGTGTCTACTGTCCTGGGAACATCTCTAGTGTAAAGGATGTCGGCCAAGTGGTGTGCATTAATTATAGATGTTAATTTTGTTCATCGTTTCATCATTCTCCAATTTACAATAAGCAAGATTACTGATAAAACAAAACCAATCATAACTAAAATCAGAAGAACAACAATGGGATGACACAATTTCTTCAGGATACCGGTGGCGGTGGGTGACCACCCGAAAAGGGTATCCCACCACTTGTGCTCGGCATCACTTTTCACCCTTTCTACAACACGATGTATTTCTTGCACATGATGATGAACAGTTACCAGAGTTTTCTGTCCATTCCCCTTGATTTTTCCTAGGATCTCTATTAGATCTTGATGAAGTAATAATTGCTTTACCAGAGAAAGGTTCATCCCAATGGCAGTAGGCAGTAGCTTGTGAATCAACGTGAGATTGGATTCTAAAAGTTCATGTGAAGTAACTGGAGCTACAAAAGAAAAATCACATCCTGCAATTTTAGTAAAGTTGCAAGCACAAAAATTGGAATGATTTTTAGTAGCTACTACTGTACTTTCTATAAACACAGTATCCCAAGCGGTTCTGAAGCAGGCACACCCATTGTCTGTAGATACAAGGACTGTTTCAGAAGTCTCGTTAGGATGAATATCAAAATGACAGCTATTTTGTTCTGTCTCCAGACAAATATCTTGAGCTACAATTGCATTACCTTCACAGATAAACCCTAGTTGTTCTCAGATGGTACAGGACTCTAAATTGACAGTTTGCCATTTGTCATCAATTTGACGGGCCCATTCTCTATGTTCAGAAGGATAGAAAGTGGGTCCATCATGATTTAATCCTAGTGCAATGATAGGGAATATCAAATGCACCCAGGCATTTCTTATGGTCAACGCAAATGCTGTGGCTGTGTTTGTGTTAGGGTCATAGGTAAAATTCACTAAATTCCACCAGGATTGGAAATCTCTTTCAAAGTCAGTGGCACTGTCCCAGACTATTTTCCTAATTTCAGTGGGAAAAGTGCCTTCTTCACCTTCTCTTATAATTGAGGCAGCAACTGACTGCATCCATCATTGAGCCTGGATACGGCTAAGAGCTAAGGAAACGTTGCTTTGTGCGGCATTAAGTGCATCAATGATCAATTTGCTATTATTTACATTTATCTTTTCCCAATTTGCTAGAATGTTTGATAGCAACCACTGATGTGTTCCCAAGGCTGATAAGGACGATTGCAGTGGTTGTTGTATTTTGGTTAAATCTTTAGTTGTGGAAGCCAATTTATTCATTCATACTTCTGAATCAATACTATTTAGGATTCCCAATCCTGTTCCCACAAGACCAGTTATGTCTCTTGGCACGCGGTTTTTAGGAGGCTTCCACTGTCGCAGCCAGGTTGTCCAAGCCTGAAAAGAGGTCTGCAAAAAGGGTGAACAAGCTGGTTGTATTTCTCAGATATTGTTTTGCATCAGCAATTTGACTTGTTTAAGAGACCATAACAGATTAAACAATATCTGTTGTTGGCCAGTTTTCCTGATTCTATATGGTCCAATTTCAAAAATTTTCGGGCTAAGTGTAACCAGTGGTTGGGTGGTAGGTGTCACAACATTAACATCAAGTCCTACTCCAGTATTTGAATCAATACTTTCAACTTAAAAAACAAAAACAAAAACAAAAACAAAACAAAACAAAACAAAAAGTGCTTCGGTATTTTTGGACCAAAACCAAACTACTTCTACAGTTTGTGTTCATGTGAAATTGTGCCAACAATCCTGTATGCTTGGCTGCGTACAAACCTTTTTGTGCTTCAAGAGATCCTTTCACTTTTTCTGCATGCTACCACAATTAGTTCAGACCACGGTCACTCAGCTGCTTTCTGGCCATGGGGTTGCGGTAGGATGCAGAAAAGTATTACCAGTTTTATCATGGATTAGGTGGTCTTCATGTCCCTCGGAGTTCTTCTGAAAAAGTAAACACAACAGAATTCTGCCGCCGAGAGGCAGAAAAGTTAGAATGATGGAATTATCCAGCATGTATTTGTCCAATGCTCTTTCCCTAGAGCACCAGAGGATTCCCATGCATATTTCTTCAGAGGGGGTTTTAGCACAAGTGCTACTAGTCCTATAGTAAGAGAGGTCCACCAGAACAGGTTGGCCAGGGTCATGAGCTGGATTATTAGGATCATTTGGTACAGAGCATAGGAGTCAGTGTAGATGCAGACCAAAGAGGAATTCTGTGCTTCTCGTTGAAAAACACTCCAGACAGCTATCAGCTCCCCACTGTGTGTACTACCTTCTCCCTCTGTAATCATTTGCTCACCAGAGGAAAAGTGGAGGGCTTCTGCCCTAGATTTCCATCCTTTTCCTTCCCCTTTAGCAAAAGCATCAGTAAACCAAGAGTTTGCTGATTGTTCGGGGCAGAAAGGAGGGGTTACTTTGATTACAGAGGCAGGTTTGTCCAAGCTCTCAGTTTCTTGGATTGCTAAAGTTTTTACAGCTCCTTCTGTCATTGAGAAGAAGTTACAGTAATGTTCAACCTGAGCATACCACTTTCTCACTGAGGCCCTCTAGGCCACCCCGTCAGGAGGGGGACTCCCACTAGTGACTGTCTTAATAACCTTGAAGGGGCCTCTCAATACAATTGGTTGTTTTTGTGCAATTTTTTCTACTTCTAGGAAAGCTAAGATAACCATCAACAATCCTTTTTCCCAGGTAGTGTATCTTTTCTCAGCATCTTTGGAACCACGGGAATCAAAACCAACAGGTCTTGTCGGAGCCTCAGGACCCCGCTGCCATATGTGTACTGACAGCCCTGAGGAGGCAAATGCCCATTCCACCTGGAAAGGATCTGTAGGATGGATAGGGCCCAGTGCTTGATGAGCTGTTGCTTCAAAAATCAGCAATTGCAATGCTGACTCCTGAGAAAGACTCCAATCCCATTTCACCCCTTTCCTCAACAAGTCATAAAGGGGAACAAATGGGTCGTTCCAGTGACTAGGAAATCTGTCTGGTCTTTCTACAGGAGATACAGCTGCTATCGTTTTTGGAAGGAGAATTGCTGTAGGTTTGAGTGATTCTGGAAGCCCACAAATTCAAGGGGTCATTATCTTGGGCTTCACAGGTAATTGCATCAGGGATTCAAAGCCAGGAATTCATTTCTTTTGGTGAGTCATTTGCAGGCAAGCAGCTTTGTGCACATTTTCCAAGAGCTGGTCGGGGGTACTAATTCTAGCTATGGGATCTCCCCTTTCCAAGGGGCTTGTTCCCCCGGCCCAAAAAGCTGCACGCTGTGTCAGGGACCATGTGTCACCTTTCTCTCCTGTTGTTAAGAAGACACCATGTCCCCAATACCCACTGGCTTCCTGTTCAGTGAATTGAATTGGATCACCACCAGTGAGGGACACCCGGAAAACATATTCTGTTTCTGATTCATGTGGAGGCTGTCCGTATTCCCTTTTAAGCTTAGCTAGCTCGGTGGCCGTGTTTAGTTGTGATGGTATGCGTTTGGTTGTGATGTGAGGTTCCAGATCATCATCACTGAGATAGTTCTACTCTGTTTTAATCAAGGGTCTCAAGTGATGGCAGCAATGTTCCCCACAATTACTTGCTGCTTCAAGTTCTTGATGAGGATAGATTTGTTTAATGTGAGGAGTTTCCTTCTCCTCAAGCTCTGTAGAGGAATCAGCATGATGTGATTTGTTAATATGTTCCTCTGTTAAGGCAGCTCGCAATGCATAGATCACATTTTTTTGCTTCATAGAACTGTTTTTGCAAAATTTCAACTAGATTTTGAAGGGAGTCTATTATAGCATGTTCCTCACTTCTTCGCTGGAAGCCATTTTCTATAGCTGCCATAAGACAAGCTCCCAAAACTGAGCAGAAGATAGTTTTATTTTTGCCCAGTTTGAATTTTGTTTCATGTTGTAATGAACACACTCTATCAATAACATTTTCTAAGTTCAACCAATTACTCTGTGCCCATTTTTCTCCTTCTGTAGAAGGTTTGGCATTGTGTTTGGCTAGTAGTGCATAAAATTCAGCTTTAATTTCAAGGCTAAGATTGTCACTCATTTTGGGAAGGGACCAAAACCACGACAGGGAGCTACAAACTTAAGTTCCACAAAACTACACAGCCCTTGCTGTGTCGCCCTTCGCTTCCCTGGCTGGGTGAAAGGACAATAATCTGCCTGGGAGGCTCTGCTTAGTTGCTTCAAGTTGTCCCTTCCTTCCCAGACCACATACACACAACAACAACAAAACAACAGTGTCCCGCCCTTTGCACTAAGGGATCCTTTATGAATTGCCAAAGACAGTATGGGTGCCTTTTCAGCTGCAACCCTTCTGTCTAGACAGAAATCCTGTCCGTGACGCCAATTTTAATGTCACGATCCGTTTCTTGCGGGGTGTCGTGATGGTTCTTTTCACCCATCCCAAAAGTGCAACAAAGGCAAACAACAAGGGACTATCAGTTAATCACAACAAATGCACCTTTAGTAGGGGCCAAAACAGTAAACGCGATAGTGGGGATCTGAAAGGAGATAAAAGGTTAGAGAGAGAACAGGGATATGGGAATAGCTACCAACACAGGCGAGATCCTCAGTGCTCCGGACGATGGGGATCCGTCTGTCGTGTCGGGGGAGTCTTCGAAGTTCTGGTCGACTCGGGGCTCCAATTATAGTCCACAGAGGAGAGAGGGGGGGAACAAGTGTAATAATGAAAGTCCATTGTAATCGCCCCGAGGGAACGGGTGAGTCCACAGAAACCACCAAAGCAAGACGAATCCAATGAAGAATAAGTCCATTTGAATCACTGAAGGGAAACAGGTCATGTCATTAGTGGTCAGACCACCAATTTCCCCTCCTCCCTATAGCAGGGGTCTCAGTCTCAGTCCTTGGGAGGAGGGTTCTCATTCTTTCTTTGTCACAGTGGTAACGAGGCAGATGAGGGGTCTTCAGTGAAGGACCGCGAGAGTCACCCCAAAAGTTCATTGGGCTTAAGAACGGAGATTAGAAGCAGGCCGCGCATCAGGCTGTCCCGTGCTGGCTCCATGTCAGGTCTTTGCCAAGTCCTTGCCAACTCCTTGCCAAGTTCTTACCAGGCCTTGTTGGGAACAGCCAGCATGACGGTTCAGTGGTTCCACCTGTGCTGTGTCCTGTTCTAAGCCGGAACTACAGTGGGGGAAGGGATTCTTTCTTGTGGCAATCGGAAGGCAGAATGGAAAATGAGGGGCTTCTGACGGGCTCTTACACCACCCCGTGACTGAGGATTGCCCTCGAAAGATCTTCATCAGCAGGATTCCATGGTGTCGTCGTGGAGTCTTCAGGACTCGTCAAGTGTTGGCAGCAGGTCCCAGGGAAAAGAGAAGAGGAAAAGGGAAAGAAAGAGAAAACGGGAAAACTAAAACAATCACAACATATTAGTAATCACAACAAATTATAATTAAACAATAAGCAAAATACAATTAGTAAATCAATAATAGTTATTTAAATAATAATCAATATGAATCAATGAAACAATAAATTGATCAAATAATAAACCAGTATCATCAATATTAAACAGTAAAGTAATAAACCTAGTATAATCGATATTACTCAGTACAATTTTATAAACAATAAACAAAAATAATTAAAACAGCGATTAGAACAAATCATAAAAGAAAATGATGTAAAACATATCTTCTAACCTTATCATCTTCTTGTGTCTACTGTCCTGGGAACATCTCTAGTGTAAAGGATGTCGGCCAAGTGGTGTGCATTAATTATAGATGTTAATTTTGTTCATCGTTTCATCATTCTCCAATTTACAATAAGCAAGATTACTGATAAAACAAAACCAATCATAACTAAAATCAGAAGAACAACAATGGGATGACACAATTTCTTCAGGATACCGGTGGCGGTGGGTGACCACCCGAAAAGGGTATCCCACCACTTGTGCTCGGCATCACTTTTCACCCTTTCTACAACACGATGTATTTCTTGCACATGATGATGAACAGTTACCAGAGTTTTCTGTCCATTCCCCTTGATTTTTCCTAGGATCTCTATTAGATCTTGATGAAGTAATAATTGCTTTACCAGAGAAAGGTTCATCCCAATGGCAGTAGGCAGTAGCTTGTGAATCAACGTGAGATTGGATTCTAAAAGTTCATGTGAAGTAACTGGAGCTACAAAAGAAAAATCACATCCTGCAATTTTAGTAAAGTTGCAAGCACAAAAATTGGAATGATTTTTAGTAGCTACTACTGTACTTTCTATAAACACAGTATCCCAAGCGGTTCTGAAGCAGGCACACCCATTGTCTGTAGATACAAGGACTGTTTCAGAAGTCTCGTTAGGATGAATATCAAAATGACAGCTATTTTGTTCTGTCTCCAGACAAATATCTTGAGCTACAATTGCATTACCTTCACAGATAAACCCTAGTTGTTCTCAGATGGTACAGGACTCTAAATTGACAGTTTGCCATTTGTCATCAATTTGACGGGCCCATTCTCTATGTTCAGAAGGATAGAAAGTGGGTCCATCATGATTTAATCCTAGTGCAATGATAGGGAATATCAAATGCACCCAGGCATTTCTTATGGTCAACGCAAATGCTGTGGCTGTGTTTGTGTTAGGGTCATAGGTAAAATTCACTAAATTCCACCAGGATTGGAAATCTCTTTCAAAGTCAGTGGCACTGTCCCAGACTATTTTCCTAATTTCAGTGGGAAAAGTGCCTTCTTCACCTTCTCTTATAATTGAGGCAGCAACTGACTGAACCATCATTGAGCCTGGATACGGCTAAGAGCTAAGGAAACGTTGCTTTGTGCGGCATTAAGTGCATCAATGATCAATTTGCTATTATTTACATTTATCTTTTCCCAATTTGCTAGAATGTTTGATAGCAACCACTGATGTGTTCCCAAGGCTGATAAGGACGATTGCAGTGGTTGTCGTATTTTGGTTAAATCTTTAGTTGTGGAAGCCAATTTATTCATTCATACTTCTGAATCAATACTATTTAGGATTCCCAATCCTGTTCCCACAAGACCAGTTATGTCTCTTGGCAGCCGGTTTTTAGGAGGCTTCCACTGTCGCAGCCAGGTTGTCCAAGCCTGAAAAGAGGTCTGCAAAAAGGGTGAACAAGCTGGTTGTATTTCTCAGATATTGTTTTGCATCAGCAATTTGACTTGTTTAAGAGACCATAACAGATTAAACAATATCTGTTGTTGGCCAGTTTTCCTGATTCTATATGGTCCAATTTCAAAAATTTTCGGGCTAAGTGTAACCAGTGGTTGGGTGGTAGGTGTCACAACATTAACATCAAGTCCTACTCCAGTATTTGAATCAATACTTTCAACTTAAAAAACAAAAACAAAAACAAAAACAAAACAAAACAAAACAAAAAGTGCTTCGGTATTTTTGGACCAAAACCAAACTACTTCTACAGTTTGTGTTCATGTGAAATTGTGCCAACAATCCTGTATGCTTGGCTGCGTACAAACCTTTTTGTGCTTCAAGAGATCCTTTCACTTTTTCTGCATGCTACCACAATTAGTTCAGACCACGGTCACTCAGCTGCTTTCTGGCCATGGGGTTGCGGTAGGATGCAGAAAAGTATTACCAGTTTTATCATGGATTAGGTGGTCTTCATGTCCCTCGGAGTTCTTCTGAAAAAGTAAACACAACAGAATTCTGCCGCCGAGAGGCAGAAAAGTTAGAATGATGGAATTATCCAGCATGTATTTGTCCAATGCTCTTTCCCTAGAGCACCAGAGGATTCCCATGCATATTTCTTCAGAGGGGGTTTTAGCACAAGTGCTACTAGTCCTATAGTAAGAGAGGTCCACCAGAACAGGTTGGCCAGGGTCATGAGCTGGATTATTAGGATCATTTGGTACAGAGCATAGGAGTCAGTGTAGATGCAGACCAAAGAGGAATTCTGTGCTTCTCGTTGAAAAACACTCCAGACAGCTATCAGCTCCCCACTGTGTGTACTACCTTCTCCCTCTGTAATCATTTGCTCACCAGAGGAAAAGTGGAGGGCTTCTGCCCTAGATTTCCATACTTTTCCTTCCCCTTTAGCAAAAGCATCAGTAAACCAAGAGTTTGCTGATTGTTCGGGGCAGAAAGGAGGGGTTACTTTGATTACAGAGGCAGGTTTGTCCAAGCTCTCAGTTTCTTGGATTGCTAAAGTTTTTACAGCTCCTTCTGTCATTGAGAAGAAGTTACAGTAATGTTCAACCTGAGCATACCACTTTCTCACTGAGGCCCTCTGGGCCACCCCGTCAGGAGGGGGACTCCCACTAGTGACTGTCTTAATAACCTTGAAGGGGCCTCTCAATACAATTGGTTGTTTTCGTGCAATTTTTTCTACTTCTAGGAAAGCTAAGATAACCATCAACAATCCTTTTTCCCAGGTAGTGTATCTTTTCTCAGCATCTTTGGAACCACGGGAATCAAAACCAACAGGTCTTGTCGGAGCCTCAGGACCCCGCTGCCATATGTGTACCGACAGCCCTGAGGAGGCAAATGCCCATTCCACCTGGAAAGGATCTGTAGGATGGATAGGGCCCAGTGCTTGATGAGCTGTTGCTTCAAAAATCAGCAATTGCAATGCTGACTCCTGAGAAAGACTCCAATCCCATTTCACCCCTTTCCTCAACAAGTCATAAAGGGGAACAAATGGGTCGTTCCAGTGACTAGGAAATCTGTCTGGTCTTTCTACAGGAGATACAGCTGCTATCGTTTTTGGAAGGAGAATTGCTGTAGGTTTGAGTGATTCTGGAAGCCCACAAATTCAAGGGGTCATTATCTTGGGCTTCACAGGTAATTGCATCAGGGATTCAAAGCCAGGAATTCATTTCTTTTGGTGAGTCATTTGCAGGCAAGCAGCTTTGTGCACATTTTCCAAGAGCTGGTCGGGGGTACTAATTCTAGCTATGGGATCTCCCCTTTCCAAGGGGCTTGTTCCCCCGGCCCAAAAAGCTGCACGCTGTGTCAGGGACCATGTGTCACCTTTCTCTCCTGTTGTTAAGAAGACACCATGTCCCCAATACCCACTGGCTTCCTGTTCAGTGAATTGAATTTGATCACCACCAGTGAGGGACACCCGGAAAACATATTCTGTTTCTGATTCATGTGGAGGCTGTCCGTATTCCCTTTTAAGCTTAGCTAGCTCGGTGGCCGTGTTTAGTTGTGATGGTATGTGTTTGGTTGTGATGTGAGGTTCCAGATCATCATCACTGAGATAGTTCTACTCTGTTTTAATCAAGGGTCTCAAGTGATGGCAGCAATGTTCCCCACAATTACTTGCTGCTTCAAGTTCTTGATGAGGATAGATTTGTTTAATGTGAGGAGTTTCCTTCTCCTCAAGCTCTGTAGAGGAATCAGCATGATGTGATTTGTTAATATGTTCCTCTGTTAAGGCAGCTCGCAATGCATAGATCACATTTTTTTGCTTCATAGAACTGTTTTTGCAAAATTTCAACTAGATTTTGAAGGGAGTCTATTATAGCATGTTCCTCACTTCTTCGCTGGAAGCCATTTTCTATAGCTGCCATAAGACAAGCTCCCAAAACTGAGCAGAAGATAGTTTTATTTTTGCCCAGTTTGAATTTTGTTTCATGTTGTAATGAACACACTCTATCAATAACATTTTCTAAGTTCAACCAATTACTCTGTGCCCATTTTTCTCCTTCTGTAGAAGGTTTGGCATTGTGTTTGGCTAGTAGTGCATAAAATTCAGCTTTAATTTCAAGGCTAAGATTGTCACTCATTTTGGGAAGGGACCAAAACCACGACAGGGAGCTACAAACTTAAGTTCCACAAAACTACACAGCCCTCGCTGTGTCGCCCTTCGCTTCCCTGGCTGGGTGAAAGGACAATAATCTGCCTGGGAGGCTCTGCTTAGTTGCTTCAAGTTGTCCCTTCCTTCCCAGACCACATACACACAACAACAACAAAACAACAGTGTCCCGCCCTTTGCACTAAGGGATCCTTTATGAATTGCCAAAGACAGTATGGGTGCCTTTTCAGCTGCAACCCTTCTGTCTAGACAGAAATCCTGTCCGTGACGCCAATTTTAATGTCACGATCCGTTTCTTGCGGGGTGTCGTGATGGTTCTTTTCACCCATCCCAAAAGTGCAACAAAGGCAAACAACAAGGGACTATCAGTTAATCACAACAAATGCACCTTTAGTAGGGGCCAAAACAGTAAACGCGATAGTGGGGATCTGAAAGGAGATAAAAGGTTAGAGAGAGAAGAGGGATATGGGAATAGCTACCAACACAGGCGAGATCCTCAGTGCTCCGGACGATGGGGATCCGTCTGTCGTGTCGGGGGAGTCTTCGAAGTTCTGGCCAACTCGGGGCTCCAATTATAGTCCACAGAGGAGAGAGGGGGGGAACAAGTGTAATAATGAAAGTCCATTGTAATCGCCCCGAGGGAACGGGTGAGTCCACAGAAACCACCAAAGCAAGACGAATCCAATGAAGAATAAGTCCATTTGAATCACTGAAGGGAAACAGGTCATGTCATTAGTGGTCAGACCACCAATTTCCCCTCCTCCCTATAGCAGGGGTCTCAGTCTCAGTCCTTGGGAGGAGGGTTCTCATTCTTTCTTTGTCACAGTGGTAACGAGGCAGATGAGGGGTCTTCAGTGAAGGACCGCGAGAGTCACCCCAAAAGTTCATTGGGCTTAAGAACGGAAGCAGGCCGCGCATCAGGCTGTCCCGTGCTGGCTCCATGTCAGGTCTTTGCCAAGTCCTTGCCAACTCCTTGCCAAGTTCTTACCAGGCCTTGTTGGGAACAGCCAGCATGACGGTTCAGTGGTTCCACCTGTGCTGTGTCCTGTTCTAAGCCGGAACTACAGTGGGGGAAGGGATTCTTTCTTGTGGCAATCGGAAGGCAGAATGGAAAATGAGGGGCTTCTGACGGGCTCTTACACCACCCCGTGACTGACGATTGCCCTCGAAAGATCTTCATCAGCAGGATTCCATGGTGTCGTCGTGGAGTCTTCAGGACTCGTCAAGTGTTGGCAGCAGGTCCCAGGGAAAAGAGAAGAGGAAAAGGGAAAGAAAGAGAAAACGGGAAAACTAAAACAATCACAACAGATTAGTAATCACAACAAATTATAATTAAACAATAAGCAAAATACAATTAGTAAATCAATAATAGTTATTTAAATAATAATCAATATGAATCAATTAAACAATAAATTGATCAAATAATAAACCAGTATCATCAATATTAAACAGTAAAGTAATAAACCTAGTATAATCGATATTACTCAGTACAATTTTATAAACAATAAACAAAAATAATTAAAACAGCGATTAGAACAAATCATAAAAGAAAATGATGTAAAACATATCTTCTAACCTTATCATCTTCTTGTGTCTACTGTCCTGGGAACATCTCTAGTGTAAAGGATGTCGGCCAAGTGGTGTGCATTAATTATAGATGTTAATTTTGTTCATCGTTTCATCATTCTCCAATTTACAATAAGCAAGATTACTGATAAAACAAAACCAATCATAACTAAAATCAGAAGAACAACAATGGGATGACACAATTTCTTCAGGATACCGGTGGCGGTGGGTGACCACCCGAAAAGGGTATCCCACCACTTGTGCTCGGCATCACTTTTCACCCTTTCTACAACACGATGTATTTCTTGCACATGATGATGAACAGTTACCAGAGTTTTCTGTCCATTCCCCTTGATTTTTCCTAGGATCTCTATTAGATCTTGATGAAGTAATAATTGCTTTACCAGAGAAAGGTTCATCCCAATGGCAGTAGGCAGTAGCTTGTGAATCAACGTGAGATTGGATTCTAAAAGTTCATGTGAAGTAACTGGAGCTACAAAAGAAAAATCACATCCTGCAATTTTAGTAAAGTTGCAAGCACAAAAATTGGAATGATTTTTAGTAGCTACTACTGTACTTTCTATAAACACAGTATCCCAAGCGGTTCTGAAGCAGGCACACCCATTGTCTGTAGATACAAGGACTGTTTCAGAAGTCTCGTTAGGATGAATATCAAAATGACAGCTATTTTGTTCTGTCTCCAGACAAATATCTTGAGCTACAATTGCATTACCTTCACAGATAAACCCTAGTTGTTCTCAGATGGTACAGGACTCTAAATTGACAGTTTGCCATTTGTCATCAATTTGACGGGCCCATTCTCTATGTTCAGAAGGATAGAAAGTGGGTCCATCATGATTTAATCCTAGTGCAATGATAGGGAATATCAAATGCACCCAGGCATTTCTTATGGTCAACGCAAATGCTGTGGCTGTGTTTGTGTTAGGGTCATAGGTAAAATTCACTAAATTCCACCAGGATTGGAAATCTCTTTCAAAGTCAGTGGCACTGTCCCAGACTATTTTCCTAATTTCAGTGGGAAAAGTGCCTTCTTCACCTTCTCTTAGAATTGAGGCAGCAACTGACTGCATCCATCATTGAGCCTGGATACGGCTAAGAGCTAAGGAAACGTTGCTTTGTGCGGCATTAAGTGCATCAATGATCAATTTGCTATTATTTACATTTATCTTTTCCCAATTTGCTAGAATGTTTGATAGCAACCACTGATGTGTTCCCAAGGCTGATAAGGACGATTGCAGTGGTTGTTGTATTTTGGTTAAATCTTTAGTTGTGGAAGCCAATTTATTCATTCGTACTTCTGAATCAATACTATTTAGGATTCCCAATCCTGTTCCCACAAGACCAGTTATGTCTCTTGGCAGCCGGTTTTTAGGAGGCTTCCACTGTCGCAGCCAGGTTGTCCAAGCCTGAAAAGAGGTCTGCAAAAAGGGTGAACAAGCTGGTTGTATTTCTCAGATATTGTTTTGCATCAGCAATTTGACTTGTTTAAGAGACCATAACAGATTAAACAATATCTGTTGTTGGCCAGTTTTCCTGATTCTATATGGTCCAATTTCAAAAATTTTCGGGCTAAGTGTAACCAGTGGTTGGGTGGTAGGTGTCACAACATTAACATCAAGTCCTACTCCAGTATTTGAATCAATACTTTCAACTTAAAAAACAAAAACAAAAACAAAAACAAAAACAAAACAAAAAAAAAAAAAAGTGCTTCAGTATTTTTGGACCAAAACCAAACTACTTCTACAGTTTGTGTTCATGTGAAATTGTGCCAACAATCCTGTATGCTTGGCTGCGTACAAACCTTTTTGTGCTTCAAGAGATCCTTTCACTTTTTCTGCATGCTACCACAATTAGTTCAGACCACGGTCACTCAGCTGCTTTCTGGCCATGGGGTTGCGGTAGGATGCAGAAAAGTATTACCAGTTTTATCATGGATTAGGTGGTCTTCATGTCCCTCGGAGTTCTTCTGAAAAAGTAAACACAACAGAATTCTGCCGCCGAGAGGCAGAAAAGTTAGAATGATGGAATTATCCAGCATGTATTTGTCCAATGCTCTTTCCCTAGAGCACCAGAGGATTCCCATGCATATTTCTTCAGAGGGGGTTTTAGCACAAGTGCTACTAGTCCTATAGTAAGAGAGGTCCACCAGAACAGGTTGGCCAGGGTCATGAGCTGGATTATTAGGATCATTTGGTACAGAGCATAGGAGTCAGTGTAGATGCAGACCAAAGAGGAATTCTGTGCTTCTCGTTGAAAAACACTCCAGACAGCTATCAGCTCCCCACTGTGTGTACTACCTTCTCCCTCTGTAATCATTTGCTCACCAGAGGAAAAGTGGAGGGCTTCTGCCCTAGATTTCCATCCTTTTCCTTCCCCTTTAGCAAAAGCATCAGTAAACCAAGAGTTTGCTGATTGTTCGGGGCAGAAAGGAGGGGTTACTTTGATTACAGAGGCAGGTTTGTCCAAGCTCTCAGTTTCTTGGATTGCTAAAGTTTTTACAGCTCCTTCTGTCATTGAGAAGAAGTTACAGTAATGTTCAACCTGAGCATACCACTTTCTCACTGAGGCCCTCTAGGCCACCCCGTCAGGAGGGGGACTCCCACTAGTGACTGTCTTAATAACCTTGAAGGGGCCTCTCAATACAATTGGTTGTTTTTGTGCAATTTTTTCTACTTCTAGGAAAGCTAAGATAACCATCAACAATCCTTTTTCCCAGGTAGTGTATCTTTTCTCAGCATCTTTGGAACCACGGGAATCAAAACCAACAGGTCTTGTCGGAGCCTCAGGACCCCGCTGCCATATGTGTACTGACAGCCCTGAGGAGGCAAATGCCCATTCCACCTGGAAAGGATCTGTAGGATGGATAGGGCCCAGTGCTTGATGAGCTGTTGCTTCAAAAATCAGCAATTGCAATGCTGACTCCTGAGAAAGACTCCAATCCCATTTCACCCCTTTCCTCAACAAGTCATAAAGGGGAACAAATGGGTCGTTCCAGTGACTAGGAAATCTGTCTGGTCTTTCTACAGGAGATACAGCTGCTATCGTTTTTGGAAGGAGAATTGCTGTAGGTTTGAGTGATTCTGGAAGCCCACAAATTCAAGGGGTCATTATCTTGGGCTTCACAGGTAATTGCATCAGGGATTCAAAGCCAGGAATTCATTTCTTTTTGTGAGTCATTTGCAGGCAAGCAGCTTTGTGCACATTTTCCAAGAGCTGGTCGGGGGTACTAATTCTAGCTATGGGATCTCCCCTTTCCAAGGGGCTTGTTCCCCCGGCCCAAAAAGCTGCACGCTGTGTCAGGGACCATGTGTCACCTTTCTCTCCTGTTGTTAAGAAGACACCATGTCCCCAATACCCACTGGCTTCCTGTTCAGTGAATTGAATTGGATCACCACCAGTGAGGGACACCCGGAAAACATATTCTGTTTCTGATTCATGTGGAGGCTGTCCGTATTCCCTTTTAAGCTTAGCTAGCTCGGTGGCCGTGTTTAGTTGAATTGAATTTGATCACCACCAGTGAGGGACACCCGGAAAACATATTCTGTTTCTGATTCATGTGGAGGCTGTCCGTATTCCCTTTTAAGCTTAGCTAGCTCGGTGGCCGTGTTTAGTTGTGATGGTATGCGTTTGGTTGTGATGTGAGGTTCCAGATCATCATCACTGAGATAGTTCTACTCTGTTTTAATCAAGGGTCTCAAGTGATGGCAGCAATGTTCCCCACAATTACTTGCTGCTTCAAGTTCTTGATGAGGATAGATTTGTTTAATGTGAGGAGTTTCCTTCTCCTCAAGCTCTGTAGAGGAATCAGCATGATGTGATTTGTTAATATGTTCCTCTGTTAAGGCAGCTCGCAATGCATAGATCACATTTTTTGCTTCATAGAACTGTTTTTGCAAAATTTCAACTAGATTTTGAAGGGAGTCTATTATAGCATGTTCCTCACTTCTTCGCTGGAAGCCATTTTCTATAGCTGCCATAAGACAAGCTCCCAAAACTGAGCAGAAGATAGTTTTATTTTTGCCCAGTTTGAATTTTGTTTCATGTTGTAATGAACACACTCTATCAATAACATTTTCTAAGTTCAACCAATTACTCTGTGCCCATTTTTCTCCTTCTGTAGAAGGTTTGGCATTGTGTTTGGCTAGTAGTGCATAAAATTCAGCTTTAATTTCAAGGCTAAGATTGTCACTCATTTTGGGAAGGGACCAAAACCACGACAGGGAGCTACAAACTTAAGTTCCACAAAACTACACAGCCCTTGCTGTGTCGCCCTTCGCTTCCCTGGCTGGGTGAAAGGACAATAATCTGCCTGGGAGGCTCTGCTTAGTTGCTTCAAGTTGTCCCTTCCTTCCCAGACCACATACACACAACAACAACAAAACAACAGTGTCCCGCCCTTTGCACTAAGGGATCCTTTATGAATTGCCAAAGACAGTATGGGTGCCTTTTCAGCTGCAACCCTTCTGTCTAGACAGAAATCCTGTCCGTGACGCCAATTTTAATGTCACGATCCGTTTCTTGCGGGGTGTCGTGATGGTTCTTTTCACCCATCCCAAAAGTGCAACAAAGGCAAACAACAAGGGACTATCAGTTAATCACAACAAATGCACCTTTAGTAGGGGCCAAAACAGTAAACGCGATAGTGGGGATCTGAAAGGAGATAAAAGGTTAGAGAGAGAACAGGGATATGGGAATAGCTACCAACACAGGCGAGATCCTCAGTGCTCCGGACGATGGGGATCCGTCTGTCGTGTCGGGGGAGTCTTCGAAGTTCTGGCCGACTCGGGGCTCCAATTATAGTCCACAGAGGAGAGAGGGGGGGAACAAGTGTAATAATGAAAGTCCATTGTAATCGCCCCGAGGGAACGGGTGAGTCCACAGAAACCACCAAAGCAAGACGAATCCAATGAAGAATAAGTCCATTTGAATCACTGAAGGGAAACAGGTCATGTCATTAGTGGTCAGACCACCAATTTCCCCTCCTCCCTATAGCAGGGGTCTCAGTCTCAGTCCTTGGGAGGAGGGTTCTCATTCTTTCTTTGTCACAGTGGTAACGAGGCAGATGAGGGGTCTTCAGTGAAGGACCGCGAGAGTCACCCCAAAAGTTCATTGGGCTTAAGAACGGAAGCAGGCCGCGCATCAGGCTGTCCCGTGCTGGCTCCATGTCAGGTCTTTGCCAAGTCCTTGCCAACTCCTTGCCAAGTTCTTACCAGGCCTTGTTGGGAACAGCCAGCATGACGGTTCAGTGGTTCCACCTGTGCTGTGTCCTGTTCTAAGCCGGAACTACAGTGGGGGAAGGGATTCTTTCTTGTGGCAATCGGAAGGCAGAATGGAAAATGAGGGGCTTCTGACGGGCTCTTACACCACCCCGTGACTGACGATTGCCCTCGAAAGATCTTCATCAGCAGGATTCCATGGTGTCGTCGTGGAGTCTTCAGGACTCGTCAAGTGTTGGCAGCAGGTCCCAGGGAAAAGAGAAGAGGAAAAGGGAAAGAAAGAGAAAACGGGAAAACTAAAACAATCACAACAGATTAGTAATCACAACAAATTATAATTAAACAATAAGCAAAATACAATTAGTAAATCAATAATAGTTATTTAAATAATAATCAATATGAATCAATTAAACAATAAATTGATCAAATAATAAACCAGTATCATCAATATTAAACAGTAAAGTAATAAACCTAGTATAATCGATATTACTCAGTACAATTTTATAAACAATAAACAAAAATAATTAAAACAGCGATTAGAACAAATCATAAAAGAAAATGATGTAAAACATATCTTCTAACCTTATCATCTTCTTGTGTCTACTGTCCTGGGAACATCTCTAGTGTAAAGGATGTCGGCCAAGTGGTGTGCATTAATTATAGATGTTAATTTTGTTCATCGTTTCATCATTCTCCAATTTACAATAAGCAAGATTACTGATAAAACAAAACCAATCATAACTAAAATCAGAAGAACAACAATGGGATGACACAATTTCTTCAGGATACCGGTGGCGGTGGGTGACCACCCGAAAAGGGTATCCCACCACTTGTGCTCGGCATCACTTTTCACCCTTTCTACAACACGATGTATTTCTTGCACATGATGATGAACAGTTACCAGAGTTTTCTGTCCATTCCCCTTGATTTTTCCTAGGATCTCTATTAGATCTTGATGAAGTAATAATTGCTTTACCAGAGAAAGGTTCATCCCAATGGCAGTAGGCAGTAGCTTGTGAATCAACGTGAGATTGGATTCTAAAAGTTCATGTGAAGTAACTGGAGCTACAAAAGAAAAATCACATCCTGCAATTTTAGTAAAGTTGCAAGCACAAAAATTGGAATGATTTTTAGTAGCTACTACTGTACTTTCTATAAACACAGTATCCCAAGCGGTTCTGAAGCAGGCACACCCATTGTCTGTAGATACAAGGACTGTTTCAGAAGTCTCGTTAGGATGAATATCAAAATGACAGCTATTTTGTTCTGTCTCCAGACAAATATCTTGAGCTACAATTGCATTACCTTCACAGATAAACCCTAGTTGTTCTCAGATGGTACAGGACTCTAAATTGACAGTTTGCCATTTGTCATCAATTTGACGGGCCCATTCTCTATGTTCAGAAGGATAGAAAGTGGGTCCATCATGATTTAATCCTAGTGCAATGATAGGGAATATCAAATGCACCCAGGCATTTCTTATGGTCAACGCAAATGCTGTGGCTGTGTTTGTGTTAGGGTCATAGGTAAAATTCACTAAATTCCACCAGGATTGGAAATCTCTTTCAAAGTCAGTGGCACTGTCCCAGACTATTTTCCTAATTTCAGTGGGAAAAGTGCCTTCTTCACCTTCTCTTAGAATTGAGGCAGCAACTGACTGCATCCATCATTGAGCCTGGATACGGCTAAGAGCTAAGGAAACGTTGCTTTGTGCGGCATTAAGTGCATCAATGATCAATTTGCTATTATTTACATTTATCTTTTCCCAATTTGCTAGAATGTTTGATAGCAACCACTGATGTGTTCCCAAGGCTGATAAGGACGATTGCAGTGGTTGTTGTATTTTGGTTAAATCTTTAGTTGTGGAAGCCAATTTATTCATTCGTACTTCTGAATCAATACTATTTAGGATTCCCAATCCTGTTCCCACAAGACCAGTTATGTCTCTTGGCAGCCGGTTTTTAGGAGGCTTCCACTGTCGCAGCCAGGTTGTCCAAGCCTGAAAAGAGGTCTGCAAAAAGGGTGAACAAGCTGGTTGTATTTCTCAGATATTGTTTTGCATCAGCAATTTGACTTGTTTAAGAGACCATAACAGATTAAACAATATCTGTTGTTGGCCAGTTTTCCTGATTCTATATGGTCCAATTTCAAAAATTTTCGGGCTAAGTGTAACCAGTGGTTGGGTGGTAGGTGTCACAACATTAACATCAAGTCCTACTCCAGTATTTGAATCAATACTTTCAACTTAAAAAACAAAAACAAAAACAAAAACAAAAACAAAACAAAACAAAAAAAAAAGTGCTTCAGTATTTTTGGACCAAAACCAAACTACTTCTACAGTTTGTGTTCATGTGAAATTGTGCCAACAATCCTGTATGCTTGGCTGCGTACAAACCTTTTTGTGCTTCAAGAGATCCTTTCACTTTTTCTGCATGCTACCACAATTAGTTCAGACCACGGTCACTCAGCTGCTTTCTGGCCATGGGGTTGCGGTAGGATGCAGAAAAGTATTACCAGTTTTATCATGGATTAGGTGGTCTTCATGTCCCTCGGAGTTCTTCTGAAAAAGTAAACACAACAGAATTCTGCCGCCGAGAGGCAGAAAAGTTAGAATGATGGAATTATCCAGCATGTATTTGTCCAATGCTCTTTCCCTAGAGCACCAGAGGATTCCCATGCATATTTCTTCAGAGGGGGTTTTAGCACAAGTGCTACTAGTCCTATAGTAAGAGAGGTCCACCAGAACAGGTTGGCCAGGGTCATGAGCTGGATTATTAGGATCATTTGGTACAGAGCATAGGAGTCAGTGTAGATGCAGACCAAAGAGGAATTCTGTGCTTCTCGTTGAAAAACACTCCAGACAGCTATCAGCTCCCCACTGTGTGTACTACCTTCTCCCTCTGTAATCATTTGCTCACCAGAGGAAAAGTGGAGGGCTTCTGCCCTAGATTTCCATACTTTTCCTTCCCCTTTAGCAAAAGCATCAGTAAACCAAGAGTTTGCTGATTGTTCGGGGCAGAAAGGAGGGGTTACTTTGATTACAGAGGCAGGTTTGTCCAAGCTCTCAGTTTCTTGGATTGCTAAAGTTTTTACAGCTCCTTCTGTCATTGAGAAGAAGTTACAGTAATGTTCAACCTGAGCATACCACTTTCTCACTGAGGCCCTCTAGGCCACCCCGTCAGGAGGGGGACTCCCACTAGTGACTGTCTTAATAACCTTGAAGGGGCCTCTCAATACAATTGGTTGTTTTTGTGCAATTTTTTCTACTTCTAGGAAAGCTAAGATAACCATCAACAATCCTTTTTCCCAGGTAGTGTATCTTTTCTCAGCATCTTTGGAACCACGGGAATCAAAACCAACAGGTCTTGTCGGAGCCTCAGGACCCCGCTGCCATATGTGTACTGACAGCCCTGAGGAGGCAAATGCCCATTCCACCTGGAAAGGATCTGTAGGATGGATAGGGCCCAGTGCTTGATGAGCTGTTGCTTCAAAAATCAGCAATTGCAATGCTGACTCCTGAGAAAGACTCCAATCCCATTTCACCCCTTTCCTCAACAAGTCATAAAGGGGAACAAATGGGTCGTTCCAGTGACTAGGAAATCTGTCTGGTCTTTCTACAGGAGATACAGCTGCTATCGTTTTTGGAAGGAGAATTGCTGTAGGTTTGAGTGATTCTGGAAGCCCACAAATTCAAGGGGTCATTATCTTGGGCTTCACAGGTAATTGCATCAGGGATTCAAAGCCAGGAATTCATTTCTTTTTGTGAGTCATTTGCAGGCAAGCAGCTTTGTGCACATTTTCCAAGAGCTGGTCGGGGGTACTAATTCTAGCTATGGGATCTCCCCTTTCCAAGGGGCTTGTTCCCCCGGCCCAAAAAGCTGCACGCTGTGTCAGGGACCATGTGTCACCTTTCTCTCCTGTTGTTAAGAAGACACCATGTCCCCAATACCCACTGGCTTCCTGTTCAGTGAATTGAATTTGATCACCACCAGTGAGGGACACCCGGAAAACATATTCTGTTTCTGATTCATGTGGAGGCTGTCCGTATTCCCTTTTAAGCTTAGCTAGCTCGGTGGCCGTGTTTAGTTGAATTGAATTTGATCACCACCAGTGAGGGACACCCGGAAAACATATTCTGTTTCTGATTCATGTGGAGGCTGTCCGTATTCCCTTTTAAGCTTAGCTAGCTCGGTGGCCGTGTTTAGTTGTGATGGTATGCGTTTGGTTGTGATGTGAGGTTCCAGATCATCATCACTGAGATAGTTCTACTCTGTTTTAATCAAGGGTCTCAAGTGATGGCAGCAATGTTCCCCACAATTACTTGCTGCTTCAAGTTCTTGATGAGGATAGATTTGTTTAATGTGAGGAGTTTCCTTCTCCTCAAGCTCTGTAGAGGAATCAGCATGATGTGATTTGTTAATATGTTCCTCTGTTAAGGCAGCTCGCAATGCATAGATCACATTTTTTGCTTCATAGAACTGTTTTTGCAAAATTTCAACTAGATTTTGAAGGGAGTCTATTATAGCATGTTCCTCACTTCTTCGCTGGAAGCCATTTTCTATAGCTGCCATAAGACAAGCTCCCAAAACTGAGCAGAAGATAGTTTTATTTTTGCCCAGTTTGAATTTTGTTTCATGTTGTAATGAACACACTCTATCAATAACATTTTCTAAGTTCAACCAATTACTCTGTGCCCATTTTTCTCCTTCTGTAGAAGGTTTGGCATTGTGTTTGGCTAGTAGTGCATAAAATTCAGCTTTAATTTCAAGGCTAAGATTGTCACTCATTTTGGGAAGGGACCAAAACCACGACAGGGAGCTACAAACTTAAGTTCCACAAAACTACACAGCCCTTGCTGTGTCGCCCTTCGCTTCCCTGGCTGGGTGAAAGGACAATAATCTGCCTGGGAGGCTCTGCTTAGTTGCTTCAAGTTGTCCCTTCCTTCCCAGACCACATACACACAACAACAACAAAACAACAGTGTCCCGCCCTTTGCACTAAGGGATCCTTTATGAATTGCCAAAGACAGTATGGGTGCCTTTTCAGCTGCAACCCTTCTGTCTAGACAGAAATCCTGTCCGTGACGCCAATTTTAATGTCACGATCCGTTTCTTGCGGGGTGTCGTGATGGTTCTTTTCACCCATCCCAAAAGTGCAACAAAGGCAAACAACAAGGGACTATCAGTTAATCACAACAAATGCACCTTTAGTAGGGGCCAAAACAGTAAACGCGATAGTGGGGATCTGAAAGGAGATAAAAGGTTAGAGAGAGAAGAGGGATATGGGAATAGCTACCAACACAGGCGAGATCCTCAGTGCTCCGGACGATGGGGATCCGTCTGTCGTGTCGGGGGAGTCTTCGAAGTTCTGGCCGACTCGGGGCTCCAATTATAGTCCACAGAGGAGAGAGGGGGGGAACAAGTGTAATAATGAAAGTCCATTGTAATCGCCCCGAGGGAACGGGTGAGTCCACAGAAACCACCAAAGCAAGACGAATCCAATGAAGAATAAGTCCATTTGAATCACTGAAGGGAAACAGGTCATGTCATTAGTGGTCAGACCACCAATTTCCCCTCCTCCCTATAGCAGGGGTCTCAGTCTCAGTCCTTGGGAGGAGGGTTCTCATTCTTTCTTTGTCACAGTGGTAACGAGGCAGATGAGGGGTCTTCAGTGAAGGACCGCGAGAGTCACCCCAAAAGTTCATTGGGCTTAAGAACGGAAGCAGGCCGCGCATCAGGCTGTCCCGTGCTGGCTCCATGTCAGGTCTTTGCCAAGTCCTTGCCAACTCCTTGCCAAGTTCTTACCAGGCCTTGTTGGGAACAGCCAGCATGACGGTTCAGTGGTTCCACCTGTGCTGTGTCCTGTTCTAAGCCGGAACTACAGTGGGGGAAGGGATTCTTTCTTGTGGCAATCGGAAGGCAGAATGGAAAATGAGGGGCTTCTGACGGGCTCTTACACCACCCCGTGACTGACGATTGCCCTCGAAAGATCTTCATCAGCAGGATTCCATGGTGTCGTCGTGGAGTCTTCAGGACTCGTCAAGTGTTGGCAGCAGGTCCCAGGGAAAAGAGAAGAGGAAAAGGGAAAGAAAGAGAAAACGGGAAAACTAAAACAATCACAACAGATTAGTAATCACAACAAATTATAATTAAACAATAAGCAAAATACAATTAGTAAATCAATAATAGTTATTTAAATAATAATCAATATGAATCAATGAAACAATAAATTGATCAAATAATAAACCAGTATCATCAATATTAAACAGTAAAGTAATAAACCTAGTATAATCGATATTACTCAGTACAATTTTATAAACAATAAACAAAAATAATTAAAACAGCGATTAGAACAAATCATAAAAGAAAATGATGTAAAACATATCTTCTAACCTTATCATCTTCTTGTGTCTACTGTCCTGGGAACATCTCTAGTGTAAAGGATGTCGGCCAAGTGGTGTGCATTAATTATAGATGTTAATTTTGTTCATCGTTTCATCATTCTCCAATTTACAATAAGCAAGATTACTGATAAAACAAAACCAATCATAACTAAAATCAGAAGAACAACAATGGGATGACACAATTTCTTCAGGATACCGGTGGCGGTGGGTGACCACCCGAAAAGGGTATCCCACCACTTGTGCTCGGCATCACTTTTCACCCTTTCTACAACACGATGTATTTCTTGCACATGATGATGAACAGTTACCAGAGTTTTCTGTCCATTCCCCTTGATTTTTCCTAGGATCTCTATTAGATCTTGATGAAGTAATAATTGCTTTACCAGAGAAAGGTTCATCCCAATGGCAGTAGGCAGTAGCTTGTGAATCAACGTGAGATTGGATTCTAAAAGTTCATGTGAAGTAACTGGAGCTACAAAAGAAAAATCACATCCTGCAATTTTAGTAAAGTTGCAAGCACAAAAATTGGAATGATTTTTAGTAGCTACTACTGTACTTTCTATAAACACAGTATCCCAAGCGGTTCTGAAGCAGGCACACCCATTATCTGTAGATACAAGGACTGTTTCAGAAGTCTCGTTAGGATGAATATCAAAATGACAGCTATTTTGTTCTGTCTCCAGACAAATATCTTGAGCTACAATTGCATTACCTTCACAGATAAACCCTAGTTGTTCTCAGATGGTACAGGACTCTAAATTGACAGTTTGCCATTTGTCATCAATTTGACGGGCCCATTCTCTATGTTCAGAAGGATAGAAAGTGGGTCCATCATGATTTAATCCTAGTGCAATGATAGGGAATATCAAATGCACCCAGGCATTTCTTATGGTCAACGCAAATGCTGTGGCTGTGTTTGTGTTAGGGTCATAGGTAAAATTCACTAAATTCCACCAGGATTGGAAATCTCTTTCAAAGTCAGTGGCACTGTCCCAGACTATTTTCCTAATTTCAGTGGGAAAAGTGCCTTCTTCACCTTCTCTTATAATTGAGGCAGCAACTGACTGCATCCATCATTGAGCCTGGATACGGCTAAGAGCTAAGGAAACGTTGCTTTGTGCGGCATTAAGTGCATCAATGATCAATTTGCTATTATTTACATTTATCTTTTCCCAATTTGCTAGAATGTTTGATAGCAACCACTGATGTGTTCCCAAGGCTGATAAGGACGATTGCAGTGGTTGTTGTATTTTGGTTAAATCTTTAGTTGTGGAAGCCAATTTATTCATTCGTACTTCTGAATCAATACTATTTAGGATTCCCAATCCTGTTCCCACAAGACCAGTTATGTCTCTTGGCAGCCGGTTTTTAGGAGGCTTCCACTGTCGCAGCCAGGTTGTCCAAGCCTGAAAAGAGGTCTGCAAAAAGGGTGAACAAGCTGGTTGTATTTCTCAGATATTGTTTTGCATCAGCAATTTGACTTGTTTAAGAGACCATAACAGATTAAACAATATCTGTTGTTGGCCAGTTTTCCTGATTCTACATGGTCCAATTTCAAAAATTTTCGGGCTAAGTGTAACCAGTGGTTGGGTGGTAGGTGTCACAACATTAACATCAAGTCCTACTCCAGTATTTGAATCAATACTTTCAACTTAAAAAACAAAAACAAAAACAAAAACAAAACAAAACAAAAAAAAAGTGCTTCAGTATTTTTGGACCAAAACCAAACTACTTCTACAGTTTGTGTTCATGTGAAATTGTGCCAACAATCCTGTATGCTTGGCTGCGTACAAACCTTTTTGTGCTTCAAGAGATCCTTTCACTTTTTCTGCATGCTACCACAATTAGTTCAGACCACGGTCACTCAGCTGCTTTCTGGCCATGGGGTTGCGGTAGGATGCAGAAAAGTATTACCAGTTTTATCATGGATTAGGTGGTCTTCATGTCCCTCGGAGTTCTTCTGAAAAAGTAAACACAACAGAATTCTGCCGCCGAGAGGCAGAAAAGTTAGAATGATGGAATTATCCAGCATGTATTTGTCCAATGCTCTTTCCCTAGAGCACCAGAGGATTCCCATGCATATTTCTTCAGAGGGGGTTTTAGCACAAGTGCTACTAGTCCTATAGTAAGAGAGGTCCACCAGAACAGGTTGGCCAGGGTCATGAGCTGGATTATTAGGATCATTTGGTACAGAGCATAGGAGTCAGTGTAGATGCAGACCAAAGAGGAATTCTGTGCTTCTCGTTGAAAAACACTCCAGACAGCTATCAGCTCCCCACTGTGTGTACTACCTTCTCCCTCTGTAATCATTTGCTCACCAGAGGAAAAGTGGAGGGCTTCTGCCCTAGATTTCCATACTTTTCCTTCCCCTTTAGCAAAAGCATCAGTAAACCAAGAGTTTGCTGATTGTTCGGGGCAGAAAGGAGGGGTTACTTTGATTACAGAGGCAGGTTTGTCCAAGCTCTCAGTTTCTTGGATTGCTAAAGTTTTTACAGCTCCTTCTGTCATTGAGAAGAAGTTACAGTAATGTTCAACCTGAGCATACCACTTTCTCACTGAGGCCCTCTGGGCCACCCCGTCAGGAGGGGGACTCCCACTAGTGACTGTCTTAATAACCTTGAAGGGGCCTCTCAATACAATTGGTTGTTTTTGTGCAATTTTTTCTACTTCTAGGAAAGCTAAGATAACCATCAACAATCCTTTTTCCCAGGTAGTGTATCTTTTCTCAGCATCTTTGGAACCACGGGAATCAAAACCAACAGGTCTTGTCGGAGCCTCAGGACCCCGCTGCCATATGTGTACTGACAGCCCTGAGGAGGCAAATGCCCATTCCACCTGGAAAGGATCTGTAGGATGGATAGGGCCCAGTGCTTGATGAGCTGTTGCTTCAAAAATCAGCAATTGCAATGCTGACTCCTGAGAAAGACTCCAATCCCATTTCACCCCTTTCCTCAACAAGTCATAAAGGGGAACAAATGGGTCGTTCCAGTGACTAGGAAATCTGTCTGGTCTTTCTACAGGAGATACAGCTGCTATCGTTTTTGGAAGGAGAATTGCTGTAGGTTTGAGTGATTCTGGAAGCCCACAAATTCAAGGGGTCATTATCTTGGGCTTCACAGGTAATTGCATCAGGGATTCAAAGCCAGGAATTCATTTCTTTTGGTGAGTCATTTGCAGGCAAGCAGCTTTGTGCACATTTTCCAAGAGCTGGTCGGGGGTACTAATTCTAGCTATGGGATCTCCCCTTTCCAAGGGGCTTGTTCCCCCGGCCCAAAAAGCTGCACGCTGTGTCAGGGACCATGTGTCACCTTTCTCTCCTGTTGTTAAGAAGACACCATGTCCCCAATACCCACTGGCTTCCTGTTCAGTGAATTGAATTTGATCACCACCAGTGAGGGACACCCGGAAAACATATTCTGTTTCTGATTCATGTGGAGGCTGTCCGTATTCCCTTTTAAGCTTAGCTAGCTCGGTGGCCGTGTTTAGTTGTGATGGTATGTGTTTGGTTGTGATGTGAGGTTCCAGATCATCATCACTGAGATAGTTCTACTCTGTTTTAATCAAGGGTCTCAAGTGATGGCAGCAATGTTCCCCACAATTACTTGCTGCTTCAAGTTCTTGATGAGGATAGATTTGTTTAATGTGAGGAGTTTCCTTCTCCTCAAGCTCTGTAGAGGAATCAGCATGATGTGATTTGTTAATATGTTCCTCTGTTAAGGCAGCTCGCAATGCATAGATCACATTTTTTTGCTTCATAGAACTGTTTTTGCAAAATTTCAACTAGATTTTGAAGGGAGTCTATTATAGCATGTTCCTCACTTCTTCGCTGGAAGCCATTTTCTATAGCTGCCATAAGACAAGCTCCCAAAACTGAGCAGAAGATAGTTTTATTTTTGCCCAGTTTGAATTTTGTTTCATGTTGTAATGAACACACTCTATCAATAACATTTTCTAAGTTCAACCAATTACTCTGTGCCCATTTTTCTCCTTCTGTAGAAGGTTTGGCATTGTGTTTGGCTAGTAGTGCATAAAATTCAGCTTTAATTTCAAGGCTAAGATTGTCACTCATTTTGGGAAGGGACCAAAACCACGACAGGGAGCTACAAACTTAAGTTCCACAAAACTACACAGCCCTCGCTGTGTCGCCCTTCGCTTCCCTGGCTGGGTGAAAGGACAATAATCTGCCTGGGAGGCTCTGCTTAGTTGCTTCAAGTTGTCCCTTCCTTCCCAGACCACATACACACAACAACAACAAAACAACAGTGTCCCGCCCTTTGCACTAAGGGATCCTTTATGAATTGCCAAAGACAGTATGGGTGCCTTTTCAGCTGCAACCCTTCTGTCTAGACAGAAATCCTGTCCGTGACGCCAATTTTAATGTCACGATCCGTTTCTTGCGGGGTGTCGTGATGGTTCTTTTCACCCATCCCAAAAGTGCAACAAAGGCAAACAACAAGGGACTATCAGTTAATCACAACAAATGCACCTTTAGTAGGGGCCAAAACAGTAAACGCGATAGTGGGGATCTGAAAGGAGATAAAAGGTTAGAGAGAGAAGAGGGCTATGGGAATAGCTACCAACACAGGCGAGATCCTCAGTGCTCCGGACGATGGGGATCCGTCTGTCGTGTCGGGGGAGTCTTCGAAGTTCTGGCCAACTCGGGGCTCCAATTATAGTCCACAGAGGAGAGAGGGGGGGAACAAGTGTAATAATGAAAGTCCATTGTAATCGCCCCGAGGGAACGGGTGAGTCCACAGAAACCACCAAAGCAAGACGAATCCAATGAAGAATAAGTCCATTTGAATCACTGAAGGGAAACAGGTCATGTCATTAGTGGTCAGACCACCAATTTCCCCTCCTCCCTATAGCAGGGGTCTCAGTCTCAGTCCTTGGGAGGAGGGTTCTCATTCTTTCTTTGTCACAGTGGTAACGAGGCAGATGAGGGGTCTTCAGTGAAGGACCGCGAGAGTCACCCCAAAAGTTCATTGGGCTTAAGAACGGAAGCAGGCCGCGCATCAGGCTGTCCCGTGCTGGCTCCATGTCAGGTCTTTGCCAAGTCCTTGCCAACTCCTTGCCAAGTTCTTACCAGGCCTTGTTGGGAACAGCCAGCATGACGGTTCAGTGGTTCCACCTGTGCTGTGTCCTGTTCTAAGCCGGAACTACAGTGGGGGAAGGGATTCTTTCTTGTGGCAATCGGAAGGCAGAATGGAAAATGAGGGGCTTCTGACGGGCTCTTACACCACCCCGTGACTGACGATTGCCCTCGAAAGATCTTCATCAGCAGGATTCCATGGTGTCGTCGTGGAGTCTTCAGGACTCGTCAAGTGTTGGCAGCAGGTCCCAGGGAAAAGAGAAGAGGAAAAGGGAAAGAAAGAGAAAACGGGAAAACTAAAACAATCACAACAGATTAGTAATCACAACAAATTATAATTAAACAATAAGCAAAATACAATTAGTAAATCAATAATAGTTATTTAAATAATAATCAATATGAATCAATGAAACAATAAATTGATCAAATAATAAACCAGTATCATCAATATTAAACAGTAAAGTAATAAACCTAGTATAATCGATATTACTCAGTACAATTTTATAAACAATAAACAAAAATAATTAAAACAGCGATTAGAACAAATCATAAAAGAAAATGATGTAAAACATATCTTCTAACCTTATCATCTTCTTGTGTCTACTGTCCTGGGAACATCTCTAGTGTAAAGGATGTCGGCCAAGTGGTGTGCATTAATTATAGATGTTAATTTTGTTCATCGTTTCATCATTCTCCAATTTACAATAAGCAAGATTACTGATAAAACAAAACCAATCATAACTAAAATCAGAAGAACAACAATGGGATGACACAATTTCTTCAGGATACCGGTGGCGGTGGGTGACCACCCGAAAAGGGTATCCCACCACTTGTGCTCGGCATCACTTTTCACCCTTTCTACAACACGATGTATTTCTTGCACATGATGATGAACAGTTACCAGAGTTTTCTGTCCATTCCCCTTGATTTTTCCTAGGATCTCTATTAGATCTTGATGAAGTAATAATTGCTTTACCAGAGAAAGGTTCATCCCAATGGCAGTAGGCAGTAGCTTGTGAATCAACGTGAGATTGGATTCTAAAAGTTCATGTGAAGTAACTGGAGCTACAAAAGAAAAATCACATCCTGCAATTTTAGTAAAGTTGCAAGCACAAAAATTGGAATGATTTTTAGTAGCTACTACTGTACTTTCTATAAACACAGTATCCCAAGCGGTTCTGAAGCAGGCACACCCATTGTCTGTAGATACAAGGACTGTTTCAGAAGTCTCGTTAGGATGAATATCAAAATGACAGCTATTTTGTTCTGTCTCCAGACAAATATCTTGAGCTACAATTGCATTACCTTCACAGATAAACCCTAGTTGTTCTCAGATGGTACAGGACTCTAAATTGACAGTTTGCCATTTGTCATCAATTTGACGGGCCCATTCTCTATGTTCAGAAGGATAGAAAGTGGGTCCATCATGATTTAATCCTAGTGCAATGATAGGGAATATCAAATGCACCGAGGCATTTCTTATGGTCAACGCAAATGCTGTGGCTGTGTTTGTGTTAGGGTCATAGGTAAAATTCACTAAATTCCACCAGGATTGGAAATCTCTTTCAAAGTCAGTGGCACTGTCCCAGACTATTTTCCTAATTTCAGTGGGAAAAGTGCCTTCTTCACCTTCTCTTATAATTGAGGCAGCAACTGACTGCATCCATCATTGAGCCTGGATACGGCTAAGAGCTAAGGAAACGTTGCTTTGTGCGGCATTAAGTGCATCAATGATCAATTTGCTATTATTTACATTTATCTTTTCCCAATTTGCTAGAATGTTTGATAGCAACCACTGATGTGTTCCCAAGGCTGATAAGGACGATTGCAGTGGTTGTTGTATTTTGGTTAAATCTTTAGTTGTGGAAGCCAATTTATTCATTCGTACTTCTGAATCAATACTATTTAGGATTCCCAATCCTGTTCCCACAAGACCAGTTATGTCTCTTGGCAGCCGGTTTTTAGGAGGCTTCCACTGTCGCAGCCAGGTTGTCCAAGCCTGAAAAGAGGTCTGCAAAAAGGGTGAACAAGCTGGTTGTATTTCTCAGATATTGTTTTGCATCAGCAATTTGACTTGTT
Organism: Vidua macroura; assembly: GCF_024509145.1. Classification (NCBI taxonomy): domain Eukaryota; kingdom Metazoa; phylum Chordata; class Aves; order Passeriformes; family Viduidae; genus Vidua; species Vidua macroura. Next base: position 279,761 of record NC_071585.1, on the reverse strand, counting down.
TAAGAGACCATAACAGATTAAACAATATCTGTTGTTGGCCAGTTTTCCTGATTCTATATGGTCCAATTTCAAAAATTTTCGGGCTAAGTGTAACCAGTGGTTGGGTGGTAGGTGTCACAACATTAACATCAAGTCCTACTCCAGTATTTGAATCAATACTTTCAACTTAAAAAACAAAAACAAAAACAAAAACAAAAACAAAACAAAAAAAAAAAAAAGTGCTTCAGTATTTTTGGACCAAAACCAAACTACTTCTACAGTTTGTGTTCATGTGAAATTGTGCCAACAATCCTGTATGCTTGGCTGCGTACAAACCTTTTTGTGCTTCAAGAGATCCTTTCACTTTTTCTGCATGCTACCACAATTAGTTCAGACCACGGTCACTCAGCTGCTTTCTGGCCATGGGGTTGCGGTAGGATGCAGAAAAGTATTACCAGTTTTATCATGGATTAGGTGGTCTTCATGTCCCTCGGAGTTCTTCTGAAAAAGTAAACACAACAGAATTCTGCCGCCGAGAGGCAGAAAAGTTAGAATGATGGAATTATCCAGCATGTATTTGTCCAATGCTCTTTCCCTAGAGCACCAGAGGATTCCCATGCATATTTCTTCAGAGGGGGTTTTAGCACAAGTGCTACTAGTCCTATAGTAAGAGAGGTCCACCAGAACAGGTTGGCCAGGGTCATGAGCTGGATTATTAGGATCATTTGGTACAGAGCATAGGAGTCAGTGTAGATGCAGACCAAAGAGGAATTCTGTGCTTCTCGTTGAAAAACACTCCAGACAGCTATCAGCTCCCCACTGTGTGTACTACCTTCTCCCTCTGTAATCATTTGCTCACCAGAGGAAAAGTGGAGGGCTTCTGCCCTAGATTTCCATCCTTTTCCTTCCCCTTTAGCAAAAGCATCAGTAAACCAAGAGTTTGCTGATTGTTCGGGGCAGAAAGGAGGGGTTACTTTGATTACAGAGGCAGGTTTGTCCAAGCTCTCAGTTTCTTGGATTGCTAAAGTTTTTACAGCTCCTTCTGTCATTGAGAAGAAGTTACAGTAATGTTCAACCTGAGCATACCACTTTCTCACTGAGGCCCTCTAGGCCACCCCGTCAGGAGGGGGACTCCCACTAGTGACTGTCTTAATAACCTTGAAGGGGCCTCTCAATACAATTGGTTGTTTTTGTGCAATTTTTTCTACTTCTAGGAAAGCTAAGATAACCATCAACAATCCTTTTTCCCAGGTAGTGTATCTTTTCTCAGCATCTTTGGAACCACGGGAATCAAAACCAACAGGTCTTGTCGGAGCCTCAGGACCCCGCTGCCATATGTGTACTGACAGCCCTGAGGAGGCAAATGCCCATTCCACCTGGAAAGGATCTGTAGGATGGATAGGGCCCAGTGCTTGATGAGCTGTTGCTTCAAAAATCAGCAATTGCAATGCTGACTCCTGAGAAAGACTCCAATCCCATTTCACCCCTTTCCTCAACAAGTCATAAAGGGGAACAAATGGGTCGTTCCAGTGACTAGGAAATCTGTCTGGTCTTTCTACAGGAGATACAGCTGCTATCGTTTTTGGAAGGAGAATTGCTGTAGGTTTGAGTGATTCTGGAAGCCCACAAATTCAAGGGGTCATTATCTTGGGCTTCACAGGTAATTGCATCAGGGATTCAAAGCCAGGAATTCATTTCTTTTTGTGAGTCATTTGCAGGCAAGCAGCTTTGTGCACATTTTCCAAGAGCTGGTCGGGGGTACTAATTCTAGCTATGGGATCTCCCCTTTCCAAGGGGCTTGTTCCCCCGGCCCAAAAAGCTGCACGCTGTGTCAGGGACCATGTGTCACCTTTCTCTCCTGTTGTTAAGAAGACACCATGTCCCCAATACCCACTGGCTTCCTGTTCAGTGAATTGAATTTGATCACCACCAGTGAGGGACACCCGGAAAACATATTCTGTTTCTGATTCATGTGGAGGCTGTCCGTATTCCCTTTTAAGCTTAGCTAGCTCGGTGGCCGTGTTTAGTTGAATTGAATTTGATCACCACCAGTGAGGGACACCCGGAAAACATATTCTGTTTCTGATTCATGTGGAGGCTGTCCGTATTCCCTTTTAAGCTTAGCTAGCTCGGTGGCCGTGTTTAGTTGTGATGGTATGCGTTTGGTTGTGATGTGAGGTTCCAGATCATCATCACTGAGATAGTTCTACTCTGTTTTAATCAAGGGTCTCAAGTGATGGCAGCAATGTTCCCCACAATTACTTGCTGCTTCAAGTTCTTGATGAGGATAGATTTGTTTAATGTGAGGAGTTTCCTTCTCCTCAAGCTCTGTAGAGGAATCAGCATGATGTGATTTGTTAATATGTTCCTCTGTTAAGGCAGCTCGCAATGCATAGATCACATTTTTTGCTTCATAGAACTGTTTTTGCAAAATTTCAACTAGATTTTGAAGGGAGTCTATTATAGCATGTTCCTCACTTCTTCGCTGGAAGCCATTTTCTATAGCTGCCATAAGACAAGCTCCCAAAACTGAGCAGAAGATAGTTTTATTTTTGCCCAGTTTGAATTTTGTTTCATGTTGTAATGAACACACTCTATCAATAACATTTTCTAAGTTCAACCAATTACTCTGTGCCCATTTTTCTCCTTCTGTAGAAGGTTTGGCATTGTGTTTGGCTAGTAGTGCATAAAATTCAGCTTTAATTTCAAGGCTAAGATTGTCACTCATTTTGGGAAGGGACCAAAACCACGACAGGGAGCTACAAACTTAAGTTCCACAAAACTACACAGCCCTCGCTGTGTCGCCCTTCGCTTCCCTGGCTGGGTGAAAGGACAATAATCTGCCTGGGAGGCTCTGCTTAGTTGCTTCAAGTTGTCCCTTCCTTCCCAGACCACATACACACAACAACAACAAAACAACAGTGTCCCGCCCTTTGCACTAAGGGATCCTTTATGAATTGCCAAAGACAGTATGGGTGCCTTTTCAGCTGCAACCCTTCTGTCTAGACAGAAATCCTGTCCGTGACGCCAATTTTAATGACACGATCCGTTTCTTGCGGGGTGTCGTGATGGTTCTTTTCACCCATCCCAAAAGTGCAACAAAGGCAAACAACAAGGGACTATCAGTTAATCACAACAAATGCACCTTTAGTAGGGGCCAAAACAGTAAACGCGATAGTGGGGATCTGAAAGGAGATAAAAGGTTAGAGAGAGAAGAGGGATATGGGAATAGCTACCAACACAGGCAAGATCCTCAGTGCTCCGGACGATGGGGATCCGTCTGTCGTGTCGGGGGAGTCTTCGAAGTTCTGGCCGACTCGGGGCTCCAATTATAGTCCACAGAGGAGAGAGGGGGGGAACAAGTGTAATAATGAAAGTCCATTGTAATCGCCCCGAGGGAACGGGTGAGTCCACAGAAACCACCAAAGCAAGACGAATCCAATGAAGAATAAGTCCATTTGAATCACTGAAGGGAAACAGGTCATGTCATTAGTGGTCAGACCACCAATTTCCCCTCCTCCCTATAGCAGGGGTCTCAGTCTCAGTCCTTGGGAGGAGGGTTCTCATTCTTTCTTTGTCACAGTGGTAACGAGGCAGATGAGGGGTCTTCAGTGAAGGACCGCGAGAGTCACCCCAAAAGTTCATTGGGCTTAAGAACGGAAGCAGGCCGCGCATCAGGCTGTCCCGTGCTGGCTCCATGTCAGGTCTTTGCCAAGTCCTTGCCAACTCCTTGCCAAGTTCTTACCAGGCCTTGTTGGGAACAGCCAGCATGACGGTTCAGTGGTTCCACCTGTGCTGTGTCCTGTTCTAAGCCGGAACTACAGTGGGGGAAGGGATTCTTTCTTGTGGCAATCGGAAGGCAGAATGGAAAATGAGGGGCTTCTGACGGGCTCTTACACCACCCCGTGACTGACGATTGCCCTCGAAAGATCTTCATCAGCAGGATTCCATGGTGTCGTCGTGGAGTCTTCAGGACTCGTCAAGTGTTGGCAGCAGGTCCCAGGGAAAAGAGAAGAGGAAAAGGGAAAGAAAGAGAAAACGGGAAAACTAAAACAATCACAACAGATTAGTAATCACAACAAATTATAATTAAACAATAAGCAAAATACAATTAGTAAATCAATAATAGTTATTTAAATAATAATCAATATGAATCAATGAAACAATAAATTGATCAAATAATAAACCAGTATCATCAATATTAAACAGTAAAGTAATAAACCTAGTATAATCGATATTACTCAGTACAATTTTATAAACAATAAACAAAAATAATTAAAACAGCGATTAGAACAAATCATAAAAGAAAATGATGTAAAACATATCTTCTAACCTTATCATCTTCTTGTGTCTACTGTCCTGGGAACATCTCTAGTGTAAAGGATGTCGGCCAAGTGGTGTGCATTAATTATAGATGTTAATTTTGTTCATCGTTTCATCATTCTCCAATTTACAATAAGCAAGATTACTGATAAAACAAAACCAATCATAACTAAAATCAGAAGAACAACAATGGGATGACACAATTTCTTCAGGATACCGGTGGCGGTGGGTGACCACCCGAAAAGGGTATCCCACCACTTGTGCTCGGCATCACTTTTCACCCTTTCTACAACACGATGTATTTCTTGCACATGATGATGAACAGTTACCAGAGTTTTCTGTCCATTCCCCTTGATTTTTCCTAGGATCTCTATTAGATCTTGATGAAGTAATAATTGCTTTACCAGAGAAAGGTTCATCCCAATGGCAGTAGGCAGTAGCTTGTGAATCAATGTGAGATTGGATTCTAAAAGTTCATGTGAAGTAACTGGAGCTACAAAAGAAAAATCACATCCTGCAATTTTAGTAAAGTTGCAAGCACAAAAATTGGAATGATTTTTAGTAGCTACTACTGTACTTTCTATAAACACAGTATCCCAAGCGGTTCTGAAGCAGGCACACCCATTGTCTGTAGATACAAGGACTGTTTCAGAAGTCTCGTTAGGATGAATATCAAAATGACAGCTATTTTGTTCTGTCTCCAGACAAATATCTTGAGCTACAATTGCATTACCTTCACAGATAAACCCTAGTTGTTCTCAGATGGTACAGGACTCTAAATTGACAGTTTGCCATTTGTCATCAATTTGACGGGCCCATTCTCTATGTTCAGAAGGATAGAAAGTGGGTCCATCATGATTTAATCCTAGTGCAATGATAGGGAATATCAAATGCACCCAGGCATTTCTTATGGTCAACGCAAATGCTGTGGCTGTGTTTGTGTTAGGGTCATAGGTAAAATTCACTAAATTCCACCAGGATTGGAAATCTCTTTCAAAGTCAGTGGCACTGTCCCAGACTATTTTCCTAATTTCAGTGGGAAAAGTGCCTTCTTCACCTTCTCTTAGAATTGAGGCAGCAACTGACTGCATCCATCATTGAGCCTGGATACGGCTAAGAGCTAAGGAAACGTTGCTTTGTGCGGCATTAAGTGCATCAATGATCAATTTGCTATTATTTACATTTATCTTTTCCCAATTTGCTAGAATGTTTGATAGCAACCACTGATGTGTTCCCAAGGCTGATAAGGACGATTGCAGTGGTTGTTGTATTTTGGTTAAATCTTTAGTTGTGGAAGCCAATTTATTCATTCGTACTTCTGAATCAATACTATTTAGGATTCCCAATCCTGTTCCCACAAGACCAGTTATGTCTCTTGGCAGCCGGTTTTTAGGAGGCTTCCACTGTCGCAGCCAGGTTGTCCAAGCCTGAAAAGAGGTCTGCAAAAAGGGTGAACAAGCTGGTTGTATTTCTCAGATATTGTTTTGCATCAGCAATTTGACTTGTTTAAGAGACCATAACAGATTAAACAATATCTGTTGTTGGCCAGTTTTCCTGATTCTACATGGTCCAATTTCAAAAATTTTCGGGCTAAGTGTAACCAGTGGTTGGGTGGTAGGTGTCACAACATTAACATCAAGTCCTACTCCAGTATTTGAATCAATACTTTCAACTTAAAAAACAAAAACAAAAACAAAAACAAAACAAAACAAAAAAAAAGTGCTTCAGTATTTTTGGACCAAAACCAAACTACTTCTACAGTTTGTGTTCATGTGAAATTGTGCCAACAATCCTGTATGCTTGGCTGCGTACAAACCTTTTTGTGCTTCAAGAGATCCTTTCACTTTTTCTGCATGCTACCACAATTAGTTCAGACCACGGTCACTCAGCTGCTTTCTGGCCATGGGGTTGCGGTAGGATGCAGAAAAGTATTACCAGTTTTATCATGGATTAGGTGGTCTTCATGTCCCTCGGAGTTCTTCTGAAAAAGTAAACACAACAGAATTCTGCCGCCGAGAGGCAGAAAAGTTAGAATGATGGAATTATCCAGCATGTATTTGTCCAATGCTCTTTCCCTAGAGCACCAGAGGATTCCCATGCATATTTCTTCAGAGGGGGTTTTAGCACAAGTGCTACTAGTCCTATAGTAAGAGAGGTCCACCAGAACAGGTTGGCCAGGGTCATGAGCTGGATTATTAGGATCATTTGGTACAGAGCATAGGAGTCAGTGTAGATGCAGACCAAAGAGGAATTCTGTGCTTCTCGTTGAAAAACACTCCAGACAGCTATCAGCTCCCCACTGTGTGTACTACCTTCTCCCTCTGTAATCATTTGCTCACCAGAGGAAAAGTGGAGGGCTTCTGCCCTAGATTTCCATCCTTTTCCTTCCCCTTTAGCAAAAGCATCAGTAAACCAAGAGTTTGCTGATTGTTCGGGGCAGAAAGGAGGGGTTACTTTGATTACAGAGGCAGGTTTGTCCAAGCTCTCAGTTTCTTGGATTGCTAAAGTTTTTACAGCTCCTTCTGTCATTGAGAAGAAGTTACAGTAATGTTCAACCTGAGCATACCACTTTCTCACTGAGGCCCTCTAGGCCACCCCGTCAGGAGGGGGACTCCCACTAGTGACTGTCTTAATAACCTTGAAGGGGCCTCTCAATACAATTGGTTGTTTTCGTGCAATTTTTTCTACTTCTAGGAAAGCTAAGATAACCATCAACAATCCTTTTTCCCAGGTAGTGTATCTTTTCTCAGCATCTTTGGAACCACGGGAATCAAAACCAACAGGTCTTGTCGGAGCCTCAGGACCCCGCTGCCATATGTGTACCGACAGCCCTGAGGAGGCAAATGCCCATTCCACCTGGAAAGGATCTGTAGGATGGATAGGGCCCAGTGCTTGATGAGCTGTTGCTTCAAAAATCAGCAATTGCAATGCTGACTCCTGAGAAAGACTCCAATCCCATTTCACCCCTTTCCTCAACAAGTCATAAAGGGGAACAAATGGGTCGTTCCAGTTACTAGGAAATCTATCTGGTCTTTCTACAGGAGATAAAGCTGCTATCGTTTTTGGAAGGAGAATTGCTGTAGGTTTGAGTGATTCTGGAAGCCCACAAATTCAAGGGGTCATTATCTTGGGCTTCACAGGTAATTGCATCAGGGATTCAAAGCCAGGAATTCATTTCTTTTGGTGAGTCATTTGCAGGCAAGCAGCTTTGTGCACATTTTCCAAGAGCTGGTCGGGGGTACTAATTCTAGCTATGGGATCTCCCCTTTCCAAGGGGCTTGTTCCCCCGGCCCAAAAAGCTGCACGCTGTGTCAGGGACCATGTGTCACCTTTCTCTCCTGTTGTTAAGAAGACACCATGTCCCCAATACCCACTGGCTTCCTGTTCAGTGAATTGAATTTGATCACCACCAGTGAGGGACACCCGGAAAACATATTCTGTTTCTGATTCATGTGGAGGCTGTCCGTATTCCCTTTTAAGCTTAGCTAGCTCGGTGGCAGTGTTTACTTGTGATGGTATGTGTTTGGTTGTGATGTGAGGTTCCAGATCATCATCACTGAGATAGTTCTACTCTGTTTTAATCAAGGGTCTCAAGTGATGGCAGCAATGTTCCCCACAATTACTTGCTGCTTCAAGTTCTTGATGAGGATAGATTTGTTTAATGTGAGGAGTTTCCTTCTCCTCAAGCTCTGTAGAGGAATCAGCATGATGTGATTTGTTAATATGTTCCTCTGTTAAGGCAGCTCGCAATGCATAGATCACATTTTTTGCTTCATAGAACTGTTTTTGCAAAATTTCAACTAGATTTTGAAGGGAGTCTATTATAGCATGTTCCTCACTTCTTCGCTCGAAGCCATTTTCTATAGCTGCCATAAGACAAGCTCCCAAAACTGAGCAGAAGATAGTTTTATTTTTGCCCAGTTTGAATTTTGTTTCATGTTGTAATGAACACACTCTATCAATAACATTTTCTAAGTTCAACCAATTACTCTGTGCCCATTTTTCTCCTTCTGTAGAAGGTTTGGCATTGTGTTTGGCTAGTAGTGCATAAAATTCAGCTTTAATTTCAAGGCTAAGATTGTCACTCATTTTGGGAAGGGACCAAAACCACGACAGGGAGCTACAAACTTAAGTTCCACAAAACTACACAGCCCTCGCTGTGTCGCCCTTCGCTTCCCTGGCTGGGTGAAAGGACAATAATCTGCCTGGGAGGCTCTGCTTAGTTGCTTCAAGTTGTCCCTTCCTTCCCAGACCACATACACACAACAACAACAAAACAACAGTGTCCCGCCTTTTGCACTAAGGGATCCTTTATGAATTTCCAAAGACAGTATGGGTGCCTTTTCAGCTGCAACCCTTCTGTCTAGACAGAAATCCTGTCCGTGACGCCAATTTTAATGTCACGATCCGTTTCTTGCGGGGTGTCGTGATGGTTCTTTTCACCGATCCCAAAAGTGCAACAAAGGCAAACAACAAGGGACTATCAGTTAATCACAACAAATGCACCTTTAGTAGGGGCCAAAACAGTAAACGCGATAGTGGGGATCTGAAAGGAGATAAAAGGTTAGAGAGAGAAGAGGGATATGGGAATAGCTACCAACACAGGCGAGATCCTCAGTGCTCCGGACGATGGGGATCCGTCTGTCGTGTCGGGGGAGTCTTCGAAGTTCTGGTCGACTCGGGCCTCCAATTATAGTCCACAGAGGAGAGAGGGGGGGAACAAGTGTAATAATGAAAGTCCATTGTAATCGCCCCGAGGGAACGGGTGAGTCCACAGAAACCACCAAAGCAAGACGAATCCAATGAAGAATAAGTCCATTTGAATCACTGAAGGGAAACAGGTCATGTCATTAGTGGTCAGACCACCAATTTCCCCTCCTCCCTATAGCAGGGGTCTCAGTCTCAGTCCTTGGGAGGAGGGTTCTCATTCTTTCTTTGTCACAGTGGTAACGAGGCAGATGAGGGGTCTTCAGTGAAGGACCGCGAGAGTCACCCCAAAAGTTCATTGGGCTTAAGAACGGAGATTAGAAGCAGGCCGCGCATCAGGCTGTCCCGTGCTGGCTCCATGTCAGGTCTTTGCCAAGTCCTTGCCAACTCCTTGCCAAGTTCTTACCAGGCCTTGTTGGGAACAGCCAGCATGACGGTTCAGTGGTTCCACCTGTGCTGTGTCCTGTTCTACAGTGGGGGAAGGGATTCTTTCTTGTGGCAATCGGAAGGCAGAATGGAAAATGAGGGGCTTCTGACGGGCTCTTACAGCCTCTCATTCACACACATTCATCCCCCCTTTATTCGCCCTGTAATGCAAAGGATCTCCCAGTTGCCGAGCCGTGGGGGCTTTTAGCCACTCGGCACGAAGCTCGGATAGCTGGTACATCTGAGGGTCCACCAGAAGAACGGGAGGGACACTCGAGCTGCTGAAATCCTGCTCGTTGATTGAAGGGTCGCAGAAGGGGCAAACAGGGAGACAACGAAGCAGAAGGGAGGCAGATTCCGAGAGCCCCGAAGGGCGGGCTGAGGATTCTTTTACTGCGTAGGGGTAGGAAGGTTTAGCATTCGAGGGTACAATCGGGAGAAGGCTAAAGGGAGGGGAAATATAACATTAACCAGTGGGGAAAAGGGAAAGGAGTGTTCTTGGTGGAAGAACCGTGGAACAGAGAAGATTCTAGGCTAAGGGGCAGACTTGAACAACAACTGACAGGACAGGGGGAGGGTACAATTCTCTTCCGAAAGGGGGTGGAGAACTCATACAACTGCTGTTTCCCATGGCAACCCTAGACTGCCTTCCCCAACCCCTCCCCCTGCACCAGTGACAGCTTTTAACACTGAAGGGCAGTGCTATTGTATAACAAACACTTAATTCTTAGCCCAGCCGGGCTCGCTGGCTACTTTTGCAAGCTTTTTGCCAACTAGCGATGCTTGTAAGCGGTGCTTGTAACTCCTAGCTTGTACCACGCTCCCACTAGCTGCGCTATCAGCTAGCGGCGTTCAAAGCAGCTCCTCAAACCGCGGCTTGTGCCCGCGCGCCCGCTGCGCTATCAGCTGGGCCGCGCCTAAAGCACCTTTGCAAGCCCCGACTGAAACGATACGCGGAAGAAATCAATAGACTCCATAACCTGGGGTAGTTATGAAGTGGGTACGTATGTCAGCGCCCGGCACAAGTGAGATAGCTCTCCAAAACTTGTGCCCCGAGCCTCAGTCTGACCCACACTTTTATTCTTAAAGACGTTCCATATGCAATACATTGCACAACTTTTTCATGCATATTCCACCCCTGGCCCCGCCTGTCCTCGCTTCTCATGCGAAGTAAGTCCACGCCCTTCTGGGCATGCGTGGTTTGCTGTGGTGGTCGTACGGGGGTCTCTTGGTGGTCCTGAGGCTGAAGATTGTGGTCTTCCTCATGATTGAACTTTTGAACTTTTCCTCTCTGCGCGTGCGCTTTTGGTCCTTTGGTGCTTATCTGAGTACGTCTGTCAGTCTTGATAGGCTTGGAGACAGAGGAGCTTCTTTATTTTAATTCAGAAGGAAAGGGTTCTTTCCTTCTTCTGGTATTGTTCTTCATGCAAGAAGCTTCAGAAATTTGCATTTTCCTTTGCCCTTTGTATTAGGCAGAGGTTTCTTAAGCAAAAGGTTGAAAATTCAACACATAACTCTACAAGCTAAATTAGAAATGCTTAATTCATTTTGTTAACCTAACTCTAAAAATCTCTATTTCACCTCGAGAGCTGTCACAGAGCAGAAAGCAGCTGAGATGCTGAAAAGCAGCAAAGCTGAACTGCCTGCCTCAGCTTCAGCAATGTGCAATTGACTGAAGGCGAAACACGAAGCAGCAGAGCAGCGGGCTTCTGTGCGCACTGAAGGCAATTGCAAGAATCCAGCAGCTGCTCCTTGCCAAGCACAGGCAGCTGCCTGTGTTCTTGCTTCTTGACCAACTCACAGTTGCCCTTCTTTTCAGCAGCTGCCATCGTGTTCTCTGCATCTCGGAGCCTCAGGGGAGCAGCAAGAATTTCCAAGGTGGGATGTAGTAGGACTACGTCAAAACCCAGGAAAATTGTCCTGGAACACCTTCCACTCGCATGCCAAGAGTGAATTCAACAGGCTTGGAGAGCGGCAGCCACCGTCCTGCAGCTGTCTGCGAGCTTCGCACACAAGCCGGCTTCTTCGCGGCTTCGTTCTTCGCCCATGCAAGCTACCGCGATCTCCGGCTGCCGGAGGCGAAGAAGCGGCAACTTCGCGCACAGATGACTGGAGCGGCAGCGGTGCGCTCCGAAGCGCCGCTTTTGCCGAAAGACGCCGGGAAGCGGCACTTGCTTTCGGCCAGCTGCGGAGCTGCGTATTCTGCCTCTCTAGTCGCCTACATCTTAGCGCAAAGCTTTTCCGCTCCAGTTCTCAAGGAGAAAGTGTCCCAGCACTGCTCACTTAGCCCGACCTTGCCAGGAAATAGGATTTGCTGCACATTCCAAGGACACTGCATTTTCCTGGGCAAGCTGCAACCTGCTGGCAAATGGCCGTGCTCTCTGCCCACTCCTGCCCAGCTCTGGGTACTAGCGGGCACGTTGCAGCCTGGCGAAGGCAAGAAACCTCGAGAGCTGTCACACAGCAGAAGGGCAGCTGAGATGCTGAAAAGCAGCAAAGCTGAACTGCCTGCCTCAACTTCAGCAGTGTGTAATTGACTGAAGGCGAAAAACCAAGCAGCAGAGCAGCGGGCTTCTGTGCGCACTGAAGGCAATTGCAAGAATCCAGCAGCTGCTCCTAGCCAAGCACAGTCAACTGCCTGTGTTCTTGCTTCTTGACCAACTCACAGTTGCCCTTCTTCTCAGCAGCTGCCACCGTGTTCTCTGCATCTCGGAGCCTCTGGGGAGCAACAAGAATTTCCAAGGTGGGATGCATGAAAACTAAAATAAAAACTCAGGAAGGTTGTCCTGGAACACCTTCTATTGGCATGCCAAGAGTGAATTCAACAGGCAGGAGAGCGGCAGCCACCGTCCTGCAGCTGTCTGCGAGCTTCGCACACAAGCCGGCTTCTTCGCGGCTTCGTTCTTCGCCTATGCAAGCTACCGCGATCTCCGGCTGCCGGAGGCGAAGAAGCGGCAACTTCGCGCACAGATGACTGGAGCGGCAGCGGTGCGCTCCGAAGCGCCGCTTTTGCCGAAAGACGCCGGGAAGCGGCACTTGCTTTCGGACAGCTCCGGAGCTCCGTATTCTGCCTCTCTAGTCGCCTACATCTTAGCGCAAAGCTTTTCCGCTCCAGTTCTCAAGGAGAAAGTGTCCCAGCACTGCTCACTTAGCCCGACCTTGCCAGGAAATAGGATTTGCTGCACATTCCAAGGACACTGCATTTTCCTGGGCAAGCTGCAACCTGCTGGCAGATGGCCGTGCTCTCTGCCCACTCCTGCCCAGTTCTTGGTACTAGCGGGCACGTTGCAGCCTGGCGAAGGCAAGAAACCTGGAGAGCTGTCACAGAGCAGAAGGGCAGCTGAGATGCTGAAAAGCAGCAAAGCTGAACTGCCTGCCTCAGCTTCAGCAGTGTGTAATTGACTGAAGGCGAAACACGAAGCAGCAGAGCAGCGGGCTTCTGTGCGCACTGAAGGCAATTGCTAGAATCCAGCAGCTGCTCCTCGCCAAGCACAGTCAACTGCCTGTGTTCTTGCTTCTTGACCAACTCACAGTTGCCCTTCTTCTCAGCAGCTGCCACCGTGTTCTCTGCATCTCGGAGCCTCTGGGGAGCAGCAAGAATTTCCAAGGTGGGATGAAGTAGGACTACGCCAAAACCCAGGAAAATTGTCCTGGAACACCTTCCACTCGCATGCCAAGAGTGAATTCAACAGGCTTGGAGAGCGGCAGCCACCGTCCTGCAGCTGTCTGCGAGCTTCGCACACAAGCCGGCTTCTTCGCGGCTTCGTTCTTCGCCTATGCAAGCTACCGCGATCTCCGGCTGCCGGAGGCCAAGAAGCGGCAACTTCGCGCACAGATGACTGGAGCGGCAGCGGTGCGCTCCGAAGCGCCGCTTTTGCCGAAAGACGCCGGGAAGCGGCACTTGCTTTCGGACAGCTCCGGAGCTCCGTATTCTGCCTCTCTAGTCGCCTACATCTTAGCCAAAAGCTTTTCCGCTCCAGTTCTCAAGGAGAAAGTGTCCCAGCACTGCTCACTTAGCCCGACCTTGCCAGGAAATGAGATTTGCTGCACATTCCAAGGACACTGCATTTTCCTGGGCAAGCTGCAATCTGCTGGCAAATGGCCGTGCTCTCTGCCCACTCCTGCCCAGCTCTGGGTAGTAGCGGGCACGTTGCAGCCTGGCGAAGGCAAGAAACCTCGAGAGCTGTCACAGAGCAGAAGGGCAGCTGAGATGCTGAAAAGCAGCAAAGCTGAACTGCCTGCCTCAACTTCAGCAGTGTGTAATTGACTGAAGGCGAAAAACCAAGCAGCAGAGCAGCGGGCTTCTGTGCGCACTGAAGGCAATTGCAAGAATCCAGCAGCTGCTCCTAGCCAAGCACAGTCAACTGCCTGTGTTCTTGCTTCTTGACCAACTCACAGTTGCCCTTCTTCTCAGCAGCTGCCACCGTGTTCTCTGCATCTCGGAGCCTCTGGGGAGCAACAAGAATTTCCAAGGTGGGATGCATGAAAACTAAAATAAAAACTCAGGAAGGTTGTCCTGGAACACCTTCTATTGGCATGCCAAGAGTGAATTCAACAGGCAGGAGAGCGGCAGCCACCGTCCTGCAGCTGTCTGCGAGCTTCGCACACAAGCCGGCTTCTTGGCGGCTTCGTTCTTCGCCTATGCAAGCTACCGCGATCTCCGGCTGCCGGAGGCCAAGAAGCGGCAACTTCGCGCACAGATGACTGGAGCGGCAGCGGTGCGCTCCGAAGCGCCGCTTTTGCCGAAAGACGCCGGGAAGCGGCACTTGCTTTCGGACAGCTCCGGAGCTCCGTATTCTGCCTCTCTAGTCGCCTACATCTTAGCGCAAAGCTTTTCCGCTCCAGTTCTCAAGGAGAAAGTGTCCCAGCACTGCTCACTTAGCCCGACCTTGCCAGGAAATAGGATTTGCTGCACATTCCAAGGACACTGCATTTTCCTGGGCAAGCTGCAACCTGCTGGCAGATGGCCGTGCTCTCTGCCCACTCCTGCCCAGTTCTTGGTACTAGCGGGCACGTTGCAGCCTGGCGAAGGCAAGAAACCTGGAGAGCTGTCACAGAGCAGAAGGGCAGCTGAGATGCTGAAAAGCAGCAAAGCTGAACTGCCTGCCTCAACTTCAGCAGTGTGTAATTGACTGAAGGCGAAACACGAAGCAGCAGAGCAGCGGGCTTCTGTGCGCACTGAAGGCAATTGCTAGAATCCAGCAGCTGCTCCTCGCCAAGCACAGTCAACTGCCTGTGTTCTTGCTTCTTGACCAACTCACAGTTGCCCTTCTTCTCAGCAGCTGCCACCGTGTTCTCTGCATCTCGGAGCCTCTGGGGAGCAGCAAGAATTTCCAAGGTGGGATGAAGTAGGACTACGCCAAAACCCAGGAAAATTGTCCTGGAACACCTTCCACTCGCATGCCAAGAGTGAATTCAACAGGCTTGGAGAGCGGCAGCCACCGTCCTGCAGCTGTCTGCGAGCTTCGCACACAAGCCGGCTTCTTCGCGGCTTCGTTCTTCGCCTATGCAAGCTACCGCGATCTCCGGCTGCCGGAGGCCAAGAAGCGGCAACTTCGCGCACAGATGACTGGAGCGGCAGCGGTGCGCTCCGAAGCGCCGCTTTTGCCGAAAGACGCCGGGAAGCGGCACTTGCTTTCGGCCAGCTCCGGAGCTCCGTATTCTGCCTCTCGAGTCGCCTACATCTTAGCGAAAAGCTTTTCCGCTCCAGTTCTCAAGGAGAAAGTGTCCCAGCACTGCTCACTTAGCCCGACCTTGCCAGGAAATGAGATTTGCTGCACATTCCAAGGACACTGCATTTTCCTGGGCAAGCTGCAATCTGCTGGCAAATGGCCGTGCTCTCTGCCCACTCCTGCCCAGCTCTGGGTAGTAGCGGGCACGTTGCAGCCTGGCGAAGGCAAGAAACCTCGAGAGCTGTCACAGAGCAGAAGGGCAGCTGAGATGCTGAAAAGCAGCAAAGCTGAACTGCCTGCCTCAACTTCAGCAGTGTGTAATTGACTGAAGGCGAAAAACCAAGCAGCAGAGCAGCGGGCTTCTGTGCGCACTGAAGGCAATTGCAAGAATCCAGCAGCTGCTCCTAGCCAAGCACAGTCAACTGCCTGTGTTCTTGCTTCTTGACCAACTCACAGTTGCCCTTCTTCTCAGCAGCTGCCACCGTGTTCTCTGCATCTCGGAGCCTCTGGGGAGCAACAAGAATTTCCAAGGTGGGATGCATGAAAACTAAAATAAAAACTCAGGAAGGTTGTCCTGGAACACCTTCTATTGGCATGCCAAGAGTGAATTCAACAGGCAGGAGAGCGGCAGCCACCGTCCTGCAGCTGTCTGCGAGCTTCGCACACAAGCCGGCTTCTTGGCGGCTTCGTTCTTCGCCTATGCAAGCTACCGCGATCTCCGGCTGCCGGAGGCCAAGAAGCGGCAACTTCGCGCACAGATGACTGGAGCGGCAGCGGTGCGCTCCGAAGCGCCGCTTTTGCCGAAAGACGCCGGGAAGCGGCACTTGCTTTCGGACAGCTCCGGAGCTCCGTATTCTGCCTCTCTAGTCGCCTACATCTTAGCCAAAAGCTTTTCCGCTCCAGTTCTCAAGGAGAAAGTGTCCCAGCACTGCTCACTTAGCCCGACCTTGCCAGGAAATGAGATTTGCTGCACATTCCAAGGACACTGCATTTTCCTGGGCAAGCTGCAATCTGCTGGCAAATGGCCGTGCTCTCTGCCCACTCCTGCCCAGCTCTGGGTAGTAGCGGGCACGTTGCAGCCTGGCGAAGGCAAGAAACCTCGAGAGCTGTCACAGAGCAGAAGGGCAGCTGAGATGCTGAAAAGCAGCAAAGCTGAACTGCCTGCCTCAACTTCAGCAGTGTGTAATTGACTGAAGGCGAAAAACCAAGCAGCAGAGCAGCGGGCTTCTGTGCGCACTGAAGGCAATTGCAAGAATCCAGCAGCTGCTCCTAGCCAAGCACAGTCAACTGCCTGTGTTCTTGCTTCTTGACCAACTCACAGTTGCCCTTCTTCTCAGCAGCTGCCACCGTGTTCTCTGCATCTCGGAGCCTCTGGGGAGCAACAAGAATTTCCAAGATGGGATGCAGGAAAACTAAAATAAAAACTCAGGAAGGTTGTCCTGGAACACCTCCCATTGGCATGCCAAGAGTGAATTCA
Organism: Vidua macroura; assembly: GCF_024509145.1. NCBI lineage: Eukaryota > Metazoa > Chordata > Aves > Passeriformes > Viduidae > Vidua > Vidua macroura. The sequence goes on along the minus strand of NC_071585.1, from coordinate 263,177 downwards.
ACAGGCAGAAGAGCGGCAGCCACCGTCCTGCAGCAGTCTGCGAGCTTCGCACACAAGCCGGCTTCTTCGCGGCTTCGTTCTTCGCCTCTTGCAAGCTACCGCGATCTCCGGCTGCCGGAGGCGAAGAAGCGGCAACTTCGCGCACAGATGACTGGAGCGGCAGCGGTGCGCTCCGAAGCGCCGCTTTTGCCGAAAGACGCCGGGAAGCGGCACTTGCTTTCGGCCAGCTGCGGAGCTCCGTATTCTGCCTCTCTAGTCGCCTACATCTTAGCGCAAAGCTTTTCCGCTCCAGTTCTCAAGGAGAAAGTGTCCCAGCACTGCTCACTTAGCCCGACCTTGCCAGGAAATAGGATTTGCTGCACATTCCAAGCACACTGCATTTTCCTGGGCAAGCTGCAACCTGCTGGCAGATGGCCGTGCTCTCTGCCCACTCCTGCCCAGTTCTTGGTACTAGCGGGCACGTTGCAGCCTGGCGAAGGCAAGAAACCTGGAGAGCTGTCACAGAGCAGAAGGGCAGCTGAGATGCTGAAAAGCAGCAAAGCTGAACTGCCTGCCTCAGCTTCAGCAGTGTGTAATTGACTGAAGGCGAAACACGAAGCAGCAGAGCAGCGGGCTTCTGTGCGCACTGAAGGCAATTGCTAGAATCCAGCAGCTGCTCCTCGCCAAGCACAGTCAACTGCCTGTGTTCTTGCTTCTTGACCAACTCACAGTTGCCCTTCTTCTCAGCAGCTGCCACCGTGTTCTCTGCATCTCGGAGCCTCTGGGGAGCAGCAAGAATTTCCAAGGTGGGATGAAGTAGGACTACGCCAAAACCCAGGAAAATTGTCCTGGAACACCTTCCACTCGCATGCCAAGAGTGAATTCAACAGGCTTGGAGAGCGGCAGCCACCGTCCTGCAGCTGTCTGCGAGCTTCGCACACAAGCCGGCTTCTTCGCGGCTTCGTTCTTCGCCTATGCAAGCTACCGCGATCTCCGGCTGCCGGAGGCCAAGAAGCGGCAACTTCGCGCACAGATGACTGGAGCGGCAGCGGTGCGCTCCGAAGCGCCGCTTTTGCCGAAAGACGCCGGGAAGCGGCACTTGCTTTCGGACAGCTCCAGAGCTCCGTATTCTGCCTCTCTAGTCGCCTACATCTTAGCGCAAAGCTTTTCCGCTCCAGTTCTCAAGGAGAAAGTGTCCCAGCACTGCTCACTTAGCCCGACCTTGCCAGGAAATGAGATTTGCTGCACATTCCAAGGACACTGCATTTTCCTGGGCAAGCTGCAATCTGCTGGCAAATGGCCGTGCTCTCTGCCCACTCCTGCCCAGCTCTGGGTAGTAGCGGGCACGTTGCAGCCTGGCGAAGGCAAGAAACCTCGAGAGCTGTCACACAGCAGAAGGGCAGCTGAGATGCTGAAAAGCAGCAAAGCTGAACTGCCTGCCTCAACTTCAGCAGTGTGTAATTGACTGAAGGCGAAAAACCAAGCAGCAGAGCAGCGGGCTTCTGTGCGCACTGAAGGCAATTGCAAGAATCCAGCAGCTGCTCCTAGCCAAGCACAGTCAACTGCCTGTGTTCTTGCTTCTTGACCAACTCACAGTTGCCCTTCTTCTCAGCAGCTGCCACCGTGTTCTCTGCATCTCGGAGCCTCTGGGGAGCAACAAGAATTTCCAAGGTGGGATGCATGAAAACTAAAATAAAAACTCAGGAAGGTTGTCCTGGAACACCTTCTATTGGCATGCCAAGAGTGAATTCAACAGGCAGGAGAGCGGCAGCCACCATCCTGCAGCAGTCTGCGAGCTTCGCACACAAGCCGGCTTCTTCGCGGCTTCGTTCTTCGCCTCTTGCAAGCTACCGCGATCTCCGGCTGCCGGAGGCCAAGAAGCGGCAACTTCGCGCACAGATGACTGGAGCGGCAGCGGTGCGCTCCGAAGCGCCGCTTTTGCCGAAAGACGCCGGGAAGCGGCACTTGCTTTCGGACAGCTCCGGAGCTCCGTATTCTGCCTCTCTAGTCGCCTACATCTTAGCGCAAAGCTTTTCCGCTCCAGTTCTCAAGGAGAAAGTGTCCCAGCACTGCTCACTTAGCCCGACCTTGCCAGGAAATGAGATTTGCTGCACATTCCAAGCACACTGCATTTTCCTGGGCAAGCTGCAACCTGCTGGCAGATGGCCGTGCTCTCTGCCCACTCCTGCCCAGCTCTGGGTAGTAGCGGGCACGTTGCAGCCTGGCGAAGGCAAGAAACCTGGAGAGCTGTCACAGAGCAGAAGGGCAGCTGAGATGCTGAAAAGCAGCAAAGCTGAACTGCCTGCCTCAACTTCAGCAGTGTGTAATTGACTGAAGGCGAAAAACCAAGCAGCAGAGCAGCGGGCTTCTGTGCGCACTGAAGGCAATTGCAAGAATCCAGCAGCTGCTCCTAGCCAAGCACAGTCAACTGCCTGTGTTCTTGCTTCTTGACCAACTCACAGTTGCCCTTCTTCTCAGCAGCTGCCACCGTGTTCTCTGCATCTCGGAGCCTCTGGGGAGCAACAAGAATTTCCATGATGGGATGCAGGAAAACTAAAATAAAAACTCAGGAAGGTTGTCCTGGAACACCTCGCATTGGCATGCCAAGAGTGAATTCAACAGGCAGAAGAGCGGCAGCCACCGTCCTGCAGCAGTCTGCGAGCTTCGCACACAAGCCGGCTTCTTCGCGGCTTCGTTCTTCGCCTCTTGCAAGCTACCGCGATCTCCGGCTGCCGGAGGCCAAGAAGCGGCTACTTCGCGCACAGATGACTGGAGCGGCAGCGGTGCGCTCCGAAGCGCCGCTTTTGCCGAAAGACGCCGGGAAGCGGCACTTGCTTTCGGCCAGCTGCGGAGCTCCGTATTCTGCCTCTCTAGTCGCCTACATCTTAGCGCAAAGCTTTTCCGCTCCAGTTCTCAAGGAGAAAGTGTCCCAGCACTGCTCACTTAGCCCGACCTTGCCAGGAAATAGGATTTGCTGCACATTCCAAGCACACTGCATTTTCCTGGGCAAGCTGCAACCTGCTGGCAGATGGCCGTGCTCTCTGCCCACTCCTGCCCAGTTCTTGGTACTAGCGGGCACGTTGCAGCCTGGCGAAGGCAAGAAACCTCGAGAGCTGTCACAGAGCAGAAGGGCAGCTGAGATGCTGAAAAGCAGCAAAGCTGAACTGCCTGCCTCAACTTCAGCAGTGTGTAATTGACTGAAGGCGAAAAACCAAGCAGCAGAGCAGCGGGCTTCTGTGCGCACTGAAGGCAATTGCAAGAATCCAGCAGCTGCTCCTTGCCAAGCACAGCCAGCTGCCTGTGTTCTTGCTTCTTGACCAACTCACAGTTGCCCTTCTTCTCAGCAGCTGCCACCGTGTTCTCTGCATCTCGGAGCCTCAGGGGAGCAACAAGAATTTCCAAGGTGGGATGCATGAAAACCAAAATAAAAACTCAGGAAGGTTGTCCTGGAACACCTCCCATTGGCATGCCAAGAGTGAATTCAACAGGCAGGAGAGCGGCAGCCACCGTCCTGCAGCAGTCTGCGAGCTTCGCACACAAGCCGGCTTCTTGGCGGCTTCGTTCTTCGCCTCTTGCAAGCTACCGCGATCTCCGGCTGCCGGAGGCGAAGAAGCGGCAACTTCGCGCACAGATGACTGGAGCGGCAGCGGTGCGCTCCGAAGCGCCGCTTTTGCCGAAAGACGCCGGGAAGCGGCACTTGCTTTCGGCCAGCTCCGGAGCTCCGTATTCTGCCTCTCGAGTCGCCTACATCTTAGCGAAAAGCTTTTCCGCTCCAGTTCTCAAGGAGAAAGTGTCCCAGCACTGCTCACTTAGCCCGACCTTGCCAGGAAATAGGATTTGCTGCACATTCCAAGGACACTGCATTTTCCTGGGCAAGCTGCAACCTGCTGGCAGATGGCCGTGCTCTCTGCCCACTCCTGCCCAGTTCTTGGTACTAGCGGGCACGTTGCAGCCTGGCGAAGGCAAGAAACCTCTGAAACGATACGCGGAAGAAATCAATTAGACTCCATAACCTGGGGTAGTTATGAAGTGGGTACGTATGTCAGCGCCCGGCACAAGTGAGATAGCTCTCCAAAACTTGTGCCCCGAGCCTCAGTCTGACCCACACTTTTATTCTTAAAGACGTTCCATATGCAATACACTGCACAACTTTTTCATGCGTATTCAACCCCTGGCCCCGCCTGTCCTCGCTTCTCATGCGAAGTAAGTCCACGCCCTTCTGGGCATGCGTGGTTTGCTGTGGTGGTCGTACGGGGGTCTCTTGGTGGTCCTGAGGCTGAAGATTGTGGTCTTCCTCATGATTGAACTTTTGAACTTTTCCTCTCTGCGCGTGCGCTTTTGGTCCTTTGGTGCTTATCTGAGTACGTCTGTCAGTCTTGATAGGCTTGGAGACAGAGGAGCTTCTTTATCTGGGTTCTTTCCTTCTTCTGGTATTGTTCTCTATGCAAGAAGCTTCAGAAATTTGCATTTTCCTATGCCCTTTGTACTAGGCAGAGGTTTCTTAAGTAAAAGGTTGAAAATTCAACAGATAACTCTACAAGCTAAATTAGAAATGCTTCATTCATTTTGTTAACCTAACTCTAAAAATCTCTGCTTCAGTCCCCCCTTTTCTTAAAATAGATTAAATTCTTTTACTACAGGGGTCTTGATTTAAATTCTGATCTACTATCATGACCGTCCTCTTTCAGTAAGATTCTATGAGTTCTAGAGAGTGATGTCAGACTGGCCATGTGTTTTAACATCCTCGAATTCTACATGAGTGTTAAAGTAGACATCATTAAACTTACAGTAACTAAAATTAATAGGATTATAATTGGGTGACATAAAGTCTTCTAAACAGTGTATTTCACTAGTTATGACTTGTGTTTATTAGCTAGTGATTGGTGCTGGATACACCAAGTTAAGAGACTTAACATACAGGAGGTTAGTGACATGTCTTGGGTAGACATTCTCTTTCGCACCCCATATGGTTTTTCATAAAGCAATTCAAAGTGGTTTAGCTTTTCTTTAGTCTTGGGTTTGGTTCGGATCTGCAGTAGTGCTAATGGGAGGGATTGAGTCCATGACAAATTAGCTTCTTGTCCCAATTGTACAATTTGTTGTTTGATCAAATGATTCATTTTTTTTACCTGACCACTTGATTGTGGGTTATATGGGGTGCGAAGTTCTCAGTCTATGTTCAAGTATTGGCTAACTTGTTGCACGAATTTTACAATAAAATGTGGTCCTCTATTTGAGGAGATTGTGGCCAGGACTCTAAAGCGTGGTATGTTTTCTTGTACCAATACTTTAGTTACTTCTTGAGCTTTAGAAGTCCTGGTGGGGAATGCTTCTGGCCATCCTGAAAAGGTATCTGTTAGCACCAGGAAAAACTTATACCCCCCTTTTCTTGGCAATTCTGTACAATCAATCTGCCATTGCTGCTCCGGCCCATGACCCTTCCTAATCTGGCTAAGCTTTGGTTTGGGAGTATTTTTGGGGTTGGTCTGGAGGCAAAGGTCACATTGTCGAGTTGTAAATGTCTAGCTATGCTAGAGCATCAATACCCCAATGGTTTTCTGGTGTTCTTCCTTTATTAGGGACCATCATAAATAGGAGGGTAGAACTAATTTTCCTTCTATGGTGGCCCATCCCTCTTGGTTATAGTCTCCTTTTTGCTCATAGATTCATTTTTTTTCTGGTTTGTTGTATCTTGGCTTACCTTTAGGGGAAATGTGCCCGTCTTGCTGCTTCTTTTGCTTCCCTATCTGCCAGCTCGTTTCCTTCTTCCAATTCGGAGTTGATCTTCTGATGTGCCTTAATGTGCATGATCGCTACTTTCTCTGGCAACTGGACTGCTGCTAGAAGTCGCAGTACTTCTGATGCATCTTTAATATTTTTCCCTTGAGACTTCAGCAGTCCTCTCTCTTTCTAAATGGCTCTGTGAGCATGCACTACTCCAAATGCATACTTCGAGTCCGTGTATATGTTTATTTCTTTCCCTCTTGCCAATTCTAGGGCCCGAGTTAGAGCAATTATCTCGGCCTTCTGTGCAGAGGTATTTGTTGGCAGAGGCCCAGATGATATTACTTCCTTGCACGTTGGAACTGCCTAGCCGGCGTGCCGTTTTCCACTGATGATATAACTGCTTCCATCAGTAAACGAGACTTCTGCATTCTCGAGAGGGGTGTCCTTCGAGTCAGGGCAGCTGGAGTAGGTGGCTTCAATGGTCTCCAGGCAGTCATGTTCCACTGGTTCCCCTTGGTTTCTACTGAGGAAGGAGGCTGGATTGACAATGTTAGCCACTACTATCTCTACATCATCTTGCTCCGCTATGATAGCTTGGTATCTCAGGAGCCGTTGTGGGGAAAGCCAATGCCCACCTTTTACCTCTAGCACTGCAGACACTGTGTGAGACACTAGCACAGTTCTTTTCTGGCCTAGGGTGAATTTGTGTGCCTCTTGGATGTTCAGGATGACTGCTGCAACAGCTCTGAGGCACCCAGGCCACCCTTTAGCTGCTGTATCCAATTGCTTAGAGAAGTAAGCCACTGCTCTCCGATATGGGCCCAGGTCCTGTGCTAGTATTCCTAAGGCGATTCCTTGCTTCTCATGGGAGAATAAAAGGAAAGGCTTACTCACGTCTGGCAATCTCGGGGCTGGAGCTGACATGAGGGCTTTTTTCAGCTGGTTGAAAGCTTGCGTAGCTTCCTTTGTCTCTTGGATGTTCCTGCTTTCAGTTACAATCAGTTCATAGAAGGGCTTAACAAACAGTCCATAGTTATAGATCCATAACCTGCACCACCCTGTCATCCTCAGGAAAGTTCGTAGTTCCTTTACCGTCTGAGGTTTTGGGGTCTGGCATATTGCCTCCTTCCGGCTTTGGCCCAAGGTACGTTGTCTAGCACTGACTTCGTAACCCAGATAAGTTACTTTCTGTTTTACTACTTGGGCTTTTTTCTTTGATACTCGGTACCCTTGGAGCCCCAAAAAGTTCAAGAGGCTTATCGTCCAGGCCGTGCATGCTTCCCTTGTCCGTGTGGCTATCAGGATGTCATCTACGTACTCTAGCAACTTCCCTTCCTCTGGAGGGGCTTCTCAGGTCTCTAATTCTTTTGCAAGTTGTTCTCCAAACAAAGTGGGTGAGTTTTTGAATCCTTGTGGGAGTCTGGTCCATGTCAGTTGAGTTCTTCGCCCGCTCTTAGGATTTTCCCATTCAAATGCAAAAATTTTCTGGCTTCGTGGATAGGAAGGCAAAAGAAGGCATCTTTTAAATCTAGAACGGTAAACCAAGTTAGCTCGGGGGTTAAGCAAGTTAATAACGTGTAGGGATTGGCCACCACAGGATACAGATCCTCAGTGACCTTGTTTATGGCCCGCAGATCCTGTACTAACCGGTATGACCCATCAGGTTTACCAACTGGTAGGATAGGGGTATTAACACTTACATAACATAAGTTGGAACAAGGTATTATAGACAATATCATGGTCATCAATGGAAGCAATATTTGATGGAACTTTTTCAGTTCTGAGGGTTCGTAACTTGTGTTTGTCGGTGACAGCAGGGAAGCACAGTGAGGCTGCTTAACAGGGCAGGATGCATACATATACTTTCCTTCGTCTACATTCACTTAACTTTATTTTACTTACTCTTACACATAACAAAACAACCACAACAACAAGGTACCTTTTCTTTTTCAACACACCTATTACACTTTTAGGTGTCCCTGGCTAGTCCCAGTGCTCTTGGATACCCCTCAATCTAGCTGTGTGGTTCCCAACTCTAGATCCTGTCAGACTTCTCTTCAAACTGGCAAAATTTTTACTCAATCTTGGCTGCTCTCAACAACCCAGCAAACTTAATTCTGGGTGCTCTTGGAATGTTAATCCCTCAACCCAGCAGGTTTGACTTAACCCTGGATGCTCTTGGAACATTAATCCCTCAATCCAGCAGGTTTGAATCAACCCTGGATGCTCTTGGAACATTAATCCCTCAATCCAGCAGGTTTGAATCAACCCTGGATGCTCTTGGAATATTAATCCCTCAATCCAGCAGGTTTGATCTTGGATGTTCTCGGGCATTCTTATCCCTCAATCCAGCAGAATTTTTAGGGGCCCCTCCTACACATTTTACCTTTTATTTTTCCCCAATAGATTATGCCAAGAAAACCCTCTTTTTACCTTTTAATTCATTTTTTTTTCTAATTAATTACCTTTTACTCCCCCCCCCCCCCCCCCCCCACTAAGGGGTCCCACTCTTTCTCTGAGACCCAGTCCCAGGGGGGGTTCTCTCACTCTTTTTATTACTCGCTTCGTCTCTTTACTGGCCGCTTTTCTCGCGAAAAAGACGGAAACGCAGCATGGGAGACTGCCGCTCTCGCTTAGCAGGTCTGGGGTAACCAGCCCGCCTCTGTCACGATCCGCTTATTGCGGGGTGTCGTGATGGTTCTTTTCACCCATCCCAAAAGTGCAACAAAGGCAAACAACAAGGGACTATCAGTTAATCACAACAAATGCACCTTTAGTAGGGGCCAAAACAGTAAACGCGATAGTGGGGATCTGAAAGGAGATAAAAGGTTAGAGAGAGAACAGGGATATGGGAATAGCTACCAACACAGGCGAGATCCTCAGTGCTCCGGACGATGGGGATCCGTCTGTCGTGTCGGGGGAGTCTTCGAAGTTCTGGTCGACTCGGGGCTCCAATTATAGTCCACAGAGGAGAGAGGGGGGGAACAAGTGTAATAATGAAAGTCCATTGTAATCGCCCCGAGGGAACGGGTGAGTCCACAGAAACCACCAAAGCAAGACGAATCCAATGAAGAATAAGTCCATTTGAATCACTGAAGGGAAACAGGTCATGTCATTAGTGGTCAGACCACCAATTTCCCCTCCTCCCTATAGCAGGGGTCTCAGTCTCAGTCCTTGGGAGGAGGGTTCTCATTCTTTCTTTGTCACAGTGGTAACGAGGCAGATGAGGGGTCTTCAGTGAAGGACCGCGAGAGTCACCCCAAAAGTTCATTGGGCTTAAGAACGGAGATTAGAAGCAGGCCGCGCATCAGGCTGTCCCGTGCTGGCTCCATGTCAGGTCTTTGCCAAGTCCTTGCCAACTCCTTGCCAAGTTCTTACCAGGCCTTGTTGGGAACAGCCAGCATGACGGTTCAGTGGTTCCACCTGTGCTGTGTCCTGTTCTAAGCCGGAACTACAGTGGGGGAAGGGATTCTTTCTTGTGGCAATCGGAAGGCAGAATGGAAAATGAGGGGCTTCTGACGGGCTCTTACACCACCCCGTGACTGACGATTGCCCTCGAAAGATCTTCATCAGCAGGATTCCATGGTGTCGTCGTGGAGTCTTCAGGACTCGTCAAGTGTTGGCAGCAGGTCCCAGGGAAAAGAGAAGAGGAAAAGGGAAAGAAAGAGAAAACGGGAAAACTAAAACAATCACAACATATTAGTAATCACAACAAATTATAATTAAACAATAAGCAAAATACAATTAGTAAATCAATAATAGTTATTTAAATAATAATCAATATGAATCAATGAAACAATAAATTGATCAAATAATAAACCAGTATCATCAATATTAAACAGTAAAGTAATAAACCTAGTATAATCGATATTACTCAGTACAATTTTATAAACAATAAACAAAAATAATTAAAACAGCGATTAGAACAAATCATAAAAGAAAATGATGTAAAACATATCTTCTAACCTTATCATCTTCTTGTGTCTACTGTCCTGGGAACATCTCTAGTGTAAAGGATGTCGGCCAAGTGGTGTGCATTAATTATAGATGTTAATTTTGTTCATCGTTTCATCATTCTCCAATTTACAATAAGCAAGATTACTGATAAAACAAAACCAATCATAACTAAAATCAGAAGAACAACAATGGGATGACACAATTTCTTCAGGATACCGGTGGCGGTGGGTGACCACCCGAAAAGGGTATCCCACCACTTGTGCTCGGCATCACTTTTCACCCTTTCTACAACACGATGTATTTCTTGCACATGATGATGAACAGTTACCAGAGTTTTCTGTCCATTCCCCTTGATTTTTCCTAGGATCTCTATTAGATCTTGATGAAGTAATAATTGCTTTACCAGAGAAAGGTTCATCCCAATGGCAGTAGGCAGTAGCTTGTGAATCAACGTGAGATTGGATTCTAAAAGTTCATGTGAAGTAACTGGAGCTACAAAAGAAAAATCACATCCTGCAATTTTAGTAAAGTTGCAAGCACAAAAATTGGAATGATTTTTAGTAGCTACTACTGTACTTTCTATAAACACAGTATCCCAAGCGGTTCTGAAGCAGGCACACCCATTGTCTGTAGATACAAGGACTGTTTCAGAAGTCTCGTTAGGATGAATATCAAAATGACAGCTATTTTGTTCTGTCTCCAGACAAATATCTTGAGCTACAATTGCATTACCTTCACAGATAAACCCTAGTTGTTCTCAGATGGTACAGGACTCTAAATTGACAGTTTGCCATTTGTCATCAATTTGACGGGCCCATTCTCTATGTTCAGAAGGATAGAAAGTGGGTCCATCATGATTTAATCCTAGTGCAATGATAGGGAATATCAAATGCACCCAGGCATTTCTTATGGTCAACGCAAATGCTGTGGCTGTGTTTGTGTTAGGGTCATAGGTAAAATTCACTAAATTCCACCAGGATTGGAAATCTCTTTCAAAGTCAGTGGCACTGTCCCAGACTATTTTCCTAATTTCAGTGGGAAAAGTGCCTTCTTCACCTTCTCTTATAATTGAGGCAGCAACTGACTGAACCATCATTGAGCCTGGATACGGCTAAGAGCTAAGGAAACGTTGCTTTGTGCGGCATTAAGTGCATCAATGATCAATTTGCTATTATTTACATTTATCTTTTCCCAATTTGCTAGAATGTTTGATAGCAACCACTGATGTGTTCCCAAGGCTGATAAGGACGATTGCAGTGGTTGTCGTATTTTGGTTAAATCTTTAGTTGTGGAAGCCAATTTATTCATTCATACTTCTGAATCAATACTATTTAGGATTCCCAATCCTGTTCCCACAAGACCAGTTATGTCTCTTGGCAGCCGGTTTTTAGGAGGCTTCCACTGTCGCAGCCAGGTTGTCCAAGCCTGAAAAGAGGTCTGCAAAAAGGGTGAACAAGCTGGTTGTATTTCTCAGATATTGTTTTGCATCAGCAATTTGACTTGTTTAAGAGACCATAACAGATTAAACAATATCTGTTGTTGGCCAGTTTTCCTGATTCTATATGGTCCAATTTCAAAAATTTTCGGGCTAAGTGTAACCAGTGGTTGGGTGGTAGGTGTCACAACATTAACATCAAGTCCTACTCCAGTATTTGAATCAATACTTTCAACTTAAAAAACAAAAACAAAAACAAAAACAAAACAAAACAAAACAAAAAGTGCTTCGGTATTTTTGGACCAAAACCAAACTACTTCTACAGTTTGTGTTCATGTGAAATTGTGCCAACAATCCTGTATGCTTGGCTGCGTACAAACCTTTTTGTGCTTCAAGAGATCCTTTCACTTTTTCTGCATGCTACCACAATTAGTTCAGACCACGGTCACTCAGCTGCTTTCTGGCCATGGGGTTGCGGTAGGATGCAGAAAAGTATTACCAGTTTTATCATGGATTAGGTGGTCTTCATGTCCCTCGGAGTTCTTCTGAAAAAGTAAACACAACAGAATTCTGCCGCCGAGAGGCAGAAAAGTTAGAATGATGGAATTATCCAGCATGTATTTGTCCAATGCTCTTTCCCTAGAGCACCAGAGGATTCCCATGCATATTTCTTCAGAGGGGGTTTTAGCACAAGTGCTACTAGTCCTATAGTAAGAGAGGTCCACCAGAACAGGTTGGCCAGGGTCATGAGCTGGATTATTAGGATCATTTGGTACAGAGCATAGGAGTCAGTGTAGATGCAGACCAAAGAGGAATTCTGTGCTTCTCGTTGAAAAACACTCCAGACAGCTATCAGCTCCCCACTGTGTGTACTACCTTCTCCCTCTGTAATCATTTGCTCACCAGAGGAAAAGTGGAGGGCTTCTGCCCTAGATTTCCATACTTTTCCTTCCCCTTTAGCAAAAGCATCAGTAAACCAAGAGTTTGCTGATTGTTCGGGGCAGAAAGGAGGGGTTACTTTGATTACAGAGGCAGGTTTGTCCAAGCTCTCAGTTTCTTGGATTGCTAAAGTTTTTACAGCTCCTTCTGTCATTGAGAAGAAGTTACAGTAATGTTCAACCTGAGCATACCACTTTCTCACTGAGGCCCTCTGGGCCACCCCGTCAGGAGGGGGACTCCCACTAGTGACTGTCTTAATAACCTTGAAGGGGCCTCTCAATACAATTGGTTGTTTTCGTGCAATTTTTTCTACTTCTAGGAAAGCTAAGATAACCATCAACAATCCTTTTTCCCAGGTAGTGTATCTTTTCTCAGCATCTTTGGAACCACGGGAATCAAAACCAACAGGTCTTGTCGGAGCCTCAGGACCCCGCTGCCATATGTGTACCGACAGCCCTGAGGAGGCAAATGCCCATTCCACCTGGAAAGGATCTGTAGGATGGATAGGGCCCAGTGCTTGATGAGCTGTTGCTTCAAAAATCAGCAATTGCAATGCTGACTCCTGAGAAAGACTCCAATCCCATTTCACCCCTTTCCTCAACAAGTCATAAAGGGGAACAAATGGGTCGTTCCAGTGACTAGGAAATCTGTCTGGTCTTTCTACAGGAGATACAGCTGCTATCGTTTTTGGAAGGAGAATTGCTGTAGGTTTGAGTGATTCTGGAAGCCCACAAATTCAAGGGGTCATTATCTTGGGCTTCACAGGTAATTGCATCAGGGATTCAAAGCCAGGAATTCATTTCTTTTGGTGAGTCATTTGCAGGCAAGCAGCTTTGTGCACATTTTCCAAGAGCTGGTCGGGGGTACTAATTCTAGCTATGGGATCTCCCCTTTCCAAGGGGCTTGTTCCCCCGGCCCAAAAAGCTGCACGCTGTGTCAGGGACCATGTGTCACCTTTCTCTCCTGTTGTTAAGAAGACACCATGTCCCCAATACCCACTGGCTTCCTGTTCAGTGAATTGAATTTGATCACCACCAGTGAGGGACACCCGGAAAACATATTCTGTTTCTGATTCATGTGGAGGCTGTCCGTATTCCCTTTTAAGCTTAGCTAGCTCGGTGGCCGTGTTTAGTTGTGATGGTATGTGTTTGGTTGTGATGTGAGGTTCCAGATCATCATCACTGAGATAGTTCTACTCTGTTTTAATCAAGGGTCTCAAGTGATGGCAGCAATGTTCCCCACAATTACTTGCTGCTTCAAGTTCTTGATGAGGATAGATTTGTTTAATGTGAGGAGTTTCCTTCTCCTCAAGCTCTGTAGAGGAATCAGCATGATGTGATTTGTTAATATGTTCCTCTGTTAAGGCAGCTCGCAATGCATAGATCACATTTTTTTGCTTCATAGAACTGTTTTTGCAAAATTTCAACTAGATTTTGAAGGGAGTCTATTATAGCATGTTCCTCACTTCTTCGCTGGAAGCCATTTTCTATAGCTGCCATAAGACAAGCTCCCAAAACTGAGCAGAAGATAGTTTTATTTTTGCCCAGTTTGAATTTTGTTTCATGTTGTAATGAACACACTCTATCAATAACATTTTCTAAGTTCAACCAATTACTCTGTGCCCATTTTTCTCCTTCTGTAGAAGGTTTGGCATTGTGTTTGGCTAGTAGTGCATAAAATTCAGCTTTAATTTCAAGGCTAAGATTGTCACTCATTTTGGGAAGGGACCAAAACCACGACAGGGAGCTACAAACTTAAGTTCCACAAAACTACACAGCCCTCGCTGTGTCGCCCTTCGCTTCCCTGGCTGGGTGAAAGGACAATAATCTGCCTGGGAGGCTCTGCTTAGTTGCTTCAAGTTGTCCCTTCCTTCCCAGACCACATACACACAACAACAACAAAACAACAGTGTCCCGCCCTTTGCACTAAGGGATCCTTTATGAATTGCCAAAGACAGTATGGGTGCCTTTTCAGCTGCAACCCTTCTGTCTAGACAGAAATCCTGTCCGTGACGCCAATTTTAATGTCACGATCCGTTTCTTGCGGGGTGTCGTGATGGTTCTTTTCACCCATCCCAAAAGTGCAACAAAGGCAAACAACAAGGGACTATCAGTTAATCACAACAAATGCACCTTTAGTAGGGGCCAAAACAGTAAACGCGATAGTGGGGATCTGAAAGGAGATAAAAGGTTAGAGAGAGAAGAGGGATATGGGAATAGCTACCAACACAGGCGAGATCCTCAGTGCTCCGGACGATGGGGATCCGTCTGTCGTGTCGGGGGAGTCTTCGAAGTTCTGGCCAACTCGGGGCTCCAATTATAGTCCACAGAGGAGAGAGGGGGGGAACAAGTGTAATAATGAAAGTCCATTGTAATCGCCCCGAGGGAACGGGTGAGTCCACAGAAACCACCAAAGCAAGACGAATCCAATGAAGAATAAGTCCATTTGAATCACTGAAGGGAAACAGGTCATGTCATTAGTGGTCAGACCACCAATTTCCCCTCCTCCCTATAGCAGGGGTCTCAGTCTCAGTCCTTGGGAGGAGGGTTCTCATTCTTTCTTTGTCACAGTGGTAACGAGGCAGATGAGGGGTCTTCAGTGAAGGACCGCGAGAGTCACCCCAAAAGTTCATTGGGCTTAAGAACGGAAGCAGGCCGCGCATCAGGCTGTCCCGTGCTGGCTCCATGTCAGGTCTTTGCCAAGTCCTTGCCAACTCCTTGCCAAGTTCTTACCAGGCCTTGTTGGGAACAGCCAGCATGACGGTTCAGTGGTTCCACCTGTGCTGTGTCCTGTTCTAAGCCGGAACTACAGTGGGGGAAGGGATTCTTTCTTGTGGCAATCGGAAGGCAGAATGGAAAATGAGGGGCTTCTGACGGGCTCTTACACCACCCCGTGACTGACGATTGCCCTCGAAAGATCTTCATCAGCAGGATTCCATGGTGTCGTCGTGGAGTCTTCAGGACTCGTCAAGTGTTGGCAGCAGGTCCCAGGGAAAAGAGAAGAGGAAAAGGGAAAGAAAGAGAAAACGGGAAAACTAAAACAATCACAACAGATTAGTAATCACAACAAATTATAATTAAACAATAAGCAAAATACAATTAGTAAATCAATAATAGTTATTTAAATAATAATCAATATGAATCAATTAAACAATAAATTGATCAAATAATAAACCAGTATCATCAATATTAAACAGTAAAGTAATAAACCTAGTATAATCGATATTACTCAGTACAATTTTATAAACAATAAACAAAAATAATTAAAACAGCGATTAGAACAAATCATAAAAGAAAATGATGTAAAACATATCTTCTAACCTTATCATCTTCTTGTGTCTACTGTCCTGGGAACATCTCTAGTGTAAAGGATGTCGGCCAAGTGGTGTGCATTAATTATAGATGTTAATTTTGTTCATCGTTTCATCATTCTCCAATTTACAATAAGCAAGATTACTGATAAAACAAAACCAATCATAACTAAAATCAGAAGAACAACAATGGGATGACACAATTTCTTCAGGATACCGGTGGCGGTGGGTGACCACCCGAAAAGGGTATCCCACCACTTGTGCTCGGCATCACTTTTCACCCTTTCTACAACACGATGTATTTCTTGCACATGATGATGAACAGTTACCAGAGTTTTCTGTCCATTCCCCTTGATTTTTCCTAGGATCTCTATTAGATCTTGATGAAGTAATAATTGCTTTACCAGAGAAAGGTTCATCCCAATGGCAGTAGGCAGTAGCTTGTGAATCAACGTGAGATTGGATTCTAAAAGTTCATGTGAAGTAACTGGAGCTACAAAAGAAAAATCACATCCTGCAATTTTAGTAAAGTTGCAAGCACAAAAATTGGAATGATTTTTAGTAGCTACTACTGTACTTTCTATAAACACAGTATCCCAAGCGGTTCTGAAGCAGGCACACCCATTGTCTGTAGATACAAGGACTGTTTCAGAAGTCTCGTTAGGATGAATATCAAAATGACAGCTATTTTGTTCTGTCTCCAGACAAATATCTTGAGCTACAATTGCATTACCTTCACAGATAAACCCTAGTTGTTCTCAGATGGTACAGGACTCTAAATTGACAGTTTGCCATTTGTCATCAATTTGACGGGCCCATTCTCTATGTTCAGAAGGATAGAAAGTGGGTCCATCATGATTTAATCCTAGTGCAATGATAGGGAATATCAAATGCACCCAGGCATTTCTTATGGTCAACGCAAATGCTGTGGCTGTGTTTGTGTTAGGGTCATAGGTAAAATTCACTAAATTCCACCAGGATTGGAAATCTCTTTCAAAGTCAGTGGCACTGTCCCAGACTATTTTCCTAATTTCAGTGGGAAAAGTGCCTTCTTCACCTTCTCTTAGAATTGAGGCAGCAACTGACTGCATCCATCATTGAGCCTGGATACGGCTAAGAGCTAAGGAAACGTTGCTTTGTGCGGCATTAAGTGCATCAATGATCAATTTGCTATTATTTACATTTATCTTTTCCCAATTTGCTAGAATGTTTGATAGCAACCACTGATGTGTTCCCAAGGCTGATAAGGACGATTGCAGTGGTTGTTGTATTTTGGTTAAATCTTTAGTTGTGGAAGCCAATTTATTCATTCGTACTTCTGAATCAATACTATTTAGGATTCCCAATCCTGTTCCCACAAGACCAGTTATGTCTCTTGGCAGCCGGTTTTTAGGAGGCTTCCACTGTCGCAGCCAGGTTGTCCAAGCCTGAAAAGAGGTCTGCAAAAAGGGTGAACAAGCTGGTTGTATTTCTCAGATATTGTTTTGCATCAGCAATTTGACTTGTTTAAGAGACCATAACAGATTAAACAATATCTGTTGTTGGCCAGTTTTCCTGATTCTATATGGTCCAATTTCAAAAATTTTCGGGCTAAGTGTAACCAGTGGTTGGGTGGTAGGTGTCACAACATTAACATCAAGTCCTACTCCAGTATTTGAATCAATACTTTCAACTTAAAAAACAAAAACAAAAACAAAAACAAAAACAAAACAAAAAAAAAAAAAAGTGCTTCAGTATTTTTGGACCAAAACCAAACTACTTCTACAGTTTGTGTTCATGTGAAATTGTGCCAACAATCCTGTATGCTTGGCTGCGTACAAACCTTTTTGTGCTTCAAGAGATCCTTTCACTTTTTCTGCATGCTACCACAATTAGTTCAGACCACGGTCACTCAGCTGCTTTCTGGCCATGGGGTTGCGGTAGGATGCAGAAAAGTATTACCAGTTTTATCATGGATTAGGTGGTCTTCATGTCCCTCGGAGTTCTTCTGAAAAAGTAAACACAACAGAATTCTGCCGCCGAGAGGCAGAAAAGTTAGAATGATGGAATTATCCAGCATGTATTTGTCCAATGCTCTTTCCCTAGAGCACCAGAGGATTCCCATGCATATTTCTTCAGAGGGGGTTTTAGCACAAGTGCTACTAGTCCTATAGTAAGAGAGGTCCACCAGAACAGGTTGGCCAGGGTCATGAGCTGGATTATTAGGATCATTTGGTACAGAGCATAGGAGTCAGTGTAGATGCAGACCAAAGAGGAATTCTGTGCTTCTCGTTGAAAAACACTCCAGACAGCTATCAGCTCCCCACTGTGTGTACTACCTTCTCCCTCTGTAATCATTTGCTCACCAGAGGAAAAGTGGAGGGCTTCTGCCCTAGATTTCCATCCTTTTCCTTCCCCTTTAGCAAAAGCATCAGTAAACCAAGAGTTTGCTGATTGTTCGGGGCAGAAAGGAGGGGTTACTTTGATTACAGAGGCAGGTTTGTCCAAGCTCTCAGTTTCTTGGATTGCTAAAGTTTTTACAGCTCCTTCTGTCATTGAGAAGAAGTTACAGTAATGTTCAACCTGAGCATACCACTTTCTCACTGAGGCCCTCTAGGCCACCCCGTCAGGAGGGGGACTCCCACTAGTGACTGTCTTAATAACCTTGAAGGGGCCTCTCAATACAATTGGTTGTTTTTGTGCAATTTTTTCTACTTCTAGGAAAGCTAAGATAACCATCAACAATCCTTTTTCCCAGGTAGTGTATCTTTTCTCAGCATCTTTGGAACCACGGGAATCAAAACCAACAGGTCTTGTCGGAGCCTCAGGACCCCGCTGCCATATGTGTACTGACAGCCCTGAGGAGGCAAATGCCCATTCCACCTGGAAAGGATCTGTAGGATGGATAGGGCCCAGTGCTTGATGAGCTGTTGCTTCAAAAATCAGCAATTGCAATGCTGACTCCTGAGAAAGACTCCAATCCCATTTCACCCCTTTCCTCAACAAGTCATAAAGGGGAACAAATGGGTCGTTCCAGTGACTAGGAAATCTGTCTGGTCTTTCTACAGGAGATACAGCTGCTATCGTTTTTGGAAGGAGAATTGCTGTAGGTTTGAGTGATTCTGGAAGCCCACAAATTCAAGGGGTCATTATCTTGGGCTTCACAGGTAATTGCATCAGGGATTCAAAGCCAGGAATTCATTTCTTTTTGTGAGTCATTTGCAGGCAAGCAGCTTTGTGCACATTTTCCAAGAGCTGGTCGGGGGTACTAATTCTAGCTATGGGATCTCCCCTTTCCAAGGGGCTTGTTCCCCCGGCCCAAAAAGCTGCACGCTGTGTCAGGGACCATGTGTCACCTTTCTCTCCTGTTGTTAAGAAGACACCATGTCCCCAATACCCACTGGCTTCCTGTTCAGTGAATTGAATTGGATCACCACCAGTGAGGGACACCCGGAAAACATATTCTGTTTCTGATTCATGTGGAGGCTGTCCGTATTCCCTTTTAAGCTTAGCTAGCTCGGTGGCCGTGTTTAGTTGAATTGAATTTGATCACCACCAGTGAGGGACACCCGGAAAACATATTCTGTTTCTGATTCATGTGGAGGCTGTCCGTATTCCCTTTTAAGCTTAGCTAGCTCGGTGGCCGTGTTTAGTTGTGATGGTATGCGTTTGGTTGTGATGTGAGGTTCCAGATCATCATCACTGAGATAGTTCTACTCTGTTTTAATCAAGGGTCTCAAGTGATGGCAGCAATGTTCCCCACAATTACTTGCTGCTTCAAGTTCTTGATGAGGATAGATTTGTTTAATGTGAGGAGTTTCCTTCTCCTCAAGCTCTGTAGAGGAATCAGCATGATGTGATTTGTTAATATGTTCCTCTGTTAAGGCAGCTCGCAATGCATAGATCACATTTTTTGCTTCATAGAACTGTTTTTGCAAAATTTCAACTAGATTTTGAAGGGAGTCTATTATAGCATGTTCCTCACTTCTTCGCTGGAAGCCATTTTCTATAGCTGCCATAAGACAAGCTCCCAAAACTGAGCAGAAGATAGTTTTATTTTTGCCCAGTTTGAATTTTGTTTCATGTTGTAATGAACACACTCTATCAATAACATTTTCTAAGTTCAACCAATTACTCTGTGCCCATTTTTCTCCTTCTGTAGAAGGTTTGGCATTGTGTTTGGCTAGTAGTGCATAAAATTCAGCTTTAATTTCAAGGCTAAGATTGTCACTCATTTTGGGAAGGGACCAAAACCACGACAGGGAGCTACAAACTTAAGTTCCACAAAACTACACAGCCCTTGCTGTGTCGCCCTTCGCTTCCCTGGCTGGGTGAAAGGACAATAATCTGCCTGGGAGGCTCTGCTTAGTTGCTTCAAGTTGTCCCTTCCTTCCCAGACCACATACACACAACAACAACAAAACAACAGTGTCCCGCCCTTTGCACTAAGGGATCCTTTATGAATTGCCAAAGACAGTATGGGTGCCTTTTCAGCTGCAACCCTTCTGTCTAGACAGAAATCCTGTCCGTGACGCCAATTTTAATGTCACGATCCGTTTCTTGCGGGGTGTCGTGATGGTTCTTTTCACCCATCCCAAAAGTGCAACAAAGGCAAACAACAAGGGACTATCAGTTAATCACAACAAATGCACCTTTAGTAGGGGCCAAAACAGTAAACGCGATAGTGGGGATCTGAAAGGAGATAAAAGGTTAGAGAGAGAACAGGGATATGGGAATAGCTACCAACACAGGCGAGATCCTCAGTGCTCCGGACGATGGGGATCCGTCTGTCGTGTCGGGGGAGTCTTCGAAGTTCTGGCCGACTCGGGGCTCCAATTATAGTCCACAGAGGAGAGAGGGGGGGAACAAGTGTAATAATGAAAGTCCATTGTAATCGCCCCGAGGGAACGGGTGAGTCCACAGAAACCACCAAAGCAAGACGAATCCAATGAAGAATAAGTCCATTTGAATCACTGAAGGGAAACAGGTCATGTCATTAGTGGTCAGACCACCAATTTCCCCTCCTCCCTATAGCAGGGGTCTCAGTCTCAGTCCTTGGGAGGAGGGTTCTCATTCTTTCTTTGTCACAGTGGTAACGAGGCAGATGAGGGGTCTTCAGTGAAGGACCGCGAGAGTCACCCCAAAAGTTCATTGGGCTTAAGAACGGAAGCAGGCCGCGCATCAGGCTGTCCCGTGCTGGCTCCATGTCAGGTCTTTGCCAAGTCCTTGCCAACTCCTTGCCAAGTTCTTACCAGGCCTTGTTGGGAACAGCCAGCATGACGGTTCAGTGGTTCCACCTGTGCTGTGTCCTGTTCTAAGCCGGAACTACAGTGGGGGAAGGGATTCTTTCTTGTGGCAATCGGAAGGCAGAATGGAAAATGAGGGGCTTCTGACGGGCTCTTACACCACCCCGTGACTGACGATTGCCCTCGAAAGATCTTCATCAGCAGGATTCCATGGTGTCGTCGTGGAGTCTTCAGGACTCGTCAAGTGTTGGCAGCAGGTCCCAGGGAAAAGAGAAGAGGAAAAGGGAAAGAAAGAGAAAACGGGAAAACTAAAACAATCACAACAGATTAGTAATCACAACAAATTATAATTAAACAATAAGCAAAATACAATTAGTAAATCAATAATAGTTATTTAAATAATAATCAATATGAATCAATTAAACAATAAATTGATCAAATAATAAACCAGTATCATCAATATTAAACAGTAAAGTAATAAACCTAGTATAATCGATATTACTCAGTACAATTTTATAAACAATAAACAAAAATAATTAAAACAGCGATTAGAACAAATCATAAAAGAAAATGATGTAAAACATATCTTCTAACCTTATCATCTTCTTGTGTCTACTGTCCTGGGAACATCTCTAGTGTAAAGGATGTCGGCCAAGTGGTGTGCATTAATTATAGATGTTAATTTTGTTCATCGTTTCATCATTCTCCAATTTACAATAAGCAAGATTACTGATAAAACAAAACCAATCATAACTAAAATCAGAAGAACAACAATGGGATGACACAATTTCTTCAGGATACCGGTGGCGGTGGGTGACCACCCGAAAAGGGTATCCCACCACTTGTGCTCGGCATCACTTTTCACCCTTTCTACAACACGATGTATTTCTTGCACATGATGATGAACAGTTACCAGAGTTTTCTGTCCATTCCCCTTGATTTTTCCTAGGATCTCTATTAGATCTTGATGAAGTAATAATTGCTTTACCAGAGAAAGGTTCATCCCAATGGCAGTAGGCAGTAGCTTGTGAATCAACGTGAGATTGGATTCTAAAAGTTCATGTGAAGTAACTGGAGCTACAAAAGAAAAATCACATCCTGCAATTTTAGTAAAGTTGCAAGCACAAAAATTGGAATGATTTTTAGTAGCTACTACTGTACTTTCTATAAACACAGTATCCCAAGCGGTTCTGAAGCAGGCACACCCATTGTCTGTAGATACAAGGACTGTTTCAGAAGTCTCGTTAGGATGAATATCAAAATGACAGCTATTTTGTTCTGTCTCCAGACAAATATCTTGAGCTACAATTGCATTACCTTCACAGATAAACCCTAGTTGTTCTCAGATGGTACAGGACTCTAAATTGACAGTTTGCCATTTGTCATCAATTTGACGGGCCCATTCTCTATGTTCAGAAGGATAGAAAGTGGGTCCATCATGATTTAATCCTAGTGCAATGATAGGGAATATCAAATGCACCCAGGCATTTCTTATGGTCAACGCAAATGCTGTGGCTGTGTTTGTGTTAGGGTCATAGGTAAAATTCACTAAATTCCACCAGGATTGGAAATCTCTTTCAAAGTCAGTGGCACTGTCCCAGACTATTTTCCTAATTTCAGTGGGAAAAGTGCCTTCTTCACCTTCTCTTAGAATTGAGGCAGCAACTGACTGCATCCATCATTGAGCCTGGATACGGCTAAGAGCTAAGGAAACGTTGCTTTGTGCGGCATTAAGTGCATCAATGATCAATTTGCTATTATTTACATTTATCTTTTCCCAATTTGCTAGAATGTTTGATAGCAACCACTGATGTGTTCCCAAGGCTGATAAGGACGATTGCAGTGGTTGTTGTATTTTGGTTAAATCTTTAGTTGTGGAAGCCAATTTATTCATTCGTACTTCTGAATCAATACTATTTAGGATTCCCAATCCTGTTCCCACAAGACCAGTTATGTCTCTTGGCAGCCGGTTTTTAGGAGGCTTCCACTGTCGCAGCCAGGTTGTCCAAGCCTGAAAAGAGGTCTGCAAAAAGGGTGAACAAGCTGGTTGTATTTCTCAGATATTGTTTTGCATCAGCAATTTGACTTGTTTAAGAGACCATAACAGATTAAACAATATCTGTTGTTGGCCAGTTTTCCTGATTCTATATGGTCCAATTTCAAAAATTTTCGGGCTAAGTGTAACCAGTGGTTGGGTGGTAGGTGTCACAACATTAACATCAAGTCCTACTCCAGTATTTGAATCAATACTTTCAACTTAAAAAACAAAAACAAAAACAAAAACAAAAACAAAACAAAACAAAAAAAAAAGTGCTTCAGTATTTTTGGACCAAAACCAAACTACTTCTACAGTTTGTGTTCATGTGAAATTGTGCCAACAATCCTGTATGCTTGGCTGCGTACAAACCTTTTTGTGCTTCAAGAGATCCTTTCACTTTTTCTGCATGCTACCACAATTAGTTCAGACCACGGTCACTCAGCTGCTTTCTGGCCATGGGGTTGCGGTAGGATGCAGAAAAGTATTACCAGTTTTATCATGGATTAGGTGGTCTTCATGTCCCTCGGAGTTCTTCTGAAAAAGTAAACACAACAGAATTCTGCCGCCGAGAGGCAGAAAAGTTAGAATGATGGAATTATCCAGCATGTATTTGTCCAATGCTCTTTCCCTAGAGCACCAGAGGATTCCCATGCATATTTCTTCAGAGGGGGTTTTAGCACAAGTGCTACTAGTCCTATAGTAAGAGAGGTCCACCAGAACAGGTTGGCCAGGGTCATGAGCTGGATTATTAGGATCATTTGGTACAGAGCATAGGAGTCAGTGTAGATGCAGACCAAAGAGGAATTCTGTGCTTCTCGTTGAAAAACACTCCAGACAGCTATCAGCTCCCCACTGTGTGTACTACCTTCTCCCTCTGTAATCATTTGCTCACCAGAGGAAAAGTGGAGGGCTTCTGCCCTAGATTTCCATACTTTTCCTTCCCCTTTAGCAAAAGCATCAGTAAACCAAGAGTTTGCTGATTGTTCGGGGCAGAAAGGAGGGGTTACTTTGATTACAGAGGCAGGTTTGTCCAAGCTCTCAGTTTCTTGGATTGCTAAAGTTTTTACAGCTCCTTCTGTCATTGAGAAGAAGTTACAGTAATGTTCAACCTGAGCATACCACTTTCTCACTGAGGCCCTCTAGGCCACCCCGTCAGGAGGGGGACTCCCACTAGTGACTGTCTTAATAACCTTGAAGGGGCCTCTCAATACAATTGGTTGTTTTTGTGCAATTTTTTCTACTTCTAGGAAAGCTAAGATAACCATCAACAATCCTTTTTCCCAGGTAGTGTATCTTTTCTCAGCATCTTTGGAACCACGGGAATCAAAACCAACAGGTCTTGTCGGAGCCTCAGGACCCCGCTGCCATATGTGTACTGACAGCCCTGAGGAGGCAAATGCCCATTCCACCTGGAAAGGATCTGTAGGATGGATAGGGCCCAGTGCTTGATGAGCTGTTGCTTCAAAAATCAGCAATTGCAATGCTGACTCCTGAGAAAGACTCCAATCCCATTTCACCCCTTTCCTCAACAAGTCATAAAGGGGAACAAATGGGTCGTTCCAGTGACTAGGAAATCTGTCTGGTCTTTCTACAGGAGATACAGCTGCTATCGTTTTTGGAAGGAGAATTGCTGTAGGTTTGAGTGATTCTGGAAGCCCACAAATTCAAGGGGTCATTATCTTGGGCTTCACAGGTAATTGCATCAGGGATTCAAAGCCAGGAATTCATTTCTTTTTGTGAGTCATTTGCAGGCAAGCAGCTTTGTGCACATTTTCCAAGAGCTGGTCGGGGGTACTAATTCTAGCTATGGGATCTCCCCTTTCCAAGGGGCTTGTTCCCCCGGCCCAAAAAGCTGCACGCTGTGTCAGGGACCATGTGTCACCTTTCTCTCCTGTTGTTAAGAAGACACCATGTCCCCAATACCCACTGGCTTCCTGTTCAGTGAATTGAATTTGATCACCACCAGTGAGGGACACCCGGAAAACATATTCTGTTTCTGATTCATGTGGAGGCTGTCCGTATTCCCTTTTAAGCTTAGCTAGCTCGGTGGCCGTGTTTAGTTGAATTGAATTTGATCACCACCAGTGAGGGACACCCGGAAAACATATTCTGTTTCTGATTCATGTGGAGGCTGTCCGTATTCCCTTTTAAGCTTAGCTAGCTCGGTGGCCGTGTTTAGTTGTGATGGTATGCGTTTGGTTGTGATGTGAGGTTCCAGATCATCATCACTGAGATAGTTCTACTCTGTTTTAATCAAGGGTCTCAAGTGATGGCAGCAATGTTCCCCACAATTACTTGCTGCTTCAAGTTCTTGATGAGGATAGATTTGTTTAATGTGAGGAGTTTCCTTCTCCTCAAGCTCTGTAGAGGAATCAGCATGATGTGATTTGTTAATATGTTCCTCTGTTAAGGCAGCTCGCAATGCATAGATCACATTTTTTGCTTCATAGAACTGTTTTTGCAAAATTTCAACTAGATTTTGAAGGGAGTCTATTATAGCATGTTCCTCACTTCTTCGCTGGAAGCCATTTTCTATAGCTGCCATAAGACAAGCTCCCAAAACTGAGCAGAAGATAGTTTTATTTTTGCCCAGTTTGAATTTTGTTTCATGTTGTAATGAACACACTCTATCAATAACATTTTCTAAGTTCAACCAATTACTCTGTGCCCATTTTTCTCCTTCTGTAGAAGGTTTGGCATTGTGTTTGGCTAGTAGTGCATAAAATTCAGCTTTAATTTCAAGGCTAAGATTGTCACTCATTTTGGGAAGGGACCAAAACCACGACAGGGAGCTACAAACTTAAGTTCCACAAAACTACACAGCCCTTGCTGTGTCGCCCTTCGCTTCCCTGGCTGGGTGAAAGGACAATAATCTGCCTGGGAGGCTCTGCTTAGTTGCTTCAAGTTGTCCCTTCCTTCCCAGACCACATACACACAACAACAACAAAACAACAGTGTCCCGCCCTTTGCACTAAGGGATCCTTTATGAATTGCCAAAGACAGTATGGGTGCCTTTTCAGCTGCAACCCTTCTGTCTAGACAGAAATCCTGTCCGTGACGCCAATTTTAATGTCACGATCCGTTTCTTGCGGGGTGTCGTGATGGTTCTTTTCACCCATCCCAAAAGTGCAACAAAGGCAAACAACAAGGGACTATCAGTTAATCACAACAAATGCACCTTTAGTAGGGGCCAAAACAGTAAACGCGATAGTGGGGATCTGAAAGGAGATAAAAGGTTAGAGAGAGAAGAGGGATATGGGAATAGCTACCAACACAGGCGAGATCCTCAGTGCTCCGGACGATGGGGATCCGTCTGTCGTGTCGGGGGAGTCTTCGAAGTTCTGGCCGACTCGGGGCTCCAATTATAGTCCACAGAGGAGAGAGGGGGGGAACAAGTGTAATAATGAAAGTCCATTGTAATCGCCCCGAGGGAACGGGTGAGTCCACAGAAACCACCAAAGCAAGACGAATCCAATGAAGAATAAGTCCATTTGAATCACTGAAGGGAAACAGGTCATGTCATTAGTGGTCAGACCACCAATTTCCCCTCCTCCCTATAGCAGGGGTCTCAGTCTCAGTCCTTGGGAGGAGGGTTCTCATTCTTTCTTTGTCACAGTGGTAACGAGGCAGATGAGGGGTCTTCAGTGAAGGACCGCGAGAGTCACCCCAAAAGTTCATTGGGCTTAAGAACGGAAGCAGGCCGCGCATCAGGCTGTCCCGTGCTGGCTCCATGTCAGGTCTTTGCCAAGTCCTTGCCAACTCCTTGCCAAGTTCTTACCAGGCCTTGTTGGGAACAGCCAGCATGACGGTTCAGTGGTTCCACCTGTGCTGTGTCCTGTTCTAAGCCGGAACTACAGTGGGGGAAGGGATTCTTTCTTGTGGCAATCGGAAGGCAGAATGGAAAATGAGGGGCTTCTGACGGGCTCTTACACCACCCCGTGACTGACGATTGCCCTCGAAAGATCTTCATCAGCAGGATTCCATGGTGTCGTCGTGGAGTCTTCAGGACTCGTCAAGTGTTGGCAGCAGGTCCCAGGGAAAAGAGAAGAGGAAAAGGGAAAGAAAGAGAAAACGGGAAAACTAAAACAATCACAACAGATTAGTAATCACAACAAATTATAATTAAACAATAAGCAAAATACAATTAGTAAATCAATAATAGTTATTTAAATAATAATCAATATGAATCAATGAAACAATAAATTGATCAAATAATAAACCAGTATCATCAATATTAAACAGTAAAGTAATAAACCTAGTATAATCGATATTACTCAGTACAATTTTATAAACAATAAACAAAAATAATTAAAACAGCGATTAGAACAAATCATAAAAGAAAATGATGTAAAACATATCTTCTAACCTTATCATCTTCTTGTGTCTACTGTCCTGGGAACATCTCTAGTGTAAAGGATGTCGGCCAAGTGGTGTGCATTAATTATAGATGTTAATTTTGTTCATCGTTTCATCATTCTCCAATTTACAATAAGCAAGATTACTGATAAAACAAAACCAATCATAACTAAAATCAGAAGAACAACAATGGGATGACACAATTTCTTCAGGATACCGGTGGCGGTGGGTGACCACCCGAAAAGGGTATCCCACCACTTGTGCTCGGCATCACTTTTCACCCTTTCTACAACACGATGTATTTCTTGCACATGATGATGAACAGTTACCAGAGTTTTCTGTCCATTCCCCTTGATTTTTCCTAGGATCTCTATTAGATCTTGATGAAGTAATAATTGCTTTACCAGAGAAAGGTTCATCCCAATGGCAGTAGGCAGTAGCTTGTGAATCAACGTGAGATTGGATTCTAAAAGTTCATGTGAAGTAACTGGAGCTACAAAAGAAAAATCACATCCTGCAATTTTAGTAAAGTTGCAAGCACAAAAATTGGAATGATTTTTAGTAGCTACTACTGTACTTTCTATAAACACAGTATCCCAAGCGGTTCTGAAGCAGGCACACCCATTATCTGTAGATACAAGGACTGTTTCAGAAGTCTCGTTAGGATGAATATCAAAATGACAGCTATTTTGTTCTGTCTCCAGACAAATATCTTGAGCTACAATTGCATTACCTTCACAGATAAACCCTAGTTGTTCTCAGATGGTACAGGACTCTAAATTGACAGTTTGCCATTTGTCATCAATTTGACGGGCCCATTCTCTATGTTCAGAAGGATAGAAAGTGGGTCCATCATGATTTAATCCTAGTGCAATGATAGGGAATATCAAATGCACCCAGGCATTTCTTATGGTCAACGCAAATGCTGTGGCTGTGTTTGTGTTAGGGTCATAGGTAAAATTCACTAAATTCCACCAGGATTGGAAATCTCTTTCAAAGTCAGTGGCACTGTCCCAGACTATTTTCCTAATTTCAGTGGGAAAAGTGCCTTCTTCACCTTCTCTTATAATTGAGGCAGCAACTGACTGCATCCATCATTGAGCCTGGATACGGCTAAGAGCTAAGGAAACGTTGCTTTGTGCGGCATTAAGTGCATCAATGATCAATTTGCTATTATTTACATTTATCTTTTCCCAATTTGCTAGAATGTTTGATAGCAACCACTGATGTGTTCCCAAGGCTGATAAGGACGATTGCAGTGGTTGTTGTATTTTGGTTAAATCTTTAGTTGTGGAAGCCAATTTATTCATTCGTACTTCTGAATCAATACTATTTAGGATTCCCAATCCTGTTCCCACAAGACCAGTTATGTCTCTTGGCAGCCGGTTTTTAGGAGGCTTCCACTGTCGCAGCCAGGTTGTCCAAGCCTGAAAAGAGGTCTGCAAAAAGGGTGAACAAGCTGGTTGTATTTCTCAGATATTGTTTTGCATCAGCAATTTGACTTGTTTAAGAGACCATAACAGATTAAACAATATCTGTTGTTGGCCAGTTTTCCTGATTCTACATGGTCCAATTTCAAAAATTTTCGGGCTAAGTGTAACCAGTGGTTGGGTGGTAGGTGTCACAACATTAACATCAAGTCCTACTCCAGTATTTGAATCAATACTTTCAACTTAAAAAACAAAAACAAAAACAAAAACAAAACAAAACAAAAAAAAAGTGCTTCAGTATTTTTGGACCAAAACCAAACTACTTCTACAGTTTGTGTTCATGTGAAATTGTGCCAACAATCCTGTATGCTTGGCTGCGTACAAACCTTTTTGTGCTTCAAGAGATCCTTTCACTTTTTCTGCATGCTACCACAATTAGTTCAGACCACGGTCACTCAGCTGCTTTCTGGCCATGGGGTTGCGGTAGGATGCAGAAAAGTATTACCAGTTTTATCATGGATTAGGTGGTCTTCATGTCCCTCGGAGTTCTTCTGAAAAAGTAAACACAACAGAATTCTGCCGCCGAGAGGCAGAAAAGTTAGAATGATGGAATTATCCAGCATGTATTTGTCCAATGCTCTTTCCCTAGAGCACCAGAGGATTCCCATGCATATTTCTTCAGAGGGGGTTTTAGCACAAGTGCTACTAGTCCTATAGTAAGAGAGGTCCACCAGAACAGGTTGGCCAGGGTCATGAGCTGGATTATTAGGATCATTTGGTACAGAGCATAGGAGTCAGTGTAGATGCAGACCAAAGAGGAATTCTGTGCTTCTCGTTGAAAAACACTCCAGACAGCTATCAGCTCCCCACTGTGTGTACTACCTTCTCCCTCTGTAATCATTTGCTCACCAGAGGAAAAGTGGAGGGCTTCTGCCCTAGATTTCCATACTTTTCCTTCCCCTTTAGCAAAAGCATCAGTAAACCAAGAGTTTGCTGATTGTTCGGGGCAGAAAGGAGGGGTTACTTTGATTACAGAGGCAGGTTTGTCCAAGCTCTCAGTTTCTTGGATTGCTAAAGTTTTTACAGCTCCTTCTGTCATTGAGAAGAAGTTACAGTAATGTTCAACCTGAGCATACCACTTTCTCACTGAGGCCCTCTGGGCCACCCCGTCAGGAGGGGGACTCCCACTAGTGACTGTCTTAATAACCTTGAAGGGGCCTCTCAATACAATTGGTTGTTTTTGTGCAATTTTTTCTACTTCTAGGAAAGCTAAGATAACCATCAACAATCCTTTTTCCCAGGTAGTGTATCTTTTCTCAGCATCTTTGGAACCACGGGAATCAAAACCAACAGGTCTTGTCGGAGCCTCAGGACCCCGCTGCCATATGTGTACTGACAGCCCTGAGGAGGCAAATGCCCATTCCACCTGGAAAGGATCTGTAGGATGGATAGGGCCCAGTGCTTGATGAGCTGTTGCTTCAAAAATCAGCAATTGCAATGCTGACTCCTGAGAAAGACTCCAATCCCATTTCACCCCTTTCCTCAACAAGTCATAAAGGGGAACAAATGGGTCGTTCCAGTGACTAGGAAATCTGTCTGGTCTTTCTACAGGAGATACAGCTGCTATCGTTTTTGGAAGGAGAATTGCTGTAGGTTTGAGTGATTCTGGAAGCCCACAAATTCAAGGGGTCATTATCTTGGGCTTCACAGGTAATTGCATCAGGGATTCAAAGCCAGGAATTCATTTCTTTTGGTGAGTCATTTGCAGGCAAGCAGCTTTGTGCACATTTTCCAAGAGCTGGTCGGGGGTACTAATTCTAGCTATGGGATCTCCCCTTTCCAAGGGGCTTGTTCCCCCGGCCCAAAAAGCTGCACGCTGTGTCAGGGACCATGTGTCACCTTTCTCTCCTGTTGTTAAGAAGACACCATGTCCCCAATACCCACTGGCTTCCTGTTCAGTGAATTGAATTTGATCACCACCAGTGAGGGACACCCGGAAAACATATTCTGTTTCTGATTCATGTGGAGGCTGTCCGTATTCCCTTTTAAGCTTAGCTAGCTCGGTGGCCGTGTTTAGTTGTGATGGTATGTGTTTGGTTGTGATGTGAGGTTCCAGATCATCATCACTGAGATAGTTCTACTCTGTTTTAATCAAGGGTCTCAAGTGATGGCAGCAATGTTCCCCACAATTACTTGCTGCTTCAAGTTCTTGATGAGGATAGATTTGTTTAATGTGAGGAGTTTCCTTCTCCTCAAGCTCTGTAGAGGAATCAGCATGATGTGATTTGTTAATATGTTCCTCTGTTAAGGCAGCTCGCAATGCATAGATCACATTTTTTTGCTTCATAGAACTGTTTTTGCAAAATTTCAACTAGATTTTGAAGGGAGTCTATTATAGCATGTTCCTCACTTCTTCGCTGGAAGCCATTTTCTATAGCTGCCATAAGACAAGCTCCCAAAACTGAGCAGAAGATAGTTTTATTTTTGCCCAGTTTGAATTTTGTTTCATGTTGTAATGAACACACTCTATCAATAACATTTTCTAAGTTCAACCAATTACTCTGTGCCCATTTTTCTCCTTCTGTAGAAGGTTTGGCATTGTGTTTGGCTAGTAGTGCATAAAATTCAGCTTTAATTTCAAGGCTAAGATTGTCACTCATTTTGGGAAGGGACCAAAACCACGACAGGGAGCTACAAACTTAAGTTCCACAAAACTACACAGCCCTCGCTGTGTCGCCCTTCGCTTCCCTGGCTGGGTGAAAGGACAATAATCTGCCTGGGAGGCTCTGCTTAGTTGCTTCAAGTTGTCCCTTCCTTCCCAGACCACATACACACAACAACAACAAAACAACAGTGTCCCGCCCTTTGCACTAAGGGATCCTTTATGAATTGCCAAAGACAGTATGGGTGCCTTTTCAGCTGCAACCCTTCTGTCTAGACAGAAATCCTGTCCGTGACGCCAATTTTAATGTCACGATCCGTTTCTTGCGGGGTGTCGTGATGGTTCTTTTCACCCATCCCAAAAGTGCAACAAAGGCAAACAACAAGGGACTATCAGTTAATCACAACAAATGCACCTTTAGTAGGGGCCAAAACAGTAAACGCGATAGTGGGGATCTGAAAGGAGATAAAAGGTTAGAGAGAGAAGAGGGCTATGGGAATAGCTACCAACACAGGCGAGATCCTCAGTGCTCCGGACGATGGGGATCCGTCTGTCGTGTCGGGGGAGTCTTCGAAGTTCTGGCCAACTCGGGGCTCCAATTATAGTCCACAGAGGAGAGAGGGGGGGAACAAGTGTAATAATGAAAGTCCATTGTAATCGCCCCGAGGGAACGGGTGAGTCCACAGAAACCACCAAAGCAAGACGAATCCAATGAAGAATAAGTCCATTTGAATCACTGAAGGGAAACAGGTCATGTCATTAGTGGTCAGACCACCAATTTCCCCTCCTCCCTATAGCAGGGGTCTCAGTCTCAGTCCTTGGGAGGAGGGTTCTCATTCTTTCTTTGTCACAGTGGTAACGAGGCAGATGAGGGGTCTTCAGTGAAGGACCGCGAGAGTCACCCCAAAAGTTCATTGGGCTTAAGAACGGAAGCAGGCCGCGCATCAGGCTGTCCCGTGCTGGCTCCATGTCAGGTCTTTGCCAAGTCCTTGCCAACTCCTTGCCAAGTTCTTACCAGGCCTTGTTGGGAACAGCCAGCATGACGGTTCAGTGGTTCCACCTGTGCTGTGTCCTGTTCTAAGCCGGAACTACAGTGGGGGAAGGGATTCTTTCTTGTGGCAATCGGAAGGCAGAATGGAAAATGAGGGGCTTCTGACGGGCTCTTACACCACCCCGTGACTGACGATTGCCCTCGAAAGATCTTCATCAGCAGGATTCCATGGTGTCGTCGTGGAGTCTTCAGGACTCGTCAAGTGTTGGCAGCAGGTCCCAGGGAAAAGAGAAGAGGAAAAGGGAAAGAAAGAGAAAACGGGAAAACTAAAACAATCACAACAGATTAGTAATCACAACAAATTATAATTAAACAATAAGCAAAATACAATTAGTAAATCAATAATAGTTATTTAAATAATAATCAATATGAATCAATGAAACAATAAATTGATCAAATAATAAACCAGTATCATCAATATTAAACAGTAAAGTAATAAACCTAGTATAATCGATATTACTCAGTACAATTTTATAAACAATAAACAAAAATAATTAAAACAGCGATTAGAACAAATCATAAAAGAAAATGATGTAAAACATATCTTCTAACCTTATCATCTTCTTGTGTCTACTGTCCTGGGAACATCTCTAGTGTAAAGGATGTCGGCCAAGTGGTGTGCATTAATTATAGATGTTAATTTTGTTCATCGTTTCATCATTCTCCAATTTACAATAAGCAAGATTACTGATAAAACAAAACCAATCATAACTAAAATCAGAAGAACAACAATGGGATGACACAATTTCTTCAGGATACCGGTGGCGGTGGGTGACCACCCGAAAAGGGTATCCCACCACTTGTGCTCGGCATCACTTTTCACCCTTTCTACAACACGATGTATTTCTTGCACATGATGATGAACAGTTACCAGAGTTTTCTGTCCATTCCCCTTGATTTTTCCTAGGATCTCTATTAGATCTTGATGAAGTAATAATTGCTTTACCAGAGAAAGGTTCATCCCAATGGCAGTAGGCAGTAGCTTGTGAATCAACGTGAGATTGGATTCTAAAAGTTCATGTGAAGTAACTGGAGCTACAAAAGAAAAATCACATCCTGCAATTTTAGTAAAGTTGCAAGCACAAAAATTGGAATGATTTTTAGTAGCTACTACTGTACTTTCTATAAACACAGTATCCCAAGCGGTTCTGAAGCAGGCACACCCATTGTCTGTAGATACAAGGACTGTTTCAGAAGTCTCGTTAGGATGAATATCAAAATGACAGCTATTTTGTTCTGTCTCCAGACAAATATCTTGAGCTACAATTGCATTACCTTCACAGATAAACCCTAGTTGTTCTCAGATGGTACAGGACTCTAAATTGACAGTTTGCCATTTGTCATCAATTTGACGGGCCCATTCTCTATGTTCAGAAGGATAGAAAGTGGGTCCATCATGATTTAATCCTAGTGCAATGATAGGGAATATCAAATGCACCGAGGCATTTCTTATGGTCAACGCAAATGCTGTGGCTGTGTTTGTGTTAGGGTCATAGGTAAAATTCACTAAATTCCACCAGGATTGGAAATCTCTTTCAAAGTCAGTGGCACTGTCCCAGACTATTTTCCTAATTTCAGTGGGAAAAGTGCCTTCTTCACCTTCTCTTATAATTGAGGCAGCAACTGACTGCATCCATCATTGAGCCTGGATACGGCTAAGAGCTAAGGAAACGTTGCTTTGTGCGGCATTAAGTGCATCAATGATCAATTTGCTATTATTTACATTTATCTTTTCCCAATTTGCTAGAATGTTTGATAGCAACCACTGATGTGTTCCCAAGGCTGATAAGGACGATTGCAGTGGTTGTTGTATTTTGGTTAAATCTTTAGTTGTGGAAGCCAATTTATTCATTCGTACTTCTGAATCAATACTATTTAGGATTCCCAATCCTGTTCCCACAAGACCAGTTATGTCTCTTGGCAGCCGGTTTTTAGGAGGCTTCCACTGTCGCAGCCAGGTTGTCCAAGCCTGAAAAGAGGTCTGCAAAAAGGGTGAACAAGCTGGTTGTATTTCTCAGATATTGTTTTGCATCAGCAATTTGACTTGTTTAAGAGACCATAACAGATTAAACAATATCTGTTGTTGGCCAGTTTTCCTGATTCTATATGGTCCAATTTCAAAAATTTTCGGGCTAAGTGTAACCAGTGGTTGGGTGGTAGGTGTCACAACATTAACATCAAGTCCTACTCCAGTATTTGAATCAATACTTTCAACTTAAAAAACAAAAACAAAAACAAAAACAAAAACAAAACAAAAAAAAAAAAAAGTGCTTCAGTATTTTTGGACCAAAACCAAACTACTTCTACAGTTTGTGTTCATGTGAAATTGTGCCAACAATCCTGTATGCTTGGCTGCGTACAAACCTTTTTGTGCTTCAAGAGATCCTTTCACTTTTTCTGCATGCTACCACAATTAGTTCAGACCACGGTCACTCAGCTGCTTTCTGGCCATGGGGTTGCGGTAGGATGCAGAAAAGTATTACCAGTTTTATCATGGATTAGGTGGTCTTCATGTCCCTCGGAGTTCTTCTGAAAAAGTAAACACAACAGAATTCTGCCGCCGAGAGGCAGAAAAGTTAGAATGATGGAATTATCCAGCATGTATTTGTCCAATGCTCTTTCCCTAGAGCACCAGAGGATTCCCATGCATATTTCTTCAGAGGGGGTTTTAGCACAAGTGCTACTAGTCCTATAGTAAGAGAGGTCCACCAGAACAGGTTGGCCAGGGTCATGAGCTGGATTATTAGGATCATTTGGTACAGAGCATAGGAGTCAGTGTAGATGCAGACCAAAGAGGAATTCTGTGCTTCTCGTTGAAAAACACTCCAGACAGCTATCAGCTCCCCACTGTGTGTACTACCTTCTCCCTCTGTAATCATTTGCTCACCAGAGGAAAAGTGGAGGGCTTCTGCCCTAGATTTCCATCCTTTTCCTTCCCCTTTAGCAAAAGCATCAGTAAACCAAGAGTTTGCTGATTGTTCGGGGCAGAAAGGAGGGGTTACTTTGATTACAGAGGCAGGTTTGTCCAAGCTCTCAGTTTCTTGGATTGCTAAAGTTTTTACAGCTCCTTCTGTCATTGAGAAGAAGTTACAGTAATGTTCAACCTGAGCATACCACTTTCTCACTGAGGCCCTCTAGGCCACCCCGTCAGGAGGGGGACTCCCACTAGTGACTGTCTTAATAACCTTGAAGGGGCCTCTCAATACAATTGGTTGTTTTTGTGCAATTTTTTCTACTTCTAGGAAAGCTAAGATAACCATCAACAATCCTTTTTCCCAGGTAGTGTATCTTTTCTCAGCATCTTTGGAACCACGGGAATCAAAACCAACAGGTCTTGTCGGAGCCTCAGGACCCCGCTGCCATATGTGTACTGACAGCCCTGAGGAGGCAAATGCCCATTCCACCTGGAAAGGATCTGTAGGATGGATAGGGCCCAGTGCTTGATGAGCTGTTGCTTCAAAAATCAGCAATTGCAATGCTGACTCCTGAGAAAGACTCCAATCCCATTTCACCCCTTTCCTCAACAAGTCATAAAGGGGAACAAATGGGTCGTTCCAGTGACTAGGAAATCTGTCTGGTCTTTCTACAGGAGATACAGCTGCTATCGTTTTTGGAAGGAGAATTGCTGTAGGTTTGAGTGATTCTGGAAGCCCACAAATTCAAGGGGTCATTATCTTGGGCTTCACAGGTAATTGCATCAGGGATTCAAAGCCAGGAATTCATTTCTTTTTGTGAGTCATTTGCAGGCAAGCAGCTTTGTGCACATTTTCCAAGAGCTGGTCGGGGGTACTAATTCTAGCTATGGGATCTCCCCTTTCCAAGGGGCTTGTTCCCCCGGCCCAAAAAGCTGCACGCTGTGTCAGGGACCATGTGTCACCTTTCTCTCCTGTTGTTAAGAAGACACCATGTCCCCAATACCCACTGGCTTCCTGTTCAGTGAATTGAATTTGATCACCACCAGTGAGGGACACCCGGAAAACATATTCTGTTTCTGATTCATGTGGAGGCTGTCCGTATTCCCTTTTAAGCTTAGCTAGCTCGGTGGCCGTGTTTAGTTGAATTGAATTTGATCACCACCAGTGAGGGACACCCGGAAAACATATTCTGTTTCTGATTCATGTGGAGGCTGTCCGTATTCCCTTTTAAGCTTAGCTAGCTCGGTGGCCGTGTTTAGTTGTGATGGTATGCGTTTGGTTGTGATGTGAGGTTCCAGATCATCATCACTGAGATAGTTCTACTCTGTTTTAATCAAGGGTCTCAAGTGATGGCAGCAATGTTCCCCACAATTACTTGCTGCTTCAAGTTCTTGATGAGGATAGATTTGTTTAATGTGAGGAGTTTCCTTCTCCTCAAGCTCTGTAGAGGAATCAGCATGATGTGATTTGTTAATATGTTCCTCTGTTAAGGCAGCTCGCAATGCATAGATCACATTTTTTGCTTCATAGAACTGTTTTTGCAAAATTTCAACTAGATTTTGAAGGGAGTCTATTATAGCATGTTCCTCACTTCTTCGCTGGAAGCCATTTTCTATAGCTGCCATAAGACAAGCTCCCAAAACTGAGCAGAAGATAGTTTTATTTTTGCCCAGTTTGAATTTTGTTTCATGTTGTAATGAACACACTCTATCAATAACATTTTCTAAGTTCAACCAATTACTCTGTGCCCATTTTTCTCCTTCTGTAGAAGGTTTGGCATTGTGTTTGGCTAGTAGTGCATAAAATTCAGCTTTAATTTCAAGGCTAAGATTGTCACTCATTTTGGGAAGGGACCAAAACCACGACAGGGAGCTACAAACTTAAGTTCCACAAAACTACACAGCCCTCGCTGTGTCGCCCTTCGCTTCCCTGGCTGGGTGAAAGGACAATAATCTGCCTGGGAGGCTCTGCTTAGTTGCTTCAAGTTGTCCCTTCCTTCCCAGACCACATACACACAACAACAACAAAACAACAGTGTCCCGCCCTTTGCACTAAGGGATCCTTTATGAATTGCCAAAGACAGTATGGGTGCCTTTTCAGCTGCAACCCTTCTGTCTAGACAGAAATCCTGTCCGTGACGCCAATTTTAATGACACGATCCGTTTCTTGCGGGGTGTCGTGATGGTTCTTTTCACCCATCCCAAAAGTGCAACAAAGGCAAACAACAAGGGACTATCAGTTAATCACAACAAATGCACCTTTAGTAGGGGCCAAAACAGTAAACGCGATAGTGGGGATCTGAAAGGAGATAAAAGGTTAGAGAGAGAAGAGGGATATGGGAATAGCTACCAACACAGGCAAGATCCTCAGTGCTCCGGACGATGGGGATCCGTCTGTCGTGTCGGGGGAGTCTTCGAAGTTCTGGCCGACTCGGGGCTCCAATTATAGTCCACAGAGGAGAGAGGGGGGGAACAAGTGTAATAATGAAAGTCCATTGTAATCGCCCCGAGGGAACGGGTGAGTCCACAGAAACCACCAAAGCAAGACGAATCCAATGAAGAATAAGTCCATTTGAATCACTGAAGGGAAACAGGTCATGTCATTAGTGGTCAGACCACCAATTTCCCCTCCTCCCTATAGCAGGGGTCTCAGTCTCAGTCCTTGGGAGGAGGGTTCTCATTCTTTCTTTGTCACAGTGGTAACGAGGCAGATGAGGGGTCTTCAGTGAAGGACCGCGAGAGTCACCCCAAAAGTTCATTGGGCTTAAGAACGGAAGCAGGCCGCGCATCAGGCTGTCCCGTGCTGGCTCCATGTCAGGTCTTTGCCAAGTCCTTGCCAACTCCTTGCCAAGTTCTTACCAGGCCTTGTTGGGAACAGCCAGCATGACGGTTCAGTGGTTCCACCTGTGCTGTGTCCTGTTCTAAGCCGGAACTACAGTGGGGGAAGGGATTCTTTCTTGTGGCAATCGGAAGGCAGAATGGAAAATGAGGGGCTTCTGACGGGCTCTTACACCACCCCGTGACTGACGATTGCCCTCGAAAGATCTTCATCAGCAGGATTCCATGGTGTCGTCGTGGAGTCTTCAGGACTCGTCAAGTGTTGGCAGCAGGTCCCAGGGAAAAGAGAAGAGGAAAAGGGAAAGAAAGAGAAAACGGGAAAACTAAAACAATCACAACAGATTAGTAATCACAACAAATTATAATTAAACAATAAGCAAAATACAATTAGTAAATCAATAATAGTTATTTAAATAATAATCAATATGAATCAATGAAACAATAAATTGATCAAATAATAAACCAGTATCATCAATATTAAACAGTAAAGTAATAAACCTAGTATAATCGATATTACTCAGTACAATTTTATAAACAATAAACAAAAATAATTAAAACAGCGATTAGAACAAATCATAAAAGAAAATGATGTAAAACATATCTTCTAACCTTATCATCTTCTTGTGTCTACTGTCCTGGGAACATCTCTAGTGTAAAGGATGTCGGCCAAGTGGTGTGCATTAATTATAGATGTTAATTTTGTTCATCGTTTCATCATTCTCCAATTTACAATAAGCAAGATTACTGATAAAACAAAACCAATCATAACTAAAATCAGAAGAACAACAATGGGATGACACAATTTCTTCAGGATACCGGTGGCGGTGGGTGACCACCCGAAAAGGGTATCCCACCACTTGTGCTCGGCATCACTTTTCACCCTTTCTACAACACGATGTATTTCTTGCACATGATGATGAACAGTTACCAGAGTTTTCTGTCCATTCCCCTTGATTTTTCCTAGGATCTCTATTAGATCTTGATGAAGTAATAATTGCTTTACCAGAGAAAGGTTCATCCCAATGGCAGTAGGCAGTAGCTTGTGAATCAATGTGAGATTGGATTCTAAAAGTTCATGTGAAGTAACTGGAGCTACAAAAGAAAAATCACATCCTGCAATTTTAGTAAAGTTGCAAGCACAAAAATTGGAATGATTTTTAGTAGCTACTACTGTACTTTCTATAAACACAGTATCCCAAGCGGTTCTGAAGCAGGCACACCCATTGTCTGTAGATACAAGGACTGTTTCAGAAGTCTCGTTAGGATGAATATCAAAATGACAGCTATTTTGTTCTGTCTCCAGACAAATATCTTGAGCTACAATTGCATTACCTTCACAGATAAACCCTAGTTGTTCTCAGATGGTACAGGACTCTAAATTGACAGTTTGCCATTTGTCATCAATTTGACGGGCCCATTCTCTATGTTCAGAAGGATAGAAAGTGGGTCCATCATGATTTAATCCTAGTGCAATGATAGGGAATATCAAATGCACCCAGGCATTTCTTATGGTCAACGCAAATGCTGTGGCTGTGTTTGTGTTAGGGTCATAGGTAAAATTCACTAAATTCCACCAGGATTGGAAATCTCTTTCAAAGTCAGTGGCACTGTCCCAGACTATTTTCCTAATTTCAGTGGGAAAAGTGCCTTCTTCACCTTCTCTTAGAATTGAGGCAGCAACTGACTGCATCCATCATTGAGCCTGGATACGGCTAAGAGCTAAGGAAACGTTGCTTTGTGCGGCATTAAGTGCATCAATGATCAATTTGCTATTATTTACATTTATCTTTTCCCAATTTGCTAGAATGTTTGATAGCAACCACTGATGTGTTCCCAAGGCTGATAAGGACGATTGCAGTGGTTGTTGTATTTTGGTTAAATCTTTAGTTGTGGAAGCCAATTTATTCATTCGTACTTCTGAATCAATACTATTTAGGATTCCCAATCCTGTTCCCACAAGACCAGTTATGTCTCTTGGCAGCCGGTTTTTAGGAGGCTTCCACTGTCGCAGCCAGGTTGTCCAAGCCTGAAAAGAGGTCTGCAAAAAGGGTGAACAAGCTGGTTGTATTTCTCAGATATTGTTTTGCATCAGCAATTTGACTTGTTTAAGAGACCATAACAGATTAAACAATATCTGTTGTTGGCCAGTTTTCCTGATTCTACATGGTCCAATTTCAAAAATTTTCGGGCTAAGTGTAACCAGTGGTTGGGTGGTAGGTGTCACAACATTAACATCAAGTCCTACTCCAGTATTTGAATCAATACTTTCAACTTAAAAAACAAAAACAAAAACAAAAACAAAACAAAACAAAAAAAAAGTGCTTCAGTATTTTTGGACCAAAACCAAACTACTTCTACAGTTTGTGTTCATGTGAAATTGTGCCAACAATCCTGTATGCTTGGCTGCGTACAAACCTTTTTGTGCTTCAAGAGATCCTTTCACTTTTTCTGCATGCTACCACAATTAGTTCAGACCACGGTCACTCAGCTGCTTTCTGGCCATGGGGTTGCGGTAGGATGCAGAAAAGTATTACCAGTTTTATCATGGATTAGGTGGTCTTCATGTCCCTCGGAGTTCTTCTGAAAAAGTAAACACAACAGAATTCTGCCGCCGAGAGGCAGAAAAGTTAGAATGATGGAATTATCCAGCATGTATTTGTCCAATGCTCTTTCCCTAGAGCACCAGAGGATTCCCATGCATATTTCTTCAGAGGGGGTTTTAGCACAAGTGCTACTAGTCCTATAGTAAGAGAGGTCCACCAGAACAGGTTGGCCAGGGTCATGAGCTGGATTATTAGGATCATTTGGTACAGAGCATAGGAGTCAGTGTAGATGCAGACCAAAGAGGAATTCTGTGCTTCTCGTTGAAAAACACTCCAGACAGCTATCAGCTCCCCACTGTGTGTACTACCTTCTCCCTCTGTAATCATTTGCTCACCAGAGGAAAAGTGGAGGGCTTCTGCCCTAGATTTCCATCCTTTTCCTTCCCCTTTAGCAAAAGCATCAGTAAACCAAGAGTTTGCTGATTGTTCGGGGCAGAAAGGAGGGGTTACTTTGATTACAGAGGCAGGTTTGTCCAAGCTCTCAGTTTCTTGGATTGCTAAAGTTTTTACAGCTCCTTCTGTCATTGAGAAGAAGTTACAGTAATGTTCAACCTGAGCATACCACTTTCTCACTGAGGCCCTCTAGGCCACCCCGTCAGGAGGGGGACTCCCACTAGTGACTGTCTTAATAACCTTGAAGGGGCCTCTCAATACAATTGGTTGTTTTCGTGCAATTTTTTCTACTTCTAGGAAAGCTAAGATAACCATCAACAATCCTTTTTCCCAGGTAGTGTATCTTTTCTCAGCATCTTTGGAACCACGGGAATCAAAACCAACAGGTCTTGTCGGAGCCTCAGGACCCCGCTGCCATATGTGTACCGACAGCCCTGAGGAGGCAAATGCCCATTCCACCTGGAAAGGATCTGTAGGATGGATAGGGCCCAGTGCTTGATGAGCTGTTGCTTCAAAAATCAGCAATTGCAATGCTGACTCCTGAGAAAGACTCCAATCCCATTTCACCCCTTTCCTCAACAAGTCATAAAGGGGAACAAATGGGTCGTTCCAGTTACTAGGAAATCTATCTGGTCTTTCTACAGGAGATAAAGCTGCTATCGTTTTTGGAAGGAGAATTGCTGTAGGTTTGAGTGATTCTGGAAGCCCACAAATTCAAGGGGTCATTATCTTGGGCTTCACAGGTAATTGCATCAGGGATTCAAAGCCAGGAATTCATTTCTTTTGGTGAGTCATTTGCAGGCAAGCAGCTTTGTGCACATTTTCCAAGAGCTGGTCGGGGGTACTAATTCTAGCTATGGGATCTCCCCTTTCCAAGGGGCTTGTTCCCCCGGCCCAAAAAGCTGCACGCTGTGTCAGGGACCATGTGTCACCTTTCTCTCCTGTTGTTAAGAAGACACCATGTCCCCAATACCCACTGGCTTCCTGTTCAGTGAATTGAATTTGATCACCACCAGTGAGGGACACCCGGAAAACATATTCTGTTTCTGATTCATGTGGAGGCTGTCCGTATTCCCTTTTAAGCTTAGCTAGCTCGGTGGCAGTGTTTACTTGTGATGGTATGTGTTTGGTTGTGATGTGAGGTTCCAGATCATCATCACTGAGATAGTTCTACTC
Source organism: Vidua macroura (assembly GCF_024509145.1). Lineage (NCBI taxonomy): Eukaryota > Metazoa > Chordata > Aves > Passeriformes > Viduidae > Vidua > Vidua macroura. The sequence goes on along the minus strand of NC_071585.1, from coordinate 221,144 downwards.
TGTTTTAATCAAGGGTCTCAAGTGATGGCAGCAATGTTCCCCACAATTACTTGCTGCTTCAAGTTCTTGATGAGGATAGATTTGTTTAATGTGAGGAGTTTCCTTCTCCTCAAGCTCTGTAGAGGAATCAGCATGATGTGATTTGTTAATATGTTCCTCTGTTAAGGCAGCTCGCAATGCATAGATCACATTTTTTGCTTCATAGAACTGTTTTTGCAAAATTTCAACTAGATTTTGAAGGGAGTCTATTATAGCATGTTCCTCACTTCTTCGCTCGAAGCCATTTTCTATAGCTGCCATAAGACAAGCTCCCAAAACTGAGCAGAAGATAGTTTTATTTTTGCCCAGTTTGAATTTTGTTTCATGTTGTAATGAACACACTCTATCAATAACATTTTCTAAGTTCAACCAATTACTCTGTGCCCATTTTTCTCCTTCTGTAGAAGGTTTGGCATTGTGTTTGGCTAGTAGTGCATAAAATTCAGCTTTAATTTCAAGGCTAAGATTGTCACTCATTTTGGGAAGGGACCAAAACCACGACAGGGAGCTACAAACTTAAGTTCCACAAAACTACACAGCCCTCGCTGTGTCGCCCTTCGCTTCCCTGGCTGGGTGAAAGGACAATAATCTGCCTGGGAGGCTCTGCTTAGTTGCTTCAAGTTGTCCCTTCCTTCCCAGACCACATACACACAACAACAACAAAACAACAGTGTCCCGCCTTTTGCACTAAGGGATCCTTTATGAATTTCCAAAGACAGTATGGGTGCCTTTTCAGCTGCAACCCTTCTGTCTAGACAGAAATCCTGTCCGTGACGCCAATTTTAATGTCACGATCCGTTTCTTGCGGGGTGTCGTGATGGTTCTTTTCACCGATCCCAAAAGTGCAACAAAGGCAAACAACAAGGGACTATCAGTTAATCACAACAAATGCACCTTTAGTAGGGGCCAAAACAGTAAACGCGATAGTGGGGATCTGAAAGGAGATAAAAGGTTAGAGAGAGAAGAGGGATATGGGAATAGCTACCAACACAGGCGAGATCCTCAGTGCTCCGGACGATGGGGATCCGTCTGTCGTGTCGGGGGAGTCTTCGAAGTTCTGGTCGACTCGGGCCTCCAATTATAGTCCACAGAGGAGAGAGGGGGGGAACAAGTGTAATAATGAAAGTCCATTGTAATCGCCCCGAGGGAACGGGTGAGTCCACAGAAACCACCAAAGCAAGACGAATCCAATGAAGAATAAGTCCATTTGAATCACTGAAGGGAAACAGGTCATGTCATTAGTGGTCAGACCACCAATTTCCCCTCCTCCCTATAGCAGGGGTCTCAGTCTCAGTCCTTGGGAGGAGGGTTCTCATTCTTTCTTTGTCACAGTGGTAACGAGGCAGATGAGGGGTCTTCAGTGAAGGACCGCGAGAGTCACCCCAAAAGTTCATTGGGCTTAAGAACGGAGATTAGAAGCAGGCCGCGCATCAGGCTGTCCCGTGCTGGCTCCATGTCAGGTCTTTGCCAAGTCCTTGCCAACTCCTTGCCAAGTTCTTACCAGGCCTTGTTGGGAACAGCCAGCATGACGGTTCAGTGGTTCCACCTGTGCTGTGTCCTGTTCTACAGTGGGGGAAGGGATTCTTTCTTGTGGCAATCGGAAGGCAGAATGGAAAATGAGGGGCTTCTGACGGGCTCTTACAGCCTCTCATTCACACACATTCATCCCCCCTTTATTCGCCCTGTAATGCAAAGGATCTCCCAGTTGCCGAGCCGTGGGGGCTTTTAGCCACTCGGCACGAAGCTCGGATAGCTGGTACATCTGAGGGTCCACCAGAAGAACGGGAGGGACACTCGAGCTGCTGAAATCCTGCTCGTTGATTGAAGGGTCGCAGAAGGGGCAAACAGGGAGACAACGAAGCAGAAGGGAGGCAGATTCCGAGAGCCCCGAAGGGCGGGCTGAGGATTCTTTTACTGCGTAGGGGTAGGAAGGTTTAGCATTCGAGGGTACAATCGGGAGAAGGCTAAAGGGAGGGGAAATATAACATTAACCAGTGGGGAAAAGGGAAAGGAGTGTTCTTGGTGGAAGAACCGTGGAACAGAGAAGATTCTAGGCTAAGGGGCAGACTTGAACAACAACTGACAGGACAGGGGGAGGGTACAATTCTCTTCCGAAAGGGGGTGGAGAACTCATACAACTGCTGTTTCCCATGGCAACCCTAGACTGCCTTCCCCAACCCCTCCCCCTGCACCAGTGACAGCTTTTAACACTGAAGGGCAGTGCTATTGTATAACAAACACTTAATTCTTAGCCCAGCCGGGCTCGCTGGCTACTTTTGCAAGCTTTTTGCCAACTAGCGATGCTTGTAAGCGGTGCTTGTAACTCCTAGCTTGTACCACGCTCCCACTAGCTGCGCTATCAGCTAGCGGCGTTCAAAGCAGCTCCTCAAACCGCGGCTTGTGCCCGCGCGCCCGCTGCGCTATCAGCTGGGCCGCGCCTAAAGCACCTTTGCAAGCCCCGACTGAAACGATACGCGGAAGAAATCAATAGACTCCATAACCTGGGGTAGTTATGAAGTGGGTACGTATGTCAGCGCCCGGCACAAGTGAGATAGCTCTCCAAAACTTGTGCCCCGAGCCTCAGTCTGACCCACACTTTTATTCTTAAAGACGTTCCATATGCAATACATTGCACAACTTTTTCATGCATATTCCACCCCTGGCCCCGCCTGTCCTCGCTTCTCATGCGAAGTAAGTCCACGCCCTTCTGGGCATGCGTGGTTTGCTGTGGTGGTCGTACGGGGGTCTCTTGGTGGTCCTGAGGCTGAAGATTGTGGTCTTCCTCATGATTGAACTTTGGAACTTTTCCTCTCTGCGCGTGCGCTTTTGGTCCTTTGGTGCTTATCTGAGTACGTCTGTCAGTCTTGATAGGCTTGGAGACAGAGGAGCTTCTTTATTTTAATTCAGAAGGAAAGGGTTCTTTCCTTCTTCTGGTATTGTTCTTCATGCAAGAAGCTTCAGAAATTTGCATTTTCCTTTGCCCTTTGTATTAGGCAGAGGTTTCTTAAGCAAAAGGTTGAAAATTCAACACATAACTCTACAAGCTAAATTAGAAATGCTTAATTCATTTTGTTAACCTAACTCTAAAAATCTCTATTTCACCTCGAGAGCTGTCACAGAGCAGAAAGCAGCTGAGATGCTGAAAAGCAGCAAAGCTGAACTGCCTGCCTCAGCTTCAGCAATGTGCAATTGACTGAAGGCGAAACACGAAGCAGCAGAGCAGCGGGCTTCTGTGCGCACTGAAGGCAATTGCAAGAATCCAGCAGCTGCTCCTTGCCAAGCACAGGCAGCTGCCTGTGTTCTTGCTTCTTGACCAACTCACAGTTGCCCTTCTTTTCAGCAGCTGCCATCGTGTTCTCTGCATCTCGGAGCCTCAGGGGAGCAGCAAGAATTTCCAAGGTGGGATGTAGTAGGACTACGTCAAAACCCAGGAAAATTGTCCTGGAACACCTTCCACTCGCATGCCAAGAGTGAATTCAACAGGCTTGGAGAGCGGCAGCCACCGTCCTGCAGCTGTCTGCGAGCTTCGCACACAAGCCGGCTTCTTCGCGGCTTCGTTCTTCGCCCATGCAAGCTACCGCGATCTCCGGCTGCCGGAGGCGAAGAAGCGGCAACTTCGCGCACAGATGACTGGAGCGGCAGCGGTGCGCTCCGAAGCGCCGCTTTTGCCGAAAGACGCCGGGAAGCGGCACTTGCTTTCGGCCAGCTGCGGAGCTGCGTATTCTGCCTCTCTAGTCGCCTACATCTTAGCGCAAAGCTTTTCCGCTCCAGTTCTCAAGGAGAAAGTGTCCCAGCACTGCTCACTTAGCCCGACCTTGCCAGGAAATAGGATTTGCTGCACATTCCAAGGACACTGCATTTTCCTGGGCAAGCTGCAACCTGCTGGCAAATGGCCGTGCTCTCTGCCCACTCCTGCCCAGCTCTGGGTACTAGCGGGCACGTTGCAGCCTGGCGAAGGCAAGAAACCTCGAGAGCTGTCACACAGCAGAAGGGCAGCTGAGATGCTGAAAAGCAGCAAAGCTGAACTGCCTGCCTCAACTTCAGCAGTGTGTAATTGACTGAAGGCGAAAAACCAAGCAGCAGAGCAGCGGGCTTCTGTGCGCACTGAAGGCAATTGCAAGAATCCAGCAGCTGCTCCTAGCCAAGCACAGTCAACTGCCTGTGTTCTTGCTTCTTGACCAACTCACAGTTGCCCTTCTTCTCAGCAGCTGCCACCGTGTTCTCTGCATCTCGGAGCCTCTGGGGAGCAACAAGAATTTCCAAGGTGGGATGCATGAAAACTAAAATAAAAACTCAGGAAGGTTGTCCTGGAACACCTTCTATTGGCATGCCAAGAGTGAATTCAACAGGCAGGAGAGCGGCAGCCACCGTCCTGCAGCTGTCTGCGAGCTTCGCACACAAGCCGGCTTCTTCGCGGCTTCGTTCTTCGCCTATGCAAGCTACCGCGATCTCCGGCTGCCGGAGGCGAAGAAGCGGCAACTTCGCGCACAGATGACTGGAGCGGCAGCGGTGCGCTCCGAAGCGCCGCTTTTGCCGAAAGACGCCGGGAAGCGGCACTTGCTTTCGGACAGCTCCGGAGCTCCGTATTCTGCCTCTCTAGTCGCCTACATCTTAGCGCAAAGCTTTTCCGCTCCAGTTCTCAAGGAGAAAGTGTCCCAGCACTGCTCACTTAGCCCGACCTTGCCAGGAAATAGGATTTGCTGCACATTCCAAGGACACTGCATTTTCCTGGGCAAGCTGCAACCTGCTGGCAGATGGCCGTGCTCTCTGCCCACTCCTGCCCAGTTCTTGGTACTAGCGGGCACGTTGCAGCCTGGCGAAGGCAAGAAACCTGGAGAGCTGTCACAGAGCAGAAGGGCAGCTGAGATGCTGAAAAGCAGCAAAGCTGAACTGCCTGCCTCAGCTTCAGCAGTGTGTAATTGACTGAAGGCGAAACACGAAGCAGCAGAGCAGCGGGCTTCTGTGCGCACTGAAGGCAATTGCTAGAATCCAGCAGCTGCTCCTCGCCAAGCACAGTCAACTGCCTGTGTTCTTGCTTCTTGACCAACTCACAGTTGCCCTTCTTCTCAGCAGCTGCCACCGTGTTCTCTGCATCTCGGAGCCTCTGGGGAGCAGCAAGAATTTCCAAGGTGGGATGAAGTAGGACTACGCCAAAACCCAGGAAAATTGTCCTGGAACACCTTCCACTCGCATGCCAAGAGTGAATTCAACAGGCTTGGAGAGCGGCAGCCACCGTCCTGCAGCTGTCTGCGAGCTTCGCACACAAGCCGGCTTCTTCGCGGCTTCGTTCTTCGCCTATGCAAGCTACCGCGATCTCCGGCTGCCGGAGGCCAAGAAGCGGCAACTTCGCGCACAGATGACTGGAGCGGCAGCGGTGCGCTCCGAAGCGCCGCTTTTGCCGAAAGACGCCGGGAAGCGGCACTTGCTTTCGGACAGCTCCGGAGCTCCGTATTCTGCCTCTCTAGTCGCCTACATCTTAGCCAAAAGCTTTTCCGCTCCAGTTCTCAAGGAGAAAGTGTCCCAGCACTGCTCACTTAGCCCGACCTTGCCAGGAAATGAGATTTGCTGCACATTCCAAGGACACTGCATTTTCCTGGGCAAGCTGCAATCTGCTGGCAAATGGCCGTGCTCTCTGCCCACTCCTGCCCAGCTCTGGGTAGTAGCGGGCACGTTGCAGCCTGGCGAAGGCAAGAAACCTCGAGAGCTGTCACAGAGCAGAAGGGCAGCTGAGATGCTGAAAAGCAGCAAAGCTGAACTGCCTGCCTCAACTTCAGCAGTGTGTAATTGACTGAAGGCGAAAAACCAAGCAGCAGAGCAGCGGGCTTCTGTGCGCACTGAAGGCAATTGCAAGAATCCAGCAGCTGCTCCTAGCCAAGCACAGTCAACTGCCTGTGTTCTTGCTTCTTGACCAACTCACAGTTGCCCTTCTTCTCAGCAGCTGCCACCGTGTTCTCTGCATCTCGGAGCCTCTGGGGAGCAACAAGAATTTCCAAGGTGGGATGCATGAAAACTAAAATAAAAACTCAGGAAGGTTGTCCTGGAACACCTTCTATTGGCATGCCAAGAGTGAATTCAACAGGCAGGAGAGCGGCAGCCACCGTCCTGCAGCTGTCTGCGAGCTTCGCACACAAGCCGGCTTCTTGGCGGCTTCGTTCTTCGCCTATGCAAGCTACCGCGATCTCCGGCTGCCGGAGGCCAAGAAGCGGCAACTTCGCGCACAGATGACTGGAGCGGCAGCGGTGCGCTCCGAAGCGCCGCTTTTGCCGAAAGACGCCGGGAAGCGGCACTTGCTTTCGGACAGCTCCGGAGCTCCGTATTCTGCCTCTCTAGTCGCCTACATCTTAGCGCAAAGCTTTTCCGCTCCAGTTCTCAAGGAGAAAGTGTCCCAGCACTGCTCACTTAGCCCGACCTTGCCAGGAAATAGGATTTGCTGCACATTCCAAGGACACTGCATTTTCCTGGGCAAGCTGCAACCTGCTGGCAGATGGCCGTGCTCTCTGCCCACTCCTGCCCAGTTCTTGGTACTAGCGGGCACGTTGCAGCCTGGCGAAGGCAAGAAACCTGGAGAGCTGTCACAGAGCAGAAGGGCAGCTGAGATGCTGAAAAGCAGCAAAGCTGAACTGCCTGCCTCAACTTCAGCAGTGTGTAATTGACTGAAGGCGAAAAACCAAGCAGCAGAGCAGCGGGCTTCTGTGCGCACTGAAGGCAATTGCTAGAATCCAGCAGCTGCTCCTCGCCAAGCACAGTCAACTGCCTGTGTTCTTGCTTCTTGACCAACTCACAGTTGCCCTTCTTCTCAGCAGCTGCCACCGTGTTCTCTGCATCTCGGAGCCTCTGGGGAGCAGCAAGAATTTCCAAGGTGGGATGAAGTAGGACTACGCCAAAACCCAGGAAAATTGTCCTGGAACACCTTCCACTCGCATGCCAAGAGTGAATTCAACAGGCTTGGAGAGCGGCAGCCACCGTCCTGCAGCTGTCTGCGAGCTTCGCACACAAGCCGGCTTCTTCGCGGCTTCGTTCTTCGCCTATGCAAGCTACCGCGATCTCCGGCTGCCGGAGGCCAAGAAGCGGCAACTTCGCGCACAGATGACTGGAGCGGCAGCGGTGCGCTCCGAAGCGCCGCTTTTGCCGAAAGACGCCGGGAAGCGGCACTTGCTTTCGGCCAGCTCCGGAGCTCCGTATTCTGCCTCTCGAGTCGCCTACATCTTAGCGAAAAGCTTTTCCGCTCCAGTTCTCAAGGAGAAAGTGTCCCAGCACTGCTCACTTAGCCCGACCTTGCCAGGAAATGAGATTTGCTGCACATTCCAAGGACACTGCATTTTCCTGGGCAAGCTGCAATCTGCTGGCAAATGGCCGTGCTCTCTGCCCACTCCTGCCCAGCTCTGGGTAGTAGCGGGCACGTTGCAGCCTGGCGAAGGCAAGAAACCTCGAGAGCTGTCACAGAGCAGAAGGGCAGCTGAGATGCTGAAAAGCAGCAAAGCTGAACTGCCTGCCTCAACTTCAGCAGTGTGTAATTGACTGAAGGCGAAAAACCAAGCAGCAGAGCAGCGGGCTTCTGTGCGCACTGAAGGCAATTGCAAGAATCCAGCAGCTGCTCCTAGCCAAGCACAGTCAACTGCCTGTGTTCTTGCTTCTTGACCAACTCACAGTTGCCCTTCTTCTCAGCAGCTGCCACCGTGTTCTCTGCATCTCGGAGCCTCTGGGGAGCAACAAGAATTTCCAAGGTGGGATGCATGAAAACTAAAATAAAAACTCAGGAAGGTTGTCCTGGAACACCTTCTATTGGCATGCCAAGAGTGAATTCAACAGGCAGGAGAGCGGCAGCCACCGTCCTGCAGCTGTCTGCGAGCTTCGCACACAAGCCGGCTTCTTGGCGGCTTCGTTCTTCGCCTATGCAAGCTACCGCGATCTCCGGCTGCCGGAGGCCAAGAAGCGGCAACTTCGCGCACAGATGACTGGAGCGGCAGCGGTGCGCTCCGAAGCGCCGCTTTTGCCGAAAGACGCCGGGAAGCGGCACTTGCTTTCGGACAGCTCCGGAGCTCCGTATTCTGCCTCTCTAGTCGCCTACATCTTAGCCAAAAGCTTTTCCGCTCCAGTTCTCAAGGAGAAAGTGTCCCAGCACTGCTCACTTAGCCCGACCTTGCCAGGAAATGAGATTTGCTGCACATTCCAAGGACACTGCATTTTCCTGGGCAAGCTGCAATCTGCTGGCAAATGGCCGTGCTCTCTGCCCACTCCTGCCCAGCTCTGGGTAGTAGCGGGCACGTTGCAGCCTGGCGAAGGCAAGAAACCTCGAGAGCTGTCACAGAGCAGAAGGGCAGCTGAGATGCTGAAAAGCAGCAAAGCTGAACTGCCTGCCTCAACTTCAGCAGTGTGTAATTGACTGAAGGCGAAAAACCAAGCAGCAGAGCAGCGGGCTTCTGTGCGCACTGAAGGCAATTGCAAGAATCCAGCAGCTGCTCCTAGCCAAGCACAGTCAACTGCCTGTGTTCTTGCTTCTTGACCAACTCACAGTTGCCCTTCTTCTCAGCAGCTGCCACCGTGTTCTCTGCATCTCGGAGCCTCTGGGGAGCAACAAGAATTTCCAAGATGGGATGCAGGAAAACTAAAATAAAAACTCAGGAAGGTTGTCCTGGAACACCTCCCATTGGCATGCCAAGAGTGAATTCAACAGGCAGAAGAGCGGCAGCCACCGTCCTGCAGCAGTCTGCGAGCTTCGCACACAAGCCGGCTTCTTCGCGGCTTCGTTCTTCGCCTCTTGCAAGCTACCGCGATCTCCGGCTGCCGGAGGCGAAGAAGCGGCAACTTCGCGCACAGATGACTGGAGCGGCAGCGGTGCGCTCCGAAGCGCCGCTTTTGCCGAAAGACGCCGGGAAGCGGCACTTGCTTTCGGCCAGCTGCGGAGCTCCGTATTCTGCCTCTCTAGTCGCCTACATCTTAGCGCAAAGCTTTTCCGCTCCAGTTCTCAAGGAGAAAGTGTCCCAGCACTGCTCACTTAGCCCGACCTTGCCAGGAAATAGGATTTGCTGCACATTCCAAGCACACTGCATTTTCCTGGGCAAGCTGCAACCTGCTGGCAGATGGCCGTGCTCTCTGCCCACTCCTGCCCAGTTCTTGGTACTAGCGGGCACGTTGCAGCCTGGCGAAGGCAAGAAACCTGGAGAGCTGTCACAGAGCAGAAGGGCAGCTGAGATGCTGAAAAGCAGCAAAGCTGAACTGCCTGCCTCAGCTTCAGCAGTGTGTAATTGACTGAAGGCGAAACACGAAGCAGCAGAGCAGCGGGCTTCTGTGCGCACTGAAGGCAATTGCTAGAATCCAGCAGCTGCTCCTCGCCAAGCACAGTCAACTGCCTGTGTTCTTGCTTCTTGACCAACTCACAGTTGCCCTTCTTCTCAGCAGCTGCCACCGTGTTCTCTGCATCTCGGAGCCTCTGGGGAGCAGCAAGAATTTCCAAGGTGGGATGAAGTAGGACTACGCCAAAACCCAGGAAAATTGTCCTGGAACACCTTCCACTCGCATGCCAAGAGTGAATTCAACAGGCTTGGAGAGCGGCAGCCACCGTCCTGCAGCTGTCTGCGAGCTTCGCACACAAGCCGGCTTCTTCGCGGCTTCGTTCTTCGCCTATGCAAGCTACCGCGATCTCCGGCTGCCGGAGGCCAAGAAGCGGCAACTTCGCGCACAGATGACTGGAGCGGCAGCGGTGCGCTCCGAAGCGCCGCTTTTGCCGAAAGACGCCGGGAAGCGGCACTTGCTTTCGGACAGCTCCAGAGCTCCGTATTCTGCCTCTCTAGTCGCCTACATCTTAGCGCAAAGCTTTTCCGCTCCAGTTCTCAAGGAGAAAGTGTCCCAGCACTGCTCACTTAGCCCGACCTTGCCAGGAAATGAGATTTGCTGCACATTCCAAGGACACTGCATTTTCCTGGGCAAGCTGCAATCTGCTGGCAAATGGCCGTGCTCTCTGCCCACTCCTGCCCAGCTCTGGGTAGTAGCGGGCACGTTGCAGCCTGGCGAAGGCAAGAAACCTCGAGAGCTGTCACACAGCAGAAGGGCAGCTGAGATGCTGAAAAGCAGCAAAGCTGAACTGCCTGCCTCAACTTCAGCAGTGTGTAATTGACTGAAGGCGAAAAACCAAGCAGCAGAGCAGCGGGCTTCTGTGCGCACTGAAGGCAATTGCAAGAATCCAGCAGCTGCTCCTAGCCAAGCACAGTCAACTGCCTGTGTTCTTGCTTCTTGACCAACTCACAGTTGCCCTTCTTCTCAGCAGCTGCCACCGTGTTCTCTGCATCTCGGAGCCTCTGGGGAGCAACAAGAATTTCCAAGGTGGGATGCATGAAAACTAAAATAAAAACTCAGGAAGGTTGTCCTGGAACACCTTCTATTGGCATGCCAAGAGTGAATTCAACAGGCAGGAGAGCGGCAGCCACCATCCTGCAGCAGTCTGCGAGCTTCGCACACAAGCCGGCTTCTTCGCGGCTTCGTTCTTCGCCTCTTGCAAGCTACCGCGATCTCCGGCTGCCGGAGGCCAAGAAGCGGCAACTTCGCGCACAGATGACTGGAGCGGCAGCGGTGCGCTCCGAAGCGCCGCTTTTGCCGAAAGACGCCGGGAAGCGGCACTTGCTTTCGGCCAGCTGCGGAGCTCCGTATTCTGCCTCTCTAGTCGCCTACATCTTAGCGCAAAGCTTTTCCGCTCCAGTTCTCAAGGAGAAAGTGTCCCAGCACTGCTCACTTAGCCCGACCTTGCCAGGAAATGAGATTTGCTGCACATTCCAAGCACACTGCATTTTCCTGGGCAAGCTGCAACCTGCTGGCAGATGGCCGTGCTCTCTGCCCACTCCTGCCCAGCTCTGGGTAGTAGCGGGCACGTTGCAGCCTGGCGAAGGCAAGAAACCTGGAGAGCTGTCACAGAGCAGAAGGGCAGCTGAGATGCTGAAAAGCAGCAAAGCTGAACTGCCTGCCTCAACTTCAGCAGTGTGTAATTGACTGAAGGCGAAAAACCAAGCAGCAGAGCAGCGGGCTTCTGTGCGCACTGAAGGCAATTGCAAGAATCCAGCAGCTGCTCCTAGCCAAGCACAGTCAACTGCCTGTGTTCTTGCTTCTTGACCAACTCACAGTTGCCCTTCTTCTCAGCAGCTGCCACCGTGTTCTCTGCATCTCGGAGCCTCTGGGGAGCAACAAGAATTTCCATGATGGGATGCAGGAAAACTAAAATAAAAACTCAGGAAGGTTGTCCTGGAACACCTCGCATTGGCATGCCAAGAGTGAATTCAACAGGCAGAAGAGCGGCAGCCACCGTCCTGCAGCAGTCTGCGAGCTTCGCACACAAGCCGGCTTCTTCGCGGCTTCGTTCTTCGCCTCTTGCAAGCTACCGCGATCTCCGGCTGCCGGAGGCCAAGAAGCGGCTACTTCGCGCACAGATGACTGGAGCGGCAGCGGTGCGCTCCGAAGCGCCGCTTTTGCCGAAAGACGCCGGGAAGCGGCACTTGCTTTCGGCCAGCTGCGGAGCTCCGTATTCTGCCTCTCTAGTCGCCTACATCTTAGCGCAAAGCTTTTCCGCTCCAGTTCTCAAGGAGAAAGTGTCCCAGCACTGCTCACTTAGCCCGACCTTGCCAGGAAATAGGATTTGCTGCACATTCCAAGCACACTGCATTTTCCTGGGCAAGCTGCAACCTGCTGGCAGATGGCCGTGCTCTCTGCCCACTCCTGCCCAGTTCTTGGTACTAGCGGGCACGTTGCAGCCTGGCGAAGGCAAGAAACCTCGAGAGCTGTCACAGAGCAGAAGGGCAGCTGAGATGCTGAAAAGCAGCAAAGCTGAACTGCCTGCCTCAACTTCAGCAGTGTGTAATTGACTGAAGGCGAAAAACCAAGCAGCAGAGCAGCGGGCTTCTGTGCGCACTGAAGGCAATTGCAAGAATCCAGCAGCTGCTCCTTGCCAAGCACAGCCAGCTGCCTGTGTTCTTGCTTCTTGACCAACTCACAGTTGCCCTTCTTCTCAGCAGCTGCCACCGTGTTCTCTGCATCTCGGAGCCTCAGGGGAGCAACAAGAATTTCCAAGGTGGGATGCATGAAAACCAAAATAAAAACTCAGGAAGGTTGTCCTGGAACACCTCCCATTGGCATGCCAAGAGTGAATTCAACAGGCAGGAGAGCGGCAGCCACCGTCCTGCAGCAGTCTGCGAGCTTCGCACACAAGCCGGCTTCTTGGCGGCTTCGTTCTTCGCCTCTTGCAAGCTACCGCGATCTCCGGCTGCCGGAGGCGAAGAAGCGGCAACTTCGCGCACAGATGACTGGAGCGGCAGCGGTGCGCTCCGAAGCGCCGCTTTTGCCGAAAGACGCCGGGAAGCGGCACTTGCTTTCGGCCAGCTCCGGAGCTCCGTATTCTGCCTCTCGAGTCGCCTACATCTTAGCGAAAAGCTTTTCCGCTCCAGTTCTCAAGGAGAAAGTGTCCCAGCACTGCTCACTTAGCCCGACCTTGCCAGGAAATAGGATTTGCTGCACATTCCAAGGACACTGCATTTTCCTGGGCAAGCTGCAACCTGCTGGCAGATGGCCGTGCTCTCTGCCCACTCCTGCCCAGTTCTTGGTACTAGCGGGCACGTTGCAGCCTGGCGAAGGCAAGAAACCTCTGAAACGATACGCGGAAGAAATCAATTAGACTCCATAACCTGGGGTAGTTATGAAGTGGGTACGTATGTCAGCGCCCGGCACAAGTGAGATAGCTCTCCAAAACTTGTGCCCCGAGCCTCAGTCTGACCCACACTTTTATTCTTAAAGACGTTCCATATGCAATACACTGCACAACTTTTTCATGCGTATTCAACCCCTGGCCCCGCCTGTCCTCGCTTCTCATGCGAAGTAAGTCCACGCCCTTCTGGGCATGCGTGGTTTGCTGTGGTGGTCGTACGGGGGTCTCTTGGTGGTCCTGAGGCTGAAGATTGTGGTCTTCCTCATGATTGAACTTTTGAACTTTTCCTCTCTGCGCGTGCGCTTTTGGTCCTTTGGTGCTTATCTGAGTACGTCTGTCAGTCTTGATAGGCTTGGAGACAGAGGAGCTTCTTTATCTGGGTTCTTTCCTTCTTCTGGTATTGTTCTCTATGCAAGAAGCTTCAGAAATTTGCATTTTCCTATGCCCTTTGTACTAGGCAGAGGTTTCTTAAGTAAAAGGTTGAAAATTCAACAGATAACTCTACAAGCTAAATTAGAAATGCTTCATTCATTTTGTTAACCTAACTCTAAAAATCTCTGCTTCAGTCCCCCCTTTTCTTAAAATAGATTAAATTCTTTTACTACAGGGGTCTTGATTTAAATTCTGATCTACTATCATGACCGTCCTCTTTCAGTAAGATTCTATGAGTTCTAGAGAGTGATGTCAGACTGGCCATGTGTTTTAACATCCTCGAATTCTACATGAGTGTTAAAGTAGACATCATTAAACTTACAGTAACTAAAATTAATAGGATTATAATTGGGTGACATAAAGTCTTCTAAACAGTGTATTTCACTAGTTATGACTTGTGTTTATTAGCTAGTGATTGGTGCTGGATACACCAAGTTAAGAGACTTAACATACAGGAGGTTAGTGACATGTCTTGGGTAGACATTCTCTTTCGCACCCCATATGGTTTTTCATAAAGCAATTCAAAGTGGTTTAGCTTTTCTTTAGTCTTGGGTTTGGTTCGGATCTGCAGTAGTGCTAATGGGAGGGATTGAGTCCATGACAAATTAGCTTCTTGTCCCAATTGTACAATTTGTTGTTTGATCAAATGATTCATTTTTTTTACCTGACCACTTGATTGTGGGTTATATGGGGTGCGAAGTTCTCAGTCTATGTTCAAGTATTGGCTAACTTGTTGCACGAATTTTACAATAAAATGTGGTCCTCTATTTGAGGAGATTGTGGCCAGGACTCTAAAGCGTGGTATGTTTTCTTGTACCAATACTTTAGTTACTTCTTGAGCTTTAGAAGTCCTGGTGGGGAATGCTTCTGGCCATCCTGAAAAGGTATCTGTTAGCACCAGGAAAAACTTATACCCCCCTTTTCTTGGCAATTCTGTACAATCAATCTGCCATTGCTGCTCCGGCCCATGACCCTTCCTAATCTGGCTAAGCTTTGGTTTGGGAGTATTTTTGGGGTTGGTCTGGAGGCAAAGGTCACATTGTCGAGTTGTAAATGTCTAGCTATGCTAGAGCATCAATACCCCAATGGTTTTCTGGTGTTCTTCCTTTATTAGGGACCATCATAAATAGGAGGGTAGAACTAATTTTCCTTCTATGGTGGCCCATCCCTCTTGGTTATAGTCTCCTTTTTGCTCATAGATTCATTTTTTTTCTGGTTTGTTGTATCTTGGCTTACCTTTAGGGGAAATGTGCCCGTCTTGCTGCTTCTTTTGCTTCCCTATCTGCCAGCTCGTTTCCTTCTTCCAATTCGGAGTTGATCTTCTGATGTGCCTTAATGTGCATGATCGCTACTTTCTCTGGCAACTGGACTGCTGCTAGAAGTCGCAGTACTTCTGATGCATCTTTAATATTTTTCCCTTGAGACTTCAGCAGTCCTCTCTCTTTCTAAATGGCTCTGTGAGCATGCACTACTCCAAATGCATACTTCGAGTCCGTGTATATGTTTATTTCTTTCCCTCTTGCCAATTCTAGGGCCCGAGTTAGAGCAATTATCTCGGCCTTCTGTGCAGAGGTATTTGTTGGCAGAGGCCCAGATGATATTACTTCCTTGCACGTTGGAACTGCCTAGCCGGCGTGCCGTTTTCCACTGATGATATAACTGCTTCCATCAGTAAACGAGACTTCTGCATTCTCGAGAGGGGTGTCCTTCGAGTCAGGGCAGCTGGAGTAGGTGGCTTCAATGGTCTCCAGGCAGTCATGTTCCACTGGTTCCCCTTGGTTTCTACTGAGGAAGGAGGCTGGATTGACAATGTTAGCCACTACTATCTCTACATCATCTTGCTCCGCTATGATAGCTTGGTATCTCAGGAGCCGTTGTGGGGAAAGCCAATGCCCACCTTTTACCTCTAGCACTGCAGACACTGTGTGAGACACTAGCACAGTTCTTTTCTGGCCTAGGGTGAATTTGTGTGCCTCTTGGATGTTCAGGATGACTGCTGCAACAGCTCTGAGGCACCCAGGCCACCCTTTAGCTGCTGTATCCAATTGCTTAGAGAAGTAAGCCACTGCTCTCCGATATGGGCCCAGGTCCTGTGCTAGTATTCCTAAGGCGATTCCTTGCTTCTCATGGGAGAATAAAAGGAAAGGCTTACTCACGTCTGGCAATCTCGGGGCTGGAGCTGACATGAGGGCTTTTTTCAGCTGGTTGAAAGCTTGCGTAGCTTCCTTTGTCTCTTGGATGTTCCTGCTTTCAGTTACAATCAGTTCATAGAAGGGCTTAACAAACAGTCCATAGTTATAGATCCATAACCTGCACCACCCTGTCATCCTCAGGAAAGTTCGTAGTTCCTTTACCGTCTGAGGTTTTGGGGTCTGGCATATTGCCTCCTTCCGGCTTTGGCCCAAGGTACGTTGTCTAGCACTGACTTCGTAACCCAGATAAGTTACTTTCTGTTTTACTACTTGGGCTTTTTTCTTTGATACTCGGTACCCTTGGAGCCCCAAAAAGTTCAAGAGGCTTATCGTCCAGGCCGTGCATGCTTCCCTTGTCCGTGTGGCTATCAGGATGTCATCTACGTACTCTAGCAACTTCCCTTCCTCTGGAGGGGCTTCTCAGGTCTCTAATTCTTTTGCAAGTTGTTCTCCAAACAAAGTGGGTGAGTTTTTGAATCCTTGTGGGAGTCTGGTCCATGTCAGTTGAGTTCTTCGCCCGCTCTTAGGATTTTCCCATTCAAATGCAAAAATTTTCTGGCTTCGTGGATAGGAAGGCAAAAGAAGGCATCTTTTAAATCTAGAACGGTAAACCAAGTTAGCTCGGGGGTTAAGCAAGTTAATAACGTGTAGGGATTGGCCACCACAGGATACAGATCCTCAGTGACCTTGTTTATGGCCCGCAGATCCTGTACTAACCGGTATGACCCATCAGGTTTACCAACTGGTAGGATAGGGGTATTAACACTTACATAACATAAGTTGGAACAAGGTATTATAGACAATATCATGGTCATCAATGGAAGCAATATTTGATGGAACTTTTTCAGTTCTGAGGGTTCGTAACTTGTGTTTGTCGGTGACAGCAGGGAAGCACAGTGAGGCTGCTTAACAGGGCAGGATGCATACATATACTTTCCTTCGTCTACATTCACTTAACTTTATTTTACTTACTCTTACACATAACAAAACAACCACAACAACAAGGTACCTTTTCTTTTTCAACACACCTATTACACTTTTAGGTGTCCCTGGCTAGTCCCAGTGCTCTTGGATACCCCTCAATCTAGCTGTGTGGTTCCCAACTCTAGATCCTGTCAGACTTCTCTTCAAACTGGCAAAATTTTTACTCAATCTTGGCTGCTCTCAACAACCCAGCAAACTTAATTCTGGGTGCTCTTGGAATGTTAATCCCTCAACCCAGCAGGTTTGACTTAACCCTGGATGCTCTTGGAACATTAATCCCTCAATCCAGCAGGTTTGAATCAACCCTGGATGCTCTTGGAACATTAATCCCTCAATCCAGCAGGTTTGAATCAACCCTGGATGCTCTTGGAATATTAATCCCTCAATCCAGCAGGTTTGATCTTGGATGTTCTCGGGCATTCTTATCCCTCAATCCAGCAGAATTTTTAGGGGCCCCTCCTACACATTTTACCTTTTATTTTTCCCCAATAGATTATGCCAAGAAAACCCTCTTTTTACCTTTTAATTCATTTTTTTTTCTAATTAATTACCTTTTACTCCCCCCCCCCCCCCCCCCCACTAAGGGGTCCCACTCTTTCTCTGAGACCCAGTCCCAGGGGGGGTTCTCTCACTCTTTTTATTACTCGCTTCGTCTCTTTACTGGCCGCTTTTCTCGCGAAAAAGACGGAAACGCAGCATGGGAGACTGCCGCTCTCGCTTAGCAGGTCTGGGGTAACCAGCCCGCCTCTGTCACGATCCGCTTATTGCGGGGTGTCGTGATGGTTCTTTTCACCCATCCCAAAAGTGCAACAAAGGCAAACAACAAGGGACTATCAGTTAATCACAACAAATGCACCTTTAGTAGGGGCCAAAACAGTAAACGCGATAGTGGGGATCTGAAAGGAGATAAAAGGTTAGAGAGAGAACAGGGCTATGGGAATAGCTACCAACACAGGCGAGATCCTCAGTGCTCCGGACGATGGGGATCCGTCTGTCGTGTCGGGGGAGTCTTCGAAGTTCTGGCCGACTCGGGGCTCCAATTATAGTCCACAGAGGAGAGAGGGGGGGAACAAGTGTAATAATGAAAGTCCATTGTAATCGCCCCGAGGGAACGGGTGAGTCCACAGAAACCACCAAAGCAAGACGAATCCAATGAAGAATAAGTCCATTTGAATCACTGAAGGGAAACAGGTCATGTCATTAGTGGTCAGACCACCAATTTCCCCTCCTCCCTATAGCAGGGGTCTCAGTCTCAGTCCTTGGGAGGAGGGTTCTCATTCTTTCTTTGTCACAGTGGTAACGAGGCAGATGACGGGTCTTCAATGAAGGACCGCGAGAGTCACCCCAAAAGTTCATTGGGCTTAAGAACGGAGATTAGAAGCAGGCCGCGCATCAGGCTGTCCCGTGCTGGCTCCATGTCAGGTCTTTGCCAAGTCCTTGCCAACTCCTTACCAAGTTCTTACCAGGCCTTGTTGGGAACAGCCAGCATGACGGTTCAGTGGTTCCACCTGTGCTGTGTCCTGTTCTAAGCCGGAACTACAGTGGGGGAAGGGATTCTTTCTTGTGGCAATCGGAAGGCAGAATGGAAAATGAGGGGCTTCTGACGGGCTCTTACACCACCCCGTGACTGACGATTGCCCTCGAAAGATCTTCATCAGCAGGATTCCATGGTGTCGTCGTGGAGTCTTCAGGACTCGTCAAGTGTTGGCAGCAGGTCCCAGGGAAAAGAGAAGAGGAAAAGGGAAAGAAAGAGAAAACGGGAAAACTAAAACAATCACAACATATTAGTAATCACAACAAATTATAATTAAACAATAAGCAAAATACAATTAGTAAATCAATAATAGTTATTTAAATAATAATCAATATGAATCAATGAAACAATAAATTGATCAAATAATAAACCAGTATCATCAATATTAAACAGTAAAGTAATAAACCTAGTATAATCGATATTACTCAGTACAATTTTATAAACAATAAACAAAAATAATTAAAACAGCGATTAGAACAAATCATAAAAGAAAATGATGTAAAACATATCTTCTAACCTTATCATCTTCTTGTGTCTACTGTCCTGGGAACATCTCTAGTGTAAAGGATGTCGGCCAAGTGGTGTGCATTAATTATAGATGTTAATTTTGTTCATCGTTTCATCATTCTCCAATTTACAATAAGCAAGATTACTGATAAAACAAAACCAATCATAACTAAAATCAGAAGAACAACAATGGGATGACACAATTTCTTCAGGATACCGGTGGCGGTGGGTGACCACCCGAAAAGGGTATCCCACCACTTGTGCTCGGCATCACTTTTCACTCTTTCTACAACACGATGTATTTCTTGCACATGATGATGAACAGTTACCAGAGTTTTCTGTCCATTCCCCTTGATTTTTCCTAGGATCTCTATTAGATCTTGATGAAGTAATAATTGCTTTACCAGAGAAAGGTTCATCCCAATGGGAGTAGGCAGTAGCTTGTGAATCAATGTGAGATTGGATTCTAAAAGTTCATGTGAAGTAACTGGAGCTACAAAAGAAAAATCACATCCTGCAATTTTAGTAAAGTTGCAAGCACAAAAATTTGAATGATTTTTAGTAGCTACTACTGTACTTTCTATAAACACAGTATCCCAAGCGGTTCTGAAGCAGGCACACCCATTGTCTGTAGATACAAGGACTGTTTCAGAAGTCTCGTTAGGATGAATATCAAAATGACAGCTATTTTGTTCTGTCTCCAGACAAATATCTTGAGCTACAATTGCATTACCTTCACAGATAAACCCTAGTTGTTCTCAGATGGTACAGGACTCTAAATTGACAGTTTGCCATTTGTCATCAATTTGACGGGCCCATTCTCTATGTTCAGAAGGATAGAAAGTGGGTCCATCATGATTTAATCCTAGTGCAATGATAGGGAATATCAAATGCACCCAGGCATTTCTTATGGTCAACGCAAATGCTGTGGCTGTGTTTGTGTTAGGGTCATAGGTAAAATTCACTAAATTCCACCAGGATTGGAAATCTCTTTCAAAGTCAGTGGCACTGTCCCAGACTATTTTCCTAATTTCAGTGGGAAAAGTGCCTTCTTCACCTTCTCTTATAATTGAGGCAGCAACTGACTGCATCCATCATTGAGCCTGGATACGGCTAAGAGCTAAGGAAACGTTGCTTTGTGCGGCATTAAGTGCATCAATGATCAATTTGCTATTATTTACATTTATCTTTTCCCAATTTGCTAGAATGTTTGATAGCAACCACTGATGTGTTCCCAAGGCTGATAAGGACGATTGCAGTGGTTGTTGTATTTTGGTTAAATCTTTAGTTGTGGAAGCCAATTTATTCATTCATACTTCTGAATCAATACTATTTAGGATTCCCAATCCTGTTCCCACAAGACCAGTTATGTCTCTTGGCACGCGGTTTTTAGGAGGCTTCCACTGTCGCAGCCAGGTTGTCCAAGCCTGAAAAGAGGTCTGCAAAAAGGGTGAACAAGCTGGTTGTATTTCTCAGATATTGTTTTGCATCAGCAATTTGACTTGTTTAAGAGACCATAACAGATTAAACAATATCTGTTGTTGGCCAGTTTTCCTGATTCTATATGGTACAATTTCAAAAATTTTCGGGCTAAGTGTAACCAGTGGTTGGGTGGTAGGTGTCACAACATTAACATCAAGTCCTACTCTAGTATTTGAATCAATACTTTCAACTTAAAAAACAAAAACAAAAACAAAAACAAAACAAAACAAAAAAAAAAGTGCTTCGGTATTTTTGGACCAAAACCAAACTACTTCTACAGTTTGTGTTCATGTGAAATTGTGCCAACAATCCTGTATGCTTGGCTGCGTACAAACCTTTTTGTGCTTCAAGAGATCCTTTCACTTTTTCTGCATGCTACCACAATTAGTTCAGACCACGGTCACTCAGCTGCTTTCTGGCCATGGGGTTGCGGTAGGATGCAGAAAAGTATTACCAGTTTTATCATGGATTAGGTGGTCTTCATGTCCCTCGGAGTTCTTCTGAAAAAGTAAACACAACAGAATTCTGCCGCCGAGAGGCAGAAAAGTTAGAATGATGGAATTATCCAGCATGTATTTGTCCAATGCTCTTTCCCTAGAGCACCAGAGGATTCCCATGCATATTTCTTCAGAGGGGGTTTTAGCACAAGTGCTACTAGTCCTATAGTAAGAGAGGTCCACCAGAACAGGTTGGCCAGGGTCATGAGCTGGATTATTAGGATCATTTGGTACAGAGCATAGGAGTCAGTGTAGATGCAGACCAAAGAGGAATTCTGTGCTTCTCGTTGAAAAACACTCCAGACAGCTATCAGCTCCCCACTGTGTGTACTACCTTCTCCCTCTGTAATCATTTGCTCACCAGAGGAAAAGTGGAGGGCTTCTGCCCTAGATTTCCATCCTTTTCCTTCCCCTTTAGCAAAAGCATCAGTAAACCAAGAGTTTGCTGATTGTTCGGGGCAGAAAGGAGGGGTTACTTTGATTACAGAGGCAGGTTTGTCCAAGCTCTCAGTTTCTTGGATTGCTAAAGTTTTTACAGCTCCTTCTGTCATTGAGAAGAAGTTACAGTAATGTTCAACCTGAGCATACCACTTTCTCACTGAGGCCCTCTAGGCCACCCCGTCAGGAGGGGGACTCCCACTAGTGACTGTCTTAATAACCTTGAAGGGGCCTCTCAATACAATTGGTTGTTTTTGTGCAATTTTTTCTACTTCTAGGAAAGCTAAGATAACCATCAACAATCCTTTTTCCCAGGTAGTGTATCTTTTCTCAGCATCTTTGGAACCACGGGAATCAAAACCAACAGGTCTTGTCGGAGCCTCAGGACCCCGCTGCCATATGTGTACTGACAGCCCTGAGGAGGCAAATGCCCATTCCACCTGGAAAGGATCTGTAGGATGGATAGGGCCCAGTGCTTGATGAGCTGTTGCTTCAAAAATCAGCAATTGCAATGCTGACTCCTGAGAAAGACTCCAATCCCATTTCACCCCTTTCCTCAACAAGTCATAAAGGGGAACAAATGGGTCGTTCCAGTGACTAGGAAATCTGTCTGGTCTTTCTACAGGAGATACAGCTGCTATCGTTTTTGGAAGGAGAATTGCTGTAGGTTTGAGTGATTCTGGAAGCCCACAAATTCAAGGGGTCATTATCTTGGGCTTCACAGGTAATTGCATCAGGGATTCAAAGCCAGGAATTCATTTCTTTTTGTGAGTCATTTGCAGGCAAGCAGCTTTGTGCACATTTTCCAAGAGCTGGTCGGGGGTACTAATTCTAGCTATGGGATCTCCCCTTTCCAAGGGGCTTGTTCCCCCGGCCCAAAAAGCTGCACGCTGTGTCAGGGACCATGTGTCACCTTTCTCTCCTGTTGTTAAGAAGACACCATGTCCCCAATACCCACTGGCTTCCTGTTCAGTGAATTGAATTGGATCACCACCAGTGAGGGACACCCGGAAAACATATTCTGTTTCTGATTCATGTGGAGGCTGTCCGTATTCCCTTTTAAGCTTAGCTAGCTCGGTGGCCGTGTTTAGTTGTGATGGTATGCGTTTGGTTGTGATGTGAGGTTCCAGATCATCATCACTGAGATAGTTCTACTCTGTTTTAATCAAGGGTCTCAAGTGATGGCAGCAATGTTCCCCACAATTACTTGCTGCTTCAAGTTCTTGATGAGGATAGATTTGTTTAATGTGAGGAGTTTCCTTCTCCTCAAGCTCTGTAGAGGAATCAGCATGATGTGATTTGTTAATATGTTCCTCTGTTAAGGCAGCTCGCAATGCATAGATCACATTTTTTTGCTTCATAGAACTGTTTTTGCAAAATTTCAACTAGATTTTGAAGGGAGTCTATTATAGCATGTTCCTCACTTCTTCGCTGGAAGCCATTTTCTATAGCTGCCATAAGACAAGCTCCCAAAACTGAGCAGAAGATAGTTTTATTTTTGCCCAGTTTGAATTTTGTTTCATGTTGTAATGAACACACTCTATCAATAACATTTTCTAAGTTCAACCAATTACTCTGTGCCCATTTTTCTCCTTCTGTAGAAGGTTTGGCATTGTGTTTGGCTAGTAGTGCATAAAATTCAGCTTTAATTTCAAGGCTAAGATTGTCACTCATTTTGGGAAGGGACCAAAACCACGACAGGGAGCTACAAACTTAAGTTCCACAAAACTACACAGCCCTCGCTGTGTCGCCCTTCGCTTCCCTGGCTGGGTGAAAGGACAATAATCTGCCTGGGAGGCTCTGCTTAGTTGCTTCAAGTTGTCCCTTCCTTCCCAGACCACATACACACAACAACAACAAAACAACAGTGTCCCGCCCTTTGCACTAAGGGATCCTTTATGAATTGCCAAAGACAGTATGGGTGCCTTTTCAGCTGCAACCCTTCTGTCTAGACAGAAATCCTGTCCGTGACGCCAATTTTAATGACACGATCCGTTTCTTGCGGGGTGTCGTGATGGTTCTTTTCACCCATCCCAAAAGTGCAACAAAGGCAAACAACAAGGGACTATCAGTTAATCACAACAAATGCACCTTTAGTAGGGGCCAAAACAGTAAACGCGATAGTGGGGATCTGAAAGGAGATAAAAGGTTAGAGAGAGAAGAGGGATATGGGAATAGCTACCAACACAGGCAAGATCCTCAGTGCTCCGGACGATGGGGATCCGTCTGTCGTGTCGGGGGAGTCTTCGAAGTTCTGGCCGACTCGGGGCTCCAATTATAGTCCACAGAGGAGAGAGGGGGGGAACAAGTGTAATAATGAAAGTCCATTGTAATCGCCCCGAGGGAACGGGTGAGTCCACAGAAACCACCAAAGCAAGACGAATCCAATGAAGAATAAGTCCATTTGAATCACTGAAGGGAAACAGGTCATGTCATTAGTGGTCAGACCACCAATTTCCCCTCCTCCCTATAGCAGGGGTCTCAGTCTCAGTCCTTGGGAGGAGGGTTCTCATTCTTTCTTTGTCACAGTGGTAACGAGGCAGATGACGGGTCTTCAATGAAGGACCGCGAGAGTCACCCCAAAAGTTCATTGGGCTTAAGAACGGAGATTAGAAGCAGGCCGCGCATCAGGCTGTCCCGTGCTGGCTCCATGTCAGGTCTTTGCCAAGTCCTTGCCAACTCCTTACCAAGTTCTTACCAGGCCTTGTTGGGAACAGCCAGCATGACGGTTCAGTGGTTCCACCTGTGCTGTGTCCTGTTCTAAGCCGGAACTACAGTGGGGGAAGGGATTCTTTCTTGTGGCAATCGGAAGGCAGAATGGAAAATGAGGGGCTTCTGACGGGCTCTTACACCACCCCGTGACTGACGATTGCCCTCGAAAGATCTTCATCAGCAGGATTCCATGGTGTCGTCGTGGAGTCTTCAGGACTCGTCAAGTGTTGGCAGCAGGTCCCAGGGAAAAGAGAAGAGGAAAAGGGAAAGAAAGAGAAAACGGGAAAACTAAAACAATCACAACATATTAGTAATCACAACAAATTATAATTAAACAATAAGCAAAATACAATTAGTAAATCAATAATAGTTATTTAAATAATAATCAATATGAATCAATTAAACAATAAATTGATCAAATAATAAACCAGTATCATCAATATTAAACAGTAAAGTAATAAACCTAGTATAATCGATATTACTCAGTACAATTTTATAAACAATAAACAAAAATAATTAAAACAGCGATTAGAACAAATCATAAAAGAAAATGATGTAAAACATATCTTCTAACCTTATCATCTTCTTGTGTCTACTGTCCTGGGAACATCTCTAGTGTAAAGGATGTCGGCCAAGTGGTGTGCATTAATTATAGATGTTAATTTTGTTCATCGTTTCATCATTCTCCAATTTACAATAAGCAAGATTACTGATAAAACAAAACCAATCATAACTAAAATCAGAAGAACAACAATGGGATGACACAATTTCTTCAGGATACCGGTGGCGGTGGGTGACCACCCGAAAAGGGTATCCCACCACTTGTGCTCGGCATCACTTTTCACCCTTTCTACAACACGATGTATTTCTTGCACATGATGATGAACAGTTACCAGAGTTTTCTGTCCATTCCCCTTGATTTTTCCTAGGATCTCTATTAGATCTTGATGAAGTAATAATTGCTTTACCAGAGAAAGGTTCATCCCAATGGCAGTAGGCAGTAGCTTGTGAATCAATGTGAGATTGGATTCTAAAAGTTCATGTGAAGTAACTGGAGCTACAAAAGAAAAATCACATCCTGCAATTTTAGTAAAGTTGCAAGCACAAAAATTGGAATGATTTTTAGTAGCTACTACTGTACTTTCTATAAACACAGTATCCCAAGCGGTTCTGAAGCAGGCACACCCATTGTCTGTAGATACAAGGACTGTTTCAGAAGTCTCGTTAGGATGAATATCAAAATGACAGCTATTTTGTTCTGTCTCCAGACAAATATCTTGAGCTACAATTGCATTACCTTCACAGATAAACCCTAGTTGTTCTCAGATGGTACAGGACTCTAAATTGACAGTTTGCCATTTGTCATCAATTTGACGGGCCCATTCTCTATGTTCAGAAGGATAGAAAGTGGGTCCATCATGATTTAATCCTAGTGCAATGATAGGGAATATCAAATGCACCGAGGCATTTCTTATGGTCAACGCAAATGCTGTGGCTGTGTTTGTGTTAGGGTCATAGGTAAAATTCACTAAATTCCACCAGGATTGGAAATCTCTTTCAAAGTCAGTGGCACTGTCCCAGACTATTTTCCTAATTTCAGTGGGAAAAGTGCCTTCTTCACCTTCTCTTATAATTGAGGCAGCAACTGACTGCATCCATCATTGAGCCTGGATACGGCTAAGAGCTAAGGAAACGTTGCTTTGTGCGGCATTAAGTGCATCAATGATCAATTTGCTATTATTTACATTTATCTTTTCCCAATTTGCTAGAATGTTTGATAGCAACCACTGATGTGTTCCCAAGGCTGATAAGGACGATTGCAGTGGTTGTTGTATTTTGGTTAAATCTTTAGTTGTGGAAGCCAATTTATTCATTCGTACTTCTGAATCAATACTATTTAGGATTCCCAATCCTGTTCCCACAAGACCAGTTATGTCTCTTGGCAGCCGGTTTTTAGGAGGCTTCCACTGTCGCAGCCAGGTTGTCCAAGCCTGAAAAGAGGTCTGCAAAAAGGGTGAACAAGCTGGTTGTATTTCTCAGATATTGTTTTGCATCAGCAATTTGACTTGTTTAAGAGACCATAACAGATTAAACAATATCTGTTGTTGGCCAGTTTTCCTGATTCTACATGGTCCAATTTCAAAAATTTTCGGGCTAAGTGTAACCAGTGGTTGGGTGGTAGGTGTCACAACATTAACATCAAGTCCTACTCCAGTATTTGAATCAATACTTTCAACTTAAAAAACAAAAACAAAAACAAAAACAAAACAAAACAAAAAAAAAGTGCTTCAGTATTTTTGGACCAAAACCAAACTACTTCTACAGTTTGTGTTCATGTGAAATTGTGCCAACAATCCTGTATGCTTGGCTGCGTACAAACCTTTTTGTGCTTCAAGAGATCCTTTCACTTTTTCTGCATGCTACCACAATTAGTTCAGACCACGGTCACTCAGCTGCTTTCTGGCCATGGGGTTGCGGTAGGATGCAGAAAAGTATTACCAGTTTTATCATGGATTAGGTGGTCTTCATGTCCCTCGGAGTTCTTCTGAAAAAGTAAACACAACAGAATTCTGCCGCCGAGAGGCAGAAAAGTTAGAATGATGGAATTATCCAGCATGTATTTGTCCAATGCTCTTTCCCTAGAGCACCAGAGGATTCCCATGCATATTTCTTCAGAGGGGGTTTTAGCACAAGTGCTACTAGTCCTATAGTAAGAGAGGTCCACCAGAACAGGTTGGCCAGGGTCATGAGCTGGATTATTAGGATCATTTGGTACAGAGCATAGGAGTCAGTGTAGATGCAGACCAAAGAGGAATTCTGTGCTTCTCGTTGAAAAACACTCCAGACAGCTATCAGCTCCCCACTGTGTGTACTACCTTCTCCCTCTGTAATCATTTGCTCACCAGAGGAAAAGTGGAGGGCTTCTGCCCTAGATTTCCATCCTTTTCCTTCCCCTTTAGCAAAAGCATCAGTAAACCAAGAGTTTGCTGATTGTTCGGGGCAGAAAGGAGGGGTTACTTTGATTACAGAGGCAGGTTTGTCCAAGCTCTCAGTTTCTTGGATTGCTAAAGTTTTTACAGCTCCTTCTGTCATTGAGAAGAAGTTACAGTAATGTTCAACCTGAGCATACCACTTTCTCACTGAGGCCCTCTGGGCCACCCCGTCAGGAGGGGGACTCCCACTAGTGACTGTCTTAATAACCTTGAAGGGGCCTCTCAATACAATTGGTTGTTTTCGTGCAATTTTTTCTACTTCTAGGAAAGCTAAGATAACCATCAACAATCCTTTTTCCCAGGTAGTGTATCTTTTCTCAGCATCTTTGGAACCACGGGAATCAAAACCAACAGGTCTTGTCGGAGCCTCAGGACCCCGCTGCCATATGTGTACCGACAGCCCTGAGGAGGCAAATGCCCATTCCACCTGGAAAGGATCTGTAGGATGGATAGGGCCCAGTGCTTGATGAGCTGTTGCTTCAAAAATCAGCAATTGCAATGCTGACTCCTGAGAAAGACTCCAATCCCATTTCACCCCTTTCCTCAACAAGTCATAAAGGGGAACAAATGGGTCGTTCCAGTTACTAGGAAATCTATCTGGTCTTTCTACAGGAGATAAAGCTGCTATCGTTTTTGGAAGGAGAATTGCTGTAGGTTTGAGTGATTCTGGAAGCCCACAAATTCAAGGGGTCATTATCTTGGGCTTCACAGGTAATTGCATCAGGGATTCAAAGCCAGGAATTCATTTCTTTTGGTGAGTCATTTGCAGGCAAGCAGCTTTGTGCACATTTTCCAAGAGCTGGTCGGGGGTACTAATTCTAGCTATGGGATCTCCCCTTTCCAAGGGGCTTGTTCCCCCGGCCCAAAAAGCTGCACGCTGTGTCAGGGACCATGTGTCACCTTTCTCTCCTGTTGTTAAGAAGACACCATGTCCCCAATACCCACTGGCTTCCTGTTCAGTGAATTGAATTTGATCACCACCAGTGAGGGACACCCGGAAAACATATTCTGTTTCTGATTCATGTGGAGGCTGTCCGTATTCCCTTTTAAGCTTAGCTAGCTCGGTGGCAGTGTTTACTTGTGATGGTATGTGTTTGGTTGTGATGTGAGGTTCCAGATCATCATCACTGAGATAGTTCTACTCTGTTTTAATCAAGGGTCTCAAGTGATGGCAGCAATGTTCCCCACAATTACTTGCTGCTTCAAGTTCTTGATGAGGATAGATTTGTTTAATGTGAGGAGTTTCCTTCTCCTCAAGCTCTGTAGAGGAATCAGCATGATGTGATTTGTTAATATGTTCCTCTGTTAAGGCAGCTCGCAATGCATAGATCACATTTTTTGCTTCATAGAACTGTTTTTGCAAAATTTCAACTAGATTTTGAAGGGAGTCTATTATAGCATGTTCCTCACTTCTTCGCTCGAAGCCATTTTCTATAGCTGCCATAAGACAAGCTCCCAAAACTGAGCAGAAGATAGTTTTATTTTTGCCCAGTTTGAATTTTGTTTCATGTTGTAATGAACACACTCTATCAATAACATTTTCTAAGTTCAACCAATTACTCTGTGCCCATTTTTCTCCTTCTGTAGAAGGTTTGGCATTGTGTTTGGCTAGTAGTGCATAAAATTCAGCTTTAATTTCAAGGCTAAGATTGTCACTCATTTTGGGAAGGGACCAAAACCACGACAGGGAGCTACAAACTTAAGTTCCACAAAACTACACAGCCCTCGCTGTGTCGCCCTTCGCTTCCCTGGCTGGGTGAAAGGACAATAATCTGCCTGGGAGGCTCTGCTTAGTTGCTTCAAGTTGTCCCTTCCTTCCCAGACCACATACACACAACAACAACAAAACAACAGTGTCCCGCCTTTTGCACTAAGGGATCCTTTATGAATTTCCAAAGACAGTATGGGTGCCTTTTCAGCTGCAACCCTTCTGTCTAGACAGAAATCCTGTCCGTGACGCCAATTTTAATGTCACGATCCGTTTCTTGCGGGGTGTCGTGATGGTTCTTTTCACCGATCCCAAAAGTGCAACAAAGGCAAACAACAAGGGACTATCAGTTAATCACAACAAATGCACCTTTAGTAGGGGCCAAAACAGTAAACGCGATAGTGGGGATCTGAAAGGAGATAAAAGGTTAGAGAGAGAAGAGGGCTATGGGAATAGCTACCAACACAGGCGAGATCCTCAGTGCTCCGGACGATGGGGATCCGTCTGTCGTGTCGGGGGAGTCTTCGAAGTTCTGGTCGACTCGGGGCTCCAATTATAGTCCACAGAGGAGAGAGGGGGGGAACAAGTGTAATAATGAAAGTCCATTGTAATCGCCCCGAGGGAACGGGTGAGTCCACAGAAACCACCAAAGCAAGACGAATCCAATGAAGAATAAGTCCATTTGAATCACTGAAGGGAAACAGGTCATGTCATTAGTGGTCAGACCACCAATTTCCCCTCCTCCCTATAGCAGGGGTCTCAGTCTCAGTCCTTGGGAGGAGGGTTCTCATTCTTTCTTTGTCACAGTGGTAACGAGGCAGATGAGGGGTCTTCAGTGAAGGACCGCGAGAGTCACCCCAAAAGTTCATTGGGCTTAAGAACGGAGATTAGAAGCAGGCCGCGCATCAGGCTGTCCCGTGCTGGCTCCATGTCAGGTCTTTGCCAAGTCCTTGCCAAGTCCTTGCCAAGTTCTTACCAGGCCTTGTTGGGAACAGCCAGCATGACGGTTCAGTGGTTCCACCTGTGCTGTGTCCTGTTCTAAGCTGGAACTACAGTGGGGGAAGGGATTCTTTTTTGTGGCAATCGGAAGGCAGAATGGAAAATGAGGGGCTTCAGACGGGCTCTTACACCACCCCGTGACTGAGGATTGCCCTCAAAAGATCTTCATCAGCAGGATTCCATGGTGTCGTCGTGGAGTCTTCAGGACTCGTCAAGTGTTGGCAGCACGTCCCAGGGAAAAGAGAAGAGGAAAAGGGAAAGAAAGAGAAAACAGGAAAACTAAAACAATCACAACATATTAGTAATCACAACAAATTATAATTAAACAATAAGCAAAATACAATTAGTAAATCAATAACAGTTATTTAAATAATAATCAATATTAATCAATTAAACAATAAATTGATCAAATAATAAACCAGTATCATCAATATTAAACAGTAAAGTAATAAACCTAGTATAATCGATATTACTCAGTACAATTTTATAAACAATAAACAAAAATAATTAAAACAGCGATTAGAACAAATCATAAAAGAAAATGATGTAAAACATATCTTCTAACCTTATCATCTTCTTGTGTCTACTGTCCTGGGAACATCTCTAGTGTAAAGGATGTCGGCCAAGTGGTGTGCATTAATTATAGATGTTAATTTTATTAATCGTTTCATCATTCTCCAATTTACAATAAGCAAGATTACTGATAAAACAAAACCAATCATAACTAAAATCAGAAGAACAACAATGGGATGACACAATTTCTTCAGGATACCGGTGGCGGTGGGTGACCACCCGAAAAGGGTATCCCACCACTTGTGCTCGGCATCACTTTTCACCCTTTCTACAACACGATGTATTTCTTGCACATGATGATGAACAGTTACCAGAGTTTTCTGTCCATTCCCCTTGATTTTTCCTCTATTAGATCTTGATGAAGTAATAATTGCTTTACCAGAGAAAGGTTCATCCCAATGGGAGTAGGCAGTAGCTTGTGAATCAACGTGAGATTGGATTCTAAAAGTTCATGTGAAGTAACTGGAGCTACAAAAGAAAAATCACATCCTGCAATTTTAGTAAAGTTGCAAGCACAAAAATTGGAATGATTTTTAGTAGCTACTACTGTACTTTCTATAAACACAGTATCCCAAGCGGTTCTGAAGCAGGCACACCCATTGTCTGTAGATACAAGGACTGTTTCAGAAGTCTCGTTAGGATGAATATCAAAATGACAGCTATTTTGTTCTGTCTCCAGACAAATATCTTGAGCTACAATTGCATTACCTTCACAGATAAACCCTAGTTGTTCTCAGATGGTACAGGACTCTAAATTGACAGTTTGCCATTTGTCATCAATTTGACGGGCCCATTCTCTATGTTCAGAAGGATAGAAAGTGGGTCCATCATGATTTAATCCTAGTGCAATGATAGGGAATATCAAATGCACCCAGGCATTTCTTATGGTCAACGCAAATGCTGTGGCTGTGTTTGTGTTAGGGTCATAGGTAAAATTCACTAAATTCCACCAGGATTGGAAATCTCTTTCAAAGTCAGTGGCACTGTCCCAGACTATTTTCCTAATTTCAGTGGGAAAAGTGCCTTCTTCACCTTCTCTTAGAATTGAGGCAGCAACTGACTGCATCCATCATTGAGCCTGGATACGGCTAAGAGCTAAGGAAACGTTGCTTTGTGCGGCATTAAGTGCATCAATGATCAATTTGCTATTATTTACATTTATCTTTTCCCAATTTGCTAGAATGTTTGATAGCAACCACTGATGTGTTCCCAAGGCTGATAAGGACGATTGCAGTGGTTGTTGTATTTTGGTTAAATCTTTAGTTGTGGAAGCCAATTTATTCATTCATACTTCTGAATCAATACTATTTAGGATTCCCAATCCTGTTCCCACAAGACCAGTTATGTCTCTTGGCAGCCGGTTTTTAGGAGGCTTCCACTGTCGCAGCCAGGTTGTCCAAGCCTGAAAAGAGGTCTGCAAAAAGGGTGAACAAGCTGGTTGTATTTCTCAGATATTGTTTTGCATCAGCAATTTGACTTGTTTAAGAGACCATAACAGATTAAACAATATCTGTTGTTGGCCAGTTTTCCTGATTCTACATGGTCCAATTTCAAAAATTTTCGGGCTAAGTGTAACCAGTGGTTGGGTGGTAGGTGTCACAACATTAACATCAAGTCCTACTCCAGTATTTGAATCAATACTTTCAACTTAAAAAACAAAAACAAAAACAAAACAAAACAAAAATTGCTTCGGTATTTTTGGACCAAAACCAAACTACTTCTACAGTTTGTGTTCATGTGAAATTGTGCCAACAATCCTGTATGCTTGGCTGCGTACAAACCTTTTTGTGCTTCAAGAGATCCTTTCACTTTTTCTGCATGCTACCACAATTAGTTCAGACCACGGTCACTCAGCTGGTTTCTGGCCATGGGGTTGTGGTAGGATGCAGAAAAGTATTACCAGTTTTATCATGGATTAGGTGGTCTTCATGTCCCTCGGAGTTCTTCTGAAAAAGTAAACACAACAGGATTCTGCCGCCGAGAGGCAGAAAAGTTAGAATGATGGAATTATCCAGCATGTATTTGTCCAATGCTCTTTCCCTAGAGCACCAGAGGATTCCCATGCATATTTCTTCAGAGGGGGTTTTAGCACAAGTGCTACTAGTCCTATAGTAAGAGAGGTCCACCAGAACAGGTTGGCCAGGGTCATGAGCTGGATTATTAGGATCATTTGGTACAGAGCATAGGAGTCAGTGTAGATGCAGACCAAAGAGGAATTCTGTGTTTCTCGTTGAAAAACACTCCAGACAGCTATCAGCTCCCCACTGTGTGTACTACCTTCTTTCTCCCTCTGTAATAATTTGCTCACCAGAGGAAAAGTGGAGGGCTTCTGCCCTAGATTTCCATCCTTTTCCTTCCCCTTTAGCAAAAGCATCAGTAAACCAAGAGTTTGCTGATTGTTCGGGGCAGAAAGGAGGGGTTACTTTGATTACAGAGGCAGGTTTGTCCAAGCTCTCCGTTTCTTGGATTGCTAAAGTTTTTACAGCTCCTTCTGTCATTGAGAAGAAGTTACAGTAATGTTCAACCTGAGCATACCACTTTCTCACTGAGGCCCTCTGGGCCACCCCGTCAGGAGGGGGACTCCCACTAGTGACTGTCTTAATAACCTTGAAGGGGCCTCTCAATACAATTGGTTGTTTTCGTGCAATTTTTTCTACTTCTAGGAAAGCTAAGATAACCATCAACAATCCTTTTTCACAGGTAGTGTATCTTTTCTCAGCATCTTTGGAACCACGGGAATCAAAACCAACAGGTCTTGTTGGAGCCTCAGGACCCCGCTGCCATATGTGTACTGACAGCCCTGAGGAGGCAAATGCCCATTCCACCTGGAAAGGATCTGTAGGATGGATAGGGCCCAGTGCTTGATGAGCTGTTGCTTCAAAAATCAGCAATTGCAATGCTGACTCCTGAGAAAGACTCCAATCCCATTTCACCCCTTTCCTCAACAAGTCATAAAGGGGAACAAATGGGTCGTTCCAGTTACTAGGAAATCTATCTGGTCTTTCTACAGGAGATACAGCTGCTATCGTTTTTGGAAGGAGAATTGCTGTAGGTTTGAGTGATTCTGGAAGCCCACAAATTCAAGGGGTCATTATCTTGGGCTTCACAGGTAATTGCATCAGGGATTCAAAGCCAGGAATTCATTTCTTTTTGTGAGTCATTTGCAGGCAAGCAGCTTTGTGCACATTTTCCAAGAGCTGGTCGGGGGTACTAATTCTAGCTATGGGATCTCCCCTTTCCAAGGGGCTTGTTCCCCCGGCCCAAAAAGCTGCACGCTGTGTCAGGGACCATGTGTCACCTTTCTCTCCTGTTGTTAAGAAGACACCATGTCCCCAATACCCACTGGCTTCCTGTTCAGTGAATTGAATTTGATCACCACCAGTGAGGGACACCCGGAAAACATATTCTCTTTCTGATTCATGTGGAGGCTGTCCATATTCCCTTTTAAGCTTAGCTAGCTCGGTGGCAGTGTTTACTTGTGATGGTATGTGTTTGGTTGTGATGTGAGGTTCCAGATCATCATCACTGAGATAGTTCTACTCTGTTTTAATCAAGGGTCTCAAGTGATGGCAGCAATGTTCCCCACAATTACTTGCTGCTTCAAGTTCTTGATGAGGATAGATTTGTTTAATGTGAGGAGTTTCCTTCTCCTCAAGCTCTGTAGAGGAATCAGCATGATGTGATTTGTTAATATGTTCCTCTGTTAAGGCAGCTCGCAATGCATAGATCACATTTTTTTGCTTCATAGAACTGTTTTTGCAAAATTTCAACTAGATTTTGAAGGGAGTCTATTATAGCATGTTCCTCACTTCTTCGCTGGAAGCCATTTTCTATAGCTGCCATAAGACAAGCTCCCAAAACTGAGCAGAAGATAGTTTTATTTTTGCCCAGTTTGAATTTTGTTTCATGTTGTAATGAACACACTCTATCAATAACATTTTCTAAGTTCAACCAATTACTCTGTGCCCATTTTTCTCCTTCTGTAGAAGGTTTGGCATTGTGTTTGGCTAGTAGTGCATAAAATTCAGCTTTAATTTCAAGGCTAAGATTGTCACTCATTTTGGGAAGGGACCAAAACCACGACAGGGAGCTACAAACTTAAGTTCCACAAAACTACACAGCCCTCGCTGTGTCGCCCTTCGCTTCCCTGGCTGGGTGAAAGGACAATAATCTGCCTGGGAGGCTCTGCTTAGTTGCTTCAAGTTGTCCCTTCCTTCCCAGACCACATACACACAACAACAACAAAACAACAGTGTCCCGCCCTTTGCACTAAGGGATCCTTTATGAATTGCCAAAGACAGTATGGGTGCCTTTTCAGCTGCAACCCTTCTGTCTAGACAGAAATCCTGTCCGTGACGCCAATTTTAATGTCACGATCCGTTTCTTGCGGGGTGTCGTGATGGTTCTTTTCACCCATCCCAAAAGTGCAACAAAGGCAAACAACAAGGGACTATCAGTTAATCACAACAAATGCACCTTTAGTAGGGGCCAAAACAGTAAACGCGATAGTGGGGATCTGAAAGGAGATAAAAGGTTAGAGAGAGAAGAGGGATATGGGAATAGCTACCAACACAGGCGAGATCCTCAGTGCTCCGGACGATGGGGATCCGTCTGTCGTGTCGGGGGAGTCTTCGAAGTTCTGGCCGACTCGGGGCTCCAATTATAGTCCACAGAGGAGAGAGGGGGGGAACAAGTGTAATAATGAAAGTCCATTGTAATCGCCCCGAGGGAACGGGTGAGTCCACAGAAACCACCAAAGCAAGACGAATCCAATGAAGAATAAGTCCATTTGAATCACTGAAGGGAAACAGGTCATGTCATTAGTGGTCAGACCACCAATTTCCCCTCCTCCCTATAGCAGGGGTCTCAGTCTCAGTCCTTGGGAGGAGGGTTCTCATTCTTTCTTTGTCACAGTGGTAACGAGGCAGATGAGGGGTCTTCAGTGAAGGACCGCGAGAGTCACCCCAAAAGTTCATTGGGCTTAAGAACGGAGATTAGAAGCAGGCCGCGCATCAGGCTGTCCCGTGCTGGCTCCATGTCAGGTCTTTGCCAAGTCCTTGCCAACTCCTTGCCAAGTTCTTACCAGGCCTTGTTGGGAACAGCCAGCATGACGGTTCAGTGGTCCCACCTGTGCTGTGTCCTGTTCTAAGCCGGAACTACAGTGGGGGAAGGGATTCTTTCTTGTGGCAATCGGAAGGCAGAATGGAAAATGAGGGGCTTCTGACGGGCTCTTACACCACCCCGTGACTGACGATTGCCCTCGAAAGATCTTCATCAGCAGGATTCCATGGTGTCGTCGTGGAGTCTTCAGGACTCGTCAAGTGTTGGCAGCAGGTCCCAGGGAAAAGAGAAGAGGAAAAGGGAAAGAAAGAGAAAACGGGAAAACTAAAACAATCACAACAGATTAGTAATCACAACAAATTATAATTAAACAATAAGCAAAATACAATTAGTAAATCAATAATAGTTATTTAAATAATAATCAATATGAATCAATTAAACAATAAATTGATCAAATAATAAACCAGTATCATCAATATTAAACAGTAAAGTAATAAACCTAGTATAATCGATATTACTCAGTACAATTTTATAAACAATAAACAAAAATAATTAAAACAGCGATTAGAACAAATCATAAAAGAAAATGATGTAAAACATATCTTCTAACCTTATCATCTTCTTGTGTCTACTGTCCTGGGAACATCTCTAGTGTAAAGGATGTCGGCCAAGTGGTGTGCATTAATTATAGATGTTAATTTTGTTCATCGTTTCATCATTCTCCAATTTACAATAAGCAAGATTACTGATAAAACAAAACCAATCATAACTAAAATCAGAAGAACAACAATGGGATGACACAATTTCTTCAGGATACCGGTGGCGGTGGGTGACCACCCGAAAAGGGTATCCCACCACTTGTGCTCGGCATCACTTTTCACCCTTTCTACAACACGATGTATTTCTTGCACATGATGATGAACAGTTACCAGAGTTTTCTGTCCATTCCCCTTGATTTTTCCTAGGATCTCTATTAGATCTTGATGAAGTAATAATTGCTTTACCAGAGAAAGGTTCATCCCAATGGCAGTAGGCAGTAGCTTGTGAATCAACGTGAGATTGGATTCTAAAAGTTCATGTGAAGTAACTGGAGCTACAAAAGAAAAATCACATCCTGCAATTTTAGTAAAGTTGCAAGCACAAAAATTGGAATGATTTTTAGTAGCTACTACTGTACTTTCTATAAACACAGTATCCCAAGCGGTTCTGAAGCAGGCACACCCATTGTCTGTAGATACAAGGACTGTTTCAGAAGTCTCGTTAGGATGAATATCAAAATGACAGCTATTTTGTTCTGTCTCCAGACAAATATCTTGAGCTACAATTGCATTACCTTCACAGATAAACCCTAGTTGTTCTCAGATGGTACAGGACTCTAAATTGACAGTTTGCCATTTGTCATCAATTTGACGGGCCCATTCTCTATGTTCAGAAGGATAGAAAGTGGGTCCATCATGATTTAATCCTAGTGCAATGATAGGGAATATCAAATGCACCGAGGCATTTCTTATGGTCAACGCAAATGCTGTGGCTGTGTTTGTGTTAGGGTCATAGGTAAAATTCACTAAATTCCACCAGGATTGGAAATCTCTTTCAAAGTCAGTGGCACTGTCCCAGACTATTTTCCTAATTTCAGTGGGAAAAGTGCCTTCTTCACCTTCTCTTAGAATTGAGGCAGCAACTGACTGCATCCATCATTGAGCCTGGATACGGCTAAGAGCTAAGGAAACGTTGCTTTGTGCGGCATTAAGTGCATCAATGATCAATTTGCTATTATTTACATTTATCTTTTCCCAATTTGCTAGAATGTTTGATAGCAACCACTGATGTGTTCCCAAGGCTGATAAGGACGATTGCAGTGGTTGTTGTATTTTGGTTAAATCTTTAGTTGTGGAAGCCAATTTATTCATTCATACTTCTGAATCAATACTATTTAGGATTCCCAATCCTGTTCCCACAAGACCAGTTATGTCTCTTGGCAGCCGGTTTTTAGGAGGCTTCCACTGTCGCAGCCAGGTTGTCCAAGCCTGAAAAGAGGTCTGCAAAAAGGGTGAACAAGCTGGTTGTATTTCTCAGATATTGTTTTGCATCAGCAATTTGACTTGTTTAAGAGACCATAACAGATTAAACAATATCTGTTGTTGGCCAGTTTTCCTGATTCTACATGGTCCAATTTCAAAAATTTTCGGGCTAAGTGTAACCAGTGGTTGGGTGGTAGGTGTCACAACATTAACATCAAGTCCTACTCCAGTATTTGAATCAATACTTTCAACTTAAAAAACAAAAACAAAAACAAAAACAAAACAAAACAAAAAATAAGTGCTTCAGTATTTTTGGACCAAAACCAAACTACTTCTACAGTTTGTGTTCATGTGAAATTGTGCCAACAATCCTGTATGCTTGGCTGCGTACAAACCTTTTTGTGCTTCAAGAGATCCTTTCACTTTTTCTGCATGCTACCACAATTAGTTCAGACCACGGTCACTCAGCTGCTTTCTGGCCATGGGGTTGCGGTAGGATGCAGAAAAGTATTACCAGTTTTATCATGGATTAGGTGGTCTTCATGTCCCTCGGAGTTCTTCTGAAAAAGTAAACACAACAGAATTCTGCCGCCGAGAGGCAGAAAAGTTAGAATGATGGAATTATCCAGCATGTATTTGTCCAATGCTCTTTCCCTAGAGCACCAGAGGATTCCCATGCATATTTCTTCAGAGGGGGTTTTAGCACAAGTGCTACTAGTCCTATAGTAAGAGAGGTCCACCAGAACAGGTTGGCCAGGGTCATGAGCTGGATTATTAGGATCATTTGGTACAGAGCATAGGAGTCAGTGTAGATGCAGACCAAAGAGGAATTCTGTGCTTCTCGTTGAAAAATACTCCAGACAGCTATCAGCTCCCCACTGTGTGTACTACCTTCTCCCTCTGTAATCATTTGCTCACCAGAGGAAAAGTGGAGGGCTTCTGCCCTAGATTTCCATCCTTTTCCTTCCCCTTTAGCAAAAGCATCAGTAAACCAAGAGTTTGCTGATTGTTCGGGGCAGAAAGGAGGGGTTACTTTGATTACAGAGGCAGGTTTGTCCAAGCTCTCCGTTTCTTGGATTGCTAAAGTTTTTACAGCTCCTTCTGTCATTGAGAAGAAGTTACAGTAATGTTCAACCTGAGCATACCACTTTCTCACTGAGGCCCTCTGGGCCACCCCGTCAGGAGGGGGACTCCCACTAGTGACTGTCTTAATAACCTTGAAGGGGCCTCTCAATACAATTGGTTGTTTTTGTGCAATTTTTTCTACTTCTAGGAAAGCTAAGATAACCATCAACAATCCTTTTTCCCAGGTAGTGTATCTTTTCTCAGCATCTTTGGAACCACGGGAATCAAAACCAACAGGTCTTGTCGGAGCCTCAGGACCCCGCTGCCATATGTGTACTGACAGCCCTGAGGAGGCAAATGCCCATTCCACCTGGAAAGGATCTGTAGGATGGATAGGGCCCAGTGCTTGATGAGCTGTTGCTTCAAAAATCAGCAATTGCAATGCTGACTCCTGAGAAAGACTCCAATCCCATTTCACCCCTTTCCTCAACAAGTCATAAAGGGGAACAAATGGGTCGTTCCAGTGACTAGGAAATCTGTCTGGTCTTTCTACAGGAGATACAGCTGCTATCGTTTTTGGAAGGAGAATTGCTGTAGGTTTGAGTGATTCTGGAAGCCCACAAATTCAAGGGGTCATTATCTTGGGCTTCACAGGTAATTGCATCAGGGATTCAAAGCCAGGAATTCATTTCTTTTGGTGAGTCATTTGCAGGCAAGCAGCTTTGTGCACATTTTCCAAGAGCTGGTCGGGGGTACTAATTCTAGCTATGGGATCTCCCCTTTCCAAGGGGCTTGTTCCCCCGGCCCAAAAAGCTGCACGCTGTGTCAGGGACCATGTGTCACCTTTCTCTCCTGTTGTTAAGAAGACACCATGTCCCCAATACCCACTGGCTTCCTGTTCAGTGAATTGAATTGGATCACCACCAGTGAGGGACACCCGGAAAACATATTCTGTTTCTGATTCATGTGGAGGCTGTCCGTATTCCCTTTTAAGCTTAGCTAGCTCGGTGGCCGTGTTTAGTTGTGATGGTATGCGTTTGGTTGTGATGTGAGGTTCCAGATCATCATCACTGAGATAGTTCTACTCTGTTTTAATCAAGGGTCTCAAGTGATGGCAGCAATGTTCCCCACAATTACTTGCTGCTTCAAGTTCTTGATGAGGATAGATTTGTTTAATGTGAGGAGTTTCCTTCTCCTCAAGCTCTGTAGAGGAATCAGCATGATGTGATTTGTTAATATGTTCCTCTGTTAAGGCAGCTCGCAATGCATAGATCACATTTTTTGCTTCATAGAACTGTTTTTGCAAAATTTCAACTAGATTTTGAAGGGAGTCTATTATAGCATGTTCCTCACTTCTTCGCTCGAAGCCATTTTCTATAGCTGCCATAAGACAAGCTCCCAAAACTGAGCAGAAGATAGTTTTATTTTTGCCCAGTTTGAATTTTGTTTCATGTTGTAATGAACACACTCTATCAATAACATTTTCTAAGTTCAACCAATTACTCTGTGCCCATTTTTCTCCTTCTGTAGAAGGTTTGGCATTGTGTTTGGCTAGTAGTGCATAAAATTCAGCTTTAATTTCAAGGCTAAGATTGTCACTCATTTTGGGAAGGGACCAAAACCACGACAGGGAGCTACAAACTTAAGTTCCACAAAACTACACAGCCCTCGCTGTGTCGCCCTTCGCTTCCCTGGCTGGGTGAAAGGACAATAATCTGCCTGGGAGGCTCTGCTTAGTTGCTTCAAGTTGTCCCTTCCTTCCCAGACCACATACACACAACAACAACAAAACAACAGTGTCCCGCCTTTTGCACTAAGGGATCCTTTATGAATTTCCAAAGACAGTATGGGTGCCTTTTCAGCTGCAACCCTTCTGTCTAGACAGAAATCCTGTCCGTGACGCCAATTTTAATGACACGATCCGTTTCTTGCGGGGTGTCGTGATGGTTCTTTTCACCCATCCCAAAAGTGCAACAAAGGCAAACAACAAGGGACTATCAGTTAATCACAACAAATGCACCTTTAGTAGGGGCCAAAACAGTAAACGCGATAGTGGGGATCTGAAAGGAGATAAAAGGTTAGAGAGAGAAGAGGGATATGGGAATAGCTACCAACACAGGCGAGATCCTCAGTGCTCCGGACGATGGGGATCCGTCTGTCGTGTCGGGGGAGTCTTCGAAGTTCTGGTCGACTCGGGCCTCCAATTATAGTCCACAGAGGAGAGAGGGGGGGAACAAGTGTAATAATGAAAGTC
Organism: Vidua macroura; assembly: GCF_024509145.1. NCBI lineage: Eukaryota > Metazoa > Chordata > Aves > Passeriformes > Viduidae > Vidua > Vidua macroura. The sequence continues at coordinate 180,971 of NC_071585.1, read as the reverse complement.
CATTGTAATCGTCCCGAGGGAACGGGTGAGTCCACAGAAACCACCAAAGCAAGACGAATCCAATGAAGAATGAGTCCATTTGAATCACTGAAGGGAAACAGGTCATGTCATTAGTGGTCAGACCACCAATTTCCCCTCCTCCCTATAGCAGGGGTCTCAGTCTCAGTCCTTGGGAGGAGGGTTCTCATTCTTTCTTTGTCACAGTGGTAACGAGGCAGATGACGGGTCTTCAATGAAGGACCGCGAGAGTCACCCCAAACGTTCATTGGGCTTAAGAACGGAGATTAGAAGCAGGCCGCGCATCAGGCTGTCCCGTGCTGGCTCCATGTCAGGTCTTTGCCAAGTCCTTGCCAACTCCTTGCCAAGTTCTTACCAGGCCTTGTTGGGAACAGCCAGCATGACGGTTCAGTGGTTCCACCTGTGCTGTGTCCTGTTCTACAGTGGGGGAAGGGATTCTTTCTTGTGGCAATCGGAAGGCAGAATGGAAAATGAGGGGCTTCTGACGGGCTCTTACAGCCTCTCATTCACACACATTCATCCCCCCTTTATTCGCCCTGTAATGGAAAGGATCTCCCAGTTGCCGAGCCGTGGGGGCTTTTAGCCACTCGGCACGAAGCTCGGATAGCTGGTACATCTGAGGGTCCACCAGAAGAACGGGAGGGACACTCGGGCTGCTGAAATCCTGCTCGTTGATTGAAGGGTCGCAGAAGGGGCAAACAGGGAGACAACGAAGCAGAAGGGAGGCAGATTCCGAGAGCCCCGAAGGGCGGGCTGAGGATTCTTTTACTGCGTAGGGGTAGGAAGGTTTAGCATTCGAGGGTACAATCGGGAGAAGGCTAAAGGGAGGGGAAATATAACATTAACCAGTGGGGAAAAGGGAAAGGAGTGTTCTTGGTGGAAGAACCAAAGGGAAAACGTGGAACAGAGAAGATTCTAGGCTAAGGGGCAGACTTGAACAATAACTGACAGGACAGGGGGAGGGTACAATTCTCTTCCGAAAGGGGGTGGAGAACTCATACAACTGCTGTTTCCCATGGCAACCCTAGACTGCCTTCCCCAACCCCTCCTCCTGCACCAGTGACAGCTTTTAACACTGAAGGGCAGTGCTATTGTATAACAAACACTTAACTCTTAGCCCAGCCGGGCTCGCTGGCTACTTTTGCAAGCTTTTTACCAACTAGCGATGCTTGTAAGCGGTGCTTGTAACTCCTAGCTTGTACCACGCTCCCACTAGCTGCGCTATCAGCTAGCGGCGTTCAAAGCAGCTCCTCAAACCGCGGCTTGTGCCCGCGCACCCGCTGCGCTATCAGCTGGGCTGCGCCTAAAGCACCTTTGCAAGCCCCGACTTAAGCCCCGCGCCGCGCTCCCCCAGCTCGCCAGAGACAGCCCGTGCCACGCATGCGCACCACCCGCTCTATCAGGTAGAGTGCGCACTACCCGCACGATCAGGTAGTGTGGGCTGAGAGCTGCCCTGCGCATGCGCTCTCTAGCACCGCCGCGCCGCCTCTCTGTATCTTAGCAAGGCCGCACCGCGCTTCACCGTTCCACTCACACATACACACACACGCACAAGCACGCACGTCCGGACGTAACAGACACACTACACTGCAATCGGGACACACACCACACACTGAAATCGCGATTTCGCCCTCCCCGAGCCGCGCTATCAGCTGGGGAGGTCCTCCCGCCGCCGGCCTCTCCCCCGATGGCGGTCTGCTTGCAAGCCCCTAGGCAAACCTGCGCGCAAAAACATCTTTTTGCGACTTATCAGTGCCAACCGTAAGAAAATAAATTAACACATACCGCTTTCATCTGCTAGTCGACGGGCCGTGGTCTGCTCCCCGCAGTGTACAGCCGAGGCGCAGAGTCCCTCCGGGGAAAAGCCCCGTGGCGCCTGAGGGTGTCTGCTCCCAACCGGACCTGCGGGTGAGCAGAGCAGTCCCTTCGTGGTCGCCAACTGAAACGATACGCGGAAGAAGTCAATAGACTCCATAACCTGGGGTAGTTATGAAGTGGGTATGTATGTCAGCGCCCGGCACAAGTGAGATAGCTCTCCAAAACTTGTGCCCCGAGCTTCAGTCTGACCCACACTTTTATTCTTAAAGACGTTCCATATGCAATACACTGCACAACTTTTTCATGCATATTCAACCCCTGGCCCCGCCTGTCCTCGCTTCTCATGCTAAGTAAGTCCACGGCCTTCTGGGCATGCGTGGTTTGCTGTGGTGGTCGTACGGGGGTCTCTTGGTGGTCCTGAGGCTGAAGATTGTGGTCTTCCTCATGATTGAACTTTTGAACTTTTCCTCTGTGCGCGTGCGCTTTTGGTCCTTTGGTGCTTATCTGAGTACGTCTGTCAGTCTTGATAGGCTTGGAGACAGAGGAGCTTCTTTATCTGGGTTCTTTGCTTCTTCTGGTATTGTTCTTTATGCAAGAAGCTTCAGAAATTTGCATTTTCCTTTGCCCTTTGTATTAGGCAGAGGTTTCTTAAGCAAAAGGTTGAAAATTCAACACATAACTCTACAAGCTACATTAGAAATGCTTAATTCATTTTGTTAACCCAACTCTAAAAATCTATTTCACCTCGAGAGCTGTCACAGAGCAGAAAGGAGCTGAGATGCTGAAAAGCAGCAAAGCTGAACTGCCTGCCTCAGCTTCAGCAATGTGCAATTGACTGAAGGCGAAACACGAAGCAGCAGAGCAGCGGGCTTCTGTGCGCACTGAAGGCAATTGCAAGAATCCAGCAGCTGCTCCTCGCCAAGCACAGTCAACTGCCTAGGTTCTTGCTTCTTGACCAACTCACAGTTGCCCTTCTTTTCAGCAGCTGCCACCGTGTTCTCTGCATCTCGGAGCCTCTGGGGAGCAACAAGAATTTCCAAGGTGGGATGCATGACAACTATGTCAAAACCCAGGAAAATTGTCCTAGAACATCTTCCACTCGCATGCCAAGAGTGAATTCAAGAGGCAGGATAGCGGCAGCCACCGTCCTGCAGCTGTCTGCGAGCTTCGCACACAAGCCGGCTTCTTCGCGGCTTCGTTCTTCGCCTATGCAAGCTACCGCGATCTCCGGCTGCCGGAGGCCAAGAAGCGGCTACTTCGCGCACAGATGACTGGAGCGGCAGCGGTGCGCTCCGAAGCGCCGCTTTTGCCGAAAGACGCCGGGAAGCGGCACTTGCTTTCGGCCAGCTGCGGAGCTCCGTATTCTGCCTCTCTGCTCGCCTACATCTTAGCCAAAAGCTTTTCCGCTCCAGTTCTCAAGGAGAAAGTGTACCAGCACTGCTCACTTAGCCCGACCTTGCCAGGATATAAGATTTGCTGCACATTCCAAGGACACTGCATTTTCCTGGGCAAGCTGCAACCTCCTGGCAGATGGCCGTGCTCTCTGCCCACTCCTGCCCACTTCTTGGTACTAGCGGGCACATTGCAGCCTGGCGAAGGCAAGAAACCTGGAGAGCTGTCACAGAGCAGAAGGGCAGCTGAGATGCTGAAAAGCAGCAAAGCTGAACAGCCTGCCTCAGCTTCAGCAGTGTGTAATTGACTGAAGGCGAAAAACCAAGCAGCAGAGCAGCGGGCTTCTGTGCGCACTGAAGGCAATTGCAAGAATCCAGCTGCTGCTCCTCGCCAAGCACAGTCAACTGCCTAGGTTCTTGCTTCTTGACCAACTCACAGTTGCCCTTCTTTTCAGCAGCTGCCACCGTGTTCTCTGCATCTCGGAGCCTCTGGGGAGCAGCAAGCATTTCCAAGGAGGGATGTAGCAGGACTACGTCTAAACCCAGGAAAATTGTCCTGGAACACCTTCCATTGGCATGCCAAGAGTGAATTCAAGAGGCAGGAGAGCGGCAGCCACCGTCCTGCAGCTGTCTGCGAGTTTCGCACACAAGCCGGCTTCTTCGCGGCTTCGTTCTTCGCCTATGCAAGCTACCGCGATCTCCGGCTGCCGGAGGCCAAGAAGCAGCTACTTCGCGCACAGATGACTGGAGCGGCAGCGGTGCGCTCCGAAGCGCCGCTTTTGCCGAAAGACGCCGGCAAGCGGCACTTGCTTTCGGCCAGCTGCGGAGCTGCGTATTCAGCCTCTCTAGTCGCCTACATCTTCGCGAAAAGCTTTTCCGCTCCAGTTCTCAAGGAGAAAGTGTACCAGCACTGCTCACTTAGCCCGACCTTGCCAGGAAATGAGATTTGCTGCACATTCCAAGGACACTTCATTTTCCTGGGCAAGCTGCAACCTGCTGACAGATGGCCGTGCTCTCTGCCCACTCCTGCCCAGTTCTTGGTACTAGCGGGCACATTGCAGCCTGGCGAAGGCAAGAAACCTGGAGAGCTGTCACAGAGCAGAAGGGCAGCTGAGATGCTGAAAAGCAGCAAAGCTGAACTGCCTGCCTCAGCTTCAGCAATGTGTAATTGACTGAAGGCTAAAAACCAAGCAGCAGAGCAGCGGGCTTCTGTGCGCACTGAAGACAATTGCAAGAATCCAGCAGCTGCTCCTTGCCAAGCACAGGCAGCTGCCTGTGTTCTTGCTTCTTGACCAACTCACAGTTGCCCTTCTTTTCAGCAGCTGCCACCGTGTTCTCTGCATCTCGGAGCCTCTGGGGAGCAGCAAGAATTTCCAACGAGGGATGTAGCAGGACTACGTCAAAACCCAGGAAAATTGTCATGGAACACCTTCCACTCGCATGCCAAGAGTGAATTCAACCGCTGGAGAGCGGCAGCCACCGTCCTGCAGCTGTCTGCGAGTTTCGCACACAAGCCGGCTTCTTCGCGGCTTCGTTCTTCGCCTCTTGTAAGCTACCGCGATCTCCGGCTGCCGGAGGCGAAGAAGCAGCTACTTCGCGCACAGATGACTGGAGAGGCAGCGGTGCGCTCCGAAGCGCCGCTTTTGCCGAAAGACGCCGGGAAGCGGCACTTGCTTTCGGCCAGCTGCGGAGCTGCGTATTCTGCCTCTCTAGTCGCCTACATCTTAGCCAAAAGCTTTTCCGCTCCAGTTCTCAAGGAGAAAGTGTCCCAGCACTGCTCACTTAGCCCGACCTTGCCAGGAAATGAGATTTGCTGCACATTCCAAGGACACTGCATTTTCCTGGGCAAGCTGCAACCTGCTGGCAGATGGCCGTGCTCTCTGCCCACGCCTGCCCAGTTCTTGGTACTAGCGGGCACGTTGCAGCCTGGCGAAGGCAAGAAACCTGGAGAGCTGTCACAGAGCAGAAGGGCAGCTGAGATGCTGAAAAGCAGCAAAGCTGAACAGCCTGCCTCAGCTTCAGCCGTGTGTAATTGACTGAAGGCGAAACACGAAGCAGCAGAGCAGCGGGCTTCTGTGCGCACTGAAGACAATTGCAAGAATCCAGCAGCTGCTCCTCGCCAAGCACAGTCAACTGCCTGTGTTCTTGCTTCTTGACCAACTCACAGTTGCCCTTCTTTTCAGCAGCTGCCACCGTGTTCTCTGCATCTCGGAGCCTCAGGGGAGCAACAAGAATTTCCAAGGTGGGATGCATGACAACTATGTCAAAACCCAGGAAAATTGTCCTAGAACATCTTCCACTCGCATGCCAAGAGTGAATTCAAGAGGCAGGAGAGCGGCAGCCACCGTCCTGCAGCAGTCTGCGAGTTTCGCACACAAGCCGGCTTATTCGCGGCTTCGTTCTTCGCCTATGCAAGCTACCGCGATCTCCGGCTGCCGGAGGCCAAGAAGCGGCTACTTCGCGCACAGATGACTGGAGCGGCAGCGGTGCGCTCCGAAGCGCCGCTTTTGCCGAAAGACGCCGGGAAGCGGCACTTGCTTTCGGCCAGCTGCGGAGCTGCGTATTCTGCCTCTCTAGTCGCCTACATCTTAGCCAAAAGCTTTTCCGCTCCAGTTCTCAAGGAGAAAGTGTCCCAGCACTGCTCACTTAGCCCGACCTTGCCAGGATATAAGATTTGCTGCACATTCCAAGGACACTGCATTTTCCTGGGCAAGCTGCAACCTGCTGGCAGATGGCCGTGCTCTCTGCCCACGCCTGCCCAGTTCTTGGTACTAGCGGGCACGTTGCAGCCTGGCGAAGGCAAGAAACCTGGAGAGCTGTCACACAGCAGAAGGGCAGCTGAGATGCTGAAAAGCAGCAAAGCTGAACTGCCTGCCTCAACTTCAGCAGTGTGTAATTGACTGAAGGCGAAAAACCAAGCAGCAGAGCAGCGGGCTTCTGTGCGCACTGAATGCAATTGCAAGACTCCAGCAGCCTGTCCTTGCCAAGCACAGGCAGCTGCCTGTGTTCTTGCTTCTTGACCAACTCACAGTTGCCCTTCTTTTCAGCAGCTGCCACCGTGTTCTCTGCATCTCGGAGCCTCTGGGGAGCAGCAAGAATTTCCAACGAGGGATGTAGCAGGACTACGTCAAAACCCAGGAAAATTGTCATGGAACACCTTCCACTCGCATGCCAAGAGTGAATTCAACCGCTGGAGAGCGGCAGCCACCGTCCTGCAGCTGTCTGCGAGCTTCGCACACAAGCCGGCTTCTTCGCGGCTTCGTTCTTCGCCTATGCAAGCTACCGCGATCTCCGGCTGCCGGAGGCGAAGAAGCAGCTACTTCGCGCACAGATGACTGGAGAGGCAGCGGTGCGCTCCGAAGCGCCGCTTTTGCCGAAAGACGCCGGGAAGCGGCACTTGCTTTCGGCCAGCTGCGGAGCTGCGTATTCTGCCTCTCTAGTCGCCTACATCTTCGCGAAAAGCTTTTCCGCTCCAGTTCTCAAGGAGAAAGTGTACCAGCACTGCTCACTTAGCCCGACCTTGCCAGGAAATGAGATTTGCTGCACATTCCAAGGACACTGCATTTTCCTGGGCAAGCTGCAACCTGCTGGCAGATGGCCGTGCTCTCTGCCCACTCCTGCCCAGTTCTTGGTACTAGCGGGCACATTGCAGCCTGGCGAAGGCAAGAAACCTGGAGAGCTGTCACAGAGCAGAAGGGCAGCTGAGATGCTGAAAAGCAGCAAAGCTGAACAGCCTGCCTCAGCTTCAGCAGTGTGTAATTGACTGAAGGCTAAAAACCAAGCAGCAGAGCAGCGGGCTTCTGTGCGCACTGAAGACAATTGCAAGAATCCAGCAGCTGCTCCTCGCCAAGCACAGTCAACTGCCTAAGTTCTTGCTTCTTGACCAACTCACAGTTGCCCTTCTTTTCAGCAGCTGCCACCGTGTTCTCTGCATCTCGGAGCCTCTGGGGAGCAACGAGAATTTCCAAGGTGGGATGCATGAAAACTAAAATATAAACTCAGGAAGTTTGTCCTGGAACACCTCCCATTGGCATGCCAAGAGTGAATTCAAGAGGCAGGAGAGCGGCAGCCACCGTCCTGCAGCTGTCTGCGAGCTTCGCACACAAGCCGGCTACTTCGCGGCTTCGTTCTTAGCCTCTTGCAAGCTACCGCGATCTCCGGCTCCCGGAGGCGAAGAAGCGGCTACTTCGCGCACAGATGACTGGAGAGGCAGCGGTGCGCTCCGAAGCGCCGCTTTTGCCGAAAGACGCCGGCAAGCGGCACTTGCTTTCGGCCAGCTGCGGAGCTCCGTATTCTGCCTCTCTAGTCGCCTACATCTTCGCGAAAAGCTTTTCCGCTCCAGTTCTCAAGGAGAAAGTGTCCCAGCACTGCTCACTTAGCCCGACCTTGCCAGGATATAAGATTTGCTGCACATTCCAAGGACACTGCATTTTCCTGGGCAAGCTGCAACCTGCTGGCAGATGGCCGTGCTCTCTGCCCACGCCTGCCCAGTTCTTGGTACTAGCGGGCACGTTGCAGCCTGGCGAAGGCAAGAAACCTGGAGAGCTGTCACAGAGCAGAAGGGCAGCTGAGATGCTGAAAAGCAGCAAAGCTGAACTGCCTGCCTCAACTTCAGCAGTGTGTAATTGACTGAAGGCGAAAAACCAAGCAGCAGAGCAGCGGGCTTCTGTGCGCACTGAATGCAATTGCAAGACTCCAGCAGCCTGTCCTTGCCAAGCACAGGCAGCTGCCTGTGTTCTTGCTTCTTGACCAACTCACAGTTGCCCTTCTTCTCAGCAGCTGCCACCGTGTTCTCTGCATCTCGGAGCCTCTGGGGAGCAGCAGGACTTTCCAAGGAGGTATGCATGACGACTATGTCAAAACCCAGGAAAATTGTCCTGGAACACCTCCCATTGGCATGCCAAGAGTGAATTCAAGAGGCAGGAGAGCAGCAGCCACCGTTCTGCAGCTGTCTGCGAGCTTCGCACACAAGCCGGCTTCTTCGCGGCTTCGTTCTTCGCCTATGCAAGCTACCGCGATCTCCGGCTGCCGGAGGCCAAGAAGCGGCTACTTCGCGCACAGATCACTGGAGCGGCAGCGGTGCGCCCCGAAGCGCCGCTTTTGCCGAAAGACGCCGGGAAGCGGCGCTTGCTTTCGGCCAGCTGCGGAGCTCCGTATTCTGCCTCTCTAGTCGCCTACATCTTAGCCAAAAGCTTTTCCGCTCCAGTTCTCAAGGAGAAAGTGTACCAGCACTGCTCACTTAGCCCGACCTTGCCAGGAAATGAGATTTGCTGCACATTCCAAGGACACTGCATTTTCCTGGGCAAGCTGCAACTTGCTGGCAGATGGCCGTGCTCTCTGCCCACTCCTGCCCAGTTCTTGGTACTAGCGGGCACGTTGCAGCCTGGCGAAGGGAAGAAACCTCTGAAAAGATACGCGGAAGAAATAAATAGACTCCATAACCTGGGGTAGTTATGAAGTGGGTACGTATGTCAGCGCCCGGCACAAGTGAGATAGCTCTCCAAAACTTGTGCCCCGAGCCTCAGTCTGACCCACACTTTTATTCTTAAAGACGTTCCATATGCAATACACTGCACAACTTTTTCATGCATATTCAACCCCTGGCCCCGCCTGTCCTCGCTTCTCATGCTAAGTAAGTCCACGGCCTTCTGGGCATGCGTGGTTTGCTGTGGTGGTCGTACGGGGGTCTCTTGGTGGTCCTGAGGCTGAAGATTGTGGTCTTCCTCATGATTAAACTTTTGAACTTTTCCTCTCTGCGCGTGCGCTTTTGGTCCTTTGGTGCTTCTCTGAGTACGTCTGTCAGTCTTGATAGGCTTGGAGACAGAGGAGCTTCTTTATCTGGGTTCTTTGCTTCTTCTGGTATTGTTCTTTATGCAAGAAGCTTCAGAAATTTGCATTTTCCTATGCCCTTTGTACTAGGCAGAGGTTTCTTAAGTAAAAGGTTGAAAATTCAACACATAACTCTACAAGCTAAATTAGAAATGCTTCATTCATTTTGTCAACCTAACTCTAAAAATCTCTGCTTCAGTCCCCCCTTTTCTTAAAATAGAGTAAATTCTTTTACTACAGGGGTCTTGATTTAAATTCTGATCTACTATCATGACCGTCCTCTTTCAGTAAGATTCTAGGAGTTCTAGAGAGTGATGTCAGACTGGCCATGTGTTTTAACATCCTCGAATTCTACATGAGTGTTAAAGTAGACATCATTAAACTTACAGTAACTAAAATTAATAGAATTATAATTGGGTGACATAAAGTCTTCTAAACAGTGTATTTCACTAGTTATGACTTGTGTTTATTAGCTAGTGATTGGTGCTGGATACACCAAGTTAAGAGACTTAACATACAGGAGGTTAGTGACATGTCTTGGGTAGACATTCTCTTTCGCACCCCATATGGTTTTTCATAAAGCAATTCAAAGTGGTTTAGCTTATCTTTACTCTTGGGTTTGGTTCGGATCTGCAGTAGTGCTAATGGGAGGGATTGAGTCCATGACAAATTAGCTTCTTGTCCCAATTGTACAATTTGTTGTTTGATCAAATGATTCATTTTTTTTACCTGACCACTTGATTGTGGGTTATATGGGGTGCGAAGTTCTCAGTCTATGTTCAAGTAAGCAAGTTAATAACGTGTAGGGATTGGCCACCACAGGATACAGATCCTCCGTGACCTTGTTTATGGCCCGCAGATCCTGTACTAACCAGTATGACCCATCAGGTTTACCAACTGGTAGGATAGGGGTATTAACACTTACATAACATAAGTTGGAACGAGGTATTATAGACAATATCATGGTCATCAATGGAAGCAATATTTGCTTGAACTTTTTCAGTTCTGAGGGTTCGTAACTTGTGTTTGTCGGTGACAGCAGGGAAGCACAGTGAGGCTGCTTAACAGGGCAGGATGCATACATATACTTTCCTTCGTCTACATTCACTTAACTTTATTTTACTTACTCTTACACATAACAAAACAACCACAACAACAAGGTACCTTTTCTTTTTCAACACACCTATTACACTTTTAGGTGTCCCTGGCTAGTCCCAGTGCTCTTGGATACCCCTCAATCTAGCTGTGTGGTTCCCAACTCTAGATCCTGTCAGACTTCTCTTCAAACTGGCAAAATTTTTACTCAATCTTGGCTGCTCTCAACAACCCAGCAAACTTAATTCTGGGTGCTCTTGGAATGTTAATCCCTCAATCCAGCAGGTTTGAATCAACCCTGGATGCTCTTGGAACATTAATCCCTCAATCCAGCAGGTTTGATCTTGGATGTTCTCGGGCATTCTTATCCCTCAATCCAGCAGAATTTTTAGGGGCCCCTCCTACACATTTTACCTTTTATTTTTCCCCAATAGATTATGCCCAGAAAACCCTCTTTTTACCTTTTCATTAATTTGTTTTTCTAATTAATTACATTTTACTCCCCCCCCCTCCCCCCCCCCCACTAAGGGGTCCCACTCTTTCTCTGAGACCCAGTCCCAGGGGAGGTTCTCTCACTCTCTTTATCACTCGCTTCGTCTCTTTACTGGCCGCTTTTCTGGCGAAAAAGACGGAAACGCAGCATGGGAGACTGCCGCTCTCGCTTAGCAGGTCTGGGGTAACCAGCCCGCCTCTGTCACGATCCGCTTCTTCCGGGGTGTCGTGATGGTTCTTTTCACCCATCCCAAAAGTGCAACAAAGGCAAACAACAAGGGACTATCAGTTAATCACAACAAATGCACCTTTAGTAGGGGCCAAAACAGTAAACGCGATAGTGGGGATCTGAAAGGAGATAAAAGGTTAGAGAGAGAAGAGGGATATGGGAATAGCTACCAACACAGGCGAGATCCTCAGTGCTCCGGACGATGGGGATCCGTCTGTCGTGTCGGGGGAGTCTTCGAAGTTCTGGTCGACTCGGGGCTCCAATTATAGTCCACAGAGGAGAGAGGGGGGGAACAAGTGTAATAATGAAAGTCCATTGTAATCGCCCCGAGGGAACGGGTGAGTCCACAGAAACCACCAAAGCAAGACGAATCCAATGAAGAATAAGTCCATTTGAATCATTGAAGGGAAACAGGTCATGTCATTAGTGGTCAGAGCACCAATTTCCCCTCCTCCCTATAGCAGGGGTCTCAGTCTCAGTCCTTGGGAGGAGGGTTCTCATTCTTTCTTTGTCACACTGGTAACGAGGCAGATGAGGGGTCTTCAATGAAGGACCGCGAGAGTCACCCCAAAAGTTCATTGGGCTTAAGAACGGAGATTAGAAGCAGGCCGCGCATCAGGCTGTCCCGTGCTGGCTCCATGTCAGGTCTTTGCCAAGTCCTTGCCAAGTCCTTGCCAAGTTCTTACCAGGCCTTGTTGGGAACAGCCAGCATGACGGTTCAGTGGTTCCACCTGTGCTGTGTCCTGTTCTAAGCCGGAACTACAGTGGGGGAAGGGATTCTTTTTTGTGGCAATCGGAAGGCAGAATGGAAAATGAGGGGCTTCAGACGGGCTCTTACACCACCCCGTGACTGACGATTGCCCTCAAAAGATCTTCATCAGCAGGATTCCATGGTGTCGTCGTGGAGTCTTCAGGACTCGTCAAGTGTTGGCAGCACGTCCCAGGGAAAAGAGAAGAGGAAAAGGGAAAGAAAGAGAAAACAGGAAAACTAAAACAATCACAACATATTAGTAATCACAACAAATTATAATTAAACAATAAGCAAAATACAATTAGTAAATCAATAACAGTTATTTAAATAATAATCAATATGAATCAATTAAACAATAAATTGATCAAATAATAAACCAGTATCATCAATATTAAACAGTAAAGTAATAAACCTAGTATAATCGATATTACTCAGTACAATTTTATAAACAATAAACAAAAATAATTAAAACAGCGATTAGAACAAATCATAAAAGAAAATGATGTAAAACATATCTTCTAACCTTATCATCTTCTTGTGTCTACTGTCCTGGGAACATCTCTAGTGTAAAGGATGTCGGCCAAGTGGTGTGCATTAATTATAGATGTTAATTTTATTAATCGTTTCATCATTCTCCAATTTACAATAAGCAAGATTACTGATAAAACAAAACCAATCATAACTAAAATCAGAAGAACAACAATGGGATGACACAATTTCTTCAGGATACCGGTGGCGGTGGGTGACCACCCGAAAAGGGTATCCCACCACTTGTGCTCGGCATCACTTTTCACCCTTTCTACAACACGATGTATTTCTTGCACATGATGATGAACAGTTACCAGAGTTTTCTGTCCATTCCCCTTGATTTTTCCTCTATTAGATCTTGATGAAGTAATAATTGCTTTACCAGAGAAAGGTTCATCCCAATGGGAGTAGGCAGTAGCTTGTGAATCAACGTGAGATTGGATTCTAAAAGTTCATGTGAAGTAACTGGAGCTACAAAAGAAAAATCACATCCTGCAATTTTAGTAAAGTTGCAAGCACAAAAATTGGAATGATTTTTAGTAGCTACTACTGTACTTTCTATAAACACAGTATCCCAAGCGGTTCTGAAGCAGGCACACCCATTGTCTGTAGATACAAGGACTGTTTCAGAAGTCTCGTTAGGATGAATATCAAAATGACAGCTATTTTGTTCTGTCTCCAGACAAATATCTTGAGCTACAATTGCATTACCTTCACAGATAAACCCTAGTTGTTCTCAGATGGTACAGGACTCTAAATTGACAGTTTGCCATTTGTCATCAATTTGACGGGCCCATTCTCTATGTTCAGAAGGATAGAAAGTGGGTCCATCATGATTTAATCCTAGTGCAATGATAGGGAATATCAAATGCACCCAGGCATTTCTTATGGTCAACGCAAATGCTGTGGCTGTGTTTGTGTTAGGGTCATAGGTAAAATTCACTAAATTCCACCAGGATTGGAAATCTCTTTCAAAGTCAGTGGCACTGTCCCAGACTATTTTCCTAATTTCAGTAGGAAAAGTGCCTTCTTCACCTTCTCTTAGAATTGAGGCAGCAACTGACTGCATCCATCATTGAGCCTGGATACAGCTAAGAGCTAAGGAAACGTTGCTTTGTGTGGCATTAAGTGCATCAATGATCAATTTGCTATTATTTACATTTATCTTTTCCCAATTTGCTAGAATGTTTGATAGCAACCACTGATGTGTTCCCAAGGCTGATAAGGACGATTGCAGTGGTTGTTGTATTTTGGTTAAATCTTTAGTTGTGGAAGCCAATTTATTCATTCGTACTTCTGAATCAATACTATTTAGGATTCCCAATCCTGTTCCCACAAGACCAGTTATGTCTCTTGGCAGCCGGTTTTTAGGAGGCTTCCACTGTCGCAGCCAGGTTGTCCAAGCCTGAAAAGAGGTCTGCAAAAAGGGTGAACAAGCTGGTTGTATTTCTGAGATATTGTTTTGCATCAGCAATTTGACTTTTTTAAGAGACCATAACAGATTAAACAATATCTGTTGTTGGCCAGTTTTCCTGATTCTATATGGTCCAATTTCAAAAATTTTCGGGCTAAATGTAACCAGTGGTTGGGTGGTAGGTGTCACAACATTAACATCAAGTCCTACTCCAGTATTTGAATCAATACTTTCAACTTAAAAAACAAAAACAAAAACAAAACAAAACAAAAATTGCTTCGGTATTTTTGGACCAAAACCAAACTACTTCTACAGTTTGTGTTCATGTGAAATTGTGCCAACAATCCTGTATGCTTGGCTGCGTACAAACCTTTTTGTGCTTCAAGAGATCCTTTCACTTTTTCTGCATGCTACCACAATTAGTTCAGACCACGGTCACTCAGCTGGTTTCTGGCCATGGGGTTGTGGTAGGATGCAGAAAAGTATTACCAGTTTTATCATGGATTAGGTGGTCTTCATGTCCCTCGGAGTTCTTCTGAAAAAGTAAACACAACAGGATTCTGCCGCCGAGAGGCAGAAAAGTTAGAATGATGGAATTATCCAGCATGTATTTGTCCAATGCTCTTTCCCTAGAGCACCAGAGGATTCCCATGCATATTTCTTCAGAGGGGGTTTTAGCACAAGTGCTACTAGTCCTATAGTAAGAGAGGTCCACCAGAACAGGTTGGCCAGGGTCATGAGCTGGATTATTAGGATCATTTGGTAGAGAGCATAGGAGTCAGTGTAGATGCAGACCAAAGAGGAATTCTGTGTTTCTCGTTGAAAAACACTCCAGACAGCTATCAGCTCCCCACTGTGTGTACTACCTTCTTTCTCCCTCTGTAATAATTTGCTCACCAGAGGAAAAGTGGAGGGCTTCTGCCCTAGATTTCCATCCTTTTCCTTCCCCTTTAGCAAAAGCATCAGTAAACCAAGAGTTTGCTGATTGTTCGGGGCAGAAAGGAGGGGTTACTTTGATTACAGAGGCAGGTTTGTCCAAGCTCTCCGTTTCTTGGATTGCTAAAGTTTTTACAGCTCCTTCTGTCATTGAGAAGAAGTTACAGTAATGTTCAACCTGAGCATACCACTTTCTCACTGAGGCCCTCTGGGCCACCCCGTCAGGAGGGGGACTCCCACTAGTGACTGTCTTAATAACCTTGAAGGGGCCTCTCAATACAATTGGTTGTTTTCGTGCAATTTTTTCTACTTCTAGGAAAGCTAAGATAACCATCAACAATCCTTTTTCACAGGTAGTGTATCTTTTCTCAGCATCTTTGGAACCACGGGAATAAAAACCAACAGGTCTTGTTGGAGCCTCAGGACCCCGCTGCCATATGTGTACTGACAGCCCTGAGGAGGCAAATGCCCATTCCACCTGGAAAGGATCTGTAGGATGGATAGGGCCCAGTGCTTGATGAGCTGTTGCTTCAAAAATCAGCAATTGCAATGCTGACTCCTGAGAAAGACTCCAATCCCATTTCACCCCTTTCCTCAACAAGTCATAAAGGGGAACAAATGGGTCGTTCCAGTTACTAGGAAATCTATCTGGTCTTTCTACAGGAGATACAGCTGCTATCGTTTTTGGAAGGAGAATTGCTGTAGGTTTGAGTGATTCTGGAAGCCCACAAATTCAAGGGGTCATTATCTTGGGCTTCACAGGTAATTGCATCAGGGATTCAAAGCCAGGAATTCATTTCTTTTTGTGAGTCATTTGCAGGCAAGCAGCTTTGTGCACATTTTCCAAGAGCTGGTCGGGGGTACTAATTCTAGCTATGGGATCTCCCCTTTCCAAGGGGCTTGTTCCCCCGGCCCAAAAAGCTGCACGCTGTGTCAGGGACCATGTGTCACCTTTCTCTCCTGTTGTTAAGAAGACACCATGTCCCCAATACCCACTGGCTTCCTGTTCAGTGAATTGAATTTGATCACCACCAGTGAGGGACACCCGGAAAACATATTCTCTTTCTGATTCATGTGGAGGCTGTCCATATTCCCTTTTAAGCTTAGCTAGCTCGGTGGCAGTGTTTACTTGTGATGGTATGTGTTTGGTTGTGATGTGAGGTTCCAGATCATCATCACTGAGATAGTTCTACTCTGTTTTAATCAAGGGTCTCAAGTGATGGCAGCAATGTTCCCCACAATTACTTGCTGCTTCAAGTTCTTGATGAGGATAGATTTGTTTAATGTGAGGAGTTTCCTTCTCCTCAAGCTCTGTAGAGGAATCAGCATGATGTGATTTGTTAATATGTTCCTCTGTTAAGGCAGCTCGCAATGCATAGATCACATTTTTTTGCTTCATAGAACTGTTTTTGCAAAATTTCAACTAGATTTTGAAGGGAGTCTATTATAGCATGTTCCTCACTTCTTCGCTGGAAGCCATTTTCTATAGCTGCCATAAGACAAGCTCCCAAAACTGAGCAGAAGATAGTTTTATTTTTGCCCAGTTTGAATTTTGTTTCATGTTGTAATGAACACACTCTATCAATAACATTTTCTAAGTTCAACCAATTACTCTGTGCCCATTTTTCTCCTTCTGTAGAAGGTTTGGCATTGTGTTTGGCTAGTAGTGCATAAAATTCAGCTTTAATTTCAAGGCTAAGATTGTCACTCATTTTGGGAAGGGACCAAAACCACGACAGGGAGCTACAAACTTAAGTTCCACAAAACTACACAGCCCTCGCTGTGTCGCCCTTCGCTTCCCTGGCTGGGTGAAAGGACAATAATCTGCCTGGGAGGCTCTGCTTAGTTGCTTCAAGTTGTCCCTTCCTTCCCAGACCACATACACACAACAACAACAAAACAACAGTGTCCCGCCTTTTGCACTAAGGGATCCTTTATGAATTTCCAAAGACAGTATGGGTGCCTTTTCAGCTGCAACCCTTCTGTCTAGACAGAAATCCTGTCCGTGACGCCAATTTTAATGACACGATCCGTTTCTTGCGGGGTGTCGTGATGGTTCTTTTCACCCATCCCAAAAGTGCAACAAAGGCAAACAACAAGGGACTATCAGTTAATCACAACAAATGCACCTTTAGTAGGGGCCAAAACAGTAAACGCGATAGTGGGGATCTGAAAGGAGATAAAAGGTTAGAGAGAGAAGAGGGATATGGGAATAGCTACCAACACAGGCGAGATCCTCAGTGCTCCGGACGATGGGGATCCGTCTGTCGTGTCGGGGGAGTCTTCGAAGTTCTGGTCGACTCGGGCCTCCAATTATAGTCCACAGAGGAGAGAGGGGGGGAACAAGTGTAATAATGAAAGTCCATTGTAATCGTCCCGAGGGAACGGGTGAGTCCACAGAAACCACCAAAGCAAGACGAATCCAATGAAGAATGAGTCCATTTGAATCACTGAAGGGAAACAGGTCATGTCATTAGTGGTCAGACCACCAATTTCCCCTCCTCCCTATAGCAGGGGTCTCAGTCTCAGTCCTTGGGAGGAGGGTTCTCATTCTTTCTTTGTCACAGTGGTAACGAGGCAGATGACGGGTCTTCAATGAAGGACCGCGAGAGTCACCCCAAACGTTCATTGGGCTTAAGAACGGAGATTAGAAGCAGGCCGCGCATCAGGCTGTCCCGTGCTGGCTCCATGTCAGGTCTTTGCCAAGTCCTTGCCAACTCCTTGCCAAGTTCTTACCAGGCCTTGTTGGGAACAGCCAGCATGACGGTTCAGTGGTTCCACCTGTGCTGTGTCCTGTTCTACAGTGGGGGAAGGGATTCTTTCTTGTGGCAATCGGAAGGCAGAATGGAAAATGAGGGGCTTCTGACGGGCTCTTACAGCCTCTCATTCACACACATTCATCCCCCCTTTATTCGCCCTGTAATGGAAAGGATCTCCCAGTTGCCGAGCCGTGGGGGCTTTTAGCCACTCGGCACGAAGCTCGGATAGCTGGTACATCTGAGGGTCCACCAGAAGAACGGGAGGGACACTCGGGCTGCTGAAATCCTGCTCGTTGATTGAAGGGTCGCAGAAGGGGCAAACAGGGAGACAACGAAGCAGAAGGGAGGCAGATTCCGAGAGCCCCGAAGGGCGGGCTGAGGATTCTTTTACTGCGTAGGGGTAGGAAGGTTTAGCATTCGAGGGTACAATCGGGAGAAGGCTAAAGGGAGGGGAAATATAACATTAACCAGTGGGGAAAAGGGAAAGGAGTGTTCTTGGTGGAAGAACCAAAGGGAAAACGTGGAACAGAGAAGATTCTAGGCTAAGGGGCAGACTTGAACAATAACTGACAGGACAGGGGGAGGGTACAATTCTCTTCCGAAAGGGGGTGGAGAACTCATACAACTGCTGTTTCCCATGGCAACCCTAGACTGCCTTCCCCAACCCCTCCTCCTGCACCAGTGACAGCTTTTAACACTGAAGGGCAGTGCTATTGTATAACAAACACTTAACTCTTAGCCCAGCCGGGCTCGCTGGCTACTTTTGCAAGCTTTTTACCAACTAGCGATGCTTGTAAGCGGTGCTTGTAACTCCTAGCTTGTACCACGCTCCCACTAGCTGCGCTATCAGCTAGCGGCGTTCAAAGCAGCTCCTCAAACCGCGGCTTGTGCCCGCGCACCCGCTGCGCTATCAGCTGGGCTGCGCCTAAAGCACCTTTGCAAGCCCCGACTTAAGCCCCGCGCCGCGCTCCCCCAGCTCGCCAGAGACAGCCCGTGCCACGCATGCGCACCACCCGCTCTATCAGGTAGAGTGCGCACTACCCGCACGATCAGGTAGTGTGGGCTGAGAGCTGCCCTGCGCATGCGCTCTCTAGCACCGCCGCGCCGCCTCTCTGTATCTTAGCAAGGCCGCACCGCGCTTCACCGTTCCACTCACACATACACACACACGCACAAGCACGCACGTCCGGACGTAACAGACACACTACACTGCAATCGGGACACACACCACACACTGAAATCGCGATTTCGCCCTCCCCGAGCCGCGCTATCAGCTGGGGAGGTCCTCCCGCCGCCGGCCTCTCCCCCGATGGCGGTCTGCTTGCAAGCCCCTAGGCAAACCTGCGCGCAAAAACATCTTTTTGCGACTTATCAGTGCCAACCGTAAGAAAATAAATTAACACATACCGCTTTCATCTGCTAGTCGACGGGCCGTGGTCTGCTCCCCGCAGTGTACAGCCGAGGCGCAGAGTCCCTCCGGGGAAAAGCCCCGTGGCGCCTGAGGGTGTCTGCTCCCAACCGGACCTGCGGGTGAGCAGAGCAGTCCCTTCGTGGTCGCCAACTGAAACGATACGCGGAAGAAGTCAATAGACTCCATAACCTGGGGTAGTTATGAAGTGGGTATGTATGTCAGCGCCCGGCACAAGTGAGATAGCTCTCCAAAACTTGTGCCCCGAGCTTCAGTCTGACCCACACTTTTATTCTTAAAGACGTTCCATATGCAATACACTGCACAACTTTTTCATGCATATTCAACCCCTGGCCCCGCCTGTCCTCGCTTCTCATGCTAAGTAAGTCCACGGCCTTCTGGGCATGCGTGGTTTGCTGTGGTGGTCGTACGGGGGTCTCTTGGTGGTCCTGAGGCTGAAGATTGTGGTCTTCCTCATGATTGAACTTTTGAACTTTTCCTCTCTGCGCGTGCGCTTTTGGTCCTTTGGTGCTTATCTGAGTACGTCTGTCAGTCTTGATAGGCTTGGAGACAGAGGAGCTTCTTTATCTGGGTTCTTTGCTTCTTCTGGTATTGTTCTTTATGCAAGAAGCTTCAGAAATTTGCATTTTCCTTTGCCCTTTGTATTAGGCAGAGGTTTCTTAAGCAAAAGGTTGAAAATTCAACACATAACTCTACAAGCTACATTAGAAATGCTTAATTCATTTTGTTAACCCAACTCTAAAAATCTATTTCACCTCGAGAGCTGTCACAGAGCAGAAAGGAGCTGAGATGCTGAAAAGCAGCAAAGCTGAACTGCCTGCCTCAGCTTCAGCAATGTGCAATTGACTGAAGGCGAAACACGAAGCAGCAGAGCAGCGGGCTTCTGTGCGCACTGAAGGCAATTGCAAGAATCCAGCAGCTGCTCCTCGCCAAGCACAGTCAACTGCCTAGGTTCTTGCTTCTTGACCAACTCACAGTTGCCCTTCTTTTCAGCAGCTGCCACCGTGTTCTCTGCATCTCGGAGCCTCTGGGGAGCAGCAAGAATTTCCAACGAGGGATGTAGCAGGACTACGTCTAAACCCAGGAAAATTGTCCTGGAACACCTTCCATTGGCATGCCAAGAGTGAATTCAAGAGGCAGGAGAGCGGCAGCCACCGTCCTGCAGCTGTCTGCGAGTTTCGCACACAAGCCGGCTTCTTCGCGGCTTCGTTCTTCGCCTATGCAAGCTACCGCGATCTCCGGCTGCCGGAGGCCAAGAAGCAGCTACTTCGCGCACAGATGACTGGAGCGGCAGCGGTGCGCTCCGAAGCGCCGCTTTTGCCGAAAGACGCCGGCAAGCGGCACTTGCTTTCGGCCAGCTGCGGAGCTGCGTATTCAGCCTCTCTAGTCGCCTACATCTTCGCGAAAAGCTTTTCCGCTCCAGTTCTCAAGGAGAAAGTGTACCAGCACTGCTCACTTAGCCCGACCTTGCCAGGAAATGAGATTTGCTGCACATTCCAAGGACACTGCATTTTCCTGGGCAAGCTGCAACCTGCTGACAGATGGCCGTGCTCTCTGCCCACTCCTGCCCAGTTCTTGGTACTAGCGGGCACATTGCAGCCTGGCGAAGGCAAGAAACCTGGAGAGCTGTCACAGAGCAGAAGGGCAGCTGAGATGCTGAAAAGCAGCAAAGCTGAACTGCCTGCCTCAGCTTCAGCAATGTGTAATTGACTGAAGGCTAAAAACCAAGCAGCAGAGCAGCGGGCTTCTGTGCGCACTGAAGACAATTGCAAGAATCCAGCAGCTGCTCCTTGCCAAGCACAGGCAGCTGCCTGTGTTCTTGCTTCTTGACCAACTCACAGTTGCCCTTCTTTTCAGCAGCTGCCACCGTGTTCTCTGCATCTCGGAGCCTCTGGGGAGCAGCAAGAATTTCCAACGAGGGATGTAGCAGGACTACGTCAAAACCCAGGAAAATTGTCATGGAACACCTTCCACTCGCATGCCAAGAGTGAATTCAACCGCTGGAGAGCGGCAGCCACCGTCCTGCAGCTGTCTGCGAGTTTCGCACACAAGCCGGCTTCTTCGCGGCTTCGTTCTTCGCCTCTTGTAAGCTACCGCGATCTCCGGCTGCCGGAGGCGAAGAAGCAGCTACTTCGCGCACAGATGACTGGAGAGGCAGCGGTGCGCTCCGAAGCGCCGCTTTTGCCGAAAGACGCCGGCAAGCGGCACTTGCTTTCGGCCAGCTGCGGAGCTGCGTATTCTGCCTCTCTAGTCGCCTACATCTTAGCGAAAAGCTTTTCCGCTCCAGTTCTCAAGGAGAAAGTGTCCCAGCACTGCTCACTTAGCCCGACCTTGCCAGGAAATGAGATTTGCTGCACATTCCAAGGACACTGCATTTTCCTGGGCAAGCTGCAACCTGCTGGCAGATGGCCGTGCTCTCTGCCCACGCCTGCCCAGTTCTTGGTACTAGCGGGCACATTGCAGCCTGGCGAAGGCAAGAAACCTGGAGAGCTGTCACAGAGCAGAAGGGCAGCTGAGATGCTGAAAAGCAGCAAAGCTGAACAGCCTGCCTCAGCTTCAGCAGTGTGTAATTGACTGAAGGCGAAACACGAAGCAGCAGAGCAGCGGGCTTCTGTGCGCACTGAAGACAATTGCAAGAATCCAGCAGCTGCTCCTCGCCAAGCACAGTCAACTGCCTGTGTTCTTGCTTCTTGACCAACTCACAGTTGCCCTTCTTTTCAGCAGCTGCCACCGTGTTCTCTGCATCTCGGAGCCTCAGGGGAGCAACAAGAATTTCCAAGGTGGGATGCATGACAACTATGTCAAAACCCAGGAAAATTGTCCTAGAACATCTTCCACTCGCATGCCAAGAGTGAATTCAAGAGGCAGGAGAGCGGCAGCCACCGTCCTGCAGCAGTCTGCGAGTTTCGCACACAAGCCGGCTTATTCGCGGCTTCGTTCTTCGCCTATGCAAGCTACCGCGATCTCCGGCTGCCGGAGGCCAAGAAGCGGCTACTTCGCGCACAGATGACTGGAGCGGCAGCGGTGCGCTCCGAAGCGCCGCTTTTGCCGAAAGACGCCGGGAAGCGGCACTTGCTTTCGGCCAGCTGCGGAGCTGCGTATTCTGCCTCTCTAGTCGCCTACATCTTAGCCAAAAGCTTTTCCGCTCCAGTTCTCAAGGAGAAAGTGTCCCAGCACTGCTCACTTAGCCCGACCTTGCCAGGATATAAGATTTGCTGCACATTCCAAGGACACTGCATTTTCCTGGGCAAGCTGCAACCTGCTGGCAGATGGCCGTGCTCTCTGCCCACGCCTGCCCAGTTCTTGGTACTAGCGGGCACGTTGCAGCCTGGCGAAGGCAAGAAACCTGGAGAGCTGTCACACAGCAGAAGGGCAGCTGAGATGCTGAAAAGCAGCAAAGCTGAACTGCCTGCCTCAACTTCAGCAGTGTGTAATTGACTGAAGGCGAAAAACCAAGCAGCAGAGCAGCGGGCTTCTGTGCGCACTGAATGCAATTGCAAGACTCCAGCAGCCTGTCCTTGCCAAGCACAGGCAGCTGCCTGTGTTCTTGCTTCTTGACCAACTCACAGTTGCCCTTCTTTTCAGCAGCTGCCACCGTGTTCTCTGCATCTCGGAGCCTCTGGGGAGCAGCAAGAATTTCCAACGAGGGATGTAGCAGGACTACGTCAAAACCCAGGAAAATTGTCATGGAACACCTTCCACTCGCATGCCAAGAGTGAATTCAACCGCTGGAGAGCGGCAGCCACCGTCCTGCAGCTGTCTGCGAGCTTCGCACACAAGCCGGCTTCTTCGCGGCTTCGTTCTTCGCCTATGCAAGCTACCGCGATCTCCGGCTGCCGGAGGCGAAGAAGCAGCTACTTCGCGCACAGATGACTGGAGAGGCAGCGGTGCGCTCCGAAGCGCCGCTTTTGCCGAAAGACGCCGGCAAGCGGCACTTGCTTTCGGCCAGCTGCGGAGCTCCGTATTCTGCCTCTCTAGTCGCCTACATCTTCGCCAAAAGCTTTTCCGCTCCAGTTCTCAAGGAGAAAGTGTACCAGCACTGCTCACTTAGCCCGACCTTGCCAGGAAATGAGATTTGCTGCACATTCCAAGGACACTGCATTTTCCTGGGCAAGCTGCAACCTGCTGGCAGATGGCCGTGCTCTCTGCCCACTCCTGCCCAGTTCTTGGTACTAGCGGGCACATTGCAGCCTGGCGAAGGCAAGAAACCTGGAGAGCTGTCACAGAGCAGAAGGGCAGCTGAGATGCTGAAAAGCAGCAAAGCTGAACAGCCTGCCTCAGCTTCAGCAGTGTGTAATTGACTGAAGGCTAAAAACCAAGCAGCAGAGCAGCGGGCTTCTGTGCGCACTGAAGACAATTGCAAGAATCCAGCAGCTGCTCCTCGCCAAGCACAGTCAACTGCCTAAGTTCTTGCTTCTTGACCAACTCACAGTTGCCCTTCTTTTCAGCAGCTGCCACCGTGTTCTCTGCATCTCGGAGCCTCTGGGGAGCAACGAGAATTTCCAAGGTGGGATGCATGAAAACTAAAATATAAACTCAGGAAGTTTGTCCTGGAACACCTCCCATTGGCATGCCAAGAGTGAATTCAAGAGGCAGGAGAGCGGCAGCCACCGTCCTGCAGCTGTCTGCGAGCTTCGCACACAAGCCGGCTACTTCGCGGCTTCGTTCTTAGCCTCTTGCAAGCTACCGCGATCTCCGGCTCCCGGAGGCGAAGAAGCGGCTACTTCGCGCACAGATGACTGGAGAGGCAGCGGTGCGCTCCGAAGCGCCGCTTTTGCCGAAAGACGCCGGCAAGCGGCACTTGCTTTCGGCCAGCTGCGGAGCTCCGTATTCTGCCTCTCTAGTCGCCTACATCTTCGCGAAAAGCTTTTCCGCTCCAGTTCTCAAGGAGAAAGTGTCCCAGCACTGCTCACTTAGCCCGACCTTGCCAGGATATAAGATTTGCTGCACATTCCAAGGACACTGCATTTTCCTGGGCAAGCTGCAACCTGCTGGCAGATGGCCGTGCTCTCTGCCCACGCCTGCCCAGTTCTTGGTACTAGCGGGCACGTTGCAGCCTGGCGAAGGCAAGAAACCTGGAGAGCTGTCACAGAGCAGAAGGGCAGCTGAGATGCTGAAAAGCAGCAAAGCTGAACTGCCTGCCTCAACTTCAGCAGTGTGTAATTGACTGAAGGCGAAAAACCAAGCAGCAGAGCAGCGGGCTTCTGTGCGCACTGAATGCAATTGCAAGACTCCAGCAGCCTGTCCTTGCCAAGCACAGGCAGCTGCCTGTGTTCTTGCTTCTTGACCAACTCACAGTTGCCCTTCTTCTCAGCAGCTGCCACCGTGTTCTCTGCATCTCGGAGCCTCTGGGGAGCAGCAGGACTTTCCAAGGAGGTATGCATGACGACTATGTCAAAACCCAGGAAAGTTGTCCTGGAACACCTCCCATTGGCATGCCAAGAGTGAATTCAAGAGGCAGGAGAGCAGCAGCCACCGTTCTGCAGCTGTCTGCGAGCTTCGCACACAAGCCGGCTTCTTCGCGGCTTCGTTCTTCGCCTATGCAAGCTACCGCGATCTCCGGCTGCCGGAGGCCAAGAAGCGGCTACTTCGCGCACAGATCACTGGAGCGGCAGCGGTGCGCCCCGAAGCGCCGCTTTTGCCGAAAGACGCCGGGAAGCGGCGCTTGCTTTCGGCCAGCTGCGGAGCTCCGTATTCTGCCTCTCTAGTCGCCTACATCTTAGCCAAAAGCTTTTCCGCTCCAGTTCTCAAGGAGAAAGTGTACCAGCACTGCTCACTTAGCCCGACCTTGCCAGGAAATGAGATTTGCTGCACATTCCAAGGACACTGCATTTTCCTGGGCAAGCTGCAACTTGCTGGCAGATGGCCGTGCTCTCTGCCCACTCCTGCCCAGTTCTTGGTACTAGCGGGCACGTTGCAGCCTGGCGAAGGGAAGAAACCTCTGAAAAGATACGCGGAAGAAATAAATAGACTCCATAACCTGGGGTAGTTATGAAGTGGGTACGTATGTCAGCGCCCGGCACAAGTGAGATAGCTCTCCAAAACTTGTGCCCCGAGCCTCAGTCTGACCCACACTTTTATTCTTAAAGACGTTCCATATGCAATACACTGCACAACTTTTTCATGCATATTCAACCCCTGGCCCCGCCTGTCCTCGCTTCTCATGCTAAGTAAGTCCACGGCCTTCTGGGCATGCGTGGTTTGCTGTGGTGGTCGTACGGGGGTCTCTTGGTGGTCCTGAGGCTGAAGATTGTGGTCTTCCTCATGATTAAACTTTTGAACTTTTCCTCTGTGCGCGTGCGCTTTTGGTCCTTTGGTGCTTCTCTGAGTACGTCTGTCAGTCTTGATAGGCTTGGAGACAGAGGAGCTTCTTTATCTGGGTTCTTTGCTTCTTCTGGTATTGTTCTTTATGCAAGAAGCTTCAGAAATTTGCATTTTCCTATGCCCTTTGTACTAGGCAGAGGTTTCTTAAGTAAAAGGTTGAAAATTCAACACATAACTCTACAAGCTAAATTAGAAATGCTTCATTCATTTTGTCAACCTAACTCTAAAAATCTCTGCTTCAGTCCCCCCTTTTCTTAAAATAGAGTAAATTCTTTTACTACAGGGGTCTTGATTTAAATTCTGATCTACTATCATGACCGTCCTCTTTCAGTAAGATTCTAGGAGTTCTAGAGAGTGATGTCAGACTGGCCATGTGTTTTAACATCCTCGAATTCTACATGAGTGTTAAAGTAGACATCATTAAACTTACAGTAACTAAAATTAATAGAATTATAATTGGGTGACATAAAGTCTTCTAAACAGTGTATTTCACTAGTTATGACTTGTGTTTATTAGCTAGTGATTGGTGCTGGATACACCAAGTTAAGAGACTTAACATACAGGAGGTTAGTGACATGTCTTGGGTAGACATTCTCTTTCGCACCCCATATGGTTTTTCATAAAGCAATTCAAAGTGGTTTAGCTTATCTTTACTCTTGGGTTTGGTTCGGATCTGCAGTAGTGCTAATGGGAGGGATTGAGTCCATGACAAATTAGCTTCTTGTCCCAATTGTACAATTTGTTGTTTGATCAAATGATTCATTTTTTTTACCTGACCACTTGATTGTGGGTTATATGGGGTGCGAAGTTCTCAGTCTATGTTCAAGTAAGCAAGTTAATAACGTGTAGGGATTGGCCACCACAGGATACAGATCCTCCGTGACCTTGTTTATGGCCCGCAGATCCTGTACTAACCAGTATGACCCATCAGGTTTACCAACTGGTAGGATAGGGGTATTAACACTTACATAACATAAGTTGGAACGAGGTATTATAGACAATATCATGGTCATCAATGGAAGCAATATTTGCTTGAACTTTTTCAGTTCTGAGGGTTCGTAACTTGTGTTTGTCGGTGACAGCAGGGAAGCACAGTGAGGCTGCTTAACAGGGCAGGATGCATACATATACTTTCCTTCGTCTACATTCACTTAACTTTATTTTACTTACTCTTACACATAACAAAACAACCACAACAACAAGGTACCTTTTCTTTTTCAACACACCTATTACACTTTTAGGTGTCCCTGGCTAGTCCCAGTGCTCTTGGATACCCCTCAATCTAGCTGTGTGGTTCCCAACTCTAGATCCTGTCAGACTTCTCTTCAAACTGGCAAAATTTTTACTCAATCTTGGCTGCTCTCAACAACCCAGCAAACTTAATTCTGGGTGCTCTTGGAATGTTAATCCCTCAATCCAGCAGGTTTGAATCAACCCTGGATGCTCTTGGAACATTAATCCCTCAATCCAGCAGGTTTGATCTTGGATGTTCTCGGGCATTCTTATCCCTCAATCCAGCAGAATTTTTAGGGGCCCCTCCTACACATTTTACCTTTTATTTTTCCCCAATAGATTATGCCCAGAAAACCCTCTTTTTACCTTTTCATTAATTTGTTTTTCTAATTAATTACATTTTACTCCCCCCCCCTCCCCCCCCCCCACTAAGGGGTCCCACTCTTTCTCTGAGACCCAGTCCCAGGGGAGGTTCTCTCACTCTCTTTATCACTCGCTTCGTCTCTTTACTGGCCGCTTTTCTGGCGAAAAAGACGGAAACGCAGCATGGGAGACTGCCGCTCTCGCTTAGCAGGTCTGGGGTAACCAGCCCGCCTCTGTCACGATCCGCTTCTTCCGGGGTGTCGTGATGGTTCTTTTCACCCATCCCAAAAGTGCAACAAAGGCAAACAACAAGGGACTATCAGTTAATCACAACAAATGCACCTTTAGTAGGGGCCAAAACAGTAAACGCGATAGTGGGGATCTGAAAGGAGATAAAAGGTTAGAGAGAGAACAGGGCTATGGGAATAGCTACCAACACAGGCGAGATCCTCAGTGCTCCGGACGATGGGGATCCGTCTCTCTTGTCGGGGGAGTCTTCGAAGTTCTGGCCGACTCGGGGCTCCAATTATAGTCCACAGAGGAGAGAGGGGGGGAACAAGTGTAATAATGAAAGTCCATTGTAATCGCCCCGAGGGAACGGGTGAGTCCACAGAAACCACCAAAGCAAGACGAATCCAATGAAGAATAAGTCCATTTGAATCACTGAAGGGAAACAGGTCATGTCATTAGTGGTCAGACCACCAATTTCCCCTCCTCCCTATAGCAGGGGTCTCAGTCTCAGTCCTTGGGAGGAGGGTTCTCATTCTTTCTTTGTCACAGTGGTAACGAGGCAGATGAGGGGTCTTCAGTGAAGGACCGCGAGAGTCACCCCAAAAGTTCATTGGGCTTAAGAACGGAGATTAGAAGCAGGCCGCGCATCAGGCTGTCCCGTGCTGGCTCCATGTCAGGTCTTTGCCAAGTCCTTGCCAAGTCCTTGCCAAGTTCTTACCAGGCCTTGTTGGGAACAGCCAGCATGACGGTTCAGTGGTCCCACCTGTGCTGTGTCCTGTTCTAAGCCGGAACTACAGTGGGGGAAGGGATTCTTTCTTGTGGCAATCGGAAGGCAGAATGGAAAATGAGGGGCTTCTGACGGGCTCTTACACCACCCCGTGACTGACGATTGCCCTCGAAAGATCTTCATCAGCAGGATTCCATGGTGTCGTCGTGGAGTCTTCAGGACTCGTCAAGTGTTGGCAGCAGGTCCCAGGGAAAAGAGAAGAGGAAAAGGGAAAGAAAGAGAAAACGGGAAAACTAAAACAATCACAACAGATTAGTAATCACAACAAATTATAATTAAACAATAAGCAAAATACAATTAGTAAATCAATAATAGTTATTTAAATAATAATCAATATGAATCAATGAAACAATAAATTGATCAAATAATAAACCAGTATCATCAATATTAAACAGTAAAGTAATAAACCTAGTATAATCGATATTACTCAGTACAATTTTATAAACAATAAACAAAAATAATTAAAACAGCGATTAGAACAAATCATAAAAGAAAATGATGTAAAACATATCTTCTAACCTTATCATCTTCTTGTGTCTACTGTCCTGGGAACATCTCTAGTGTAAAGGATGTCGGCCAAGTGGTGTGCATTAATTATAGATGTTAATTTTGTTCATCGTTTCATCATTCTCCAATTTACAATAAGCAAGATTACTGATAAAACAAAACCAATCATAACTAAAATCAGAAGAACAACAATGGGATGACACAATTTCTTCAGGATACCGGTGGCGGTGGGTGACCACCCGAAAAGGGTATCCCACCACTTGTGCTCGGCATCACTTTTCACCCTTTCTACAACACGATGTATTTCTTGCACATGATGATGAACAGTTACCAGAGTTTTCTGTCCATTCCCCTTGATTTTTCCTAGGATCTCTATTAGATCTTGATGAAGTAATAATTGCTTTACCAGAGAAAGGTTCATCCCAATGGCAGTAGGCAGTAGCTTGTGAATCAACGTGAGATTGGATTCTAAAAGTTCATGTGAAGTAACTGGAGCTACAAAAGAAAAATCACATCCTGCAATTTTAGTAAAGTTGCAAGCACAAAAATTGGAATGATTTTTAGTAGCTACTACTGTACTTTCTATAAACACAGTATCCCAAGCGGTTCTGAAGCAGGCACACCCATTGTCTGTAGATACAAGGACTGTTTCAGAAGTCTCGTTAGGATGAATATCAAAATGACAGCTATTTTGTTCTGTCTCCAGACAAATATCTTGAGCTACAATTGCATTACCTTCACAGATAAACCCTAGTTGTTCTCAGATGGTACAGGACTCTAAATTGACAGTTTGCCATTTGTCATCAATTTGACGGGCCCATTCTCTATGTTCAGAAGGATAGAAAGTGGGTCCATCATGATTTAATCCTAGTGCAATGATAGGGAATATCAAATGCACCCAGGCATTTCTTATGGTCAACGCAAATGCTGTGGCTGTGTTTGTGTTAGGGTCATAGGTAAAATTCACTAAATTCCACCAGGATTGGAAATCTCTTTCAAAGTCAGTGGCACTGTCCCAGACTATTTTCCTAATTTCAGTGGGAAAAGTGCCTTCTTCACCTTCTCTTAGAATTGAGGCAGCAACTGACTGCATCCATCATTGAGCCTGGATACGGCTAAGAGCTAAGGAAACGTTGCTTTGTGCGGCATTAAGTGCATCAATGATCAATTTGCTATTATTTACATTTATCTTTTCCCAATTTGCTAGAATGTTTGATAGCAACCACTGATGTGTTCCCAAGGCTGATAAGGACGATTGCAGTGGTTGTTGTATTTTGGTTAAATCTTTAGTTGTGGAAGCCAATTTATTCATTCATACTTCTGAATCAATACTATTTAGGATTCCCAATCCTGTTCCCACAAGACCAGTTATGTCTCTTGGCAGCCGGTTTTTAGGAGGCTTCCACTGTCGCAGCCAGGTTGTCCAAGCCTGAAAAGAGGTCTGCAAAAAGGGTGAACAAGCTGGTTGTATTTCTCAGATATTGTTTTGCATCAGCAATTTGACTTGTTTAAGAGACCATAACAGATTAAACAATATCTGTTGTTGGCCAGTTTTCCTGATTCTACATGGTCCAATTTCAAAAATTTTCGGGCTAAGTGTAACCAGTGGTTGGGTGGTAGGTGTCACAACATTAACATCAAGTCCTACTCCAGTATTTGAATCAATACTTTCAACTTAAAAAACAAAAACAAAAACAAAAACAAAACAAAACAAAAAAAAAGTGCTTCAGTATTTTTGGACCAAAACCAAACTACTTCTACAGTTTGTGTTCATGTGAAATTGTGCCAACAATCCTGTATGCTTGGCTGCGTACAAACCTTTTTGTGCTTCAAGAGATCCTTTCACTTTTTCTGCATGCTACCACAATTAGTTCAGACCACGGTCACTCAGCTGCTTTCTGGCCATGGGGTTGCGGTAGGATGCAGAAAAGTATTACCAGTTTTATCATGGATTAGGTGGTCTTCATGTCCCTCGGAGTTCTTCTGAAAAAGTAAACACAACAGAATTCTGCCGCCGAGAGGCAGAAAAGTTAGAATGATGGAATTATCCAGCATGTATTTGTCCAATGCTCTTTCCCTAGAGCACCAGAGGATTCCCATGCATATTTCTTCAGAGGGGGTTTTAGCACAAGTGCTACTAGTCCTATAGTAAGAGAGGTCCACCAGAACAGGTTGGCCAGGGTCATGAGCTGGATTATTAGGATCATTTGGTACAGAGCATAGGAGTCAGTGTAGATGCAGACCAAAGAGGAATTCTGTGCTTCTCGTTGAAAAATACTCCAGACAGCTATCAGCTCCCCACTGTGTGTACTACCTTCTCCCTCTGTAATCATTTGCTCACCAGAGGAAAAGTGGAGGGCTTCTGCCCTAGATTTCCATCCTTTTCCTTCCCCTTTAGCAAAAGCATCAGTAAACCAAGAGTTTGCTGATTGTTCGGGGCAGAAAGGAGGGGTTACTTTGATTACAGAGGCAGGTTTGTCCAAGCTCTCCGTTTCTTGGATTGCTAAAGTTTTTACAGCTCCTTCTGTCATTGAGAAGAAGTTACAGTAATGTTCAACCTGAGCATACCACTTTCTCACTGAGGCCCTCTGGGCCACCCCGTCAGGAGGGGGACTCCCACTAGTGACTGTCTTAATAACCTTGAAGGGGCCTCTCAATACAATTGGTTGTTTTTGTGCAATTTTTTCTACTTCTAGGAAAGCTAAGATAACCATCAACAATCCTTTTTCCCAGGTAGTGTATCTTTTCTCAGCATCTTTGGAACCACGGGAATCAAAACCAACAGGTCTTGTCGGAGCCTCAGGACCCCGCTGCCATATGTGTACTGACAGCCCTGAGGAGGCAAATGCCCATTCCACCTGGAAAGGATCTGTAGGATGGATAGGGCCCAGTGCTTGATGAGCTGTTGCTTCAAAAATCAGCAATTGCAATGCTGACTCCTGAGAAAGACTCCAATCCCATTTCACCCCTTTCCTCAACAAGTCATAAAGGGGAACAAATGGGTCGTTCCAGTGACTAGGAAATCTGTCTGGTCTTTCTACAGGAGATACAGCTGCTATCGTTTTTGGAAGGAGAATTGCTGTAGGTTTGAGTGATTCTGGAAGCCCACAAATTCAAGGGGTCATTATCTTGGGCTTCACAGGTAATTGCATCAGGGATTCAAAGCCAGGAATTCATTTCTTTTGGTGAGTCATTTGCAGGCAAGCAGCTTTGTGCACATTTTCCAAGAGCTGGTCGGGGGTACTAATTCTAGCTATGGGATCTCCCCTTTCCAAGGGGCTTGTTCCCCCGGCCCAAAAAGCTGCACGCTGTGTCAGGGACCATGTGTCACCTTTCTCTCCTGTTGTTAAGAAGACACCATGTCCCCAATACCCACTGGCTTCCTGTTCAGTGAATTGAATTGGATCACCACCAGTGAGGGACACCCGGAAAACATATTCTGTTTCTGATTCATGTGGAGGCTGTCCGTATTCCCTTTTAAGCTTAGCTAGCTCGGTGGCCGTGTTTAGTTGTGATGGTATGCGTTTGGTTGTGATGTGAGGTTCCAGATCATCATCACTGAGATAGTTCTACTCTGTTTTAATCAAGGGTCTCAAGTGATGGCAGCAATGTTCCCCACAATTACTTGCTGCTTCAAGTTCTTGATGAGGATAGATTTGTTTAATGTGAGGAGTTTCCTTCTCCTCAAGCTCTGTAGAGGAATCAGCATGATGTGATTTGTTAATATGTTCCTCTGTTAAGGCAGCTCGCAATGCATAGATCACATTTTTTGCTTCATAGAACTGTTTTTGCAAAATTTCAACTAGATTTTGAAGGGAGTCTATTATAGCATGTTCCTCACTTCTTCGCTGGAAGCCATTTTCTATAGCTGCCATAAGACAAGCTCCCAAAACTGAGCAGAAGATAGTTTTATTTTTGCCCAGTTTGAATTTTGTTTCATGTTGTAATGAACACACTCTATCAATAACATTTTCTAAGTTCAACCAATTACTCTGTGCCCATTTTTCTCCTTCTGTAGAAGGTTTGGCATTGTGTTTGGCTAGTAGTGCATAAAATTCAGCTTTAATTTCAAGGCTAAGATTGTCACTCATTTTGGGAAGGGACCAAAACCACGACAGGGAGCTACAAACTTAAGTTCCACAAAACTACACAGCCCTCGCTGTGTCGCCCTTCGCTTCCCTGGCTGGGTGAAAGGACAATAATCTGCCTGGGAGGCTCTGCTTAGTTGCTTCAAGTTGTCCCTTCCTTCCCAGACCACATACACACAACAACAACAAAACAACAGTGTCCCGCCTTTTGCACTAAGGGATCCTTTATGAATTTCCAAAGACAGTATGGGTGCCTTTTCAGCTGCAACCCTTCTGTCTAGACAGAAATCCTGTCCGTGACGCCAATTTTAATGACACGATCCGTTTCTTGCGGGGTGTCGTGATGGTTCTTTTCACCCATCCCAAAAGTGCAACAAAGGCAAACAACAAGGGACTATCAGTTAATCACAACAAATGCACCTTTAGTAGGGGCCAAAACAGTAAACGCGATAGTGGGGATCTGAAAGGAGATAAAAGGTTAGAGAGAGAAGAGGGATATGGGAATAGCTACCAACACAGGCGAGATCCTCAGTGCTCCGGACGATGGGGATCCGTCTGTCGTGTCGGGGGAGTCTTCGAAGTTCTGGTCGACTCGGGCCTCCAATTATAGTCCACAGAGGAGAGAGGGGGGGAACAAGTGTAATAATGAAAGTCCATTGTAATCGTCCCGAGGGAACGGGTGAGTCCACAGAAACCACCAAAGCAAGACGAATCCAATGAAGAATGAGTCCATTTGAATCACTGAAGGGAAACAGGTCATGTCATTAGTGGTCAGACCACCAATTTCCCCTCCTCCCTATAGCAGGGGTCTCAGTCTCAGTCCTTGGGAGGAGGGTTCTCATTCTTTCTTTGTCACAGTGGTAACGAGGCAGATGAGGGGTCTTCAATGAAGGACCGCGAGAGTCACCCCAAACGTTCATTGGGCTTAAGAACGGAGATTAGAAGCAGGCCGCGCATCAGGCTGTCCCGTGCTGGCTCCATGTCAGGTCTTTGCCAAGTCCTTGCCAACTCCTTGCCAAGTTCTTACCAGGCCTTGTTGGGAACAGCCAGCATGACGGTTCAGTGGTTCCACCTGTGCTGTGTCCTGTTCTACAGTGGGGGAAGGGATTCTTTCTTGTGGCAATCGGAAGGCAGAATGGAAAATGAGGGGCTTCTGACGGGCTCTTACAGCCTCTCATTCACACACATTCATCCCCCCTTTATTCGCCCTGTAATGGAAAGGATCTCCCAGTTGCCGAGCCGTGGGGGCTTTTAGCCACTCGGCACGAAGCTCGGATAGCTGGTACATCTGAGGGTCCACCAGAAGAACGGGAGGGACACTCGGGCTGCTGAAATCCTGCTCGTTGATTGAAGGGTCGCAGAAGGGGCAAACAGGGAGACAACGAAGCAGAAGGGAGGCAGATTCCGAGAGCCCCGAAGGGCGGGCTGAGGATTCTTTTACTGCGTAGGGGTAGGAAGGTTTAGCATTCGAGGGTACAATCGGGAGAAGGCTAAAGGGAGGGGAAATATAACATTAACCAGTGGGGAAAAGGGAAAGGAGTGTTCTTGGTGGAAGAACCAAAGGGAAAACGTGGAACAGAGAAGATTCTAGGCTAAGGGGCAGACTTGAACAATAACTGACAGGACAGGGGGAGGGTACAATTCTCTTCCGAAAGGGGGTGGAGAACTCATACAACTGCTGTTTCCCATGGCAACCCTAGACTGCCTTCCCCAACCCCTCCTCCTGCACCAGTGACAGCTTTTAACACTGAAGGGCAGTGCTATTGTATAACAAACACTTAACTCTTAGCCCAGCCGGGCTCGCTGGCTACTTTTGCAAGCTTTTTACCAACTAGCGATGCTTGTAAGCGGTGCTTGTAACTCCTAGCTTGTACCACGCTCCCACTAGCTGCGCTATCAGCTAGCGGCGTTCAAAGCAGCTCCTCAAACCGCGGCTTGTGCCCGCGCACCCGCTGCGCTATCAGCTGGGCTGCGCCTAAAGCACCTTTGCAAGCCCCGACTTAAGCCCCGCGCCGCGCTCCCCCAGCTCGCCAGAGACAGCCCGTGCCACGCATGCGCACCACCCGCTCTATCAGGTAGAGTGCGCACTACCCGCACGATCAGGTAGTGTGGGCTGAGAGCTGCCCTGCGCATGCGCTCTCTAGCACCGCCGCGCCGCCTCTCTGTATCTTAGCAAGGCCGCACCGCGCTTCACCGTTCCACTCACACATACACACACACGCACAAGCACGCACGTCCGGACGTAACAGACACACTACACTGCAATCGGGACACACACCACACACTGAAATCGCGATTTCGCCCTCCCCGAGCCGCGCTATCAGCTGGGGAGGTCCTCCCGCCGCCGGCCTCTCCCCCGATGGCGGTCTGCTTGCAAGCCCCTAGGCAAACCTGCGCGCAAAAACATCTTTTTGCGACTTATCAGTGCCAACCGTAAGAAAATAAATTAACACATACCGCTTTCATCTGCTAGTCGACGGGCCGTGGTCTGCTCCCCGCAGTGTACAGCCGAGGCGCAGAGTCCCTCCGGGGAAAAGCCCCGTGGCGCCTGAGGGTGTCTGCTCCCAACCGGACCTGCGGGTGAGCAGAGCAGTCCCTTCGTGGTCGCCAACTGAAACGATACGCGGAAGAAGTCAATAGACTCCATAACCTGGGGTAGTTATGAAGTGGGTATGTATGTCAGCGCCCGGCACAAGTGAGATAGCTCTCCAAAACTTGTGCCCCGAGCTTCAGTCTGACCCACACTTTTATTCTTAAAGACGTTCCATATGCAATACACTGCACAACTTTTTCATGCATATTCAACCCCTGGCCCCGCCTGTCCTCGCTTCTCATGCTAAGTAAGTCCACGGCCTTCTGGGCATGCGTGGTTTGCTGTGGTGGTCGTACGGGGGTCTCTTGGTGGTCCTGAGGCTGAAGATTGTGGTCTTCCTCATGATTGAACTTTTGAACTTTTCCTCTGTGCGCGTGCGCTTTTGGTCCTTTGGTGCTTATCTGAGTACGTCTGTCAGTCTTGATAGGCTTGGAGACAGAGGAGCTTCTTTATCTGGGTTCTTTGCTTCTTCTGGTATTGTTCTTTATGCAAGAAGCTTCAGAAATTTGCATTTTCCTTTGCCCTTTGTATTAGGCAGAGGTTTCTTAAGCAAAAGGTTGAAAATTCAACACATAACTCTACAAGCTACATTAGAAATGCTTAATTCATTTTGTTAACCCAACTCTAAAAATCTATTTCACCTCGAGAGCTGTCACAGAGCAGAAAGGAGCTGAGATGCTGAAAAGCAGCAAAGCTGAACTGCCTGCCTCAGCTTCAGCAATGTGCAATTGACTGAAGGCGAAACACGAAGCAGCAGAGCAGCGGGCTTCTGTGCGCACTGAAGGCAATTGCAAGAATCCAGCAGCTGCTCCTCGCCAAGCACAGTCAACTGCCTAAGTTCTTGCTTCTTGACCAACTCACAGTTGCCCTTCTTTTCAGCAGCTGCCACCGTGTTCTCTGCATCTCGGAGCCTCTGGGGAGCAACAAGAATTTCCAAGGTGGGATGCATGACAACTATGTCAAAACCCAGGAAAATTGTCCTAGAACATCTTCCACTCGCATGCCAAGAGTGAATTCAAGAGGCAGGATAGCGGCAGCCACCGTCCTGCAGCTGTCTGCGAGCTTCGCACACAAGCCGGCTTCTTCGCGGCTTCGTTCTTCGCCTATGCAAGCTACCGCGATCTCCGGCTGCCGGAGGCCAAGAAGCGGCTACTTCGCGCACAGATGACTGGAGCGGCAGCGGTGCGCTCCGAAGCGCCGCTTTTGCCGAAAGACGCCGGGAAGCGGCACTTGCTTTCGGCCAGCTGCGGAGCTCCGTATTCTGCCTCTCTAGTCGCCTACATCTTAGCCAAAAGCTTTTCCGCTCCAGTTCTCAAGGAGAAAGTGTACCAGCACTGCTCACTTAGCCCGACCTTGCCAGGATATAAGATTTGCTGCACATTCCAAGGACACTGCATTTTCCTGGGCAAGCTGCAACCTCCTGGCAGATGGCCGTGCTCTCTGCCCACTCCTGCCCAGTTCTTGGTACTAGCGGGCACATTGCAGCCTGGCGAAGGCAAGAAACCTGGAGAGCTGTCACAGAGCAGAAGGGCAGCTGAGATGCTGAAAAGCAGCAAAGCTGAACAGCCTGCCTCAGCTTCAGCAGTGTGTAATTGACTGAAGGCTAAAAACCAAGCAGCAGAGCAGCGGGCTTCTGTGCGCACTGAAGACAATTGCAAGAATCCAGCAGCTGCTCCTCGCCAAGCACAGTCAACTGCCTAAGTTCTTGCTTCTTGACCAACTCACAGTTGCCCTTCTTTTCAGCAGCTGCCACCGTGTTCTCTGCATCTCGGAGCCTCTGGGGAGCAACGAGAATTTCCAAGGTGGGATGCATGAAAACTAAAATATAAACTCAGGAAGTTTGTCCTGGAACACCTCCCATTGGCATGCCAAGAGTGAATTCAACAGGCAGGAGAGCGGCAGCCACCGTCCTGCAGCTGTCTGCGAGCTTCGCACACAAGCCGGCTACTTCGCGGCTTCGTTCTTAGCCTCTTGCAAGCTACCGCGATCTCCGGCTCCCGGAGGCGAAGAAGCGGCTACTTCGCGCACAGATGACTGGAGAGGCAGCGGTGCGCTCCGAAGCGCCGCTTTTGCCGAAAGACGCCGGCAAGCGGCACTTGCTTTCGGCCAGCTGCGGAGCTCCGTATTCTGCCTCTCTAGTCGCCTACATCTTCGCGAAAAGCTTTTCCGCTCCAGTTCTCAAGGAGAAAGTGTCCCAGCACTGCTCACTTAGCCCGACCTTGCCAGGATATAAGATTTGCTGCACATTCCAAGGACACTGCATTTTCCTGGGCAAGCTGCAACCTGCTGGCAGATGGCCGTGCTCTCTGCCCACGCCTGC
Source organism: Vidua macroura (assembly GCF_024509145.1). Classification (NCBI taxonomy): domain Eukaryota; kingdom Metazoa; phylum Chordata; class Aves; order Passeriformes; family Viduidae; genus Vidua; species Vidua macroura. The sequence goes on along the minus strand of NC_071585.1, from coordinate 143,836 downwards.
CCAGTTCTTGGTACTAGCGGGCACGTTGCAGCCTGGCGAAGGCAAGAAACCTGGAGAGCTGTCACAGAGCAGAAGGGCAGCTGAGATGCTGAAAAGCAGCAAAGCTGAACTGCCTGCCTCAACTTCAGCAGTGTGTAATTGACTGAAGGCGAAAAACCAAGCAGCAGAGCAGCGGGCTTCTGTGCGCACTGAATGCAATTGCAAGACTCCAGCAGCCTGTCCTTGCCAAGCACAGGCAGCTGCCTGTGTTCTTGCTTCTTGACCAACTCACAGTTGCCCTTCTTCTCAGCAGCTGCCACCGTGTTCTCTGCATCTCGGAGCCTCTGGGGAGCAGCAGGACTTTCCAAGGAGGTATGCATGACGACTATGTCAAAACCCAGGAAAGTTGTCCTGGAACACCTCCCATTGGCATGCCAAGAGTGAATTCAAGAGGCAGGAGAGCAGCAGCCACCGTTCTGCAGCTGTCTGCGAGCTTCGCACACAAGCCGGCTTCTTCGCGGCTTCGTTCTTCGCCTATGCAAGCTACCGCGATCTCCGGCTGCCGGAGGCCAAGAAGCGGCTACTTCGCGCACAGATCACTGGAGCGGCAGCGGTGCGCCCCGAAGCGCCGCTTTTGCCGAAAGACGCCGGGAAGCGGCGCTTGCTTTCGGCCAGCTGCGGAGCTCCGTATTCTGCCTCTCTAGTCGCCTACATCTTAGCCAAAAGCTTTTCCGCTCCAGTTCTCAAGGAGAAAGTGTACCAGCACTGCTCACTTAGCCCGACCTTGCCAGGAAATGAGATTTGCTGCACATTCCAAGGACACTGCATTTTCCTGGGCAAGCTGCAACTTGCTGGCAGATGGCCGTGCTCTCTGCCCACTCCTGCCCAGTTCTTGGTACTAGCGGGCACGTTGCAGCCTGGCGAAGGGAAGAAACCTCTGAAAAGATACGCGGAAGAAATAAATAGACTCCATAACCTGGGGTAGTTATGAAGTGGGTACGTATGTCAGCGCCCGGCACAAGTGAGATAGCTCTCCAAAACTTGTGCCCCGAGCCTCAGTCTGACCCACACTTTTATTCTTAAAGACGTTCCATATGCAATACACTGCACAACTTTTTCATGCATATTCAACCCCTGGCCCCGCCTGTCCTCGCTTCTCATGCTAAGTAAGTCCACGGCCTTCTGGGCATGCGTGGTTTGCTGTGGTGGTCGTACGGGGGTCTCTTGGTGGTCCTGAGGCTGAAGATTGTGGTCTTCCTCATGATTAAACTTTTGAACTTTTCCTCTGTGCGCGTGCGCTTTTGGTCCTTTGGTGCTTCTCTGAGTACGTCTGTCAGTCTTGATAGGCTTGGAGACAGAGGAGCTTCTTTATCTGGGTTCTTTGCTTCTTCTGGTATTGTTCTTTATGCAAGAAGCTTCAGAAATTTGCATTTTCCTATGCCCTTTGTACTAGGCAGAGGTTTCTTAAGTAAAAGGTTGAAAATTCAACACATAACTCTACAAGCTAAATTAGAAATGCTTCATTCATTTTGTCAACCTAACTCTAAAAATCTCTGCTTCAGTCCCCCCTTTTCTTAAAATAGAGTAAATTCTTTTACTACAGGGGTCTTGATTTAAATTCTGATCTACTATCATGACCGTCCTCTTTCAGTAAGATTCTAGGAGTTCTAGAGAGTGATGTCAGACTGGCCATGTGTTTTAACATCCTCGAATTCTACATGAGTGTTAAAGTAGACATCATTAAACTTACAGTAACTAAAATTAATAGAATTATAATTGGGTGACATAAAGTCTTCTAAACAGTGTATTTCACTAGTTATGACTTCTGTTTATTAGCTAGTGATTGGTGCTGGATACACCAAGTTAAGAGACTTAACATACAGGAGGTTAGTGACATGTCTTGGGTAGACATTCTCTTTCGCACCCCATATGGTTTTTCATAAAGCAATTCAAAGTGGTTTAGCTTATCTTTACTCTTGGGTTTGGTTCGGATCTGCAGTAGTGCTAATGGGAGGGATTGAGTCCATGACAAATTAGCTTCTTGTCCCAATTGTACAATTTGTTGTTTGATCAAATGATTCATTTTTTTTACCTGACCACTTGATTGTGGGTTATATGGGGTGCGAAGTTCTCAGTCTATGTTCAAGTAAGCAAGTTAATAACGTGTAGGGATTGGCCACCACAGGATACAGATCCTCCGTGACCTTGTTTATGGCCCGCAGATCCTGTACTAACCAGTATGACCCATCAGGTTTACCAACTGGTAGGATAGGGGTATTAACACTTACATAACATAAGTTGGAACGAGGTATTATAGACAATATCATGGTCATCAATGGAAGCAATATTTGCTTGAACTTTTTCAGTTCTGAGGGTTCGTAACTTGTGTTTGTCGGTGACAGCAGGGAAGCACAGTGAGGCTGCTTAACAGGGCAGGATGCATACATATACTTTCCTTCGTCTACATTCACTTAACTTTATTTTACTTACTCTTACACATAACAAAACAACCACAACAACAAGGTACCTTTTCTTTTTCAACACACCTATTACACTTTTAGGTGTCCCTGGCTAGTCCCAGTGCTCTTGGATACCCCTCAATCTAGCTGTGTGGTTCCCAACTCTAGATCCTGTCAGACTTCTCTTCAAACTGGCAAAATTTTTACTCAATCTTGGCTGCTCTCAACAACCCAGCAAACTTAATTCTGGGTGCTCTTGGAATGTTAATCCCTCAATCCAGCAGGTTTGAATCAACCCTGGATGCTCTTGGAACATTAATCCCTCAATCCAGCAGGTTTGATCTTGGATGTTCTCGGGCATTCTTATCCCTCAATCCAGCAGAATTTTTAGGGGCCCCTCCTACACATTTTACCTTTTATTTTTCCCCAATAGATTATGCCCAGAAAACCCTCTTTTTACCTTTTCATTAATTTGTTTTTCTAATTAATTACATTTTACTCCCCCCCCCCTCCCCCCCCCCACTAAGGGGTCCCACTCTTTCTCTGAGACCCAGTCCCAGGGGAGGTTCTCTCACTCTCTTTATCACTCGCTTCGTCTCTTTACTGGCCGCTTTTCTGGCGAAAAAGACGGAAACGCAGCATGGGAGACTGCCGCTCTCGCTTAGCAGGTCTGGGGTAACCAGCCCGCCTCTGTCACGATCCGCTTCTTCCGGGGTGTCGTGATGGTTCTTTTCACCCATCCCAAAAGTGCAACAAAGGCAAACAACAAGGGACTATCAGTTAATCACAACAAATGCACCTTTAGTAGGGGCCAAAACAGTAAACGCGATAGTGGGGATCTGAAAGGAGATAAAAGGTTAGAGAGAGAACAGGGATATGGGAATAGCTACCAACACAGGCGAGATCCTCAGTGCTCCGGACGATGGGGATCCGTCTGTCGTGTCGGGGGAGTCTTCGAAGTTCTGGTCGACTCGGGGCTCCAATTATAGTCCACAGAGGAGAGAGGGGGGGAACAAGTGTAATAATGAAAGTCCATTGTAATCGCCCCGAGGGAACGGGTGAGTCCACAGAAACCACCAAAGCAAGACGAATCCAATGAAGAATAAGTCCATTTGAATCATTGAAGGGAAACAGGTCATGTCATTAGTGGTCAGAGCACCAATTTCCCCTCCTCCCTATAGCAGGGGTCTCAGTCTCAGTCCTTGGGAGGAGGGTTCTCATTCTTTCTTTGTCACACTGGTAACGAGGCAGATGAGGGGTCTTCAATGAAGGACCGCGAGAGTCACCCCAAAAGTTCATTGGGCTTAAGAACGGAGATTAGAAGCAGGCCGCGCATCAGGCTGTCCCGTGCTGGCTCCATGTCAGGTCTTTGCCAAGTCCTTGCCAAGTCCTTGCCAAGTTCTTACCAGGCCTTGTTGGGAACAGCCAGCATGACGGTTCAGTGGTTCCACCTGTGCTGTGTCCTGTTCTAAGCTGGAACTACAGTGGGGGAAGGGATTCTTTTTTGTGGCAATCGGAAGGCAGAATGGAAAATGAGGGGCTTCAGACGGGCTCTTACACCACCCCGTGACTGAGGATTGCCCTCAAAAGATCTTCATCAGCAGGATTCCATGGTGTCGTCGTGGAGTCTTCAGGACTCGTCAAGTGTTGGCAGCACGTCCCAGGGAAAAGAGAAGAGGAAAAGGGAAAGAAAGAGAAAACAGGAAAACTAAAACAATCACAACATATTAGTAATCACAACAAATTATAATTAAACAATAAGCAAAATACAATTAGTAAATCAATAACAGTTATTTAAATAATAATCAATATTAATCAATTAAACAATAAATTGATCAAATAATAAACCAGTATCATCAATATTAAACAGTAAAGTAATAAACCTAGTATAATCGATATTACTCAGTACAATTTTATAAACAATAAACAAAAATAATTAAAACAGCGATTAGAACAAATCATAAAAGAAAATGATGTAAAACATATCTTCTAACCTTATCATCTTCTTGTGTCTACTGTCCTGGGAACATCTCTAGTGTAAAGGATGTCGGCCAAGTGGTGTGCATTAATTATAGATGTTAATTTTATTAATCGTTTCATCATTCTCCAATTTACAATAAGCAAGATTACTGATAAAACAAAACCAATCATAACTAAAATCAGAAGAACAACAATGGGATGACACAATTTCTTCAGGATACCGGTGGCGGTGGGTGACCACCCGAAAAGGGTATCCCACCACTTGTGCTCGGCATCACTTTTCACCCTTTCTACAACACGATGTATTTCTTGCACATGATGATGAACAGTTACCAGAGTTTTCTGTCCATTCCCCTTGATTTTTCCTCTATTAGATCTTGATGAAGTAATAATTGCTTTACCAGAGAAAGGTTCATCCCAATGGGAGTAGGCAGTAGCTTGTGAATCAACGTGAGATTGGATTCTAAAAGTTCATGTGAAGTAACTGGAGCTACAAAAGAAAAATCACATCCTGCAATTTTAGTAAAGTTGCAAGCACAAAAATTGGAATGATTTTTAGTAGCTACTACTGTACTTTCTATAAACACAGTATCCCAAGCGGTTCTGAAGCAGGCACACCCATTGTCTGTAGATACAAGGACTGTTTCAGAAGTCTCGTTAGGATGAATATCAAAATGACAGCTATTTTGTTCTGTCTCCAGACAAATATCTTGAGCTACAATTGCATTACCTTCACAGATAAACCCTAGTTGTTCTCAGATGGTACAGGACTCTAAATGGACAGGTTGCCATTTGTCATCAATTTGACGGGCCCATTCTCTATGTTCAGAAGGATAGAAAGTGGGTCCATCATGATTTAATCCTAGTGCAATGATAGGGAATATCAAATGCACCCAGGCATTTCTTATGGTCAACGCAAATGCTGTGGCTGTGTTTGTGTTAGGGTCATAGGTAAAATTCACTAAATTCCACCAGGATTGGAAATCTCTTTCAAAGTCAGTGGCACTGTCCCAGACTATTTTCCTAATTTCAGTAGGAAAAGTGCCTTCTTCACCTTCTCTTAGAATTGAGGCAGCAACTGACTGCATCCATCATTGAGCCTGGATACAGCTAAGAGCTAAGGAAACGTTGCTTTGTGTGGCATTAAGTGCATCAATGATCAATTTGCTATTATTTACATTTATCTTTTCCCAATTTGCTAGAATGTTTGATAGCAACCACTGATGTGTTCCCAAGGCTGATAAGGACGATTGCAGTGGTTGTTGTATTTTGGTTAAATCTTTAGTTGTGGAAGCCAATTTATTCATTCGTACTTCTGAATCAATACTATTTAGGATTCCCAATCCTGTTCCCACAAGACCAGTTATGTCTCTTGGCACGCGGTTTTTAGGAGGCTTCCACTGTCGCAGCCAGGTTGTCCAAGCCTGAAAAGAGGTCTGCAAAAAGGGTGAACAAGCTGGTTGTATTTCTGAGATATTGTTTTGCATCAGCAATTTGACTTTTTTAAGAGACCATAACAGATTAAACAATATCTGTTGTTGGCCAGTTTTCCTGATTCTATATGGTCCAATTTCAAAAATTTTCGGGCTAAGTGTAACCAGTGGTTGGGTGGTAGGTGTCACAACATTAACATCAAGTCCTACTCCAGTATTTGAATCAATACTTTCAACTTAAAAAACAAAAACAAAAACAAAACAAAACAAAAATTGCTTCGGTATTTTTGGACCAAAACCAAACTACTTCTACAGTTTGTGTTCATGTGAAATTGTGCCAACAATCCTGTATGCTTGGCTGCGTACAAACCTTTTTGTGCTTCAAGAGATCCTTTCACTTTTTCTGCATGCTACCACAATTAGTTCAGACCACGGTCACTCAGCTGGTTTCTGGCCATGGGGTTGTGGTAGGATGCAGAAAAGTATTACCAGTTTTATCATGGATTAGGTGGTCTTCATGTCCCTCGGAGTTCTTCTGAAAAAGTAAACACAACAGGATTCTGCCGCCGAGAGGCAGAAAAGTTAGAATGATGGAATTATCCAGCATGTATTTGTCCAATGCTCTTTCCCTAGAGCACCAGAGGATTCCCATGCATATTTCTTCAGAGGGGGTTTTAGCACAAGTGCTACTAGTCCTATAGTAAGAGAGGTCCACCAGAACAGGTTGGCCAGGGTCATGAGCTGGATTATTAGGATCATTTGGTACAGAGCATAGGAGTCAGTGTAGATGCAGACCAAAGAGGAATTCTGTGCTTCTCGTTGAAAAACACTCCAGACAGCTATCAGCTCCCCACTGTGTGTACTACCTTCTTTCTCCCTCTGTAATAATTTGCTCACCAGAGGAAAAGTGGAGGGCTTCTGCCCTAGATTTCCATCCTTTTCCTTCCCCTTTAGCAAAAGCATCAGTAAACCAAGAGTTTGCTGATTGTTCGGGGCAGAAAGGAGGGGTTACTTTGATTACAGAGGCAGGTTTGTCCAAGCTCTCCGTTTCTTGGATTGCTAAAGTTTTTACAGCTCCTTCTGTCATTGAGAAGAAGTTACAGTAATGTTCAACCTGAGCATACCACTTTCTCACTGAGGCCCTCTGGGCCACCCCGTCAGGAGGGGGACTCCCACTAGTGACTGTCTTAATAACCTTGAAGGGGCCTCTCAATACAATTGGTTGTTTTCGTGCAATTTTTTCTACTTCTAGGAAAGCTAAGATAACCATCAACAATCCTTTTTCACAGGTAGTGTATCTTTTCTCAGCATCTTTGGAACCACGGGAATAAAAACCAACAGGTCTTGTTGGAGCCTCAGGACCCCGCTGCCATATGTGTACTGACAGCCCTGAGGAGGCAAATGCCCATTCCACCTGGAAAGGATCTGTAGGATGGATAGGGCCCAGTGCTTGATGAGCTGTTGCTTCAAAAATCAGCAATTGCAATGCTGACTCCTGAGAAAGACTCCAATCCCATTTCACCCCTTTCCTCAACAAGTCATAAAGGGGAACAAATGGGTCGTTCCAGTTACTAGGAAATCTATCTGGTCTTTCTACAGGAGATACAGCTGCTATCGTTTTTGGAAGGAGAATTGCTGTAGGTTTGAGTGATTCTGGAAGCCCACAAATTCAAGGGGTCATTATCTTGGGCTTCACAGGTAATTGCATCAGGGATTCAAAGCCAGGAATTCATTTCTTTTTGTGAGTCATTTGCAGGCAAGCAGCTTTGTGCACATTTTCCAAGAGCTGGTCGGGGGTACTAATTCTAGCTATGGGATCTCCCCTTTCCAAGGGGCTTGTTCCCCCGGCCCAAAAAGCTGCACGCTGTGTCAGGGACCATGTGTCACCTTTCTCTCCTGTTGTTAAGAAGACACCATGTCCCCAATACCCACTGGCTTCCTGTTCAGTGAATTGAATTTGATCACCACCAGTGAGGGACACCCGGAAAACATATTCTCTTTCTGATTCATGTGGAGGCTGTCCATATTCCCTTTTAAGCTTAGCTAGCTCGGTGGCAGTGTTTACTTGTGATGGTATGTGTTTGGTTGTGATGTGAGGTTCCAGATCATCATCACTGAGATAGTTCTACTCTGTTTTAATCAAGGGTCTCAAGTGATGGCAGCAATGTTCCCCACAATTACTTGCTGCTTCAAGTTCTTGATGAGGATAGATTTGTTTAATGTGAGGAGTTTCCTTCTCCTCAAGCTCTGTAGAGGAATCAGCATGATGTGATTTGTTAATATGTTCCTCTGTTAAGGCAGCTCGCAATGCATAGATCACATTTTTTTGCTTCATAGAACTGTTTTTGCAAAATTTCAACTAGATTTTGAAGGGAGTCTATTATAGCATGTTCCTCACTTCTTCGCTGGAAGCCATTTTCTATAGCTGCCATAAGACAAGCTCCCAAAACTGAGCAGAAGATAGTTTTATTTTTGCCCAGTTTGAATTTTGTTTCATGTTGTAATGAACACACTCTATCAATAACATTTTCTAAGTTCAACCAATTACTCTGTGCCCATTTTTCTCCTTCTGTAGAAGGTTTGGCATTGTGTTTGGCTAGTAGTGCATAAAATTCAGCTTTAATTTCAAGGCTAAGATTGTCACTCATTTTGGGAAGGGACCAAAACCACGACAGGGAGCTACAAACTTAAGTTCCACAAAACTACACAGCCCTCGCTGTGTCGCCCTTCGCTTCCCTGGCTGGGTGAAAGGACAATAATCTGCCTGGGAGGCTCTGCTTAGTTGCTTCAAGTTGTCCCTTCCTTCCCAGACCACATACACACAACAACAACAAAACAACAGTGTCCCGCCTTTTGCACTAAGGGATCCTTTATGAATTTCCAAAGACAGTATGGGTGCCTTTTCAGCTGCAACCCTTCTGTCTAGACAGAAATCCTGTCCGTGACGCCAATTTTAATGACACGATCCGTTTCTTGCGGGGTGTCGTGATGGTTCTTTTCACCGATCCCAAAAGTGCAACAAAGGCAAACAACAAGGGACTATCAGTTAATCACAACAAATGCACCTTTAGTAGGGGCCAAAACAGTAAACGCGATAGTGGGGATCTGAAAGGAGATAAAAGGTTAGAGAGAGAACAGGGATATGGGAATAGCTACCAACACAGGCGAGATCCTCAGTGCTCCGGACGATGGGGATCCGTCTGTCGTGTCGGGGGAGTCTTCGAAGTTCTGGTCGACTCGGGGCTCCAATTATAGTCCACAGAGGAGAGAGGGGGGGAACAAGTGTAATAATGAAAGTCCATTGTAATCGTCCCGAGGGAACGGGTGAGTCCACAGAAACCACCAAAGCAAGACGAATCCAATGAAGAATGAGTCCATTTGAATCACTGAAGGGAAACAGGTCATGTCATTAGTGGTCAGACCACCAATTTCCCCTCCTCCCTATAGCAGGGGTCTCAGTCTCAGTCCTTGGGAGGAGGGTTCTCATTCTTTCTTTGTCACAGTGGTAACGAGGCAGATGAGGGGTCTTCAATGAAGGACCGCGAGAGTCACCCCAAAAGTTCATTGGGCTTAAGAACGGAGATTAGAAGCAGGCCGCGCATCAGGCTGTCCCGTGCTGGCTCCATGTCAGGTCTTTGCCAAGTCCTTGCCAACTCCTTGCCAAGTTCTTACCAGGCCTTGTTGGGAACAGCCAGCATGACGGTTCAGTGGTTCCACCTGTGCTGTGTCCTGTTCTACAGTGGGGGAAGGGATTCTTTCTTGTGGCAATTGGAAGGCAGAATGGAAAATGAGGGGCTTCTGACGGGCTCTTACAGCCTCTCATTCACACACATTCATCCCCCCTTTATTCGCCCTGTAATGGAAAGGATCTCCCAGTTGCCGAGCCGTGGGGGCTTTTAGCCACTCGGCACGAAGCTCGGATAGCTGGTACATCTGAGGGTCCACCAGAAGAACGGGAGGGACACTCGGGCTGCTGAAATCCTGCTTGTTGATTGAAGGGTCGCAGAAGGGGCAAACAGGGAGACAACGAAGCAGAAGGGAGGCAGATTCCGAGAGCCCCGAAGGGCGGGCTGAGGATTCTTTTACTGCGTAGGGGTAGGAAGGTTTAGCATTCGAGGGTACAATCGGGAGAAGGCTAAAGGGAGGGGAAATGTAACATTAACCAGTGGGGAAAAGGGAAAGGTGTGTTCTTGGTGGAAGAACCAAAGGGAAAACGTGGAACAGAGAAGATTCTAGGCTAAGGGGCAGACTTGAACAATAACTGACAGGACAGGAGGAGGGTACAATTCTCTTACGAAAGGGGGTGGAGAACTCATACAACTGCTGTTTCCCATGGCAACCCTAGACTGCCTTCCCCAACCCCTCCTCCTGCACCAGTGACAGCTTTTAACACTGAAGGGCAGTGCTATTGTATAACAAACACTTAACTCTTAGCCCAGCCGGGCTCGCTGGCTACTTTTGCAAGCTTTTTACCAACTAGCGATGCTTGTAAGCGGTGCTTGTAACTCCTAGCTTGTACCACGCTCCCACTAGCTGCGCTATCAGCTAGCGGCGTTCAAAGCAGCTCCTCAAACCGCGGCTTGTGCCCGCGCGCCCGCTGCGCTATCAGCTGGGCTGCGCCTAAAGCACCTTTGCAAGCCCCGACTTCAGCCCCGCGCCGCGCTCCCCCAGCTCGCCAGAGACAGCCCGTGCCACGCATGCGCACCACCCGCTCTATCAGGTAGAGTGCGCACTACCCGCACGATCAGGTAGTGTGGGCTGAGAGCTGCCCTGCGCATGCGCTCTCTAGCACCGCCGCGCCGCCTCTCTGTATCTTAGCAAGGCCGCACCGCGCTTCACCGTTCCACTCACACATACACACACACGCACAAGCACGCACGTCCGGACGTAACAGACACACTACACTGCAATCGGGACACACACCACACACTGAAATCGCGATTTCGCCCTCCCCGAGCCGCGCTATCAGCTGGGGAGGTCCTCCCGCCGCCGGCCTCTCCCCCGATGGCGGTCTGCTTGCAAGCCCCTAGGCAAACCTGCGCGCAAAAACATCTTTTTGCGACTTATCAGTGCCAACCGTAAGAAAATAAATTAACACATACCGCTTTCATCTGCTAGTCGACGGGCCGTGGTCTGCTCCCCGCAGTGTACAGCCGAGGCGCAGAGTCCCTCCGGGGAAAAGCCCCGTGGCGCCTGAGGGTGTCTGCTCCCAACCGGACCTGCGGGTGAGCAGAGCAGTCCCTTCGTGGTCGCCAACTGAAACGATACGCGGAAGAAGTCAATAGACTCCATAACCTGGGGTAGTTATGAAGTGGGTATGTATGTCAGCGCCCGGCACAAGTGAGATAGCTCTCCAAAACTTGTGCCCCGAGCTTCAGTCTGACCCACACTTTTATTCTTAAAGACGTTCCATATGCAATACACTGCACAACTTTTTCATGCATATTCAACCCCTGGCCCCGCCTGTCCTCGCTTCTCATGCTAAGTAAGTCCACGGCCTTCTGGGCATGCGTGGTTTGCTGTGGTGGTCGTACGGGGGTCTCTTGGTGGTCCTGAGGCTGAAGATTGTGGTCTTCCTCATGATTGAACTTTTGAACTTTTCCTCTGTGCGCGTGCGCTTTTGGTCCTTTGGTGCTTATCTGAGTACGTCTGTCAGTCTTGATAGGCTTGGAGACAGAGGAGCTTCTTTATCTGGGTTCTTTGCTTCTTCTGGTATTGTTCTTTATGCAAGAAGCTTCAGAAATTTGCATTTTCCTTTGCCCTTTGTATTAGGCAGAGGTTTCTTAAGCAAAAGGTTGAAAATTCAACACATAACTCTACAAGCTACATTAGAAATGCTTAATTCATTTTGTTAACCCAACTCTAAAAATCTATTTCACCTCGAGAGCTGTCACAGAGCAGAAGGGCAGCTGAGATGCTGAAAAGCAGCAAAGCTGAACTGCCTGCCTCAGCTTCAGCAATGTGCAATTGACTGAAGGCGAAACACGAAGCAGCAGAGCAGCGGGCTTCTGTGCGCACTGAAGGCAATTGCAAGAATCCAGCAGCTGCCCCTTGCCAAGCACAGTCAGCTGCCTGTGTTCTTGCTTCTTGACCAACTCACAGTTGCCCTTCTTTTCAGCAGCTGCCACCGTGTTCTCTGCATCTCGGAGCCTCAGGGGAGCAACAAGAATTTCCAAGGTGGGATGCATGACGACTACGTCAAAACCCAGGAAAGTTGTCCTGGAACACCTTCCTTTGGCATGCCAGGAGTGAATTCAAGAGGCAGGAGAGCGGCAGCCACCGTCCTGCAGCTGTCTGCGAGCTTCGCACACAAGCCGGCTTCTTCGCGGCTTCGTTCTTCGCCTATGCAAGCTACCGCGATCTCCGGCTGCCGGAGGCCAAGAAGCGGCTACTTCGCGCACAGATCACTGGAGCGGCAGCGGTGCGCTCCGAAGCGCCGCTTTTGCCGAAAGACGCCGGCAAGCGGCACTTGCTTTCGGCCAGCTGCGGAGCTGCGTATTCTGCCTCTCTAGTCGCCTACATCTTAGCCAAAAGCTTTTCCGCTCCAGTTCTCAAGGAGAAAGTGTACCAGCACTGCTCACTTAGCCCGACCTTGCCAGGAAATGAGATTTGCTGCACATTCCAAGGACACTGCATTTTCCTGGGCAAGCTGCAACCTGCTGGCAGATGGCCGTGCTCTCTGCCCACTCCTGCCCAGTTCTTGGTACTAGCGGGCACGTTGCAGCCTGGCGAAGGCAAGAAACCTGGAGAGCTGTCACACAGCAGAAGGGCAGCTGAGATGCTGAAAAGCAGCAAAGCTGAACTGCCTGCCTCAGCTTCAGCAGTGTGTAATTGACTGAAGGCGAAAAACCAAGCAGCAGAGCAGCGGGCTTCTGTGCGCACTGAAGGCAATTGCAAGAATCCAGCAGCTGCTCCTTGCCAAGCACAGGCAGCTGCCTGTGTTCTTGCTTCTTGACCAACTCACAGTTGCCCTTCTTTTCAGCAGCTGCCACCGTGTTCTCTGCATCTCGGAGCCTCTGGGGAGCAACAAGAATTTCCAAGGTGGGATGCATGACAGCTATGTCAAAACCCAGGAAAGTTGTCCTGGAACACCTCCCATTGGCATGCCAAGAGTGAATTCAAGAGGCAGGAGAGCAGCAGCCACCGTTCTGCAGCTGTCTGCGAGCTTCGCACACAAGCCGGCTTCTTCGCGGCTTCGTTCTTCGCCTATGCAAGCTACCGCGATCTCCGGCTGCCGGAGGCCAAGAAGCGGCTACTTCGCGCACAGATGACTGGAGCGGCAGCGGTGCGCCCCGAAGCGCCGCTTTTGCCGAAAGACGCCGGGAAGCGGCGCTTGCTTTCGGCCAGCTGCGGAGCTCCGTATTCTGCCTCTCTAGTCGCCTACATCTTAGCCAAAAGCTTTTCCGCTCCAGTTCTCAAGGAGAAAGTGTACCAGCACTGCTCACTTAGCCCGACCTTGCCAGGAAATAAGATTTGCTGCACATGCCAAGGACACTGCATTTTCCTGGGCAAGCTGCAACTTGCTGGCAGATGGCCGTGCTCTCTGCCCACTCCTGCCCAGTTCTTGGTACTAGCGGGCACGTTGCAGCCTGGCGAAGGCAAGAAACCTGGAGAGCTGTCACACAGCAGAAGGGCAGCTGAGATGCTGAAAAGCAGCAAAGCTGAACTGCCTGCCTCAGCTTCAGCAGTGTGTAATTGACTGAAGGCGAAAAACCAAGCAGCAGAGCAGCGGGCTTCTGTGCGCACTGAAGGCAATTGCAAGAATCCAGCAGCTGCTCCTCGCCAAGCACAGTCAACTGCCTAGGTTCTTGCTTCTTGACCAACTCACAGTTGCCCTTCTTTTCAGCAGCTGCCACCGTGTTCTCTGCATCTCGGAGCCTCTGGGGAGCAACAAGAATTTCCAAGGTGGGATGCATGACAGCTATGTCAAAACCCAGGAAAATTGTCCTAGAACATCTTCCACTCGCATGCCAAGAGTGAATTCAAGAGGCAGGAGAGCGGCAGCCACCGTCCTGCAGCAGCCTGCGAGCTTCGCACACAAGCCGGCTTCTTCGCGGCTTCGTTCTTCGCCTCTTGCAAGCTACCGCGATCTCCGGCTGCCGGAGGCCAAGTAGCGGCTACTTCGCGCACAGATGACTGGAGCGGCAGCGGTGCGCTCCGAAGCGCCGCTTTTGCCGAAAGACGCCGGGAAGCGGCACTTGCTTTCGGCCAGCTGCGGAGCTGCGTATTCTGCCTCTCGAGTCGCCTACATCTTAGCGAAAAGCTTTTCCGCTCCAGTTCTCAAGGAGAAAGTGTCCCAGCACTGCTCACTTAGCCCGACCTTGCCAGGAAATAGGATTTGCTGCACATTCCAAGGACACTGCATTTTCCTGGGCAAGCTGCAACCTGCTGGCAGATGGCCGTGCTCTCTGCCCACTCCTGCCCAGTTCTTGGTACTAGCGGGCACGTTGCAGCCTGGCGAAGGCAAGAAACCTGGAGAGCTGTCACAGAGCAGAAGGGCAGCTGAGATGCTGAAAAGCAGCAAAGCTGAACAGCCTGCCTCAGCTTCAGCAGTGTGTAATTGACTGAAGGCGAAAAACCAAGCAGCAGAGCAGCGGGCTTCTGTGCGCACTGAAGGCAATTGCAAGAATCCAGCAGCTGCTCCTCGCCAAGCACAGTCAACTGCCTAGGTTCTTGCTTCTTGACCAACTCACAGTTGCCCTTCTTTTCAGCAGCTGCCACCGTGTTCTCTGCATCTCGGAGCCTCTGGGGAGCAACAAGAATTTCCAAGGTGGGATGCATGACAACTATGTCAAAACCCAGGAAAATTGTCCTAGAACATCTTCCACTCGCATGCCAAGAGTGAATTCAAGAGGCAGGAGAGCGGCAGCCACCGTCCTGCAGCTGTCTGCGAGCTTCGCACACAAGCCGGCTTCTTCGGGGCTTCGTTCTTAGCCTCTTGCAAGCTACCGCGATCTCCGGCTCCCGGAGGCCAAGAAGCGGCTACTTCGCGCACAGATGACTGGAGCGGCAGCGGTGCGCTCCGAAGCGCCGCTTTTGCCGAAAGACGCCGGCAAGCGGCACTTGCTTTCGGCCAGCTGCGGAGCTGCGTATTCTGCCTCTCTAGTCGCCTACATCTTCGCGAAAAGCTTTTCCGCTCCAGTTCTCAAGGAGAAAGTGTACCAGCACTGCTCACTTAGCCCGACCTTGCCAGGATATAAGATTTGCTGCACATTCCAAGGACACTGCATTTTCCTGGGCAAGCTGCAACCTGCTGGCAAATGGCCGTGCTCTCTGCCCACGCCTGCCCAGTTCTTGGTACTAGCGGGCACGTTGCAGCCTGGCGAAGGCAAGAAACCTGGAGAGCTGTCACACAGCAGAAGGGCAGCTGAGATGCTGAAAAGCAGCAAAGCTGAACTGCCTGCCTCAGCTTCAGCAGTGTGTAATTGACTGAAGGCGAAAAACCAAGCAGCAGAGCAGCGGGCTTCTGTGCGCACTGAATGCAATTGCAAGACTCCAGCAGCCTGTCCTTGCCAAGCACAGGCAGCTGCCTGTGTTCTTGCTTCTTGACCAACTCACAGTTGCCCTTCTTTTCAGCAGCTGCCACCGTGTTCTCTGCATCTCGGAGCCTCTGGGGAGCAGCAGGACTTTCCAAGGAGGGATGCATGACGACTATGTCAAAACCCAGGAAAGTTGTCCTGGAACACCTCCCATTGGCATGCCAAGAGTGAATTCAAGAGGCAGGAGAGCAGCAGCCACCGTTCTGCAGCTGTCTGCGAGCTTCGCACACAAGCCGGCTTCTTCGCGGCTTCGTTCTTCGCCTATGCAAGCTACCGCTATCTCCGGCTGCCGGAGGCCAAGAAGCGGCTACTTCGCGCACAGATCACTGGAGCGGCAGCGGTGCGCCCCGAAGCGCCGCTTTTGCCGAAAGACGCCGGGAAGCGGCGCTTGCTTTCGGCCAGCTGCGGAGCTCCGTATTCTGCCTCTCTAGTCGCCTACATCTTAGCCAAAAGCTTTTCCGCTCCAGTTCTCAAGGAGAAAGTGTACCAGCACTGCTCACTTAGCCCGACCTTGCCAGGAAATAAGATTTGCTGCACATGCCAAGGACACTGCATTTTCCTGGGCAAGCTGCAACTTGCTGGCAGATGGCCGTGCTCTCTGCCCACTCCTGCCCAGTTCTTGGTACTAGCGGGCACGTTGCAGCCTGGCGAAGGCAAGAAACCTGGAGAGCTGTCACACAGCAGAAGGGCAGATGAGATGCTGAAAAGCAGCAAAGCTGAACTGCCTGCCTCAGCTTCAGCAGTGTGTAATTGACTGAAGGCGAAAAACCAAGCAGCAGAGCAGCGGGCTTCTGTGCGCACTGAAGGCAATTGCAAGAATCCAGCAGCTGCTCCTCGCCAAGCACAGTCAACTGCCTAGGTTCTTGCTTCTTGACCAACTCACAGTTGCCCTTCTTTTCAGCAGCTGCCACCGTGTTCTCTGCATCTCGGAGCCTCTGGGGAGCAACAAGAATTTCCAAGGTGGGATGCATGACAGCTATGTCAAAACCCAGGAAAATTGTCCTAGAACATCTTCCACTCGCATGCCAAGAGTGAATTCAAGAGGCAGGAGAGCGGCAGCCACCGTCCTGCAGCAGCCTGCGAGCTTCGCACACAAGCCGGCTTCTTCGCGGCTTCGTTCTTCGCCTCTTGCAAGCTACCGCGATCTCCGGCTGCCGGAGGCCAAGTAGCGGCTACTTCGCGCACAGATGACTGGAGCGGCAGCGGTGCGCTCCGAAGCGCCGCTTTTGCCGAAAGACGCCGGGAAGCGGCACTTGCTTTCGGCCAGCTGCGGAGCTGCGTATTCTGCCTCTCGAGTCGCCTACATCTTCGCCAAAAGCTTTTCCGCTCCAGTTCTCAAGGAGAAAGTGTACCAGCACTGCTCACTTAGCCCGACCTTGCCAGGAAATGAGATTTGCTGCACATTCCAAGGACACTGCATTTTCCTGGGCAAGCTGCAACCTGCTGGCAGATGGCCGTGCTCTCTGCCCACTCCTGCCCAGTTCTTGGTACTAGCGGGCACGTTGCAGCCTGGCGAAGGCAAGAAACCTGGAGAGCTGTCACAGAGCAGAAGGGCAGCTGAGATGCTGAAAAGCAGCAAAGCTGAACTGCCTGCCTCAGCTTCAGCAGTGTGTAATTGACTGAAGGCGAAAAACCAAGCAGCAGAGCAGCGGGCTTCTGTGCGCACTGAAGGCAATTGCAAGAATCCAGCAGCTGCTCCTCGCCAAGCACAGTCAACTGCCTAGGTTCTTGCTTCTTGACCAACTCACAGTTGCCCTTCTTTTCAGCAGCTGCCACCGTGTTCTCTGCATCTCGGAGCCTCTGGGGAGCAACAAGAATTTCCAAGGTGGGATGCATGACAACTATGTCAAAACCCAGGAAAATTGTCCTAGAACATCTTCCACTCGCATGCCAAGAGTGAATTCAAGAGGCAGGAGAGCGGCAGCCACCGTCCTGCAGCTCTCTGCGAGTTTCGCACACAAGCCGGCTTCTTCGCGGCTTCGTTCTTAGCCTCTTGCAAGCTACCGCGATCTCCGGCTCCCGGAGGCCAAGAAGCGGCTACTTCGCGCACAGATGACTGGAGCGGCAGCGGTGCGCTCCGAAGCGCCGCTTTTGCCGAAAGACGCCGGGAAGCGGCACTTGCTTTCGGCCAGCTGCGGAGCTGCGTATTCTGCCTCTCTAGTCGCCTACATCTTCGCCAAAAGCTTTTCCGCTCCAGTTCTCAAGGAGAAAGTGTCCCAGCACTGCTCACTTAGCCCGACCTTGCCAGGATATAAGATTTGCTGCACATTCCAAGGACACTGCATTTTCCTGGGCAAGCTGCAACCTGCTGGCAAATGGCCGTGCTCTCTGCCCACGCCTGCCCAGTTCTTGGTACTAGCGGGCACGTTGCAGCCTGGCGAAGGCAAGAAACCTGGAGAGCTGTCACACAGCAGAAGGGCAGCTGAGATGCTGAAAAGCAGCAAAGCTGAACTGCCTGCCTCAGCTTCAGCAATGTGTAATTGACTGAAGGCGAAAAACCAAGCAGCAGAGCAGCGGGCTTCTGTGCGCACTGAATGCAATTGCAAGACTCCAGCAGCCTGTCCTTGCCAAGCACAGGCAGCTGCCTGTGTTCTTGCTTCTTGACCAACTCACAGTTGCCCTTCTTTTCAGCGGCTGCCACCGTGTTCTCTGCATCTCGGAGCCTCTGGGGAGCAGCAGGACTTTCCAAGGAGGGATGCATGACGACTATGTCAAAACCCAGGAAAGTTGTCCTGGAACACCTCCCATTGGCATGCCAAGAGTGAATTCAAGAGGCAGGAGAGCAGCAGCCACCGTTCTGCAGCTGTCTGCGAGCTTCGCACACAAGCCGGCTTCTTCGCGGCTTCGTTCTTCGCCTATGCAAGCTACCGCGATCTCCGGCTGCCGGAGGCCAAGAAGCGGCTACTTCGCGCACAGATCACTGGAGCGGCAGCGGTGCGCCCCGAAGCGCCGCTTTTGCCGAAAGACGCCGGGAAGCGGCACTTGCTTTCGGCCAGCTGCGGAGCTCCGTATTCTGCCTCTCTAGTCGCCTACATCTTAGCCAAAAGCTTTTCCGCTCCAGTTCTCAAGGAGAAAGTGTACCAGCACTGCTCACTTAGCCCGACCTTGCCAGGAAATAAGATTTGCTGCACATGCCAAGGACACTGCATTTTCCTGGGCAAGCTGCAACTTGCTGGCAGATGGCCGTGCTCTCTGCCCACTCCTGCCCAGTTCTTGGTACTAGCGGGCACGTTGCAGCCTGGCGAAGGGAAGAAACCTCTGAAACGATACGCGGAAGAAATAAATAGACTCCATAACCTGGGGTAGTTATGAAGTGGGTATGTATGTCAGCGCCCGGCACAAGTGAGATAGCTCTCCAAAACTTGTGCCCCGAGCCTCAGTCTGACCCACACTTTTATTCTTAAAGACGTTCCATATGCAATACACTGCACAACTTTTTCATGCATATTCAACCCCTGGCCCCGCCTGTCCTCGCTTCTCATGCTAAGTAAGTCCACGGCCTTCTGGGCATGCGTGGTTTGCTGTGGTGGTCGTACGGGGGTCTCTTGGTGGTCCTGAGGCTGAAGATTGTGGTCTTCCTCATGATTAAACTTTTGAACTTTTCCTCTGTGCGCGTGCGCTTTTGGTCCTTTGGTGCTTCTCTGAGTACGTCTGTCAGTCTTGATAGGCTTGGAGACAGAGGAGCTTCTTTATCTGGGTTCTTTGCTTCTTCTGGTATTGTTCTTTATGCAAGAAGCTTCAGAAATTTGCATTTTCTTATGCCCTTTGTACTAGGCAGAGGTTTCTTAAGTAAAAGGTTGAAAATTCAACACATAACTCTACAAGCTAAATTAGAAATGCTTCATTCATTTTGTCAACCTAACTCTAAAAATCTCTGCTTCAGTCCCCCCTTTTCTTAAAATAGATTAAATTCTTTTACTACAGGGGTCTTGATTTAAATTCTGATCTACTATCATGACCGTCCTCTTTCAGTAAGATTCTAGGAGTTCTAGAGAGTGATGTCAGACTGGCCATGTCTTTTAACATCCTCGAATTCTACATGAGTGTTAAAGTAGACATCATTAAACTTACAGTAACTAAAATTAATAGAATTATAATTGGGTGACATAAAGTCTTCTAAACAGTGTATTTCACTAGTTATGACTTCTGTTTATTAGCTAGTGATTGGTGCTGGATACACCAAGTTAAGAGACTTAACATACAGGAGGATAGTGACATGTCTTGGGTAGACATTCTCTTTCGCACCCCATATGGTTTTTCATAAAGCAATTCAAAGTGGTTTAGCTTTTCTTTACTCTTGGGTTTGGTTCGGATCTGCAGTAGTGCTAATGGGAGGGATTGAGTCCATGACAAATTAGCTTCTTGTCCCAATTGTACAATTTGTTGTTTGATCAAATGGTTCATTTTTTTTTACCTGACCACTTGATTGTGGGTTATATGGGGTGTGAAGTTCTCAGTCTATGTTCAAGTATTGGCTAACTTGTTGCACGAATTTTACAATAAAATGTGGTCCTCTATTTGAGGAGATTGTGGCCAGGACTCTAAAGCGTGGTATGTTTTCTTGTACCGATACCTTAGTTACTTCTTGAGCTTTAGAAGTCCTGGTGGGGAATGCTTCTGGCCATCCTGAAAAGGTATCTGTTAGCACCAGGAAAAACTTATACCCCGCTTTTCTTGGCAATTCTGTACAATGAATCTGCCATTGCTGCTCCGGCCCATGACCCTTCCTCATCTGGCTAAGCTTTGGTTTGGGAGTATTTTTGGGGTTGGTCTGGAGGCAAAGGTCACATTGTCCAGTTGTAAATGTCTAGATATGCTAGAGCATCAATATCCCAATGGTTTTCTGGTGTTCTTCCTTTATTAGGGACCATCATAAATAGGAGGGTAGAACTAATTTTCCTTCTATGGTGGCCCATCCCTCTTGGTTATAGTCTCCTTTTTGCTCATAGATTCATTTTTTTTCTAGTTTGTTGTATCTTGGCTTACCTTTAGGGGAAATGTGCCCGTCTTGCTGCTTCTTTTGCTTCCCTATCTGCCAGCTCGTTTCCTTCTTCCAATTCGGAGTTGATCTTCTGATGTGCCTTAATGTGCATGATCGCTACTTTCTCTGGCAACTGGACTGCTTCTAGAAGTCGCAGTACTTCTGATGCATCTTTAATATTTTTCCCTTGAGAGTTCAGCAGTCCTCTCTCTTTCTAAATGGCTCTGTGAGCATGCACTACTCCAAATGCATACTTCGAGTCCGTGTATATGTTTATTTCTTTCCCTCTTGCCAATTCTAGGGCCCGAGTTAGAGCAATTATCTCGGCCTTCTGTGCACAGGTATTTGTTGGCAGGGGCCCAGATGATATTCCTTCCTTGCACATTGGAACTGCCTAGCCGGCGTGCCGTTTTCCACTGATGATATAACTGCTTCCATCAGTAAACGAGACTTCTGCATTCTCAAGAGGGGTGTCCTTCAAGTCAGGGCAGCTGGAGTAGGTGGCTTCAATGGTCTCCAGGCAGTCATGTTCCACTGGTTCCCCTTGGTTTCTACTGAGGAAGGAGGCTGGATTGACAATGTTAGCCACTACTATCTCTACATCATCTTGCTCCGCTATGATAGCTTGGTATCTCAGGAGCCGTTGTGGGGAAAGCCAATGCCCACCTTTAACCTCTAGCACTGCAGACACTGTGTGAGACACTAGCACAGTTCTTTTCTGGCCTAGGGTGAATTTGTGTGCCTCTTGGATGTTCAGTACGACTGCTGCAACAGCTCTGAGGCACCCAGGCCACCCTTTAGCTGCTGTATCCAATTGCTTAGAGAAGTAAGCCACTGCTCTCCGATATGGGCCGAGGTCCTGTGCTAGTATTCCTAAGGCGATTCCTTGCTTCTCATGGGAGAATAAAAGGAAAGGCTTACTCACGTCCGGCAATCTCGGGGCTGGAGCTGACATGAGGGCTTTTTTCAGCTGGTTGAAAGCTTGCGTAGCTTCCTTTGTCTCTTGGATGTTCCTGCTTTCAGTTGCAATCAGTTCATAGAAGGGCTTAACAAACAGTCCATAGTTATAGATCCAAACCTGCACCACCCTGTCATCCTCAGGAAAGTTCGTAGTTCCTTCACAGTCTGAGGTTTTGGGCTCTGGCATATTGCCTCCTTCCGGCTTTGGCCCAAGGTACGTTGTCTAGCACTGACTTCGTAACCCAGATAAGTTACTTTCTGGTTTACTACTTGGGCTTTTTTCTTTGATACTCGGTACCCTTGGAGCCCCAAAAAGTTCAAGAGGCTTATCGTCCAGGCCGTGCATGCTTCCCTTGTCCGTGTGGCTATCAGGATGTCATCTACGTACTCTAGCAACTTCCCTTCCTCTGGAGGGGCTTCTCAGGTCTCTAATTCTTTTGCAAGTTGTTCTCCAAACAAAGTGGGTGAGTTTTTGAATCCTTGTGGGAGTCCATGTCAGTTGAGTTCTTCGCCCGCTCTTAGGATTTTCCCATTCAAATGCAAAAATTTTTCTGGCTTCGTGGATAGGAAGGCAAAAGAAGGCATCTTTTAAATCTAAAACGGTAAACCAAGTTAGCTCGGCTGTTAAGCAAGTTAATAACGTGTAGGGATTGGCCACCACAGGATACAGATCCTCAGTGACCTTGTTTATGGCCCGCAGATCCTGTACTAACCAGTATGACCCATCAGGTTTACCAACTGGTAGGATAGGGGTATTAACACTTACATAACATAAGTTGGAACAAGGTATTATAGACAATATCATGGTCATCAATGGAAGCAATATTTGATTGAACTTTTTCAGTTCTGAGGGTTCGTAACTTGTGTTTGTCGGTGACAGCAGGGAAGCACAGTGAGGCTGCTTAACAGGGCAGGATGCATACATATACTTTCCTTCGTCTACATTCACTTAACTTTATTTTACTTACTCTTACACATAACAAAACAACCACAACAACAAGGTACCTTTTCTTTTTCAACACACCTATTACACTTTTAGGTGTCCCTGGCTAGTCCCAGTGCTCTTGGATACCCCTCAATCTAGCTGTGTGGTTCCCAACTCTAGATCCTGTCAGACTTCTCTTCAAACTGGCAAAATTTTTACTCAATCTTGGCTGCTCTCAACAACCCAGCAAACTTAATTCTGGGTGCTCTTGGAATGTTAATCCCTCAACCCAGCAGGTTTGAATCAACCCTGGATGCTCTTGGAACATTAATCCCTCAATCCAGCAGGTTTGAATCAACCCTGGATGCTCTTGGAATATTAATCCCTCAATCCAGCAGGTTTGATCTTGGATGTTCTTGGGCATTCTTATCCCTCAATCCAGCAGAATTTTTAGGGGCCCCTCCTACACATTTTACCTTTTATTTTTCCCCAATAGATTATGCCCAGAAAACCCTCTTTTTACCTTTTCATTAATTTGTTTTTCTAATTAATTACATTTTACTCCCCCCCCCTCCCCCCCCCCCACTAAGGGGTCCCACTCTTTCTCTGAGACCCAGTCCCAGGGGAGGTTCTCTCACTCTCTTTATCACTCGCTTCGTCTCTTTACTGGCCGCTTTTCTGGCGAAAAAGACGGAAACGCAGCATGGGAGACTGCCGCTCTCGCTTAGCAGGTCTGGGGTAACCAGCCCGCCTCTGTCACGATCCGCTTCTTCCGGGGTGTCGTGATGGTTCTTTTCACCCATCCCAAAAGTGCAACAAAGGCAAACAACAAGGGACTATCAGTTAATCACAACAAATGCACCTTTAGTAGGGGCCAAAACAGTAAACGCGATAGTGGGGATCTGAAAGGAGATAAAAGGTTAGAGAGAGAAGAGGGATATGGGAATAGCTACCAACACAGGCGAGATCCTCAGTGCTCCGGACGATGGGGATCCGTCTGTCGTGTCGGGGGAGTCTTCGAAGTTCTGGTCGACTCGGGGCTCCAATTATAGTCCACAGAGGAGAGAGGGGGGGAACAAGTGTAATAATGAAAGTCCATTGTAATCGCCCCGAGGGAACGGGTGAGTCCACAGAAACCACCAAAGCAAGACGAATCCAATGAAGAATAAGTCCATTTGAATCATTGAAGGGAAACAGGTCATGTCATTAGTGGTCAGAGCACCAATTTCCCCTCCTCCCTATAGCAGGGGTCTCAGTCTCAGTCCTTGGGAGGAGGGTTCTCATTCTTTCTTTGTCACACTGGTAACGAGGCAGATGAGGGGTCTTCAATGAAGGACCGCGAGAGTCACCCCAAAAGTTCATTGGGCTTAAGAACGGAGATTAGAAGCAGGCCGCGCATCAGGCTGTCCCGTGCTGGCTCCATGTCAGGTCTTTGCCAAGTCCTTGCCAACTCCTTGCCAAGTTCTTACCAGGCCTTGTTGGGAACAGCCAGCATGACGGTTCAGTGGTTCCACCTGTGCTGTGTCCTGTTCTAAGCTGGAACTACAGTGGGGGAAGGGATTCTTTTTTGTGGCAATCGGAAGGCAGAATGGAAAATGAGGGGCTTCTGACGGGCTCTTACACCACCCCGTGACTGACGATTGCCCTCGAAAGATCTTCATCAGCAGGATTCCATGGTGTCGTCGTGGAGTCTTCAGGACTCGTCAAGTGTTGGCAGCACGTCCCAGGGAAAAGAGAAGAGGAAAAGGGAAAGAAAGAGAAAACAGGAAAACTAAAACAATCACAACATATTAGTAATCACAACAAATTATAATTAAACAATAAGCAAAATACAATTAGTAAATCAATAACAGTTATTTAAATAATAATCAATATTAATCAATTAAACAATAAATTGATCAAATAATAAACCAGTATAATCAATATTAAACAGTAAAGTAATAAACCTAGTATAATCGATATTACTCAGTACAATTTTATAAACAATAAACAAAAATAATTAAAACAGCGATTAGAACAAATCATAAAAGAAAATGATGTAAAACATATCTTCTAACCTTATCATCTTCTTGTGTCTACTGTCCTGGGAACATCTCTAGTGTAAAGGATGTCGGCCAAGTGGTGTGCATTAATTATAGATGTTAATTTTATTAATCCTTTCATCATTCTCCAATTTACAATAAGCAAGATTACTGATAAAACAAAACCAATCATAACTAAAATCAGAAGAACAACAATGGGATGACACAATTTCTTCAGGATACCGGTGGCGGTGGGTGACCACCCGAAAAGGGTATCCCACCACTTGTGCTCGGCATCACTTTTCACCCTTTCTACAACACGATGTATTTCTTGCACATGATGATGAACAGTTACCAGAGTTTTCTGTCCATTCCCCTTGATTTTTCCTCTATTAGATCTTGATGAAGTAATAATTGCTTTACCAGAGAAAGGTTCATCCCAATGGGAGTAGGCAGTAGCTTGTGAATCAACGTGAGATTGGATTCTAAAAGTTCATGTGAAGTAACTGGAGCTACAAAAGAAAAATCACATCCTGCAATTTTAGTAAAGTTGCAAGCACAAAAATTTGAATGATTTTTAGTAGCTACTACTGTACTTTCTATAAACACAGTATCCCAAGCGGTTCTGAAGCAGGCACACCCATTGTCTGTAGATACAAGGACTGTTTCAGAAGTCTCGTTAGGATGAATATCAAAATGACAGCTATTTTGTTCTGTCTCCAGACAAATATCTTGAGCTACAATTGCATTACCTTCACAGATAAACCCTAGTTGTTCTCAGATGGTACAGGACTCTAAATGGACAGGTTGCCATTTGTCATCAATTTGACGGGCCCATTCTCTATGTTCAGAAGGATAGAAAGTGGGTCCATCATGATTTAATCCTAGTGCAATGATAGGGAATATCAAATGCACCCAGGCATTTCTTATGGTCAACGCAAATGCTGTGGCTGTGTTTGTGTTAGGGTCATAGGTAAAATTCACTAAATTCCACCAGGATTGGAAATCTCTTTCAAAGTCAGTGGCACTGTCCCAGACTATTTTCCTAATTTCAGTGGGAAAAGTGCCTTCTTCACCTTCTCTTAGAATTGAGGCAGCAACTGACTGCATCCATCATTGAGCCTGGATACAGCTAAGAGCTAAGGAAACGTTGCTTTGTGTGGCATTAAGTGCATCAATGATCAATTTGCTATTATTTACATTTATCTTTTCCCAATTTGCTAGAATGTTTGATAGCAACCACTGATGTGTTCCCAAGGCTGATAAGGACGATTGCAGTGGTTGTTGTATTTTGGTTAAATCTTTAGTTGTGGAAGCCAATTTATTCATTCGTACTTCTGAATCAATACTATTTAGGATTCCCAATCCTGTTCCCACAAGACCAGTTATGTCTCTTGGCAGCCGGTTTTTAGGAGGCTTCCACTGTCGCAGCCAGGTTGTCCAAGCCTGAAAAGAGGTCTGCAAAAAGGGTGAACAAGCTGGTTGTATTTCTGAGATATTGTTTTGCATCAGCAATTTGACTTGTTTAAGAGACCATAACAGATTAAACAATATCTGTTGTTGGCCAGTTTTCCTGATTCTATATGGTCCAATTTCAAAAATTTTCGGGCTAAATGTAACCAGTGGTTGGGTGGTAGGTGTCACAACATTAACATCAAGTCCTACTCCAGTATTTGAATCAATACTTTCAACTTAAAAAACAAAAACAAAAACAAAAACAAAAACAAAAAAAAAAAAGTGCTTCGGTATTTTTGGACCAAAACCAAACTACTTCTACAGTTTGTGTTCATGTGAAATTGTGCCAACAATCCTGTATGCTTGGCTGCGTACAAACCTTTTTGTGCTTCAAGAGATCCTTTCACTTTTTCTGCATGCTACCACAATTAGTTCAGACCACGGTCACTCAGCTGATTTCTGGCCATGGGGTTGTGGTAGGATGCAGAAAAGTATTACCAGTTTTATCATGGATTAGGTGGTCTTCATGTCCCTCGGAGTTCTTCTGAAAAAGTCAACACAACAGGATTCTGCCGCCAAGAGGCAGAAAAGTTAGAATGATGGAATTATCCAGCATGTATTTGTCCAATGCTCTTTCCCTAGAGCACCAGAGGATTCCCATGCATATTTCTTCAGAGGGGGTTTTAGCACAAGTGCTACTAGTCCTATAGTAAGAGAGGTCCACCAGAACAGGTGGGCCAGGGTCATGAGCTGGATTATTAGGATCATTTGGTACAGAGCATAGGAGTCAGTGTAGATGCAGACCAAAGAGGAATTCTGTGTTTCTCGTTGAAAAACACTCCAGACAGCTATCAGCTCCCCACTGTGTGTACTACCTTCTCCCTCTGTAATAATTTGCTCACCAGAGGAAAAGTGGAGGGCTTCTGCCCTAGATTTCCATCCTTTTCCTTCCCCTTTAGCAGAAGCATCAGTAAACCAAGAGTTTGCTGATTGTTCGGGGCAGAAAGGAGGGGTTACTTTGATTACAGAGGCAGGTTTGTCCAAGCTCTCCGTTTCTTGGATTGCTAAAGTTTTTACAGCTCCTTCTGTCATTGAGAAGAAGTTACAGTAATGTTCAACCTGAGCATACCACTTTCTCACTGAGGCCCTCTGGGCCACCCCGTCAGGAGGGGGACTCCCACTAGTGACTGTCTTAATAACCTTGAAGGGGCCTCTCAATACAATTGGTTGTTTTCGTGCAATTTTTTCTACTTCTAGGAAAGCTAAGATAACCATCAACAATCCTTTTTCCCAGGTAGTGTATCTTTTCTCAGCATCTTTGGAACCACGGGAATAAAAACCAACAGGTCTTGTCGGAGCCTCAGGACCCCGCTGCCATATGTGTACTGACAGCCCTGAGGAGGCAAATGCCCATTCCACCTGGAAAGGATCTGTAGGATGGATAGGGCCCAGTGCTTGATGAGCTGTTGCTTCAAAAATCAGCAATTGCAATGCTGACTCCTGAGAAAGACTCCAATCCCATTTCACCCCTTTCCTCAACAAGTCATAAAGGGGAACAAATGGGTCGTTCCAGTTACTAGGAAATCTATCTGGTCTTTCTACAGGAGATACAGCTGCTATCGTTTTTGGAAGGAGAATTGCTGTCGGTTTGAGTGATTCTGGAAGCCCACAAATTCAAGGGGTCATTATCTTGGGCTTCACAGGTAATTGCATCAGGGATTCAAAGCCAGGAATTCATTTCTTTTTGTGAGTCATTTGCAGGCAAGCAGCTTTGTGCACATTTTCCAAGAGCTGGTCGGGGGTACTAATTCTAGCTATGGGATCTCCCCTTTCCAAGGGGCTTGTTTCCCCGGCCCAAAAAGCTGCACGCTGTGTCAGGGACCATGTGTCACCTTTCTCTCCTGTTGTTAAGAAGACACCATGTCCCCAGTACCCACTGGCTTCCTGTTCAGTGAATTGAATTTGATCACCACCAGTGAGGGACACCCGGAAAACATATTCTGTTTCTGATTCATGTGGAGGCTGTCCGTATTCCCTTTTAAGCTTAGCTAGCTCGGTGGCAGTGTTTACTTGTGATGGTATGTGTTTGGTTGTGATGTGAGGTTCCAGATCATCATCACTGAGATAGTTCTACTCTGTTTTAATCAAGGGTCTCAAGTGATGGCAGCAATGTTCCCCACAATTACTTGCTGCTTCAAGTTCTTGATGAGGATAGATTTGTTTAATGTGAGGAGTTTCCTTCTCCTCAAGCTCTGTAGAGGAATCAGCATGATGTGATTTGTTAATATGTTCCTCTGTTAAGGCAGCTCGCAATGCATAGATCACATTTTTTGCTTCATAGAACTGTTTTTGCAAAATTTCAACTAGATTTTGAAGGGAGTCTATTATAGCATAATAGTTCCTCACTTCTTCGCTCGAAGCCATTTTCTATAGCTGCCATAAGACAAGCTCCCAAAACTGAGCAGAAGATAGTTTTATTTTTGCCCAGTTTGAATTTTGTTTCATGTTGTAATGAACACACTCTATCAATAACATTTTCTAAGTTCAACCAATTACTCTGTGCCCATTTTTCTCCTTCTGTAGAAGGTTTGGCATTGTGTTTGGCTAGTAGTGCATAAAATTCAGCTTTAATTTCAAGGCTAAGATTGTCACTCATTTTGGGAAGGGACCAAAACCACGACAGGGAGCTACAAACTTAAGTTCCACAAAACTACACAGCCCTCGCTGTGTCGCCCTTCGCTTCCCTGGCTGGGTGAAAGGACAATCATCTGCCTGGGAGGCTCTGCTTAGTTGCTTCAAGTTGTCCCTTCCTTCCCAGACCACATACACACAACAACAACAAAACAACAGTGTCCCGCCTTTTGCACTAAGGGATCCTTTATGAATTTCCAAAGACAGTATGGGTGCCTTTTCAGCTGCAACCCTTCTGTCTAGACAGAAATCCTGTCCGTGACGCCAATTTTAATGACACGATCCGTTTCTTGCGGGGTGTCGTGATGGTTCTTTTCACCCATCCCAAAAGTGCAACAAAGGCAAACAACAAGGGACTATCAGTTAATCACAACAAATGCACCTTTAGTAGGGGCCAAAACAGTAAACGCGATAGTGGGGATCTGAAAGGAGATAAAAGGTTAGAGAGAGAAGAGGGATATGGGAATAGCTACCAACACAGGCGAGATCCTCAGTGCTCCGGACGATGGGGATCCGTCTGTCGTGTCGGGGGAGTCTTCGAAGTTCTGGTCGACTCGGGCCTCCAATTATAGTCCACAGAGGAGAGAGGGGGGGAACAAGTGTAATAATGAAAGTCCATTGTAATCGTCCCGAGGGAACGGGTGAGTCCACAGAAACCACCAAAGCAAGACGAATCCAATGAAGAATAAGTCCATTTGAATCACTGAAGGGAAACAGGTCATGTCATTAGTGGTCAGACCACCAATTTCCCCTCCTCCCTATAGCAGGGGTCTCAGTCTCAGTCCTTGGGAGGAGGGTTCTCATTCTTTCTTTGTCACAGTGGTAACGAGGCAGATGAGGGGTCTTCAATGAAGGACCACGAGAGTCACCCCAAAAGTTCATTGGGCTTAAGAACGGAGATTAGAAGCAGGCCGCGCATCAGGCTGTCCCGTGCTGGCTCCATGTCAGGTCTTTGCCAAGTCCTTGCCAACTCCTTGCCAAGTTCTTACCAGGCCTTGTTGGGAACAGCCAGCATGACGGTTCAGTGGTTCCACCTGTGCTGTGTCCTGTTCTACAGTGGGGGAAGGGATTCTTTCTTGTGGCAATCGGAAGGCAGAATGGAAAATGAGGGGCTTCTGACGGGCTCTTACAGCCTCTCATTCACACACATTCATCCCCCCTTTATTCGCCCTGTAATGGAAAGGATCTCCCAGTTGCCGAGCCGTGGGGGCTTTTAGCCACTCGGCACGAAGCTCGGATAGCTGGTACATCTGAGGGTCCACCAGAAGAACGGGAGGGACACTCGGGCTGCTGAAATCCTGCTCGTTGATTGAAGGGTCGCAGAAGGGGCAAACAGGGAGACAACGAAGCAGAAGGGAGGCAGATTCCGAGAGCCCCGAAGGGCGGGCTGAGGATTCTTTTACTGCGTAGGGGTAGGAAGGTTTAGCATTCGAGGGTACAATCGGGAGAAGGCTAAAGGGAGGGGAAATATAACATTAACCAGTGGGGAAAAGGGAAAGGAGTGTTCTTGGTGGAAGAACCAAAGGGAAAACGTGGAACAGAGAAGATTCTAGGCTAAGGGGCAGACTTGAACAATAACTGACAGGACAGGGGGAGGGTACAATTCTCTTCCAAAAGGGGGTGGAGAACTCATACAACTGCTGTTTCCCATGGCAACCCTAGACTGCCTTCCCCAACCCCTCCTCCTGCACCAGTGACAGCTTTTAACACTGAAGGGCAGTGCTATTGTATAACAAACACTTAACTCTTAGCCCAGCCGGGCTCGCTGGCTACTTTTGCAAGCTTTTTACCAACTAGCGATGCTTGTAAGCGGTGCTTGTAACTCCTAGCTTGTACCACGCTCCCACTAGCTGCGCTATCAGCTAGCGGCGTTCAAAGCAGCTCCTCAAACCGCGGCTTGTGCCCGCGCGCCCGCTGCGCTATCAGCTGGGCTGCGCCTAAAGCACCTTTGCAAGCCCCGACTTAAGCCCCGCGCCGCGCTCCCCCAGCTCGCCAGAGACAGCCCGTGCCACGCATGCGCACCACCCGCTCTATCAGGTAGAGTGCGCACTACCCGCACGATCAGGTAGTGTGGGCTGAGAGCTGCCCTGCGCATGCGCTCTCTAGCACCGCCGCGCCGCCTCTCTGTATCTTAGCAAGGCCGCACCGCGCTTCACCGTTCCACTCACACATACACACACACGCACAAGCACGCACGTCCGGACGTAACAGACACACTACACTGCAATCGGGACACACACCACACACTGAAATCGCGATTTCGCCCTCCCCGAGCCGCGCTATCAGCTGGGGAGGTCCTCCCGCCGCCGGCCTCTCCCCCGATGGCGGTCTGCTTGCAAGCCCCTAGGCAAACCTGCGCGCAAAAACATCTTTTTGCGACTTATCAGTGCCAACCGTAAGAAAATAAATTAACACATACCGCTTTCATCTGCTAGTCGACGGGCCGTGGTCTGCTCCCCGCAGTGTACAGCCGAGGCGCAGAGTCCCTCCGGGGAAAAGCCCCGTGGCGCCTGAGGGTGTCTGCTCCCAACCGGACCTGCGGGTGAGCAGAGCAGTCCCTTCGTGGTCGCCAACTGAAACGATACGCGGAAGAAGTCAATAGACTCCATAACCTGGGGTAGTTATGAAGTGGGTATGTATGTCAGCGCCCGGCACAAGTGAGATAGCTCTCCAAAACTTGTGCCCCGAGCTTCAGTCTGACCCACACTTTTATTCTTAAAGACGTTCCATATGCAATACACTGCACAACTTTTTCATGCATATTCAACCCCTGGCCCCGCCTGTCCTCGCTTCTCATGCTAAGTAAGTCCACGGCCTTCTGGGCATGCGTGGTTTGCTGTGGTGGTCGTACGGGGGTCTCTTGGTGGTCCTGAGGCTGAAGATTGTGGTCTTCCTCATGATTGAACTTTTGAACTTTTCCTCTCTGCGCGTGCGCTTTTGGTCCTTTGGTGCTTCTCTGAGTACGTCTGTCAGTCTTGATAGGCTTGGAGACAGAGGAGCTTCTTTATCTGGGTTCTTTGCTTCTTCTGGTATTGTTCTTTATGCAAGAAGCTTCAGAAATTTGCATTTTCCTTTGCCCTTTGTATTAGGCAGAGGTTTCTTAAGCAAAAGGTTGAAAATTCAACACATAACTCTACAAGCTACATTAGAAATGCTTAATTCATTTTGTTAACCCAACTCTAAAAATCTATTTCACCTCGAGAGCTGTCACAGAGCAGAAAGGAGCTGAGATGCTGAAAAGCAGCAAAGCTGAACTGCCTGCCTCAGCTTCAGCAATGTGCAATTGACTGAAGGCGAAACACGAAGCAGCAGAGCAGCGGGCTTCTGTGCGCACTGAAGGCAATTGCAAGAATCCAGCAGCTGCTCCTCGCCAAGCACAGTCAACTGCCTAGGTTCTTGCTTCTTGACCAACTCACAGTTGCCCTTCTTTTCAGCAGCTGCCACCGTGTTCTCTGCATCTCGGAGCCTCTGGGGAGCAACAAGAATTTCCAAGGTGGGATGCATGACAACTATGTCAAAACCCAGGAAAATTGTCCTAGAACATCTTCCACTCGCATGCCAAGAGTGAATTCAAGAGGCAGGATAGCGGCAGCCACCGTCCTGCAGCTGTCTGTGAGCTTCGCACACAAGCCGGCTTCTTCGCGGCTTCGTTCTTCGCCTATGCAAGCTACCGCGATCTCCGGCTGCCGGAGGCCAAGAAGCGGCTACTTCGCGCACAGATGACTGGAGCGGCAGCGGTGCGCTCCGAAGCGCCGCTTTTGCCGAAAGACGCCGGGAAGCGGCACTTGCTTTCGGCCAGCTGCGGAGCTCCGTATTCTGCCTCTCTAGTCGCCTACATCTTAGCCAAAAGCTTTTCCGCTCCAGTTCTCAAGGAGAAAGTGTACCAGCACTGCTCACTTAGCCCGACCTTGCCAGGAAATGAGATTTGCTGCACATTCCAAGGACACTGCATTTTCCTGGGCAAGCTGCAGCCTGCTGGCAGATGGCCGTGCTCTCTGCCCACTCCTGCCCAGTTCTTGGTACTAGCGGGCACATTGCAGCCTGGCGAAGGCAAGAAACCTGGAGAGCTGTCACAGAGCAGAAGGGCAGCTGAGATGCTGAAAAGCAGCAAAGCTGAACAGCCTGCCTCAGCTTCAGCAGTGTGTAATTGACTGAAGGCGAAAAACCAAGCAGCAGAGCAGCGGGCTTCTGTGCGCACTGAAGGCAATTGCAAGAATCCAGCAGCTGCTCTTCGCCAAGCACAGTCAACTGCCTAGGTTCTTGCTTCTTGACCAACTCACAGTTGCCCTTCTTTTCAGCAGCTGCCACCGTGTTCTCTGCATCTCGGAGCCTCTGGGGAGCAACAAGAATTTCCAAGGTGGGATGCATGACAACTATGTCAAAACCCAGGAAAATTGTCCTAGAACATCTTCCACTCGCATGCCAAGAGTGAATTCAAGAGGCAGGATAGCGGCAGCCACCGTCCTGCAGCTGTCTGCGAGCTTCGCACACAAGCCGGCTTCTTCGCGGCTTCGTTCTTCGCCTATGCAAGCTACCGCGATCTCCGGCTGCCGGAGGCCAAGAAGCGGCTACTTCGCGCACAGATGACTGGAGCGGCAGCGGTGCGCTCCGAAGCGCCGCTTTTGCTGAAAGACGCCGGGAAGCGGCACTTGCTTTCGGCCAGCTGCGGAGCTCCGTATTCTGCCTCTCTAGTCGCCTACATCTTAGCGAAAAGCTTTTCCGCTCCAGTTCTCAAGGAGAAAGTGGACCAGCACTGCTCACTTAGCCCGACCTTGCCAGGATATAAGATTTGCTGCACATTCCAAGAACACTTCATTTTCCTGGGCAAGCTGCAACCTGCTGGCAGATGGCCGTGCTCTCTGCCCACTCCTGCCCAGTTCTTGGTACTAGCGGGCACGTTGCAGCCTGGCGAAGGCAAGAAACCTGGAGAGCTGTCACAGAGCAGAAGGGCAGCTGAGATGCTGAAAAGCAGCAAAGCTGAACTGCCTGCCTCAGCTTCAGCAGTGTGTAATTGACTGAAGGCGAAAAACCAAGCAGCAGAGCAGCGGGCTTCTGTGCGCACTGAAGGCAATTGCAAGCAATCCAGCAGCTGCTCCTTGCCAAGCACAGGCAGCTGCCTAGGTTATTGCTTCTTGACAAACTCACAGTTGCCCTTCTTTTCAGCAGCTGCCACCGTGTTCTCTGCATCTCGGAGCCTCTGGGGAGCAGCAAGAATTTCCAAGGAGGGATGCAGCAGGACTACGTCTAAACCCAGGAAAATTGTCCTGGAACACCTTCCATTGGCATGCCAAGAGTGAATTCAAGAGGCAGGAGAGCGGCAGCCACCGTCCTGCAGCTGTCTGCGAGCTTCGCACACAAGCCGGCTTCTTCGCGGCTTCGTTCTTCGCCCATGCAAGCTACCGCGATCTCCGGCTGCCGGAGGCCAAGAAGCGGCTACTTCGCGCACAGATCACTGGAGCGGCAGCGGTGCGCTCCGAAGCGCCGCTTTTGCCGAAAGACGCCGGCAAGCGGCACTTGCTTTCGGCCAGCTGCGGAGCTGCGTATTCAGCCTCTCTAGTCGCCTACATCTTAGCCAAAAGCTTTTCCGCTCCAGTTCTCAAGGAGAAAGTGTACCAGCACTTCTCACTTAGCCCGACCTTGCCAGGAAATGAGATTTGCTGCACATTCCAAGGACACTGCATTTTCCTGGGCAAGCTGCAGCCTGCTGGCAGATGGCCGTGCTCTCTGCCCACTCCTGCCCAGTTCTTGGTACTAGCGGGCACATTGCAGCCTGGCGAAGGCAAGAAACCTGGAGAGCTGTCACACAGCAGAAGGGCAGCTGAGATGCTGAAAAGCAGCAAAGCTGAACTGCCTGCCTCAGCTTCAGCAGTGTGTAATTGACTGAAGGCGAAAAACCAAGCAGCAGAGCAGCGGGCTTCTGTGCGCACTGAAGGCAATTGCAAGCAATCCAGCAGCTGCTCCTTGCCAAGCACAGGCAGCTGCCTAGGTTATTGCTTCTTGACAAACTCACAGTTGCCCTTCTTTTCAGCAGCTGCCACCGTGTTCTCTGCATCTCGGAGCCTCTGGGGAGCAGCAAGAATTTCCAAGGAGGGATGCAGCAGGACTACGTCTAAACCCAGGAAAATTGTCCTGGAACACCTTCCATTGGCATGCCAAGAGTGAATTCAAGAGGCAGGAGAGCGGCAGCCACCGTCCTGCAGCTGTCTGCGAGCTTCGCACAGAAGCCGGCTTCTTCGCGGCTTCGTTCTTCGCCCATGCAAGCTACCGCGATCTCCGGCTGCCGGAGGCCAAGAAGCGGCTACTTCGCGCACAGATGACTGGAGCGGCAGCGGTGCGCTCCGAAGCGCCGCTTTTGCCGAAAGACGCCGGCAAGCGGCACTTGCTTTCGGCCAGCTGCGGAGCTGCGTATTCAGCCTCTCTAGTCGCCTACATCTTAGCGCAAAGCTTTTCCGCTCCAGTTCTCAAGGAGAAAGTGTACCAGCACTGCTCACTTAGCCCGACCTTCCCAGGAAATGAGATTTGCTGCACATTCCAAGGACACTGCATTTTCCTGGGCAAGCTGCAGCCTGCTGGCAGATGGCCGTGCTCTCTGCCCACTCCTGCCCAGTTCTTGGTACTAGCGGGCACGTTGCAGCCTGGCGAAGGCAAGAAACCTCGAGAGCTGTCACAGAGGAGGAGGGCAGCTGAGATGCTGAAAAGCAGCAAAGCTGAACAGCCTGCCTCAGCTTCAGCAGTGTGTAATTGACTGAAGGCGAAAAACCAAGCAGCAGAGCAGCGGGCTTCTGTGCGCACTGAAGACAATTGCAAGAATCCAGCAGCTGCTCCTAGCCAAGCACAGTCAACTGCCTAGGTTCTTGCTTCTTGACCAACTCACAGTTGCCCTTCTTTTCAGCAGCTGCCACCGTGTTCTCTGCATCTCGGAGCCTCTGGGGAGCAGCAAGCATTTCCAAGGAGGGATGTAGCAGGACTACGTCTAAACCCAGGAAAATTGTCCTGGAACACCTTCCATTGGCATGCCAAGAGTGAATTCAAGAGGCAGGAGAGCGGCAGCCACCGTCCTGCAGCTGTCTGCGAGTTTCAAACACAAGCCGGCTTCTTCGCGGCTTCGTTCTTCGCCTATGCAAGCTACCGCGATCTCCGGCTGCCGGAGGCCAAGAAGCGGCTACTTCGCGCACAGATGACTGGAGAGGCAGCGGTGCGCTCCGAATCGCCGCTTTTGCCGAAAGACGCCGGCAAGCGGCACTTGCTTTCGGCCAGCTGCGGAGCTGCGTATTCTGCCTCTCTAGTCGCCTACCTCTTAGCGAAAAGCTTTTCCGCTCCAGTTCTCAAGGAGAAAGTGTACCTGCACTGCTCACTTAGCCCGACCTTGCCAGGAAATGAGATTTGCTGCACATTCCAAGGACACTGCATTTTCCTGGGCAAGCTGCAACCTGCTGGCAGATGGCCGTGCTCTCTGCCCACTCCTGCCCAGTTCTTGGTACTAGCGGGCACGTTGCAGCCTGGCGAAGGCAAGAAACCTGGAGAGCTGTCACAGAGCAGAAGGGCAGCTGAGATGCTGAAAAGCAGCAAAGCTGAACAGCCTGCCTCAGCTTCAGCAGTGTGTAATTGACTGAAGGCGAAAAACCAAGCAGCAGAGCAGCGGGCTTCTGTGCGCACTGAAGACAATTGCAAGAACCCAGCAGCTGCTCCTTGCCAAGCACAGGCAGCTGCCTGTGTTCTTGCTTCTTGACCAACTCACAGTTGCCCTTCTTTTCAGCAGCTGCCACCGTGTTCTCTGCATCTCGGAGCCTCAGGGGAGGAACAAGAATTTCCAAGGTGGGATGCATGACAACTATGTCAAAACCCAGGAAAATTGTCCTAGAACATCTTCCACTCGCATGCCAAGAGTGAATTCAAGAGGCAGGAGAGCGGCAGCCACCGTCCTGCAGCTGTCTGCGAGCTTTGCACACAAGCCGGCCTCTTCGCGGCTTCGTTCTTAGCCTCTTGCAAGCTACCGCGATCTCCGGCTCCCGGAGGCGAAGAAGCGGCTACTTCGCGCACAGATGACTGAGCGGCAGCGGTGCGCTCCGAAGCGCCGCTTTTGCCGAAAGACGCCGGCAAGCGGCACTTGCTTTCGGCCAGCTGCGGAGCTGCGTATTCTGCCTCTCTAGTCGCCTACATCTTAGCGCAAAGCTTTTCCGCTCCAGTTCTCAAGGAGAAAGTGTCCCAGCACTGCTCACTTAGCCCGACCTTGCCAGGATATAAGATTTGCTGCACATTCCAAGGACACTGCATTTTCCTGGGCAAGCTGCAACCTGCTGGCAAATGGCCGTGCTCTCTGCCCACGCCTGCCCAGTTCTTGGTACTAGCGGGCACGTTGCAGCCTGGCGAAGGCAAGAAACCTGGAGAGCTGTCACACAGCAGAAGGGCAGCTGAGATGCTGAAAAGCAGCAAAGCTGAACTGCCTGCCTCAGCTTCAGCAATGTGTAATTGACTGAAGGCGAAAAACCAAGCAGCAGAGCAGCGGGCTTCTGTGCGCACTGAATGCAATTGCAAGACTCCAGCAGCCTGTCCTTGCCAAGCACAGGCAGCTGCCTGTGTTCTTGCTTCTTGACCAACTCACAGTTGCCCTTCTTTTCAGCAGCTGCCACCGT
The DNA here is from genome assembly GCF_024509145.1 of Vidua macroura. Classification (NCBI taxonomy): domain Eukaryota; kingdom Metazoa; phylum Chordata; class Aves; order Passeriformes; family Viduidae; genus Vidua; species Vidua macroura. The sequence continues at coordinate 106,780 of NC_071585.1, read as the reverse complement.
GTTCTCTGCATCTCGGAGCCTCTGGGGAGCAGCAGGACTTTCCAAGGAGGGATGCATGACGACTATGTCAAAACCCAGGAAAGTTGTCCTGGAACACCTCCCATTGGCATGCCAAGAGTGAATTCAAGAGGCAGGAGAACAGCAGCCACCGTTCTGCAGCTGTCTGCGAGCTTCGCACACAAGCCGGCTTCTTCGCGGCTTCGTTCTTCGCCTATGCAAGCTACCGCGATCTCCGGCTGCCGGAGGCCAAGAAGCGGCTACTTCGCGCACAGATCACTGGAGCGGCAGCGGTGCGCTCCGAAGCGCCGCTTTTGCCGAAAGACGCCGGGAAGCGGCGCTTGCTTTCGGCCAGCTGCGGAGCTCCGTATTCTGCCTCTCTAGTCGCCTACATCTTAGCGAAAAGCTTTTCCGCTCCAGTTCTCAAGGAGAAAGTGTACCAGCACTGCTCACTTAGCCCGACCTTGCCAGGAAATAAGATTTGCTGCACATGCCAAGGACACTGCATTTTCCTGGGCAAGCTGCAACTTGCTGGCAGATGGCCGTGCTCTCTGCCCACTCCTGCCCAGTTCTTGGTACTAGCGGGCACGTTGCAGCCTGGCGAAGGCAAGAAACCTGGAGAGCTGTCACACAGCAGAAGGGCAGATGAGATGCTGAAAAGCAGCAAAGCTGAACTGCCTGCCTCAGCTTCAGCAGTGTGTAATTGACTGAAGGCGAAAAACCAAGCAGCAGAGCAGCGGGCTTCTGTGCGCACTGAAGGCAATTGCAAGAATCCAGCAGCTGCTCCTCGCCAAGCACAGTCAACTGCCTAGGTTCTTGCTTCTTGACCAACTCACAGTTGCCCTTCTTTTCAGCAGCTGCCACCGTGTTCTCTGCATCTCGGAGCCTCTGGGGAGCAACAAGAATTTCCAAGGTGGGATGCATGACAGCTATGTCAAAACCCAGGAAAATTGTCCTAGAACATCTTCCACTCGCATGCCAAGAGTGAATTCAAGAGGCAGGAGAGCGGCAGCCACCGTCCTGCAGCAGCCTGCGAGCTTCGCACACAAGCCGGCTTCTTGGCGGCTTCGTTCTTCGCCTCTTGCAAGCTACCGCGATCTCCGGCTGCCGGAGGCCAAGTAGCGGCTACTTCGCGCACAGATGACTGGAGCGGCAGCGGTGCGCTCCGAAGCGCCGCTTTTGCCGAAAGACGCCGGCAAGCGGCACTTGCTTTCGGCCAGCTGCGGAGCTGCGTATTCTGCCTCTCGAGTCGCCTACATCTTCGCCAAAAGCTTTTCCGCTCCAGTTCTCAAGGAGAAAGTGTACCAGCACTGCTCACTTAGCCCGACCTTGCCAGGAAATGAGATTTGCTGCACATTCCAAGGACACTGCATTTTCCTGGGCAAGCTGCAACCTGCTGGCAGATGGCCGTGCTCTCTGCCCACTCCTGCCCAGTTCTTGGTACTAGCGGGCACGTTGCAGCCTGGCGAAGGCAAGAAACCTGGAGAGCTGTCACACAGCAGAAGGGCAGCTGAGATGCTGAAAAGCAGCAAAGCTGAACTGCCTGCCTCAGCTTCAGCAGTGTGTAATTGACTGAAGGCGAAAAACCAAGCAGCAGAGCAGCGGGCTTCTGTGCGCACTGAAGGCAATTGCAAGAATCCAGCAGCTGCTCCTCGCCAAGCACAGTCAACTGCCTAGGTTCTTGCTTCTTGACCAACTCACAGTTGCCCTTCTTTTCAGCAGCTGCCACCGTGTTCTCTGCATCTCGGAGCCTCTGGGGAGCAACAAGAATTTCCAAGGTGGGATGCATGACAACTATGTCAAAACCCAGGAAAATTGTCCTAGAACATCTTCCACTCGCATGCCAAGAGTGAATTCAAGAGGCAGGAGAGCGGCAGCCACCGTCCTGCAGCTGTCTGCGAGCTTCGCACACAAGCCGGCTTCTTCGCGGCTTCGTTCTTAGCCTCTTGCAAGCTACCGCGATCTCCGGCTGCCGGAGGCCAAGAAGCGGCTACTTCGCGCACAGATGACTGGAGCGGCAGCGGTGCGCTCCGAAGCGCCGCTTTTGCCGAAAGACGCCGGCAAGCGGCACTTGCTTTCGGCCAGCTGCGGAGCTGCGTATTCAGCCTCTCTAGTCGCCTACATCTTAGCGAAAAGCTTTTCCGCTCCAGTTCTCAAGGAGAAAGTGTACCAGCACTGCTCACTTAGCCCGACCTTGCCAGGAAATGAGATTTGCTGCACATTCCAAGGACACTGCATTTTCCTGGGCAAGCTGCAGCCTGCTGGCAGATGGCCGTGCTCTCTGCCCACTCCTGCCCAGTTCTTGGTACTAGCGGGCACGTTGCAGCCTGGCGAAGGCAAGAAACCTCGAGAGCTGTCACAGAGGAGGAGGGCAGCTGAGATGCTGAAAAGCAGCAAAGCTGAACAGCCTGCCTCAGCTTCAGCAGTGTGTAATTGACTGAAGGCGAAAAACCAAGCAGCAGAGCAGCGGGCTTCTGTGCGCACTGAAGACAATTGCAAGAATCCAGCAGCTGCTCCTAGCCAAGCACAGTCAACTGCCTAGGTTCTTGCTTCTTGACCAACTCACAGTTGCCCTTCTTTTCAGCAGCTGCCACCGTGTTCTCTGCATCTCGGAGCCTCTGGGGAGCAGCAAGCATTTCCAAGGAGGGATGTAGCAGGACTACGTCTAAACCCAGGAAAATTGTCCTGGAACACCTTCCATTGGCATGCCAAGAGTGAATTCAAGAGGCAGGAGAGCGGCAGCCACCGTCCTGCAGCTGTCTGCGAGTTTCAAACACAAGCCGGCTTCTTCGCGGCTTCGTTCTTCGCCTATGCAAGCTACCGCGATCTCCGGCTGCCGGAGGCCAAGAAGCGGCTACTTCGCGCACAGATGACTGGAGAGGCAGCGGTGCGCTCCGAATCGCCGCTTTTGCCGAAAGACGCCGGCAAGCGGCACTTGCTTTCGGCCAGCTGCGGAGCTGCGTATTCTGCCTCTCTAGTCGCCTACCTCTTAGCGAAAAGCTTTTCCGCTCCAGTTCTCAAGGAGAAAGTGTACCAGCACTGCTCACTTAGCCCGACCTTGCCAGGAAATGAGATTTGCTGCACATTCCAAGGACACTGCATTTTCCTGGGCAAGCTGCAACCTGCTGGCAGATGGCCGTGCTCTCTGCCCACTCCTGCCCAGTTCTTGGTACTAGCGGGCACGTTGCAGCCTGGCGAAGGCAAGAAACCTGGAGAGCTGTCACAGAGCAGAAGGGCAGCTGAGATGCTGAAAAGCAGCAAAGCTGAACAGCCTGCCTCAGCTTCAGCAGTGTGTAATTGACTGAAGGCGAAAAACCAAGCAGCAGAGCAGCGGGCTTCTGTGCGCACTGAAGACAATTGCAAGAACCCAGCAGCTGCTCCTTGCCAAGCACAGGCAGCTGCCTGTGTTCTTGCTTCTTGACCAACTCACAGTTGCCCTTCTTTTCAGCAGCTGCCACCGTGTTCTCTGCATCTCGGAGCCTCAGGGGAGGAACAAGAATTTCCAAGGTGGGATGCATGACAACTATGTCAAAACCCAGGAAAATTGTCCTAGAACATCTTCCACTCGCATGCCAAGAGTGAATTCAAGAGGCAGGAGAGCGGCAGCCACCGTCCTGCAGCTGTCTGCGAGCTTTGCACACAAGCCGGCCTCTTCGCGGCTTCGTTCTTAGCCTCTTGCAAGCTACCGCGATCTCCGGCTCCCGGAGGCGAAGAAGCGGCTACTTCGCGCACAGATGACTGGAGCGGCAGCGGTGCGCTCCGAAGCGCCGCTTTTGCCGAAAGACGCCGGGAAGCGGCACTTGCTTTCGGCCAGCTGCGGAGCTGCGTATTCTGCCTCTCTAGTCGCCTACATCTTAGCGCAAAGCTTTTCCGCTCCAGTTCTCAAGGAGAAAGTGTCCCAGCACTGCTCACTTAGCCCGACCTTGCCAGGATATAAGATTTGCTGCACATTCCAAGGACACTGCATTTTCCTGGGCAAGCTGCAACCTGCTGGCAAATGGCCGTGCTCTCTGCCCACGCCTGCCCAGTTCTTGGTACTAGCGGGCACGTTGCAGCCTGGCGAAGGCAAGAAACCTGGAGAGCTGTCACACAGCAGAAGGGCAGCTGAGATGCTGAAAAGCAGCAAAGCTGAACTGCCTGCCTCAGCTTCAGCAATGTGTAATTGACTGAAGGCGAAAAACCAAGCAGCAGAGCAGCGGGCTTCTGTGCGCACTGAATGCAATTGCAAGACTCCAGCAGCCTGTCCTTGCCAAGCACAGGCAGCTGCCTGTGTTCTTGCTTCTTGACCAACTCACAGTTGCCCTTCTTTTCAGCAGCTGCCACCGTGTTCTCTGCATCTCGGAGCCTCTGGGGAGCAGCAGGACTTTCCAAGGAGGGATGCATGACGACTATGTCAAAACCCAGGAAAGTTGTCCTGGAACACCTCCCATTGGCATGCCAAGAGTGAATTCAAGAGGCAGGAGAGCAGCAGCCACCGTTCTGCAGCTGTCTGCGAGCTTCGCACACAAGCCGGCTTCTTCGCGGCTTCGTTCTTCGCCTATGCAAGCTACAGCGATCTCCGGCTGCCGGAGGCCAAGAAGCGGCTACTTCGCGCACAGATCACTGGAGCGGCAGCGGTGCGCCCCGAAGCGCCGCTTTTGCCGAAAGACGCCGGGGAGCGGCGCTTGCTTTCGGCCAGCTGCGGAGCTCCGTATTCTGCCTCTCTAGTCGCCTACATCTTAGCCAAAAGCTTTTCCGCTCCAGTTCTCAAGGAGAAAGTGTACCAGCACTGCTCACTTAGCCCGACCTTGCCAGGAAATAAGATTTGCTGCACATGCCAAGGACACTGCATTTTCCTGGGCAAGCTGCAACTTGCTGGCAGATGGCCGTGCTCTCTGCCCACTCCTGCCCAGTTCTTGGTACTAGCGGGCACGTTGCAGCCTGGCGAAGGGAAGAAACCTCTGAAACGATACGCGGAAGAAATAAATAGACTCCATAACCTGGGGTAGTTATGAAGTGGGTATGTATGTCAGCGCCCGGCACAAGTGAGATAGCTCTCCAAAACTTGTGCCCCGAGCCTCAGTCTGACCCACACTTTTATTCTTAAAGACGTTCCATATGCAATACACTGCACAACTTTTTCATGCATATTCAACCCCTGGCCCCGCCTGTCCTCGCTTCTCATGCTAAGTAAGTCCACGGCCTTCTGGGCATGCGTGGTTTGCTGTGGTGGTCGTACGGGGGTCTCTTGGTGGTCCTGAGGCTGAAGATTGTGGTCTTCCTCATGATTAAACTTTTGAACTTTTCCTCTGTGCGCGTGCGCTTTTGGTCCTTTGGTGCTTCTCTGAGTACGTCTGTCAGTCTTGATAGGCTTGGAGACAGAGGAGCTTCTTTATCTGGGTTCTTTGCTTCTTCTGGTATTGTTCTTTATGCAAGAAGCTTCAGAAATTTGCATTTTCTTATGCCCTTTGTACTAGGCAGAGGTTTCTTAAGTAAAAGGTTGAAAATTCAACACATAACTCTACAAGCTAAATTAGAAATGCTTCATTCATTTTGTCAACCTAACTCTAAAAATCTCTGCTTCAGTCCCCCCTTTTCTTAAAATAGATTAAATTCTTTTACTACAGGGGTCTTGATTTAAATTCTGATCTACTATCATGACCGTCCTCTTTCAGTAAGATTCTAGGAGTTCTAGAGAGTGATGTCAGACTGGCCATGTCTTTTAACATCCTCGAATTCTACATGAGTGTTAAAGTAGACATCATTAAACTTACAGTAACTAAAATTAATAGAATTATAATTGGGTGACATAAAGTCTTCTAAACAGTGTATTTCACTAGTTATGACTTCTGTTTATTAGCTAGTGATTGGTGCTGGATACACCAAGTTAAGAGACTTAACATACAGGAGGATAGTGACATGTCTTGGGTAGACATTCTCTTTCGCACCCCATATGGTTTTTCATAAAGCAATTCAAAGTGGTTTAGCTTTTCTTTACTCTTGGGTTTGGTTCGGATCTGCAGTAGTGCTAATGGGAGGGATTGAGTCCATGACAAATTAGCTTCTTGTCCCAATTGTACAATTTGTTGTTTGATCAAATGGTTCATTTTTTTTTACCTGACCACTTGATTGTGGGTTATATGGGGTGTGAAGTTCTCAGTCTATGTTCAAGTATTGGCTAACTTGTTGCACGAATTTTACAATAAAATGTGGTCCTCTATTTGAGGAGATTGTGGCCAGGACTCTAAAGCGTGGTATGTTTTCTTGTACCGATACCTTAGTTACTTCTTGAGCTTTAGAAGTCCTGGTGGGGAATGCTTCTGGCCATCCTGAAAAGGTATCTGTTAGCACCAGGAAAAACTTATACCCCGCTTTTCTTGGCAATTCTGTACAATGAATCTGCCATTGCTGCTCCGGCCCATGACCCTTCCTCATCTGGCTAAGCTTTGGTTTGGGAGTATTTTTGGGGTTGGTCTGGAGGCAAAGGTCACATTGTCCAGTTGTAAATGTCTAGATATGCTAGAGCATCAATATCCCAATGGTTTTCTGGTGTTCTTCCTTTATTAGGGACCATCATAAATAGGAGGGTAGAACTAATTTTCCTTCTATGGTGGCCCATCCCTCTTGGTTATAGTCTCCTTTTTGCTCATAGATTCATTTTTTTTCTAGTTTGTTGTATCTTGGCTTACCTTTAGGGGAAATGTGCCCGTCTTGCTGCTTCTTTTGCTTCCCTATCTGCCAGCTCGTTTCCTTCTTCCAATTCGGAGTTGATCTTCTGATGTGCCTTAATGTGCATGATCGCTACTTTCTCTGGCAACTGGACTGCTTCTAGAAGTCGCAGTACTTCTGATGCATCTTTAATATTTTTCCCTTGAGAGTTCAGCAGTCCTCTCTCTTTCTAAATGGCTCTGTGAGCATGCACTACTCCAAATGCATACTTCGAGTCCGTGTATATGTTTATTTCTTTCCCTCTTGCCAATTCTAGGGCCCGAGTTAGAGCAATTATCTCGGCCTTCTGTGCACAGGTATTTGTTGGCAGGGGCCCAGATGATATTCCTTCCTTGCACATTGGAACTGCCTAGCCGGCGTGCCGTTTTCCACTGATGATATAACTGCTTCCATCAGTAAACGAGACTTCTGCATTCTCAAGAGGGGTGTCCTTCAAGTCAGGGCAGCTGGAGTAGGTGGCTTCAATGGTCTCCAGGCAGTCATGTTCCACTGGTTCCCCTTGGTTTCTACTGAGGAAGGAGGCTGGATTGACAATGTTAGCCACTACTATCTCTACATCATCTTGCTCCGCTATGATAGCTTGGTATCTCAGGAGCCGTTGTGGGGAAAGCCAATGCCCACCTTTAACCTCTAGCACTGCAGACACTGTGTGAGACACTAGCACAGTTCTTTTCTGGCCTAGGGTGAATTTGTGTGCCTCTTGGATGTTCAGTACGACTGCTGCAACAGCTCTGAGGCACCCAGGCCACCCTTTAGCTGCTGTATCCAATTGCTTAGAGAAGTAAGCCACTGCTCTCCGATATGGGCCGAGGTCCTGTGCTAGTATTCCTAAGGCGATTCCTTGCTTCTCATGGGAGAATAAAAGGAAAGGCTTACTCACGTCCGGCAATCTCGGGGCTGGAGCTGACATGAGGGCTTTTTTCAGCTGGTTGAAAGCTTGCGTAGCTTCCTTTGTCTCTTGGATGTTCCTGCTTTCAGTTGCAATCAGTTCATAGAAGGGCTTAACAAACAGTCCATAGTTATAGATCCAAACCTGCACCACCCTGTCATCCTCAGGAAAGTTCGTAGTTCCTTCACAGTCTGAGGTTTTGGGCTCTGGCATATTGCCTCCTTCCGGCTTTGGCCCAAGGTACGTTGTCTAGCACTGACTTCGTAACCCAGATAAGTTACTTTCTGGTTTACTACTTGGGCTTTTTTCTTTGATACTCGGTACCCTTGGAGCCCCAAAAAGTTCAAGAGGCTTATCGTCCAGGCCGTGCATGCTTCCCTTGTCCGTGTGGCTATCAGGATGTCATCTACGTACTCTAGCAACTTCCCTTCCTCTGGAGGGGCTTCTCAGGTCTCTAATTCTTTTGCAAGTTGTTCTCCAAACAAAGTGGGTGAGTTTTTGAATCCTTGTGGGAGTCCATGTCAGTTGAGTTCTTCGCCCGCTCTTAGGATTTTCCCATTCAAATGCAAAAATTTTTCTGGCTTCGTGGATAGGAAGGCAAAAGAAGGCATCTTTTAAATCTAAAACGGTAAACCAAGTTAGCTCGGCTGTTAAGCAAGTTAATAACGTGTAGGGATTGGCCACCACAGGATACAGATCCTCAGTGACCTTGTTTATGGCCCGCAGATCCTGTACTAACCAGTATGACCCATCAGGTTTACCAACTGGTAGGATAGGGGTATTAACACTTACATAACATAAGTTGGAACAAGGTATTATAGACAATATCATGGTCATCAATGGAAGCAATATTTGATGGAACTTTTTCAGTTCTGAGGGTTCGTAACTTGTGTTTGTCGGTGACAGCAGGGAAGCACAGTGAGGCTGCTTAACAGGGCAGGATGCATACATATACTTTCCTTCGTCTACATTCACTTAACTTTATTTTACTTACTCTTACACATAACAAAACAACCACAACAACAAGGTACCTTTTCTTTTTCAACACACCTATTACACTTTTAGGTGTCCCTGGCTAGTCCCAGTGTTCTTGGATACCCCTCAATCTAGCTGTGTGGTTCCCAACTCTAGATCCTGTCAGACTTCTCTTCAAACTGGCAAAATTTTTACTCAATCTTGGCTGCTCTCAACAACCCAGCAAACTTAATTCTGGGTGCTCTTGGAATGTTAATCCCTCAACCCAGCAGGTTTGAATCAACCCTGGATGCTCTTGGAACATTAATCCCTCAATCCAGCAGGTTTGAATCAACCCTGGATGCTCTTGGAATATTAATCCCTCAATCCAGCAGGTTTGATCTTGGATGTTCTTGGGCATTCTTATCCCTCAATCCAGCAGAATTTTTAGGGGCCCCTCCTACACATTTTACCTTTTATTTTTCCCCAATAGATTATGCCCAGAAAACCCTCTTTTTACCTTTTCATTAATTTGTTTTTCTAATTAATTACATTTTACTCCCCCCCCCTCCCCCCCCCCCCACTAAGGGGTCCCACTCTTTCTCTGAGACCCAGTCCCAGGGGAGGTTCTCTCACTCTCTTTATCACTCGCTTCGTCTCTTTACTGGCCGCTTTTCTGGCGAAAAAGACGGAAACGCAGCATGGGAGACTGCCGCTCTCGCTTAGCAGGTCTGGGGTAACCAGCCCGCCTCTGTCACGATCCGCTTCTTCCGGGGTGTCGTGATGGTTCTTTTCACCCATCCCAAAAGTGCAACAAAGGCAAACAACAAGGGACTATCAGTTAATCACAACAAATGCACCTTTAGTAGGGGCCAAAACAGTAAACGCGATAGTGGGGATCTGAAAGGAGATAAAAGGTTAGAGAGAGAAGAGGGATATGGGAATAGCTACCAACACAGGCGAGATCCTCAGTGCTCCGGACGATGGGGATCCGTCTGTCGTGTCGGGGGAGTCTTCGAAGTTCTGGTCGACTCGGGGCTCCAATTATAGTCCACAGAGGAGAGAGGGGGGGAACAAGTGTAATAATGAAAGTCCATTGTAATCGCCCCGAGGGAACGGGTGAGTCCACAGAAACCACCAAAGCAAGACGAATCCAATGAAGAATAAGTCCATTTGAATCATTGAAGGGAAACAGGTCATGTCATTAGTGGTCAGAGCACCAATTTCCCCTCCTCCCTATAGCAGGGGTCTCAGTCTCAGTCCTTGGGAGGAGGGTTCTCATTCTTTCTTTGTCACACTGGTAACGAGGCAGATGAGGGGTCTTCAATGAAGGACCGCGAGAGTCACCCCAAAAGTTCATTGGGCTTAAGAACGGAGATTAGAAGCAGGCCGCGCATCAGGCTGTCCCGTGCTGGCTCCATGTCAGGTCTTTGCCAAGTCCTTGCCAACTCCTTGCCAAGTTCTTACCAGGCCTTGTTGGGAACAGCCAGCATGACGGTTCAGTGGTTCCACCTGTGCTGTGTCCTGTTCTAAGCTGGAACTACAGTGGGGGAAGGGATTCTTTTTTGTGGCAATCGGAAGGCAGAATGGAAAATGAGGGGCTTCTGACGGGCTCTTACACCACCCCGTGACTGACGATTGCCCTCGAAAGATCTTCATCAGCAGGATTCCATGGTGTCGTCGTGGAGTCTTCAGGACTCGTCAAGTGTTGGCAGCACGTCCCAGGGAAAAGAGAAGAGGAAAAGGGAAAGAAAGAGAAAACAGGAAAACTAAAACAATCACAACATATTAGTAATCACAACAAATTATAATTAAACAATAAGCAAAATACAATTAGTAAATCAATAACAGTTATTTAAATAATAATCAATATTAATCAATTAAACAATAAATTGATCAAATAATAAACCAGTATAATCAATATTAAACAGTAAAGTAATAAACCTAGTATAATCGATATTACTCAGTACAATTTTATAAACAATAAACAAAAATAATTAAAACAGCGATTAGAACAAATCATAAAAGAAAATGATGTAAAACATATCTTCTAACCTTATCATCTTCTTGTGTCTACTGTCCTGGGAACATCTCTAGTGTAAAGGATGTCGGCCAAGTGGTGTGCATTAATTATAGATGTTAATTTTATTAATCCTTTCATCATTCTCCAATTTACAATAAGCAAGATTACTGATAAAACAAAACCAATCATAACTAAAATCAGAAGAACAACAATGGGATGACACAATTTCTTCAGGATACCGGTGGCGGTGGGTGACCACCCGAAAAGGGTATCCCACCACTTGTGCTCGGCATCACTTTTCACCCTTTCTACAACACGATGTATTTCTTGCACATGATGATGAACAGTTACCAGAGTTTTCTGTCCATTCCCCTTGATTTTTCCTCTATTAGATCTTGATGAAGTAATAATTGCTTTACCAGAGAAAGGTTCATCCCAATGGGAGTAGGCAGTAGCTTGTGAATCAACGTGAGATTGGATTCTAAAAGTTCATGTGAAGTAACTGGAGCTACAAAAGAAAAATCACATCCTGCAATTTTAGTAAAGTTGCAAGCACAAAAATTTGAATGATTTTTAGTAGCTACTACTGTACTTTCTATAAACACAGTATCCCAAGCGGTTCTGAAGCAGGCACACCCATTGTCTGTAGATACAAGGACTGTTTCAGAAGTCTCGTTAGGATGAATATCAAAATGACAGCTATTTTGTTCTGTCTCCAGACAAATATCTTGAGCTACAATTGCATTACCTTCACAGATAAACCCTAGTTGTTCTCAGATGGTACAGGACTCTAAATGGACAGGTTGCCATTTGTCATCAATTTGACGGGCCCATTCTCTATGTTCAGAAGGATAGAAAGTGGGTCCATCATGATTTAATCCTAGTGCAATGATAGGGAATATCAAATGCACCCAGGCATTTCTTATGGTCAACGCAAATGCTGTGGCTGTGTTTGTGTTAGGGTCATAGGTAAAATTCACTAAATTCCACCAGGATTGGAAATCTCTTTCAAAGTCAGTGGCACTGTCCCAGACTATTTTCCTAATTTCAGTAGGAAAAGTGCCTTCTTCACCTTCTCTTAGAATTGAGGCAGCAACTGACTGCATCCATCATTGAGCCTGGATACAGCTAAGAGCTAAGGAAACGTTGCTTTGTGTGGCATTAAGTGCATCAATGATCAATTTGCTATTATTTACATTTATCTTTTCCCAATTTGCTAGAATGTTTGATAGCAACCACTGATGTGTTCCCAAGGCTGATAAGGACGATTGCAGTGGTTGTTGTATTTTGGTTAAATCTTTAGTTGTGGAAGCCAATTTATTCATTCGTACTTCTGAATCAATACTATTTAGGATTCCCAATCCTGTTCCCACAAGACCAGTTATGTCTCTTGGCAGCCGGTTTTTAGGAGGCTTCCACTGTCGCAGCCAGGTTGTCCAAGCCTGAAAAGAGGTCTGCAAAAAGGGTGAACAAGCTGGTTGTATTTCTGAGATATTGTTTTGCATCAGCAATTTGACTTGTTTAAGAGACCATAACAGATTAAACAATATCTGTTGTTGGCCAGTTTTCCTGATTCTATATGGTCCAATTTCAAAAATTTTCGGGCTAAATGTAACCAGTGGTTGGGTGGTAGGTGTCACAACATTAACATCAAGTCCTACTCCAGTATTTGAATCAATACTTTCAACTTAAAAAACAAAAACAAAAACAAAAACAAAAACAAAAAAAAAAAAGTGCTTCGGTATTTTTGGACCAAAACCAAACTACTTCTACAGTTTGTGTTCATGTGAAATTGTGCCAACAATCCTGTATGCTTGGCTGCGTACAAACCTTTTTGTGCTTCAAGAGATCCTTTCACTTTTTCTGCATGCTACCACAATTAGTTCAGACCACGGTCACTCAGCTGATTTCTGGCCATGGGGTTGTGGTAGGATGCAGAAAAGTATTACCAGTTTTATCATGGATTAGGTGGTCTTCATGTCCCTCGGAGTTCTTCTGAAAAAGTCAACACAACAGGATTCTGCCGCCGAGAGGCAGAAAAGTTAGAATGATGGAATTATCCAGCATGTATTTGTCCAATGCTCTTTCCCTAGAGCACCAGAGGATTCCCATGCATATTTCTTCAGAGGGGGTTTTAGCACAAGTGCTACTAGTCCTATAGTAAGAGAGGTCCACCAGAACAGGTTGGCCAGGGTCATGAGCTGGATTATTAGGATCATTTGGTAGAGAGCATAGGAGTCAGTGTAGATGCAGACCAAAGAGGAATTCTGTGTTTCTCGTTGAAAAACACTCCAGACAGCTATCAGCTCCCCACTGTGTGTACTACCTTCTCCCTCTGTAATAATTTGCTCACCAGAGGAAAAGTGGAGGGCTTCTGCCCTAGATTTCCATCCTTTTCCTTCCCCTTTAGCAGAAGCATCAGTAAACCAAGAGTTTGCTGATTGTTCGGGGCAGAAAGGAGGGGTTACTTTGATTACAGAGGCAGGTTTGTCCAAGCTCTCCGTTTCTTGGATTGCTAAAGTTTTTACAGCTCCTTCTGTCATTGAGAAGAAGTTACAGTAATGTTCAACCTGAGCATACCACTTTCTCACTGAGGCCCTCTGGGCCACCCCGTCAGGAGGGGGACTCCCACTAGTGACTGTCTTAATAACCTTGAAGGGGCCTCTCAATACAATTGGTTGTTTTCGTGCAATTTTTTCTACTTCTAGGAAAGCTAAGATAACCATCAACAATCCTTTTTCCCAGGTAGTGTATCTTTTCTCAGCATCTTTGGAACCACGGGAATAAAAACCAACAGGTCTTGTCGGAGCCTCAGGACCCCGCTGCCATATGTGTACTGACAGCCCTGAGGAGGCAAATGCCCATTCCACCTGGAAAGGATCTGTAGGATGGATAGGGCCCAGTGCTTGATGAGCTGTTGCTTCAAAAATCAGCAATTGCAATGCTGACTCCTGAGAAAGACTCCAATCCCATTTCACCCCTTTCCTCAACAAGTCATAAAGGGGAACAAATGGGTCGTTCCAGTTACTAGGAAATCTATCTGGTCTTTCTACAGGAGATACAGCTGCTATCGTTTTTGGAAGGAGAATTGCTGTCGGTTTGAGTGATTCTGGAAGCCCACAAATTCAAGGGGTCATTATCTTGGGCTTCACAGGTAATTGCATCAGGGATTCAAAGCCAGGAATTCATTTCTTTTTGTGAGTCATTTGCAGGCAAGCAGCTTTGTGCACATTTTCCAAGAGCTGGTCGGGGGTACTAATTCTAGCTATGGGATCTCCCCTTTCCAAGGGGCTTGTTCCCCCGGCCCAAAAAGCTGCACGCTGTGTCAGGGACCATGTGTCACCTTTCTCTCCTGTTGTTAAGAAGACACCATGTCCCCAGTACCCACTGGCTTCCTGTTCAGTGAATTGAATTTGATCACCACCAGTGAGGGACACCCGGAAAACATATTCTGTTTCTGATTCATGTGGAGGCTGTCCGTATTCCCTTTTAAGCTTAGCTAGCTCGGTGGCAGTGTTTACTTGTGATGGTATGTGTTTGGTTGTGATGTGAGGTTCCAGATCATCATCACTGAGATAGTTCTACTCTGTTTTAATCAAGGGTCTCAAGTGATGGCAGCAATGTTCCCCACAATTACTTGCTGCTTCAAGTTCTTGATGAGGATAGATTTGTTTAATGTGAGGAGTTTCCTTCTCCTCAAGCTCTGTAGAGGAATCAGCATGATGTGATTTGTTAATATGTTCCTCTGTTAAGGCAGCTCGCAATGCATAGATCACATTTTTTGCTTCATAGAACTGTTTTTGCAAAATTTCAACTAGATTTTGAAGGGAGTCTATTATAGCATAATAGTTCCTCACTTCTTCGCTCGAAGCCATTTTCTATAGCTGCCATAAGACAAGCTCCCAAAACTGAGCAGAAGATAGTTTTATTTTTGCCCAGTTTGAATTTTGTTTCATGTTGTAATGAACACACTCTATCAATAACATTTTCTAAGTTCAACCAATTACTCTGTGCCCATTTTTCTCCTTCTGTAGAAGGTTTGGCATTGTGTTTGGCTAGTAGTGCATAAAATTCAGCTTTAATTTCAAGGCTAAGATTGTCACTCATTTTGGGAAGGGACCAAAACCACGACAGGGAGCTACAAACTTAAGTTCCACAAAACTACACAGCCCTCGCTGTGTCGCCCTTCGCTTCCCTGGCTGGGTGAAAGGACAATAATCTGCCTGGGAGGCTCTGCTTAGTTGCTTCAAGTTGTCCCTTCCTTCCCAGACCACATACACACAACAACAACAAAACAACAGTGTCCCGCCTTTTGCACTAAGGGATCCTTTATGAATTTCCAAAGACAGTATGGGTGCCTTTTCAGCTGCAACCCTTCTGTCTAGACAGAAATCCTGTCCGTGACGCCAATTTTAATGACACGATCCGTTTCTTGCGGGGTGTCGTGATGGTTCTTTTCACCCATCCCAAAAGTGCAACAAAGGCAAACAACAAGGGACTATCAGTTAATCACAACAAATGCACCTTTAGTAGGGGCCAAAACAGTAAACGCGATAGTGGGGATCTGAAAGGAGATAAAAGGTTAGAGAGAGAAGAGGGATATGGGAATAGCTACCAACACAGGCGAGATCCTCAGTGCTCCGGACGATGGGGATCCGTCTGTCGTGTCGGGGGAGTCTTCGAAGTTCTGGTCGACTCGGGCCTCCAATTATAGTCCACAGAGGAGAGAGGGGGGGAACAAGTGTAATAATGAAAGTCCATTGTAATCGTCCCGAGGGAACGGGTGAGTCCACAGAAACCACCAAAGCAAGACGAATCCAATGAAGAATAAGTCCATTTGAATCACTGAAGGGAAACAGGTCATGTCATTAGTGGTCAGACCACCAATTTCCCCTCCTCCCTATAGCAGGGGTCTCAGTCTCAGTCCTTGGGAGGAGGGTTCTCATTCTTTCTTTGTCACAGTGGTAACGAGGCAGATGAGGGGTCTTCAATGAAGGACCACGAGAGTCACCCCAAAAGTTCATTGGGCTTAAGAACGGAGATTAGAAGCAGGCCGCGCATCAGGCTGTCCCGTGCTGGCTCCATGTCAGGTCTTTGCCAAGTCCTTGCCAACTCCTTGCCAAGTTCTTACCAGGCCTTGTTGGGAACAGCCAGCATGACGGTTCAGTGGTTCCACCTGTGCTGTGTCCTGTTCTACAGTGGGGGAAGGGATTCTTTCTTGTGGCAATCGGAAGGCAGAATGGAAAATGAGGGGCTTCTGACGGGCTCTTACAGCCTCTCATTCACACACATTCATCCCCCCTTTATTCGCCCTGTAATGGAAAGGATCTCCCAGTTGCCGAGCCGTGGGGGCTTTTAGCCACTCGGCACGAAGCTCGGATAGCTGGTACATCTGAGGGTCCACCAGAAGAACGGGAGGGACACTCGGGCTGCTGAAATCCTGCTCGTTGATTGAAGGGTCGCAGAAGGGGCAAACAGGGAGACAACGAAGCAGAAGGGAGGCAGATTCCGAGAGCCCCGAAGGGCGGGCTGAGGATTCTTTTACTGCGTAGGGGTAGGAAGGTTTAGCATTCGAGGGTACAATCGGGAGAAGGCTAAAGGGAGGGGAAATATAACATTAACCAGTGGGGAAAAGGGAAAGGAGTGTTCTTGGTGGAAGAACCAAAGGGAAAACGTGGAACAGAGAAGATTCTAGGCTAAGGGGCAGACTTGAACAATAACTGACAGGACAGGGGGAGGGTACAATTCTCTTCCAAAAGGGGGTGGAGAACTCATACAACTGCTGTTTCCCATGGCAACCCTAGACTGCCTTCCCCAACCCCTCCTCCTGCACCAGTGACAGCTTTTAACACTGAAGGGCAGTGCTATTGTATAACAAACACTTAACTCTTAGCCCAGCCGGGCTCGCTGGCTACTTTTGCAAGCTTTTTACCAACTAGCGATGCTTGTAAGCGGTGCTTGTAACTCCTAGCTTGTACCACGCTCCCACTAGCTGCGCTATCAGCTAGCGGCGTTCAAAGCAGCTCCTCAAACCGCGGCTTGTGCCCGCGCACCCGCTGCGCTATCAGCTGGGCTGCGCCTAAAGCACCTTTGCAAGCCCCGACTTAAGCCCCGCGCCGCGCTCCCCCAGCTCGCCAGAGACAGCCCGTGCCACGCATGCGCACCACCCGCTCTATCAGGTAGAGTGCGCACTACCCGCACGATCAGGTAGTGTGGGCTGAGAGCTGCCCTGCGCATGCGCTCTCTAGCACCGCCGCGCCGCCTCTCTGTATCTTAGCAAGGCCGCACCGCGCTTCACCGTTCCACTCACACATACACACACACGCACAAGCACGCACGTCCGGACGTAACAGACACACTACACTGCAATCGGGACACACACCACACACTGAAATCGCGATTTCGCCCTCCCCGAGCCGCGCTATCAGCTGGGGAGGTCCTCCCGCCGCCGGCCTCTCCCCCGATGGCGGTCTGCTTGCAAGCCCCTAGGCAAACCTGCGCGCAAAAACATCTTTTTGCGACTTATCAGTGCCAACCGTAAGAAAATAAATTAACACATACCGCTTTCATCTGCTAGTCGACGGGCCGTGGTCTGCTCCCCGCAGTGTACAGCCGAGGCGCAGAGTCCCTCCGGGGAAAAGCCCCGTGGCGCCTGAGGGTGTCTGCTCCCAACCGGACCTGCGGGTGAGCAGAGCAGTCCCTTCGTGGTCGCCAACTGAAACGATACGCGGAAGAAGTCAATAGACTCCATAACCTGGGGTAGTTATGAAGTGGGTATGTATGTCAGCGCCCGGCACAAGTGAGATAGCTCTCCAAAACTTGTGCCCCGAGCTTCAGTCTGACCCACACTTTTATTCTTAAAGACGTTCCATATGCAATACACTGCACAACTTTTTCATGCATATTCAACCCCTGGCCCCGCCTGTCCTCGCTTCTCATGCTAAGTAAGTCCACGGCCTTCTGGGCATGCGTGGTTTGCTGTGGTGGTCGTACGGGGGTCTCTTGGTGGTCCTGAGGCTGAAGATTGTGGTCTTCCTCATGATTGAACTTTTGAACTTTTCCTCTCTGCGCGTGCGCTTTTGGTCCTTTGGTGCTTCTCTGAGTACGTCTGTCAGTCTTGATAGGCTTGGAGACAGAGGAGCTTCTTTATCTGGGTTCTTTGCTTCTTCTGGTATTGTTCTTTATGCAAGAAGCTTCAGAAATTTGCATTTTCCTTTGCCCTTTGTATTAGGCAGAGGTTTCTTAAGCAAAAGGTTGAAAATTCAACACATAACTCTACAAGCTACATTAGAAATGCTTAATTCATTTTGTTAACCCAACTCTAAAAATCTATTTCACCTCGAGAGCTGTCACAGAGCAGAAAGGAGCTGAGATGCTGAAAAGCAGCAAAGCTGAACTGCCTGCCTCAGCTTCAGCAATGTGCAATTGACTGAAGGCGAAACACGAAGCAGCAGAGCAGCGGGCTTCTGTGCGCACTGAAGGCAATTGCAAGAATCCAGCAGCTGCTCCTCGCCAAGCACAGTCAACTGCCTAGGTTCTTGCTTCTTGACCAACTCACAGTTGCCCTTCTTTTCAGCAGCTGCCACCGTGTTCTCTGCATCTCGGAGCCTCTGGGGAGCAACAAGAATTTCCAAGGTGGGATGCATGACAACTATGTCAAAACCCAGGAAAATTGTCCTAGAACATCTTCCACTCGCATGCCAAGAGTGAATTCAAGAGGCAGGATAGCGGCAGCCACCGTCCTGCAGCTGTCTGCGAGCTTCGCACACAAGCCGGCTTCTTCGCGGCTTCGTTCTTCGCCTATGCAAGCTACCGCGATCTCCGGCTGCCGGAGGCCAAGAAGCGGCTACTTCGCGCACAGATGACTGGAGCGGCAGCGGTGCGCTCCGAAGCGCCGCTTTTGCCGAAAGACGCCGGGAAGCGGCACTTGCTTTCGGCCAGCTGCGGAGCTCCGTATTCTGCCTCTCTAGTCGCCTACATCTTAGCCAAAAGCTTTTCCGCTCCAGTTCTCAAGGAGAAAGTGTACCAGCACTGCTCACTTAGCCCGACCTTGCCAGGAAATGAGATTTGCTGCACATTCCAAGGACACTGCATTTTCCTGGGCAAGCTGCAGCCTGCTGGCAGATGGCCGTGCTCTCTGCCCACTCCTGCCCAGTTCTTGGTACTAGCGGGCACATTGCAGCCTGGCGAAGGCAAGAAACCTGGAGAGCTGTCACAGAGCAGAAGGGCAGCTGAGATGCTGAAAAGCAGCAAAGCTGAACAGCCTGCCTCAGCTTCAGCAGTGTGTAATTGACTGAAGGCGAAAAACCAAGCAGCAGAGCAGCGGGCTTCTGTGCGCACTGAAGGCAATTGCAAGAATCCAGCAGCTGCTCTTCGCCAAGCACAGTCAACTGCCTAGGTTCTTGCTTCTTGACCAACTCACAGTTGCCCTTCTTTTCAGCAGCTGCCACCGTGTTCTCTGCATCTCGGAGCCTCTGGGGAGCAACAAGAATTTCCAAGGTGGGATGCATGACAACTATGTCAAAACCCAGGAAAATTGTCCTAGAACATCTTCCACTCGCATGCCAAGAGTGAATTCAAGAGGCAGGATAGCGGCAGCCACCCTCCTGCAGCTGTCTGCGAGTTTCAAACACAAGCCGGCTTCTTCGCGGCTTCGTTCTTCGCCTATGCAAGCTACCGCGATCTCCGGCTGCCGGAGGCCAAGAAGCGGCTACTTCGCGCACAGATGACTGGAGCGGCAGCGGTGCGCTCCGAAGCGCCGCTTTTGCTGAAAGACGCCGGGAAGCGGCACTTGCTTTCGGCCAGCTGCGGAGCTCCGTATTCTGCCTCTCTAGTCGCCTACATCTTAGCGAAAAGCTTTTCCGCTCCAGTTCTCAAGGAGAAAGTGGACCAGCACTGCTCACTTAGCCCGACCTTGCCAGGATATAAGATTTGCTGCACATTCCAAGAACACTTCATTTTCCTGGGCAAGCTGCAACCTGCTGGCAGATGGCCGTGCTCTCTGCCCACTCCTGCCCAGTTCTTGGTACTAGCGGGCACGTTGCAGCCTGGCGAAGGCAAGAAACCTGGAGAGCTGTCACAGAGCAGAAGGGCAGCTGAGATGCTGAAAAGCAGCAAAGCTGAACTGCCTGCCTCAGCTTCAGCAGTGTGTAATTGACTGAAGGCGAAAAACCAAGCAGCAGAGCAGCGGGCTTCTGTGCGCACTGAAGGCAATTGCAAGCAATCCAGCAGCTGCTCCTTGCCAAGCACAGGCAGCTGCCTGTGTTCTTGCTTCTTGACCAACTCACAGTTGCCCTTCTTTTCAGCAGCTGCCACCGTGTTCTCTGCATCTCGGAGCCTCTGGGGAGCAGCAAGAATTTCCAAGGAGGGATGCAGCAGGACTACGTCTAAACCCAGGAAAATTGTCCTGGAACACCTTCCATTGGCATGCCAAGAGTGAATTCAAGAGGCAGGAGAGCGGCAGCCACCGTCCTGCAGCTGTCTGCGAGCTTCGCACACAAGCCGGCTTCTTCGCGGCTTCGTTCTTCGCCCATGCAAGCTACCGCGATCTCCGGCTGCCGGAGGCCAAGAAGCGGCTACTTCGCGCACAGATCACTGGAGCGGCAGCGGTGCGCTCCGAAGCGCCGCTTTTGCCGAAAGACGCCGGCAAGCGGCACTTGCTTTCGGCCAGCTGCGGAGCTGCGTATTCAGCCTCTCTAGTCGCCTACATCTTAGCGAAAAGCTTTTCCGCTCCAGTTCTCAAGGAGAAAGTGTACCAGCACTTCTCACTTAGCCCGACCTTGCCAGGAAATGAGATTTGCTGCACATTCCAAGGACACTGCATTTTCCTGGGCAAGCTGCAGCCTGCTGGCAGATGGCCGTGCTCTCTGCCCACTCCTGCCCAGTTCTTGGTACTAGCGGGCACATTGCAGCCTGGCGAAGGCAAGAAACCTGGAGAGCTGTCACACAGCAGAAGGGCAGCTGAGATGCTGAAAAGCAGCAAAGCTGAACTGCCTGCCTCAGCTTCAGCAGTGTGTAATTGACTGAAGGCGAAAAACCAAGCAGCAGAGCAGCGGGCTTCTGTGCGCACTGAAGGCAATTGCAAGCAATCCAGCAGCTGCTCCTTGCCAAGCACAGGCAGCTGCCTAGGTTATTGCTTCTTGACAAACTCACAGTTGCCCTTCTTTTCAGCAGCTGCCACCGTGTTCTCTGCATCTCGGAGCCTCTGGGGAGCAGCAAGAATTTCCAAGGAGGGATGCAGCAGGACTACGTCTAAACCCAGGAAAATTGTCCTGGAACACCTTCCATTGGCATGCCAAGAGTGAATTCAAGAGGCAGGAGAGCGGCAGCCACCGTCCTGCTGCTGTCTGCGAGCTTCGCACAGAAGCCGGCTTCTTCGCGGCTTCGTTCTTCGCCCATGCAAGCTACCGCGATCTCCGGCTGCCGGAGGCCAAGAAGCGGCTACTTCGCGCACAGATGACTGGAGCGGCAGCGGTGCGCTCCGAAGCGCCGCTTTTGCCGAAAGACGCCGGCAAGCGGCACTTGCTTTCGGCCAGCTGCGGAGCTGCGTATTCAGCCTCTCTAGTCGCCTACATCTTAGCGAAAAGCTTTTCCGCTCCAGTTCTCAAGGAGAAAGTGTACCAGCACTGCTCACTTAGCCCGACCTTGCCAGGAAATGAGATTTGCTGCACATTCCAAGGACACTGCATTTTCCTGGGCAAGCTGCAGCCTGCTGGCAGATGGCCGTGCTCTCTGCCCACTCCTGCCCAGTTCTTGGTACTAGCGGGCACGTTGCAGCCTGGCGAAGGCAAGAAACCTCGAGAGCTGTCACAGAGGAGGAGGGCAGCTGAGATGCTGAAAAGCAGCAAAGCTGAACAGCCTGCCTCAGCTTCAGCAGTGTGTAATTGACTGAAGGCGAAAAACCAAGCAGCAGAGCAGCGGGCTTCTGTGCGCACTGAAGACAATTGCAAGAATCCAGCAGCTGCTCCTAGCCAAGCACAGTCAACTGCCTAGGTTCTTGCTTCTTGACCAACTCACAGTTGCCCTTCTTTTCAGCAGCTGCCACCGTGTTCTCTGCATCTCGGAGCCTCTGGGGAGCAGCAAGCATTTCCAAGGAGGGATGTAGCAGGACTACGTCTAAACCCAGGAAAATTGTCCTGGAACACCTTCCATTGGCATGCCAAGAGTGAATTCAAGAGGCAGGAGAGCGGCAGCCACCGTCCTGCAGCTGTCTGCGAGTTTCAAACACAAGCCGGCTTCTTCGCGGCTTCGTTCTTCGCCTATGCAAGCTACCGCGATCTCCGGCTGCCGGAGGCCAAGAAGCGGCTACTTCGCGCACAGATGACTGGAGAGGCAGCGGTGCGCTCCGAATCGCCGCTTTTGCCGAAAGACGCCGGCAAGCGGCACTTGCTTTCGGCCAGCTGCGGAGCTGCGTATTCTGCCTCTCTAGTCGCCTACCTCTTAGCGAAAAGCTTTTCCGCTCCAGTTCTCAAGGAGAAAGTGTACCAGCACTGCTCACTTAGCCCGACCTTGCCAGGAAATGAGATTTGCTGCACATTCCAAGGACACTGCATTTTCCTGGGCAAGCTGCAACCTGCTGGCAGATGGCCGTGCTCTCTGCCCACTCCTGCCCAGTTCTTGGTACTAGCGGGCACGTTGCAGCCTGGCGAAGGCAAGAAACCTGGAGAGCTGTCACAGAGCAGAAGGGCAGCTGAGATGCTGAAAAGCAGCAAAGCTGAACAGCCTGCCTCAGCTTCAGCAGTGTGTAATTGACTGAAGGCGAAAAACCAAGCAGCAGAGCAGCGGGCTTCTGTGCGCACTGAAGACAATTGCAAGAACCCAGCAGCTGCTCCTTGCCAAGCACAGGCAGCTGCCTGTGTTCTTGCTTCTTGACCAACTCACAGTTGCCCTTCTTTTCAGCAGCTGCCACCGTGTTCTCTGCATCTCGGAGCCTCAGGGGAGGAACAAGAATTTCCAAGGTGGGATGCATGACAACTATGTCAAAACCCAGGAAAATTGTCCTAGAACATCTTCCACTCGCATGCCAAGAGTGAATTCAAGAGGCAGGAGAGCGGCAGCCACCGTCCTGCAGCTGTCTGCGAGCTTTGCACACAAGCCGGCCTCTTCGCGGCTTCGTTCTTAGCCTCTTGCAAGCTACCGCGATCTCCGGCTCCCGGAGGCGAAGAAGCGGCTACTTCGCGCACAGATGACTGGAGCGGCAGCGGTGCGCTCCGAAGCGCCGCTTTTGCCGAAAGACGCCGGGAAGCGGCACTTGCTTTCGGCCAGCTGCGGAGCTGCGTATTCTGCCTCTCTAGTCGCCTACATCTTAGCGCAAAGCTTTTCCGCTCCAGTTCTCAAGGAGAAAGTGTCCCAGCACTGCTCACTTAGCCCGACCTTGCCAGGATATAAGATTTGCTGCACATTCCAAGGACACTGCATTTTCCTGGGCAAGCTGCAACCTGCTGGCAAATGGCCGTGCTCTCTGCCCACGCCTGCCCAGTTCTTGGTACTAGCGGGCACGTTGCAGCCTGGCGAAGGCAAGAAACCTGGAGAGCTGTCACACAGCAGAAGGGCAGCTGAGATGCTGAAAAGCAGCAAAGCTGAACTGCCTGCCTCAGCTTCAGCAATGTGTAATTGACTGAAGGCGAAAAACCAAGCAGCAGAGCAGCGGGCTTCTGTGCGCACTGAATGCAATTGCAAGACTCCAGCAGCCTGTCCTTGCCAAGCACAGGCAGCTGCCTGTGTTCTTGCTTCTTGACCAACTCACAGTTGCCCTTCTTTTCAGCAGCTGCCACCGTGTTCTCTGCATCTCGGAGCCTCTGGGGAGCAGCAGGACTTTCCAAGGAGGGATGCATGACGACTATGTCAAAACCCAGGAAAGTTGTCCTGGAACACCTCCCATTGGCATGCCAAGAGTGAATTCAAGAGGCAGGAGAACAGCAGCCACCGTTCTGCAGCTGTCTGCGAGCTTCGCACACAAGCCGGCTTCTTCGCGGCTTCGTTCTTCGCCTATGCAAGCTACCGCGATCTCCGGCTGCCGGAGGCCAAGAAGCGGCTACTTCGCGCACAGATCACTGGAGCGGCAGCGGTGCGCTCCGAAGCGCCGCTTTTGCCGAAAGACGCCGGGGAGCGGCGCTTGCTTTCGGCCAGCTGCGGAGCTCCGTATTCTGCCTCTCTAGTCGCCTACATCTTAGCGAAAAGCTTTTCCGCTCCAGTTCTCAAGGAGAAAGTGTACCAGCACTGCTCACTTAGCCCGACCTTGCCAGGAAATAAGATTTGCTGCACATGCCAAGGACACTGCATTTTCCTGGGCAAGCTGCAACTTGCTGGCAGATGGCCGTGCTCTCTGCCCACTCCTGCCCAGTTCTTGGTACTAGCGGGCACGTTGCAGCCTGGCGAAGGCAAGAAACCTGGAGAGCTGTCACACAGCAGAAGGGCAGATGAGATGCTGAAAAGCAGCAAAGCTGAACTGCCTGCCTCAGCTTCAGCAGTGTGTAATTGACTGAAGGCGAAAAACCAAGCAGCAGAGCAGCGGGCTTCTGTGCGCACTGAAGGCAATTGCAAGAATCCAGCAGCTGCTCCTCGCCAAGCACAGTCAACTGCCTAGGTTCTTGCTTCTTGACCAACTCACAGTTGCCCTTCTTTTCAGCAGCTGCCACCGTGTTCTCTGCATCTCGGAGCCTCTGGGGAGCAACAAGAATTTCCAAGGTGGGATGCATGACAGCTATGTCAAAACCCAGGAAAATTGTCCTAGAACATCTTCCACTCGCATGCCAAGAGTGAATTCAAGAGGCAGGAGAGCGGCAGCCACCGTCCTGCAGCAGCCTGCGAGCTTCGCACACAAGCCGGCTTCTTGGCGGCTTCGTTCTTCGCCTCTTGCAAGCTACCGCGATCTCCGGCTGCCGGAGGCCAAGTAGCGGCTACTTCGCGCACAGATGACTGGAGCGGCAGCGGTGCGCTCCGAAGCGCCGCTTTTGCCGAAAGACGCCGGGAAGCGGCACTTGCTTTCGGCCAGCTGCGGAGCTGCGTATTCTGCCTCTCGAGTCGCCTACATCTTCGCCAAAAGCTTTTCCGCTCCAGTTCTCAAGGAGAAAGTGTACCAGCACTGCTCACTTAGCCCGACCTTGCCAGGAAATGAGATTTGCTGCACATTCCAAGGACACTGCATTTTCCTGGGCAAGCTGCAACCTGCTGGCAGATGGCCGTGCTCTCTGCCCACTCCTGCCCAGTTCTTGGTACTAGCGGGCACGTTGCAGCCTGGCGAAGGCAAGAAACCTGGAGAGCTGTCACACAGCAGAAGGGCAGCTGAGATGCTGAAAAGCAGCAAAGCTGAACTGCCTGCCTCAGCTTCAGCAGTGTGTAATTGACTGAAGGCGAAAAACCAAGCAGCAGAGCAGCGGGCTTCTGTGCGCACTGAAGGCAATTGCAAGAATCCAGCAGCTGCTCCTCGCCAAGCACAGTCAACTGCCTAGGTTCTTGCTTCTTGACCAACTCACAGTTGCCCTTCTTTTCAGCAGCTGCCACCGTGTTCTCTGCATCTCGGAGCCTCTGGGGAGCAACAAGAATTTCCAAGGTGGGATGCATGACAACTATGTCAAAACCCAGGAAAATTGTCCTAGAACATCTTCCACTCGCATGCCAAGAGTGAATTCAAGAGGCAGGAGAGCGGCAGCCACCGTCCTGCAGCTGTCTGCGAGCTTCGCACACAAGCCGGCTTCTTCGCGGCTTCGTTCTTAGCCTCTTGCAAGCTACCGCGATCTCCGGCTGCCGGAGGCCAAGAAGCGGCTACTTCGCGCACAGATGACTGGAGCGGCAGCGGTGCGCTCCGAAGCGCCGCTTTTGCCGAAAGACGCCGGCAAGCGGCACTTGCTTTCGGCCAGCTGCGGAGCTGCGTATTCAGCCTCTCTAGTCGCCTACATCTTAGCGAAAAGCTTTTCCGCTCCAGTTCTCAAGGAGAAAGTGTACCAGCACTGCTCACTTAGCCCGACCTTGCCAGGAAATGAGATTTGCTGCACATTCCAAGGACACTGCATTTTCCTGGGCAAGCTGCAGCCTGCTGGCAGATGGCCGTGCTCTCTGCCCACTCCTGCCCAGTTCTTGGTACTAGCGGGCACGTTGCAGCCTGGCGAAGGCAAGAAACCTCGAGAGCTGTCACAGAGGAGGAGGGCAGCTGAGATGCTGAAAAGCAGCAAAGCTGAACAGCCTGCCTCAGCTTCAGCAGTGTGTAATTGACTGAAGGCGAAAAACCAAGCAGCAGAGCAGCGGGCTTCTGTGCGCACTGAAGACAATTGCAAGAATCCAGCAGCTGCTCCTAGCCAAGCACAGTCAACTGCCTAGGTTCTTGCTTCTTGACCAACTCACAGTTGCCCTTCTTTTCAGCAGCTGCCACCGTGTTCTCTGCATCTCGGAGCCTCTGGGGAGCAGCAAGCATTTCCAAGGAGGGATGTAGCAGGACTACGTCTAAACCCAGGAAAATTGTCCTGGAACACCTTCCATTGGCATGCCAAGAGTGAATTCAAGAGGCAGGAGAGCGGCAGCCACCGTCCTGCAGCTGTCTGCGAGCTTCGCACACAAGCCGGCTTCTTCGCGGCTTCGTTCTTCGCCTATGCAAGCTACCGCGATCTCCGGCTGCCGGAGGCCAAGAAGCGGCTACTTCGCGCACAGATGACTGGAGAGGCAGCGGTGCGCTCCGAATCGCCGCTTTTGCCGAAAGACGCCGGCAAGCGGCACTTGCTTTCGGCCAGCTGCGGAGCTGCGTATTCTGCCTCTCTAGTCGCCTACCTCTTAGCGAAAAGCTTTTCCGCTCCAGTTCTCAAGGAGAAAGTGTACCAGCACTGCTCACTTAGCCCGACCTTGCCAGGAAATGAGATTTGCTGCACATTCCAAGGACACTGCATTTTCCTGGGCAAGCTGCAACCTGCTGGCAGATGGCCGTGCTCTCTGCCCACTCCTGCCCAGTTCTTGGTACTAGCGGGCACGTTGCAGCCTGGCGAAGGCAAGAAACCTGGAGAGCTGTCACAGAGCAGAAGGGCAGCTGAGATGCTGAAAAGCAGCAAAGCTGAACAGCCTGCCTCAGCTTCAGCAGTGTGTAATTGACTGAAGGCGAAAAACCAAGCAGCAGAGCAGCGGGCTTCTGTGCGCACTGAAGACAATTGCAAGAACCCAGCAGCTGCTCCTTGCCAAGCACAGGCAGCTGCCTGTGTTCTTGCTTCTTGACCAACTCACAGTTGCCCTTCTTTTCAGCAGCTGCCACCGTGTTCTCTGCATCTCGGAGCCTCAGGGGAGGAACAAGAATTTCCAAGGTGGGATGCATGACAACTATGTCAAAACCCAGGAAAATTGTCCTAGAACACCTTCCATTGGCATGCCAAGAGTGAATTCAAGAGGCAGGAGAGCGGCAGCCACCGTCCTGCAGCTGTCTGCGAGTTTCAAACACAAGCCGGCCTCTTCGCGGCTTCGTTCTTAGCCTCTTGCAAGCTACCGCGATCTCCGGCTCCCGGAGGCGAAGAAGCGGCTACTTCGCGCACAGATGACTGGAGCGGCAGCGGTGCGCTCCGAAGCGCCGCTTTTGCCGAAAGACGCCGGCAAGCGGCACTTGCTTTCGGCCAGCTGCGGAGCTGCGTATTCTGCCTCTCTAGTCGCCTACATCTTAGCGCAAAGCTTTTCCGCTCCAGTTCTCAAGGAGAAAGTGTCCCAGCACTGCTCACTTAGCCCGACCTTGCCAGGATATAAGATTTGCTGCACATTCCAAGGACACTGCATTTTCCTGGGCAAGCTGCAACCTGCTGGCAAATGGCCGTGCTCTCTGCCCACGCCTGCCCAGTTCTTGGTACTAGCGGGCACGTTGCAGCCTGGCGAAGGCAAGAAACCTGGAGAGCTGTCACACAGCAGAAGGGCAGCTGAGATGCTGAAAAGCAGCAAAGCTGAACTGCCTGCCTCAGCTTCAGCAATGTGTAATTGACTGAAGGCGAAAAACCAAGCAGCAGAGCAGCGGGCTTCTGTGCGCACTGAATGCAATTGCAAGACTCCAGCAGCCTGTCCTTGCCAAGCACAGGCAGCTGCCTGTGTTCTTGCTTCTTGACCAACTCACAGTTGCCCTTCTTTTCAGCAGCTGCCACCGTGTTCTCTGCATCTCGGAGCCTCTGGGGAGCAACAAGAATTTCCAAGGTGGGATGCATGACAGCTATGTCAAAACCCAGGAAAATTGTCCTAGAACATCTTCCACTCGCATGCCAAGAGTGAATTCAAGAGGCAGGAGAGCGGCAGCCACCGTCCTGCAGCAGCCTGCGAGCTTCGCACACAAGCCGGCTTCTTGGCGGCTTCGTTCTTCGCCTCTTGCAAGCTACCGCGATCTCCGGCTGCCGGAGGCCAAGTAGCGGCTACTTCGCGCACAGATGACTGGAGCGGCAGCGGTGCGCTCCGAAGCGCCGCTTTTGCCGAAAGACGCCGGGAAGCGGCACTTGCTTTCGGCCAGCTGCGGAGCTGCGTATTCTGCCTCTCGAGTCGCCTACATCTTCGCCAAAAGCTTTTCCGCTCCAGTTCTCAAGGAGAAAGTGTACCAGCACTGCTCACTTAGCCCGACCTTGCCAGGAAATGAGATTTGCTGCACATTCCAAGGACACTGCATTTTCCTGGGCAAGCTGCAACCTGCTGGCAGATGGCCGTGCTCTCTGCCCACTCCTGCCCAGTTCTTGGTACTAGCGGGCACGTTGCAGCCTGGCGAAGGCAAGAAACCTGGAGAGCTGTCACACAGCAGAAGGGCAGCTGAGATGCTGAAAAGCAGCAAAGCTGAACTGCCTGCCTCAGCTTCAGCAGTGTGTAATTGACTGAAGGCGAAAAACCAAGCAGCAGAGCAGCGGGCTTCTGTGCGCACTGAAGGCAATTGCAAGAATCCAGCAGCTGCTCCTCGCCAAGCACAGTCAACTGCCTAGGTTCTTGCTTCTTGACCAACTCACAGTTGCCCTTCTTTTCAGCAGCTGCCACCGTGTTCTCTGCATCTCGGAGCCTCTGGGGAGCAACAAGAATTTCCAAGGTGGGATGCATGACAACTATGTCAAAACCCAGGAAAATTGTCCTAGAACATCTTCCACTCGCATGCCAAGAGTGAATTCAAGAGGCAGGAGAGCGGCAGCCACCGTCCTGCAGCTGTCTGCGAGCTTCGCACACAAGCCGGCTTCTTCGCGGCTTCGTTCTTAGCCTCTTGCAAGCTACCGCGATCTCCGGCTGCCGGAGGCCAAGAAGCGGCTACTTCGCGCACAGATGACTGGAGCGGCAGCGGTGCGCTCCGAAGCGCCGCTTTTGCCGAAAGACGCCGGGAAGCGGCACTTGCTTTCGGCCAGCTGCGGAGATGCGTATTCTGCCTCTCTAGTCGCCTACATCTTCGCCAAAAGCTTTTCCGCTCCAGTTCTCAAGGAGAAAGTGTCCCAGCACTGCTCACTTAGCCCGACCTTGCCAGGATATAAGATTTGCTGCATATTCCAAGGACACTGCATTTTCCTGGGCAAGCTGCAACCTGCTGGCAAATGGCCGTGCTCTCTGCCCACGCCTGCCCAGTTCTTGGTACTAGCGGGCACGTTGCAGCCTGGCGAAGGCAAGAAACCTGGAGAGCTGTCACACAGCAGAAGGGCAGCTGAGATGCTGAAAAGCAGCAAAGCTGAACTGCCTGCCTCAGCTTCAGCAATGTGTAATTGACTGAAGGCGAAAACCAAGCAGCAGAGCAGCGGGCTTCTGTGCGCACTGAATGCAATTGCAAGACTCCAGCAGCCTGTCCTTGCCAAGCACAGGCAGCTGCCTGTGTTCTTGCTTCTTGACCAACTCACAGTTGCCCTTCTTTTCAGCAGCTGCCACCGTGTTCTCTGCATCTCGGAGCCTCTGGGGAGCAGCAGGACTTTCCAAGGAGGGATGCATGACGACTATGTCAAAACCCAGGAAAGTTGTCCTGGAACACCTCCCATTGGCATGCCAAGAGTGAATTCAAGAGGCAGGAGAGCAGCAGCCACCGTTCTGCAGCTGTCTGCGAGCTTCGCACACAAGCCGGCTTCTTCGCGGCTTCGTTCTTCGCCTATGCAAGCTACCGCGATCTCCGGCTGCCGGAGGCCAAGAAGCGGCTACTTCGCGCACAGATCACTGGAGCGGCAGCGGTGCGCCCCGAAGCGCCGCTTTTGCCGAAAGACGCCGGGAAGCGGCGCTTGCTTTCGGCCAGCTGCGGAGCTCCGTATTCTGCCTCTCTAGTCGCCTACATCTTAGCCAAAAGCTTTTCCGCTCCAGTTCTCAAGGAGAAAGTGTACCAGCACTGCTCACTTAGCCCGACCTTGCCAGGATATAAGATTTGCTGCACATTCCAAGGACACTTCATTTTCCTGGGCAAGCTGCAACCTGCTGGCAGATGGCCGTGCTCTCTGCCCACTCCTGCCCAGTTCTTGGTACTAGCGGGCACGTTGCAGCCTGGCGAAGGCAAGAAACCTGGAGAGCTGTCACAGAGCAGAAGGGCAGCTGAGATGCTGAAAAGCAGCAAAGCTGAACTGCCTGCCTCAGCTTCAGCAGTGTGTAATTGACTGAAGGCGAAAAACCAAGCAGCAGAGCAGCGGGCTTCTGTGCGCACTGAAGGCAATTGCAAGCAATCCAGCAGCTGCTCCTTGCCAAGCACAGGCAGCTGCCTAGGTTATTGCTTCTTGACCAACTCACAGTTGCCCTTCTTTTCAGCAGCTGCCACCGTGTTCTCTGCATCTCGGAGCCTCTGGGGAGCAGCAGGACTTTCCAAGGAGGGATGCATGACGACTATGTCAAAACCCAGGAAACTTGTCCTGGAACACCTCCCATTGGCATGCCAAGAGTGAATTCAAGAGGCAGGAGAGCGGCAGCCACCGTTCTGCAGCTGTCTGCGAGCTTCGCACACAAGCCGGCTTCTTCGCGGCTTCGTTCTTCGCCTATGCAAGCTACCGCGATCTCCGGCTGCCGGAGGCCAAGAAGCGGCTACTTCGCGCACAGATGACTGGAGCGGCAGCGGTGCGCCCCGAAGCGCCGCTTTTGCCGAAAGACGCCGGGAAGCGGCGCTTGCTTTCGGCCAGCTGCGGAGCTCCGTATTCTGCCTCTCTAGTCGCCTACATCTTAGCCAAAAGCTTTTCCGCTCCAGTTCTCAAGGAGAAAGTGTACCAGCACTGCTCACTTAGCCCGACCTTGCCAGGAAATAAGATTTGCTGCACATGCCAAGGACACTGCATTTTCCTGGGCAAGCTGCAACTTGCTGGCAGATGGCCGTGCTCTCTGCCCACTCCTGCCCAGTTCTTGGTACTAGCGGGCACGTTGCAGCCTGGCGAAGGGAAGAAACCTCTGAAACGATACGCGGAAGAAATAAATAGACTCCATAACCTGGGGTAGTTTTGAAGTGGGTATGTATGTCAGCGCCCGGCACAAGTGAGATAGCTCTCCAAAACTTGTGCCCCGAGCTTCAGTCTGACCCACACTTTTATTCTTAAAGACGTTCCATATGCAATACATTGCACAACTTTTTCATGCATATTCAACCCCTGATCCCGCCTGTCCTCGCTTCTCATGCTAAGTAAGTCCACGGCCTTCTGGGCATGCGTGGTTTGCTGTGGTGGTCGTACGGGGGTCTCTTGGTGGTCCTGAGGCTGAAGATTGTGGTCTTCCTCATGATTAAACTTTTGAACTTTTCCTCTCTGCGCGTGCGCTTTTGGTCCTTTGGTGCTTCTCTGAGTACGTCTGTCAGTCTTGATAGGCTTGGAGACAGAGGAGCTTCTTTATCTGGGTTCTTTGCTTCTTCTGGTATTGTTCTTTATGCAAGAAGCTTCAGAAATTTGCATTTTCCTTTGCCCTTTGTACTAGGCAGAGGTTTCTTAAGCAAAAGGTTGAAAATTCAACAGATAACTCTACAAGCTAAATTAGAAATGCTTAATTCATTTTGTTAACCTAACTCTAAAAATCTCTGCTTCAGTCCCCCCTTTTCTTAAAATAGAGTAAATTCTTTTACTACAGGGGTCTTGATTTAAATTCTGATCTACTATCATGACCGTCCTCTTTCAGTAAGATTCTATGAGTTCTAGAGAGTGATGTCAGACTGGCCATGTGTTTTAACATCCTCGAATTCTACATGAGTGATAAAGTAGACATCCTTAAACTTACAGTAACTAAAATTAATAGAATTATATTTGGGTGACATAAAGTCTTCTAAACAGTGTATTTCACTAGTTATGACTTCTGTTTATTAGCTAGTGATTGGTGCTGGATACACCAAGTTAAGAGACTTAACATACAGGAGGTTAGTGACATGTCTTGGGTAGACATTCTCTTTCGCACCCCATATGGTTTTTCATAAAGCAATTCAAAGTGGTTTAGCTTTTCTTTACTCTTGGGTTTGGTTCGGATCTGCAGTAGTGCTAATGGGAGGGATTGAGTCCATGACAAATTAGCTTCTTGTCCCAATTGTACAATTTGTTGTTTGATCAAATGATTCATTTTTTTTACCTGACCACTTGATTGTGGGTTATATGGGGTGTGAAGTTCTCAGTCTATGTTCAAGTATTGGCTAACTTGTTGCACGAATTTTACAATAAAATGTGGTCCTCTATTTGAGGAGATTGTGGCCAGGATTCTAAAGCGTGGTATGTTTTCTTGTACCAATACCTTAGTTACTTCTTGAGCTTTAGAAGTCCTGGTGGGGAATGCTTCTGGCCATCCTGAAAAGGTATCTGTTAGCACCAGGAAAAACTTATACCCCCCTTTTCTTGGCAAATCTGTAAAATCGATCTGCCATTGCTGCTCCGGCCCATGACCCTTCCTCATCTGGCTAAGCTTTGGTTTGGGAGTATTTTTGGGGTTGGTCTGGAGGCAAAGGTCACATTGTCGAGTTGTAAATGTCTAGTTATGCTAGAGCATCAATACCCCAATGGTTTTCTGGTGTTCTTTCTTTATTAGGGACCATCATAAATAGGAGAGTAGAACTAATTTTCCTTCTATGGTGGCCCATCCCTCTTGGTTATAGTCTCCTTTTTGCTCATAGATTAATTTTTTTTCTGGTTTGTTGTATCTTGGCTTACCTTTAGGGGAAATTTGCCCGTCTGGAATCAGGGCTGCCGCAGTTATGACCTCAATTCTTGCTGCTTCTTTTGCTTCCCTATCTGCCAGCTTGTTTCCTTCTTCCAATTCGGAGTTGATCTTCTGATGTGCCTTAATGTGCATGATCGCTACTTTCTCTGGCAACTGGACTGCTTCTAGAAGTCGCAGTACTTCTGATGCATCTTTAATATTTTTCCCTTGAGAGTTCAGCAGTCCTCTCTCTTTCTAAATGGCTCTGTGAGCATGCACTACTCCAAATGCATACTTCGAGTCCGTGTATATGTTTATTTCTTTCCCTCTTGCCAATTCTAGGGCCCGAGTTAGAGCAATTATCTCGGCCTTCTGTGCAGAGGTATTTGTTGGCAGGGGCCCAGATGATATTCCTTCCTTGCACGTTGGAACTGCCTAGCCGGCGTGCCGTTTTCCACTGATGATATAACTGCTTCCATCAGTAAACGAGACTTCTGCATTCTCGAGAGGGGTGTCCTTCGAGTCAGGGCAGCTGGAGTAGGTGGCTTCAATGGTCTCCAGGCAGTCATGTTCCACTGGTTCCCCTTGGTTTCTACTGAGGAAGGAGGCTGGATTGACAATGTTAGCCACTACTATCTCTACATCATCTTGCTCCGCTATGATAGCTTGGTATCTCAGGAGCCGTTGTGGGGAAAGCCAATGCCCACCTTTTACCTCTAGCACTGCAGACACTGTGTGAGACACTAGCACAGTTCTTTTCTGGCCTAGGGTGAATTTGTGTGCCTCTTGGATGTTCAGTACGACTGCTGCAACAGCTCTGAGGCACCCAGGCCACCCTTTAGCTGCTGTATCCAATTGCTTAGAGAAGTAAGCCACTGCTCTCCGATATGGGCCGAGGTCCTGTGCTAGTATTCCTAAGGCGATTCCTTGCTTCTCATGGGAGAATAAAAGGAAAGGCTTACTCACGTCTGGCAATCTCAGGGCTGGAGCTGACATGAGGGCTTTTTTCAGCTGGTTGAAAGCTTGCGTAGCTTCCTTTCTCTCTTGGATGTTCCTGCTTTCAGTTGCAATCAGTTCATAGAAGGGCTTAACAAACAGTCCATAGTTATAGATCCATAACCTGCACCACCTTGTCATCCTCAGGAAAGTTCGTAGTTCCTTTACAGTCTGAGGTTTTGGGCTCTGGCATATTGCCTCCTTCTGGCTTTGGCCCAAGGTACGTTGTCTAGCACTGACTTCGTAGCCCAGATAAGTTACTTTCTCTTTTACTACTTGGGCTTTTTTCTTTGATACTCGGTACCCTTGGAGCCCCAAAAAGTTCAAGAGGCTTATCGTCCAGGCCGTGCATGCTTCCCTTGTCCGTGTGGCTATCAGGATGTCATCTACGTACTCTAGCAACTTCCCTTCCTCTGGAGGGGCTTCTCAGGTCTCTAATTCTTTTGCAAGTTGTTCTCCAAACAAAGTGGGTGAGTTTTTGAATCCTTGTGGGAGTCTGGTCCATGTCAGTTGAGTTCTTGGCCCGCTCTTAGAATTTTCCCATTCAAATGCAAAAATTTTCTGGCTTCGTGGATAGGAAGGCAAAAGAAGGCATCTTTTAAATCTAAAACGGTAAACCAAGTTAGCTCGGCTGTTAAGCAAGTTAATAACGTGTAGGGATTGGCCACCACAGGATACAGATCCTCAGTGACCTTGTTTATGGCCCGCAGATCCTGTACTAACCGGTATGACCCATCAGGTTTACCAACTGGTAGGATAGGGGTATTAACACTTACATAACATAAGTTGGAACAAGGTATTATAGACAATATCATGGTCATCAATGGAAGCAATATTTGCTTGAACTTTTTCAGTTCTGAGGGTTCCTAACTTGTGTTTGTCAGTCACAGCAGGGAAGCACAGTGAGGCTGCTTAACAGGGCAGGATGCATACATATACTTTCCTTCGTCTACATTCACTTAACTTTATTTTTACTTACTCTTACACATAACAAAACAACCACAACAACAAGGTACCTTTTCTTTTTCAACACACCTATTACACTTGTAGGTGTCCCTGGCTAGTCCCAGTGTTCTTGGATACCCCTCAATCTAGCTGTGTGGTTCCCAACTCTAGATCCTGTCAGACTTCTCTTCAAACTGGCCAAATTTTTACTCAATCTTGGCTGCTCTCAACAACCCAGCAAACTTAATTCTGGGTGCTCTTGGAATGTTAATCCCTCAATCCAGCAGGTTTGAATCAACCCTGGATGCTCTTGGAACATTAATCCCTCAATCCAGCAGGTTTGATCTTGGATGTTCTTGGGCATTCTTATCCCTCAATCCAGCAGAATTTTTAGGGGCCCCTCCTACACATTTTACCTTTTATTTTTCCCCAATAGATTATGCCCAGAAAACCCTCTTTTTACCTTTTAATTAATTTTTTTTTCTGATTAATTACATTTTACTCCCCCCCCCTCCCCCCCCCACTAAGGGGTCCCACTCTTTCTCTGAGACCCAGTCCCAGGGGGGGTTCTCTCACTCTTTTTATCACTCGCTTCGTCTCTTTACTGGCCGCTTTTCTCGCGAAAAAGACGGAAACGCAGCATGGGAGACTGCCGCTCTCGCTTAGCAGGTCTGGGGTAACCAGCCCGCCTCTGTCACGATCCGCTTATTGCGGAGTGTCGTGATGGTTCTTTTCACCGATCCCAAAAGTGCAACAAAGGCAAACAACAAGGGACTATCAGTTAATCACAACAAATGCACCTTTAGTAGGGGCCAAAACAGTAAACGCGATAGTGGGGATCTGAAAGGAGATAAAAGGTTAGAGAGAGAAGAGGGATATGGGAATAGCTACCAACACAGGCGAGATCCTCAGTGCTCCGGACGATGGGGATCCGTCTGTCGTGTCGGGGGAGTCTTCGAAGTTCTGGACGACTCGGGGCTCCAATTATAGTCCACAGAGGAGAGAGGGGGGGAACAAGTGTAACAATGAAAGTCCATTGTAATCGCCCCGAGGGAACAGGTGAGTCCACAGAAACCACCAAAGCAAGACGAATCCAATGAAGAATAAGTCCATTTGAATCACTGAAGGGAAACAGGTCATGTCATTAGTGGCCAGACCACCAATTTCCCCTCCTCTCTATAGCAGGGGTCTCAGTCTCAGTCCTTGGGAGGAGGGTTCTCATTCTTTCTTTGTCACAGTGGTAACGAGGCAGATGAAGGGTCTTCAATGAAGGACTGCGAGAGTCACCCCAAAAGTTCATTTGGCTTAAGAACGGAGATTAGAAGCAG
Source organism: Vidua macroura (assembly GCF_024509145.1). Lineage (NCBI taxonomy): Eukaryota > Metazoa > Chordata > Aves > Passeriformes > Viduidae > Vidua > Vidua macroura. The sequence goes on along the minus strand of NC_071585.1, from coordinate 70,917 downwards.
GCCGCGCATCAGGCTGTCCCGTGCTGGCTCCATGTCAGGTCTTTGCCAAGTCCTTGCCAACTCCTTGCCAAGTTCTTACCAGGCCATGTTGGGAACAGCCAACATGACGGTTCAGTGGTCCCACCTGTGCTGTGTCCTGTTCTAAGCCGGAACTACAGTGGGGGAAGGGATTCTTTCTTGTGGCAATCGGAAGGCAGAATGGAAAATGAGGGGCTTCTGACGGGCTCTTACAGCCTCGCATTCACACACATTCATCCCCCCTTTATTCGCCCTGTAATGCAAAGGATCTCCCAGTTGCCGAGCCGTGGGGGCTTTTAGCCACTCGGCACGAAGCTCGGGTAGCTGGTACATCTGAGGGTCCACCAGAAGAACCGGAGGGACACTCGGGCTGCTGAAATCCTGCTCGTTGATTGAAGGGTCGCAGAAGGGGCAAACAGGGAGACAACGAAGCAGAAGGGAGGCAGATTCTGAGGGCCCCGAAGGGCGGGCTGAGGATTCTTTTCACTGCGTAGGGGTAGGAGGGTTTAGCATTCCAGGGTACAATCGGGAGAAGGCTAAAGGGAGGGGAAATATAACATTAACCAGTGGGGAAAATGGAAAGGAGTTGTGATAAATTGAGGCGAATAATTTGATTCAGCCTTTTTAAGGTCAATTAGCATTTTATTAATTACAGCAAGCAGTAGCAAGCAAAACAGCGCTGGGTGGGTAGGGGTCTCCAAACCGCCCCTCCTGCAGTGTCCCACACTGCAGTGCCCCACACCCCACTCCCTTATTCAGTTTCTTTTTATAGTTTCTTGGAGGTTTCTTCATTCGTGTCTCTTGCGATAGCGGTGTGCGTAGCTTGAGCATCTCTCTGCGTCGTGTCTGCGTTGTGTCGAGGCAGGTGATCGCTGATTTCACAATCGGTTCCGGACAGTGATGGGCATACCTGGAGCACTCCTACGTTGTCTAGTCCGGTAGCCGTTGCCTGGTGGTCGCTGATTTCATAATCAGCTCCGGCCATCCCCCGACATTCTTAGCCTGTGTCTAAAAAAAAAAAAAAAAACTACAAAAAGCTCTTTATATGGTGATTAATCATACTTGTAATCTTACGGTTTTGCAATATATCTATAGCCTTGTGGTTTGTAGCAGTTGCTACGAGATAGTATAAGGCTAGTCCCTTATACTTTAATTTTTATTTTTTTCTCCTTTAATATTCCAATTCTTTTGATGAACAAATAAGTTACCACAGTTTATCACAATCCCCCATTTTCTCTTTTACCATTTTGTTCATCAAATCGTTTTGCTGCTTCGTATGCTAGGAGTAAAGTGTCTTCTACCTCAGGACAGTTTTCTTTCGGCAGGATTCCATGAGTTCTAAAGAGTGAAGTCAAAGTAGCCACACGTTGCAACATCCTCCAATTCCATATGAGTGTTAAAATGGACATTATTAAACTTATAGCGTCTAGAATTAGTAAGACTATAATGGGGTGACTTAAAGTGTTCATGATCCCAGTTGCAGTTGGTGACCATCCGAATAGTGCATCCCGCCAGTTATGACTTGCATCTTTTTTTACTCTCTGCAGGACTCTGTTTATTTCAGTTATATCATGATGGATAGTCACGAGAGTTTTCTGCCCATTCTTTTGAATTTCTTCTATAATTTTGATTAGATCTTGGTGTTTCATTAATTGTTTAACCAGGGTTGAATTCATTCCAATGGGTGTGGGTGGTAATTTGTTGTATGTTGTGTAGTTTGATTTTATTAATTGGTGGGATACAACTGGTGCTGAGTAGTTAAAGTCACACCCAGTAATTTTGATAAAGTTGCAAATACAGAAATTGGAATGATTTCTAGTAAATAAGGAGACCTTGTTCTTATCAATTTCTATAACAGCACACACAGTCCTTAAACACACGCAGCCATTACCGATATACACTAATACAGTTTGTGGGTTGGGATCTGGGCGGATTTCAAAGTGGCAAATGCCTTGGTCAGTGTCAAGGCATACGTCTTGAGTGCTAATTAAATTAGTCTCACAGATAAATCCCTGCTGTTCCCAAGCAATGCAAGGTTCTAGGTTAATGGTTTGCCATTTCCCTCGGTTTTTCCAGGCCCATACCCTATGTTCTGAGGGGTATAATACTGACTTTTCATGACTTATTCCTAAGGCAACAATAGGGTGTATAGTGTGAATTATGGCATTCCGTATAGTGAGCACAAAGGCAGTAGCAGTGTTAGTGGTGGGATTATAGGTAAAATTTACCAAGGTCCACCAAGATTGGGAATTCCTCTCAAAGTCTGTGGCATTGTCCCAGACGACCCTTCGTACTTCAGTTGGAAACACCCCCTCACTTCCTTCTCTTATGATTAAAGCTGCTGTTGATTGTATCCATAATTGTGCTTGTATACAACTAAGGGCTAAAGATATGTTCTCTTGTGCCACTTGTAACATGTCTACCAATAAGTCATGGTCGTGATCCTCAATATCTCTCCATCTTGGCAGTACCTCTGAGACTTGCCACTGATTATCTCCTAGTGCCAGTAGAGAAGACTGTAAAGGCTGTTTTAACTTTGTCAGATCGTTAGTTGCTGTAGCTAATTTGTTCATTAATATCTCAGAGTCGATCCCATTCAAAACCCCCAATCCGGTTCCTAACATCCCGGTTAAATCCCTTCGCATTCTACCTCGGAGATGTACTTGTTTTTGTAGCCACTTTGTCCATCCTTCGAAGGATGACCTTAGGAAGGGAGAGCAGGCTGGCTGAACTGCCGAGATATTAGTTTGCATTAACAGTTCAACACGTTTAAGGGACCATTCTGGGTTAAAGAGCAGTTTTTGTTGACCTGTATTTCTTATGACATATGGGCCGATTTCATAAACCTTGGGTTCAAGATTGAATGGTATATTTTTGGTGTGTACTTGAATGCTGGAGTGGTTTGTAAAAGGCTTAGCCATGGCGTTTATTGTAAATTTGAAAGACAACCCAATGGTGTTGTGGGCCCAGAGGCAAACCACGTCAACAGTTTGTCTTAATGTGAAGTTATACCAACAGTCTAATTCACTTGGATGATTGCATACCTTCGAATGCTTGTGATTATTTACACTGATTTGGATAACTTTATTGTAGGTAGTCCCGTTAATCATTCGACACCCTATCTTAATTTCCTCTCCTATGGTTCCTTGAAGTGACCACCCCTCTTGTCTTTTCCACTCCTGCTTAGTATATATCTGGTTATCGTGCATGACTAGAGTTGTTAAATTTAAACCTTCTAAATCAGGCTGGCTTCCCATAGATCCAGTGTATTGGGTAAAGGCTTGGGACCACAGCCATTCAGCATTGTCTTGACCAGAAACACCATTAGGACAAAGCAATAGAAAGCTAATAATTTGCCAATAAGGGTGGAGTCCTAACCTTGTTTTTGTTTTGTAACATCCTGCTTTCCCCTTTTGGGCTTGCTGCTCCCTTGGTGTTTCGGAGGCACTTAGACTGGTCCTTTGAGGGAGCCTAGTACTCGGCTGGCTGTGGTTGGAGCATTTCAGCATTGTTCCACTTAAAGGCTTGGCCTTTTCCTCTCTGCCTCGCTCGCCGACTCGGGTGCTTCGAGCCGCGAGGTAAACCATCTTCTCGGCAGCAGCAGGACTCGCCTGAGCGTCCCCTTTTCTGCTCCTGCCTAGCCTTGTACTGTTCCCAGTTCTTATCTTTGACCAGAAGTGGGTCGCAAGGAATCCCCTTCAGTTCCTTTTGACAACACCCTTTTATTATCTGAGCAGCAAATGGAGTGGGCTCATTAGTAAAAAAATACTCAGGGTATATTCCCTTTGGTAAATATTTTCCACCACTCAGATCCAAAACTGACCCACCGATTTTCCAATTCTCCTATCCTTAGTACAGTTCCAATTAGTTTTTGCTGAGTTTTTAGCACTCAGTACAAACCCCAATTGGTGGTCTTCCCCTCTGGCAATGGACCCACCACCGTTCTTGGCAAATTTTACAAAAGGATAACGATCTCCACAACCTTCCTTGTTACAAATCACTATAGAGTCTAAAGCACACAAAAGAATAACAATCTCCACAATTTTCCTATTACAAATCACTATAAAGTCTAAAGCACACAAAAGAATAACAATTTCCACAACTTTCCTATTACAATATCACTATAGAGTCTAAAGCACACAAAAGAATAACAATCTCCACAACTTTCCTATTACAAGTCACTATAGAGTCTAAAGCACACAAAAGAATAACAATCTCCACAACTTTCCTATTACAAGTCACTATAGAGTCTAAAGCACACAAAAGAATAACAATCTCCACAACTTTCCTATTACAATATCACTATAGAGTCTTCAGCTAGTTTGTAATTGTATCCCTTTTGCTCCCCCTTTTGGTTGATTTGGATAATGTCCACACAGTTCATTAGTTTTTCTTAAGAGTCACTTTCAGGTTCCCAGGCTGGCTAGTCACTCTCCACTGGTTATTTGTAGCAACCGGGCCTTTCACTCGGCTGGCGTGAGTCCACCCCTTTTCGGTCGTCCTGACTGCCGTTTCTGTGGTAAGCAAAACAAGAAAGGGACCGTCCCAGCATGGGGTTAAGGAATCTTCCTTCCAGGACTTAATAAGTACTTGATCCCCTGGTTTTATCTTATGGATTGTTATGTCCAGAGGTGGTCTCTGTGCCAGCACTCCTTTCTTTCTCAATTCCTGCCTTCTGCTCATAATTTGGGTGATGTAAAATTTAATATGAGAATCTTTAAGGCAGGGGTGATCTGTGGGGGCTTCCATATCATAAGGCATTCCAAATAGCATTTCAAATGGGGAGATTCCCACATCAGTTCGGGGTTGAGTTCGAATGTTCAATAAGGCAAGAGGTAGGCACTTAACCCATGACATTTTTGTTTCCAGCATTAACTTTGTGAGTTGTTTTTTTATTTCTCCATTCATCCTTTCCACCCTCCCCGAGCTCTGTGGATGCCATGGGGTGTGATATTTCCATTGAGTTCCCAAAGCTGTCAGGACATCTTTTGCAATTTTAGAGGTGAAATGGGGTCCCCGGTCTGAGTCTAAACACTCAATTAATCCATACCGGGGAATAATTTGCTCTAATAATACTTTTACCACAGTGTTTGAAGTAGCTCGGGCCGTAGGATAAGCTTCCATGTAATGGGTTAAGTGGTCTACCAGTACCAATAAATATTTATACCTCCCCACTTTTGGTAATTCTGTAAAATCTATTTGTATATGTGAAAAGGGTCGTTGTGCCAGTTCCCTTCCGCCCATTGGTCTTTCTCTTAATTGTTGTTTATTTATTCTTTGACAGGTTAAACATTGTTGGGTTACCTGTTTTGCAAGGTTATAGATCCCTATGCACATATATTTAATTGCAAATTGGTCAACCAGGGCTTGTGTTCCCCAGTGGGTTTTCTCATGAATTGCTTGCAGGACCCTTATTGCCATACCTTTTGGGAGTACCTCCCGCCCATCCGGTAGTATCCACTTGCCTCCCTCTTTTTCCTTCACCCCCATTTGGTTTAATTTTTGTTTTTCCTGTACCGTGAAGGCTAACACATGGTTAATGGGTCCATGGAACCGGCAATGTTTGTCTTGGGGGTTATCACAGGCACACTGTATTGAATCACTCCCGTATGCATCCCAACAAGCCCAACATGGTTCTTCCTCTAAGTCAGCTCCACAAGTGGAGCAATCTTCCCTTTGTGTGACCCCCCCCCTTATATGGTTTTAAATTCATTAAAGCTGCCTTTCTCGCCTCCTGGTCGGCTAAGTTATTTCCCCGTACTGAGCTTCCCATTCCCACTTGATGTCCTTTTACATGAACAATAGCTATTCTTTCCGGACCTCTCAAGGCCTGGAGCACTTTCAGAATTAATTCCCCATGTATCAACCCCCTTCCCTGTGAATTGATAAGACCCCTTTCTTCCCAGATTTTACCAAATGTATGAACCACCCCATAAGCATATTTTGAATCAGTATAAATGGTCCCAACTTTTCCTTTTAGTAGTTCTAAAGCTCTGAGTACTGCATACAATTCACATGCTTGTGCTGACCAGCTGGGGCTAAGAGGACCAGATTCTATTTTCTTAAAAATCTTCCCATCCACAATAGCATACCCAGATTTCCTTTTCCCTTCAAGGACCCGAGAGGACCCATCTACATAATATCGATATCCTTCCTCTAATTCCTCCTCTTCGAGGTCTGGTCTTATTTTTGTTTGTTCCTCTATTTGCAAAAGACAATCATGAGTTAGTCCCACAACTGGTTCCCCATATAGAAACTGGGCTGGATTTTGTAAGCTTGTGGTTTCAATACTTAACCTAGGAGAAGAAATTAGGATGCCTTCATACTTTAGGAGTCTGGCATCTGTTATCCATTTATCCGCTTTTTGTTGTAGTACTCCACGGATGTTATGAGGAGATAAAACCTTCAGTTCACTCCCAAAAGTTATCTTTCCTGCTTCTTCTACCAAAAGGGCAGCAGCCACTATCGATTGCAAACAGGCAGGCCACCCTCGGCTAACAGGGTCGAGAAGCTTTGAAAGATATGCCACTGGTTTTTTTCCTCCAGCCCATTCCTGGGCTAACACCCTGTATGCCACCCCTTCATTGACATTAATGAATAAAAAGAATGGTCTTTTTAGATCCGGGAGGCTGAGAACCGGGGCATTGACCAGTTCAGTTTTTAATGATTTTAACCGGGTCTCATCCTCAGGGCTCCACTTTAATAGCCCGTCTGTTGTTAATTTTTCATACAGAAATTTAACTTTCCCCCTAAAATTTTCAATCCATTGTCTGCAATACCCAAAAAGTCCCAGTAACTGCCGAACCTGCCTTTTAGTTTTTGGGGCTTCCAGGGAAAGTATTCCTTGGACTCTATCAGTATCCAATTTCTTAGTCCCCTGAGTCAGCCAGTGTCCGAGGTATTTAACTTCCTCTTCCACAAATTGTAATTTCGACTTTGAAACTTTGAGTCCCTTAAGGCTTAAATAATTTAGGAGTTTTATAGTTTCTTCCCTTACTCTTTCTTCTTCTTTCCCTGCAATTAATAAATTATCTACATATTGTAGAAGCACAATCCCCTCCCCCTGTGAATATTCTGCCAATATTTGTTCCAGAGCTTGCCCAAATAAATTTGGGGATTCGGTAAACCCCTGGGGAAGGACAGTCCACCTCAATTGTTGTTTTCTGTGTGTATCCGGGTCTTCCCATTCAAAGGCAAAATAATCTCTAGAGGTTTCCTTAAGGGGACAGGCCCAAAAAGCATCTTTAAGATCTATCACACTATACCACTGGTTTTCTGGGCCAAGTTGGCTTAAAATAGTATGTGGATTGGCTACGACCGGGAATCTTTCAACTGTTCTTTTATTAATTTCCCGCAAGTCATGCACCAATCTGTAACTGCCATTCGGTTTCTTTACCGGCAGGATGGGGGTATTGAAAGGGGACGTACAGGGTTCTAAAAGTCCCTTTTCCAAAAGTCTCTTTATTTCTGTTTTTAGTCCTTCCCTCCCCTCTTTGGGTATGGGATATTGCCGAATCCTGACAGGGATTTCTGGGTTTCTGATAGTTACCTCAAAGGGTTCAATATTTAATTTCCCCACACTGTCGGGGGTATACCAAACTTCTGGGTTAATCTTTTTTTCGTCTTCAGCCCAGAGAGGATATAGTTTTACTGTTAGTTCTCCCTTTTTTGCCTCTATCCCTATCCCCAACTCGACCATCAAATCTCTCCCTAATAGATTATAATCTGCTTCTGGAACTAGTAAAAATGACCCAATTCCTAATTTAGAATCACTTTCTAAGAGTACATCCTTAATTACAGGTACTCCAAAGGGTTCCCCTTTGGCCCCAATCACCTGGATTATCTCAGGTGAAATCTTACACCCTTGGGGAAGGGTCTGGACGGTTGATCTCTCTGCCCCTGAGTCCACAAGGAACTCATATTCTTGTTGCTGGGGACCTATCTTTAATTTTACCAGGGGCTCTGTTCTTTCCCTTGTCCCCAGCAGATAGAGCCCCCGACCCCCCTAATCTTCTTTGAACTGTTCCTCATCAGCAATCTTCTGCCGACACTCTTTCCTTATGTGTCCCTTCTTCCCACAATAGAAACAAACAATGCTCTCTCCACCTCTCGACTTCCCCTCAAACCGACTTCTCTGGACATCAGTCTGACCTCTAGACTGACCTCCAGTTCTTCTCTGGGGATTCCGTTGTCCCTCCCTTACTGCTGCCAACATGATTTTAGACTGCTTTTTAAAACTCTCATCTTCTCTCCTAACATACACCTTTTGAGCCTCTCGCAACAACTCATCCAATCCTTTCGTTTGCCATCCTTCTTATTTCTCCAACTTCTTCCGAATGTCTACCCAAGAATTGACTACAAAATGCACCTTCAAAAGTGTCTCCCCTTCTGGGGTATTGGGGTCCACCCCTGAATACAACTGGAAAGCTTTCTTCAATCTCTCCAACCATTCTGTTGGATCTTCATCTTTTTTCTGGTGCTCTTTTAATGCCTTTTGTACATTCTGCCCACGAGGAACAGCCCTCCTTATTCCCTGTAATATTATATTCCGCAAATCGCTCATGTGTATGCGATGTACCGGGTCTTGGTTATTCCACTGAGGATTCTGGAGGGGCCATTTTTGGGACCATTTGCTAATGGTCCTTGCTGGTGTTCATCGTCCCAGATCCTCATACCCGTCTCCCTAATCATTCTCCTTTCCTCCACAGAAAATAGGATTCCCAATATAGATTGCAGCTCCTCCCAAGTGTAAATGTTAGGTCCTAAAAATTGGTCTAATCGCTCCGCCACCCCCAGGGGGTCTTCCAACAGATGTCCCATTTCCTTTTTAAAATCCCGGACATCTCCCGGACTTAGTGGGACAGATATATATCCCACTCCCAAAATTTGGGCTGGCTGCCCTGGTTGTGCTGCATTTGGGTTGGGTACCATTCCCATCCCATGTTCTCTAAGAGGAAATATGCCCAATTCTTGTTTCTCCCTTTGTCGGGTTTGACTCCTAGTGACTCTCCGGGACATCCTGGGGGTATTCCCCTCCGACCCCCTAACCTCTGATCCCTCGTCATCAGATAATTCTTGAACGGGGGCTGAGGGGTCAGGGTATTGTAACAGGGGTGGAGGTACTGGAGGAGGTGGTGGTATATAGGGAGGAGGAATAACTGGGGATATTTCCTCCTCCTGTATTCTTTTCTTTTTCCTTTTACTATTGAGAGCAAATAGCTTTGTTCTTGTCTCCCCCATTATCCAAAGAGCTGCATATTCGCTCTCCTCTTGGTTAAAGGGCTCTTTGGAGTTAACATATATATTTAGAGCTTGACAGATCCAATCCTCAAATGACCCAAATACGGGCCAATATAGTTGGTCTCCCCTTATTTGTTTACCTCCCCAAATTTCCATACAATAATGGATCATTTTAACCCTATCTTTTCCTTTTCTAGAAGGAAAGGCATCCCAATACTTTACCATTAAGCCTAGTGGACTCTCCTCTGGGATCTGAGGAAGTTTTACCGAGATTCTCCCACCCATGGGTTCAGCAGATTTACTTTTTCTCTGACCCATCTTCTAGAGTGCCTTCTCACACTCAACACAAACAATACGACAGTCGCTTCCCCCAATTCGTGGCCCACTCCGTCGCCGGATATGGGAAACGCACTACTATGGGGTCCACACTTACTTGGGGAATCTGAGCTGCCAGTTCCCCTCTCACACACACGTTCACATTCGCTACACTCCAGGACTCCCACCCCTGACCGAGCGACTGACCGGACCGGACTACTCACGTTTTTCCGGTGCCTCCGTTTCTCGACTGGGGCTTCGCCCTGTGTGTCTTCTTTACTCACCTCAATCACCCCGGGACTACACACCCCTAAACGACTCTTAAAGACCCCGTTTCCGGGGTCGAGGCTTTGTCCCTTTCACACGCATTCCGGAGCCCGCTTTTACGGGGCCCACTGAACACATATGTTAAATTAGTAAGCCGAAACTTGGGGAAGTTTTTCCGGGGATCCCCTGCCCCAGGAACTTTGACGCAGTCCACCTCCACGTCTGGGTTAGGCCCGCTTGCTCTCCTCCTAACCCAGGAGCCTCCCCACCGAGGGTAACTCGACGCCGAGGGGGTGCAGCTCTCCCCTCCTACGTCACCCAACCCTGGAAAAAGGAGGCCCACCACCCACCGGGAAAAAGAGGCCCACCGGGGGCTACTTACGCTTCCTGCGTGTTCACTCTTCCGCGGTTCTTCGTGCACAAAGATTAACGGGGGTACCTTTGCTTGCTACTGAGTTTTAGGTTCGTCGGTAAAGGCCCAAGGAGGAAGCCCCCCCATAGGGCCACCGCAAAAGGCGGTGGGGCGCCTCACCCTAGTGGGGCCTCCCTCCCGGATTTCCTTTATCCGAGTCACGGCACCAAATTGTGATAAATTGAGGCGAATAATTTGATTCAGCCTTTTTAAGGTCAATTAGCATTTTATTAATTACAGCAAGCAGTAGCAAGCAAAACAGCGCTGGGTGGGTAGGGGTCTCCAAACCGCCCCTCCTGCAGTGTCCCACACTGCAGTGCCCCACACCCCACTCCCTTATTCAGTTTCTTTTTATAGTTTCTTGGAGGTTTCTTCATTCGTGTCTCTTGCGATAGCGGTGTGCGTAGCTTGAGCATCTCTCTGCGTCGTGTCTGCGTTGTGTCGAGGCAGGTGATCGCTGATTTCACAATCGGTTCCGGACAGTGATGGGCATACCTGGAGCACTCCTACGTTGTCTAGTCCGGTAGCCGTTGCCTGGTGGTCGCTGATTTCATAATCAGCTCCGGCCATCCCCCGACATTCTTAGCCTGTGTCTAAAAAAAAAAAACAAAAGTACAAAAAGCTCTTTATATGGTGATTAATCATACTTGTAATCTTACGGTTTTGCAATATATCTATAGCCTTGTGGTTTGTAGCAGTTGCTACGAGATAGTATAAGGCTAGTCCCTTATACTTTAATTTTTATTTTTTTCTCCTTTAATATTCCAATTCTTTTGATGAACAAATAAGTTACCACAGTTTATCACAGAGTGTTCTTGGTGGAAGAACCAAAGGGAAAACGTGGAACAGAGAAGGTTCTAGGCTAAGGGGCAGACTTGAACAATAACTGACAGGACAGGGGGAGGGTACAATTCTCTTCCAAAAGGGGTGGAGAACTCATACAACTGCTGTTTCCCATGGCAACCCTAGACTGCCTTCCCCAACCCCTCCTCCTCCACCAGTGACAGCTTTTAACACTGAAGGGCAGTGCTATTGTATAACAAACACCTAACTCTTAGCCCAGCCGGGCTCGCTGGCTACTTTTGCAAGCTTTTTACCAACTAGCGATGCTTGTAAGCGGTGCTTGTAACTCCTAGCTTGTACCACGCTCCCACTAGCTGCGCTATCAGCTAGCGGCGTTCAAAGCGGCTCCTCAAACCGCAGCTTGTGCCCGCGCGCCCGCTGCGCTATCAGCTGGGCTGCGCCTAAAGCACCTTTGCAAGCCCCGACTTAAGCCCCGCGCCGCGCTCCCCTCGCTCGCCAGGGACAGCCCGTGCCACGCATGCGCACCACCCGCTCTATCAGGTAGAGTGCGCACTACCCGCACTATCAGGTAGTGTGGCTGAGAGCTGCCCCGCGCATGCGCTCCCACCCGCTCTATCAGGTAGAGTGGCTGCTAGCCGCCCCGAGCATGCGCACTACCCGCACTATCAGGTAGTGTGGCTGAGAGCTGCCCCGCGCATGCGCACTACCCGCACGATCTGGTAGTGTGGGCTGAGAGCTGCCCTGCGCATGCGCTCTCTAGCACCGCCGCGCCGCCTCTCTGTATCTTAGCAAGGCCGCACCGCGCTTCACCCTTCCACTCACACATACACACACACGCACAAGCACGCACGTCCGGACGTAACAGACACACTACACTGCAATCGGGACACACACCACACACTGAAATCGCGATTTTGCCCTCCCCGAGCCGCGCTATCAGCTGGGGAGGTCCTCCCGCTGCCGGCCTCTCCCCCGATGGCGGTCTGCTTGCAAGCCCCTAGGCAAACCTGCGCGCAAAAACATCTTTTTGCGACTTATCAGTGCCAACCGTAAGAAAATAAATTAACACATACCGCTTTCATCCGCTAGTCGACGGGCCGTGGTCTGCTCCCCGCAGTGTACAGCCGAGGCGCAGAGTCCCTCCGGGGAAAAGCCCCGTGGCGCCTGAGGGTGTCTGCTCCCAACCGGACCTGCGGGTGAGCAGAGCAGTCCCTTCGTGGTCGCCAACTGAAACGATACGCGGAAGAAGTCAATAGACTCCATAACCTGGGGTAGTTATGAAGTGGGTATGTATGTCAGCGCCCGGCACAAGTGAGATAGCTCTCCAAAACTTGTGCCCCGAGCCTCAGTCTGACCCACACTTTTATTCTTAAAGATGTTCCATATATATGCAATACACTGCATAACATTTTCATGCGTATTCAACCCCTGGCCCCGCCTGTCCTCGCTTCTCATGCTAAGTAAGTCCACGGCCTTCTGGGCATGCGTGGTTTGCTGTGGTGGTCGTACGGGGGTCTCTCGGTGGTCCTGAGGCTGAAGATTGTGGTCTTCCTCATGATTGAACTTTTGAACTTTTCCTCTCTGCGCGTGCGCTTTTGGTCCTTTGGTGCTTATCTGAGTACCTCTGTCAGTCTTGATAGGCTTGAAGACAGAGGAGCTTCTTTATCTGGGTTCTTTGCTTCTTCTAGTATTGTTCTTTATGCAAGAAGCCTCAGAAATTTGCATTTTCCTTTGCCCTTTGTATTAGGCAGAGGTTTCTTAAGTAAAAGGTTGAAAATTCAACACATAACTCTACAAGCTAAATTAGAAATGCTTAATTCATTTTGTTTACCTAACTCTAAAAATCTCTGTTTCACCTCAAGAGCTGTCACAGAGCAGAAGGGCAGATGAGATGCTGAAAAGCAGCAAAGCTGAACTGCCTGCCTCAGCTTCAGTAGTGTGCAAATGACTGAAGGGAAAAAACGAAGCAGCAGAGCAGCGGGCATCTGTGCGCACTGAAGGCAATTGCAAGAATCCAGCAGCTGCTCCTTGCTGTAAGAGCCCGTCTGAAGCCCCTCATTTTCCATTCTGCCTTCCGATTGCCACAAGAAAGAATCCCTTCCCCCACTGCAGTTCCGGCTTAGAACAGGACACAGCACAGCTGGAACCACTGAACTGTCATGCTGGCTGTTCCCAACAAGGCCTGGTAAGAACTTGGCAAGGACTTGGCAAGGACTTGGCAAAGACCTGACATGGAGCCAGCACGGGACAGCCTGATGCGCGGCCTGCTTCTCTTCTAATCTCCGTTCTTAAGCCCAATGAACTTTTGGGGTGACTCCCGTGGTCCTTCATTGAAGACCCTTCATCTGCCTCGTTACCACTGTGACAAAGAAAGAATGAGAACCCTCCTCCCAAGGGCTGAGACTGAGACCCCTACTACAGGGAGGAGGGGAAATTGGTGGTCTGACCACTAATGACATGACCTGTTTCCCTTCAGTAATTTTAATGGACTTATTCTTCATTGGATTCGTCTTGCTTTGGTGGTTTCTGTGGACTCACCTGTACACGATTACAATGGACTTTCATTGTTACACTTGTTCCCCCCTCTTTCCTCTGTGGACTATAACTGGACCCCCGAGTCGACCAGAACTTCGGAGACTCCCCCGACACGACAGACGGATCCCCATCGTCCGGAGCACTGAGGATCTCGCCTGTGTTTGTAGCTATTCCCATAGCCCTCTTCTCTCTCTCTATCCTTCTATCTCCTTTCTAATCCCCCACTATCGCATTTACTCTTTTGGCCCCTAATAAAGGTGCATTTGTTATGATTAACTGACAGTCCCTTGTTGTTTGCCTTTGTTGCACTTTTGGGATCGGTGAAAAGAACCATCACGACACCCCGCAAGAAGCGGACCGTGACATTTGCCAAGCTCAGTCAGCTGCCTAAGTTCTTGCTTCTTGACCAACTCACAGTTGCCCTTCTTTTCAGCAGCTGCCACCATGTTCTCTGCATCTCGGAGCCTCTGGAGAGCAGCAAGAATTTCCAAGGAAGGATTCATGACGACTACTCTTGCAAGCTACTGCAATTTCCGGCTGCCGGAGGCCCAGAAGCGGCTACTTCGCGCCCAGATGACTGGACCGGCAGCGGTGCGCTCCGGAGCGCCGCTTTTGCCGAAAGACGCCGGGAAGCAGCACTTCCTTTTGGCCAGCTCCGGAGGGACCCTCTTGCTCAGAGGAGGAAAATTTCAGGTCAGGTCAGCTACATTTCCTTCTCTTTCTCTGTGGCACTGCACATCACCCAGCCTGTCACGGTGGGCTTGGCCGTGGGTGCCACCCATTAGAAGGACATTGTGTGTGAAGGGGATCTTGGCTCACTGTAAGTGCACTCTGTGTCCTGAAAGCCTCTCCAATCCCACAGCCCCTGTGCATTGCTGGCTAGAGATCATTCCCTGAGCCGCTGTTGCCCAGGAAACTTCCCCTTCAGCCGCAGAGGCTGCAAGTGCCGGCAGGTCTTTGTGCCGTGGTTCAGCTGGAGGTGCCTGGGCCGTGTTCCTGAGGGTTCCCATCTCTGCCCTGCACTCAGCAAGGGAGCTCTGCTGGTGCTTTGTGCTGGGAGGCACACGATGTGCTGCTGGTGCTCCAATTGCCATCTCAGCGAGGCTGCCTGGACAGAAACTGGCCTGAATTTGTTCATCTGCAGGCAGTTTTACAAGACTGTAATACCAATCCTGCTCCCTCAGGTCATCCCTAGGTGAAAACAAGGATTAGCTTATTGCTATTGCTTATTCTTAGAGGTAATTGGTATTTTTGTATCAACACTGGGGTGGCAGCAGGACCAGGACAGTGCCTGTCCCTTGTGCTGGCACTGCTGAGGGACCTCCAATCTTGTATCCAGTTCTGAACTCTCATGGCAAGAAAAACATGGAGGGGCTGGAGCGTGTCTGGGAAAGGAACGGAGCTGGGAAGGACTGGACAGTGCTGTGAGGAGCAGCTGGGAAAGGGACTCAGCCTGGAAAAAAGGAGGCTTAGGGGGGATTTTCTCCAGGAGGGTGGAACCACGTTGGAGTCGGGCTCTGCTCTCAGGGAACAAGGAACAAGACAAGAGGAAATGGCCTACAAGCTCTGCCAGGGCAGGCTCAGGGTGGACATCAGCGGGAATTTCTCCATGGAAGGGGTGGTCAGGCCTTGGCAGGGGCTGCCCAGGGAAGTTTGGAGTGGCCATCCCTGGAGGTGTCCTGGATAGGACTGGAGGTGGCACTGAGTGCTCTGGGCTGGGGACACGGTGGGCATGGGGCACAGCTTGACCTTGATGGTCTTGGAAATCTCTTCCAACCTCAACGATTCTGGAATTTGGCTTCCAGCTGGCTGCAAAGTCAGAGGCTGATGTTGGGGCTGTGGAGCTCTGGGATGTCTGTGTTCTCTCCTGGAGCAGCAGGTCAGAGCTCAGATGAGGCTCCTGGCAGATTTGTTGGAGTGGCACAGGACGGGCAGTGTGGGCTCTGTGCCAGGATGTGAAAGCACAGCAGGAGGCATTAATGAAATGTGCTCCTCTTGCTGGCTTCCTTGGAGCTGTCACTGTGACTGTGGGAGCTGCGTAGCTCCCTGTGCACAGCTCTGCCCTCAGTGGAACGTCCCTGCTAATGGGGAGCACAGCTCTGGGCTGCTGTTTCCCACAGACAGGGATTTCTGGAGCTGTGGAGCAGAACCTCGCAGCCAGCAACATCTCCTCCTCTGACAGGAGGGTTACTGCCAGCAGTGGAGACTTCTCAGAGTCTGACCCTTTGCTCTTTCCCTAGTATCTGATTTTGTTTGACAAAAAAGGATTATTAAGAAAAAAATCAGCCCCTCCACTCTGCACAAGGGGAATTTGTGGCCTCCCTAGTCCAGCCTGGCTGCTGTATGTGCTGGATCCCCAAAGATGCCCTCAAATCCAAGCAAACATTCCCTGTGCAGATGGGGTCACCATGACCACCCTTTCTGCTTCACAGGCTGCAAGGGTTGTTTCTGGACATCCGTTGTGTCCACAGAACACTCAATGTGGAAATCCTCTCCTGCCCTCTGTGTGTGTCTGTCTGTAAGGAGATGTCAGCCTGTGCAGGCTGCTCTCCAGGAGCTCCAGAGCCCCCTGTTGCACATGTTGGCTCCTCCTGCCTACCTGGGACCGAAGCAAAGTGCTAATTGTTGTGCAGATGTCATCTGCCAGGCAGGCAGGAGGCTGGAGGCTTGAAAGAGGCTGTGCTGTCATTTGCTAGCAGCCTCCTCGGTACACGTGAGCTCTATTTTTATTGGGAGTGTGCATTTGCTTTCAGCCACTGCTTTGTTGAATTTCTTTTTCCTTTTTTTTTCCTTCTTTTTATTTCCAGGCTTGCAGATAAAGTTTGAGGGATACATCTATTTTTCATTATTCCAGTTTTGCTACTTGTTTTATAACTGAAAAGAACTCAGCCAAACCCAAAAACCTGTTACCTGTGTAAAAAGCAGCAGTTCATTCTGAGATGAGAAGGAATTGTGTGTTGTGGTCACGCTGGACTGAGGTCATGACTGTGGGACTGTCCAGAAGGGCACAAAGATCAAGATCTGCTGGGAGCAGAGGGCGTTTGAGGCTGTGCATTGTGCTCTGGGTGTGCCAGCTCAGGAGCCTGGGTGTTGGTTGTAGCCTGGTTTTTCTTGGCCCTGTCCCAGGAGAGAAATGGAGGCTCTGGCCACCTGTTGGCTTATGAAAATAGGGGGCTTTTCTTCTACTCCAGCTGTGGTTTAATAAGGGCTTGTGGGTCCTTGAGGTGGTTCTTTGACCGTTTAGAAAAGAGGAGGCACTGAAGGGGGAAATGGGAGGTGATGCTTTCCTGCACTGTGAGTTAAGCAGGGGAACTCATTGCTCAGGGATGCTGTGGGTATCAGAAATCCAGATCTGTTCCAAAACCAATTAATGAGAAAAATCCCGTTGATGTGGTAGAGGTGGCTCAGAGGTAGAGGCTGCTGTTCAGGAAGACCCTGCTCAGGAGTTTCTGGAAGATGCAGAAGTACATCAGGTGCACTGTTACCTCTGCTCCCTGCTCTGTCCCTCTCCTGTCCACCACTGACCAGTGGGATGTGGGGGGTTGCTTTTTCTTTTTCTGGCAAAAACCGAGCAGGGAGAGGAAGAAGTAGCAAAGTGGAGTGGAGGGACAAGGTACCAGTGAAAGAGTGGAAGGAGAGGAGGCTTCCCTCCATGTCCCTGAAGGCTTCTGGGGGCAGAGGCTCTTTGGGGGCAGGAGCTGGTGTTGGGTGCTGCTGTGGGCAGGTTTTCTGCTTTGTTGGGCACAAAGTGGTTGCTTCAAGGAGGGAAGACTCTCCTATCTGATGTGCCATCCTGATGGACAGCAAAGCAAGATATTTCGGACTGTGTGTAGGGGAGGAACTTCTTTAAAACCTGGATAGGAGTAGGAGCAGACTTGATGGAGGGATGAGTAATGAAGGAGTGTTTGAACGGAACTAATCAGTCCTATCTTCTTTCAAAAGACCTCATTTAGTTTAATTTAGCAGCATGTAAATTTAGAGCAAATCAAAGGAAATACTTGTGCAGCCTGTGTGCTGGCAGGCTGCTGCACTCCCTAGCCCAGCAGCGAGCTGAGGGCTGTAGGTGGATCCCGAGCCTTGCGTGAGGCACTGGGGGCACACGTGTGCGTGCTCACATGCAGGGTGGGCACACCAGCTCCGTGCCCGGGCACTGGCACCTGTAACAGCAAAACCCTTCATTTCCCCCCTCTTTTGTTCAGCAGGAGCTCTGTGGTCCATCAGGGTGGCTCTGTGGTCCATCAGGGTGGCTCTGTGCCATGGCTCTGCTCCCTGGTCCCCTGTGAGCCTGGTCAGAGCCAGTTCCTGGCCCCATGGCTGGCTGAGCCTCTGCTCTAAACAGCAGGGAAAGCCTTGTGCTGTAGGAACCACCAAGTAAACCTTGCTGACCTCTGCAAAATGTTGTTTTTCCCCAAGAAAAACCTACATATGGATTAGATGAACCCCCGATCCTTGGACAGCTGGTGGTTTTGTTTAATTTGAATTAACGCAGCTACTTCTGTGCTTAAAATGAGGCACAGGCATAAAAAGCCTTCACGGGATTGCACTGCTTTTTATTTTTCCCTATAGCTGTCATCCATTGCACTGACACAGTGATTTTAAACAAGTCTTGCAGGTCTCCACATATTTTCCAGGAGAGCTATTATCCCCTGTGGGGTCAGTATAAGCTGCTTGGCATTACCTGTCACAAACCCCATTAGCAGTGAGCCCCCCTCGAGCCCTGTGTGCTCACACCTCGAGGTGTTGTGCTTCCTGCCGTGTCACACCCCTGATCCCACGCTGTGTTGCAAAGTCTTGTGTAAAGAGTCCTGAAACCTGCGAAAATGGAAAAAAAAAAAAAAACAGTTGGGTTTTGCCGGAGTCTTCCCCGGATTTGGGTGACTCCGGATGGTGGTAAAGTCTCTCCTCCAACCCGTGCCTTCAAAGAAAGACTCAGTAGTCTTCAGTCGTCCGGTCTCAAGGCAGTTTATTGCATATTATCTCAAGGCACACAGACTCCCTGACATTGTCCCTGACTCTGTCTGTCCCCGTCTCTGGCTGTCCCCCTCTCTCCTCCCCGAAGGGAGGGTGCCATCTTTTATATCACACATTACGTATTAGGTGTTTATAGTTTTTTCCCAATGCCTACTACCTATGTTGAACAGTGACTTTCTACTCTAAACCAATCTGTGAGTGCCAACACCACCAAGAACATGGAGAATAGGAAGAAGAAAGAAGGAGGACAGGGCACGCCCAAATCCCTCCATCTTAGAACCTCTGACCCCCATGTACAAACCTCAGACCCCCCTGTACAAGGCCTAAAACCCCCCTGTACAGCACTCAAAAATCCTACCTTTCACCTTGTGACTACTTCTATTATAATATCTAAACTTTTGTGATTTCTTGTTCTTCCTGCAAGGTTGGTAAATTGTTCCATGGGTCAAGCTCAAGACCACAGGGGTCCCTGGCCGCCTGCCAGGGTCTCAGAGGCTTCTGCCCTGGGCCCAGAACATCCAAGAGTGTCTGAGGGACACCTTGGGTTCCGACATCTCCCCCTCCTGTTTGCACCAAGAAGACCTGTCTTGTCACTTTGTCCATGACCCGCCGAGTGCATAGAAAAATGCACGGCAGAACAAGCAGGAGAACTAGAAACCCTGTAAGAATATAAAATGCTATCTTCAAAAGCTCCCTCCACAATGGTGAGAGACTAAAAAGGTTGATGAAGTCATCCCACCATGATCCTGTAACCTTTTGCAATTTGTTGATGCTATTTTGCATTTGTTTTATGTTTTCATGGATAGATTTCGAATGATCAGACAAGTTCATGCAGCACATTCCCTCAAATTCTTCACACCCATGTCCGTGTGATAGCAGCAAATAATCAATTGCCGCCCTGTTCTGAAGTGTTGCTTGTCTCGCACTGTCGATATCTGTTAACATGTCGCTCAGTGCAGAGGAAATGGCACGAGTGTGTTTGCTCAACCAACACGCTATGTGGTCCAATTGTGTCAAGGCCACCCCCGATGCTGCTTGGGGTGAGAAAATTGCTACTGCAATTCTCCGAGCCTTGTTCCAGGTATAAACCTCATCATCACAATTTGGGCCATATTGTTCAATGGATCTTATTTTCCTGTGTGACTGTTCCCTCAAAATTTTCAAATTGGGTGTTATCAATGAGAGTTCTCCAATGCTGCATGGACCGCCCCTGATTTTTGCAGGGATAGCAGGCCAAATTCTGTCCCCACAAATCAAGAAAATTCCTTTTGGTAAAACGGCTGGATTCTGGAGGGATAGTTTGCTCATCATCTTGGTGTAATTGCACCAGGATGATGCATTTCTGTAAAAGAGCTGATTTGGAGTGACATCTATCGTGTGGTTATCTGTCTCTGTCACTCCCGATGGGTTGAATATGATGCAAAATTTCATTCTTGTTGAACCAAAGATGTCCAATTCCTGGGGTTCGAAATGAGCCACAGGAAGGAACTGTGTCCAGATATGCCATCCTTTCATAGGATCCGAAAAAGATTTCAGAACCTTTGGAGGGATGTTCTTTGGGATCGGCCATTCCTTCCCCGGCACACCTACCAAACATGTCGAGAATGGTTTCCCTGGCCTTGAATGAGTCAGACAAATGCTGTCCAGACCTGCTGCCTTTGCCAAAGTTTCCCACACATTTCCCTTTGGCTGTCTCATGGGAAAATGTGCCCTATTGCTCATGGCAACAGGCAAAAGAATGAAGCACATGAACACTATCTGTCTGAACCCCATGCCCATGTCCTCACTCTCTGCGAGAAACCTTGCAGTGCAGCAACACCCGAATGACACTCGAGTCCCAAGAAGAACCCCAAGTCTCTGAGTTGTCAATCGTTGTCTGATGAGATGTTTGCAGCGCCGTTGTCTGCCTTCGTTTGCGTGCCTGTGTCTTTGCTTCTTGGATCTGCGTCCGCTTGCGTCTGCACCCGGTAAGGTTTCACGTGCCTTGCTGACACCCACTTCAGCCCTCGCCCTGTGGAGACACAAGCGAAACCCTTGCCCCAAGTGATTAATGTGAATGGGCCTTCGATTTGTCCTGTCTCTGGGTTTCGGATCAGAACTAAAGGATTTTCCCTTAGCTTTGCTTGCGTGTTGTTCGTGAAGTGCCTGATAATTGGTGGAGTGGGCTCTGAGAAAGAGCCATTTAAAAAATTCAACACATACAGAGCTTTGTTCAACCGCATATAAGGTGTTGCACCTGCCTCCCCCCTTTTCTGTTTATCCAAAAGGGATTTCAGGGTATGATGTGTTCTTTCAATGATTGCTTGACCTGTGGGAGAATGAGGAATACCGAAAATGTGTTTGACTCCCCATCTTTTTAAGAATCTGTCAAGCACTTTGCCTGTGTAGGTTGGTCCATTATCTGTTTTTATTTCTTGTGGCACCCCTAATGATGCAAATGCTTGTAAAAAGTGTCTGCAGGCATGTTCTGCGGTTTCCCCTGTATGTAATGATGCAAATGTTGCCCCTGAGAATGTGTCAACTGAAACATGGATGTTTTTGAGCCGCCCAAAAGATGGGTATTTTGTGACATCAGTTTGCCACAGCTGGAGACTTTGCAATCCTCTTGGATTGACTGCTCCTGTGGATGCAGGTGGCTGCACAAGTTGACAATCTGGGCAAGCACTGATGATTTCCTTCGCCTGGCTTTTTGAAAGGCGAAAGGATTCCATCAATGCTTGAGCATTTTGATGGAAGAATGCATGGCTCAATTTTGCTTGCTCAAAAATGTCTGGCAATGTCTGTAAGATGGGCATCGTGAGCTTATCTGCGCGAGCATTCCCTTCTGCCAAAAACCCTGGAAGTGAGGAATGCGCCCTGATATGTGTAACAAAGTATCTGTGTTCCCTATTTTCTAGGATTGTTCTCATGCATGACAAATATGAATATAAGATTTCATTATCTGTGTGCTTCAGCAGTGATCCCTCCAATCGTTTGATCACATTCGCAACATATGCTGAGTCTGTGATCAGGTTGAGAGGTTCCGGAAACAACTGAAAAGCCCTGACCACTGCTGCCAATTCTACAATTTGTGGTGAACCCTGCACTGTCTTGATATCTGATTCCCATTCCTCTGTTTTTGGGTTTTGCCATGTGATCACTGATTTGTGGGTTTTCCCTGAACCATCAGTGAACACTGTCATACCTTCCACTGGTTCCTGATTTATTTTTGGTTTTTCTCTAAAACTTATTTTTGCATTTAGCATTCTGTGAGGTGGGAAATGAACTGTGCAAACCCCTGGATATCCTAACAACGCAATGGAGATATCTTGTGATTTTTGCATTGCCCATTCAAAATAATCTTTCTTTAGAGGTAAATGAATGATTGAGAAATCCCTGCCTGACATTGTCAGCAACCTGTCTCCAAGTCTGTGAGAATTGTTTTTGAGGGCCTGTAAGCTAAAAAAACCCACTCTATCATCAGAAGAGGGTCTCCTTGAGATGAATCCCATTGAAAAATCAACCCATACAGTTGTGTTGTTTCCCCCAACACTGCCAAGTGGAAAGGCAGCGATTCCGCAAAACGATGTGCCTGTCTGTGTTGAATCATGTCTGTGATCTTTTCAAGATCTTTCCGTGCTTCAGGTGTGAGAGTTCTGGGAGATTTGATGTTATTGTCCCCTCTCAGGAGATCGAGCAGTGATGAAATGTCATCATTTGTGATTCCCAAGATCGGTCTCATCCAGTTGATCTCCCCCAAAAGCTGTTGCAAATCCTGCAGATTGGCGATTTTTGTGTTGATCTCCAGTTTTTGTGGCCTTATTGTTTGCTTTGTGATCTTCCATCCCAGATATTTCCAAGGCGCAATTTCTTGTATTTTTGAGGCACTAATTTCCATTCCTGCCTTTTGAACTTCTGCGATCACACAATCGCGGACTCTCTGCAACTCCGGTTTTGTTGGTGCCGCGATGAGCAAATCATCCATGTAATGAACAATTTTTGTTCTCGGATGTTTCTCCCGCGCTGGACGCAAAGCTTGAGCCACATACCATTGGCAGATGGTCGGAGAATTTTTGAGACCCTGTGGAAGAACGGTCCAATGGTACCTTTGCAGGGGCTCTTCCCTGTTGAAACTTGGGACGGAAAATGCAAAACGTGGAGCATCATCTGGATGAAGCGGAATGCTGAAAAAACAGTCCTTGAGATCGATGATGACAAGCGACCAATCTCTCGGGATCATTGAGAGAGATGGAAGCCCTAGCTGGAGCGGCCCCATATCTTCGATGACCTCGTTGATCCTCCTGAGATCGTGAAGCAGCCTCCAAGATCCTGAAGTTTTCTTGTGAATGACAAACACTGGGGAATTCCATGGGCTATTTGTTGGTTTGATGTGTCCCTTCTGCAGTTGTTCCTGGACTAACTTTTTCAATGCACTCAATTTCTTTCGTTCAAGGGGCCACTGATCCACCCAAACAGGATCATTGGTTTTCCAAGTCAATTTCAAAGTGGTGAGTGCCACAGTGACCCCTGTTAAAAATCCAATTCCAATCTCAGTCCCCACTGTGCTAAGAGGTCTCTTCCCCACACTGTAATGGGTTTTTGCACAATGAAAGGACGAATGATTGCTGTTTTTCTTCCTGGACCTGTGACGACGATTGCGTTCTCACTCTGCATGCATAGAGAACTTCCTCCTATGCCTGCGAGAGAACCCAAAGGTACAGCCAAGTCCCATTCCTGGGGCCAAAAAACATATGAAATGACTGTAACATCTGCCCCTGTGTCGAGCATCCCTGTAATGACGACTGTCTTTTCGTTACAAGTCAACCGACAGGTAACGATGGGTCGGTCTCGGCTCAAATGTTTCACCCAGGATGCATGTACTTCCGCTTGATCACTAGAAAAGAAGCCTTGCCTGTTAAGCACTGGCATAATTTGTTTTTCTGCATGGGACGGCAAAGCCATGGCCTGGGCTATCGGTGTATTTTTTGGAATCGTCAAAGGTGGTTGAAGGGCTTTTGCCGTGACCATCAGCTCCTCTTTGTAATTTGCTGAAATCAAGGATGGATAAACAACAAGTCCAAGAATACTGCTTCTGTCCCTGGCCATTATCAAAAAATCTTGCCTTTTCCAGGAAGTCCCAGTTACACCCGTGGGTATCACTGTGTGGCTGTTGTCCAAAAAACACGTCAATTTGGTGGTTGCCAGCACGCATTGGAATCCGGGCGGTACCAAGTCTGGGTCGCTGGGGATTTTGGAGATTGCTCTGCTGAGGGGATCTGCTTGTTCTTCTCCGAGGGTTGCTCCTGCTGGTTTTGCGTCACCGCCATGATTTGTGTCGGAGCGCGCTGGCGATGATTCGCTCTCTTTTTCCCGTTTCCCGAATGCGGTAAAGGTCTTCCATCCACATCTGTCTGCGAATGGCATTCACTCGCAAGATGCCTTCCTCTCCTGCATCGGGGACAAAGATCTGATGGTTTATTGAATTTTGTAAATTGTGGGCAATTCTTTTTAATATGTCCTTGTGCCCCACATCCAAAACATCGCCTCCCTGTGTTGTCACTGTTCTTTGTGTAATTTGCAAGAACCTCCTTGACACTCTTCTTAATCTGCTCTCCCAACTCTTCTTTCACGATGGATGCCACATGCTGTGGTGTCCCCACCTTGCTGCATGCCTCTATTATGTCTGCCAAGGTGGCCTGATGTGGCATCAGGCTGATGATCCGCCTGCACTCCGGGTTGGCATTGGAAAACGCAAGGCTTTTGATCAAATGTGGTTTCGCCCCCTCTTCGACTACTTGTCGTTCCACTGCTTGGGAAAGACGATACACAAATGAGGAGAATGGCTCCGAAGGACCCTGCTTGATCTCCGTGTAGATGCTGTCCTGGACTCCCGCCGGAGCAATCTGTAGGATTGCTCTCCGTGCCGCCTCCTTGATGTCGCTGAGCACGTTCCGTGGGAGCCTCACCGCTTGTTGAATCGGGTCGTCTTCGGGAGGATCACCAGCAAGCTGCACCATGGTGAGGTTCGCGTTTGGTCCGCCCTGGTATCTGGCTCTCAGCTCCTCCAGGGATCTCCTCCATGCCTTTTGCCATACAAGAGCCTGGGTGTCTGTAAGAACTGATGTTGCAAGATATTTAAGATCATAGGGTGTTAAATCATACATACCAAAAATGCTCTTCAACATTTGTTTGAAGTACGGTGATGACAACCCGTTGTCTCGGATGGCTTTGGCTAAGTCTTTGATCGCATCACGATCCAGGCGTTCCCACCTTGGGTTTTGTCCCTGAGCATCATAGCTCACTGGCATCATGATGTTTCCCGAGCCCTGCAATAAACCTTTTTCCTTTTCTAATTCTGCTCGAATGTCCTGCCAGTCTAGCTTTGCGTTCGGTAAAGCTGGAAATTTTGTGGGTACTTGCCTGTAGAGTGGAGTTATTTGTTGTGATTGAGGCTTTGGTGCAGCAGAATTCACCGACATCTGTGGCATCTGCAAGGCTGAGGGCTGGGTGCTTGCGGATGAGAATGGAACGTCTGCTGCAGAGGAAAACACACGGCTGCCCTGTATTGTTTGAGAAATTTTCGAAAGATGAGTCAGCAGCTCTGAATGTGACTCCAAGGCTGTGGTCAGATACTGCAAAAGAAACTCAACAACTCCTTTTGATATTATAATTGACTCTCCCTGACGTGAGGAATCAGCAGACCTTGATGTTGGAATTGTCCAGACTGGGACACCCTCCGAAGCAGTAATACATACAGTATCATCCTGTTGCTGCGCCTCAGCAGGAGTGTCCTGAGTCTCATGTCGTTCTGGAATCAGCGGAGGTTCCCGCTGTCGTGCAGGTGTAGTCTTCCTCGCCCTAGACTTCTTCTTATATAAAACTGGAAAAAAGTGTTGCAATGTTACAGACCCACCACTGGGTGGCGCGATGGCTTGGGCAACCGGCTCCGGCAAAACCTCCTGCAATATTGCGGTCCCGCCACTGGGTGGCGCTGTCGTCTGACCGGCTGAGGTCGGCACTGCAAAAGACTCGGACGTTTGTTCCCCTATCTGTATCTCTGATAAATCCCTGTGCAATTCTTGTAACAATTGATTTACACTTGCAAATCCCGCAGTCTGGGATGTCGACTCTCGCTGTATCAACTGTTTCAGCTTTACAATGTCTGAGACTGGCTGGGATTGGCTGTGGGCACAGGCTGAGTGCGCATGAGTCGATTGCCGTGGGAACGGTGTGGAGGCGGTGCCCTGGCAAACGTTTGCACCCTGGACACGCCCCATCTCTGCCTGTGTCACCACGGGGGTGTGGACGCTCCCGCCCCGACCCTGGTCGCGCCTCCTTGCTCTTTCCAGCGCAGCCGCGATCTCGGGAGCGCTCTCATCCTCCCCGAGACTGACGTCGCCACCTTCCCGATCCCACTCCGGCTCTGATATATCCACCTCATACTGCCCATCACTGGGACATGCCTCTCCTGACTCTGTGCCGACGCCCACAACCCGAGCGCGTCGCTTCCGTCCCGTCTGTGCTCGTGTCGCGCCCGCCGCACGCGAGGTGCCCTCCCCCGCCCCGGCTTCTGGGTTTCGCTTCTCCATTCCACGCATGCGCGGTGCCGCTGCCGCGAGACGAGCATTTGCCATAGCTTTTCGCTCTGTCTCAGCCTGCTGCCTGGCCAACGCCGCTGCTGTGGTTTGGGAGCCTTCACCCTGTGCCTGCCGGGCGGCTGCCGCTGCGGCAGCGCGGGCTCTCGCCATGGCACGCGTCACGGGACCCTCGGGACGTACGACCGCCGTGCCCACATCCCCCGCTTTCTCACTGGTCCCCTTTGCCCTCACAGTCCCCCCCGCTCTCCCTGGCACCGCGGGCTGTTGCAAACTGCCCGCCGCCGCTGCTGTGAGAGACGGCTCCCCCTCCTCTCTGGGTTCTACACTCCCATCTGCACCTTCCCCAGCCTGTGCTGCTACAGCCCCCCCCCCTGTGAGTGTAGACTCGGGGTATTCCCGATCTCCTCCCTCACCGAGGGTGACAACTATCCCCGGCTGATCTGCAACCGACTGAGGGGTTTCTGCATCGGAGGACCCTAGAGATTCTGGGGGCTCAGGGGAATCTGAGGACCTGTGGGAATCCGGGGATCCTGGGCGTGCTGGAAAATCGTCCCCTTGCTTTTCCACGGGAAGCGATTCTGCTTCCTCTTGATCTGTGGTGAAGAGAGCTGCCCCATGCTGCTGGCTGGGCAATTCTCCCTGTGCTCCTCCAGGAGCCTGAGCTATTTGGTGTAAAACGAGAGACCCCTTGCCGCGTTGTGAAAACGACTCTAACATTATTCTCGCGGAAGGTAAAAGTTTTGCGGCATTCTTATCTCTTTTTGTGGCCAGATAATGCAAATGCCTATTGATCTCTTGCCAGAAATTTGGTTCGAACAAGAGATGTGTCTCTGTGTGCGGGTAATTACACCGCACCCACAACAACAGAGCCTTTAGCTCTTTTGGAGCCATCTCCACAGGATGTGTGGATGCCACCCCCTGTAGGGCTGACAAAACTTGGATCTGCTCTTGGGAGTATCCCCCCCCCATGTTCTTAATCTCAACCGATCTCACCAAAAGCCGAGTCAGCGCAAGGTCGGTCCGGAGATGATCCTGATTACTGTCCAGCAGCTCACAGGCGAGAAATTCCAGGCGCGCTTCTGGTTTTTCTCCTCTCCGGGCTGTCCTTGGGATGATTTGTTTTGGTGAAGGTCAGGATGTTTCGTCTGGAGCTGTCCGCTCTCTCTCTCTTCGGAGTCTTCGGGGTGTGCCTGTTTCTCGGGTGGAAGTTGGAGGTCGTCTGGTAAATTAGTCTCTTGTCAGTGCCCACCCAGGGACGCCAGGTGCCGGAGTCTTCCCCGGATTTGGGTGACTCCGGATGGTGGTAAAGTCTCTCCTCCAACCCGTGCCTTCAAAGAAAGACTCAGTAGTCTTCAGTCGTCCGGTCTCAAGGCAGTTTATTGCATATTATCTCAAGGCACACAGACTCCCTGACATTGTCCCTGACTCTGTCTGTCCCCGTCTCTGTCTGTCCCCGTCTCTGGCTGTCCCCCTCTCTCCTCCCCGAAGGGAGGGTGCCATCTTTTATATCACACATTACGTATTAGGTGTTTATAGTTTTTTCCCAATGCCTACTACCTATGTTGAACAGTGACTTTCTACTCTAAACCAATCTGTGAGTGCCAACACCACCAAGAACATGGAGAATAGGAAGAAGAAAGAAGGAGGACAGGGCACGCCCAAATCCCTCCATCTTAGAACCTCTGACCCCCATGTACAAACCTCAGACCCCCCTGTACAAGGCCTAAAACCCCCCTGTACAGCACTCAAAAATCCTACCTTTCACCTTGTGACTACTTCTATTATAATATCTAAACTTTTGTGATTTCTTGTTCTTCCTGCAAGGTTGGTAAATTGTTCCATGGGTCAAGCTCAAGACCACAGGGGTCCCTGGCCGCCTGCCAGGGTCTCAGAGGCTTCTGCCCTGGGCCCAGAACATCCAAGAGTGTCTGAGGGACACCTTGGGTTCCGACAGGGTTTGTTTTGCTTTTCATTTCAGGCTGGTGGCAATGTCTCGTTGGGCCGGGCTCCTCTCCACCACTGCCAGAGTCAGCCTGCTGCTGCTGCTGGGGTCTGTGCTCTTCTCCTGCTCCAGCCTGGGCCACAGAGTGCCTGTAAGTTTCGGCTGCTCCAGCTTGACTTCAGACTGATAAAACATGGATGTTTTTTGCCTTTAAGGAAATGCCCATTATTCTTTAGGAAATCTCTTTCTTCTGCTTGAATTATGAAAACAAAACAGAAAGGGTTCTACTGATTTCTATGTAAATGAAGAATCGCTTGTATGGTGCTGCCCATTTTTGCTGGAAATGCTAATGAAAATGGGGTGTTGCAAAGTAACTGTGGCCAGGCAGTGACAGCAACACTTAAATGAACCAAGTCACATCCTTCTATCCTTACTGAGCATTTAAACCCCAGCACTCTTCCTGAGCAGAGCTGGTAAACATCAGCTGTCTCCATTATGTGTTTGAACAGATCCAGCATTGGGAGGCCTGGTGGTAAATTTACAATAGCCTGTATCACTAACTCCCTCTTGGATAATCACAGAGCTGTGGAAATCAGCTAAGTAATAACTGCTCCACTCACTGCATTTTAGTCCTGTTGAGTCTTGGCTCAGAAAATGTTAACATTGATTTTCATCTGCAGAACCTGGGCTTTTATGGCTGCGATTGTTCCTGAGCTTTAACCATTTGTTATAATTTGAACAATTCCAAGCCCGTGATGCACTCAGCAAAACCAGGAGTTAAGATCTGGTTTCTCGTGAATTTCTGAAATCGCAGTCCCTTTCCACAGCTGAAATAAAAACATTCTATAGGTTTGTCAGCCATCTTTGTGTGTTACCACAATCAGGGAATCGTGGAATGGTCTAGGTTGGGAGACACCTTTGTGATTATTGAGTACAACCTTTAACCCAGCACTGCCAAGGCCACCACCAACCCTCGTCCCCAAGGGCCACATCCACACTGTCAATGCTACTCTGTGTGTTTTGCTCAGGTTGACATTTCTGTTGCTCAGAAAGACTCTTCTAGGCTGGAAACAGATATTTATATGCAGAGCATCCAAATTCTGACAGAAAATGTGCATGCATTTTTTTCCCAAAGAGTGGAAGAACTGAAGGCAGAATGTGTCCCAGAATTTCCAGTTAACCTCTGAATTTACTTACATTTTTCCCTGTGAAAACTTCCTAAGGATTAAGACCCAAACACTTCATGAAGTGAGCTGTAACTCCATCCTAATTGCAAACAATTAGGACTAATCATTCCCTGTAGGGTGGTTATCTCCAATTGTTCAGTAGTGACTGAATTGGTGATCTCAGAAGCTGAAAATATTCCCTTCAGCAGACACTGAGCTGTGGGGATGATAAGCCTGAACCAGTTAATGTGTTCCTGTTGGAACCAGAACAGCTCAGACCCAGGAGTCAATGCCTGGTGTGAGAGTACAGGTCATTTCTGTGCACTCTCCAGAGTTTTTTGTGACTCCCACCAGCTCCTTAGGGAAGCTTTCCATTGAACACCAAGGTTTCCCTCACAGCAAGGATTTTTTTCCCCTGCTGTTCTCCCCTGCCCTCCCCTTGGTGTAACGTTGAGCCGCTCGTGCTGGCTGCTCTCCCACACCTCTGCCAGCCTCGTGCTGCACTTGCCATGGAGGTGGTGATTAAATCCCTGCCTCATTGTTTTAAAAGGCTTGGAGAACACTGGAAGCGGGTGGAGAAGAGGATCCTCACATTTGTATCATGTGGGCAACTCGGTGTGTTTTTTCCCGTGTCCTATTTTGGAAACAGCTGAACTATTTTAGCTGAAATCTTCTCCAAGCCTGAAATAAATGCATTTAAGAAAAAAAACCAAAAAAACCCAAAAAAAGACAAAAAAACAAAACAAAACAAAACAAAACCCAAAAAAACCCAAAAAAACCAAACACAAAACCCAAAAAAAAAAAAAAAACCACCAACCCCCAAACCAACCAACAAGCCTTGAGGCATTCCACTCCTGTGGAAAATTTCAGCTGAAAAAGTTAAAAGTTTGACATATTTTTAGGCAAGGGAAAATGGGGTCTTAATATGTTACACAACCCTAATAATAGCCAGGGCTCCTGCCTCTGACTGAAATACAGGTGAGGCTCTGTGAGAGCTGGTTTGAAACCTGCAACCTGCTCTGGAATAGGAAATAAGCTGCATTGCTTTGTTCAGCACAAATGTCATGCTAGTTATGCATGTTTAACCTTTAATATACTTTACATCTAAATTTAACCATGTGGAAAAAATCTCGGATGTCAAAAAAAAAAAATCTGCTGGCGAGGGAAAAAATTTTGTATTCTCAGCCAGCACTAAATTACCCAGATGCAATTGCTAATGAGCTGAATCTCTTCTCTCCAAAAGGAGTTTGCCCTTACAAAAATAGAAGAGAGCGACATAAAAGATGACAGTGGGAAGGAGCCGGGGACAGAGGATGACGCTGATCCTGCAGACCTGGAAGTGTTTTACCCCACAGATCAGTGGCAAACCCTGCCTCCAGGTAACTGCTGCTGGCTAATTATAGCATGCCTCTGGAAGCCACCTGCCAGCACTGACAGGAGCCTTGCAGACACTCCAAGAGCTGGTTGTTCCCATAACAATGTGTGCTTTTGCTGGTGTACACATAAAGAGAAGGATGTGGTGACGCAGTGCAGGGACTGGAGGCCGTGGGCAAGGAGGGCACTGGAGCAGGAGGAGTGGGCTGCCAGCCCCCTTGTGGGTGGGAGCTGTCTCTGTCACTGGCTCCACAGCCTTTTCTCTCTTCATTTGTCAGGGGCCAGGTTTTATAACATTTGCTGGCACGTGGATTCCCAGGTCTGTTGTGCTCCGGTGTGGAGCTGCTCAGTGGCAAACTGATTAGGAGCTGTCACTGGAGCACTGCACAGCTTTTAACAATGGGTTTTCTGTTCCTTGGCTGTTTGAAAGCTAGCTTTTATTTCCATCTGTGCAAACCACAAAAAACCTCTTCCCTTTCTTTGGGTTGGTGTCTTTCATTAGACATGCTGGGACTCTGTGGAGAGAGGAGCCCAGCGGAGCAGCTTGGCCTCCGTCTGCTGGGAAGGCTCTGGAGGGGCCAAACCCATTCAAACACACACAGATGCACATGTGCATACATATTCCAACAATTAGCCTGTCCCTGGGGTCCTGAACGAGCTGTTTAATCCACTTGTGCTTTGGTGTCCTCATGTATATGCAGGTGTAATACCTTCCCACCTCACAAGGGTGAACTAAGTAGTAATTAATTTTTATAAAGTGCTCTGAATTTAAGAGCTTTATCCTATGCTCAGTATTATCATTGAATGAATAAGTATGGGTTCCATTTGTCTTGAAATTTCTGCCAGATATAGCAGAATGACTTTTCCAAATGTAAATCTTTATATAACATAAATGGCTACAAAAGCCCCTTGTCGCTGTCGAGCAGGACGGGAACAGAGAACTCCAGATCAGAAGGCAAAGAAAATGAGCTCTGATTTATTTCAAATGTACCGCTCTATATATAGAGAACATCGTGCAGACTAATTTCATTGGTCTTAGAGTAAAAACATGTCACACCATTGGTGTACAGTGAATGACGCACAGTGGCAGAGCATATCTATAAACAATGTGAATAACAAGATAGATTAGAGGATTATTTACATTCTTTCCCAACTGTTTCCCAGGCTCTTGCCTGGTTAGAAAACCTTTCTCTTTCTCTCTGACTGAGCTGAGAATATCCACAGCCCCTGTGTTCCACAGAGATGCAGTATATACTTATATTCCATTTCTGTACCATTATGTATGGAAGGCATGTGGTGTCCCTGCTCATTATTCAGCCTGGCAGATCCCCACCAGCTTTGTTGGAGCAGAACATGTACATACTTGCAATCATTAGAAACTTCATTGCAGGGTTTGTTCACAAGCACCTTCTCCACTGCTCGGGTGCCTTATTCTGCTTCATTTTTGTAGTTATTCCATGTTGGGCACACGCAGTGAAGGGTTTGTGGAAGTGGGGAGCTTGTCAGTATTCACAGAGGAGAGTAATTTTGGTTACTCTTGTAAAGACTTGAATGGTATCCTGCCTCACGCTCTGACTGCTACAGGTCCCAGCACTGGGGACACGGCACAAAGAGGAGCCTGCCTTGATCTCCTGCTGCCAGCCTGGGTTTCTGTCTCCTGGGGTTCCTCGAGTGAAATCCCTGTGAGGACTGGCACTCACACCTTCAGCACGTGTTAGCCAAGGCTGGGGACCCTGCTGCCAGCATGAGCCCATCCCTGTAGCCTCTGGCCCACACTTTCCCAGTGTGAGCACAGCTCTGGCTGGGCAGGAAGCTGACCTGGCACGAGGGAAGCTGCTGCTGTGGCTGCACAGGGATGCACCTTCTGGTCCTGCAGCAGAGCCACGCTCCTTGGCAGCGTGTCTCATCCACTGCTTCTGCATCTTGCCATGTTTTCCATGTGGTTACACTCACTGGCAGCTGAGCAAAGCCTGGCTGGGCTGGGCTCAGAGTTTGCCTTCTGCTGCCCATCTCTCCAAGACACTCCCACTCCCTCTCCCGTTGTATCCCTGCAGCAAACTAGGCCAGTCTCTCTGGGGGGAAGCAAATGATTGAATTTAGAACTGATCTGCAGTTCTGAACACTGGGAGGGAGCTTGGAGCTGCGCTTCGCCCATCTCACTCCTGTTTCAACTTGTTCCTGTTCTGAGCTCACGCAGGAGTTTTGTGCTTCTCTACAATGGTGCAGCAGCTCATCTTTTATCGATGTATTCCCAGTTTTCCTGTGCTGAGTTTCCAGTTCCCTGTTGCTAATTGCATCAATCCACATTTCCACTGGGACTGCAGCAGTGTCATCAACCTGTAACCTGTCAAATCCACCCCAAATTCGATTGTTATTGTGTCTGTAACGCTTTGGGCGCTTGTTCCTCGCTGTCTACAGTGTGAGCTGGATTTTGATCAAGTGCTTCCTTGCACTTTGAGCACACTTCAAGCTGCTGGAGGTAGCTGGATGCAAACACAGAGAGACAGTTGCCCTAAGAGCTGTGCTGCCTGTAATCTGGAAGCAAGATCAGCTGTCTCTTCTGCCAGGCAGCCGGAGCTGACGGCTCTGGAAAGGTTGGTGAAACTTCCTAAAGCCCTTTAACACTTCGTTAGGCATTGCTTCTTTCTCACTTGGCACTAAATAATGCACCAGGCTCACACTGAAAGGAGACGTGTGCCTCGGAGAGGCTTCCAGCACCTCTGCTATTGGACTTTTGGGCATCATCTGTGGGGCTTTTCCTTCTGTCCATGGCTGGAGTCCACAGGAACCTGGAGGGTTTTTGGGGTTTAGTGAGTGGGATTGCTGTGTCCTCTGAATGAAGGTTCACAGCCCTGCTCAGACTCCTCATGGTCAGGTCACAGAGTTTGTTTGAAGTTGTGCTTCCTCTGCTCTCTTTTTTTTGTTCAGAATACACTTTCTCCAGGTGATAGTACCCTTGGGAGCTGGAACATCTTTTTTCTTTTGTTATTTGGGCACCAAATTTCCCAATATTTTGTTTAGCATTCCTGATGATGATTGGAAGTTGGATTGCTCTGACCATCTAGTTGTATCACTGAGCAGCAGATTTTTCCATCCAGCATTAGGGTGGGAAATTTTCCACCCAGCAGTGGCTCCACTGGGAAGACTTTGCTGTGAAGATTCAGAAAAAGGATATCAGAGACAGGGGTTTAATTGGGAAAGGAAAAGGGTGTTAATCACCACCCCAGCAGTGAAGAGTGGAGAGCTGGGGCTGCACAGGGCCTCTGCTCTGCCCATCCCCATGGCAGCAGCACTTTGCTGCTCCCTAATGTGGTAGAAACCCTCTGGCAGCTTTTCCAGCTGACAGTTGGGAGTTAATGAGTCCAGTTTCCAATCCAGATGGACAAGTGAGAACCTCCTCTGCCCAAAATATCAAAATATTTAGATTGCTCTGCAGACAGGCAGCAGTGGGGCAGAGAGGCTGCCTTTGCTGCAGAGCAGCTCCCTGCAGACTGGAGGGATGGAGCAGAGCCTGGCACTGTGACTGGCATGGTGCAGCGTGGATCTCTCTGGGGTTTGAATGGATGTCTCAGGGCAGAGCAGAGAGCTTAGCTGGCCTGCACCTTCACTGTGGTTAAAGCTCTGCCTTGCAGAGCTGAACCTGCAGTGACTCCTCAGGGTTTGTGCTGCCCAGAATAATTTTCTAAAGTGCCCGATTATTTCACAGTTAAAAACCAAGGAGCCATGGCTGCTGCTGCTGATCAGGCTGCCAGAGTGAAGCTGATGTGAACATACTGTTGGTGCTGCTTCTGCAAAGATGAAACCATCTTATGTTCAGCAGGGAGCCAGTGATATATTGCTTGGCATTTAAATATCCATGGCTGCAGCTCTCAAGGATCCTCGGGCTATCTTTGCTGCTCCTGCTTGTCACAGGTCTTCTCCCATCTCATTTGCTGCTCAAACAAGGTTTTACACCTGTGGAAACACAGTTCTCCAGGCAGCCACGTCGGGGAGGTGTTTCCAGAGGCTGCTTTGAAGGACTTGCTGTGGAAAGAACAGGGCTGAGGATGGGCAATAACTCGGTCCAGTTTCATTGGCAGTCTGTCTTCCAGGTGACTTCAGTGGCCAAATGAGGCAGCCCTGCTTTAGGCTGAGAAGAGGTTCTTGAAGCAGGGGGAGGAAGGAGGCAGGAGGGATCTGTGCCAGGCCTGTCTCTGTAGGAATCCAGGGCATCCCTGTGGCTGCCCTAGAAGGTCTAAAACCCTGGCAGGGGTCAGAAACCCCCCTGTACAGAGCCCCGAGAGACACTATCTTTGATCTCTGTCCATGGAAAAGAGTTCTCAATCTTACAGGATGAATTACAAGCTCTGAGTGTTTGATGTAAGTAGTAATTAGTGTGGCATGGGTGCAAAAGTAGAATTTTAGGATTCTAGGTAAGGGGTTCAAAGGGGGCAAGATGGAGGAAAATTGGGCGTGCTTTCTCCTTTTTCTTCTTCTTCATGCCCTCCATGTTTCACTGTGCTGTTGGCATTTTTCTATTGGTTTGGGCTGGGGACACACTGTTCAACATGGGTGATGGATATTGGCACGTTATTGTAAATACAGCACACATAGTTTCTAGTATAGAATATTTGTAAAACCCCACTGAGGGGCAGAGCCCCACACGCTGCCCTGCAGGACAGACCCGCTGCAGGTCAGAGAGAAAATATTGTAGATAAGAAAGAATTAACAACCTTGAAAACCAGCACAGATGAATTATGACCCCTTCTTTGGCAGCGGGGCTGAAAGACAGAGACTTCTACAATCTCGGGATCATTTAAATATCACAGATCCTGACATGTCCCACAGCCCGTGGTGGTGACGTGGGTGCTGCTGAGGGTCCCCTCACACCTTGTCTGGGGGACCTTGCTCCTGCTGCTCGCTGGGATGTCCTGAGCTGCAGCAGCTCTTGCTAATTGCTTTGCTGGATTAATCACTGTCCAAACCATTGGCTTCTCACTGACCCGGACCTAACTCAGACAGTGATGGGCAGGTCTCTGAAATATTTATGGCAGCATGGTCAAGAGAGGGCTATGAAATACAGAGTGAAACCACCAGGGTATGCTCGTTTTTGCAAAGTTTGACATGTCTGATCCAGGAAATAGGAGCCTCATCAGATCAGCACAGATTTGCATATAGAGGGAAGGCAAATGGAATTTAAAAAAACCTCATCTATACTAGATGAAATGCTTCTTCTCTGGGTTTCTTTATAAAATGACTTGTTAGTGATGTGCGGAGGGGAGAAATCTTGAATCTGGGGTTGTTATAATCTTGTCTGGCCAGCAACAGGAGAGCTGGAGGATGATTCCAGCAGGTAGGAAAGGCCAGGCTGACTTGAGAGGAAATGTTCAGTGCTTGGAAGCTGAGTTATGGTCCCTGGTAGCTCTCCCTCTGCTTGTTTTCAATCTGACCTCTTGCATAGGAGGATTTTCATCTCCTAAATGTATCTCGTGCCTGTCCTTTTTATTGCCAGCTGCCTTCATGGGCTCCTCCCTCAGCTTCCTACCCTCGTGGGCTTTCCTTTGCCTCTCATCTCCACATCACAGGATGCACAGTGTCCCTAACACTGGCTTGTGCCTAATTCCAAGCCCTTGGCAGAAGTGCCAGGGCTGAAGCTTCAGGTGCTGCTCCTGCCTTGCGTGTGGGACAGTGCCCGGCAGATGTGGCACACCAAGCACATCCTCCATGCCCTGCTCCTGGTCTGGGTAAGGGGGATAGTGGTGTTTCCCTGTCTGCTCCAGGACTGGGGCTCAGGAGGTGCTGGGACAGTGAGCAGACAGCAGACAGGGGTTCCCAGCCCCCTGCTCCAGCAGGAGGATTGTTTGAAGGCTGCCAGCTCTGGGCAGGGAGACACGGCACGAGTGTCCCACCCTGCGCTTGGTTTCAGCATTTCTGTGATGAATTGGGAGCCAGTTTTTGTCCCCCAAATGCAGGTGAAACTTCTCTCATTTCCAAAAGTGGCAGTGTCCTGGCAGCACTGGTGTGGTGAGAAAAAGCCCTACATTGTTTGCTCGGGTTTAGGAGCAAGGTGAGCTTGGGGTGGGTTTTTGGTGTGTCCAGTCAGTCCTGTCCCTTACTGGCTGTGATGCTACTGGTTTCCTTAAACAAACTGGTTACAAAAGACTTTTGCAGTGATGCTCTTCTGCAAAAAACTAACTGTGCTTCTGAGCAGCCAGAATAAAAGTCTGAGCTTCTCTAACATGCAGCCACGGGCTAGGGATGTGGGGCACTGCCAAAACAAGGATGCAGTGCTGTGTTTTCATGAGCCAAGCCATTACTCCTGCTAGTGGTTTGTGGAATTCTGAGCCCTGCAGGGTATTCCAGGTGCTCTGGAGTGGTCATAAACCAGGGATGAGGTGCTGAGAGTCAAGCAGTGGCTTTAGTGCAACAGGAGGGGGTTAAGCTGTAGCTTTCAGAATAATTTCAAACTTCGCTTTAATGATGCTCAGGCTGCTAGTGGTGTAATAGCAGTAGACATCAGCAGTGGGAATCATTCCCGAGGTTAAATGTACATTGTTTGGTGGGGGAAAAGTGCTTTGAAAGAAGAGGGACTGTTTCCCAGAGAAGACATCTCTCATTCCTTGCTTTTATCTCGTCCCTGCCAAGCCAGGGATGCTGTGAGCTGCTGAGAGGTGCTTAAATGTGTGCTGGGTGATGAGGAATGCCTTGCTGTGGTTTTTATGTGCAAGCAGGCTGGATTTCCTGCAATAGCTCCAATAACCTTCGGGTGGCTGTTTAGAAGGATGAACCTCATTAAAGAAGAGGTATTTAATAACAGGCCTATTTTTATCTCTGTCTTTATCTAACAGTCTGCACATTTATTTCAAGCTTGTAACAGTGCTTTGGAAGAAAAATGTTTTCCCTACTCTAAAATGTTTTGGCAGTGTCTCCAGCCTTGGTTATCTTGAATTCCAGTTTGGCTATCATCCCTCCTCCTTCCACACCAGGCCCACAGCTCCAAGATTTCCTTGGGGAATGGGAAATTTCTATGGGCATATGGTTTCAAAATGTGGGACTTGGGTCCCAGGGTCACTGAAACAGTTCTGAAGGTTTGATCAAACATAATCACAGCAACTCCCTCAGGCTCCAAATATGTGATCTTGGGTGGGACAAGCACTGCAAGCATTGCAGTGTTTGCTGCAGGATATGATTGACCACATGCTCTGGGAGAGGCTGGCAGCTCTGGGGGTCAGGCATTCCTGCTGAGATTTTTTTTTTTTCCCCTAAATTTGTCAACTTTATTCTTTAATTTACAAATTAAACCCTGACCTATAGATCTCCTGCAGACATTGTGTTTTCAGCCCACTCTCCTGTATTTACTCTCAGTTGCTGGTGGTGATGGAGGCAGCCCCAGCCCCGAGGGGATGCACCATCTTTCCAGCTCTTTCCACATTCATGCCTTTGGCATTGCTGGCTCTGTATCCAGACCCTGCCCTGGTTGAAGGTTTGCTGGAGCACAAGTGCCTGAGCCTGTGGCCAGGATGACCATTTCTGAGCCCTTTTCCCAGGACACATGTGGCCACATGCTCCAGGAGATGCTGGATCTGGGCCCTGGGATGTGTGTGGCAGTGATTACAAAAGAACTTGGCTCTAGGCACTAATCCCTGGCTTTTCCTTGCTGTTCAGTCTGGATCATGTACATCCCTTAACCACAGTTCTGCAGCATTATCTTGTTTCCATAATTAAGGAGTATTTTCCATGGTCTTGCTCAGGCCCTTCCTCCCTGCAGTTTTCCCCCACGGGCTAAGGCCTGACTTACTGAAACTTCCACAGAACTGATTCTGAGTGGACAAGGTCAGAGGGTTTTTCAGGCAGTCAGCACAGTCAGATGGCTCCTGTGAGGAATATTTCACTTGCTCCTTCACAGTTCTTGCCTGCAAATTGTCCTCTTGCTCAGATGGGGCTCCAGCTTTTTTTTTTTTTTTTCCCCTCATTTTTCTTTCCTAAGTTATTCAATTTTCCATACATTTATTTATAGGGTTACACAAGCAACAGGTCTGCTTTTTCCACAGATCCTCCCAGAGCCATGTGCTGTGCCTGCTCCATTCTGGTGCAAAAGCACCTTGCTCCTCTGAGGAAAACTCAGAATATCCATCCAGCTGTCTTGACTGAGCGAGGCATTTTCTCTGAACCCTACCCTCTGTTCATTTCAGAATCTGCAGGGAATTTGGGACATAAATTAAAAAGCTATTTGATGCTACTTGAGGTCTAGAAGCTGGTTTTGCATTTGTTCTTACTTGAACGTACACCGAGACAAATGGCTCTGTTTTACTGAAGCTGCTTCCTTTAACATCCTGAGGAAACTTCCCAGTTAAAAATGGCTCTGTTTTTCCAGCCCTGCTTTACCAGCAAAAGCTGGGGAAGAAAATGTAATCTCCTTGGGTCTGTCCTGATGTTTTGTAGAACTAATTCCCATTTATTGGAAGAACTCTTCCACGCTAGATTCACATTTAATTTTTTATTATGTGTTTACATTTTGGAAGGAGTAAGGGTGGTGGTGTTGGAAATTCTAATGAGGGACAACATTTCTGATTCAAAAGACTCAGGCTCATCTCTCCTGATTTTTCTGCCTGCTCCTAAAGACTGCAGGAAGTTTTGCTTGGGTCATTCACTTGCAACAGGATGTCATCTGAATACAGAATTAATGTATGCAGCCTGTCACTTGGAATTGCTGCTGTTCTGCTGCTGGAGAGCTCCCGGGGTTGCAGAGTCCTTGCAAGCAGCAATAACAGGAATGTGCCTGTGATCCTGCAAAGCCAGAGGAGGAACAGGGAGCTGCAAGTCTCCCCCATCACTGCAGGGTGTGAATAAATAGATCTAATCAACAATTTACATGTTAGCCCCAGACCAGGTTTTATTTTTAGGATGTGTCATTCAGCCCAAGTGAAACCTCTGCATCTCGGGCTGGTGGTGTTTCTGAAAGCACCTCGAAGTGATCACCGAGGCTGGATTTTAAGCTGCATTTACATTTTGATAGAATCTGCTGCTTTCCTTATCTGAAACAAAGCCCACCTGATCTTCATTAATTACACGATCATTTCACCTGCTAACCAGGGTGCTCCTAATTACAGTTATCTCTCTGTTCTTCACCAGATAATACACAAAAAATTGTTATCCCAGGCTGTATCTGGATTAGCTGGAGCTGCGAGGAGGTTGCATATGGTGATGGTTTTACAGGTGGAGTGAAGGTATTTATAGACTGTCTGAAGGAACGCTGGAGGAGTGGCTGCTGTCCCGCTGGCTGTGCTGCCATTCCAAGACACCTCCACGGCAAAACACACAGAAAACACTGCTTAAACATAGAAAAATCTGGTTACTGCAGGGTGACTGGGGCAAGCCAGCTCCACAAGAGAGGTGGTGGAGTCCTGGGACATCCCAGACCCTCCTCAACACAGGCCTAGGGCTGGAGGGGACACTGCTTGAGCAGGGGTTGATCCCAGAGGTGTTTCCAGCCTCAGCTCTCAGGGACTGTCTGGCAGTGCCTTTTTTAAGACAGAAAATCTCATGGTGGCTTCACAGAGAGCTGCAAACCCTGGTGGTGGTGCTGACTGCTCCCCCACTAACATCAGCTGCAGTCTGAGTGGGGCAAGCACAGAAGGGTCTTCTCTGAAAAGACGCAGCAGGAAATGTCTGAGCTGCTGGGGATTTGTGGGTCCAGAGGGCTGGAGCCAGGAGCCAGAGGCTGCAGGGAAGACACCCCATGAGGGCAGAGCCTTTGCTGGAAGAGAAGTCAAGGGGCTTTCACTTGACTCCTGTTTCATCATCCTTCCACACACTGATCTCTTCAGATGCTCTCT
This sequence comes from Vidua macroura, assembly GCF_024509145.1. NCBI lineage: Eukaryota > Metazoa > Chordata > Aves > Passeriformes > Viduidae > Vidua > Vidua macroura. Next base: position 30,481 of record NC_071585.1, on the reverse strand, counting down.
AAACCTTTGGGTTGCTTTCTGAAGGGGAAAGGACTTGTCCTGGAGGAGGAGCAGGGCCAGGCTGCTGAGGATAGCTGGTAAGCTGTCAGCTGGCAAGAGAGGAGGGACATGGAGGCTCCTGCAGCCCAGGCTGTGTTCAGAGGTGTGAACACTGCATGAGGAGATGCACACACTCTCCTCCATCCACTGCGAGTGTTTTCAGGCCAAACACACCTGCACTGCCTGTTTGTACTGTTTGCTATACTTGATAAAATGATATATGCGACTTTGGGGGTTTTTGTTGCCTTTTCTTAATCTGAAGAGAACTAAACATAGTTCACATGATTTCTTTTGTGCCTTCTGCAGTGCAGGTGATGCAGGCAGGGATGGAACAACGGCATCTTTATACTTGTCAAGTCTCTATCCACACCCGAGGAGCTGCCTGAAGCTCAAAGATGATTTTCTTGCAGGCTTAGAACACTACACCAGCAGGGAGAACAAGAAGCTCAGTGGAGATTGTGCTCCAGAAAATCTGTATCTGTGGTCCAAAAGCTAAATATGGAACCATGGAAGTGCACACTGCAGAGGAGCTAGGAATGCTGAATGGGGAGGTTTCCTGCCCTTCTTGCACGAGGAGCCAGGGGTCCTCTAGTTTTCCATGAGGATCTCTGGTTCTCCATGGTCCTCCATGAGGACCTCTGGTTGTCCATGGTTCTCCCTGAGGACCTCTGGTTCTCCATGAGGACCTCTTGTTCTCCATGGTTCTCCCTGAGGACCTCTGGTTCTCCATGAGGACCTCTGGTTCTCCATGGTTCTCTCTGAGGACCTGTTGTCCATGAGGACCTCTGGTTCTCCATGGTTCTCCCTGAGGACCTCTGGTTGTCCATGGTTCTCCATGAGGACCTCTGGTTCTCCACAAGGACCCCTGGTTCTCCGTGGTTCTCCACAGGCATGTGCTGATGCCCTGCCCAGAGCTTGCTGTGACAGCAGGCAGTAGTTTCAGGTGGGGCTGCTCTGCTGGCAGGGTTATGGTGCTCCCAGCAGGGCAGGGCAGGGATGCTCCTGTCCCAGCAGGTCACTGGGCATGCAGGTACCACCCTACAGCAGCTGCTCCTCCTCTGCATTGCTTCCAGGGACAAAACTCCTGTCCTGGAGGGACAGGAAGCCCTGCAGAGCCAGCACGGAGGGGACGGGCTGGGCAGCACCTGGGCAGCACTGGTTTAATCATTTCTGCCTGTTCCTGCCACGGAGGCTGTGTGCTGGGTGGAGATGTGTGTGTTTGGGGAGGGTTGGCCGACCATTAGCTTGTCAGGGTTTGCAACACTGGCAGCTGGGGAGAAAACTCTTATTAAGTGTAACGTGGCACCTTGGAGATGGAAGCATGGGGAGACAATAAATACAGCCTTCCGTAATGCCATTTTATGGTGTCACTCTTCAGAATTTATTAAGACTTAGTTGCAGCCATGCCTGCAGCCTCCTGTGCTGGAATCAGTAAATTGTGTTCATTATCTCCAGCACTTGCTCTGACCTGCTGTGTTTTACAAGGGGGGAGACACTGAAGGTGTGGGGACACCTCAGCTGCTTTCTGCAGCTGTTTCCTTGGTGGAAATCCAGCTTTTCTGGGGTTTCTGGGACACCCCAGGCAGTGTGGATGGGCCCCAAGTGTGACATGGTGGTTGAAGAGAACACTGAGGGACTGAGGACCTGCCAAAATTACCACAGTTCCACGGGGAACGGGGAAGGAGCTGGGCGAGGAGGGATCCCATGGGCACCTTGGAGCACACTGGGACATCTGTCACTCCACTGTGGGACCACTCCAGCAGTCTTGGATGTGCTGAAGATGCTGGAAGTGGAAAAGGGTTCACAGGAGCTCCCTGAACTGCAGACAGGGAGATGCTACGCCCCCGTTTGGTGTCCTCTTGCACCAGGTGTTTTCAAATGAAAACACAAATGAAACCATGCTCCTTTCTCCCACTTTTTTTGTCAGGACAAATCCCAGCAGCAGCACGTTTGTGTACCTTCATCCTTATCCCCAGCATTTAGGTCCAGGATGGAGGAAAACAAGTTCAAGCCCAACCTGCGGGGATTGCTGGACTCCAGGACGGTTTGGATGGGTGCTAACGAAGGATCTCTGAGGCCCGGTCTTTAGAGCATAGGGTTTATTGTAAAGGATGAAGGGCCCTGCTTAGAGTTGCTAGCCGCAACTCTTGGCAGGCCCTGGGAGAGCGGGGGGGAGAGAGAGGGAGAGAGAGAGATGGTGCCAGGTGGGTGTTCCAGCAGGGAGATCCGAGAGAGAGAGCGAGAGAGAGCGTCCGGTCCCTCGGCCGCACCTTATCAGGGGGCTTCAAGGTGGGCTGGGACAGGACTCGGGCCAATGGGGTTACAGACATCGGATACTTCAGGGGAGGGTTACAGGTATGGGATGAACCATACATTGGGGGGTGAGACAGGACATTCCATTTGACCTTAGGATCTATCAGAAAGGGGGGATTGCTTTCAGCTTGGCTGTATTATTGTTTTCGGGATGCTCAGTAATGAAGGTTTGGTATTTCAAACCTTGTTTTCATCTCGATATCTGTATTCTCTGATTCTTTTGCCAGGCCATCATATTTATAGGGCCTTGCTATTTCATCTTCCCCAACACCAACCTCCTGATAATTTATTATGTTCCTTGTGCTTAAGGGCAAAATTTAAGTTGCCAAAAGCAGATGTTTGCATGGTCTTTTTTTAGCTCTCAAAGTACTTTCTGTGTGCCTGATTGATGGACGTCCCTGTTACATTAATAGCTGGGCTTTGCAGAAAGCTGTTATTACCAGGAGAGTCTGGTGTGGGTTTCAGTTTTTCTTCTTGCATTGAAAATCCATTATTAATGTCTTTCTTAGGGAAAAAAAAAAAAAAAAGGTTTCAATTCAGGCATTTTGCTTTGCTTTCTCAGGCTTCTTCTCAACTGTCTTCACCAAGGTGCTTTTAAAATCAATATTACAAGTATTCTTTCTATTTTACTGGGTGGTTGAGGGTTTCTGCATCTTGCTATTGATTTCTAATTGTATTGAAGGACATGTAGGTGCACACAAGTTGCACTGTGATGGATAACTTCATATGTGTCTTGCTAATCATCACTGAATTACCTTCTGCATGTTCCCTGTTGCTGGATGCTGCTGCTGAGCTTGGAAGGCACCAGGAGAGTTCTGAGTGCAATCCTGAGACACCATACTTGTGGGATATTTAATTTGGGTTCATTTAATTTGGGTTTGTTTTTCAAACAAACACAGGGGTCACGTGAGGCTTGTGGAGTCTCCTCTTTTGTGTTGTCTTTGCAGAGTTCTTCTGCCCTGGCTTCTCAGGCAGCTTCGTGTTCTGCACAGTAGGAGCTTAACAAGTCATTGTCCTGGCTTTGTGTGGGGTGGTCATAATGCACCTTCAGCTTCTGGCCCTTGGGGCAGCTCTGCTGGCAGATCTCAGCATTTCAGAGGTGCAGAGTCATTGGATCCTAGAATGGTTTGGGTTGGAAGTGGCCTTAAATCCCACCTCAGTCCACCCATGCCATGGCAGGGACACCTTCCACTGTCCCAGGCTGCTCCAACCTGGCCTTGGGCACTTCCAGGGATCCAGGGGCAGCCACAGCTGCTCTGGGCACCCTGTGCCAGGGCCTGCCCACCCTCCCAGGGAACAATTCCTAATTCCCAATATCCCATCCATCCCTGCCCTCTGGCTCTGGGAAGCCATTCCCTTGTCCTGGCACTCCAGGCCCCTGTAAAAGTCCAAGTCTCAATGAAGTCATAGAGAAGCCCAGACTGCACTGGTAACTGCTGTAAAGTTGGATTTGCAGACAGAGGCTTTTGGAACACATCAGCACTGATGGCACAGTCTGTGTGAGAGCTTGTTGGCACCAAAGGAGCCTGTGAGGAGTGACAGGACTGTGGCCAGCATGGGTGCTCCAAAACGCCTCCATGGCTCCAGGTGGGCTGTAGCAGAGGAAGAGCTCTGTGTGTGTGGGCACAGTCCTTCCCAGTCTGCATGCCACACAGGCTCCACGTCTGCCAGGGGCTGTGGCTGTGCCAGCAGGCAATCTGGAGAGGGCTGGCTGTACACGAACCTCTGCTGTACACAAACCTGGGCTGTTTGCTCCTCAGGCTTATCCTGGACAGGCTCCTGCACCTTCAGACATGGAGGCTACACCTGGCTTCTGAGGAACTGGTTGTTGCAGTTTGTCTGTCTGTGCTGGGGACCAGGACAAACACTGGCACAGGAGCTGGTCCATTGTCCCCGGGAGCAGCAGGGCTCGGTGGTGGCAGTGCTGGCAGGGGACACGGCAGCCCAGCCCTGCCTGGCCCGGCAGAGCTGGGAAGGGACAGGGCTGGCATGCATAACAATGGGCAGGCTCTGACCTTGCCGCTGGAACTCACTTAGCAATTCTGTTGATGTTCTGGGAACGAAAATATAATTCAGGCCACCTTCTACTCCAATCTGACCCTGAGAATCTGGGAGAAGAGCTACTGAATAATTAGGGGCTTTTTTCCCCCCCTCCTTTTTGCTGGAGTTACTGCTCAGTGTTGAACTGTGCTCTAAAGTGTCATTAGTTCGCTTGAACTTACTGCTCCAAGTGTACTTAGCATTAATATAATTACGTAAATTGCAGTCTCATTAATCACCGGAGGCTGCAGCACATCCCTGTGGTGCTGTTTTGTGGGTGGCTTGGCTGGTGGGAACCCCCTGGCCAGGGGTGGAGGCTGTGGCTGGAGCACTCTCCCTCTGCTCCTGTGCCTGGTTTGGTTGAGCTTGGTGTGATCCCTGCAGGATCTGGAGCATTTGCCAGCTCTGCCAGGATTGCAGGGAGCAGCCTTGCTGCTGCAGAGGAGAAAAGGGAAAGGTGGGTCTGTCCCAGGGGAGTTTGGCTGGACCACATCCCTGCTGCTGTCACTGTGATTTGGGTCTGTGGGGTCCCAAAATGCAGAGCCCAGCCTCGTGGCTTTGCAGTGAACGCCCGGAGCCTGAGCTCTTGCGCAGGGTCTGCTGCAGGGCTGTTTGATGATGCTGTGCCTCTGTCTCTGTGGCAGGGCTCTCAGCCTTCCTGGCAATGTAAATTCTCCCAGCTGCATGCTAAAATTACACTGAGTTATTGATTTATCTTTGAGAGGATTTCCTTCCCGAGGGACATTTCTGGCTCTTGTAGTGATTTAGTTCTTCTGCAAGTGCAGAATCCGTGGCAGAGCAGAGCCACCCTCCTGCCCTCGAGCCTGCAGCTCAGGGTCGCGCTCCCTCAGGCTTCCTCTGCAAGCTGATTTCTGTTCCAAGGCTGGACAAGGTTACATGGCTGTTATTTCTGTGTAACAACGGCAAACAAAAGGGCATTTTCAACTTTCCACTGCAGAAGCTGCAGTCTGGGACAAGCCTTTGTGCCGTGGCACCAGCATTATTTTGGGAATATCTCAAACCCAGCCCCAAGGCTGGCGTGTGGGAGGTGTGGAGCCATGCCAGCCTTAATACACTCGTGCTCCTGGGAACGCTTTAGTTCTTCAAAGTGGGGTATGATGGGAGCAGGAGCATGCTAACACTTCTCTCCTAAAGCTGCAGGGTACAGCCTCTCTTTGCTTTCTGTTGACTCACCATGAGCGTCTCTAAAAACCAGGCCAGGCAAGTTCCTGCTGGTGGTCTTGAGGAAGACAAGCCAGTTCTCTTCTTCTGTCACCAGTTTTCTCCCCTTGGCCCTGAAATCCCACCCCACTAGCTGTGGCTCAGCTGGTGAACACCATCAGTAGAAGGACCTGACCCTTCAGGACGTGGCCAAATGTTTCAGCTACTCTGTGGCTGGAAAATGCCCAGCTCTGTGTCCTTGGGTGCCCATTTGAAGCACATCCCTGTGGGTTCCTGTATCTAACCCCACAGTGGATTTGGCACCGATCTCAGCTGCACACTGATAAAATGTGAGGCTGCTCGTGCATGTGGTGTTATAAAACAGCATCCACCAATTAGGCTCAGGGAGAACGTCAATTTATTTTCCTGTGAACCAAGTGTGGCACAGCTCCTTCCTTTCCCAGTGATCTGTGAGATTAAACACATCTTTAGTGTCTATTTTAAATACTGCAGTGTTGACAAGTTCTCTTGACAGAAATTAGGCTAATGTCCCTTACGACTGCGTTAGCTGTAGAAACAAGGCTTTAAATTGAAGCTTCGCAAAGCGCTATTCCAGCGCGCTCTCCAAGGCATCTCCTTATTCCAGCTTTTATTATCCAAATTTGTTCTCACTCTGCCTTGGCAGGGGGGCTGGCAGGCAGCTCCTTCCATCCACACTGCTCGTCTCGCAGCCAAGCGGGTGGGGCCAGCACCTTCCAGAGCCGGACTGGGCAGTGCTGGCCAAACGTCTGCAGCTCCGGTGCCCTCGGCTCTGGGCTCGGGGGACGCCGCTGCCGGGACGTGGCTGCGGCTGTGGGAGAGGGGAGCCAGCTGACACACATCGAGCAGAGATGGGATCCAAGGCAATCAGCTGCACGCCCTGACAGCAGCACAGCGTGTCCTGAAACGCTCCTGCTGGGAGCTGGAGCTGGGAGAAGGGAGTTTGTGTTGTACATGTCTCATCCTTGCAATTTCAGCACTGAGTTACAGACTCAGAAGCTGAGGATAGGAACAGAGAGTGCTGAGGCTTGGTCATGAACACCCTTCTTGAGATTCCCAGCCCTCCCCTGGAAAATAGTTTCCTTTTTTGCTCCTTTGCCCTCCTCAAGTTGAGCACTTTTAGCCTTCAGTTCCTCGTTTCCAACCACAGATTAACCATGGCCGTTTTAAACCTCCTGATTCTCACACTGGTGTTGGTCCTGATGGATTATCCCTCCTTCTTGTATCCTTCCTGTGCCTCCACATTGCCAGGTTCTTTGGTGGCCATCTCATGAGTCCCTGAGAGAGGAGGAGAGGCTCTCTGAGAGTGACAGATGTGGGAGACATGATGGTTGATGATGTTCTGGAGGTGCTAACCTCCATCATAGTAAAGAAGCCTCTCTCAAAAGAAATTAAATGCCTAAAATACCACAAAATTAATATCATCCTCAGTTCCTTTTGTCAGGTTCTCAGTTTTCCTGGTAAGCTGCCTTGTCCTTCTCTGCTTACATCCTGCATTGATTTTCTCTGAATGTAGCCAAGCCTTCAGCATCCCAGATGGGCTTTCTGGAGTAACAAATAGACCTGAGGAATGAAAATTATTGAATGGATTGTAGCATTGGCTTGGGGATAAATAATGTAGTGAGTTGGAGAGGGATTAAAACTGGCTTTTGTAAATAAGCTTCTCATGGATGTTGACTTGGGGACATGGTGAGACAAAGGTCACTGCAGTGTCTCTGCAGCCTGGTGTGCCACTTGAGAGATGAAATATCAGAGTGTTTCTGGATATCTTTGGTGTCTCTGTTTCTTCTGCTCAGACCTTTGTGGGATTAAACTCTCTAAACTGCTGCAGTTCCCAGACGTCAAGCCCAGTATCAGAAGGAAAAATAAATCAAGTGCCTCGTATTGAATCCTGAGCACCCGGCTCCTGCTGCACCCGGGGCTGTGGTAACTCTCCACAGTGCCTGCCTTGAAACGGGGGAGAAGGGTTTGCTGAGAAAGTGAAAACCTTGTGCCCACTCTACAAAAGGACAACCCTTCTTCTTCCTGCCCTGTGGTTATTTTTTTTCCTGGTGTGTTTGCTGCGGCGGCGCTGCAAGGCAGAGCAGCCCTCGCTGGAGGGAGGTGGGAGGGCGGAGCACTTGCTGGAGGAGCTCTTTGCCACGGGAGCTTTTTGCTGCCTCCTGCAGCAGCAGCAGCAGATACATCAGCAGATGCTGCAGCAGTGCCTCCATCAGAGGCACTGTATTTCCCTCTCGAGCCCTCCTGTGACCCCTCCTCCCCTGGCACCTCGCTGGCCTCAACCTTCTCTTCCATCACTTCGAGACTTCCCAGGGGGCCCAGGCACCTCATGGGAGGGCCACACTGTGCCCTGTGTGTGACAGGCACCCCTTCTGTCCTCGTGGTTCCCGTGCACGAGAGGGATGAGGTTTGGTGTGTGTTCAGCAGGCAGCTGGCTCAGCTCTGGGCACAAGGCTGAGCCACGTGTGCCATCATCATCACTGTCACCTTGGCTGCCAGCGAGGGTGGGTGGCAGTCACAGGGACCTGCTCTGGCACTGCCAGCCAGGGCCCTGCCTGTCCCCATGGGCTCACCTGGCCCTCCTTCCCTCTTGCTGCAGGAGCTGCAGGAGAAGCCAAACGGATTTGGCAGGTGGTGTGAGGAGTGAGCCCAGCCCAGCCTCATGGGCTGCCTCTGGTTTGAACAGCAGAGTTCAGAGCACTCAGCACCAGATGATCAGCTGGGAGAACATAAATCCCAGTGCCACAGGAGAGCCCTGGCTCAGGGAAAAGGGCCAGTTGTGAGCACTGTCCAGCCCAATGTCCAAATAGAATGGTGCTTTCACATCTCTAATCAAGGGTTACTTAGTGGGGAGCCCCTTCCTTGTGAGTCTTTGCTCTCTGCTAGCTGTGGACTGAATCACGGGAGGAGGGATTGGATTCTGGCATAATTTTAAAAACGTTTTCATTCTATTTGCTGAGGGCAACAAATTACAGAGAATACCTCTCAGCACTGTGACAAAAGAGTGGCTCTAAAACCCTTTTCAGCCAAACAATTGTTTGAGTTGAAGGCCTGATGGATGGTGCTTAAAGATGTGGTTATTGCAGCAAGGTTGGCATTAAAAATCACAGGGTGCAAGAAAGTTCTCCCCACACTGTGGGCGTGTGTCTCCCTGTAATCCTGGTGTGAGGAGCCCTTACCACCCTGAGTGCACCCAGTGAGCTCTGTGGCATCAGCCACAGGAGAGCAGTAGCACAGCAAGCACCAGTGGGTCGCTTCTCTCTTGCTAAATAAGAAACTGCAATGGGATCAGCCCTTTTGGGGTGGCATCTCTGCCTGTGGCAGGAGGGCCGGATGATCCAGCTCCAGATGATCTTTAAGGTCCATTCCAAGCCAAACCATTCAATAATTCTTTCCCTGCCCCTGTTCAAGTGGGGTTCAAGTCCAGCAGAAGGCAGTGCTGCTGCTTTGGGACCTGTGAGGAGCCTGGGCAGGAACACACCTGCTGTTGGGATGTATTAGAACAGTGTGGCTTTGGGGCTTTCCCAGGAATGCCTTTGCTGCCAGCAGCAGTGCTGGGTGTTGAATGGGGGACAGGTTTACCTTTGGCAAGCTTGAAAGCATTTCAGATGGCTTCTGTCCCTGCTCCACTGCAGCACAGAACAAAATCAGTGTTGGAGAAGATGTTGTACTTAGACATCGCCTTTTGACAGGTCGATTTCCAGGATGTTTATTAACATAGCTTGGAATGTCACAGACATTCAGATAAACTAACCAACTGAAGTTCTTACATGAGACTTCCTTGGTTTTGTTGAGGTGCTTTGAACTCTTCATTCAGTCTCTCAACAATTCATCCCTTTCTGGAAGAGCCTCTGTGAGGTCTGTGGCTGGGGGATCAGGCCCTGCCTGCTCCCTGTGTGTCTGGGTGCCCTGGGAGGCAGAAGGGAGCAGCAGTGCCAATTGTTTGCTCATGCTGGAAGGACAAAACTCCTCTCTTAGGGTTTCCTCTGCAATCCCAGAATAGGAGGACATCTCTGTCCTTGTCAGCCCTCTGGGCAAAGATCAAACATAACAGCAGCAATGAAACCAGGCTGGCACACCAGGGCTGGTCAGTCACAGGCAGAGGCAGCCCAGCTCCTTCAGCCCAAGCTGGGCAGTGCCTGGGAGAGGTGGTCCATGGCACTGGGCATGGTGCATCACTCCAGGGGTTCGTCCTGCATCCCATCCCCTGCAGAGCTTATGCTTAAGGGACACTTTATGAACATGGACAGCAGACAGTGATTTTATAAAAGAGTTTTGTCTATTATTATTTGCAGTAGGTAACAGAGCCCCTGCTGTCACTGGTTACCTGAGAAATCGAGAAGCAGTGGCCAGGCCGGTGCTTCTTTGAGGAGCTGCTGCACTCAACAGGCAGCTGTGGCTTCCCAGCAGTACAGTGGGAGGAAGAGCTGCCCAGGGAATGGATTTGTAAAGCATTTCATCCAGCATCACGGGAGTTTGTACTTGGGATGTGCACACAGGTGTCTGAGCTTCCTCCCTGCCCGAAGTGGGGAATGCTGGGGCTGCTGGGGCAGCTGCTGGGGGAGCTTCCAGGCCTGGTGCTGTGAAACCTCTCCACCAGCTATCAAGAGGAGGTGACATAAAGCATATTAATGACATTTTCCAGTGGCACTTAACTGGGAGGAGCAGTGAGTGCCAGACAGTGAACTAATGCAAAAGGCTATAGCTGAGTGAAAAAGGGACAGAAAGAAATAAAATGAGATTCAGGCTCTGGGTCTCTTCTTCCTGTGTCTGCTACATGTCTTCCTTTTCTGTGTAAAAAATGTTATGTTTTGAAGTAACAAACAATCTGGAGAGTGGTAGGACTTGCCTTTGTAGGAAAGAAAGGAAAAAAAAAAAAACAGAGGCAGGCTTTGCTACTTCCTTGCTCAGCGGCTCTAACCAGAGTCTGGGGTCAGGGTGTGAGCTGAGCCCCCCAGATGGGCCTGGCTCTTCTGTTTTCCTCCGAGCACCCTGGTGTGGGACATCCCATCCACCCAGGCACAGCTGGAGTCAGGCACAGTGTCCCCTGTGTGTCACCAGCACAGGATGCCCTGGCCTCAGCCAGTTCCCCAGCATGGCAGTGGTGGCTCCTGGAGCTGGGAACGCAGCTGTGGGGAGCTCTGCTGCTCCCTGGGATTTGTCTCCTGGTAGTTTTTAGTCATTATTTTATTAATGGAGAAGGTGCGGTGCCATCAGATAAGTTATTATGGATGCTCTGGCAGTGTGATTATTTCAGTTCTGCAGCACTGCCGATGTGTTTTGCTAGAACATTCACATATTGATTCCAGATTCCTTTGTTGCCTGTACTAGAAAGAAAGTCCCTTTTCTCTCACTCCCTGTGTGGAGAGAAACAAAGAGTAAAGGAAGGTAGATGTTATCTGAGGCTTGCTCACATACCGAGGTAATTTTTGAGAGCTGCAGAGCCGCTTACTGACTCATAACTGGGGCTTGTTTTCAATCCCTTGATAGATTTTTGAATTCTCTAACAATGCCAAACAAGGTTGCTCACTTGGGGACAAGCTAGGGATTTGCCTCAGCGAGCTGGATCACCTTTGTTCTGCTTGCCCCAGCCTTCCCAGGGGAGATTGCTCTGCCACGGGGACAGGGTGGTGCTGCAGGGGAAGAGTCTTGTGTCCCTCTTGGGCTCCTCTTGATTGGCAGTCAGTGGCTGGCAGCTTTGTCCAAGGGGTGAGGATGGGATGGGATGGGATGGGATGGGGAAGGCACTGCCAGAAGTGCAGTGAGTTACTGCACAACCTTGGCGGGAGGTTTGCAGGTCAGTGTGTGATGTACAACTTCCCAGCCTGTAGCTGTGCCATGAGTTGGGGCTCAGCCCTGTCCCCATGCTGGAACACAAACCCACTTGTGGAATGTGGAATGATGTGCTGGAAAGGAGCTGGGCAGGATGAAACCTTTCTCCTTTAGTGAGGAAACACAGCTGGTCATTTGGTTGGTCTAGAAGAAGAGAGATGGGGTTCTTTGGACGTCACTGCATGCTGCATATTCCACACAGCAGCCCTCTGCTTTTAGTAATGTGGTGCACAACGTACCTGATCCTCCCTCAGTTGTGAGCCTGGTGGAAGCATGTCCTGTTTTCCATTTGTTTATTAATTTATCATCGTGTTTTTAGCCTCTGCAAAGCTTGATATTGGTATAGAGCCTGGGAAACGTGCACAGAGTGGAGTAACAGATAGTTGTGATTTGGTTACAAGGCAATAATTTAAGTGGACAGGTTTAGCTGATAACATAAAGCACATGAGAGAAATCGCTTCGGTTTATAAATGTCAGCAGAGCCCCTGCGAGGGAGCTGCTGCCTGGTGCTGCTGCTCCAGCCAATATATTATAAGGAGATATAAACAGATGTCTGAAAAAATCTGGCTGACCAAGATTAAAAGAATGGGGCTATAAATTAAAGTCTTCCTTGGCGTCTCTTTAAGCAACTTTATGGACAGAGTGCATCCAAATGAAGGAGTGCTAAAGCTCAGAGGGACCTCCAGGTGCTTTGGGCTGCAGAGGCAGCACCAAGGGGTGGGGACAGCTTGTGGGGACAGCAGTGTCAGTCAGAGCTGGCATGGGAGACCAAAGCCTGTCCTGGTGCTTCTGCAGGAACAGGAATAACACCATCCCTGCAGTGTCGCCACAGGATCAGTGTCTCCTGCTTGGAAAATAAATGCTGTCACTCTGCTTTGACATTTATTCCCAATAAAGACCTTGTCATTTGTGCAGTGACAAGGGTTTTATCCTCTGGGTACTTTACCCGTTGGACGCTATCTTTTTGGCTGCAAAGCAGCTGAGTGACTGAGGGGCACGTGGGTGACACGTTCCCAGCAGAGGCACTGGGAGCTCTGCTCAAACCCTGTGGCTTTCTCTCAATCCATCACCCCAAGGCAATGCAATAACACCCATTCCAACTGAGAGCGGGTTCTGATTGGATATTAGGGAGGAATTCTTCCCTGTTGGGCAGGCCCTGGCACAGGGTGCCCAGAGCAGCTGTGGCTGTCCCTGGATCCCTGGCAGTGCCCAAGGCCAGGCTGGACACTGGGGCTGGAGCAGCCTGGGACAGTGGGAGGTGTCCCTGCCATGGCAGGGGTGGCACTGGATTAGCTTTAAGGTTCCTTTCCACCCAAACCATTTGGGGATTCTGTGATCTTATTTTTAACTGATTTTAATTTATTTTAGTTGTAGTTAAAAAAATCCCAAGAGTGAGATATTTTTTAAGGGGTCCAAACCATTTGTGGGGGCAGGAGTTTGCCGCTTCCCCCTCCACAGCTGGAGCCCTTCTGGTAGGTTTGTGGAGGAGATTTCACAGCTATTTCTGCTCACTTGTAGTTGATTTAGAGCTGAGAAATTAACTAGAATGGAAAATCTTTTTCCCTTTATGAGGAGCAAGGAATGAGGTCTGGCAGCTGTAGGATTTGCAGCTCTCAGGGAAGAGGGACCATTCAGTAACACATCTATGCAGTGCGTACCTGTGGATACAAATCTTGTATTTGTCTGAGGTGAGAGGAGAAAAAATGTTAAAAAATGCCTTAAATAAAAACGTGGTTTTTGTATTTTTAATTGAGTTTCATTTCCCAAATGCACCTTAATGCAAACAATAAGTAAAAAATTAATTTCTCTCGGGAAAAAGCTATTAGCAGAATGATTCTGTTTTAGCAGCATGTGAAGCTATGTAATTGCTTACACATGTATTGCTCCAGTGTGTGCTCCCAGTTGTTGAGTAGTATCAAATTATAGGAATCAAAGAGAATAAACTATTTTTAAGGGAAATGTCTAGAAGCTACATACTGAAACATGATTAAAATTCAGGATTTCCATCTTACTCGTCTAAATCAGCAATTTTAATCACATTATGCAAGTCAACCCACCCTCAAACACACTGTTGACTTCAAAATACCCCAAACTAAATAAGACAGAAGACCTTCCTTGAACAGCTGTAACATTTTTAAGTGTCAATGTCAATCTTTTTGTTGAAAACAGAGATATTTTTCATGGTTTATTTATTAAAGCAGTGCATTTGTCCTGCTGTGCCATGAACCTGGGCTGCTGTGCCGAGAAGGGAGGGAAATCCCTGGAGCACCAAGAGCTGCTTAAACACATCGAGGCTGCAAGTTTTGCTCTGGGGTTCACATGCTCTTGGTTAAATCTTGTTTAGTGTGCAGAGCAGGAGCAGGAAGGGTTTGTGTCTTGGCTGATGCAGACACTGTGATTTGGCTGTGTTGGATGTGCAGCTCATGAGCACCATGCCTGGGTTTGGTTTTATTTCCTTCTTGCTTATGTGACAGATGAGTGATGCAGTGGCTGACTCTCACAATTCAAAGGCAAATATCCTGTATATCTGTTAGGAGAAGTTTTACAGATTTATAGTTGTGTTTTATCCCCCTTGTGCTGTTATCAGGGGTGCCTGGGTTTGGGACATTTGGGAGGGTCGGCTCCTTACTGTGGCAGCACCTGACTTCCAGTCAAGGTGTCAGGAAGTGATCTCCAGCACTGGGCAGAGCAGGAGGAGTCGATGGACAGAACTTTGGGGGAGATAAAGGGTTAAAAGGTGAAACCTCCACTGTGTGGATGAGCACATGGTGGGGAAAATCCTCTGCTCCCAACACTGTAATATTTTCTCTCTTCAGTCTTCTGTTGTATTTTTGATAAGGTTTAATAAACCTCTTAATTTTTTTGGAAGCAAGTAGTGTTTCTCACACTGAGAACAGGAATGGGAGGGCTGAGCCCCCCAGCCCTCCACCCTTCTGGAGCCTGCTCCCGTGCTTTCCTTTTGGGTGAATCCCTCAGAGGAATTCCGTCCACCTCCTTCCTCTCCCCTGGCAGGCGGGAGGCTGATGTGGCTGGATGCAGCTGGAGCTCAGCTGTGCTCCCTGTCAGGGGCCATTCCCGGCTGTGTGACAGCCCAGAGCTGCTGCAGTCACTGCTGGGGCTGTGACCTGGCCTGCCCAGTGCTTGGTGATGCGGCCAGGAAAGCTTTGGGCTTTGGGGGGAGACAGCCAGCTGGGCCCTGGCTCTGCCCCTGAGCGCCTCGGTGTCTGCAGATGAGGGGATTGTCCTGCTGATCCCCTCCTGCCTCTTGCTCAGCACGCGATGGCATTTCATCCTACAGCAGCTTGGCCTGGAAAGGACCTTAAAGCTCATCTCGTTCCACCTCCCTGCTGTGGGCAGGGACATCTCCCACTCCACCACGCTCTCATTGGCTGTGTTTTCCTTGCTGGCAGAGCCCTGTCCCGGTGTTGCCCGAACGGTGTTGCCCTTTCCATGGAGATCCTACAAACTCCTCTCTGACCAGCATGTCCCAGCTCCACCACCAGCAAGGAGCACAGATTGGTGATGGCACAAAATTCCTGCAGAGCCCAACTTCCCAGTGTGGGAGGATGCTCCCATAGATAGACAGTGATTAAAGGTCCTATGTATCACAAGTTTAAGGAGCAGGAGGAGGTTGGGACATGTCCATGGAAAGCACTTCAAGTGTGGAGGAGGCACATCTAGCCTGTCCTCCCCTAAAATGGGGAGATAATCACACCTGTCCTCTCACATATCCAACCAATGCAACTTCCAGTGGGCGGGACTGATGGAGAGAAAGAGAGTCTGCCAGAAATGCAAACCTTGTTTTCATAGGAAATCCTCCAAGATGGATTTTCCTGCATTTTCTAAATGCATTTATACCTACTGGATGACTACAGGCTTTGAAATGTTTCTGTCTGAATTGTCACAAACATCCCAGTCTTACATAAGAAGCACCAGGTCCTTTGATCAGGGAAATGTCTCTTTGGTCTTGAACAGGGAGGGATCAATCCAGTTGTTCCTGAGACCAGAGCTTTTTGTCTGCAAGTACATGTATTTATTCTACAAAATAATTACCCTTGTCTTCCCTTTGGTAGGAGATGCTTCCTGTCTCCTGCAAGCTGTTACTCTATCCCAGGTATATGTTTAGGTAAAAGGAAGAGAGAAAGGAAAGGCTGAATAAGGAATCCTCAGGAGGGAGGAGGGTGAGCAGCTATGGTCTGTCTGTCCATCTGTGAGCAGCTCTGTGGCTGTTCAGCTGCAGCCTTGCTGTCCTGGGCAGGCAGAATTCCTGCACTGAGAGAAGAAGAAATGCCATCAAGAAGTAGTAACCAAATATTGCCTCCTCTTCACCCCAGTGCTGGGCTGGCCACTGAGATGTGTTTGTGCTGAACTGCTGAAAACCACTCTGAATTTCCAATCTTTTCTGAATTTAAAACCAAAGCTTAATGTATTCTGTGTATTTTTGTTGGCAGATAGCAGTGATCATAAATTCCTTTTAATACAGTATTTCCACACCAGCGCAGCCTTGATGTGCAGCGTACCCAGCTGTACTCTGCGGGATGCTTTGATTTCCCTTTGGCAGCTTCATTTTATTCTGTCTGCCCCAATCAGCAAGAATTCCCCTTTCTCCACGTAGCCTCCAAATCCATTCCTGGTGTGAAGTTTTAGTGCTCTCCTAGGACCTGGGCCAGAAGAGAGGAAGGAACCAGTGTCTGCTGGGCTCAGGGTTCCACCTCCACTGTGGATCAGAGCCAGCCTGGCAGTACAGGGACACCTTTGGTGGCTTG
This sequence comes from Vidua macroura, assembly GCF_024509145.1. NCBI lineage: Eukaryota > Metazoa > Chordata > Aves > Passeriformes > Viduidae > Vidua > Vidua macroura. The sequence goes on along the minus strand of NC_071585.1, from coordinate 14,291 downwards.
GGTGGCATTTCTGGGAGGAAAAAGCAGCACCTTAGGGGTGCTGCTGGATGGGAGGGGCGTCAGTGGTGAATATCCCACTCCTCAAAGTATGGGATGAAGCTTTTCTCCCCTTCTCCCAGGGAGGAGCCTGTGCCTTCAGCTCCCAGTTCCTCCCAAAGCTGGAGTAATGCAGCGCTCTGAAATAACGTGACCTTTGTTTGTAGGTCAGGCGGTTCCTGCAGGGTCACACGTGCGGCTGAACCTGCAGACAGGAGAGAAAGAAGCCAAGCTCCCGGACAGAGAAAATGGGGAAAGTGACAGGAGGGAAGAGAGAAGAAGGAACAGGTAGACATGCAAGGCATTGGGTTGGGTGGGCTGTGGCATTCATGACTTTTGTTAAGAGGCCGGGGTCCCTGGTGCACTCAGTTACTGCCTCTTCCTGGGACTCAGCTGCTGGGTTAGGAGCTCAGCAGTGCTGAAAGCAGAGCCCTGTCCTTTGTGATCCCTTTGGGATGGCAGTGGAGGTGCCCTTAGTGCACTTTCAGTGGCACCTTCATGGCTTCTCATGCATCGAAACTGGAACAAAATTGATAACATGGCTACTTTGAATAACATTTAGTCCTTTGAAATAACTGCAGCAACTGGTCTGAAAGTGCTTTCTGAGCCTCCCCCTTGGGATCAGCTGTGAGGGGCTGAGGGCTGGCCTGAGCCCGGTGCTGTGTCCCGCTGGGAGCAGCCCCACAGCCTCAGCTGCACACCAGGCACTGCCAGAGGCCCTGGAGATCACACCTGCCCTGCAGCCAGCTTTGTAAAGTTGCTGTAAACGTCAGCTGGGGATGACGTTCCCCTTGGAACCCTTAGTTTAGTTCCTACGGGGAATTTCTCCCCTTAAGTAGGTGGGATTACCCACTGCCATCTGTGATGGGGATACTTGGGGAGTGTGGGGATTTGAGGGCAGCTGCCCCGCAGGGGCTGAGCTTGGGGCCCTGTTGAGTTCATGGCCCCCAGCAACAGCAGCAGCCACAGGCCCAAAGCCCCCCGCCCCCTGCCCAGCACAGCCGGCCTTGCCCCTCCAGCTGTCAGCCGAGTGGGGGACAGGGGCCAGTGGCCGCTGCCAGCAGCAGGAATGGGGGCAGGGTGAGGATGCCCTGGCTTGGCTTTTGTCTCTTGATCAGTGCGGGCACAGGGCAGTGCAAGGCGGGCTGGCAAGCGAAGCCCGGAGCCTTTGGAGGCTCCAAGCCTTAAACATCAGCCCCTGCAGCAGCCCAGATCCGGGTCCCGCAGTTCCCAAGGCTGCCATGGCCTTCAGAGCATGAAGGTGGATTTGGCATGCCTGTGGCCCGATGCCGCCTCCCGGTCCAGGAGTCCCCGTGGCTCCAGCAGCAAGGGTGGCTGAAGGCTTCCTGCCTGCTTTGGGCCATTGCTGCAGGGGCCACTGCTGTCAGAGCCCCCTCTCTGCTGCTGACAGCTCTGCTCCTGGGGACACTGCTCTGGCCCAGCCCAGGAAGAGCAGCAGCGCCCAGTGCCAGGAGTGGTGTCGGTGGGACCCCCCGTGCACAGGGAGCCCCAGCCCCGGGGTGGCCGTACCAACCACGCCGGGGACCTCCAGCCCCGGCAACCCAGAACAAGTGGAAAGCACAAGTGTGCAAACGCCGCCTGGGCCCAAAGGCATTGCAAAGAGAACTGAGATTTTAAAAAGAAACAGTATTTTTTTTCCCAAAGATAGGCAAAAGCTAGGATTTACAGAAGATGTTTTATTTGGACAATCCTTATAAAAACAACAGTCTACAGAACATGTTTGCATGGGTGCTTATAGACTAACAAACTTCCAAACATATTTACATGGGAGCCTATAGACTAATAAACTTGCTAACATATTTACATGGGAGCCTATAGGGTTACAAACGTTAAAACATATTTACAGAAAACCTCTAAACATAAAACGTAATTACAAAGGGGTCATATCTGAGTCCCTCATCTCCCTCAGTCCTGGAGGAAAGGATGCAGCAGCGCTGGACTCTGCTGCCAGCAGTGGCTCAGGTGGGCTGGGCATGGGAAGCATCTGCTTCTCTTGCTCGTGGGGCTCCATCTTCATCCGAGGACCATGGGCTCCTCCTCATCCTTCTCATCAACCTCCATTTCCTCGATGTCGTCCTCCACGTCCACCTCCATGTCCTCGGCAGTGTCTTCTGTGTCCACCTCCATCATTTCTTCTCCATGCACCACCATGTCCACTTCCATCTCCTCCAGGGTGTCTCTGAGCGTCTGCAAGAGGCAGCACAATCTCACGCTGGGCTTGCTGTCCCACCCCATCCATTCCCACATGGCTGCAGCCTGCCCAAGCAGGCTGCCCCCCTCCCCGGAATGGCACTGTACCTCCACTGGGGCAGCAGTGCCCATCCTGCCGGGATTGGCTTCAGAGCAGGCGTCAGGAAAAGCCCAGGCGGCAGCAACAGCTCGGCACTGACGGGCAGAGCGAAGGGCGAGGGAGAAGTGGCCGCTGGCAGCAGGTGAAGTGTCTGCTGTGCTCGTTTCCAGGACCTGGACCTTCCTCCTGCAACACGCTGGGAGCTGTGATGTCACAGAAGTTTCAGGGCCACTCCAGACGGAGAGATGGGGATGATGGAATGATCAAATCCTTGAATGCTTTGGCTTGCAAGGGCCCCTAAGGATCATCTGCTTTCAACCTGAGCAACTTCCCACCACACCAGGTTGCTCTGGACCCTGTCCAAGCTGGCCTTGGATGTTCCTGGCGATGGGGCATCCACAGCCTCTCTGCACTGCTCCCTGTGTCAGGGACAACCACCCTCCCAGGAAAGAACTTCTTCCCATCATCAAATCTATTCCAGCTCTTGCAGTTTGATCCCATTCCCCCTTGTCCTGTGACTGCAGTTCCTGAGAAAGAGTCCTCTCCCACTTCCCTGTAGTTCAGGCAGTTCCTGCAGGGTCCCACGTGCGGCTGACCCCGCAGACAGGAGAGAGAGAAGCCAAGCTCCCAGAGAGAGAAAATGGGGAAAGTGACAGGAGGGAAGAGAGGGGAAAGGTAGACGTGGGCCCATGGCCCCCATCAGCAGCAGCAGCCACAGGCCCAAAGCCCCCCGCCCCCTGCCCAGCACAGCCTGCCCTGCCCTGCCCCTCCAGCTGTCAGCCGAGTGGGGGACAGGGGCCAGTGGCCGCTGCCAGCAGCAGGAATGGGGGCAGGGTGAGGATGCCCTGGCTTGGCTTTTGTCTCTTGATCAGTGCGGGCACAGGGCAGTGCAAGGCGGGCTGGCAAGCGAAGCCCGGAGCCTTTGGAGGCTCCAAGCCTTAAACATCAGCCCCTGCAGCAGCCCAGATCCGGGTCCCGCAGTTCCCAAGGCTGCCATGGCCTTCAGAGCATGAAGGTGGATTTGGCATGCCTGTGGCCCGATGCCGCCTCCCGGTCCAGGAGTCCCCGTGGCTCCAGCAGCAAGGGTGGCTGAAGGCTTCCTGCCTGCTTTGGGCCATTGCTGCAGGGGCCACTGCTGTCAGAGCCCCCTCTCTGCTGCTGACAGCTCTGCTCCTGGGGACACTGCTCTGGCCCAGCCCAGGAAGAGCAGCAGCGCCCAGTGCCAGGAGTGGTGTCGGTGGGACCCCCCCCGTGCACAGGGAGCCCCAGCCCCGGGGTGGCCGTGCCAGCCCCGCCGGGGACCTCCAGCCCCGGCAACCCAGAACAAGTGGAAAGCACAAGTGTGCAAACGCCGCCTGGGCCCAAAGGCATTGCAAAGAGAACTGAGATTTTAAAAAGAAACAGTATTTTTTTTCCCAAAGATAGGCAAAAGCTAGGATTTACAGAAGATGTTTTATTTGGACAATCCTTATAAAAACAACAGTCTACAGAACATGTTTGCATGGGTGCTTATAGACTAACAAACTTCCAAACATATTTACATGGGTACCTATAGTCTAACAAACTTCCAAACATATTTACATGGGAGCCTATGGACTAATAAACTTGCTAACATATTTACATGGGAGCCTATAGGGTTACAAACGTTAAAACATATTTACAGAAAACCTCTAAACATAAAACGTAATTACAAAGGGGTCATATCTGAGTCCCTCATCTCCCTCAGTCCTGGAGGAAAGGATGCAGCAGCGCTGGACTCTGCTGCCAGCAGTGGCTCAGGTGGGCTGGGCGTGGGAAGCATCTGCTTCTCTTGCTCGTGGGGCTCCATCTTCATCCGAGGACCATGGGCTCCTCCTCATCCTTCTCATCAACCTCCATTTCCTCGATGTCGTCCTCCACGTCCACCTCCATGTCCTCGGCAGTGTCTTCTGTGTCCACCTCCATCATTTCTTCTCCATGCACCACCATGTCCACTTCCATCTCCTCCAGGGTGTCTCTGAGCGTCTGCAAGAGGCAGCACAATCTCACGCTGGGCTTGCTGTCCCACCCCATCCATTCCCACATGGCTGCAGCCTGCCCAAGCAGGCTGCCCCCCTCCCCGGAATGGCACTGTACCTCCACTGGGGCAGCAGTGCCCATCCTGCCGGGATTGGCTTCAGAGCAGGCGTCAGGAAAAGCCCAGGCGGCAGCAACAGCTCGGCACTGACGGGCAGAGCGAAGGGCGAGGGAGAAGTGGCCGCTGGCAGCAGGTGAAGTGTCTGCTGTGCTCGTTTCCAGGACCTGGACCTTCCTCCTGCAACACGCTGGGAGCTGTGATGTCACAGAAGTTTCAGGGCCACTCCAGACGGAGAGATGGGGATGATGGAATGATCAAATCCTTGAATGCTTTGGCTTGCAAGGGCCCCTAAGGATCATCTGCTTTCAACCTGAGCAACTTCCCACCACACCAGGTTGCTCTGGACCCTGTCCAAGCTGGCCTTGGATGTTCCTGGCGATGGGGCATCCACAGCCTCTCTGCACTGCTCCCTGTGTCAGGGACAACCACCCTCCCAGGAAAGAACTTCTTCCCATCATCAAATCTATTCCAGCTCTTGCAGTTTGATCCCATTCCCCCTTGTCCTGTGACTGCAGTTCCTGAGAAAGAGTCCTCTCCCACTTCCCTGTAGTTCAGGCAGTTCCTGCAGGGTCCCACGTGCGGCTGACCCCGCAGACAGGAGAGAGAGAAGCCAAGCTCCCAGAGAGAGAAAATGGGGAAAGTGACAGGAGGGAAGAGAGGGGAAAGGTAGACGTGGGCCCATGGCCCCCATCAGCAGCAGCAGCCACAGGCCCAAAGCCCCCCGCCCCCTGCCCAGCACAGCCTGCCCTGCCCTGCCCCTCCAGCTGTCAGCCGAGTGGGGGACAGGGGCCAGTGGCCGCTGCCAGCAGCAGGAATGGGGGCAGGGTGAGGATGCCCTGGCTTGGCTTTTGTCTCTTGATCAGTGCGGGCACAGGGCAGTGCAAGGCGGGCTGGCAAGCGAAGCCCGGAGCCTTTGGAGGCTCCAAGCCTTAAACATCAGCCCCTGCAGCAGCCCAGATCCGGGTCCCGCAGTTCCCAAGGCTGCCATGGCCTTCAGAGCATGAAGGTGGATTTGGCATGCCTGTGGCCCGATGCCGCCTCCCGGTCCAGGAGTCCCCGTGGCTCCAGCAGCAAGGGTGGCTGAAGGCTTCCTGCCTGCTTTGGGCCATTGCTGCAGGGGCCACTGCTGTCAGAGCCCCCTCTCTGCTGCTGACAGCTCTGCTCCTGGGGACACTGCTCTGGCCCAGCCCAGGAAGAGCAGCAGCGCCCAGTGCCAGGAGTGGTGTCGGTGGGACCCCCCCCGTGCACAGGGAGCCCCAGCCCCGGGGTGGCCGTGCCAGCCCCGCCGGGGACCTCCAGCCCCGGCAACCCAGAACAAGTGGAAAGCACAAGTGTGCAAACGCCGCCTGGGCCCAAAGGCATTGCAAAGAGAACTGAGATTTTAAAAAGAAACAGTATTTTTTTTCCCAAAGATAGGCAAAAGCTAGGATTTACAGAAGATGTTTTATTTGGACAATCCTTATAAAAACAACAGTCTACAGAACATGTTTGCATGGGTGCTTATAGACTAACAAACTTCCAAACATATTTACATGGGTACCTATAGTCTAACAAACTTCCAAACATATTTACATGGGAGCCTATGGACTAATAAACTTGCTAACATATTTACATGGGAGCCTATAGGGTTACAAACGTTAAAACATATTTACAGAAAACCTCTAAACATAAAACGTAATTACAAAGGGGTCATATCTGAGTCCCTCATCTCCCTCAGTCCTGGAGGAAAGGATGCAGCAGCGCTGGACTCTGCTGCCAGCAGTGGCTCAGGTGGGCTGGGCGTGGGAAGCATCTGCTTCTCTTGCTCGTGGGGCTCCATCTTCATCCGAGGACCATGGGCTCCTCCTCATCCTTCTCATCAACCTCCATTTCCTCGATGTCGTCCTCCACGTCCACCTCCATGTCCTCGGCAGTGTCTTCTGTGTCCACCTCCATCATTTCTTCTCCATGCACCACCATGTCCACTTCCATCTCCTCCAGGGTGTCTCTGAGCGTCTGCAAGAGGCAGCACAATCTCACGCTGGGCTTGCTGTCCCACCCCATCCATTCCCACATGGCTGCAGCCTGCCCAAGCAGGCTGCCCCCCTCCCCGGAATGGCACTGTACCTCCACTGGGGCAGCAGTGCCCATCCTGCCGGGATTGGCTTCAGAGCAGGCGTCAGGAAAAGCCCAGGCGGCAGCAACAGCTCGGCACTGACGGGCAGAGCGAAGGGCGAGGGAGAAGTGGCCGCTGGCAGCAGGTGAAGTGTCTGCTGTGCTCGTTTCCAGGACCTGGACCTTCCTCCTGCAACACGCTGGGAGCTGTGATGTCACAGAAGTTTCAGGGCCACTCCAGACGGAGAGATGGGGATGATGGAATGATCAAATCCTTGAATGCTTTGGCTTGCAAGGGCCCCTAAGGATCATCTGCTTTCAACCTGAGCAACTTCCCACCACACCAGGTTGCTCTGGACCCTGTCCAAGCTGGCCTTGGATGTTCCTGGCGATGGGGCATCCACAGCCTCTCTGCACTGCTCCCTGTGTCAGGGACAACCACCCTCCCAGGAAAGAACTTCTTCCCATCATCAAATCTATTCCAGCTCTTGCAGTTTGATCCCATTCCCCCTTGTCCTGTGACTGCAGTTCCTGAGAAAGAGTCCTCTCCCACTTCCCTGTAGTTCAGGCAGTTCCTGCAGGGGTCCCACGTGCGGCTGACCCCGCAGACAGGAGAGAGAGAAGCCAAGCTCCCAGAGAGAGAAAATGGGGAAAGTGACAGGAGGGAAGAGAGGGGAAAGGTAGACGGTGGGCCCATGGCCCCCATCAGCAGCAGCAGCCACAGGCCCAAAGCCCCCCCGCCCCCTGCCCAGCACAGCCTGCCCTGCCCTGCCCCTCCAGCTGTCAGCCGAGTGGGGGACAGGGGCCAGTGGCCGCTGCCAGCAGCAGGGAATGGGGGCAGGGTGAGGATGCCCTGGCTTGGCTTTTGTCTCTTGATCAGTGCGGGCACAGGGCAGTGCAAGGCGGGCTGGCAAGCGAAGCCCGGAGCCTTTGGAGGCTCCAAGCCTTAAACATCAGCCCCTGCAGCAGCCCAGATCCGGGTCCCGCAGTTCCCAAGGCTGCCATGGCCTTCAGAGCATGAAGGTGGATTTGGCATGCCTGTGGCCCGATGCCCGCCTCCCGGTCCAGGAGTCCCCGTGGCTCCAGCAGCAAGGGTGGCTGAAGGCTTCCTGCCTGCTTTGGGCCCATTGCTGCAGGGGCCCACTGCTGTCAGAGCCCCCTCTCTGCTGCTGACAGCTCTGCTCCTGGGGACACTGCTCTGGCCCAGCCCAGGAAGAGCAGCAGCGCCCAGTGCCAGGGAGTGGTGTCGGTGGGACCCCCCCCGTGCACAGGGAGCCCCAGCCCCGGGGTGGCCGTGCCAGCCCGCCGGGGACCTCCAGCCCCGGCAACCCAGAACAAGTGGAAAGCACAAGTGTGCAAACGCCGCCTGGGCCCAAAGGCATTGCAAAGAGAACTGAGATTTTAAAAAGAAACAGTATTTTTTTTCCCAAAGATAGGCAAAAGCTAGGATTTACAGAAGATGTTTTATTTGGACAATCCTTATAAAAACAACAGTCTACAGAACATGTTTGCATGGGTGCTTATAGGACTAACAAACTTCCAACATATTTACATGGGTACCTATAGTCTAACAAACTTCCAAACATATTTACATGGGAGCCTATGGACTAATAAACTTGCTAACATATTTACATGGGAGCCTATAGGGTTACAAACGTATAAAACATATTTACAGAAAACCTCTAAACATAAACGTAATTACAATGGGGTCATATCTGAGTCCCTCATCTCCCTCAGTCCTGGAGGAAAGGATGCAGCAGCGCTGGACCTCTGCTGCCAGCAGTGGCTCAGGTGGGCTGGGCGTGGGAAGCATCTGCTTCTCTTGCTCGTGGGGCTCCATCTTCATCCGAGGACCATGGGCTCCTCCTCATCCTTCCTCATCAACCTCCATTTCCTCGATGTCGTCCTCCACGTCCACCTCCATGTCCTCGGCAGTGTCTTCTGTGTCCACCTCCATCATTTCTTCTCCATGCACCACCATGTCCACTTCCATCTCCTCCAGGGGTGTCTCTGAGCGTCTGCAAGAGGCAGCACAATCTCACGCTGGGCTTGCTGTCCCACCCCATCCATTCCCACATGGCTGCAGCCTGCCCAAGCAGGCTGCCCCCCTCCCCGGAATGGCACTGTACCTCCACTGGGGCAGCAGTGCCCATCCTGCCGGGATTGGCTTCAGAGCAGGCGTCAGGAAAAGCCCAGGCGGCAGCAACAGCTCGGCACTGACGTGCAGAGCGAAGGGCGAGGGAGAAGTGGCCGCTTGGCAGCAGGTGAAGTGTCTGCTGTGCTCGTTTCCAGGACCTGGACCTTCCTCCTGCAACACGCTGGGAGCTGTGATGGTCACAGAAGTTTCAGGGCCACTCCAGACGGAGAGATGGGGATGATGGAATGATCAAATCCTTGAATGCTTTGGCTTGCAAGGGCCCCTAAGGATCATCTGCTTTCAACCTGAGCAACTTCCCACCACACCAGGTTGCTCTGGACCCTGTCCAAGCTGGCCTTGGATGTTCCTGGCGATGGGGCATCCACAGCCTCTCTGCACTGCTCCCTGTGTCAGGGACAACCACCCTCCCAGGAAAGAACTTCTTCCCATCATCAAATCTATTCCAGCTCTTGCAGTTTGATCCATTCCCCCTTGTCCTGTGACTGCAGTTCCTGAGAAAGAGTCCTCTCCCACTTCCCTGTAGTTCAGGCAGGTTCCTGCAGGGTCCCACGTGCGGCTGACCCCGCAGACAGGAGAGAGAGAAGCCAAGCTCCCAGAGAGAGAAAATGGGGAAAGTGACAGGAGGGAAGAGAGGGGAAAGGTAGACGTGGGCCCATGGCCCCCATCAGCAGCAGCAGCCACAGGCCCAAAGCCCCCCGCCCCCTGCCCAGCACAGCCTGCCCTGCCCTGCCCCACCAGCTGTCAGCCGGAGTGGGGGACAGGGGCCAGTGGCCGCTGCCAGCAGCAGGAATGGGGGGGCAGGGTGAGGATTGCCCTGGCTTGGCTTTTGTCTCTTGATCAGTGCGGGCACAGGGCAGTGCAAGGCGGGCTGGCAACGCGAAGCCCGGAGCCTTTGGAGGCTCCAAGCCTTAAACATCAGCCCCTGCATGCAGCCCAGATCCGGGTCCCCGCAAGTTCCCAAGCTGCCATGGCCTTCAGAGCATGAAGGTGGATTTGGCATGCCTGTGGCCCGATGCCGCCTCCCGGTCCAGGAGTCCCCGTGGCTCCAGCAGCAAGGGTGGCTGAAGGCTTCCTGCCTGCTTTGGGCCATTGCTGCAGGGGCCACTGCTGTCAGAGCCCCCTCTCTGCTGCTGACAGCTCTGCTCCTGGGGACACTGCCTCTGGCCCAGCCCAGGAAGAGCAGCAGCGCCCAGTGCCAGGAGTGGTGTCGGTGGGACCCCCCCCGTGCACAGGGAGCCCCCAGCCCCGGGGTGGCCGTGCCAGCCCCCCGCCGGGGACCTCCAGCCCCGGCAACCCAGAACAAGTGGAAAGCACAAGTGTGCAAACGCCGCCTGGGCCCAAAGGCATTGCAAAGAGAACTGAGATTTTAAAATAAGAAACAGTATTTTTTTTCCCAAAGATAGGCAAAAGCTAGGATTTACAGAAGATGTTTTATTTGGACAATCCTTATAAAAACAACAGTCTACAGACATGTTTGCATGGGTGCTTATAGACTAACAAACTTCAAACATATTTACATGGGTACCTATAGTCTAACAAACTTCCAAACATATTTACATGGGAGCCTATGGACTAATAAACTTGCTAACATATTTACATGGGAGCCTATAGGGTTACAAACGTTAAAACATATTTACAGAAAACCTCTAAACATAAAACGTAATTACAAAGGGGTCATATCTGAGTCCCTCATCTCCCTCAGTCCTGGAGGAAAGGATGCAGCAGCGCTGGACTCTGCTGCCAGCAGTGGCTCAGGTGGGCTGGGCGTGGGAAGCATCTGCTTCTCTTGCTCGTGGGGCTCCATCTTCATCCGAGGACCATGGGCTCCTCCTCATCCTTCTCATCAACCTCCATTTCCTCGATGTCGTCCTCCACGTCCACCTCCATGTCCTCGGGCAGTGTCTTCTGTGTCCACCTCCATCATTTCTTCTCCATGCACCACCATGTCCACTTCCATCTCCTCCAGGGTGTCTCTGAGCGTCTGCAAGAGGCAGCACAATCTCACGCTGGGCTTGCTGTCCCACCCCATCCATTCCCACATGGCTGCAGCCTGCCCAAGCAGGCTGCCCCCCCTCCCCGGAATGGCACTGTACCTCCACTGGGGCAGCAGTGCCCATCCTGCCGGGATTGGCTTCAGAGCAGGCGTCAGGGAAAAGCCCGAGGCGGCAGCAACAGCTCGGCACTGACGGGCAGAGCGAAGGGCGAGGGAGAAGTGGCCGCTGGCAGCAGGTGAAGTGTCTGCTGTGCTCGTTTCCAGGACCTGGACCTTCCTCCTGCAACACGCTGGGAGCTGTGATGTCACAGAAGTTTCAGGGCCACTCAGACGGAGAGATGGGGATGATGGAATGATCAAATCCTTGAATGCTTTGGCTTGCAAGGGCCCCTAAGGATCATCTGACTTTTCAACCTGAGCAACTTCCCACCACACCAGGTTGCTCTGGACCCTGTCCAAGCTGGCCTTGGATGTTCCTGGCGATGGGGGCATCCACAGCCTCTCTGCACTGCTCCCTGTGTCAGGGACAACCACCCTCCCAGGAAAGAACTTCTTCCCATCATCAAATCTATTCCAGCTCTTGCAGTTTGATCCCATTCCCCCTTGTCCTGTGACTGCAGTTCCTGAGAAAGGAGTCCTCTCCCACTTCCCTGTAGTATCAGGGCAGTTCCTGCAGGGTCCCACGTGCGGCTGACCCCGCAGACAGGAGAGAGAGAAGCCAAGCTCCCAGAGAGAGAAAATGGGGGAAACGTGACAGTGAGGGAAGAGAGGGGAAAGGTAGACGTGGGCCCATGGCCCCCATCAGCAGCAGCAGCCACAGGCCCAAAGCCCCCCGCCCCCTGCCCAGCACAGCCTGCCCTGCCCTGCCCCTCCAGCTGTCAGCCGAGTGGGGGACAGGGGCCAGTGGCCGCTGCAGCAGCAGGAATGGGGGCAGGGTGAGGATGCCCTGGCTTGGCTTTTGTCTCTTGATCAGTGCGGGCCACAGGGCAGTGCAAGGCGGGCTGGCAAGCGAAGCCCGGAGCCTTGGAGGCTCCAAGCCTTAAACATCAGCCCCTGCAGCAGCCCCAGATCCGGGGTCCCGCAGTTCCCAAGGCTGCCATGGCCTTCAGAGCATGAAGGTGGATTTGGCATGCCTGTAGGCCCGATGCCGCCTCCCGGTCCAGGAGTCCCCGTGGCTCCAGCAGCAAGGGTGGCTGAAGGCTTCCTGCCTGCTTTGGCCATTGCTGCAGGGGCCACTGCTGTCAGAGCCCCCTCCTGCTGCTGACAGCTCTGCTCCTGGGGACACTGCTCTGGCCCAGCCCAGGAAGAGCAGCAGCGCCCAGTGCCAGAGTGGTGTCGGTGGGAACCCCCCCCGTGCACAGGGAGCCCCAGCCCCGGGGTGGCCGTGCCAGCCCCGCCGGGGACCTCCAGCCCCGGCAACCCAGAACAAGTGGAAAGCACAAGTGTGCAAACGCCGCCTGGGCCCAAAGGCATTGCAAAGAGAACTGAGATTTTAAAAAGAAACAGTATTTTTTTTCCCAAAGATAGGCAAAAGCTAGGATTTACAGAAGATGTTTTATTTGGACAATCCTTATAAAAACAACAGTCTACAGAACATGTTTGCATGGGTGCTTATAGACTAACAAACTTCCAAACATATTTACATGGGTACCTATAGTCTAACAAACTTCCAAACATATTTACATGGGAGCCTATGACTAATAAACTTGCTAACATATTTACATGGGAGCCTATAGGGTTACAAACGTTAAAACATATTTACTGAAAACCTCTAAACATAAAACGTAATTACAAAGGGGTCATATCTGAGTCCCTCAATCTCCCTCAGTCCTGGAGGAAAGGATGCAGCAGCGCTGGACTCTGCTGCCAGCAGTGGCTCAGGTGGGCTGGCGTGGGAAGCATCTGCTTCTCTTGCTCGTGGGGCTCCATCTTCATCCGAGGACCATGGGCTCCTCCTCATCCTTCTCATCAACCCTCCATTTCCTCGATGTCGTCCTCCACGTCCACCTCCATGTCCTCGGGCAGTGTCTTCTGTGTCCACCTCCATCATTTCTTCTCCATGCACCACCATGTCCACTTCTCATCTCCTCCAGGGTGTCTCTGAGCGTCTGCAAGAGGCAGCACATCATCACGCTGGGCTTGCTGTCCCCACCCCATCCATTCCCACATGGCTGCAGCCCTGCCCAAGCAGGCTGCCCCCCTCCCCGGAATGGCACTGTACCTCCACTGGGGCAGCAGTGCCCATCCTGCCGGGATTGGCTTCAGAGCAGGCGTCAGGAAAAGCCCAGGCGGCAGCAACAGCTCGGCACTGACGGGTCAGAGCGAAGGGCGAGGGAGAAGTGGCCGCTGGCAGCAGGTGAAGTGTCTGCTGTGCTCGTTTCCAGGACCTGGACCTTCCTCCTGCAACACGCTGGGAGCTGTGATGTCACAGAAGTTTCAGGGCCACTCCAGACGGAGAGATGGGGGATGATGGAATGATCAAATCCTTGAATGCTTTGGCTTGCAAGGGGCCCCTAAGGATCATCTGCTTTCAACCTGAGCAACTTCCCACCACACCAGGTTGCTCTGGACCCTGTCCAAGCTGCCTTGGATGTTCCTGGCGATGGGGCATCCACAGCCTCTCTGCACTGCTCCCTGTGTCAGGGACAACCACCCTCCCAGGAAAGAACTTCTTCCCATCATCAAATCTATTCCAGCTCTTGCAGTTTGATCCCATTCCCCCTTGTCCTGTGACTTGCAGTTCCTGAGAAAGAGTCCTCTCCACTTCCCTGTAGTTCAGGCAGTTCCTGCAGGGTCCCACGTGCGGCTGACCCCGCAGACAGGAGAGAGAGAAGCCAAGCTCCCAGAGAGAGAAAATGGGGAAAGTGACAGGAGGGAAGAGAGGGGAAAGGTAGACGTGGGCCCATGGCCCCCATCAGCAGCAGCAGCCACAGGCCCAAAGCCCCCCGCCCCCTGCCAGCACAGCCTGCCCTGCCCTGCCCCTCCAGCTGTCAGCCGAGTGGGGGACAGGGGCCAGTGGCCCGCTGCCAGCAGCAGGAATGGGGGCAGGGTGAGGATGCCCTGGCTTGGCTTTTGTCTCTTGATCAGTGCGGGCACAGGGGCAGTGCAAGGCGGGCTGGCAAGCGAAGCCCGGAGCCTTTGGAGGCTCCAAGCCTTAAACATCAGCCCCTGCAGCAGCCCAGATCCGGGTCCCGCAGTTCCCAAGGCTGCCATGGCCTTCAGAGCATGAAGGTGGATTTGGCATGCCTGTGGCCCGATGCCCGCCTCCCGGTCCAGGAGTCCCCGTGGCTCCAGCAGCAAGGGTGGCTGAAAGGCTTCCTGCCTGCTTTGGGCCATTGTCTGCAGGGGCCACTGCTGTCAGAGCCCCCTCTCTGCTGCTGACAGCTCTGCTCCTGGGGACACTGCTCTGGCCCAGCCCAGGAAGAGCAGCAGCGCCCAGTGCCAGGAGTGGTGTCGGTGGGACCCCCCCCGTGCACAGGGAGGCCCCAGCCCCGGGGTGGCCGTGCCAGCCCCGCCGGGGACCTCCAGCCCCGGCAACCCAGAACAAGTGGAAAGCACAAGTGTGCAAACGCCGCCTGGGCCC